>NC_092874.1:285461909-286661909 GCF_028372415.1 Notamacropus eugenii | reverse complement strand
GTTAGGGGTCTTGCAACATAAAGGGATGAAGAAGGAAGAGAATTTCCTTTATTCCTAGGCTCCATCCTAGGGGTGAACTCAACTCCCTTAAGGTGTTAAATTTCGCAACCTTTTCTCCTTTCAAAAACTACGTTATCCTTCCCACCCTTCTTCTTTTTTTCTGTGTATTTTTTCTCTCTCTACCCAATAGCCAAATGGGGTGGAAGCTAGAGCGTGGAGATAAGGTCACTATTTTCTTGATTGTCTTTTCTGGACCACCCTCTGCCTACACCACACTAATGCTCCATTTCCCCATTCCAGACTCATGTTGAGATGACCAATGTATGATGACTTTTGATGGCGGTTAGAAGATTAACTGGTTAAGGGGGAGCTGAAATAGAAATAAATAAACAAATTCTTGGCTGCCAGACTTCTGAAAGGGTGTATATGTTTTTTTTTTTTGGGGGGGGGTATGGAATAGGGTCCATATAGTTTCAGCTATTTTCCCTACAACTTTTTATATTCGTTGTTAATGCCATACAATGATGGTCAGTAATTCATACTGATAACCTTAAGACTATATGGGATTCTGAAGTGCCTGCAGAATAATTAAGAATTAAATTGAGGTTCAGGATAATTTTAGCATTAGGTGTATTTTTTTTGTATTTCATTTTTAAAAATTAGCAATTGGTGTATTGAGTCATGTTGAGGCATTTGAAGTTGACCACACCTTCCTAGTGAAATTAACCTAGCCGTTCTCCCTGCCATTCTCGATATGGGAGTTTGCTTTAATTCAATGCTAATAACTCCTGATTTAGAAACATTAATTATAATTATGAACTAATTTTAAAATATAGGAGGGAGACTGGACTTGTGATTTCCTTGGTGTAGGGAACTCCCTCTGCTAATGCAGGTCAGCGTGTTCTTTTCAACTTAGAGTCTTTAAGAGATGCCTCAGTGGTTCAGTGACTTGTCACTTAACAAGTAGGTGTTGTAGGACGCACTTGAATCCAAGGCTCCTTGGCTTGGAGGCCTGCTCTCTCTCTTTACTAGGCCTGCTGCCTCTCACTTATAAACAGATAGCATTGTATTATTTTGTTATTGGGCTTCATCTTTGATATTAGCAATGTCAAGCTGGCTCAGTTGGTTGATTCTTAGCTAGTAGTGGGTTGGTACCTTTAAAAAGTAGCATCTTGACAGCTGCAAATGCTTTCTGTAATGTTAAACAAATGATCAGACATAGATTGCAAATAATACCAACTCTAGAGCTCTCTCTTAACTCCAAGACCATCCTCCTCATCCCCAATTTACAGTCTTCAGTGTAAGGACTGTGGACCAGTACACAGGTGATCCAGTTAAGTGCCTACGTTGCCAATTGTGCACCCAAGTAGGCACTCAGATTCCCAACAAATTTAGAGGAAGTCAGAAAACAAGACTTAACATTTGGCTAAAGTCTGTGTGCTTACTGTGTGCCAGGTACTGTGCTGAGCTACAAAGAGGCAAAAACCTCTGCTGTGCAGGAGCTCATCTTCTGATGCTCCAATAGTGTTTAAATAAGGCAGCTTGAAAGAGGATGGATGGCTTTGGCAGCTGGGGGAATTATAAAAGGAGGGGAGATTTAGCAGAGTTGAAGGAATCCAGGGAAACTAAGGGAAAGGGAGGAGCCAGAATATTTCCAACCTTGGAGGATACCCTGGGGAGTAGGCAGAGTCCTTAGCTTTCTGACCAGCCTATGGTTTTCCCAGATAAGCCCTCTGCTCTTGCTGGCTGCAGACACAGTCTCATAGACTTTACCCCTCCCTCTCCTGTCTCAGGTCACCCTGGGAGGATGCCTCTGCTTCCATTGGCTTTACTAGGGGCTTCCTTTCCTATATCTCCCAAGGTCCAGTGACCTCTTGTATAGTCCTGGGTGGACTAAACCACTTGTAATAGTTTTCTTTGGATTTCTTGATCATTATTCAGTTTGGTGCAAACCTTAGACTTTCTGGAGTAAGTGTGGGAGATGGCCTCCTATTCAGGTAGATGTCTTCACCAGGTGTCATCTCTAATGCCATGTTCCTAACAAAAGATAAAACTTCATGAAGAGAACATTGTAGAAGTAGAGCTAGAAGAGGGACTTGAGCTATTCAGAAATATACCATTTTCTTATGCTGGTTCTTCCTAGTACCTTTAGTTCCGATTGAAAAGGCAGAGTTATCATGTGAACAATAAAATAGTCCCTAGGTAGAGAGGTCTAGAAGTCACTGCCATGACCTGGGTCACCTCCAAAGAGAGGTGGTCAGGATTCTGTTTCTAGGTCCTAGTGACCTGGTTTCAAATGGTAAGGATTTGTTTGCCTTGTGATAGGATCTTTTATTGAAAACCAACCAACCACAAACAACAAAACTCACTGTTCACAGCTTGTATTTATTCTTACTTACTTATTCACATGCCTCTTTACATAAAATCAGACACCCTGATCTGGCTCTAAAATTCTCATTGATGATGAAATCACATAACTATGTTCTTTGGCTATTAAATGGTTCCGTGCTTCACAGATTGTTATGAAAAGCAATATTATAAATATTATAATAATAGTATTTGTCAGTTAAGCACTTCACAAATGTGATCTCATTTTGTCCTCCAGACTGTCCTGAGAAGTGGGTGCTATTATTATTCTTATTTTATAAATGAAGAAACTGAGGTAGATGACCAAGGTTTATACAGCTGGGAAATGTCTGAGACAGGATATGGGGAAAAGTCCTTGATTAATTATATCTCCTTGAAAGCCACTGGTTGAACAGGAGAGACGCACACACAGAATGCATGTTTGTATTAGTTGAGGAAACTTGGTCATGTCCTGTGGGTTGACTATAAATTAGCAGGCCGGTTCAGAAGCCATCCATTTGAGTATTTGGAAGCCAAACCACAGAGAAGGAGCCTCTGGGGTGGGTGGTGGGGAGAGGAGAAAAGCCCTCAGTCTCCTCCTTGCTTGGAGGATTGGGAGGGTTGGAGGATTTGGGCTTTTTATGTCAGGGTCCTAGCAGCATCCCTGGAATAGCAATATTGGCATCAGGAGTCGAGAACATATTAGACGCATGAGAAAAATCAGCTTCAAGATTCTAGAAGGAACCTGACAGAAAATCTGCATTGTGCCTAAGGGGAAATTCATGGGTGCCCATGAAGAGGAGGAGATTGTGTTCAGCATGCAGGAGCTGTGAGTCACCCCTTTGCCGTGTGTGTCTTCAGAGCTTGAGCCCACTTTCCTCTGAACTGTCTACCACAGACTTTTGAGGGGGTAGTTTTGTATCCAGTGTGTCACCCTTGTAGACACCTGTTTCTAAAAGCTAAGTCTGTCTGTCTAATTGATACCAATTGATAACCATGTGGGCAAGTGCAGCAGTAGGGGCTCATGAGCTGTTGCATTTTAAGACACCCCTCAGGGTTGTCCCTGGGGCCTGGAGGAGAAGTGTTGGACTCAGTCTCTTGGCACCCAGTGTTCATGGAGGTTTGGGGAGGAGTCCCAGAGCCTCTGCATGCTATGACTGGATTTCATCTTCGTTCAGACTTCAGACTCTTAGATAATCAAAGACTTTGACTGATAATTTCTTCCTCAGAAAGAAATAGGATAGGTATATGGCTGCTGCAAGCAGGTTCTTTTAAGGTGTGTGGTGTGCATAGAGCCCAGCCCAAGTGAGAAACAGACCCCTGTGGTTGACTTCATCTACCATGCCATGCTGCCTCCTTGTCAGCAGGGACTTTAAATAACCATTTTATAGTCACTGGAAGCAATCTATGGTGTGAAAAAGATGATAGAACATTGGGGTACTGCTCTATCATCCTGGCCCAATAAATTGCCTGAAATTCTTTGGTAAGGGGCAATCAGTTGAGGAGAAGATGGAGTAATTTGTGTTTGTGATAAACATGGAACCTTATTGAAGGAGGATCTACATTCCTAAAAAATAGAGAAAAAAATACTCACATAGTGAGGAGAAGTATATAGTTGTCATAATAAGCAAGACAGTCACCTACCAACTTGAAACTGCATCCATTAGTGGTATCATCGCCACTGGGAAGAAGATTCTTCTGTTGTGTTGATTTCAGATTCCACACATGCTTGTGGTTTGCTAAAATGTCTGAATTTAAGGCTCCTGAAAACCAAATAAAAGACTTATGCAGCTTTGAAATATCAGAGCATTCTGTTATTGTTACAGCACCCAGAGATAATTTCATCAGAAGGGGAGGTATAGTCCAAGTAAGAAGATTTCCCCCATCTCTACTCCAGGAAGTGAATACTAAAGCTAGACTCACATGCTGTGGAGTGTGGGTGGATGGAGTTATGGATGCTAAAGTTCAGTCTCCTAAAGCTGCAGCACCTTCTCCTATATACAGAGAAGATAAAAGGTCAAAACCACACCTCCCTCCCCCAATCTGATGATTCAGCAGGAAAATAGCAACAATCCAAGAAATTTGGTTGAACCGAGAACAGTGATAAACCAACAAGAGCAGAAAGTTCAGTGTCAGTCAAGAAGATAAAGTTGGAAGGTATATGAGAAAAGAAGAAGAAGAAGAAGAAGAAGAAGAAGAAGAAGAAGAAGAAGAAACGAATCACCGAATAAATCTTTAAATTTTTTTTAAAAAACCAAGACAATGTCATTGTAAGATGATTGATTAGATCTAGGGACTTGGGCAGAGTACAAAGGAAGGTAGATTTCCCTCAAAATAAGGGGAACTCTCATTCAAGTACAGGTCTGTGAAATCTAGACGTGGTCCTACAAGTCTCCAGTGCTTTGTGACCCCAACAATGAGCCTTAGGATGTGACTTCCCCTCTTGGCTCTTCCCTGTACCTCCTTTGCCATTAACCTAGTTCTCAGACATCCCAGTTTTGCTTAGAAAGAAGACAGAGGCCTTTCCTTCCTCTGTTCTCACAACATCACAGATAAAGAGTTGGAAGAAACATTTAAAAGTCATCTAGACTAACACTCTTTTTTTTTACAGACTTGCTGAAGGTCATACTAGTAATAAATAGCTGAGGTAGGATTTAAACTGAGTCCTTTGGCCCCAATTACAGCATTTTCATTATTCCACATTGCCTTTCTTACCCCCCCTAAAATCACACACAAAACCTTTTAACATTATTTTAAGGAATTTACAACTAAAGCTATGGGGAAAGACAGAGGGAGATAAAATAACAAATAAGGAAAATAAACATTTGCCAAGTCTTAACAGTTAATTGTGGTCTTCAAGGTGCAGCAATCTATGAATCATAGCCAATTTTATTACATACAACAACTCTAGTTCTCCTCCACATTAAAAATATAATATCCGCTTGGAGAAGTGACCTCAGATAGCCCTTGTACGTAAATTAACAATGTCCAGTCCAGAATTCAGATCAGGGACATAAATGATTTCTGGAGGCATCTGGGTTAGCTCTCATTGTCTCTTCCTAAGGTCCAGAGACAAACCCTTCACTTTCTTTTCTTTCTCCTGCTCCCTCTTCTTACAGGTCTTCCTACTCTTGAGTCATTCACATCGAAGACTCAATTTTCATTCCCAGGCACAGTGCTCCCTCAATTCATTTTGCTTCTTTCAGAAGGAAGTTAAATCCAAAATCCATTCCTTTTTCTCATCCTCACCTAACCAGACCCTAAAATGAGACAATTAGGCATATCCTGAATCTATAATTCAGGTATATGCCTGATCTGAATTTCATTCCTTCTATCACCTTAGGTACTTTCTCTAAGGAGATATTGTATTTTTAATGTGACAGAAAATAGGGTTGTTTTAGGAAATAAAGTCAGCTAAGTTTAAGTTTTTCATATCACAAAATCATAGGATTTTATCCAGTCCAACCTTATTGCGCAGAAGAATTCAGAGAGATCATGGCTGCATTGGTTAGCACAAATACTAAAGTCTCCTGACTTTCTGCCCAGTTCCCTTTTTCAGTATATCAGACAGTCCCTTATGAGATGGCTACAAGGGCTTGAGATTGGATTTTAAAATACACAATGTCTGAGACATAGTCGGCCCTTAATAAAAGCTTGATTGATTGAAGTAAATCTGTAGCATTTTAAGTTTTGCAAATAAACTTATTTATCTGGTCATGCTTAAGCCTCACAACAACTCTGTGAGGCAAGTGTGGTAGGTGTACCATAGCTTTTGGCCTTTCTTTGTTCCTCCAGCTCCAACACAGTGCCAGGCACTTAGTAAGTGCTTAGTATATACTGGCTATTTTATAGCTGAAGAAAATGAGACAGTGAATTTAAGTGACTTGCCCAGGATCCCACAGCTAATAGTGGTCAGACCCACATTTTCTTGGCTGCAAATTTAAACTCAATTCTTTTTTGTTATTTAAAAGGATACATCTTATAGAATGACCTTTGTCTTTACATCATACTTATTTCTTAGGAGAAAACAAACCAAATCAAAACAAACAAAAGACTTCCTTCTCCATTAACTTCCTACCTTCTTTCTGGGAGGAGGGAGTGATGCTTCCTAAGGTCTTGTCTGGGACATTCATTGGTTTTTTCCAGATCTTTTCATTACATTGTTACCATTGTGTATATTGTTCTAATGTTTGTCTTTGTTTTCATGGAAATCTTCTGATTCTCTGAATTTCTCATATTTGCCATTCCTTACTTCACAATCCTATTCTTGAGTCCTTGTACCCTTGTCCTGCCCTGCTTGTACCTTGGCAAACCCCATCATTGACCTCCTCTCCTTTGATGCTGGAGAAAGTCAGGCAGGCGAACTCACTATATCCGTACCAGATTTATGTAATCTAATCTCAGTTGGGCATCCTAATGTCAAGGCATCCTTTTAGTTTTCCCTAATTGTACTCTCCCACTTCGAAAACTTCATCTTTCTTCAGACTTTTCACACAGACAGACAGACGGACACACATACACACACACACACACACACACACACACGCACACACACACACACACACACACCCAGCCTCCTTTCCCTCTCATACAGAGAACCTGCCCTCCTAGTACTTTACTGAGGTAATCATTTTCCCAGAACTTTTTGTCACATAGTGACTTCTTGTCCCAAAAGATGGGGTCTTCGGCCTTATCAAACAATACGTTACTGTGGTCATTTACTGTTTCTTGTGTACCTAATCTATTCCACTGATCCACCACTCTGTTTTTTAGCCATCAGATTATTTTGATGATTACCGCTTTATAATGTAGTTTGAGATCTGGTACCTTTAGCCTACCTTCCTTCACATTTTCTTTTCATAATTCCTTGATATTCTTGCCTTTATATCTATTGTGTACCCATATTGGCTTCATCTTGGTGTATAGTGAAAGATGTTGGTCTTTGCCTACTTTCTGTTGTACTGTTTTTCAGTTTTCCCAGCAGTTTTTGTTAAATAGTAAGTTCTTATCCCAAGAAGCTAGAGTCTTTGGGTTTATCAGATAGTAGATTACTATAGTCATTGACTACTGTGTCTTGTGTGCCTAACCTGTTTCACTGATCCAACTCTCTATTTCTTAGCTAGTACCAAGTAGTTTAAATGATTACTAGTTTATACTACCATCTGGAAGGCTGGCTGCCTTTTGTCTTTGAAACTGCTGAGATCTTCAGTCTCTTTCCTGCCATTGTTTCTGCTCTTTTTGGATGCTATGAACTAAATCAGTGAGAGAGGAAGGAAAATCTTTCCCTGATCCTTGTTTTTTGCCCTCCCTGAGAAATGGGCCTGGGGTATTTATTTCTGTTTGTCTGGATATCCCCTTACTGTCTCTTGGCTGAGCTTTCCTGAAGCTGCTGTTGCTGCTACTGCAGCATCTACCTCTGAGGCTCAGCACTAGTGCTCCCGCTGTGCTCTGGGCTTGTGCCCACCCCAGGGTCACAAACCTCTCCTGGCCATCTCTTAAGTTGTCTGAGGCTGAAAAACTGTCCCACCCCCAACCCTTTGTTGGCTCACTACTCCAAAATTTGACTTGAGGCATTACTTTAAAGTTGTTTGGAAGGGAAGGTAGGGAGAGTTCAGCCAGATTGGTTTCCTCCAGAGAAGAGTTGTTAGACAACTTACAGTTTTAGCAAGTAGCTTGGGGCCCTTGTGTTCATCCTTCATTGCCTAAGAAGACCATGCCATTAGAGAAATGATGACATGACTTGCACTTGACTTTGTTTTGAGTGAGGGAAGGCTGTGCAAGGTCACCAGCTGCATTTCTCCTCTGGAGCTATCTGAATCCAGTAACCAGATATTCATCAGGACAACTGGAGATCGCCCAGGATGCAGTGGGATACCTTGGCCCCTTTAGGCCAAGATCTGTTCAGGTACTCACTTAGGGTGAGGTAATGCCCATTCAGTGAATAGGCCTGTTTAAGAAGTAGCCAGGGGATGGCCCCTTTAATGAGGCAAAGAAAAATAACTACATCAGGCTAGGAGGGAAACAGCAATAGTTAGCCAAGAGGGTCCAGAAAATAGCCCTTAAGTGGAGCTTGGGCAGGGGCCTAGTGCCATCTAATCTATGGACTTCAGAGTGCAGTAGGTTTAAGGTTTTGGGAAGGGAAGGAAAGGCAAGGAAAAGCTTGGGGCCCTTAAAGCTTAAGGGACTTACTTGTTCATGGTCCCATAGCTTTCATATGTCACAGGTCTCTAACCTAAGTCTTCTCTCTATCCACTGTACTATAATACCTTACATACCTGTGTTTTTTCAGCCATTCCCCAATCAATGTGTACCGACTTGGTTTTTAGTTCT
Source organism: Notamacropus eugenii (assembly GCF_028372415.1). Taxonomy (NCBI): domain Eukaryota; kingdom Metazoa; phylum Chordata; class Mammalia; order Diprotodontia; family Macropodidae; genus Notamacropus; species Notamacropus eugenii. The sequence continues at coordinate 286,653,233 of NC_092874.1, read as the reverse complement.
TTGCTAGAAGAAAAAGTACTGCTGTGACTATTTTGGCATATATTGTACCTTAGTTTCTATCTTTCACTTCTTTGGGGGTATTTATTCACTATTGGGATAACTGAGTCAAAGAGTATGGACACTTTTCTTCCTAATTCCAAATTGCTGCTCAGAAAGTCTGGGCATCAACAACATGCTGCATATTTTTAATATAGCCACCAGAGTTATCAAAGGGTAGACCCAAAAGAACTGGACTAGAGCCTGCTTTTGAATACAGAAATTTGGAAGCACCAGATTCTTCCAGTAAATTGCTAAGAGGGGAGGAGGGGTTGGGGGTAGGTTCTGACCAGTCAGCTGGGAGGGCTTGTCCTAGTCTCCAGCTACATAATGATGATAAATATTGAAGCTGATGTGTTCCACTGAGATCTAAATAAAACATTATGGATCTTAATTCTAACTGTGCTCAAATATTTATCCTACAGGAAGGAATTCCTGCTTTAAAGACTCCCTTTCAATGAAGTTCACCTCAGATGCTTAAAAAAGAAAACCACCCCCATCCCAGGCAGAGCTTGTTGTTTGCATTTGCAGATACCTCCAGGACAGAAAGCTCTCTGTGAGAAGCCTCTCTTTGGTCTGGCCCAGTGGCCCAGCACAGGACCTGAGGATGGTTCCCTACCCTTTCCTGATGAATACTGTTCTCGGACTTTGCAAGGACTATTTCCGACTCTGTGCTGGCATGTGTTTAACAACTGGCTGTCTTATAAAAAAATGTACCCACAATGCACTCTTAAGTAGATTCTGCATTTTGAATATTTTCTTCATCACTTTGTTAAGTCTAGACAATTAACCAAGCAGTCATTTGATCCCTAATTGGTAGTGTTTGCTATTTCTGAGGTATACATTTTCCGGCAAAATTTTATACTCCTGGCTTGTGAGGTTTTTTTTATTCTTCCAATTTGCTTCTGGGTTCATAGTTTAGTTCCAGATAGTTGTGGTTTTGACTTCTGAGTACGTGGGGCATGGCTGGGTAGTAAGTTCCCGGAGTATTATTATCTGTATTGTACGTAGGCCAGTACAGCTAAATCGTCTTTCTCTAAGTGTTACTAACCCCTCACACAACATCGGGAAGCTCCCTATTACATCCAGAGGCCACTCTGAAGCCCTGTGCTTGGCATTTGGAGCTCTTCACAGCGTGGTCCCTTCCTTTTGTGACCTGAGTGGCTCATGCCTCCTTGTGGGAGAGGTCAGGGAGCCCTGGTCTGATAGTGTCATAATGACATGTGTGGGGTGCTCAAAGAGGCTTTGGAGTATGCTTCGACCTTCTGTGTGGCCTGCTCACCAGTGGTGAATGGCAGCCGCGTTGATGGGCTGCAGTTGTAGACGTGGAGCTGGGGGTGCCTTCAGAAAAGCATCAGTCAGATCGACCTTGTTCTCTCTGATCCAATTTCTTTGGCTGAAGTTTTTCTGTTCAACGGTGTCTAGTGAGTGACAGGACTATGAAGGGAGGAGCCTCATGAGGCCTTTCCCCACCTATGCCAACGTTACCTCATGAAAATGGGCCATGGCACTTTGCATTGTCATTTGTTCTCTGTTTTTCTCTTAATATAAAGGAGATTAATCTGCAGGTTATGACCTTGTGACTTTTGAAAGGTCAAGAGATTGAGCCACCTGGGAATTTGGGAGTCTAGGAGTCAAGTCCATGGCCAGTTCAGCAGCCAGCTCTGCTAAGAGGAGTGACCTCCTGGGGCTAGCCCTGCAGCAATTGGTAGTGATGCCCCATTTGGATGTGAACTTGGTGGTACTAATATTATGTAGAAACACTGTCTCCAGAGACTAAGGTGGTATAGTAGGATAGCACACCTTGGAATTGCTGGGAGGGACATGTTTATACTTCTGTTCCTGCTGCATCTTTTAGATAAATATCTCTTTGTAAAAGTTAATTCATGCAAATTGATCAAATAGAACTGAGGGACTGATTACTAGTGGCTAGCAGTGTGTGTGGGGAAGCACATCTAGAATGGGGACTCAAGCCAATAATGATAGAGAAGAGACCTCTGAAGAGACACTTCCCCATAGGACTCCAAGGAGATGTGGCTGCCTGACTCTGGGATAGCAAGACCAGAGAGAATCCTTGCTATCCTACTGAGGGCAGGGACCATATTTTTGGCTTTCTTTGTATCTCCAGAGGCTCAGCCCAGTTCTCAGCACATAGTAAACACTTAATAAACACTTGTGGACTGACTGATTTGAAATGTAGTAATGGGGAGCACAGGAGAAAACATCATAAAGCAGTCTCCTTGTCTTAGAGCAGTGTAGACTTCGATGTGCTTTGTCTGTGAATGTCACACATTTTCTAGAAGCTCATCTGGGAGAATTCTCAGCAAACAAGGGAAGATGTAGAACGTGTCATGGACATCATGACTTTATAATGGTCTGACCAACTCTTTTCAGGCACCCTCAGCCTTTGCTTCAATCCTCCATTTTCCCTTGTTTCCTCTTCCCTAACCATGATTTTTACTTCATCTCTAAGTTTATCCCCTGTTGAGAGACCTGATCCCACAGCTGTTCTCATTTTGGGTGTGAAAGTTGCTGGTTTCAGCTCTGAATTCTTGATGTAGCTGACCAACTCCCTTTTGGCCTGCTCTCTGAGCAGGTTTCATTTTTATGTTTTTGCTGTGAGCAGAAGGAGTTGATAGAAGGTATAATGAATGGTATGAATAAAACAGGTTACTTAATAATCTTTAAAATAAATGTATTTTTTCTTTCCTGCTTCCATTAGGTTGTTTCAACTCTGACCTCTCTATTGATTATAAGTTGCTAAGCAAGAAATGAACTATGTTGGGAAAGAAGCTTAACTTTGCTGGCACCAAATGTTATTAGGGGGATGTCTCAGAAACATTGACACCTAAGAGCCAAGTCACCTTGCATTTCATCTGAGTCCAACTGTGTGAGTTTTTGAGCCGTGTGAAATGTTTCAGAAGCCAATTGAAATCATGGAGAGGAATCCTCAGTCTGTGTTAAAGCCTCAGACCCCCATCCGGCCATATGTATGTTCCACTATAAAGGATTTCCAAGAAGAAAGAGATTTTTTGGCAAACAACATCTTCCCCCAACTTAATGAACTCTGCAATTCCCGGGGGACATATTTCAAGGCTATTGACCTGAGGTGGCCAGCATCTGAGGCTCATGACCCTCTCTGTCCTAACTTTCATAGGCAGTACTGTAGCCTGCAATCCCAGCAACTGAAACTTTGCCTTGACTACATCAATAACTCGTTCCCTTTTTTCCTTTGCATGCTGGGCCAGACCTATGGAGAATTCCTCCGTGAGGATGCAAACTTCTTGCCCACTGGGACCCCTGACCTGCCAGGGCTCTCCAAGGTAGAAAAGAACCTGTATGTTGCAGCTCACAATGGCTACCCTTGGGTTCTGGAGAACTTCACTTGCAGCCTCACAGAGCTGGAAGTGATCCAGGCGGCCTTTATGAATGCTTCCCAGTTTCAGTATTACTATTTTCGAACTGGTGCCATGCTACTGAAGGCATTAGAACAGGAAAAGGGAAAGATTACCTGTCCGCTATCCCGGCAGAAGGAATATGAGAAACGGCGGATTGGTGAGCTCAAAGCCAAGATCATTAGCAAAGGGCTGCCGGTCAGGTTTTACAGAGATCTCCATGAGCTGGGCGAATTGGTTTTCAAAGACTGGTTAACTGTGATAGAAAAACTTTACCCTGCTTCTTGTCTGCCAGAAAACCTAGGTTAGTAAAAAATCAGGTCTTGGAGCTGAGGGTCAGCATGGCATCCATACTTTGTCTTTTGGTGTAGGCTTCTAAAATTTTTGTGTCACATAACATTTAAAGGTAAGTAATTGTTAGAGTATTCTGATGACAAGGGGATCTCTGTCTTTTTGAAATGAGCTCTTGCCAAAACTATAAATGAACTGGTTCTGGGAAAACAGGGAGAAAGGTGACATGCTGGCTTGCCACAGTGACCCAAGTCAATCAGTCAGTCAGTAAACACTTAGTAAGCACCCACTCTGTAGCAGGCACCATGTAAATTAGCTCAAGAATCTCAAGCAAACCTCCTTCCTTTGAGAGACCACTCTCTGATGTTATCCTGACTAAATACGTAGAAAGATTTGATTGGAGGAGGGGATAGACTCACTCAAGAAAGGATTAGCCTGTTTCTAATTAGTGGATTCTTGAAGATCATACTAGTGAGCCACCTCAGTTTCTGTCCTCTGTTTATAAGACAGTTGTTTGGATATCCGAATATATTTTGTCAGTAAAGAGAAGGCTGGGGTAAGATTGCCAAGCAAGCCAACAATGGAAAATTTAAAATAGAATGTTCCAGAAGTATTGTGGTGTTTTATTGGACTCTAGAGCTCAGCCGCCATGTACAGCATCATTTTGACAGTAAATGGAATCTCTGTCTTATGAGCCACAGGCAGTGACTCCCAAGGCCTGAAGCTGGGGCTCAGTAGTGAGGAGGAGCAGGGATTACAATCTTGAGGACATGTGGTTTAATGGACAGTGTCCTAAACTTGGAGTTAGGAAGAACTGGGTTTGGATCCCACCTAACACTTAGCTGTGTGACTGTGAGCCTTTTAATCTCGCAGAGCCTCAGTTTCTTCTTTTGTCAAATGGCAATAAGAATTCTTGTCCTAAGAGGCAAAGTGGCCTAATAGATGGAGAGTGAGGCAGGGAGATATGGGTTTGAGTCTTGCCTTTAAAATACATTGGCCATATTACCTCAGGCAACAAAATTTAATTGGGAAATATTTAACAAAATGAATGAAGATATAATAGAAAAAAATGTTAATGTGTGGTTTTCCAAGTCAATATGCTAGCCTGTTTTCTATTTGTATTTGATACCACTGCTCAGAATTACAGAAAAAGAGCTGGTCTGCATTGGGAGGGGAATTCTCTTTATTTTGGATCAAGAAAATCCCAGGTCTCCTAATACTTGCTCTACCTGTTTCTTAGGGTTATCGTGCAGACCTCAAAGGGTTGTAGGAATGTGAGAATGTGGAAAGGCTATCCTCACTCTAGGTGTGTGACACCTGGTGTGACTCGGGCCACCCCCTCGGATTCATCCCCTAAGTCAGAGGCAGGTTGCAGTCAGTGTTATATTGGGAGAGCTCCTGCGTGTTTAGTGGCAGAACCTGAACCCAGGTTTTCCTGCCTCCAAGGCTGGCTCTCTGTTTCTGAGCCGTGATGTCTATTATTTTATACTATGGACACAAAAACCCAACTAGATACCAAAAGCCAGGGAATGTAGGTGACTCCTAAATGAATGCATTTTGAGTTCTTTTAAACTGGACTTAGCATCACAGAATTTTAGATCTAAACACAACCTTAAAAGCCACCTAATCCAGGTTTTCAGTTTCATGCATGAAGGAACTGACATCCAGAGAGGGGAAGGGCCTTGTGCTCCATCATGGAGTGACCCTACCATATAGCCTCACTAGTCTAAGTAATGGGAGGTAACATTTTGTCCTGTTGTTTTCTAAACTTTTAATTTTTATTTAAAATCTCTCCACTTAGGTTTTGTGCATTACTTGTATTTCCCTTAGAAATTCATTTTGGTTGCTTCAAAATCTTTTATTTGAAGTGGTGAGAGAACACAGCAAGGCCAGCTTTTTGTCCTTTTCAGTTTGAGGTCATGGAAAGATTCAGATTCCCCAAGTAGGCACGTCCTGAGGGAATTCAAAAAGATCCAGGTGTTTGCTCAGCCTCTGTTGAGGTTGGCACAGTCCATCCTGTAGGGTTGCCAGTATAAGTCTGTCTCAGAGGAGGGCTGAGGGCCAGTGTGGGGAGCTGATGGGAGCTTCGCTCAGCTGATGACTGAACCTTTCCTCGTCAGGTATTAACAGACATGTTTTTTGTCTCTCAAGACTATGAACACAACTTTGAACGTTCGTATCATGAAGCTTTTACTGCAAAGTGCCGGAAGATGTTTATCTTGTCTAAAGAATCGAAACAAGTGTTTGATGCTTTGGAAAAATTTGTGATGAAGGATCCTCAAAATGAGGCAGGCAAACAGGAATCTGGCAACTCTCTGGAATCTGTCCTCAGGTAATGTGAGCCAGATATCACAGGTGTGTCTTTTGGTTGGGTTTTGGCAGCGTAGCCACACTTTGGCAAATAGGATTTCCTTGGGTTCTCAGTTCCTTCTCTCATCACCTCCAACACTCTTCTTTGACAGTGTGTTTCCCTCACCCTTCAGGGACATCATCCATTTGTACACTTTTCCCAGTTTCCCCCTATTTGTCTACTTCCGTTTCTCGATTGGAAGCCCCTTCAGAGCAGGGATCTACCTCCTGGCTTTGTTGATTTATCTATTTATTTGTTTAATTTTAGATTTTATATCTCTCAAAGTCTCTCTTATGGTGATGTACATGAAGGAGACATTTAATGAATCCCCAACGAATGGATGTTTGACTTCACCTCCTCCCTGGGCCTCAGTTTCCATGTATAAGATGAAAGGATTGAACTAGATGACTTTGAGGCCCCTTCTATCTCTCGATCTCTCCTTCTGTGTGATCCCGAGATTCAGAAAGTGGAGGAAGTGAATTTGGGAATGACACCTTCCATGTCAGAGGCTTTATAAAAGGTCCCATATTTTGGTAATAGCTCCACTCCAGGGAGGCAGAATGGTCTTGCAAGCCTGGAAGACCTGGGCTGTCCAGCCTCTGACTCCTGTAGGCTCAGTGACTGCTGGCAAATCCAGGCCATTCTCTGAGACTTTAACGTGAAGAATAGCCAGCTAAATGGTGGTGCCATAGTGGGTAGAGCCCTGGACTTGGAGTCTTAGGAAGACTTAGATTCAAATCCTGCCTCTGACACGCACTAGCTGTGGGACCCTGGGCAAGTTCCTTACCCTCTGTCTGCCTCAGTTTCCTCATCTGTAAAATGGGGATGATAATAGCACCCACCTCCCAGGATTAAATGAGAAAGTACTTATCTGCATGGCTTGGTAGAGGCAGTTTTCAGATGAAGATGTTTTCTATCACAGATAAATTCCCAGGGATGGAGATGGGGCTTGACTGTGATTTCACAGGGAACTCCTGGATGAGGGAACTTTCGCCACCAATTTGGGTCAGTACCTTCTCTACCTCTTGGAGTCTTAGGTGATTTCCTAGAGCCTTGAGAGGCTAAGTAATCTGCCCAGGGTTACAGAGCCAGCAATTGTCAGACACTGGACTTGAACCAAGGTCTTTGTGGCTCTCAGGCCAGTTCCCTATCCAGTCAGTAAGCATTTGTTAAGTACCTACTGTGTGTAAGCACTGTGCTAAGTGCTGGAATATAAAGAAAAATGTAAGACAATCCCTGCCTCTGAGGGGCTGTCTCTATCCAGATTATCCACCAATTGGGATGTGGGAAAAATGCGACACTAATGCACTGTTGGTGGAGTTATGAACTGATCCAACCATTCTGGAGAACCATTTGGATTATAAAACTGTGCATATCCTTTGACCCAGTAATACCTCTGCTAGGTCTGTATCCCAAAGAAATAAAAACACAGAAAGGGAAAGGATCTATATGTTCAAAAATATTTATAGTAGCTCTTTTTGTGATGGTAAAAAATGGGAAATTGAGAGGGTGCCCATCAGTTGGGAAATGGCTAAACAAGTTGTGGTCTATGATTATGATTGAATGCTGTTGTGCCAAAAGATATGATGAAGGGATGGTCGCAGAAAAACCTGGGAAACCTTATATGAACTGATGCAGAGTGAAGGGAGCAGAATCAGGAGAACATTGTGCACAGTAATAGCAGTGTTGTAAGGATGATCAACTATGAAAGACTTAGTGACTGATCAAGACAGCCATCAAAGACCATTGCGAAGGATGCATGGTGAAAAATGTCGTCCACCTCCAAACAGAGCTGATGAGCTCTGAGTGCAGATTGAAGCATCTATTTTTACTTTCTTTAATTTTCTTGCTTTTTTGCAACATGACTGATATGGAAATCTGTTTTTCATGATTTCATATGTATAATTGTGTCACATTTCTTGCCTTCACAATGGATGGGGGAGGAATGAGAGGGAGAGAGAAAACTCAGAGCTAAGAATTTTTTTTAAAAAAGATTTTTAGGCACAAGTCCAAGAGTATCAGTCTCACACATAACTCAGAAGTCCTCAAAGCCTGATCAACAGCATTTGAGCTCGAATTTTCCCCAACGTGGGAACTGCTGTCAAGGGTTAGCTGATTGTGAATGTCCTAAAAGAAGACCAAGTTTCCTGTAACAAGATCACTGTTGAATTGAAGAGGATGGGATCATATCTTAAAACAAAAATGAAATCAAGCAGTGAGAGAGAATTATATTGGGAGGAGAAAGGGAGAAATTGAATGGGGCAAATTATCTCTCATAAAAGAGGCAAGCAAAAGACTCATTAGTGGAGGGATAAAGAGGGGAAGTGAGAGAAAAACATGAAGTCTACTCTCATCACATTCCATTAAAGGAAAGAATAAAATGCACACTCATTTTGGTATGAAAACCTATCTTACAATACAGGAAAGTGGGGGATAAGGGGATAAGCAGGGTGGGGGGCATGATAGAAGGGAGGGCATGGGGAGGAGGGTGCAATTTGAGGTCGACACTCATGGGGAGGGATAGGATCAAAAGAGAATAGAAGTAATGGGGGACAGGATAGGATGGAGGGAAATATAGTTAGTCTTATACAACACAACTATTATGGAAGTCATTTGCAAAACTACACAGGTTTGGCCTATACTGAATTGCTTGCCTTCCAGAGGGAAGGGGTGGAGAGGGAGGGAGGTAAAGAAGTTGGAACTCAAAGTGTTAGGATCAACTGTCGAGTAATGTTCTTGCCACTAGGAAATAAGAAATACAGGTAAAGGGGTATAGAAAGCTATCTGGCCCTACAGGACAAAAGAGAAGATGGAGACAAGGGCAGAGAGGGATGATAGAAGAAAGAGCAGATTGGTCATAGGGACAATTAGAATGCTTGGTGTTTGGGGGGGGAGGGGAGAAAAGGGGAGAAAATTTGTAACCCAAAATTTTGTGAAAATGAATGTTAAAAGTTAAATAAATAAATTTAATTAAAAAAAAACAAAACAAACAAAAAAAATCACTGTTGTTGGGGTTAGTGGAGTTGGCATGACTTGTGGCATAAGTATCTTAATGAAGGATTTGGCTGATGAACTTGCCTTAAGTGATGTACTAGAAAACAAACTGAAGGAAGAGATGATAGATCTCCAACATAGTGGCCTTTTCCTCAGCTCACCAAAGATGGTCTCTGTCAAAGACTACAGTGTGACTGCAGAATCAAAGTTGGTTGTTGTTACGTCTGGGGAACGTTAACAGAAGGGAGAAAGTTGTCTTAATTGGACCCAATGTAATGTAATGTTCATCATTCCCAATATCAAGCTGCTTATTGTGTTCAGTCCAGTGGATATTTTGACATCTGTGGCCTGGAAGCTAAATGACTTCACTTAAAACCATGTCATGGGAAGTGGTTGCAATCTGGACTCTGCACGTTTCTTTGACTTAATGGGAGAGAGACTCGGTGTCCATTCTTCAAGTTGTCATGGATGAGTTCTTGGGGGAGACTCCAGTGTTCCTGTGTGGAGTGGAGTGAATGTTGGCCATATTGCAACTGCTTTAGGAATTGATGCTGATTCAGAGCATTAGAAAGATGTTCATAAACAGGTGGTTGAAAGTGCTAAAGAGGTGATCAAGCTAAGGGTCTGTACTTCCTGGGCCAGATGGGCCAGTCTGGCAGAGAACATGATGAAGAATCTTAGGAGCGCACATTCAGTTTCTGTCCTGATTAACAGTCTGTGTGGCATTAATTGATGATGTCTTCCAAACAGCTCTTTTAGTGGTGACTAGGAATTGGAAATCAAAGGGATGCCCATTGGATGGGGATGACTAAGCAAGCTGTGGTGTGTGATTGTAATGAAATATTATTGTGCTGTAAGAAATGACAAGCAGGGTGATTTCAGAAAAACTTGGAAAGACTTCCATGAACTGATGCAAAGTTAAGTGAACAGAACCAGGAGAACATTGTACATAGTAACAGCAGTATGGTTCGATGAAGAACTGTGAGCGACTTAGCTCTTCTCAGCAACACAGTGATCCAGGTTGTGGTTGTGTTCATCCTTCGTTTTCAAAGAGGACCATGACATCAGAGAAGTGATGACATGACTTGCACTTGACTTGGGTTTGCGTGAGGGAGGGCTGTGCAAAGTTACCAGCCTCACTTCTCCTCCTGAGCCATCAGGAAGACTGGAGATGGCCCAGGATGCAATGGGAGACCTTGGCCTTTTAGGCAAAGGCTTCATGAGGTACTAACTTTCCAATCCCCAAACAATGACTATGTATTAGGCAAGAGGCTGGGCCACACACTCTCGGAGGTTCCTTCTAATTAAAATATTGTATGTCTTTTTCCATTTTTCCCTCATACATGCCCCCTTTGTCTCTCAAGCCATATACACATGGCTTCTTGGTCACAGAAAGGGTCAGGGCCCTTTAGACTTGATAGATGTCCAACGTCAGAGAAGTCACCACATCCTTCCCTGGTGACCAGATGAGTTTCTTAAAGGAGATTGGGGAGGGGTGTGTTCTGTTCTACCTGAGCTAAGTGCCTTGTCCTTGTGGAACGTCCTTCATAGGCCATGACCAAGTAAGACTCCTTGGTTCTCTGCTGAATGACCTGCAAGTGTCTCATTTCATTCCAAGATCAGATCTGAACTACTAGAGGAACGAGTCTGAGTCAGGGCCAGCCTCCAACACTGTGGAATATTCAAGGAAGACCTCTAAGGAATTAAGTAGGTATTCTATGGAGAATTGCACAGAAAAGTTGAGAATGGATAGATGGATTCCAATCTATACTTTTAGAGGTAGTACCCATAAATCAATGTCATAAATAATTTTGTTGTCCAGTCATGTCTGATTCTCCATGACTTCATTTGGGGTTTTCTTGGCAAAGATACTGGAGTATCCAGTACCATTTCCATCTCCAGCTCATTTTATAGATGAGAAAACTAAGGCAAACAGAGTTAAGTCACAGTGATCCAAGACAATCCCAAAGGACTAATGAGGAAGCATACTATCCACTTCCAGAGAAAGAATAGATATTGTATGAACACAGATGAAAGCATGTGATTTTTTACTTTTCTTCTTTTTCTTTTATTTGAGTCTTGTACAAAATGACCAATATGGAAATGTTTTATGTGATTGCACATGTTTAACCTATATCTGATTTCTTATCATCTTGAGGAGGGGGAAAGGGAGGGAGAGAGGGAAGGATAGAATTTGAAACTCAAAACTTCAAAAATACCAGATGTTAAAAAATTGTTTTAACATGTAATTGGGGGGAAATTGTGTATGTGTGTGTAAAAGATTCTGTCTTCCTCAGTGTCCCATGTGTCTTGAGGCAGAATGGCATTTCAGATGTGGTGAAGGTAACCTGAATCTGGAGGAGATGGCCTGTTTAGAGAAGAGTAAAGATACTCTGGAGAATCCAGAAGGAGCTACAATTTTAAAGTCTTTGAATGTGCTGCCACTTTACTGTCTAGAGAACATGGTTATGTATGATGTGCTTTTCAAGTAGGTCAGATCCTTCCTCTGATTAGTTATTCAGCCCCAGAAATGTAAAACCTACGAACACACTCTCTTCTCTTCGTAGAGTTAGAAATGGGGAATGGTACAGTGGGACTACCATTCCTTAAACCTTGTCATTTGCAGAGCGACGCTGGGTGTGGCTTGTACAGTCCTGAAATAGTTGCTATAAAACAGAGCCAGTGTCTCACATATAACTACCTGCCCTAAGTGCAACAGGTTCCTGTAGGTTCAGAAGACAACCTTGGATTCCTGGACACCAGACACCCCATGGTAATATTTTGTTGGTGCATTGATTACCTTTGTGTCTCACTCCATGTATCACCTTTCCAGAGGACCTGATTTTGTGTATCTGTGTGTGTGTGTACACACAGACACACACACACATATATACATGCACACAACATATATTTACACATACATATATAAATAGTTGTAAATTTACATATTATATAGATATTATTATATTATATGAAAAGGTCCTCGAGTGTCACACTAACCCAAATACTGAATAAACGACAAATAACTGATAAAGAACGAATGTTTCAATAAATCATATGTTAAACAAAAAAGCCGCCATCCTCTCCTTTCTCTCTCTCCCTTTCTCCCTAAGAAACCCTCGAACAACACTCTTTAGCCTGTCAGTCTACATTTAGTTCCTTAAATGAAAATAAACATTTGCAAGAAACATTCTAGGATTTAAGGAATGGCCCAAGTTCTATGGTTTGTCATAAATTTGACAGAAGCTATTGGATAACAACGTTGTAAAAGAAAGGCCAGACATCAGTTGAGTTTTGGCAAAATGCTAATTTTTATTTGCTGATAAGCAGGGTGTGTTGTAGTTAACTTTGATATAATCTGTATCCTAGTTTAAGTAAAATCAGGTTGACTTAAATTAGTTTCATATTGAAAGTGAAGGGGCTTACTTTGCTTTGTGCTAGACTCAGTCAGTGGACCCAGGTTCCAGTCTCAACTTGAGGGATTCCTAGCTGTGTGATCCTGTATGAGTCATTTAAATTCTCCAGGTCTGTGGTTCTGAGTCCTGTTGAAGAGCCCCCAGAGAGAGAAGCTCTGCCCATTGTGCCTGTCAAACATTAGTACTCTTGGCTGTTCTGGACACACCAGGAATGGTTCAAGGGTTTTGACAGTCTGCTTGTCTTTGCAGGCCAGGATCTATGGGATGTTTCATCCTTTTGTTAGGTAATGAAGGCTTGGGGAAAAGAGAGAGAGGCACTGTCCCTGGAGGGCCAGAGGAGAATTCTGTGATGTCCCTTTGCCACGGGCAGGGACCTGGCATGTAGCCTGTGCTCCATTTGAGGTGCCTTGGAGGCTTGCAACTCTTGTGGGCGTGAAAGTTTACTGCTGTTATATATTCTTTCAGAGAAAGAATGATTCTGGGGGTCTAATTCTTGCTGTTTTGTCCTGAATGTCAATTTCATGTGTACTAGTCTAGGTTAAGTCCTTCTCTTCTTGGGGTCCCAGTTCCTTTGTTTGGGAACTGATGCATTATATAAAACATACTGTGTGTAAAATGCAGCAGCTGCACCATCAGATCATTTCTGGGGTCCTTTCTAGCTCCAGGTCTGTGCTTTTATCATAATGATGTTGCATAATCACCATGGCCTTGGCACAGAGACCTTGAAAATCTCCCTCTCTGCTTTCAGTTTGTTATTTATTTCTTATTTAACACAGCTATCCAATTTTCTAACCACTACACTCTACTCAACTTCTCCTGTCTCTGACATACCTGCTCTCCATCCTCCTCACATAGAGGCCTATTGGTCTTTGGTTCCAGAACAGGAGTTCTTTAATCATTCTCACTAGCACAGATACCGTAGGATCATAGACTTAGAGCTGAAAAGGCCCTTGGGGGTCATCTACACTAATTTTCTCATTTTGTAGGTGAGGAAACTGAGACCTGTATAATGGGAACTTTTCATAAAAGCATCGCTTCCATAGGTGGAGAAGTAACCTGGTACTGTTTTGACCCTTAATTATTCTATGCCACCTACTTTCATTTCAAATAGACCCTTCTTTGGTGGGGATGGTCCTGTCCCATATCTCATCTCTTGTCTCCATCTTGGAACATTCCTAAGTAGTCACTTCCTTGTTTTAAGTACCTTTGTGGATTATGAGACCCACCTCAAGAGAGAGTCCACTGATTAGTGTGACTAAGGAACCCAATGAATTGGTCACATATATTGGAATTAGAACTATTCGAAATTGCAAGTTTGTAAAATATGGTAACTGATTCTAGCCCATTGGAAATACCCAGTTCAAATTTGAATAATGTGATTATTTGCTGGGCTTTCATAATAGCTCTAATTGGGACGAGCTGCTATTCTTTCCATGAGCATGGCATAACAGCGTAACACATGTTCAGAATAATCTTTTCTTGAATATCTTAATGCATGTGTTTGAAAATCTAGATTTGTTTTAAAGGCCGGTAATAATGGTGTTGAGAAGTTTATATATTTTCTTTTACTCAATCAATAACCACTCACTGAATTTCTACTGTGCACCCAATGCCATTATCTGAAGTGGACAAATCAAACAGGACTGGCCATGACACATTTTTCCTAAAATGCTTTTAATCTAAATGTCCACGGCTTAATTGTTTGCTTTGTCATTTTGAAACAATACCTGGCCCTGTGAAATGTTGATTGTGTCAGTCAGGAGGAAAGGAGTGTTCTTCTGGAGCCTTCAACGCTTTGGCTTAATCCCCACTTTTCTAAAGCAGCGTAATTCATTTGTAAGCTTGAAGGAAGGGACCCCAGATATCTTGATAATTTTCCTATTGATATTCTAAGTTATTTTGGGGAGGAGATGATGAAAACTCTGCATCTTTACTCTACTTTTACATCTGTATTAGTTTTTGTCCTGAGTGTAATGTAAAATCAGATCCTATAATCTCCATTTAAGGTGGTGAAAATTGTAGTTCCAGATTCATATTTATGAAGAGTCTCCATGAATGTGATATAACTGCAAGCTAACTCTGATGGCTCTAGAGGAATACCCAGATGTATCTGGTTTCTAGATTCTTAGAAGTCAGAAGTGAATTAGCAGATACAGGGTATCCCAAAATCTTAGTGCAGTCTTAAGCCTTAATAAAACTTTTGGAATTCTATTTAGGGAACACTGGCTATTTGGGAAGTTTTAGAGGCAGTCCTCCTCCAAATTCTTCCTTTAACACATACTGAGGTTGGGAGGTGAGGGAAGGAGAGGGAACAAGCATTTCTTAAGTACTTACTATGTGCTGGTACTGTGCCAAGTGCTTTATAGAAGGTATCTCATTTTATCCTCACAACTCTGGAAAATCGGCATTATTATGATCCCTATACACAAGACACTTAACCTTCCAATGTCCCAGGTATTTTTTTTTGCAGACTATAAATGATAAAGCAGATGTTCCTCCATGTTGATAGAGAGAGTTTCCTCTCTTGGCATTATTCTCTATGTCAGTTCTCACTGGTTGGGTGCGAAGCAAATAAAATAGAAGTGTGTAAAGCACAGGGCTGTCTTGTGTGCGTGTCTGCTGATTGTGCCTCTTCAGGTTTCAGCTTATTACAGAAAGTAAGGTAACTGGCTTCTGAATTGGGAGAATCTTTTTTTTTTTATTTTTTATTTAACTTTTAACATTCATTTTCACAGAATTTTGGGCTCCAAATTTTCTCCCCCCTTGTCCCCTCCCCCCACCCCAAAACACTGAGCATTCCAATTGCCCCCATCACCAATCTGCTCTCTCCTCCATCATTCCTCTCTGCCCTTGTCTCCATCCTCTCCTCTGTCCTGTTGGGTCAAATAACTTTCTATACCCCTTTACCTGTATTTCTTATTTCCTAGCGGCAAGAACAGTACTCGACAGTTGTTCCTAAAACTTTGAGTTCCAACTTCTTTTCCTCCCTCCCTCCCCAGCCCCTCCCTTTGGAAGGCAAGCAATTCAATATAGGCCACATCTGTATAGTTTTGCAAATGACTTCCATAATAGTCGTGTTGTATAAGACTAACTATATTTCCCTCCATCCTATCCTGTCCCCAATTACTTCTATTCTCTCTTTTGATCCTGTCCCTCCCCGTGAGTGTCGACCTCAAATTGCACCCTCCTCCCCATGCCCTCCCTTCCATCGTCCCCCCCACCCTGTTTATCCCCTTATCTGAATGGGGAGAATCTTAACAGAACATAACCTCCTTGAGGGCAGGAACTACTTGATGATTTGTGTTTGTACATGGTTGTCTTTTAACCAATGGATATTGAAAAAAGACTGAAAATTAAAGGTATAAATATCACCAGAGACCAAATTGTCCCTCCTTGCTGATGATGGGATTGTATACCTAATAACCTCCACAGAGTCTTCTAATTGAATCCTTCCTTGAGCATCCTGACAACTGGTTATGTGGCTCCCTGTGTTCAGCCTTTCCCTGCCGAACCTTGATTCTGTGGTACCAACCTCCTTAGCATAGTGAGCTGGCTAGCTGGTCCAGGAGGTGACTATAAGAACCCCCTAAGAGAAGGAAGGAATCCCATGAGGCTGTCCCTGCTGTCAGCCCCTCTCCACACTCACTCTTCTGTATAACTACATCACCCAGGGACCACCTCTTTTGGCTGCTGTTTCCAAGTTAGGTTGTAGGGCAGCATATAGGATTAGAGGTAAAGGGAGGAGAGAAGGCACTGAAAGATCTCATATGCCTACCAAGCATTTGCTGGAGGCCTGTGCTCTGTATAATTTGGAGCCAAATTAAAGTCAGTACAGTTTGAGATGACAAGGCATTAGATTTGGAAGCAGAAGGGACCCTGGAATCTAGCCCACCCCTCTCATTTTACAGATGAAGAAACTGAGGCTGGGAAGTGAATTGGGATGATGGAATTGCAGATGTAGGGCCGGAAGGGGCCTCAAAGGCCCTCCAGGCCAGTGCCTTCATTGGATAGATGCCCACTACAGGATTTTTACTCACTTGCTCCTATTTTAGACCCTTGGTACATGGGCACATAGTACCTATGAGGACAGTTTAGTACTGGCACAGTCTGTTCTCAATGAGATGTTTGACTACTACTGCTCTTTTTGAAGAGCTTTGTTCAGGGGCAACTAGATGGCCCAGTGACTCCTGCAGTCAGGAGGACCTAAGTTCAAGTCCAGCTTCAGATATTTATTAGCTGTGTGACCCTGAGCAAGTCACCTAATCCTGACTGCCTACCCGCCCCACCCCAGAAGCCAGCCTTCTAGAAATAAGTCTTTCTGGGCTTAGCCAGGCTGGTATACAGAGCACCGAAGATCTGTCAATAACCTTATGCTTAAAACCATTCGAGATTTAGTAGAGACAGCTAGGGCATGTGACCTTTGGGAATGCAAGAGTCATTGCTGTGCTACCATGGGGCATCAGCACTGGACTTTAGTGGAGGAAACCAGGAACTGTGGTATATAAATGGATGAAGCATTCGTATCGCGCTTTACATGTATTATCTCATTTAATCCTCGCAACCATCCTGTGAGGTGGCTGCTGTTACTATTATCCCCTTTTTCCAGTGGATGAGAGGGAGGTATCTGAAGTTGGATTTGAACTGAGGTCTTCTTGACTCTCAAGTCCTACACTCTTTCCATCAAGTCACTTGGTTGCCCTGGGCACAGTTTAGCCACTGAGAAGAATTTAAATTTCTTTGGTCCCTTGGAGTGAGTATGTGGATATGAAGAGGAACGCAGCCTTATTTAGGTAAGATCAATTGAAGGGTGTCTGTCAGGTAGAGGGATTGCTTTAAAATTCTTTGTATGTATGAGTTCTTCTGAATTTGACCTCTGTAGGCCTACAAGTGATATGTCTGGGTCAAAGCATATGCATAGTTTAGTGACCTTTGGGGCAGAGTTCCAAATCAGTTTCCAGAAAGGATGAATCAATTCACAGGCCTACCAACAATGTATCAGTGTGTCTGTTTTTTCATATTTCTTCCAACAATCGCCACTTTCTTTTTTTGTTGTTGTTCGTCTTTGTCAATTTATCGGTATATGGTGGAACCTCAGAGTGGTTTCAGTTCCTTTCTCCTTAGTTATTAGTGGTTTGAAGCATTTTTTTTTCACATGGCCATCGATAGCTTGCATTTCTTTCTTTGAGAACTTCTTGCATGCCTTTTGATTGTTTATTTAATGGGGAATGGATTTTGTTTTTATATATCTGAATCAGTTCCTTATATATCTTAGAGATCAGATCTTTATCAGAGAAACTTGCTGAAGCAAAGGTTTCAACACATAATAATAACATAGAACAACACAGAACTTAAGGTTTGCAGAGTATTTTATATGTTATATCATTTGAGCCTTCATTTTATTTTGTTTTTTTCTAAACCTCATTTATATTTTTAAAATTTTATCTTATTTTTAAAATTAACAAGCATTTATTTTCTCTCCCTTCAATTTAATGAGAAAAAAGGAACTAGTCATAATGAATAAGCATAATCAAGTAAAACAAATTTCCACATTTGGACATGTCCAAAAAAATCTGCCTCATTTTGTATTTTGAGTCTGTCACCTCCCTGCCAGGAGATGTGGACGCTTTAGTTCAGATAGAGAGTGTGACTTGCTTGGGATCATATTAGTTAGTGGCAGAAGCAGGACTGGTCTCCTGATGTGAGTCCAGGGGTCTTTGCAGAAACCATTTTGCACTTATTTTTACCCCGTAAGGAATTGGGGTGGGGTTGGGATGGTACAGAATAAATTATACTAATTTGGCTGCGGTATGAGTGGGCTTAATGAAAATGTCTTTTGAGTTGGTTAGTTTTTTGAAGTCCTTTTCAAGGGCAAGTTAAAATGTACAGAAAAATGTGTGTGAATATGAACATATATGTGTGTATGTGGATGCAGACACACACATACATATATACACATCTATACAAACACACACATGTTTTTAGGGGGACATCTTTTCAAACAGATGCGTTCATAATTTACTTGTGGGTTTCCCCCCCCAGAATCAGGTCTATTGTACCAACCAAGTCAATTTTGCTTCTGTCTGGAGAACGTGGCTGTGGGAAGTCAACGCTGATCGCAAGCTGGGTAAATTCTTACAGAGAGAGAAATCCCGACACCTTAGTAATCCCTTATTACGTAGGAAGCAGCTGTGACCACAGCGACATCATGTCTGTGATGCATTACTTCATCACTGAATTACAGTACCAGCAATTTGGTAATTATAGATTTTGGAAATTGCTTCATAAAAGCATATTGGGTGGTATTCCGGTGTCTCTTCTCCCTGTGTCTCCTTTTCCCATCCAGCTCCCTTCTAATCCCAGCTATACCACATTTACTTCTTCACTCCCCAAACTAATCCTCTCCTAATCTATATATTTTCCTACTTACTTAACTTCAGCAAAGCTTGATGGTGTGTGCATGTGTGTGTGTGCGTGTGTGTATGCCTGCGCGTGTGTGCGCTTGGCACTGTGGTAAATCCTGTGGAGGACCCAGGAGTGAATAGTCTTTGCTCTTAAAGAGTTTACAATAGTCATACTCTATATCTAGTGATGGATGTGTGCCATTTTACATGGTTGATGTATCTCTGTTAAATGGGGATGAGGTAAGATGGTATTGGATGTTTTTGACTAAGTAGGGGGTGAGTTTGGGTGAGTCTATACATGTGAATTTTATATCAATGATTTGTCCCTAGGGCATGTGGAAAAGGATCGATTGTGTCAGATAACAATAATCATAATAAAATAGCTGATATTTACACCGTGCTTGAAGTTTTGCAAAGTGCTTTTTCTAAATATTACCTCCTTTGATCCTAACAACAGCCCCATGAGCTAGGTGCTTTTTCTGTCCTGATTTACAGATGAGGAAACTGAGGCACGGAGAGGTTAAGTGACTTGCCCAGCACCATATAGCTAGGAAGCATTGGAGGTAGAATTTACACTCCGTCGTTTCTTACTCCAATTCCAGAGTTTTATCTATTAAGCCACCAGGCTGCCTTAGATGGGATTAATTATTTACAAAAGTGATCTTTCTTTCCCAAACAAGCCAAAACAGGATTGGTTGAGCCTGGAAAAGTGATGAATTGTAATATATTTACTTGGTTGTTCCAAAGGTTGTCACTTTTTCAAAAGCACCCTTTCATGTGCCCTCATAAGAAAAGCAGGTGATTAATTACACAAATCTTTGGGCTGAATACAGGAGTGAAACAGAGGCGAGTAGGCTAATATTTTTGGTCACTTGTTCAGCTACTATTTATTTTTTAAAATTACTTTAATTCTAAAAATGTAACAAAAATCCATTTTTTCTCCTTCCTACTTCCTCTAATTGAAAAAAAAGAAACCTAACAAATATGCAAAACAAATTCCCAAATAGGAACCCTTTATTAAGTTCCTGCTATGATGCCAAATACTGTTCTAGACCTTAACCAGTTAAGTAGCTTTATCTTTTAAGTCAAAAGATTTCCTTTGGCCACCAGGAGCCATCCCTCTGCCATCAATGAAATCTAGAGGTGGGGTCTATAGGGGTCAGAGAAGGAAGTGTGCCCCCTGATGGGGGTGAGGGGAAGAGGGGGTGGGAGGGAACAGAATCCTCTTGTCCATTTTCCGACATTGCAAGGTATAGGCCCTCCAGTGGGGCAAAGTTTGCAACCCAACCAGGAAGAGAAAGTCAAAGGGAAGGAGGTGAGTTGGGTTTGGCTGAGTAAGCACCATATGGTCACAGGGACAAAATATGAACCACAGAACCAGCCAGTCCTGGGGAATGGCCCTTATTGGAAAGATAGGGCCTGTTGCCCAGAAGGCCTTCCAGTGCAAGTTCATATGCTCAGAGAAAGGATATCTTGGATGCAGAGAATATTTGAGTTCCATACTCCTTTCTGGGTCAGCCTGAGCAGCATCTGGCTCTGAGTATCTCTCAGCCAGGAAAGTTAAGAATCTCCTTCCTTCATGGGATCAGGTGAGACATGAGAGCTTATCTAGTCCAAACCCCTTCCTTTCCACTAACCCCCGGGCCTCCCCTTACCTTAGAAAGGACACTGCTGAGATCTGGGGACATGGGATGACCTGCCTAGGCAAGGGTGACAAAGGTCCAGAGCTGGGACATGGACGTGGGGCTGCCTCTCCAGTTGCCATTTTCTCCCCCTCTGCCCATGGACCTCCTTCCCAACCCTAGTTTCTTAGTAAGAACTGATCAGCTTTTGGTGGCTGGCCTCTTTCACCCTCTCCCTTTATGGAGCCCACCCTTTTACCAGATAAGCAAAACCAAGAGCAGTTTTACCTCTTCTTGGCAGATTTCTTTGCCATGGGATGGAGTCTACTTTCCTGAACCAACTTTAGTGCATTATTCACCTGAGAGGAAGTAGTCTGGCAATTAACACAGTATAGAGTTAACAAAAGAAACAGTATGGGTGCTCTGTACTTTATGAAAGCATCATCAGGGAGGACTGCATTTCTTCCCTCTTAGCTTTTAAGACATTAGTAGTAATAATTTATACTTAGTTTACAAAGCCTTTTCTTTCCAAGAGTAGGATAGGTTTTACTTTTATTCCCATTTTACAGATGAGGAAACCAAGGCACAGAGTGGTGCTGGGTCTGGAGTCATACAGGTACCAGGTATCAGAGATAGGACTTAAACCCAGAGCTCCTGAGTCTAAGCTCAGTTCTCTTTCTTCTACCGATTGTGTCTGATATGAGGCCAGAACAGACAATTAAAAGGTGAACCGTTTCATCTAGCAAGGCATTTAATGCCATGGAACTGGTTTGACTGATTTTTCCCGGAATGACTGTATGCTTTGGCATCTTGAAGCGATGATCTCTGTTGGGACGCTATGGTTTTAGTTGCCTCCATCAGACCTTGTCCAGAGAGTTGTTGAGGGGCCTCTTCAAAGCCTTTAGTATTTTGAAAAAGACTCAAAAACAAAAGCCTTCATAAAGTCCTAGTCTGATGTCTTAGCATGACAGGGAGGTTTCCCTAAGTTTTAAAAGCTGTGCCTAAGGTCTACCAAGTTCTGACACATTCTTCCATGTTTAGAAAGACTTCAAATCTAGCCTGTTGTCTGAGGACCAACCTTTCAAGGACAGAGGCTCATCACCATTAGGTGATAAATTATTTGGCCATGCTGATTTTTAAAACAGAAACATACAGAGTAGCCTGGTTGTTCTGAATATCCAATCCTTTGCATTTCTTCAGGGATGGTGGTGGAGTGATGGAAATGGAACCAGAGAGTGATAGGAACCATCAGTTTTTAGGTTCTCCATAAATAAGAACTTAAGTGGCAATATTTTAAAGTGGAACATCTTTCCCTGTCTACTGGCTCATTTCCCTTCTGCCTGATGAAAAAAGCCCTCCCTTGATCTTCCCATCTGAGCTAACTATAGTCTTTTATCTATTATGCCTTTTGTAGCTAAACTCTTCGAAAAGGCTGACCTTGTCTCCTATCTTTCTTTTCTCATCCCCTTGCAATCTGGCTTCTGACTTTATCACTCCACCAAAACTGCTCTCTCCAGAATGATTAATGATCTCTTGCTAAATCCAGCAGTGTTTTCTCAATCCTTATTCTCCCAGACCTTTGACACTGTTGATCCCTCTCTCCTCTTGGTACTCTCTTCTCTTTA
The DNA here is from genome assembly GCF_028372415.1 of Notamacropus eugenii. NCBI lineage: Eukaryota > Metazoa > Chordata > Mammalia > Diprotodontia > Macropodidae > Notamacropus > Notamacropus eugenii. The sequence continues at coordinate 286,631,103 of NC_092874.1, read as the reverse complement.
GGTTCTCTTTCCTAGTTCTCCCTCCTGTCTATCTAATGACTCCTTTGTCTCCTTTGATGGATCCTCCTTCAGATCACACCCTCTGGACCGTCTTTTCTTCTCATTCTACGCTCCTTCACTGGGTACTCTCCTCAACTCCCATGAATTCAATTACCAATCCTATACTGATGATTCTCAAACTTACCTCTGTGCTGATCTCCAGATGCCTTTCACTTGTCTTGAACTGGGCATCTGTAAACTTAACTTGTCTAAAACAGAAGTCACTATCTTCCCATCTAACCCTCCTCCCTCCTGTCTTCCCTGTTACTGTAGAGGACGCCATCCTCCCTGCACCCAAACCCTTGCCAAAGCCAGTGATTTCATCCTGTCAGTATCTCTCAATATTTCCCCTTCTCTCCTCTGACACTACCTCCACCCTAATCTAGACCCTTGCCACCTCGTGCCTGTACTCCTCCAGTAGCTGCTGGCGGGTCTGCCTGCTTCAAGGCTCTCCACATTGCAATCTCCTTTGCATTCAGTCACTTAAGTAATTTTTCTAAAGTGCAGGTCTGATCATGTCATTGCCCTACTCGATGAACTCCAAATGGCTCCCTATTGGCTCCACGATCAAATAAAAAGTCTTTTATTTGTCATTTAACTTCTTAACTGACCCTCCAGTCTCCTCTCCCATCACCCTTCTAGTCTTCTTACACCTTGCTCCCCGCAGCATACTCTCCATCTAGTGACACTGACCTCCTTGTTGTTCCAAAAACAAGACACTTCCCTCTTGGCAATGGACATTTTGGTCTGGCTGTTCCCTATGCCTTGAATTATCTCCCTCCTCATCACCATTTCCTGGCTTCCCTGACTTCTTCAAATTTCAACTAGAATCCCATCTTCTACATGAAGCCTTTAATAACCCCTCTTAATTCCAGTGCCTTCTCTCTCTTAATTATTTTTTCTGTTGGATATATTTGACTATATATTTGTCTCTGTGTATTTGTCTGCTTGTTTTCTCCCCCGTTACATTATGAGCTCCTTGAGGGCAGGGACTGTCTTTTGCTTTTTTTTATATCCCCATCACTTGGCACAGCACATGGTAGGCATTTAATAAATGATTATTGATTGACATCTTTGCCCAGTAATGAATGAGTTGTCATATGATTCCAGGAAGATGACGTGAGTCATATCCAAATTGATATCCTCACAGCAGAGTAGTTTACAACATGTAGACAGTTGCAGAATCCTTGAAGGATTGTACTCCTTAAGGAGATAAATAAGAGAGTTGGAAGACAGTTTCATCATGAACTCAAAGGAACAAATAGAAAATGGTGCAGATTTGTCGGTGTTTCTTTATGGTAATCCCTTTTCATCACCAGTGGCAACAGAAATGCCACATTTGAACTCAACACTTCAGTCCCTGATGTACCATCTGAGCAAGCAGGAATGACACTTAAGAAGATTAGTCAGGCAGAGGATTTAAACCAGACCAAGGACACACAGAAGGTGTGTCAAAGGGGTGACAAAGCTGGAAAGCACCATGGGGCCATTTTGTAAAATACGTTCTTGAAGGGAAGCTATCAAAAGAAAGGAAAAAATAGCAGAAGCTCCTCTGCCTCCCAAAGGTAGAGAAGACACCAGTAACTACTGATCTATATACGTACATCCTCATCTTTATCAAATTTTTATGAGAATGTTGTAGCCACACATTTAACTTGGCTTTTGTAAGCAGTTTTCTACAGCAGGTCACATATTTTTCTAGGCACATAATTGACTAAAAGGGGAAGAGACTATAAGATTTCCCCCATTTATATGTTTATATGTTTGACTATATAAAAGTATGGAATTTGGTAGTGCAAAAGGCTGCCTTAAGGACTATTGTCCAAGAAGACATCTCCCATACATATGTTACAATAATACAGAATTCCTTGAAATATATAAAACAGGTATAATTTTATTTGATCCATTTATATTAGTATCAAGTGAACTATAAAACAGGGATTTTTGCTTTAAAAAAAATTATTCTCTTTTAGAACACTGAAGAATTCAAATGGAAGGATTCCCTGTAGTTAATGAGGGTCTCTTAATTTTTTTTTCTGTTTGTTATTAACATTGTGCTGATTGCATCAGGCCTTAAAATAAGGATTCTTACCTTAGGGTCCATGAACCAGTTTTAAAAACAATTTTGATAACTGTGTTCCAGTATAGCAGGTTTCCTTTGCAATCCCCTGTATTTTTTTTTTTTTATGCATTGAAAAGCTCTTAGAAATTCATCTTTGGCTTCAGTGTGGCCAACATATTGCTAAATAACTCAAATGGAGTAGGGTTTATTTTGAGATTCTGAGAAGGGTCCATAGACTCCATCAGATTGCCAAAGAGGAAAGCAAGACACAAAAGTGGTTCAGAACCTTTGCACTCAAACATTGCAAATATCCTCCAGGAGATCCATGATCACTTAAGAGTTTTGCCCAAGTATCCACTATCTACTATCAACTAAATGGATGAAAAATACCCGTTGATGAGTCTATCCTATGCAATAAGTTGGATAGCCCATAGAACCAGTGCCTAAATACATATATTTTTGACAGATCTTGTGAATGGACAATCAGTTGGACCTAGAGTGGATAAAAAGAACCAGAGATGGATTGTCTTTGGGAAATTTCACAGTGCTTTTAATGACCCTAGGCTTCTCTTAGTACAAAGATCCATCTTTTTAACATTAATAATCTTTGGGTAATGCTGTATTGTCTTCAAGTTGTAAAATATTGCAGTCTTGGAAGAATTCCAGTGGAGGCCGGTTGCTTCATGAAAAGGCTACCACATATCACCAGTACAGAATTGTACAGGATGAACAGTGCAGACTCCAATCAGAGAAATGTGTGATAGGAAAAGAAGGTGGAATTGAGGGCCATCCTTGGTGTGTCTTTGAGGAACACACCATTTCAAAAGATTTAGTAGAAGGCCCCCATCATGGTGGGCCAATCACCTGTAGAAGACAAGAACCTCACAGGATGAGGTGGATATCAGTTATGGCTAACGCCACCAGAAAGAGCACCTACATTGATCAGATTGTAATTGGATCTGTGGAAGTATCAATGGAAGATGCTCCTCACTCTAAAATTCTGTCTCCTAAGAGGTGAAGCAATAATCATTCATTTAAAAACTGCTGTTATATCTTTCTTTCCTATAGAAGATCCACTACAGGTCAAACTTCATCTTGTTGCCACATAATCTTTCTTATTCTCCCTCTTTAAATACTTTGTTGTTCTTCTGGACAGCTGAATATCATTATTTTTAAAATGATCAAAGCAGTTTGATGATGTCATTTTTTATGCCTCCTGGAACATACCATCATATTTAAGGTTTCCAGAAGTTTAGAGCAGTATTTATTCTGACTCTTTTCCTTCTTTGCACTCTACTCTTGAAAGACACGTCTTTATGTATGCCTAACTTTTAATGACTCAGTGTATGAAAGGTACCTAAACACTGTGATTCCCAAGCTTCCTGTTGGTCACTATATTTGCTTAGACTTCAGTCTCTCTCAGCTGCTATTGGATAGATTTGCTTTTGTGGGACGAGAAACAATCTGAAATCTGCATAAAGAATGAATAGCACTAGAATTTGTGATGATTTTGTCATGTGATCATCCCATTGAGGTTGGTTGTTTTGTTACCTACATTATGTGCTTTGGATTCCCCCATGATCCTGCTTTCCCTGGCTCTTCCTAGTACCCAGTGTGGGTGTGGGAACCTAGAATTTGACAGGAGGGCTCAATAAAATGATGTTATAACCAGTGAGATCTTTCTAATCTAGAGTTAAGTAGGAGAACCTCAGAGAGTGGTTGAAGAGATATTGTTTGGCAGATGTGCTCAAAACTAGCCTTGAAACCTAGGCAGGTACGTGCCATTATACCATTATAGAATGTCCAAGAAAGGACCTCTCTATTCATCTAGTCCAATTAATATGCAAGGAGGAATCTCCTTTTTTATTGGACTTTATTGGAAATCACATCCAGCCTCTGTTCAAAGACTGATGAGGGCCAACTCACTACCTCTTGGGGCAGGACATTCCGTTTCTGAGCTAAGGGGTTTTAGAAATCATGTGGTATGACTTGTCACTCTTTTAGTTTAGCTTTTTCTTAAATTAATTTAAGACCATCTTAGTCACTGCATGAGCCAGTCACTTAGCTTATCAAAGACTCACTCTTCCCACTTTTAAAGTGAGAATAATACTTTCACTACTACTAGTTTCTTTTACACACTCTTGCTCTAGGGATCAAGAAATTTTTTTTAATTTGGAACCTATTGAGCTCAAAGGACTGTTGTGAGGAACTTGTTTTAAAAACGTTAAGGGCCATGTAAATGTGAGTTATTATGAATAAAAGAGAAGTAGATCTTTGTATTTGGTAGCCTCTTTTATCTAAGCCTGCCTTACAGACATCTGGTAGTGAATCTCCATTTGTAGAGATGGAGACTTTTGAGATTGGAAATGGCTCATTTTCAGCACTATGGCTGGAAAGAGAGATCATTCTTGGTCACAAGTCATTATACCTCCTGACATATTTTAGCTGCATATATGGTATGTATGTATGTTTTGACATTCTTTTGAAATATTCCTGTGGAAAGAAACATATTTTTAACCTAATTTCTGTGCCCCTAGGTACTCAGATTGAAACTGATCTCATTAATGAAGACTCCAAAGTATGGGTTTTTTCACTTCTTGTAGAAATATTCTTAGCCTCCATCAGCTTAAAACCATGTATATTAGTACTAGATGGAATTGAAGAATTGATTGGTGTTTATGGAATTTCAGGACAGAAGGTACAATTTTTTAAAAATTACATTTGTCAATAATTTATTACTTGATAATTAATGAGTTAAAAAATAGTATTACACGTCACCTTTCTACTCTATATTTCAGATTTCATTCTTCATGCTCAATGTAATACTGTTGACATTGCATGGTGTAATATGAGTAAAAAAAGTTCTAGGATTTGGATTTTTCTATTCCACACTATCTATCTTATCTATCTATCTATCTACCTAATTATATCTATAACTACCTATTTAACCTATCTATCATCTATCTATCTATCTATCTATCTATCTATCTATCTATCTATCTATCTATCTATCTATCTATCTATCTATCCATCTATCCATCCATCTATCTATTTATCCACCTACCTTTATTCCTTATCCTTATATTAGAAAGAATTTTAAGCAGGAGAATAAATAAATTTTTCCCATGAAGTATTTAAATGCTCCATAGCATTCTTTTTGAAACAAGTTTAATTATTCTCCATGCCGATCAGAAAACATAACTCTTTAACATAATAGTAATAGTGATAGCTAACATTTCTATAACGGTTTAAGTTTTGCAAAGTACTTTAGGTAAATTGTGTCATTTGATCATATACATTTTTTCTTCCTGTGATTTAGAATGACAACACTGAATAATTTGTAGCTTGAGAAAGCCTCTGATACCTGGTGCATACATATTTGCTAAATTAAGCCAGCTAAGGATCACAAGGACATCCTCCAAAAGGATACTTTTATTAAGCTAATTGTTCTTTTCAAAATTATTTTGTGAATATCTCTTGTTTTTTATTACCTTAATTTCCAGATAGATTCCTCCTTTACTCAGAGAGCCTTTCTTTATGATTAATAATTTTAAAAAGAGAGAGAAAGGCATTTTATTGAGCAAAAGTAACCACTGTTCTAGCTAAGGCTACCTTGTTATCTGTTTCCCAAAGCCTGCCTATCTCCTCTCCTCCCTCCACCTCTATAAAGAAGGGAAGGAAGTGGGTTTTTTTTTAATCTCTTTTTCAGGCCAAGCTTGATTATTATAATTTAATAAAATTCAATCTTTTTTTTCTTTTGCTGCTGCACTTTCTATTTACATTGATTTCCTTGTTCTGTTTACTTCCCTTTACACTGATTCATATAATAATTATAATAATAATAATAATAATAATAAAACAGCAACAAGTAGCAATTATATAGTGTTTTAAGGTTTGTAAAAAGCACTTGGTGTAAAAGATGTGTTTTCTCACAGTGACTCTAGGAGGTAGGTGCTATTATCATCCTTTTACACATGAAGAAACTGAGGCAGGGCCAGGTGAGTTGACTTACCCAGGATCATACAATTAGGAAAGATTAGAGCTCAGGTCTTGTAATTCCAAGTCCAGTGATTTCTCAACTGTGCCACCTTATCACATTTATGATTTCTTTGGTACAATAATATTCAATTACCTTAATGCACCAGTTCATTTATCCATTCCCCAGTTAATGCTAATTATTCTTTTAAGATTTTGATTGATGTTTTTCATTTTTGCATCCCCCTTCTGTTCCAAATGCATCTCTCCCTTCTCCCACCCTGGAGATAGCAATTGTAACGAAGATGCAGAGGAAAACAAGCCAGAGCTCAACAAAACTAAGCCGTCTGCCCACCGAGTCTGACAATTACATCCCACCTTTTACAGCTGCTGTCCCTTCCCTTTGCAGAGAAGGGAGGGAGGTGCAACTTCTCATTTTTTTTAATTGGTTGGAAATTGGTCAGCATAATGAAAGAAATTCAGGGCTTTTTGTTTGTTTGCTTGTGGTTCCTCCCATCTCCACTGTAGTTATGGTGTCTGTTGCTTTCCCCAGCTCTTCTCACTTCATTGTGCATTAGTTCATGTAAAATCTTCCTCTACATCTCTTTATCCTTCACATCCATTGTTCCTTAGACAACAGTAATATTCCATCATGTTCACGTATCACACTTTGTTTAGGCATTTCTAAGTGGATGCTCATTGTCCTTTAAAAAGCACTTTTCAGTATCTGTATTTTGCCAGAAAAATTTTTTAAGGAAAAAAAACTTATTTGATACCTTTAGCTTTTTATACCACATTCATTTCCAAAAGTTCTTTGTCCTTTCTCCACTAGAACCTTCCCTTAGAACAAAGAATGATATCTAAGCAAAATCTCCAAACGTTCCTCCCATGTCTGATGGCTATGCCCTATTCCATACCCACAACCATCCTTTTCTCTGCTGAGAATGGGCATGTATTGTCCTCTGCAGGCAGGTTGGGTGATTGCAGTCAATTCTAGCACAGCTTTCCTTCTTTATTGTTCTCCTTTTCCTTATTGTGATTGCTGTATCCATGATTCTCCTAAATTCTTAACTAAGATGCTAGAACAGTGTGTAAAGTCAGATAGTGTAATACTGCAGTTGAATCATTGTTCTTGCCATCTTTGCTTGCTATGAGACTATATCAAGTTATTCTTTACTTTGGAAACTATTGGCAGGATTGTTTTGAAAATATTTTAAATGTAAACATTTCTTTGACTTTCTTTGTTAGGCAAAAGACTTTTCCTGGCTTCCCCCCACCATTTCCACTAATTGTAAGTTCATCATGAGTACAGTATCCTCCAGTCTCTCTTACAAATCACTTTGTGCCCGATCAGATGTAAAAACAGTGGAGCTCACCGTTGCCTCTGATGAAAACACAGTTATCAAAATTTTTGAACAGTATCTCACAGTACCTCACAAAAACATTTTTTCCTATCGAGAGAAACACAATTCGAGAAAAAAACCATGCCTAAGTCCTTTGAAAGTTGCAGTCTTGGCCAATGAGTTTCAAGAATGTCGACTCTACCGAAATGAGTCAGAATGTATTCAGGAGTACCTGGAAGTGCTTTCCATTCAGGAGCTGTGGGAATTGATTCTCAAGCGATGGGTTGAGGACTACAGTTGGATTATTAAACCCAAAAAAGTAGTATCAGCTGTACCGGATACTAAAAGCCGTAAGTACATTTTCTAAGGAGAGTTTGTTTCTTTAGTGTCCCAAAGCAGTGGTGTAGACACAGATGGAGTGGAGACACTCCAGAGTCTCAGACCTGCAGTAGCCACAGAGTGAAATAGAGCAGTTCAGTTTGGCAGACCTATTTATTAAATGCTTGCTGTGTACAGAGTTCTGTGGTTGGAGGTTCGCCATACAAAGTTTAGACAGGAACTATAATCCCTACACTCATGGAGGTCATTGGGTCAGGGAAACATGTCCTGCAAAAACCAAGGCAAGCCTGGTGTGTAAAATGACACCTGATAAGCACTCAAAACAGATGGAAGAAAAAGTTATGAGTGTTACGGAAGGACCAAGAAGAGGATGACTGTTTCTAGAGGTAATAGGAATGGGGGGCAGGGAGAGAGCTCAAGGGTCATCTAGTCCGACCCTCTTATTTTACAAATAAGGAAATCGAGGCATAGGAAAGTGAAGTGACTTGTCCAAGGCAACTCACACAGTAGTCATCAAAAGTGGGATTTGAACCCAAGCCCTCTGCTTCCAGAACTGAAGCTCTTTCTGCTGTGCCCTAGTCAGGGAGAACTTTCTGGATGAGATGTTATTTGAGTTGGGTTTTAAAGAAGTGTAGGATTTTCTATGTGAATGGGGGAGGAGAAGAAGGCAGGAAGAAGAAAGATTGGGAAAGTATTTCAGTCCCAGGCAACAGTGTGGACAATATTGAGTGACCTGGGAAGGCAGAGGAAATATTTAGGGGATAAGTAAGCCAGGCTGACTGAAACGAAAAGTAGCCGAAAATAAGATCTCAAGGCCAGGCTGATGCCAGGCCAAGAGGACCCTCAATGCCGGTCGGAGGAGCTTGGACTTTTTAGTAAATGAGGAACCTCAGGAGGATCCTGAGGAGGGAGGTCCTGTGACTAGATCAGTACAGTTCATCAGGAAGTGTTTGAGGGATAGAGTGGAACAGGAATGGGAGGCTGGACTGGGTGGGGATTGGGCCTTCTTCCTTTTCTGGTAGCTGAGGAGACTTGGTGGAGGCTGTTGTGGAGGTTAAATCAGTTTAGATGAAACAGGTGTCCAAGATAAGGCCAGGATTTCAAACCTGAGGCACCAGGAGATGATGAAGTTGAAAGTAAGTGCTTTAGTTTGGTCAGAAGGATAAGCTTAGTTTTTAATAACTCAGACTTGAGGTGCAGGGGATGTGGAGGTGTTGTCTGTCAGCAGCTGGAGGTTGTAGGATGACTTATGTTTGAGCTGAGATGGACCTTAGAAGTCAATTAAACCAACCCCCCCCCCCCCACACACACATTGTATAGGTGAGGAAACTGAGGCTAAGTGATTTGCCCAGGGTCTCACAGCAAGTAAATGTCTGAGGCAAGATTCGAACTCCATTCTTCCCTTGTCACAGGTGTGGAGGTTGGGAGAGAGGCCAGGGATTGAGACTGAGCTTTGGGGGAGCCATCTGTGTAGAAGTGATAATAAAGTGGGATTACGGGAGTGAATTGGAGTATCTAGAGAGAGAACCCAGGCCTGAACTTTGGGGAGCAGCCACATAGGGAGGTGGGGAGGAGGTGCATCAGGGACAGTTTTGAAAGCCATTGCTGGGTCAGAAGGAGGGAGGTGGTATGGGAGTCATACTGTTGTGAAGATGATGGGGAGCTGAGCGCGAAGACATTGGCACTGACCGTTGATTCAAAGGAATACTGACTGGACATCCAGAGCAAAGCATTTTTATTTCCATTCCAATTCTTGAGCGCTCACACATTTAGAGCCCTTTGGTGTATGGGGCACGGGTGAACCAGCCATTCACATGGGCACGTTGACAAACAATTTGTGTAACTGAGCACCCCCTAGTGGGCTCAAAAGGTGAAACAACCAGAAGACTTTATGGGGTTGGTGTTGACAGAGGACTTCCTTCCTCCTATTGCTCAAGTCTCAAGTATTGATTGAGGACCTTCCATGTGCCCTCACCATGCTAGGGTTACTAGTACAATGAATGAAACAATCCCTGCTTGCGGGGTGTAGGGCAGATTTCTAATATTTCTAATTATTTCACTTGTGAGCCAGAGCAGCCAGGGAGCTCTCTGGACATGATTGTTCATGTCCTTATTTCTTTCCATGGCCTTAGTAAACTTAGGCTTGATTGATCATAAAACCAATGAGAATTCCAGGTGGGGTCAGTCAGTCAATATGTGCCTTCCCATTTGTGCAGACCTCTGGGAGTCAGAAGATGGTTCTTCATCTCAGGGAGCATGTAGTCTAACAGAGAGGAAAAGTTGAGAACAACTTTGTGCAAACATGATAGATGCAGGACAAAGGGTTGGAGAACATATGGGTGAAGAGGGAAATAAGATCTAGTTTAATAGAATACAATTCCTGCTTCTACCCTCCAGATTATTCATTCATGTAAATATGAGGTTAGGTTGGGAAACTTTATACAGATGTTCACCGTTTGTTAAAAGAAAAAAAAGCATGCACCAGCATCCTTATTGGCAAGTGCCACTAATTTCTAATCATATTCTGGATGTATTTCTTTTAAAAATGGCAGCAATACATTTCTGAAAATCTTGGTATCCTTATAGGACTGAGTGGCTGGGTGGTGGACACTCTGTGTCTATTAAGTGTCTCTCATTGTGGATTGACTGATCTTGAGCTTCTCCAGCTTTTGGACATATTGGGCTATAAGAATCATTACAAAGTCACCACTTCCCATTGGGCAGCTTTTCGCTTAGCCACAAAGCAGTGGATCCAAGAGAAGCCGAATGGCCGATTGCACTTCTGTCATCAGTCTCTGAGGCAAGCAGTGGAGCACAAGCTGCTTGGTAAGGCATTCATTTAGGGAAAAGGTTTGTGGGTCGAGGGAGGGCAAGAGACTGGAGAAGGAAAAAGCTTTTAGCTGTAGTTTGTCTAGCATAAGCAAACATTCTAATGATGATGATAAATTTAAATGTTCTTCCATCGCTGGTATCAGTGGTAGCTCAGTGGACAGTATAGGGTTTTACTGAGGTCATTAATTATGTTTAGGAAAATACAGTGTAAATAGAAACAACCACTCAGGGGACACTTAGTTTCCCAGCAACCACTTAATAACTTTATCTTTCTGGGGTGGCCAATTCAGACTCTAAAAATTTAAATGAGATCTTTCCCAAGACCTGAGACTATATCATGCTTAGGATGATAGTGGCGATTTCTTTGTCTTTGCTAGTTTCCCTTTTTCCCACCCTAGATAATCAGCATTTCTTACCTTAATGATGGGACAGAGAGAAGGAAATAAATGCTCTCTGAGTGTGATGGCAGGCATGGCCCAGGCATGAGATGAGGTGCCACTGGGTACCCTCTAGCCCAGAGGTAGGGTACTTGCGGCCTTGAGGCCATTTGTTCTATAAAGTTTGGATTCAGTCAAAGTTCCTCACTTGGGGACCTAGAGGGCCACATGTGGCCTTGAGGTCGAAGATTCCCCACCCGTGCTAGCCCATGCTCATCTCCAATTCAACTCAGCACCTCTTTATTCCCCACAAATCAGAAAGTGATAGAGATTTACCCTAGGTTGGGGGTCAGCTCTCTCTACAGCAAGGTTTCAGTGCCATTGTTTTTATGATGCAATCTTGATCAGGATAGTTTGGTTGAGTTTGGTTGAAATAAAAAAATAATGCAACTATGAGAAGGGGAAAAACACTGACCAACTTGATGGTTATAAAGGCTCCCTCTGGCCCAAGGACGTAAAGGGCTTCCAAGTCATAGCCATTCTGTAGGTTCTTTCTCTGATGTTAAAAAAACAAGCTTTAAATTTTATTTTTATAACAAATATCATGACTTTGGAATGTGAAAGACAAAAAAGAATGGTATGTAACATCATGGACTTCTATTACTTGTTTCTAAAAATTGAATATTAAATTAAATATGGCAATAATAAAATGGCTGTCTTTATGTTCCACATACTTTTAATATGAAATAGATTATGTTCTTTTTTGCAAAAAAAAAAAAAAAGGATCTTAGGGAGTACGTTTTGGCAGGAGGACATATCTATAATTTTTGATGAAATCAGGCTTTGTTTTCTTCCCCTCTCCTTTGAAATGGATGATTCTTTTATTTGACACCCTCAATTTCTAATCTAAGGTACAGAACCGAGGCTCTGCTATCTGCAGTGATCTTCCTGCCTCTGCATTATAGGTTGAGCCCAGGAATGCCCACTCCTTCCTTTCCCCTCTATTCCTGGGGGTGAAACTGAAAATCACCCCCTTTGATGGTTCCTGCCTAGTGTGTGTGTGTATGTGATGGTGGTGATTGATGGTGGTGGTGCAGTGTATGAGGGTACAGATATTGAAGACATGTCATAAGAAAGGAACTTGAATTCTCCTCCTATAGAGGGAAGTCATGTGTTTCATTATGGTTACTGTTCAAAGAACCCATATCTGGTTCTGTCAAAAAAAAGTGGTAGGGTAGGGAACGGGGTGATTAAAAACAAGGACCCTGAAATGCTCTAGAAAGTTTGGAACCTTCCAGTTATGCTCTATGGTAAAAATAAAGAAGTGAGGAAAACAGGGAGGATAGCATCTTAGGGCTCTTGGACTCACTAGAAAGATTTCTATCTGCTTGGTACCAACCAAGATTAAATCAACCAAGATTCAGCCAAAGATTAATCACAGATCAAATCAAAATTTTAGAGCCCTTAAATCTTAGAGAGCCTGAAGAAAACTCGGAGGTTGTCTAGTTCAGTCTCATTTTATGAAGGAAGAAAATAAGGCCTAGAGAAGGACATGGCTTGTCCAAGGTCACCTAGCTAGCTAGTGACAGAGTGAGGACAAGGACCCATACCAGGGCTCTTTCCATGATGTCAGTTGTCTCACAGAAACACTGGGCAGTGAGCACTTGTGCTAACCTCTCTGCCTGGCTGTTGAGATTCTAGTCAGGTCTGCCTTTTCTAGGCATGGTTGGAACTACCTTTTTCCCACCCCTAATCACTATCATCTTGAGAGCTAGAGGTGATCCTCAACCTTGACTGGATGGACCCAGAAGCTGCAGGAATAGGAACTGGGGAGCTGACTGCATCATGGAAAAGAAGGAACTAGAAAATTGAGACCTTATTTTCTTCCCTCTCCTTATTTGCCTTTAAGCCTGGCTGTTAGACCAAGAATGTAAACAGAATGTAGTCATGATTCATTCCTGTCCCTTACATTGTTGGCAAATATAAACCTACTCGTACCCTTCATGTCATTCCTTATACCTAATAGGTTGTGGCTTAAGTTTACAGCCTGGGAGCCAAATCCAAATTTTCAGTCTTCTATATCCTATCCAAGTCTATTATCCTCAGAAATAACATTTGTTGTGCAAATGGCGAGTGAGGAACTGGGGCAGAGGGGGTCCTGATTAAAGCCCACTTGCTGCTAGGGACCATATTTCCCTCAAATGGGTATGAGCTCTGGATAATATTTTAATGATACATCTGAATTACTGGAACAGGTTCCCCTAGGCTTGTGATTCCATAAGTGATTGCTTTTCCAGCCCTCAAATGGAAGCATTCATATTTTAGATTTCTGTAAAACCTATGAAAGCCCTCCATTGTTTTTTATGTGACCATTTCTGGTCATTATTATCCATCAGTGCCTTTTCTAGGGAATGCTACATACGAATACTGTAATTTTGCCTTTATTTAGCCTTTCTCTTAACTTTGAAGCTGCCACACGATGGTAACTTGGCCTTTGTGAAGCTTGGAGAGCAGAAGATTGTTACTTCTGAAGTGGAATATTTTAAAGGCAACCAGAGGCCATGTACTCTACTAGAGACTTTATTTTATGTGTGAGATTGCTAGATGCTCAGATAGGTTCATTGATCAGGGACTTCTCACCTTTGTTTGTTGTCCTGGACACCTCTGGCTCTCCGTCTGGTGAATTCTATAGAGCCCTTTTCAGAATCATGTTTTTAAATATATCCAATAAAATACATCAGGAATAAAAAGGAAAACAAATTATATTCGAGAACATTGATCAAAATATTTTTAAAAATGTCTGTGGAAACCAGTTTATGAACTCTTGACAAAGATGAAAAATAGTTGTAGTTGGAGAGTGTTTATATTCTACCCAGGTGATAGTCCCAGGGATAATTAATGGAGGTCCTTCTTCCCCTATCCAGACTGACTTTCATGGACTTTTCAGTCTGGTTCCTGTCTCCCTTGGCTTTCCCAACCTCCCTGGTCATAAAATAAATTTGCATATCCCATATTTCATATGGCAGGCTTTAGGTAGGTTGGATGTAATCAAGAAGAATGAGAAGGTGGTTAACTTGTGACTGGTTTTGAACTAGGTGTAATCACGCCTGTCAGAGAAAGCAGTCCATATTCCTTTCAGAACCCCATGAATTGCAAGAAAACCAATTTACATCGGATCCTGACTCAGTTCTTCCAGAGACAAACCAGATTTTGGAGAGCGTATGCAGAATTGCCTTGGCATCTGAAAATGAGTGGCAACTGGGAGGAACTATGCAATTTTATCACAAATCCCAAGTAAGCTTCACTATTTTCATATGATCGTGTTGTGTGAAAGGACTCGAAAGGGTTTGTTTTGTACTAGGGTTGGGGTGTGTATCGAGATGCTATGAAGGCAGGAAGGGAATTCTTTTCATTGATTTGTATTGTGTGGCACAACATCTCATCGCTTTCCCTGCCATGTACAAGAGCAAGATACCACTGCTTTTCATACACTCCCTTCTCTGCCTAGGACAGTTGGAAACTAGGTGGAAAGACCAGAAGGAAAGGGAACAGAGCCATAGTCTATGCTTGGAGAAGGAAGGTGGGGTTCCTTTTGCCAACGTTTCAGTTTGTCAAGTGGGGCCAATTCAGTACGTACTTTGAGGGAATTATATAAATCAGGAATCTTATATTTTAATGATTTTCTAGGAATTGATCTAGGAATTTTTTTCCTTCCAATATACTCTGATTCTTGAAATTTTGCCCAATTTTAGTAAGAGTTCAATCTATTATTTTTTTGGTTTTCTTTTCTATTTCTTTTGAACTTATCTGTTAAGTGTCTTAAAAAGAGAAATTGATGTTTGTTTAGGGTATAAGGAGTACCCATCCAATTTTTAGAAAACTATTAGCTGCATCAGCAAAGAAAAACCTTACTTGCTTTTTATAAAGGACTTTCAATGCAGCACCATCTTCTAGTGCAGATTTCTATAAAGGACATTTTCCCATAGAAAAAATAATAAAATTGGAGAGGACTTAGCATCAATGATGAATCATACCTTTGACCCATAATATGTCATAAAAGCAAAGACTGAATAATTACAAACTTCTTTAACTATAATATTGACATTTATTATAGCACTTTATGGTTTGAAAAGCACTTTATAAATATTACCTCATTTTATCTTCACAATACCCTAGGAAGTGTTATTCCCATTTTATAGATAAGAAAACTGAGATTGAAGGCAGGTAAAGGGCTTGCCCAGGTTCACACAGCTACTAAGTATCTGAGGCTGGATTTGAATTGAGTCTTTCCTAATTGCAAGTCTACTGTACTTCTCTATTCTACTACCTAGGGGCCAGCCTTCAGGCAAAGAGACCTAAGTTCAAGTACTGCCTTTGACACATACTTGCTGGGTGACCCTGGGCAAGTCACTTGTCTTTTCAGAGCTATGGGCAATTCTCTAAGAGAAGATTTGGAACTGCATTGGTAGACAGAGTTCCTTGTGCCCACTGAAACTGAAATCATAGGTTCAGTCTCTATCTTTATGACTAATCTAACAATATAACAAAAGTACAACAACAAAATATTAGAAACCTGGCCCAAAATCAATATGGTAGCTCTAATAAGCATTAAGTAGTATATTAGAAATAATTTTGCTTGCCTTCTTGAATTTAAAAGGGATTTTGGGGGCTAATTTAGTTGGCACAAAACTCTCTTAAAAAAGGCATACAAGAAAATTTGGATCCAAGGTGTCTTCTTTTCTTTACAATTGTCCCTATAGTCAGCAAGGCTCTTCAAAATATTATTCCTTTCATTTTATAGCTCTGTTATAGTCAGGGTTTAATGCATGGTGGTGGTTGATGGGGCTTTTCCCCTTGAAAGCCATGTTAAAAAGTTAGTGTTCCTTTTGCCTTCTCCCATCTTCTCAGTTCATTCAAAGTTTTAACTTCAGTCTCTGAGTATTGGGCCACCAGGATACGGTTATGAAGTCAGAACACTTCCTATTTGATTGGAATGTTGGGGGGATCGGGGCTGGGACAAGGGAACCCAACCAGTAGTCCATTAACAGGGACTTTGTGAAGTGGACATTTCCAAACATTTCCCTCAGAATTGCCCAAGGCTGACATGAAATTGTACTTGACAGGACCATATACACATCTGTTAATGCCAAAGAGTTGGACATGACTAATTGACCAAACAACCTAAAAGATCAACTCAGGTTAAAGAGATAAAAGTCTCAGAAGAGGAGGTCTGAGTGCTCTAAGACAGTCATGGGTAGGGCTCAGAGAAAGGGGTGGGAACTAACTCATTTTTTGCAAAGTTTTTAAAAATAAATCATGGCCCATTTAAAAGAGTGCCCCTTTAAAAAGGGTGGGAGGAGGGTCTATGTTCACCCCTTTGGACTGAGGGCTAGCTACTGCTCCTGTCCAATATTTTAGTACCTAGATTCATTACTTCTGCTTACAATCCTATTTAAGGTTTGTTATTATTTTAGCGAGGCTAACATAAAAAAGCTTGAGCTTTGATAAAAGGCAAAATTTGAAATTAAAGAATAGGGATAAGATTAACCCTCTGATTTTTTGGTATAGAGAACTCCCAAGTGAGGAAAGTCCTTCTACCAAAGCACGTCACCACCTTCTCCAAAGCTTAGAGAGCTACTTAGAGATCATGAATCCTTTTTTGTTAATAATCACTATAGGCTGTAATCAAAGGAGATATTTTTATTTAAGTGAATTATCATCTTTGGAGAAGGGAAGATGTAAATTGAAACATAAACTAATGAATTGGTAAAGTTTACTTCCCACTGTCGATCTTAGACAAGCCGACAACAAGCATTTATTAAGCACCTACTATGTGACGCTCACTGCGCTAATGCTGGGGATGCAAAGAAAGGCAAAAACAGTCCATTTCCTCAAGGAGCTCCTGGCCTAAGGAGGCTACAGCATGCAAAGAAGTCTGCTCTTCAGGCTATAGCTGGGACATTTTAAAAACACATTGGATTTACACCTTTTGTCCATGGACGGTATTCTGTGTTTAGATCC
This sequence comes from Notamacropus eugenii, assembly GCF_028372415.1. NCBI lineage: Eukaryota > Metazoa > Chordata > Mammalia > Diprotodontia > Macropodidae > Notamacropus > Notamacropus eugenii. Next base: position 286,614,115 of record NC_092874.1, on the reverse strand, counting down.
GTAACTATGGTTGTATTTTCCATCTTAAGAAGATCTGAATCCATTTCTGTTTTTCCTCCCTATCCATTCTTCAGAGGCCAATTCACATTTAGACCTGGCTAGATAGAAACCATTACATAAAGGCTGGGTTGGGTACCATGTCCAATTTGTTGATCTAAATCATGTTGATTGAGAAAAATATAAGTTGAGTAATGATTTAGTTCATAAGTTCCTTAAGAATAACTTCTTTCAAGTACTAGATTATGTGTTATTTTCTTAATATGTTGTTTTAACAGAACTCTGGCCATAATATCCCAAACCACAAGGCCAACCTTCTGGATAAAGCTCCATCTTATCCATTACTGGAATGTGTTAGCAGAAGCTGGCTGCGATACAACAGGGGCCTACCTAAGTATGGTGAAAAAGATGATAACTTACAAGATCTATAAAATAAAAGAAAGGCATACATGGACAGGTATCACATGACTTGCGGTTTAGAAATTTACAAATAAGAAAATGTTAACAGTCAATAGCCTTTCTTTCTTTTTTGCCTGGATGCATGTTGACTAAATGCCACCCAGTGTCTGGGGCATGGTTGGAAAGCAAATCTTCCCTGACTTCAACTCTGCTGCTCTACCTGAAATCCGTAGGACAAATGCCTCTCTCTAGTCTATAAGTATCTTTACATTCTTGTGGGTAGGAAGAGGAAGACCAGGCATGACTAACCAGGCATTGACTGTTTGTTGTTGTTGTTTAGTAGCATTTATTCTATTGCCTTGAATTTCTTCTATTTACTCACTCACCCCAGCCATTCAGCACATTTGCCAAAATCTCTGAACTACCCCACTCAACAACACCTGGATACTTTGATGGAGCCAGGAGCTCATGGAGAGTGGGGCTTTCTCAGAGTACACCCTTGTCTTTTCATCCTTTGTGATTCTCATCCATGTCCTCCCATGGAGAATCTACCCAGAGATCTTTCTTTAGGTCTTTCATGGAATAGTCTTCAGGCAGTCTGTTATCCCTTGCTGTGTAACTTGGTTGCTTTGTAAGATGTTGCCCTCTGCTGGCTCCACCTGAACCCAGGACCCTGAACTCCTGTGCATCCCAGCCATGTTCACCTGCCTCCCTGGAGGATGACCAGCCTGTGCGCCTTCATACCCCACCCCACCCATAGGCCACTTTCACCCTGTGTCACATCTATCCTTGAAGATTAAGTGTCTAAGGAGAGAAGGGACACAGGGTTATGGGACTGTGGTTGAGGCATGAAGGGACACAGACTGATCATCCTCTAGGGAGGCTGGTGAACATGGTTGGGATACACAAGAGTTCAGGGTCCTGGGCTCAGATGGAGCCAGCAGAAGGCAACATCTGTCAGTTAGACCTATGGAATACTTCAGAAGCTCTGCAGTGCCTGGCACGTTCTTCATCTTGGTGTAGGGATCAAACGTGTAGAACTCCTGCATCCAGGCTGCTGTGCCGAGGGTGTGGTAGCTGCAGAGGTGCTGATGAACTACCACCAGGGGTAGAAGGAGAGGGAGCAGATTATGAGTATGGGGTTGGTAGCTGTGGAGGCAGGGAGACTTATGAAATCTTTGTAATAGTCAAGGCAAAAGGCATCTTGAGCCTGGACTAGGGGGATGTCAGTGAGAGTGGAGAGAGGGGCATAGATACAAGCCTTGGCATCCTAATCTTCCTCTAAAACTTGGTCTTTAGTGTTAAACAGTGTTCTCAATTTTGAACTCAAGCAGATCATCTTCATTAGCATCCACTGAACCTGAAATCCAAATGAAATCCATGTCTTAAAGCTTTGAACTACAACCTAATTTTACGTTGGCTTAATCCAGTGGCAAAACATTGCACCTTTAGATTCCATGGTTTTACTAACCCCCGAGAGCCATTCAGCAGTTACCTAATTTTACCATGAGATGGCAGACCTGTGTCTCTAAAGAATACCATCTCCTCAGCCACTGATCAAGGAAAGACTATCTACAAATTTGAAAATGACCAGCATATTTCAAGTTTAATTCCTAGAAAGAAAAAAAAAATCACCCCTCATTTCTTTCGCAGAAATATAGTACTTCCAAAGTGCACCTTAATGAGAATTCCATGAACCTACGAGAGCTCAGAGCAGTCCACCAGTCTTTACCTGCTGGAGGTTGGCATAGATGACAGAGATCATGTCTCCTTACTCAGAGCATACAGGCTAGTTGGGGAGATGAGATGTGTTTACTGCAAAAGCAGCTGGGAGGTCCAGGGCCTTGGTATCTGCATCTTCACCTTACTCTGACAAATGCTGCTGGAGCCCTGTTCCACCTCAGAGCTATTTGTCTTCCTTTTTTTTAGTGGCAGATGGACTTTGGCAGTTGCAGCAATGATCTGTCATCCTCAGAGGCCTGTTTGAATCCTTACTTGACAAAGGTTCTGCATTGATCAAGCAAGGGGTTCTAGCCTATATAATCCATGGTCCAGATGCTAAGCAATAACTTTGTGGGGAGTTACCACAGGAAACCTGGTGTAAGGAGCCATGCACAGGACTCTACAGGGCTCCTCTAAGCCTACAGCAAGGTTTCCTAGCATCTGTTGTGAGTGACTTTATTTTGGGAGGACTGAAAAGTTTATTAGGAGTGAGTCTAGTGGTCCCCTAGAGACGAGTAGTGGTGTGAGAGAATGGGGGAAGCCAGGCATTTAGAAATGGGCTAGCTTTGTTTTCTGAGACCTTTGTGATGAACCCTCTGATTAGGGGGTTCTTGTCTATACCCTTGAGGTCAATGGCGATGGTGTGGCCACTACAACAGGAATGGAGGCTACAATGAATGACTAGGGGTGAAGCGGGGGAGACTAGCCCCCAGTTGTGAAGAAACTTTCTTATCCTCCAGTCTATGTTTAGTGACGATTTTGTTGTTGTTAAGCCATGTCTGACTCTGTGACCCCATATGGGGTTTTCTTGGGAAAGATCCTGGAATGGTTTGCCATTTTCTTCTCCAGTGGATTAAGGCCAACAGACGTTAAGTGACTTGTCCAAGGTCATTAAAGCTAGTGAGTGTCTGAGGCCAGATTTGAAGTCAGGTCTTCCTGACTCCAAGCCCAGTGCTTTATCCACTGAGCCACCTATCTGCCTTAGCTTACCCCTTCTTTCTTTAATCCACATGATCACTGAGTCTGAATGTTAGCTCTATTAATTCACAGATTTGCAAGGGCCAGAGTCCTATTAATAGATCCTTTTATTCCTCAAACTCCATCCCTAAATTATTAATGCTACCTACTCCCAACTTCCAAAGCTGAGAGCAGTCCAAATTCACTGATAGAAGCTGTTACTGACCATCCTATTTGTCTCATTTCAAATATAGAGATAGCTTCATCTTATTTCTGAGACAGAGATTCAAATATGATTAAGAATTTGCCTGAAATTGTAGGTATTCTCCTCCCAGTTTTCCTATAATCAGAGGACCCTGTATCTTATCTTATGCACAAGACTGTTTAAATATTAGCTCACAGTAGCCAGCAAGGCCTTCTTTGTTTCTACCTACCTTTAAAGGTAGATGCGGGAATCCTGGTGGGCTCAGACTGAGGCACTGGCATGGGATGAGATGAGAGCCTGGAGTGCCAACCCCTGGACAACAGGGCATGGAGGAATGGTGTCAGAACTGTAGAGTGCTGGGGCCTCTGGGAACCTCTAGTCTAGGAAAGTGTGTTACGACCTTTGTTAACAAAAGGGAGGAGAGAAATGGGACTTAGCCAGAGAAGACAGAAAAGGGAAGGGGAGGTTTCCTTCCTTGCTTGCTTCCTTGCTTCCTTCCTTGCTTCCTTCCTTGCTTCCTTCCTTGCTTCCTTCCTTCCTTCCTTCCTTCCTTCCTTCCTTTCTTCCTTCCCTCCTTTCTTCCCTCCTTTCTTCCCTCCTTCCTCCCTCCCTTCTCTCTTCCTCCCCCCCCCACCCCCCCACCCCCCGTCTTTCAGATGAAGGAAAATTGAAAGCATTTTTTTTTTTTTTTTTGCTGGAAGATGGGTTGGGGAGAGTTGGGGAGATTTCAGATTATGGACAAGATACAAATATCTGTCCAATCATGGAAAGTGCTCTGTAATCATACGGCTAGACGTAGATACTTAAACGTTTGAATGGATCCACAATCTTGTTAGATCTCTGCTTGCTTGTCCCGGGGGACTTGTTCATATCCCCCACCGTTAGTTCACCACAGCAGGTCGGGGAGGCGGGGCTTTTCTCACTTCTTCCCAGCATCATGTTACCAGTGGAGTTGGGGCCATCTTCAGTTGTCTTGCCCATGTCTTGCCACTGAAAGGGAGACTGACAACTTTGCACAGCCCCACTTCACTAAAGTCCAGATTCACTTGCAAGTCAAGACATCACCTCCTGACACCACTGGTCCTCTCTGGGAACAAAGGGCCAACAACAGCCAGTAGAACATTGGGGATCTGTCCCAGTTCTCCACACAACCCACCCATCATCTTTAAGAAGCAGTGGCTGTGATGTCATGGCTGAGACTTTCTAAAGAAAAATGTCCCTATGGAGGGGAGGAGGGTCAGTGTGTATTTTCAGACAGGTAGCTATGGTTGAATCTGACTTACAGTGTTAACATAATGTTATCATAGGCCCACCCTTTGAGCAATTTGGACCTAGGAGACGTGTGTGTGTGTGTGTGTGTGTATGTGTAATATGGTTATGGGACAGACACCCTGCTTCCCTGGGTCTGCTTCTCTGCTAATTTGTACATACTCAGAGGCTATTATGTATATTGGTGATGCGATTATCTTCTCTCCCCCCATCCCCAAAATACCTTAATGTCAAATGCCACATCTTCATCACTTAAGAAGCCTGCCCTGCTTCCTTCTCCTTGCTCATCAACGTTAACTTAGCTTAGGTGCTCCTAGTCCGTATTTCGGTGTTCCTAAAGAGCTGGGATTTCCATTGATGAGGGTGCCCCCTTTATAGTCTCTCTCTGTCTTAGTAGACTATTTTCATGATTGACTTTGGCCAAAATTTTTTTTTAAATCTTTGTGCAGTGGTCATTTTTTTTTGATGATGATGCTGTGTGACTCTGGGTAAATCACTTTAACCTTCCTGGAGTTGCTTCCTCATCTGTAAAATGAGTGGACTGGGTCCCTCCCAGCTCTAGGCCTGTGATCCTTTGCCTATGAACCTTTCTGAACTTAACCAGGTAGTTGACAGATATATAATATGTCATTATGTCCATATTTGGAATCTTTCAAACTAAGTAGGACCCGCTGGGCCCGGGGCTCTGCTGGTTTGGTCTTTGAGAACCTGGAATCACCCCCCTGCTATGAAATGTTTGGGGCATGGGATTTTAGTGGAGGAGAATGCTAATCACTTTAAATATATTATTTAGAAATAATTAAGTATAGTGTCATAGCCTTTGGAGATAGAAAGGAGTTGAGTCCAAGCCTTTCATTTTACGGATGAGGAAACTGAGTTGCAGAGAAGGGCAAGGACAAGTATAAGGTCATAGGGGTAGTAAGCAGGAGAGCTGGCATTTAAACACCCATTCAGTTCTTTCTGTGCAATACCATGCTACCTGTAGGTTCTCTTGGTTTTCAAATGCACTGATAGATTATTTGTCTTTCCTGATATTTTAGAATTGAATTGCAAAATTTCTGACTTCGCAACCAATGAGAAATGCCAGCTAATCTGCTTTGTTGCAAGATTTTTGAATTATTTAGGCAGGACCAATGATGCTGAAGAACTGCTTATTACAGCTGAGGACTTAATGATAAAGGTAAGTTTAAAAATGATTCAAAATAAAAAAAAATTATCCTGTTATTTAGAAAACTTTCAACCATGTTTTCATTATTATTCTTTGGTTCTACAAATACATGAAGAAATCAATTGTTTGAGACAAAACTGAAGATTGTGCCCATTCCCTCAACCGTGTAACTGAGAAATACCGTGCAATTGGCTGTAAATAGCAGGGAGAAGGTAAAAGCCAGCAGACGTCCCTCTGGTTTAAAAAAATGTGTGGAAGCTAAATGAGAAATATAATGGTGGAGGGACAGAGACAGAGAGATAGACAGCCAGAGAGAGAGAGACAAAGACAGAGAGACAAAGAGACACACAGAGAGACAGAGAGAAACAGAAAGAGAAACAGAGAGAGGGAGAGAGAGAGAGAGAGTCTGCTTTCCCTGAGCAGGTCACAGCCAGCCTCTAACCTATGGTCTTAGCATGTTGCCTGAGGGAGGTTGGGATGATCTTGGTGCTCCCCAGCTAGTGAGTGTGCCCAAGACAGGTGGACTTCCTTCCAGATCAGGCCTTCTGGACACTACTGCCACTTCAAGGTCCCAGCTATGATATCTCGGAGGAAATGTACATTTAATTTGGACATTTACTGGCTCTGTTCTTTTTGGTTCTTTTTGCAGCATGACTTGGAATCTGAAATACTCTTCAAAGTACAACTCAGCTTGGGAGAGCTCTATTTAGAAATAGGATCCTTACAGAAGGCCTTTTATTTTTTCCAAAGAGCATGGGTCACATGGAGACAGTTGACACCAAGTGGCTTACACAATCTGGAAAGACTGAAGCAGAAAGGTAGATAGGGGGAAGTTTACAAGGAATTCCATAGGGTCTTTCCATGTACCCCTGAGCCAAATCAACACTGGAAGCTGAACAGATTTGTGAGAAAAGGGAAGCTGCTTTCCTAGAGGCCTCCTGGTATGCTGGGAACAAAGGTTCCATTCAGGGCTGTTTGGGAGCCAGCTTCCTAAACTATGTTTCCTATTTATCTTGTATGTAGCATGTTTGTATACTTTTGTTTGTGTACATGTTGTCTCTACTATTAGGCTGTGAGCTCCTTGGAGGCAGTGCTATCTTTTGCCTCTTTGTATCCCCAGGCCTAGCACGGTGCCTGGCACATAGGTGCATGGTAACTGTTTACTGATTGATTTAAAAAATGCTTACCTTTCATTTATTTCTGTAAAACATCATCATTGTTCAGCTCCTGTATCATTCCACCAAACAAATCTACAAGGACTTCACTCATTGGAAGAAACAGTTTTTAATAAGTTCCTTTTTGGCTCTCGAAATGCCAAGTTCCATGATTCTTCCTTGCCAGGATGGTGTTTTCCACTGTTACCAAATGTTTTGCTTTGAAAAACTGAAATGTGCTATAGTATTACTCCTTCCAATGAAGCTGTTTCTCCCTTCTTCCCCAATCTCTGTTGTGTTTCTCACCCTTGTGGATTTGTAAGTAATCTGTGCTTTGTCAAGAGCCTTCCTGATAGAGCCTTCTTCTTCAGATGCTCCTGCCCAACCTCCTCCCTCCTATCTACCCAACCAGCTATACCTGACTGCAGTGGCTGAGCAAGGTGTCTCGAGCTGATGGTGCCATCGGGTGGTCAGCATGGAGGACTGGTTTCACTTGTCTCAAGAAAGAACAAGTGTGAGAATGATGACTCATCCCAGGCAGCCTTTTCCTCACCCATCCTTGATGACCTCCTCTCTTCTTACCTGCCTTTTTCACATTACTCTCCCCTTGCCTTTCCATATTCTGTTTAGGAATGGGAGAAAAAAAGACCCTGATGTGACTTGACCTCTCTGACCCTCAGTTTCCTCGCCCAGGTGCATCTGTTCAAGTGTCATCTTGTTCAGGCCCCTTATTTTACGGAAAGGAAGCTGAGAGCTAGAGAAGGAGTGATTTTTTTTTGTGGCAGTAGTGGTGATAATCAACAAACAGTAAACATGGTGGTATCTTATATTTTCTGCCCTTTTCTTTCCCTGTCTGATGGTCAGTTCATAGGCAGCTGGAGTGTGTTGTTTGCCTATCTGACCTCTTCCTATTTTTTCATCAGGGATGTCCTTGATACCCATATAGAATATTGGTGTAATGATTTCATAAAAATTTGAAAGCAGGCATGCTCTGTCTTTTGAGCAGTGATTTCATCCATATGTCGACCTTCAGTCTCCTAATCCAGAAAGTGAGGGCAATAGTTATACTACCTTCCTCATAAGGTTGTAGTAAGGAAAGCAACTTTGCAAACCTCAAAAGTGCTATAGAAATCTGAGTTTGATAGTAGGGATCAAGGAGAGGAGATTACTTTATGTAGTGACCCTGCCCAAGTCTCTTTCCCTCTCTGATCCTATTTTCTGATGTGTTCAGTGAAGAGGTTGGAATACATAGTATCTAAGGTCCCTTTGTCCATGAATGAACTGGCTGTGTGAGCGTGGGCAGATCACCTTTCTGCTTCTCAGTCTCCCTATTTGTTAAATAAAGGGTTTGGAATGGAATGAGAGGAAACATTTATTAAGCTCCTACTACGTGCCAGGCACTGTACTAAGGCCTTTTACTAATATTATCTCATTTGATCCTAACAACCACCCTGGGAGACGAATGATATACTCAATCCTTGATATTTGCAGATTAACAAACTTTTGGGACTTGAATTATTTCTGTGATTTTATTAGTAATCTCACTTTCACTTTTATATTGGCAAAGTGTATGGCTGTGTGCAATAGAGAAAAAAATGAAGGACATCATGGATGCAGGTTTGTGGAGCGGCTGGTATCCTACTAGTTGCTCCACTGGTCTTGTTTACCCTACTGTTGTAAAGAGTTCCTTGTGCATTCGGAGTATCAGGTGTAATGTTCAGATCTTGCCAAGTCTCAGAGGTGGCCAAAGTAGAGAGGTTCATGGCGGTAGAGCATTGTCTGAAATCAGTGTTGTTTAAAAAATTTTTTTTTTTGAGATATTAGTACAGAAGATCACAGAATTCTAGATAATTGCTAGTGAGAAAAAATGTTTTGCATATTACCGATTTTATTTGCATTTTATAGGTTATTTCATGGTTGCTGTGTTAGGAAAAGTACATATTATCAGAATTAATGTTTTCTTATAAAGAATTGTACACCAAAAAGTGTATTTTCAGCAATCTCTAGTGAAAGATTATAGCTTTTGGTAGCTGTGGGAACCTAACCTCCTATTTCCTATAGGTCCAGTGTATCAACATTAGTGGCTTTCTTTTTGTTTTTGTTTTTTTTTAATTTTGCACCATTTTCTATAATGTTACCTCTGTAAAAGCTGAGGAGTGATTATATGATCTCATTTTACAGTTGAAGAAACTGAGACAGACAGGGGTTAAGTGGGTTGCCCAAAGTCAAACAGTGTCTAAGGCTGCATTTGAACTCCTGACTCTAGGGTCAGCGCTTCTATCCAAGGTGCCACCTGGTCTGTTTTTGACAGGTTAGATGAAATCAGTGATCTCTGTGCATTTTTCTATGATGCCAATAACATCCTGACTCTTTAGAAATTGGAATTGAAGAATTCTGCATGTAAATAACCAGGAATAAACTGAGTAAAAATGACAAGCAATGTCTGAAGGACACATCTTCCAAACAGTCTCCTCATTTCTGTTCAAGAAGCTGCATTTGTGAGGGCATTGACTTAAGTCATAGCAATCTCCAGCATCTGTGGCTTTCAAACACACAGGAAACAATGCTGACTGTTGTGTGTAATTTTAGTTGCTAAAGGTTCTGCCATTTGCAGGGGTTCATATGTGAATTAAGCATAGTGGTGCCACAGAGATGTGAATCTGAATGACTAATGTGGAAAAGACACTGGGATTGTTTCAACAGATGCTCCTAAGTATTTTTCTCATGTGCCATCTAATCACTTATATGGATATTGTGTGTGTGTGTGTGTGTGTGTGTATATGTATATATATGTGTGTATATATAGTCAGTGTGACGTATTGTGGGGGGGCATTCTTAGTCTTAGTCAGTCTAGTTAAGACATGCACCCCCTTCTCAGATTGTTTTTAAATGCATGAGGAAGATACGTTGGATTACAAAAGGAGCCAGTTATATTGGAATAGTTATCAAAAATATTAAAAAACAGCCACAGTAAATTCATGCCTCCAAAGTAAAAGAAAATGAGAGAGAGAGACGAAGACAGAAAGTGCTACTGAGTCTGGTGATGAAGAAAGACCTTGTGTTGGAGGAGAAAACTAAGCTGTGCTTTGAAGGATGTTGGGGATTTCTTTAAAGTGGATGAGGAACACCTTCTGGATGTGGTGTGTGCTTGTGCAAAAGTGTGGAGGTGGGAGATAGAATATCATGCATGGAGAGTAGCTAGGAGGCTAGTGTGACTGGAACAGAGAGCGAGGGTAGGAGAGAAATAGGAAATAAGACCTCAAAGGGAGGTGGGATCAGCTTGGATAGGGCTTTACATGCTAGGTGGAGGACCTTGCATTTTATCCTGGTGATAATAGGGAGTCAGTGAATATTTGTGAGTAAGGATGGGACATGGTCAGATCAGTATTTTAGAAATATCAATTCTGGAGCTGTGTGGAGAATACCATGGACAGAAAGACAAATTGGGAGGCTATCGTCTGCTATGGTCCAAGCAATAAGTGACAAGGGTATAAACTATGATATAGGCAGTATGAGTGGAGAGAAGAGGGTGAATATGAAAGACATTGTATGGGTAGGATTGATAAGACCAGCCGGCAGACTACATAGAAACCATTTACGTCAATTGCCTAATTTTATAGATGGGGAACCCGAAGTCCACAGTGGGGATGTGGCTGGTCCAAAGTCACATAGGTAGTAATTTGAACCCAGGACCTCTGTCTGTATATCCAGTGTTCTTGCCACAAATCACATTCCCATTAAGTATCTTGGCAATAGAAGATAAAGCAGGGATTGTCAGAAATCCTTTGTATCTCGACATCTTTTGTAATTAATCCATTGTCAGATGCATTTCAAGCATCATGTTCCTTTTTTGATACCTTTTCCCTGCAGGCAGGGTGTTACATAACCTGGCAAAGACTATGAGCCAAGGATCTGTAAAGGAAAATCACTTGCTGGAGAATACTGTTGACCTCTCGAAACAACTCACTTGTAGCCCATATGATTTTGCTATGCTAAAATGCACAGAAGGTATTCTGAAGTAAGTATGTCCATCATTTAACATATTTTTGCTTTTATGCAGAGTCTTTAGTGATGACTGTATTTCATGCAAATGAAATTCCCACCTGCCATTTAACTAAGAAACAGAAGTCCTGACCTTCAAAAGTAATTTGGCTAAATGCGGGATGTAATTTTGCATGACTACATGTTTGTAGCAGGGGTTTTATTTTTCTTGCTTTATTGATGGCTAGAGGGAAGGAGTTTTGGGAGGGAGAGAGTATAGATCTGAAGCATTTAATTTTAAAAGTCATTTGTGGGGAGAATTCTAGGAAGATGGAGGAATAGGTCAGAAAACTTTCAGCTTTCCAAATTTCCTCTCCAAAAAAAAAAGATGGAACATGGCCTCAGAGTGAATGTAGATCAGCAGAAATAAACAAAAGTCAAGGTAAAGCAGTTGCTCTAAGACAACCTAAGAAGACCGCAGAAAAGACCTGGCCTGAAGTGAAATGCAAACACCCCTAGGCTATCTCTGCAGAACTGATAAACGGTATGTCCTGGAGGGCAGTTGGGTTGAGAGGCAGCCTCAACCTTAGAAACTTCCATTTCACAGACAGTGTGGGAGTCTGCTGGCTAAGGAGAAGACTGAAGAACCTTCCACTGTTGAGCAATGCCAAACACAACTATATTAACCAGATGTCTCCTAGGCTGGGCTGCTGCTGTCAGGCAGAAGGAGCTAGCACACATCTGCTGAGGGCAGTAGCAGAAGGGTGAGGACTCTGCTGACTATGGGCTCTTGCAGGAGAGAAGAGTCCCTGGTTTCAATTCCAGGGAAGGGAGGACAGCTGTAGTTTGCAGCTACGAGGTGAACCATATGGAGCGAGATCTTTTGGGGGATAGTATGGCTGGGGGCTCTAGCTGTACCGTAGGAATGGAGAGCCCAAGGTAGGGTCTCAGGACAGACCTCAGAAAATAACAAGTTATTAGGACCTGAGTCTTGGAGCATCATTCTCCATACCTTGGGATTAAAACTTGATTACACTAATAGCTGTTAAAACCAAAATAAAACAAAAATGAATAAATAAAAATGAGTAAGCAAAGGAGAAAGAACCCAACCATAGACAGCTACTATGGGGATAGAGAAGATCTGGATTCATATTCTGAGGAAGATAATGGAGCTTAAAAAGTCACTCCTCTTTCCATGAGAAATGTCAAATGGTTCCAAGCACAAAAAGAGTTCTTGGAAGAACTTAAAAAGGACTTTAAAAATCAAATAAGAGAGATGAAGGAAAAATAGAAAAAAAATCAAAGCAGTCCAAGAAAATCGAGAAAATTATGAAAAGAGTCAACCAACTAGAAACAGAGAATCAAAAACTTAAGAGAAACAATAATTCCTTGAAAACTAGAACTGGGCAAGGGGAAGTTAATGACATTCTAAGACACCAAGAAATAATTTAAAAAAATCAAAAGAATGAAAACATAGAAGAGAAAGTAAAATATCTCATAAAAAAAACCCAGCTGATTTGGAGAACAGATTGAGAAGAAATTATATAAGAATAATTTAACTACCTGAAAATTGTGATAAAAAAGAAACTTGATATGATAAGAAATTATCAAGGAAAATTGCTCTGAAGTTCTAGACCAAAAAGGCAAAGCAGAAATAGAAAAATCTACTGATCACTACCTGAAAAAGATTCCAAGAGGAAAACTTATAGGAATATCATAGCCAAGTTTCAAAGCTCTCAGATCAAGGGGAAAATATTGGAAGCAAAAAGAAAAAAACAATTTAAATGTCATGGAGCTACAATAAGGATTACCTATGATCCAGCAGCTACGATGTTGAAGGACTGTAGGTCTTGGAATACTATATTCTATAGAGCAAAAGAACTGGGATTTCAACCATGGGTAACTTACCCAGCAAAGTAAAATATAATCCTGAATGAAAAAAAGAAATGGACATTTAACAAATTGAAAGACTTTCAGGCTTTTGTGACAAGAATCTCAGAACTTAAAAGAAAATTCAACATATAATGTCCAGGAGAAATATAAGGTAAACATTAAAAACCAATTATAAGGGACTCAAGGTCAAATTGTTTACTTTGTGTATTTAAATATATTAGCAGTAATCTTATGATTGTCATCATTATTTGGGTAGTTTGAAGGAAAGACCTGGGCTGAGCTAGGTATGATGGGGTGATTCTAAAAAACAAAACTGTAGGGAAAGATAAAAAGGAATAATTATCTCATACAAATGAGTCATAAAAGGAAAAATTGAGATAGAAGAAGCTAGTAGGGGTGGAGGACAGGTAGTGTCAGAACCTTACTTTCATCAGGAATGGATTAAAGAGGAAACAACATATATATCTAGAAGGGTATAAGAATCTTCTAAATTTAAAAGAAATAAGAGGTCAAGGGGATAGAGAACAGGGGGAGGATAAGGGAGAGATTCTTTTTTTTAAATTAATTTATTTATTTTCTGTTTTCTACAATCACTTCCATATGTCTTAAATTTTCTCCCCCTCGCTCTCCCCTCCCTCCACTAGATGGCATGCAATCTTATTTGGGTTTGACACATACATTATTACAGACATATTATTAACAACCACATTTGCACATTAGTCATGTTGCATAGAAGAGTTAAAATTAGTGGGAGAAACCGTGAGAAAAACCAAAACCAAACAAAACATAACACAAGAGAAAATAGACTACTTCATTCTGCATTCTGCTTCCATAGTTCTTTCTCTGGATTTGGATGGCATTTTGCTTCAAAAGTCCTTTGGGAATGTTTTAGGTCCTTATATTGCTGTGAAGGGCTAAGTCTATCAGAAACAGTCCTCACACACTGTGGCTGTGGTGTACAATGTTCTCCTCATTTTACTGCTCATTTTACTCAGCATCAGTTCATATAAGTCCTTCTAGGCCTCTCTGAAGTCCTCCTGTTCATCATTTCTTATAGCACATTAGTATTCCATCTTGATAAGCCTTTATTAAGCACCTTCTGTGTTATAGGCATTGTGTTAAGTGCTTAGGATACAAAGAAAAGCAAAACAGCAAAACCAGTCCCTGCACTCATGGAACTTATCATCTAAATGGAGAGACAAACCTACCAAAATGTACAATTCAGGTATATATGGGGTAAATTGGAGAGAGATTTCATTTACATACCACAACTTGTTCAGCCATTCCCCAGTTGACAAAGAGAGCTGCTTATATATTTTTGTACGTGTGGGAGCTTTTCCCATTTTTATATCTCTTTGGGGCACAGTCCTAGAAGTGATATTGCTGGGTCAAAGGGTATGTACATTTTTGTAGCCCTTTGGGCATAGTTCCAAATTGCTCTCCAGAATGGTTGGATCAGCTCGCAACTCCACCGTCAATGAATGAGTGTTCTAACTCTCTCACATCTCCAACATTTATTATCTTCCTGTTTTGTCATGTTAGCCAATCTGATAGGTATAATGTGGTACCTCAGAGTTGTTTTGATTTGCATCTCTCTAATCAATAGTGATTTAGAAAATTTTTTCATATGACTGTAGATCACTTTAATTTCTTCCTCTGAAAACTGCCTGTTCATATTCTTTGACCGTTTATTAATTGGGAATGATGAGAGATTCTTAGAAGAATGGGTAGGTTAAGGAATAGGAGGGTAAAGTAGCAGGTAGAAGTAAAGTAGAATAATGAGGATGGGTAGGGTAAATAGAGTGGGAAGGATAGTGAGGAAAAATGGGAAGGAAGAAAATACACAACAAGTAATTGTAACTTAGAATGTCAATGGGATGAATTTACCCATAAAATGGAAACTGATGGCAGATTAAAAATCTGAATTCAACAATATGTTGCTTTTTAGGAAACATTATAAAGATGAAAGATACACACAAAGATAAAATAAAGGGCAGGTATAGAATTTATTACATTAAAAAAAGCAGGGATAGTAATCATGATCTCAGGCAAAGTTAAAATAGATTTAATCAAAAGAGAAAAATAGAGAAACTATACTATGTCTCAGCAGTATTATTCAGTATTGTTTTAGACCACTGAAAATAACTAGATAATATAAAATATCTGAACATATACCTGCCAAAACAGACACAGGAACTATATGGACAGAAACATAAAACAATTTTTATACAAATAAAGTGAGGTTTAAATAATTGAAGTAATATTTATTGTTCATAGGTAGATAAAGCCAATATAATTATTAAAATGACAATTTTACCTAACTAATTTATTTATTCAATGTCATCCTGATTAAATTACTAAAAATAAAAGCCTTACCAAATTAGAAAAAATAATAACAATATTCATTTGGAAGAACAAAAGGTCAGGAACTTCAAAGAAACCAGAGAAAAAAGATGTAAAGAAAGAAGATTTAGTAGTATCAGACCTTAAATTATATTATAAGGTAAGAGCATTGTTGAAGTCTAAAATGGATAATTTCAGTGATTTTAAAATAAAAATCTCTTGTATAAATAAATCGTATATAGCCAAGAATAGAAGGAATGCAGAAAATTGAGGCAAAAACTTTCAGAGACAATCTCTCAGATAGAATCTGACTGGATTGGAATATTGTTGTGGTGTAGGAAATAATGGAAAGACTTAGGAAGGAAGATACTTTCAACCTTCAGAGAAACAGATGACAAATGGAAATAAGCATAGTTTGGTCTTACATATATGTGTATGAGTGTATGTTTATGGATGTTTATGTGTGGAAATTTATTGTTTTATATTGAATTCTCTCTTTTAGTCTGCTATGTACATGGCAGTGTTTTTTCTTTACTCATTTTGTATTTAAGTTTAAAATAAATTAAAAAATTACTAAATACAAGTAATTTGGCCATATTACCTCCAAACACTTTTTTGTCACCCTGCTAACATTTGATTAATTTAACTAAATGTCTTTTGCTTTCAAATGGTGCCTCCTTTGGCTGGCTGCTAAAATACATGTGAGGGCTTTCTCTGGCTTTGAGTGACTGTTGAGCCATCCTCACGAAGTAGCTTGAACCTAGGGTAGCCTTTGAGGGGCCATGAGCACTACATGTAGACCCCTGAATTTGTTTCTCCAGATAGAATTTTATATGAAATAAAAGATTAATGGAAGGATAACTTCTAGTAACTCACAAGATGTCACCCAGTCATTATGCCTAGTAAATAACACATGATATATTTTACTTTCAGATCTCTTGGTGGGAACTTTTCTATTGCAAAATTGAAATTTCAAGAATGTTTAAGTATCCGAAAAAGTTTATTTGGAGAGAATCATTTCTTAGTTGGAGAAATTAAAGAATATTTGGCAGATTTAATAAGTGGCCATAAAAAGACTGAAAAGTAAGGCTGAATAAAGAGTTCCAAGTAATGGAGTTTGTGTTCTGTGACCTTTTTCTCCAAGATACCAGTAGCTAGAAGGGTTGAGATTCCTACCAAGGGGGATAATTTTGCTCCTGATTCCTCTCTGCTTGCAAACACACCGACCAAAATGTCCTTATTTCCAATCCAGTGAACAAGAGTTGAGAACAGCAGTTAGGTCACAGCAACATGAGAGCAAGATAGAGTAGCCAGGAAGCTAATGGCAAGGCTAGTTGAACTTAACTAGGGGAGGCCTGCAGCCATGCTCAGGATCTTCAGTGTTTTTCCTTCTCCCCTGCCTCCATTGCCAAATCCCAAGAACTGCTGCCTTTCAGGAGGCAAGTAGCTCAAAGTCACTGGCACATCAAACCTCTGCCCAGATGAAGGGATTGGCCAGGTGAGAAACTAGGGGTACAGGGAGTATGGGGTGAGGGGTGAGGCTGGGTGAGTGGGGCTGCATAATGGGTAATGAAGGAGATGGGCACAGAGAAGGATTCCCAAGATGGCCCCAAAGGGATGGATGGAGGGCATGACACAGTAAATATCAGTATTCTGTAACTTAAATCAAATTTTCTTTTTCTTTCTCTCTCTTTCTTCCTCCCTTCCTCATCCTTCCTTTTTCTCTTAATTTTTTTCTTTCTTTCCCTTTCTTTCCCTTTCCTGTCTTTCTTTCCCTTTCTTTGATTCATTCTTTCTTTCCCTTCCTTCCTTCCTTCTTTCCTTCCTTCCTTCCTTCCTTCCTTCCTTCCTTCCTTCCTTCCTTCCTTCCTTCCTTCCTTCCTTCCTTTCTCTCTCTCTCTCCCTCTCTTTCCCTCCCTCCCTCCCTTCTTCCCTTCCTTCCTTCCTTCCTCCCTCTCCTCTTTCTCTCTCTCTCTCTCTTTCTTCCTCCCTCCCTCCCTCCTCCTTTTCTCTCTCCCCACTTTCTCTTTCTTTCAGATATCAAAGGAAAAATGCAGTTGACTATTACAGAGGAGTGATAAACATAAAAGAAAACATGGAACTCTTGACTAATTCCTTCCAAGTGAAAAAGCAGCTGAATATCAGCCTCAGCAATGTCATGTGTAAATTAGGTAATTAGCTTACGTTATTGTTAGTTGGTGGCCTTTGGGAGGTAGCACAGTGCTTTGGGTTCAAGTCCTGCTCCTGACAGGGGCCATGAGATCATAGGTGAGCACTGAGCCTCTGTGTTATTCTTGCCAGGTTATTTTGCAGAACAAAGGAGATATGGGTCCATCAGACCCTCACTCTTTAAAGGGCCATAATTGTTACTCTGCTCAACCCAAACCTCTCAACCTTTATTTTAAACTAAATCAATCAACATACATTTCTTATGCACCTACTATGTGCTGGGCACTGTACTAGGTACTGGGGATATACTCCAAAGAATGAAACAATCCTTACTTGACAAGAGTTTACAATATAATGGGAGAGACAACAAGCACATATTTTATATATATGAAAATATCTCAGTTACATGGGATTTATTTTAATTTTTCAGGAGTAGGTTTAATATTTTCTGAGCCATGGACCAAGAGGGCCCCAGGAGAATGGCAACTGTGCCCATCAATTGAAGCCCCAGCTCTTGGCCTCCTTTAGGATACAGCCCCAGCCTGACTTGTAATTGGAATGCCAGGGCTATGCCTTCCACTTCTTGAGTCTTTCTAATACCCTTTAAATTGTTCTGTAAATCCTTAGAAAGTCTGTGGTTTCAAGTCCCTGCCTCTGATTGGCTCTCTGCACCATAGTCAATGCTCTTCATGAGTGGCTATGCCTGAAAACTTCTGATCCAACTGGTGATGAGCCTCTCTGACCCTGACTAGGCCAGCCCTTGAACCAAAAACATAGTCATACTTGTTATCACTGAGCCCAGATCCATAAAGAGTACGCAATATATTCTGTTAACTGATAGGAACATTGATGCAGATTTTGTAAGTTACAGGGTAGGAGGGAACTTTAAGTCAGAAACTGGCTGTGCTGGAACAAGGGGAGTATGGCTTTTGGAGATGAGTGGCAGATGGATAGGTAGGGACTACATGGGAACCAGGCAGTACTGGACTCCCCTAAATCAGCTCCTGAAGGCAGCTTATGTGGCGCCATAGTGGATAAAGTGCCAGACCTGGAGTCAGGAAGACTCATCTTCTTGAGTTCAAATCTGGCTTTAGACACTTCCTAGCGATGTGGCCCTGGGCAAGTCACTTCACCCTGTTTGCCTCAGTTTTCCTATCTGTAAAATGAGCTGGAGAAAGAAATGGCAAACTGCCCCAGTATCTTTGCCAAGAAAACCTCAAATGGGGTCACAGAGAATCAGATATGACTGGAAAATTACTGAACAACATGGTCAGGACATGTGCTCATTATACCAGGCAGAATTTGAGGAACATGAAGGCAAGTGTCGGCAGCCACTTCCATCATACTCATCCCTAGAACTTTGATGGTAGTCTCTCATAGAACCAATAGCTTCGAGGGGGGAAATGATGCTCTGACTCTCCCCACTCTTGGAGGACCCTTTGTCTCCCCAGTTGCTCTGGGAAGTAGGTCTGCATTAAGGGGTAGGTCCAGTGTCTGCTTCCTATTGGTAAGTTGATGAATCAGGATTCAGTGTGGCCTTAAATGAATTGTCATCCTGAGGAATTCCAAGATTAGAGCCTGGGTTTGGAGCTGTCTTCAAAGTTCAGGGTTTGAATGCTAAGCTTTCCAACAATTCTAAGACCCAACCAATATTGGTGGAGCTCAGCTCTCCTGGGCTTCCAGGTTAGGTGGGATGAGACACAAAAGACATCTGCTTAGCCTGCTGGGGGCATAATTCAGTAATTCATCAGATCACAGGATTTCGAGTGGGAAAGAACCCAGGCCAATCCCCTCATTTTATTTATGTCTTTCATTTATGTTTGTTTGTTTATTATACTTATTTATTACTTATGTTTCTGATATCATACTCATTTCCCAATGCATAGATTTATGCTATATGATGTAGATGACTGTTCCAAAACAGATTTTTGCCAAACAACTTTCCAGTTTTCCCAGCAGTTTTTATCAAACTTTCAGTAGTTTTGTTCAACTTCAGAGTGTTTTTGAGTTTAATGAACACTCAGTCTTGTCATATGGGGAGACACTTCCCAATACCACATGGGTCATAAGAAGCAGAGCTGGGATTGAAAACCAGGTCTCACATCCTGTATCCTTGACACTTACACCCCAGCTGCCACCTAAATTCACTAAATTAACTTAAAAGGGAGACAAATGGGTTGCTAAGAAGAACTAGCCTCAGGAAGACCATCCTGAGATTTCAAGATGCAGACCATGAGTTGGTCAGTCAATAAGCATTTATTAAGTATTTACTTTGTGCCAGGGACTGTGCTAAGCGCCAGGGATTCAAAAAGAGGCAAAAACAGTCCCTTCTCAAGGAGTTCACAAACTAATAGGGGTGACAACAAGCAGACAGAAATGTACAAACAGGCTACCCACAGGATAAGTTAGGGGATAGTTAAGAGAGGGAAGGCACTGAAATCAGGAGGGGTTGAGGAAGGCTTCTCATAGAAGATGAGATTTTACTTGGAACCTGAAGGAAGCCAGCGGGGCCAGGAGGCAAAGATCAGAGGGAGAGCACTCCAGGCATGGGGAACAACCAGTGAAAATGATGGGAGTTGAGAAATGGAGTGTCTGGTCATTGTATCAAAGAGTATGTGTCAGGGAGTGAAATGTAAGAAGACTGATTTGGTTGGAGGGAGCCAGGTGATAAAGGGCTTTGATTTTGTATTTGATCCTGGAGGGAATTGGGAGCCATGGGAGATTATTGCATAGAGTAATATGACTCAAAACATCCCATGAAGCATAAAACAATGAAGTAGTAGTTGTGATAGGCAGGCAGAAGTCACAGTTGGGTAGAACTAAGTCTGATTAGCACCTGTTAGCTAGAGAGGAGACAAATGAGGACATGGAAAGGCCTTAAGGTCATGTGTCAGTCTTTTTCTCCACTATGAAATACTAGGATGGGTCACAGAGTCCCTTTGTCATAGACTAATGCCAAGAAGATTCATGTATTGCAACTTGAATTTCAAGTTTATGAATGAAGCTATAAATTCAGCCCTTTTGTAATAGCAAGTCCAGCCAATAGGCACTTATTTGCCTACTGTGTGCCAGGCTCCATGCTAAGCGCCAGGAATACAAAGAAAGGCACAAGAAAGTGCCTGTCCTCAAGATGCTCCCAATCTAATGGGGAAAATGACATGAACATGACCATGTACAGACAAGAGATAGACAAGATAAATTGGAGATAATCAACAAAGGGACTATGGAAGGTGTGGAGAGGCTATGATCTACACCAATGGAAGGTGTGTTCACACCCACAAGATCCTGACACATAGAAGTATACAGACTGTAAAATACACTAGACACCAACAGAACACCCCTGGGTGTGAGCTCACCTTCATTACATTTAAATCACTCAATAGTTCCTTTACAAATGCACTTACTTCATTTTATCCATTTTAATTGTCAGTTTCTAAAGGTACACATTGAAATGTATGGGGATTAAGATATGTTTCTTTTCTTTCTACCTAGTTGGTCAGTTGATTAAAATTGATTCTTCCAGTCAGTCGGAACAAGAGGCAACTGGATTTTTGCACAGGGCACTTGATTTAAGAGTTACTTACCTGGGCCCTTCTCATTCCTCCACCTGTGAGCTCCTCCGGTAAGTCTCTGTTCTGTCTTTAAGACAGGTATTTCCTGGAATTCATGCCACCTCAAGACTACCTGGTCCCTTTTGCTTTCTGTAGCCTCCTGAGGGAGCTTGAGAGAAAAGGCCAAAACCAAGGGAGTCTTCAAGGCCGAAGCTCGAGCCACGAGAGTTTCAAGGGGATCTTGGTGCAGGAGAAAATCTCAAAGAGAAGGCTGGAATACCACCGGCCTCAAAACTTGAGCACCCTGAAATCTCCACTCAGCAGCAGCGCAGCTAAGCTGCAGAGGGCCATGAGCCTGGACTCCTACAAAGTCTCAGAGGACAGTAGCTCGAAAAGCCTTTTAGGGAAAGGGCAGAAGAGCACAAGATTCATCACCTGCAGCCCGACAAAGGAGATCATTAAGCAGCAGGTCCAAAACAATGTGGAAATATGGAGCTGTCGAGAGGACAATACCGTGTCAAAGAAAGAGAAAGATGCTTCTGGGAAAAACACAGCTTTCAGCAGCCCAGAGAACATGTTCAAATCTCCAAGAGAAATTGCCCCTTATAACTGGAGTCCACAAACCCCCGTGCCGGGGCCTTTTAATACCATGGGTTCCTTGGAAATTCCTTGCAGGCCACAGACTTCACCAGAAGATCAGCTCTTTCAGAAATCAGGAAGACATACCACTTTTCATAAACCCTCTCCACCCAAAAGACAGCAGACTGATATGAGATTGTTGAAAAAACTGAGTGAAAATAATAAGCAATAAAGACTGTTGTAGGCAACATCTACCAAACACACCCGTGCTCTTTCAAGTGTGACGTTATTTCTAAGCTTCCATTTGTCTATTTTTCATAAAACAGTTGGAGAAAATAAAGAGGAATATGAATGCCTTGATGAAGCTTATAACTGGTGGCTTACTTGTGTGGTCATTAAAACTCTCCAGAATGCAGCTTTCACAGATTTTAGCCAAAAAGAATTAGAAAGATCCTATATAATTCCTAAGTACATTGATGTGGATGGAATTATAGGGATCTTATGGAATGTTTTACCATACAGGTTACATTTTGGGGTAATATATTAACAAAATATTATCCAAATGTTCATTTGTAGAAAGTTATGTTGCTGTGGCCTGTATAGCAGTGCAAAAGTTATGAATGAATTTTCAAAACAATGTCATGGTTACCGAGCATTTTCGTGAAATAGGAAAAAAAGTCCTCTTATATTTTAATAAGAATAAACTACAGTCTGGGCAGGCAGGTAGCACAGTGGATAGAGCTCTGGGCCTGGAAGTCAGGAAAACTTGAATTCAAATGCGACCTCAGACACTTAGTCGCTGTGTGATCCTGGACAAATCACTTAGCCTCAATTTTTTTTCCTCAGTTATTTTTTCTCAGTTTTCCTCAGGAAATGAAAAACCACTCCAGTACCTCTGCCAAAAAACCCCAAATGGGGTTGCGCAGAGTCACAGGACTGAGAGAACTGACAAACCACAACCAAAATTATAATCCTCCTAGAACTGAAAGGAAAGTACCTTTACGGGATTGTAATAGTGAGAATGACGATGATTCTACCTCATGTTTATGTATAACACTTTACTGTTACTATTTATTTACCCTTTCACATAGGAGGCAGCTAGATGGCATAAGAAGCTTGTGCTTTGAGAAAATAAGTCCTGAGGTCAAATCTAGCTTCAGACACTTACTAGCAGCGTGACCCATAGGATCCTAGCCTGCCCAAGAGCAGTCAGGGGCCCTTGGAGGCCTTCTGGACCCATCCCTTCATTTTATAGATGAGGCTAGGGAGACCCAGGGAAATTAAGTCACTTGCCTAAAGATATATAGATAAGCCCTAGTGGAAGGATTTGAATCTGAGCCTTCCGACCCCCAAAGCCACTCTTCACCTGTGCCACATTGCCTCCCTTGTTACATTTGGTGGATTGTCTGTCAGTGAGTCCTCAATCTAACTACACAACTGACCCAGCCTGCCCTCTGGTCATATGTGGTCTTGATTTCTTCTACGAGACCTTCTATGCATAAGGTATTATTGGTAATGTATTACTCAAGAATGTGTTGGGATGTGTTGCATCTTTCCACTATCTTTGTCACCTGTAGCTTGTATTTTTTTCATATTGTACTGTTTTAAGATTTGTGACTGTATGATATCGGTGGGGAAAAATATACAATATGGCTACATATATCTATACTTTTAAAACCAAAAGTCAATAAACATTTTAGTGTCTGCTTTGTGCTAAGCACTGTGCTAAGTGCTAGGGATACAAGTAAGAAAAAGACAATCCCTGCCTTCAAGGAGCTCATAATCTAGCTTTATAAAGGGCCAGCTCCTTATATTCAGTTAGGAGCCTAGCTTATCTTCCATCTGCACCCAGTACCTGTTCTATGTGAAATTCTGGATGGAGTGTTCCAGGAGGACTAGCACTGATTCCAAATCCACACCTCTTTCTTTCTCGCTAAAACATGAATTATTCTAGCAACCAGGATGGATGAAAGAAGCTGAGAATGTTTATTTAGCCTGCATAAGAACAGACTTGGGAAAGTGGGGGTATCACAGATGTCTTCCAGTACGTGATGGGCTGTCAAATGAATGACAAATTAGCTTTGTTCAGCTTGACCCAAGAGAATGAGGGATAAAGGGTGGAAGCTTCAGAGGCAGGGTTAGCTCATTATATGGTAAAACTTCCCAGTCGTTAGCTATCCAAAAGTGGGATAGGCTGCCCATGAGGGAGCAAGCTGGCTGGATGCCCATTTGGGGGGGATGCCACATTCAAACAGGAATTCCCTGTGCACTAGATGACCCCTGACATCTTTTCCAGCTCAGAAATTCTGTGATTCTAAGTGCACACTTGTACTGTTCAGTGTTGAGATCTGAATAATGCTATGGAAAAATACACTTAACAGTGGATGAAAAATAGTTTTGAAATTCATAGAGAAGACTCTTTTTCCCCTGAGCTAGTTCTCTTTCTGCCACAGGTCAGCATTATTCAGAAATTTGTGGAGTTGCCCACCAAAGCCATCATGGAATCAATCCTATTTCATTCCAACCACTTTAGGAAGCTAATGAATCAAGGTAGATCTTGTATCTCTCTGAAGATAATGTCTGCAAGGCATCATGAGAGCAACACATTATCTTTTCCTTTGTGACAGCTAGTGTTTGTAGTCAGCAGGGACCTAATGAGGCAAAATGATGAGCTGGTTCAGATTCAGTTTGGGCAACATTTTGTTCTTCCTGTTTTATGACACCCTTTTGTGTACTTTGTTGCAATTAAAGTGGATTAGTAGCTGTTTTGTAACTGTGCAAATTCCCATTGGCCATCCTCTATCCCTGGGATACCATCTATCCTTATTCTTGCCTTTCAAGAACTTTTTTCTTTATGTTAAGTATCCCCTCCTCCATAAACTTTCCCCTTTAAGTGCGCACGTGCACACGCATGCATGTGCGCGTGCGTACGCGTGTGTGTGGTGTGTGTGTGTGTGTGCGCGTGTGTGTGTGTGTACAAGAGAAAGAGATAGAGAGACAGAGATGGGGAGGAGAAGAGATGGGGGAGAGGGAGAGAGAAGGAGGAGAGGGAGAGATATAGACAGAGACAGAGAGACAAGAGAGAAACAGAGGAGAGAGATAAGTAGAGAAGGAGGGATTGAGGGAGGGCAATCCTATCTTCTGTGCTTCGATAAACATAAAGTTCAAAGTCAAGAAACAGGCTAGAAAAAATGAGCAAACAGGAAAAAAAAGAACTTGCCCATAAAAACTACTGTAGTGGCAAGGAAGACCAAGATACAAACTCAGAAGAAAACAATGTGAAAATAAGTACAAGTAAACCCTCAAAGAAAAATGTTAATTGGACCCAAGCCCAACAAGAATTCCTGGGAAAGTTAAAGAAAGAGCTCAGAAGGCTAGAAGAAAAACTGGGAAAAGAAATGAGAATGATGTGAGAAAATTATAAAGAAAAAGAATTAACAGCTTGGTCTAAGAGGCACAAGAAACTGAAGAAAATAACACTTTAAAAAACAGGATTGGCCTACTGGTAAAAGAGGTGTAAAATAGGGCAAATGGAAAAGGAG
This sequence comes from Notamacropus eugenii, assembly GCF_028372415.1. Taxonomy (NCBI): domain Eukaryota; kingdom Metazoa; phylum Chordata; class Mammalia; order Diprotodontia; family Macropodidae; genus Notamacropus; species Notamacropus eugenii. Next base: position 286,589,186 of record NC_092874.1, on the reverse strand, counting down.
GCACAACAGTTCACTGAAGAATGTAATTCCTTAAAATTAGAATTGGCAATAAGAATTTGGAATGGAAAAATAGAAAAAAATCTGAATTATAGATGAAGGAGAGATAATTTAAGAATTATTGGACAACTACAATGCCACGATCAAATGAAGACACTGGACATCATATTTCAAGAAATTATGTAGGAAAACTGTCCTGATATCTTAGCTCCAGAGAGTAAAATAGAAATGGAAAGAATCCATTAATCACCTTCTGAAAGCGATCTCTAAATGGAAACTCTCAGGAACATACATAGTTAAAATCTGGAGCTTCTAGGTCAAAGAGAAAGTATTCCAAGCAGCTAGAAAGAAACAATTCAAATGTTGTGGAGCTACAGTCAGGATCACACAAGATTTAGCAACTTCAACATTAGAATTTGATATGCCAGAAAGCAAAGGGTCTAGGATTATGACCAAGAAAAACCTACATAGCAAAACTGAGTATAATCCTTCAGGGGAAAAAAGGATATTTAATGAAAAGGGGACTTTTAAGTGCGTGTGTATGTGCACCCATATGTGTATGTATGTGTGTATGAGAGAAAGAGACAGAGAGGGAGAGACAGTAATGGAGAGAGGAGAGGGGATGAGGGGAGAGAGATATGGGAAGATGATTCATGTAACTCCTAAGAACTTTTTCATTATTAGGACATTTAAAAGAAGTTTACGTAGACAGAGGGCATGGCTATAAGTTGATTTTGTTGGAGTGATCTCTTCTCCTCCCCCCTGAAAAAAATGAAAGTGTGAGAAAGATGGATGCACTGGAAGAAGGTGGAAGGAAGAAATAGAAAAGAGGGGAAAATTTTCTCAGATAAACAGGGCATTCAAGGAATTCCTTTTATAGTGGAGGGGGAAATGTGGGTAGTGGTGGTGGGCAGTGCTTGCTCACTCTCAATGGAATTGGTTTAAAGAGGGAAGAACACACACATAGTTATCTATAGAAATCTCTTTCCCAATAGAGAAATAGGAGGGAAAGGGGATAAGAGAAAGGGTGGTGGTGGTAATAAAAGGAAGGGTGGATTAAGGGAGGCAGTGGCTAGAAGCAAAATAGAGCAAAATAGGAGGGACAGAATAAAAACAGAGAGAACAAGAAACAGAAAATGGATTGGGATTACACACAGTCACCATTACAGTGAATGTGAATGGGGTGAGCTCACCCATAAAACAGAAGTGAAGAGCAGAATGGGTTAGAAACCAGAATCTAACAACCAATTCTGATTTGAACTCAAGAGTTTGCCTAACTCCTAGATTCAGTGTTGTATTTGCTCCTGAGGAATTTGGAAGTTGCCAGGGTGGAGTGCAGCAATGGCCCATTCATTCAGATCAACATTCTGCCTTCAGTTAGAGTCCCAGCGGATGGACCACAAGAGGACCTGATCATTCTGATGGTACCCTCAAAGATGAGGTATTTCAGGGCTTATATTAGTATGTAACATAGCTTTAGGGTCTGCAAAGTGCTTTTTATATGTTACCTCTTTTGATCCTTACAACCATGCTGGGAGGTAGGTACTCTTCATTTTATAGATGAGGAAACTGAGGCTTGACCAGGGTCTCACAATAAGAGACAGGATTCAAATTCAAGTCTTTCTGATTCCAGGTCCAGCATTCTATCCACTGTCCCGTCTCCTCCCTTACTTAGGACATTCCATGAAAGTTGTTAACTAGGGCAAACCCCTGTAGTATGCCTCCCAACACTTTGATATAGGTAAAATCAGGCTAAAATTAACATTAAAGATAGCCTTAAAGGGGAAGCGAAGTTTAAGGGAAAAAAAGGAGAGGAGCAAGGTACACTTTGAGGAGCTTAGCTCCCTGCTTAGCCTTGATGATTTACTGAAAGGCAGTTCCAGTAATGGAAGGAACATTAGATTTGGTATCAAGGTGACAAGGGTTGAAATCTTGGCTTTGTTCCTTCCAAGACACATCTCTTGGAGTCTCTCTCATTGGTAAAATGAGGGACCACAAAGGTCTCCTTCACCTGTACAATTCTATGATAGTGGTGGGGGTGAAGATATAGCTATATGTGAATGATTTTGTTTGTTTACACAATCATTTACAGCAACAATTAAATATGGCCCGGTAGTGCCTCCCTAAGCTTCATCTAAAACAGCAGAATCTTGGGAACTCCAGGCAGCCGCACACCAAGGATAGCTCTGGGCACACCACAGTTCACACAGTAGCCATATAGTCAGTGAAAAAGATGACTGGAAGCTGCTCAGACCAGAAAACCCTCTGTGGGCTAAGTGATGCTTTTCATTGCCCTCAATTCTGCATTGAGTTCCTTACTACCTCATTTTCTAAGTTTCCTTGCTTTTATATTCTTCCTGTAGGAAGGTTTTATTCCCTCCTAAATTCTTCAAATCAGTGCTTAGAGTAGCAATTTCAGGATTTCAAAAATAAAATTTATGATTCTATAATCTGGGTATTTCCAGTTATCTCAGTGGGTGTTATGCATGTCAAGCAATCCAGTGAGCATTTATTAAGTACCCATTATGTGCAAGGTACTTTGCTAGGGATACAAAGACTAGTTTAAACATTTCAGCCTGTGGGGAGCATACATTCTACAAATGGTGGTGAGGGGAAACAGTGTCTACTGATAAAGGAAAAAAGTACAAGTAATTTGCCCAGCCAAGGAAAAGCAATGACTTGGGGAAAGAGTGGGGAGAATTCTGTAGGAGGTTTGCTTTGAAGGGAGCCCAGAGGAGACTGAACATTCTATGGTAGATAGGCTGAAATAAAGGCATGAAAGTAGGAGAAAGAATTTTAATAACATGTTTAATTGAAATTCACATTCAATTTAAGTAATACATATACACTCAAGAAGGGGTTGGGAAATTGACAAAACAAAACATTATTATAGGAATCACTGGTATTGGGGGTCAGTACTAGTTGTTTTTATGTCTCAGTAATTAGAATTATTCTGAAAAGAGACATCAGAGTGTCATAATCAGGAAATCCTGGGTTCAAATCCAGTTTGCCTCAGTTTCCTCACCTGTAAAATGAGCTGGAGAAGGAAATGGCAAATCATTCCAGTATCTCTTCCAAGAAAACCCCAAATGGGGTCATGAAGAATCGACAGGAATAAAAACGACTGAACTTTCTAACTAGTGGAAATAACACAGGCATCATCATTTCATTACTGTTAAAATAATTTCGAGAGGACCATGGGATGAAGACCATAGATTTAGAGTTGGGAAAGACATCAGAGGCCATGCAGACTATTTTACAGCTTCCCCAGGGAGGGGGAGTGAATTGCTCAAGGTTCCAGCATCGGAGGTGACATTTTCGCCTGGTCCTCCGATCCCACCTTCGAGTGTTTTGTATGAATGGAGGATGTTGCAATGCTTGGAATTAGGGTTAGGGATCGGACTACAGGGAGGTGAGGCCACACACCCTCGAACTCGGGTTCCCGGTCCCCATCCAGCACTTAGTTCCTTTTCTTTGGCACCTCTGGGTGCAGGCTGAATTCACCCCCGTAAGCTGAGTGCCCAGGAAAGGAAACTCGCAGTCCGGGGAGGGTAGGCACGTAGGGAGGGGGAGGAGGGGAGCAGGTGTTCCTGCCTCCCAGCCAGCGGCAGCCTCGAGGGGCTGGGCGCTGGGCACATACGAGCACACGTTTCCAAGGCTAGTGCCCGGAGGCGGGGTGGAGGTGGAGGAGGCCACGGGCGCTGTCGCTCTCGCTAGGCCGCTCTCTGCATTGGCTCCGGAGGCGCCCATGGCCCAGCCTCCCCGCACCGCCCCCCGTGCCACTTTGCACCAATGCCCGCGGGCTCTCCCCAGACCGCCTCCTCCCGTGCGACAGACTCCGGAGGAGCGAGGCCGCCGCTGCTACGGACGCCGCGAGGAAGTGACTTAAGCCGGCCTCCCCGGGGAGCGCGGGAGCCCCCTGCGGAGCAAGAGCCAGGCTGCGCGGCCCCCGGCCCCGAGCGCCCCGCCCCGGCCGGCTGCGGAGCCGCCACGTGCTAGCAGACGCAGCCGCTGCCGGGCTCCCGGGGCGGCGCAGACGGGCGGCCAGAGCATGGCAGCGGCGGTCGGACCCCGGCTGGGCGGCCGGGCGGCAGCGGCGGCGCTGCGAGGGCTGCTGGGCGACTGTCTTCGGGGAGCTCCGGCCCCCGCCAGCCTGGGCTGCAGCGCCCGGGGCTTCTGCACGGAGGCCGGAGCTGCCCCGGACATGAAGAGTTTCCTGTGGCAGCGCTACCGGGAGGCCAAGCAGGGCACGGAGGGTGAGTGTGGCCGGCGCGCCTCGGGGCTCCGGCCGGCGGCCACCCTCCCGGGCGGGCGATTCACCCCTTCCGGGTCGGCAATCCATTCGGAGGGTGGTCTAGTGAGTGGAGAGGGTTGGGGAGGCTCCCCTGGTTACCTCCCGGTGCGCGGCGGGGGCGGGGCCGCTGCCGAGCTTGCTTTCTGTCCAGGGGGGCAGACCGGCGCTTTTCTTTCCTGGGGTTGGTGCATTTGCTCGTTCCTACGATTTGCGGTGAGGGTCTGGGGACGATCCCCTGCGCATTAACTTCAGTGAAGGGTGAATTTTCTCCCACTGTGGCCTCTTAGCTAGCTAGGCTAAGGGCCGAGGTTCCAGGAAAGGAGCAGGGGGATGCTGGGATCCAGGTTGATTCCAGCAGGATTTGACCTTTGGGGAAGCAGGAGCATCCGTAGCCCCCTTGCGAACCCTTTCATGCCCTCACACTGATTAGCATTGAACTTGACTTTCTAGAAGCAGTCATCTCTTGGTATTGTCCCAGGGAAAGGTGCAGATGTGTGCCTAAGAAACTTAAAAACTTGCCTTCTAGGCAAAGAGCTCTCCCTTTCTCCTCTTCACCCTTTCCCCTTCTCTCTCCTTGTGTGTCTCTCCTTGCTCCCCTCCTCCTCTCCTCCCCTCCCCCTCCCCCCCCAACCCCGCGGTGATCTATACAAACAAACCAAATACCACAGTTCTCGGCGCTTTCAGAGTTCCTGAGATATTCAGGTCCCCCAGGGAAGGTTTGTTCCCATCTGCTCCTCAGACAGGGAGGGGAGTCCCAGCCAAGCATGGCCTTGCCTCCTGCTTGTCTGAAGCGTCTGCTGCCCAAATGGTTGGCAATAAGGGTGACTTGTATATTTTTGGTTAACCTCTGTGAAGAGGGACTTTTCTGCATGTAAGAAAACATGTCAGCATGGCTCTGTTGCTAAGCAATTGGTGACTGGTTCCTTGCAGCTTCTGATGTCTAAGTAGTCTGTGAGCTTTCTTGTGGTGTCATCTCTGTTAATTTGGAATTGAAGAAACCAAAGACATTTGTTTCAGTCTTTGTGTGAGTGTTGGAAGTATTGCCTTCAAGTGGCTACAAATCCTGAACTCCAGGACAGAGAAGAATTTCCAAGTTTACCTTAGCCCGAAGTCAGATATGCTTTTCAGTATTGGGGTCACCATCTCTGCAATCAGGAGCCTTATCACTAGCCCTGTGTATGACTTTGTACTTCCTCTCTTTGGGCCTTGATTGTCTCATTTGTAAGATGCTAACAAACATCTGGTGTGGCAACATCAGAGCCTAGGACAGTGGAAAGGATATTGAATGCTAAGATTTAGAGCAGGAGGGGCCTTTAGAGGTTTGAACTCCTCAGTTTATGAGTAAAGTGAGGCCCAGTGAGAGGGAACGACTTGTCCAAAGTCACTCAGGTAGTTAAGTGCCAGAGTTAGGATTAGAACCCAGGTTATCTGGAACCATTTAGCTTCTGTATATTGTGGTGTATGGGGTGTAGGGTGTGTTCAGGGAGGACCAGTACCTTTGGTGTGATGGCTGTCGAGCTCTTTTTGGGGGTCCTTCCACCTTTGGTGTCCACCTAACTCTCACCTGTGGCTCCAAGAAGCTGCAGCATGCGCAGCGGCCACACCCCAGTAAACCCTTAGGCAGCAGATTGATGGTAACCAAGGGTTCTCATACCCATTGTTGAGTTAGGGGGTGTCTACCCCAAGCATATGAAGACTTTATCTGGTGGAATGGGTGGATGAGAACAATTTGTTCAATGACCATGAAGGCAGATGAAGCAGGTGATGTGGAGTGCTTAGAGCCTGGTTAGACACTGAAGACGCCAAGGTCATCCACCGCATCCTGAGCCATCGCCAGCTATCTTGACTCTGTCCTGCCACTGGACTATGATGACTGGAGGAGAGAGTGAGGCTGACAACTTCGTGCAATTCTGCCTCACTTAAATCCAATTTATGCATGAATCAAAAGACATCAAAAGACAAAAGACAGGAAAAAAGATTGTGGCTTAAATGGAACCTCATCCATTCCCTTGAGGCAGAGCAGGTATTATATACTTTGTTATAGAGGACGCAGTTGAGATTGGCCCAAGGTTTCGTGGTGTGGGACCAGAACCCATTTTTTCTGTCTTTTTAAAGTTCATTTCTCTCTACACTATTGGGATAAATGAGAGTGTAGGAAAGTAGTGTGGGACTCTGACTGGGAAGCCCTAGATTCTGTTGCTTGCTCCTGGTGTCATTGGGACTGTCATTTAATCTCTACCTCAGTTTTCATACCTGTAAAATGAAGCTGGATGGGAGTTTTTAACCTGGAGTTTGTGAGCTTGATTTTCAATTTTATCTTATTTTGGCGACTATTTCAGCATAATTGGTTTCCTATGTCATTCTTTTTGGTTTATTTTATGCATTTAAAAACATGATTCTGAGAAGGGTCCATAGACTTCCCCAGATTGACTATCAAGGGGGCCAGGACACAGAAAAGGTGAAGACTGCTCCCCTCCCCCCATGCTCTCCCACTCCATCCCACCCCATCCCACATCCCATGACCTTAATTCTACCTCTTCTTGGGAGTACATCTGTGACCTTGGGGGAATCACTTCACTTTTCTTGTCTGTGAAAAACAAGGACAAGATGAACCTTGAAGTTTCTTTCATCTCTAAAATTGTGGAATTTAAGAAATGAATGTCTCATCTCATTTCTTACCACTAAAATGCTATGCTGATGGTGAGGATGACAGGAGCTTGCAGTTCGGTGGCACTGGGAGATTTGGGAAGCCAAAGGCAAACATTGTGTTCAGATTGTTCCAGCTTGAACTTGAGCAGTTGGGTCCCGCCCCCCCCCCCCCCCCCCCAATTGGGGCTTGTCTTGCACTTAAATTGTTTCTCCTCAAATGGAAACTTGTTTGGAAGCTCTCTTTCTTTCCTTTCCTCTTTTCTCTCTTTCCCTCCCTCTTTCCCTCTCTTTCTCCCTCCCTGTCTCCCTTTATCTCTTTTTCTCTCTCTCCCCCATCCCTTCCTCTCTCTCCCCCATCTCTTTCTCCCTCTTTCCCACTCTCATCCTTCTCTCCCCTCCCTTCCCTCCCCTTTTCCTTCTCTTTCCCCATCTCTCTTTCCTCCTCCCTTCTCTCCCCTTCAATCCACCTTCTTTCCCCACTCTCTTCTTTCCCCACTTTATTCTTTCTTCCTCTCCTCTCCTTTCCCCTCCTCCCTCCCTCCCTCCCTCTATCCTTTTCTCTCTCTCCCTCTCCCCCTCCCCTCAACCCTCCTTTCTCTCTCTCATATACCCCACACCTATCCAGAGCTCAGTGATCTCTAATGCACTTGAGACCCAGGAAAAAAGCAATCAGGCTTCTCAGGATCTGAAACAGACACTACCAGCTCTGTCTCTGACACTGGGCATATTTGCTTGCTTTCCTGGAGGTCCTTTCTATAGGTCCTTTCTTGGAATTTGTACTTGCTTTACCCCTAAATTCTACTCCTATCATGTAATACAAATTACAAATGTAATACAGTTTTTTTGTGTATGTGTGTGTCTGAATCTTGGTTACTTGTTTTTTTTAAGCCCAGATTAGAAGGTGTTTTTTGGTACTGGGAAGGCCAAAACCATTGTAGGGAAAAGTAAGGGCTGCTAAAACTAAGGAAAGACACAGAAATCATGGGCAGCATAGGAGCCAGTGGCCATCACACAGTGTCACGGGTCTGAAGGCATCATTGTTCTGCAATGCAGCCATTGATAGACGGGAGGGGACCCATTATCAGTGAGGAGGGATGTTGGGAGCATCTTGTTCAACCTTTGGTCTCACAGATGGAGAAACCACAGGCTTTTGAGGGCCAGGACTATTTTTCACAGCCGAGAGACTGGCACCAGTAGATGCTTCATAAATGCCCCTCGAACCAATAGTTGGGGTCTCCAATTTATCTTCTACAGATCTTGTTTATACAGAGTTTTTTGCATGCTCTGTCTAGAGTGTGAGCCTTTCTTCTACCCCCAGCATTTTGTACAGCCTTGGCACATGTAGGGACTTGATAAATGCTCGTTGACTTGTTGGTGATGGATGTAAATTAATTCAGCTCAACAAATACAAATCAATTCAGTTCGATAAATTGTTTATCAAGAAACGACTATTTTTCAGGTCTTGTGGTAGGTGCTGGAGATTATAAAGAGGAAACAGTCTGAAGTCAGAAGATTCATTCTTGAGTTCAAATCTGGCCTTGGATACTTACTAGTTGGGTGACCCTGGGCAAGTCACTTAACCCTGTTTGCCTCAGTTTCCTTATTTGTAAAATGAGCTGGAGAAGGAAATGGCAAACCACTCCAGTATCTCTGCCAAGAAAACCCCAAATGGGGTCATGAAGAGTGAGATATGACTGAAAAAAAAGGACTGAATAACAAAAACAATTAATTTGCTTACTGAGAATAGTCTATTTAAAATGGAATATCCTAAGTATTTTAAAATTGTTATGTATAGAATAAGTGGGGCCATGGGGAGTCAGACTGAACACAAGAAAAATAGTTTCATAGAGAGAGAAGGTGCTAAGGTGTGGAGAGGGTGAAATCAGGAAAGGCCCCTGGGAGAAAGTGGGACCTGATTTGTAATTTGGAAGAAGCTGGAGATTTTCTGAGGCAGAGGTGAAGGAAGGTGTTCATTAAGGGGCATGGGAAACCAGGAGTGTAAATTAGTTAACAGCTCAAAGAATGACCTTTACCCCCTCAGGCCCATTTCCCTTTGACTATTACTTCTCTCTCCTCTCTTTTTAGAGATTTTTTTGAACCAAGACTTCTTTATTAGACTCCATATAATGACCTGTGCCTCAAGTCTGTAAGCAAAGCTAACCTCAGTCTCCCCTTTTTTCCTTTACTTTGTCTTTTGGAAATATGGTGCTTCTTTGTGTGTTAGATTAAACCTCATGAAAGGAACCTTTGTGTCCTTAAAAACGTTACAGTTTATAACCAACTGTTAGCCAACCTTGTACATATTGTAACTCTTGTTTTCTCCTACAACAGTGAATTAATTCTAGGACGTCTGATGCATAGATACAACTGATGAGTAGTGCCAAGAATCCTGTATTTAGAATCATAAGACTTGAGTTGGAATCCTGGCCCTGCCACTTACTAGCTGAGTGACCTGAAGCAAGTCATGAAGAAACTCTGTGCCTCAGTTTCCACATCTATAAAATGGGGCTAAATCTACCTGCCATCTTGCCTCACAGAAGAACCAGATGGAATTTAATAGTAGCTAACATTTATGTAGCACTGTTAGTTTGACAATGCACTCTACATGTATTAGCTTATTGGATCCTCACAACGTACTGGGTGAAGGAGGCACCATTTTTGCCACCTATTTGGTAGATGGGAAAACTGAGGCTGAGAGAGGTGAATGATTTGTTCAAGGTCATGCCTGGGTAAAGTCTAATAAATATTGTGTAATAAAGCCTCTGAGACAGCATTCAAATTCAGGTCTTCTGGACTCCAGGCGTGGCACTCTATTTACTGTGGCACTCTATTTACCATGCCACCCAGCGCTTACTTTCCCTTCCTATGGGTTCCTCTCTGCTGCTTACAAATGTACCTGTCTCCCCTCACCTTAAAAACGCTCAGATTCTGTTCCTCCTGAGAGCAATGATCCTACATCTTTCCTCCCCTTTTCAGCTAAACTTTCTGAAAAAACTGTCTGTATTCACTTCCTGTCTTTTTTTTAAAAATTCTTTTTACTTACGATATTGAAATCAACCAATGTCAACATTTTCCCACACAAAGCAGAAATGAAAAAGAGATATGCATGTGAAACTGTGAATCTCTATTATGAGTGAGTTCTAATAATTTCCCAGATGTCTGCGTCATTAGGTCTTCTTCTCTTCTCCTCCTTCTCTACATTTTCTTTTATTCTGAACTAAAAAACAAACAAAAAAAGAGAACATTTCAATATATACATGACACAAAGAAATGTTGAATTTCACAAGCTACCTTCAAAGCTGTGCTACGTGTCTGTGCTCCTTTCTTCTAATTTTTTTAGTATATTTAAGAAAAATATTTCAGCGACCTTCTTTTCTTTTTGTCCAGGGTCAAACAGCTAGAAAATATGTGAGGCTAGATTTGAACTCAGGTCTTCTGACTTCAAGTCCAAATGGTTTATCCATTATAACACCTACATTGTGTATTAAAAAAAAAAGGCTAAATGACCTTCATTATTGCCAATCCCCTTTTCTCCCCCTGCCCCCATTAAAAACAGAAAAATTATGCCTTTTGTAACAAGTAAGTATGTATAATAAAGCAGAACAGATCCACCCATGGCCCATGTCCAGAAGTATATGTCTCCTTCTACATCTTGAGTTTATCATTCATGTCAGGAAGTGAGGAATGTGCTTCCCTGGAGGTCCTCTGGAGACATGGTTGGTCATTTTGATTAGAGTTAAGTCTGAAATGAGCTAGAGAAGGACATGGCAAACCACTTCAGTATCTTTGACAAGATCTTTGCCCCCCAAATGGGGTCACAAAAAGTTGGGTACTATTGAACAACAAAAATTATTCTCCTTTTTTATTACCTCTCCTCTCCTCTTGACTTGTTTCCTTTTTTAGTTTGATATATTTCCATACCAAGCTGGGGGGGGGGGAGTGTGGTGTGGTGTGGTGTGGTGTGTGTGTGTGTGTGTGTGTGTGTAGCCACTTCAAAACTTTCATCTTTGTTTGTATACTCAATTATGAGGCATTTCAGGTTCTATCCTGTTCTTCCTCCTTTTCTGTACTACTAGTATATTCCTTTTACTCTGTGTTCTCTTTCCCTTCTCCAAATTCTCAGAACCCATAGGTCCTCAGTTAAATATTTTTATTTAACTCTCAAAAAATCAAGACGTTACAGTTCTGAAGAGATACTTGTTTCTTCTGCATTAGAGTGTTTGCATGGCATCATCGTTCATCTCCTTTCAGTTGCTTAAATAAATTTACTTTTGCAATTTCCTACTCATCAACTGTGAATGACTTAGCTATTTTCAGCATTATGATGATCTAAGACTATTCTGAAAGACTCATGATGAAAAATGTCATCCACCTCCAGAGAAAGAACTAATGGAGTCTGAGTACAGATTGAAACAGATTTTTTTTACTTTCTTTATTTTTCTTGGTTTTTTTTGGGGGGGGGGGTTGTCTGTTTTTACAACATGACTAATATGAAAATATGTTTTGCATGACTGTACATGTGTAATCTATATCAAATTACTTATTTTCTCAGTGAAGGGGGAAGAGAAGGTGGGCAGGAGAGAATTTGGAACTCAGAATTTTAAAAAACTAATGTTAAAAATTGTTTTTACATGCAATTGGAAAGAAATACAATGCAGGAGCCATACCGAAAAGAAATTTCCCACTCAGTTATGGCTTTTTCATCACATATACTTGAAAGACCTCTGTTCCAACAGAGATCCATTCTTTCCCTTCTAGAACTATACTCAGCATTGTAGGATAAGTTAAGCTATGTTGTAAGCTATGTTGTAAGCCTATGTTTTAGAGTAGTGTATTCCAAGCTTGTTTTGTTTATAGTGGATGATGCCAGGTCTTGTGGGATTCTGATTGCTGTACCTTGGTACTTGAACTACGTATTTCTGGATGTTTGCAATATTTTTTCTTTGATATGGAACTCTGGATTTAGGCTATGGCACTTTGGGACTTTTCATTTGGAATTTCTTTCAGGAGCTGATTGATGCGATTCTTCCTATCTTCACTTTGCCCTTGGTTTTCAATAGAGAGGGGCAGTTTTCATTTGTGATTTCTTGAATCTGGGGTCTGAGCATTTTCCTTTTTTAATATCATAGTTTTTGGTGAATCTGCTGATTCTCAAGTGATCTCTTCTTGACCTGTTTTCCAGTTCAGTTCTTTGCAATATCAGATATTCTAATTTTTTTTAGATTTTCATTCTTTTGATTTTGTTTTAATATTTGCTCTCTGATGTAGTGCTTGATTTCTGTTTGTCCTACTCTAATATTTAGGGAGCCCATTACTTGGGTTTTCTACTTATAAGTACCTTTATCTTTTGATCCATTTCTTCTAGATATTCGTGCAGTTCTTGTGGAAAATAAATTCTTTTTTTTTGTTTTGTTTTGAGTCTCTGCTTGCAGTTGTTATGACATCTCTGTCTATATTTCCGATAATTCTTTCTTCTCTTTATTTCTTTTGTTTTAGTTCCTGACCTGGGGCTTTGCGCGATGACCAAATTCTACCCTGTGCTGGCCTTTTGGGTGGGATATACAACCTTGCCTGGTCTTATGCCAGGCTCACTTGGGTTCGTTGGCTGATCTCTACCTCTTGGGTCTTTGAACTTCAGAGAGCTGCATCTTTAGGGATCATTTATGGTATATCAGGATGGAACCTCGGGGATCTTGGAAACCTGGGGTGCTTCCACTTGCGCCCAGAATTCCATTGAAATGTTAGTGAGAATATGGGAGTATCTTGTGAAAGGAGACCGGTATCATTGGATTGTGGATTAAGTGGAAGGGAAGGGGTAAGACAGAAAAAGGACTGGAAAGCTGGGAAGTAAGTAGGTTGCAAATGGCTTTAAAAGCTAGTTCGAAGATTCCATATTTGTTCTTAGAGGTCATAAGGAGCCACAGAAGTTGACTGATGTGGGGGGATTGTGACGTGGTCAGACCTGTCTTGAGGAAGAGGAAAGACTGGTCTAGGGAGAAGCTTGAGATTCCAGTGAGATAATATATGCAAAGCACTTTGCAAAGTTGCAGAAATACACTGTAGAAACAATTATGTAGCAATTATAATAGTGGAAATGTACTTCTATGGTGTATCGCCAACCTGGCTGAAGTAACAGACCCGAGCCACCTTCTCATCACATAATGTTGATAATATTGCATGGGAAGGGCTTCTGAAGATGGAATGTTTTCTGCCTGTGTTTGCAGGGCAGGTACTGGCCCCAGGCCAAGGCATGGCTTGCCACAGGCCAAGGAAGAAGTAGAAAGTTTATCCAGGAAGAAAGACTGGAGATGTAGACAAATATGCAAGGATTTACTCTGAGCTCTCTGTTGGTAAACATTTTAAAATAGACGAATTCCTTTTAAAAATTTACTCTACCTTCTTTTACAAATCTCTCTCTTTTTCTCTTTCTCTCCCCAAGAGAGCTCTCTCTTCTCACAAAGAATAAAAAGAAAGTGCATGCGTGTGTGTGTGTGTGTGTGAGTGTTCAGCAAGACCAACCTCACATCCACTGAGTCTGATGGTACATGCAGTGCTCCACACCTATAATCCCCACCAACCCCCAAAGAAGAGGTGGGAGGTGCATTTTATCTCTGGAGTCAAGCTTAATCATTAAAATGATACAGTTAAACACAGTATTCATGAGCTGTCCTGGTGGGATAGCAGAGTATTGATAGCACATACATAGTACCACTTTATGTACATTATTTTACTTGATCTAATTATTGCCCCAAGATTTACAGATGAGGAAACTGAGTCTCAGATTAATGAATTGACTTGCTCAGGGTCACACAGCTAGGAAATGGATGATGGGAAATTACAACCCACTTCTGTCTGATTCCAGTTTTGCCTGTTATTCCAATAGGACCATGACTTCGAGGCAACTAGGTGGTGCAGTGGATAGAGCACCTGTGCAGGAGTCAGGAGCACCTGAGTTCAAATCTCACCTGAAACACTTGACACTCACTAGCTGTGTGACTTTGGGCAAGTCACTTAACCCCAACTGCCTCATCCTAGGTCATCTCCAGTCATCCTGATGAATATCTGGTCACTGGATTCAGATGGCTCTGGAGAAGTGAGGCTGGTGACCTGCACAGCCCTCCCTCACTCAAAACAAAGTCAAGTGCAGGTCATGTCATTATTTCTCTGATGGTATGGTCTTCTTCGGCAGTGAAGGACGAACACACACCATGACATCAGGTAAATTAGTGATCCCTTTTCACAAGGACCTTGTTATCTTGTTTCAGAGACAAGATCCATAAAGCAGTTAATGAATAACATGATATGACCCATGTAACAACCATGGTTTCTAGTAGGATCAAGTTACTAAATTGTATGGTTAGCTAGAACAGAATGGTGGAGAATAAGAAAGTAGGATCATAGAGATGGGAGGGTCTCTAGAGACTGTCTGACTCTTGGTGATCCCATTTGGGGTTTTCTTAGCAGAGATACTAGAGGGGTTTGCCATTTCTCTCTCCAGCTCATTTTACAGACAAGGAAACTGAGGCAAACAGGGTGATGTGACTTGCCCAAGGTCACATAGCTAGGAAGTGTCTGAGGTGAAATTTGAACTCAAGGCCTCGACTCCCCAAATGGTGTCACAGAAAGTTAGACATGATTGAAAATGACAACAACAGAACCTCCTGATTTCCATAGATGGTGCTCTATACCCCATGCCACCCAGTTGCCCTAGCAAGAGGTGGCATAATGTAGTGGAATGAACACTGGATTTGGAGTTGGGAATTGAGTTCAAATCCTGACAGCTCTTTCCTCCCTGTATGTGTTCGCCCTTTGTTGCCAAAGAAGACCTTGCCATCAGAGAAATAATGACATGACTTGCACTTGACTTTGTTTTGAGTGAGGGAGGACTGTGCAGGTCACCAGCCTCGCTTCTCCTCCAGAGCCATCTGAATCCAGTGACCAGATATTCATCAGGATGACTGGAGATGACCCAGGATGAGGCAGTTGGGGTTAAGTGACTTGCCCAAGGTCACACAGCTAGTGAGTGTCAAGTGTCTGAGGTGAGATTCTCCTGACTCCTGCACTGGTGCTCTATCCACTGCACCATCTAGCTGCCTTTCCTCCCTATGTAACCTTGGCTAAGACACTTTCCCCTTTTGGAGCCTAATTTTTCTTATCTGTAAAATAAGAAAGGAGTGAGGTTTAGACTAGGTGATTTCTGAGGTCACTCCCAGCTCACTTGTGCCCTCTTCCTATTCTGATTTACGAGGGAGAACCTTGGGCAATGGATCTGAATTTGAATAGAGTAAGATACTAAATGAATTGCAGATTTTTCTAAATTTACATAGTTTTAAAGGCCAAAGGAAACTTGAAAGTCATCTAGTCCAAGTCACTTACTTTATAGATGAAGAGGCAGGCCCAGGACCATGTAGTTACCAAGTGACAGTCTATCTGAAAGAAAACATGTACCAGGCACTGGGCTAAGCACAGAACTGGTGGCTGGACTTGGGGTCTTCTTTCTTGGACTTTGTTACCCAGTTCTCCAGGGTTGGCAGGGGCCACATGATCTCTTTTGCTTCCTTTTAAGAGGGTGTGATGCTTCTAAAGGGTGGACCCAGCTGGGACTAAAATGAGCCAGCCCCCTGAATCAGTCTTGGATATGGGCCACTGTTGGTGACTCAGCCGCTGCTGAGGTGCAGGAATGCCTTGTATTGGGCACACAAGGACATACATGGTTCCTAAGGACCCTCACAGTAGCAGAGAAAGGTCAGGAAATGTGGAGTGATTCATACATTGCCTTGTCTTAAAAGGTCAAATGGATGCATGGAAGTGGGAGGAGAAGCCTTAGAGAGAGAAAGAGGAAAGAGATGTGGCTTTGGACTGGGAAGAAGAAACGTCTTCCTCACTTTCAAAAGCTTCTTTCTTTTTTAGGCCTGTTGTGTTCATAAAATCCCACTGCCCGTGGCATCGTTGGGTGTAAAAGAATGAATACAAGAATAATGAGAAGAGATGTGATAACCAAGGCTCTTTTGTGCCTTTTAAGTTCGGGCAACTCATCAAGCTAATCAGCAAATACTCATTAAGCACCTACTACATCGAAAACCCTACACTCAATCTCTAAAGTTATTCAGTCTCTCCAGGCTTCAGTTTTCTGAACTGAAGAATGAGGGTGTTCTGATCTGAATCTGACCCAGGCTGGTCTGCTAGCTTATGTTTGATACTGGGATGAAATGAGACACTCAGAGGTCATCCAACTACCCAGTTAATAAAAGGAGATTTCCTTAGCCATAGGAGGAGAAAAATCATTTGACTGTATTCCTGTTGAAGGTACCACCATCTTCCCAGTTAACATAGTTTCCAACCCCCAGTGTTATCCTCAGCTCCCCTTTGGAACTTATTCCCCATGTCTAATCTATCACCAAGTCTTCCTTCATGATATTTCTCCCATCATTTCCTTTTTCTCCATTTAACACAACTGCCACCCTGGCGTAGGTCTTCATCATCTCACACCAGGATCATTGCAATAATTAGATCAAGTAAGGGATTTGTTTCTCTGCCTCAAGTCTCTCTGCTTCAGTCCATCTCCTACTCAGTAGCCAAGATGATATTCCTAAAATATAGGTCTGATCACATTGCAGACCCTCTCTGTCTCCATTTTCTACTCAGTAAACTTCAGTTTATATAATTTATATCAAATATAAAATGATCTATTTTGCTTTTAAAAGCTCCTCACAGTTGGTTGTGTTGGTGATATATGACTAGTTTCTGTTATCAGGGGAGGTTGAGGCTGGTGGATTACTTGAACTTAGGAGTTCTGAGCTGCAGTAGGGTTAGAGGTGACTGGGTATCCAAACTAAGTCCTATACCAATATGGTGAGTGGCTTCTAGGAGCAGGGAGAAGGGGGCATAAGGAGGGGCAAAGTAGCCGAGGTCAGAAACAGAGCAGGTCAAAGCTTCCATAGCAGTCTGTAGTGGGATTGAGCCTATGAGCGGCCAGTGTACCTTTAGCCTTGATGAGCTAGGGAGAGCGAATCTCAACGAATGAACGAATGAGTAAATAAAATATTTTACAACCTGGCCCACTCCTACCTTTTCAATCTTCTTATACTAAACTCCCCTTGTCTCTTCACCAGCTGTTCCCCCATGCCACGTCTACTCATTTCTGCCTTCTAACTTTCCTGGCTTCCTTCAAGTTTGAGCTAAAATCCCACCTTCAGCAGGAGACCTTTCCCACCTCCCAGTTCCTTCCCTCTGAGATTGCCTGGTGACTTTGCACAGCCCTCTGTCACTTAAATACAATTCACTTGCATGTCACAGCATCACCTCCCTGATGTCATGGTCCTCTTTGAGAATGAAGGACATACAACAGGCTCTGTGAGTGAGAGGTGCCCCATTGGGGATTCAAGTGGAACTGGTCAGTTGGGCAACACAACTCTCCTTTCTTTCTTTGTTTCTTTCTTTGTTTTTCTCTCTGTCTTTCTCCTTCCTTCCTTCCTTCCTTCCTTCCTTCCTTCCTTCCTTCCTTCCTTCCTTCCTTCTTTCCTTCCTTCCTTCCTTTCTTCCTTCCTTCCTTCCTTCCTTCCCTCCTTCCCTTCCCTGCCCTTTTTCCCCATCCCCTTTCCCATTTTTCACTTCCTCTTTCCCTTCCCTTCCCTTTTCCACAGAGTCAAACATCAACAACCACCACCTCTCGTTTACACTATGACTAACTGGTATATTCATGGTTATTTACATTTTGCCTCGCATTAGAATGAGATCATTGAGAGCTGAGATCATGTTTTTTCTTTTCTTAGTGTTCCTAGAATTTATTCAGCCCAGTGCCAGGCACACAGTAAGTGCTTAATAAATGCTTATTAATGATGATGATGATATACATCCATTCATCTGGATGAAGCTCCACTGTCTGAGTTGCCCCTCATGGCCTGCCAGTCATGAATCAGAGAGCAGCTAGAAGGCTTATCTATTTGTACTTGGGTGAAAATGTGAATTCTATTGCAAAGAGCTTGCTGTTATCATATGTTCACATAATAAATATAAATAATCTTTAAGTAATAATAAATAAAAAATTATAGATACAAAGTATAATTCAGCATGTAGCTTTCAAAGTAATCTTGACTTTCGTGTAATTTGTTTTGACCTCATTTGGTTCTTTTTGGGGGGGATATAGTGGTAGAAAGGTGAACTATTCCTAATCCTCTCTCTTCTTTTCACCCCAATTGCAAAAACAAAAACAAAACTCTTGTAATAAATATGCAGAGTTGAGTAAAACAAATTTCTACATAGGCCTTGTCCAAAAAAATTGTGTCTTGTTCTGTATTTTGAGTCTTTCTCCTGTCTAGCGGGTAATAGTTAAGATGCTTCTTATCAGCTCTTTGGAACCACAGTTAGTCCTGGTATTGATAAAAGTCTTTCAAAGTTGCCTGTCTTTAGAGTGTTGGTGTTGTTGTATAGAGTGCTCTGCATCCGTTCATGCCAGTCTTCCCAGGCTTTTCTGAAATCATCCCTTTCATCATCTTATGACATAATAGTATTCCTTTACATTCTTGTGCCATAGTTTATTCAGCCGCTCCTCAGTTTGATGGGTATTCCCTTTAATTTGCATTTTTTGCTCTAACAAAAAAGATGCCATAAATATTTTTGTACATGTGGGTCCTTTTCCTCCTTTGATCTCTGAAATTATAAGCCTAATGATCATATCACTAGGTCATAGGGATTACACAGCCAGTCCCTTCATTCTAGGTACAGTGACTTACATAGAGGAAAATATAGATTTAGAGTTAAGAGAACCTTGGAGGTTGTTCTAGGTTGGACCTGACTAGCAAATCCTCAAGTAGTCTAGGTTTGATATTGGAACAAAATGGGAGGAGCTTAAGTCATTTGGTGGTTAACCAAAAGATTTGCTTAACATTAGAAGGAGAAGGCTATTTAAAGCAGTCTTGGCTTCGATATAATTTATTTTGGCTTTCATTTGATTTTCTTCTTTTCTTGGGGTGGTGAACCCTGTCTCCAGATAGTAGGTTCAGGATAGACACTGAGGACACCTTGAATTTATTCAGCTGAGCAAAGCGCCCTTACTTGCGTTGCTCACTGGGATCCACCAACCCAACCTGTCCCTGCCCTTCTCAGGTGCTCATTGTTCCATATTTAGCTGATGAAGAAATGGATGTCACCATTATGAATCCTTAGTCCTCTGAGCCAACCAAGTTTCAAGGAATGTCTCCATACTTTTTAAAATTTATTTTTATTCATTGATTGTTTGATTCATTTATCTGTATTTTAAAATTTTTATTCTTGTATTTTGTCATTTATCCCATTGTTAGACTTTGAGGGGGAGGAGGGAATTAATACCTTTTAAAGAAAAACTAACCTAACTTGTATTGGGGAGAGGTTAGGGTACTGTTCCTACTCTAGATGTCATCTCTTCCAATGGCACAGGTCAAGCAGATAGTAATGAGCAAACCAGGGGTTTGAACTCAGGGCCTTTGATGCCAATCCAGGGCTTTTCCTGTTACACCACATTCACATTTACCTAGTCCTAGTGCTTTCCTCCCAACGACCCTCACTTTCATCCTGTAGTGAGTAGTGAGCTTTAGAAAATGTCTAAGTGATGTAATAAGTGCCATAGACAACATCAATGTAATTGCAGTATGTCATGCCATGTCTTGTATATACTTCCATTTCTCAAATGTGAGGTTGGTTGTGTTTTTAGAGATAAGGAAATTCAGCCTCTGAGAAGTTAAGTAAGTTGTTCTCAAATAGCTATGAATCATAACTTATTTCTGTAAGATTTCTGTAAGACCTACACTGGTTCTGTGGGATAGGTGGTGCAAGTATTAGAATTCTCATTTGACAGATAGGGAAGCCGAGGCTTAGTGGGGGTAAGGGATTTAGCCAAGATAATATAACTAGCCTTAGAGCCATGAATAGAACTCAGGTCTTCTGACTTTCAGACTTGTGCCCCTTCTACTATATCATACTACAGTTTAGGTAGAGAGAATGGTCTTTTAATTTTTAAGACTTAATTTCAAATTCTGTTAGTTTTCAATTCTTATTTAAAATACTTTACTAGAAAGATTATTTTCATGTGGAAAGTATGTTGTACTGGTCTCTACAAAATATTTTAGAAGTTTAGTATATTGATTCATCCTTCTTTGGCTATGATAAAAGACTTTCCAGCCTGGTACCTGTTGTATGTTTGTAAACAGAATTCCAGAATTGGAGTAGAAGGGACTTCTGTGGCTATTTAGTCCTACCCATACCTAAAAGGAAATCCTGCTACAGAATATCAACAGATGGACTTCCAGGCATTTGTGGTGGACCTCCAAGTCTCTTGAGGTAGCCCATTGTATTTTTTAACAGTTTTGGTTGTTTTTTGTTGTTACCGTTCCAGTCATATCCATTTCTTTGTGATCTCATTTGGGATTTTCTTGACAAAGATACTGAAATGGTCTGCTGTTTCCTTCTCTGGCTCATTTTACAAATGAGGAAACTCAGGCAAAGAGAGTTAAGTGACTTGCCCAGGGTCACATACCTAGTAAGTATCTGAGGCTGGATTTGAACTTCCCAAGGAGGAATCTTTCTTACTTCAGGCCTGGCACTCTGTGTTCTGTGACATCATCCAGCTGAGTTTTGGTTGCTATAAGAACTTAAATTTGTTGCCATTTTCACCCACTGTTTCTAGTTTTTCCCTCTGGGATCATACAGGAGATTTCTTGTCTTTCATCCACATACTTGAAAACATCCTCATCATGCCTGATTCCTTCAAATGATACTCTTTATCACATGACCTTAAGGCTCTTCCCCATGCCTTCCTCTGAATCCTCTCCAACTTATTGTTAAACTTTGGGTATACCAGACCTAATCACCATATTTTAGGTGGGATCTGACCTCCTGGGGGTGGAGTTGAGCAAGATTGTCATCTCCTTATTGCTAGAGCCTGTCCTCTTATGAATGTAGCTTTCTTGACTGCCGCCATGACTCATCATGAGCTTGTAGTCCATTGAATCTGCTAGATCTTATTCAGACAGATTGCTGCCCATCCATGCCTCCACCTTCCTGTTCTTATGGAATTGATTTTTCAAGTGCAAGATTTTACATTTATCCTTACTGAATTTCATTTTCAAGTCCCATTCTCTAGCTTATCAAGAGCCGTTTGGATCCTGATTCTGTTATCCAGTGTATTGATCAGCCCTCCCAGGTTAATGTCTTCAAAGTTGATGAACATGCCATTTCTGCTGTAATCCAAGTTATTGATAAAAATGTTAAATGGCGCACTTCCATGACGAGGGTACTTTCCTAGAGACCTTCCGTTGTGTTGACAGTGAACCATTGGCAGCCTCTTCTGAATCCAGCCAATTATGTTACTGTTTGGTCCACACCTCCTCATATTCTCCTTGAGAAGAATATGAGGTGCTTATCAAACACTCTGGTCAAATCTGGGCAGACTAGACCCACAGCATTCACCTCATCTACCAGTTTAGTAATGCTATCAAAAGGAATATAGTGAATCTGGTCTGTCTTGTTCATGATGAAACCATGCAAAATTTTTTGATCATTTTTCCCTCTTCTAGATGTATTCCTAACATTATATTGCACTATGAGGTTTGAAACTAAAGCAAACAAAGACTAACTGACTTGGCCAGGGTCACAGAGCTAGTAAGTATCAGACGCTGAATTTGAACCCAGGTCTTTCGGAGTCCAGATCCAACGCTCTGTGCACTGTGTTGCTACCTAGCTTCTGCTAAGGTGAGATCAATGCCAGAACTGATAAGGATCTTTAGATTAAGGTAACGACAAAGGACCCAACTCTCAAAGGACCTAACTTGCTTTTGTCAAACTGAGATAAAAGACTGTGAATCTTGCCCAAATATGACTCCATAAGTTTGTTTTGATACTACCTTTTCTCAAAGAACATCAACAATTTTGTTATTGATTCTCCCCCCTCCCCTTTTGATTTGGAGCAAATGATTGAGAAGAAGACATCTATAACCCTTCCATCTTGTTGAACGAGGGCTGGAGTGGAAGTGACAAAGCATGTGTTCAAATCCTGGTTTACTTACTCACTACCATTGTGACCTTGGGCAAGTTATCTCTTTGACGTTGAGGAAGAAGGATGGTCTCAAAGCTATAAAGAGATTCTATTTTAGAAGAAAAATAATCTTTTTTTTCTTTTGTGCCCATAAATTTCCAAAGGCTTTTAAAAAACACTGTACAAGATTGAGCAGAAAATGAACTGTATTTTTCTGCAAGCTTCCTTATGTGCGTGCCATATTAGCAATAAATGTCAGGCAGATGATGGTAGTATGGTTTTTTTTTGCAATGGGAAGGAACATTTGATCTTACTCCCAGACAGTCATTCTGCTTTGGGTGTGGTGATTTTTTAAGATGGCTAAGATTTCTCTTTGGGAAGAATTAATTTTTAAGGCAGAATAAACTTTTGAACTAGTTTTCTTTTTTAAAATGAAAAAAAAATGGAGCTTTTATTGAATGCCCTGGCTTATAACTAATAAGTAATAGTTAAAAAAAAAAAAAGAAAAAGTCACATGGACCTTATGGGCTGGAGGGAGTGGGAAGAAGGCTGCGTTTGGAAGTGAAACACTTGTCTTCCAATTCTGACTGCCATTGGCTACATGTGTGACCTTTTGTAAGTCACTCTGAAATGGACAGACCGAGACAAGCACAGGCAAGAGTCAATTGAGAATTTGGGAGCATCTTTATTAGCCGGCGGCTGTCCTTAGAAGAGGCAGCCCCGAACAAAGGTGTGTATGCCTTTTAAGCATCTTAGCACTTCCCGGTACAGCCTTGCGGTTCCAATAGCACACATTTTTCACAGAACAGTTTTGACAGGGGTTCCTAGGTGCTGCTAGGCAAGGGGGCACATCAGAGAGGGGGGCCCAAGCAGCTGCCAGGCAAAGGGGTACAATAGAGAGGGGGGCCCAAGCAGCTGCCAGGCAAAGGGGTACAACAGAGAGGGGGGCCCAAGCAGCTGCCAGGCAAAGGGGTACAACAGAGAGTGGCTGCTAGGCGAAGGGACACAACAGAAAGTGGCTACTAGACCCAACCCTGCCTAGAAACTCAACAGACATTTCTCAACCCAGGGGCTCCGGGGGGCAGAAATAATGTCCATTTCACCTCTACTTCACTGAACCTCAGTTTCCTCATCTCTGAAATGAGAGGGTTGGACTCTGATGTCTGTCCCAGCTGTAAATTGTTATTTCTAACAGAGAATGAATGCCTCATAACCCATCACCTCTCCACTGAGAGTGCACCTTATAGTGTAATATAATGTTAGGAATACATCTGGAAGGGGGGAAAATGATTTTAGTGGATAAAATCTTCACTAAAGATTTTATCTTCAGTCTTCTTGGGTCAGTACTGGTCATGGATTGCATGGATCTGAACTCTGATAGCTTTTAATTGTGTTCTTTTATGTTATATCCTGTTGGTCCTGCTTGCTCATACAAGGCTTCCCATATTTCATTGAATTCCTTGTGTCCACCATTTCTTACAATGGATTATATTCCATTTATATTCAAATACTACTTTGTTCAACTCCTCCTTATTTGGTGAGGGCATCTGATATGTCACTATTTTTTCAAGTCACAGAGAATCCTGTTTATATATTTTGGCATTTATGGGAACTTTCCCTTCTGTCTTTGATCCAGTCATGCTACTTTTGGGCATAGACTCCAAGGAGGTCAAGGAATGGAAATAGAGTTCAAAGAGAATCTAACCCAAGGAAGTCAAACAGTTTCACAGTTTCAACACCTTTTTAAGCACAGTTGCATGGTTGACACTGCCATCCTTCTACTGATCCATTTTGACTTCTCTCTCACGCCTCTTCCCCAATATCTAGCCAGTTCCACCTCATTGTCTCTCAATTCCATCCCCTTCTGTTTATTCAGTCACCACTATGGTCCATACCCTCATCATCTTTTACCTCTAGCGTATTTCTATAACCTCCTAACTGCTCCTACTTCCAGGCTTTCCTGGCTCTAGCCCACTTTCCACATGGCGGCAACATTGGCATTTCTAAAACTCAGATCTCCTCATGTCCCCCTTGCTACTCAATACCCCCCCCCCCCACTCAAAACAGCTTTACTGGCTCCCCATGCCTCAAGGAGAAAATGAATTTCTCAGCCTGGCATTTAAAGGCTCCTATAATGAGACTTGTTAAGTCATTTCAGACATGTGCAACTCTTCATGACCCATTTGGGGTTTTCTTGGCAGAGATACTAGAGTGCTTTATCATTTCCTTCTCCAGTTCATTTGACAGATGAGGAAACTGAGGCAAATAGAGTGAAGTGACTTGCCCAGGGTCACACAGCTAGTAAGTATCTGAGGCCAGATTTGAACTCATGAAGATAAGTCTTCCTGATTCCAAGCCTGCCGCTCTATCCACTGCATTCACCTAATAGTGAGACTACTGCCTACATTTCCATTTTAATGTCTTTCACAGATTCCTTGTTCCATTCTGACTGGCCTGTTAATTTTTCTTCATGAATCCTGTTTTCATGCTTTGTTCCTGTAGTATCTGGAATGCACTTTTTCCCCTCTTAGAATGAAATCTGATTTTCCCCATCATTAGTCATACTATACATAGTTTGTATTGGCTCAGTTACCATGCCTGTGTGGATGACTTGACCCCCCAAACTACACCACATGAACACTAGTTATTCAGTTGTAATCCCTGTCCCGAGCTCTAATCTAGCCTCATCACCAACTGCCTGTTGGACATTTCAAGCTGTAGGCATCTTGAATTCACCTTGTTCAAAGCAGATCTCATTATCTTTCTCCCCGTAAATTCCGCCCCCTCCCCCATTCTGCACTTGTCTATTACAGGCTCGGGCATTGCCAGCCTTCTAGTAACCTGGGTTTGCTACCATGGTGGTATCATTGACTCTTCACTCCCTCATGCCACATATGGAATCCATGACCCAATCCTGCAATTTCTCCTTCCACAGCATCTCTTTGACTTGTCCTCCCCTCCCTACTCACACAGCCATCATTCGAGTTCAGGCCTAGCGTAGCAAGATGTGGGCTCAAATTCTACCCTTGACCTACACTAATCAGTGACCTCTTTACTGGTCTATTGAGGAGGTCTGCTAATTGAGCTTTCAACCTCAAGCCTATCCCTACAATCCATCCTTCACACAGCTGCCAAAGTGACTTTCTTGAAATGCATCTCTGATCACCTCTACTCTCTACAGCAAATTCTCCTAGCTCCTTATTAAATGAAAAATAAAAAAAAAGAAAAGCAACCATGTATTACTTGATTACTATTAGCTAAGTACCACATTAATAATTGGTATACAAATGCAAGAAAACAAGACATCTTCTGTCCTCAAGGTTGTGTTTACTGCAGAAACACAATGCATATATGAGAATGGTGGCCAGGAAGGGGTGTTTTGGGGAGGAAAGTAGGAGAAGCCATACAGCAAATGACTTTTCCAGGAATGGTAATGTTGATTTGATTATTGATTTAGAACTAAGAGCTTAGAACAGCAGAGGTTTGAATCTGGATTGGAGGCAGAGCCTAGACAGACCCCAGGTGGCATGGTAGGAAAATAGCCAGGAAATGTGGAAAGCCCAAGATCGGGCAAACTCAAGTGACTGACTACTCACCAGTCAGAGCCCAAGGTCACAGTGATGGGAACATGGAGGTTAAAATATCACGTCCTATATTTGAAAACTGAAACTCTTCCTAACTTTGACCCCTTCCTCCCTAACTTTTCTTTTTACACTTCCTTCTTTTCCCTCTCAAACTGGCCTATTCAATATAGTGTACCCACAATAATTTAGCTCCCACCTCTGTCCTTTGTGCTGACTGACCCTGCAATGCATTCCTTCCTCAATTTTCTCTCTGTAAGATTCTGATCAGCTTTTCTCATGAAGATTTTCCTGGTCCTTCCAGTTCCTGGAGTGTACCCTCTTCCCAAACTACCTTGTTTTCATTTTTTATATATTGTTTGTAGGCTTACATGAGTGCCTGTTGGCTGTTCCACTGAAATGTAAGCCCCCTGAAGTTAGGGCTTGTTTTCCTTTATCTTTGTATCACCAGTCCTTAGCACAATCCCTGGTAGATAGTGTGGTCGGTGGAAAATGAAATGACCAAGGAAACAAAGGCCCAGGCTTCTGAGTGTAGAGATTTATTAAGCAATACATGACAATTGCTTGAGAAAGTAGGGCCAGACTCCTCGGCTTTGACACTGGACCCCAAATACAGGGGGAGACCAATTTTTACCAAGTAAAGAGATCAAGTAAGACCACTTAATTAAAAAAAAAACAATTAACCATGTTACACAATTAGTCAATTTGATTTCTAATTGGAGGAAAAATTACAAGCTTTCCAAATTGGGAGGGGGAGAGTGAACAGGTGCAATTCTCTGAAATCGGAAAAAGAGGTGGCCCGCTACCTCCAGGTATCTGTAAGCAATCAAAGGAATATAGGATCAATAACTGATCAGTGCAGGTAAGACATATGGGGTTACTTGAGATGTACAATTGTGAGAAAACTCTATGCAATCACTTTGGATCTGACTGGGTTTCTGGTCAGCATCACCTGGGCCTTTAGTTAAGGTTCTATAAAGAGCAGAGAGAGGCGGTCCAGCCATGCAAGGCTAGATTCAAACAATGCAGTAAGATTTTCTCCCAATTTTCCCAGTTGAATTTCTCACAAGACAGAAATTGGACTAGGTCAGGGGTGGGGATCCCGTGACGAGGGCACATGTGGCCCTCTAGGTCCTCAAGTGCAACCCTTTGAATGAATCAGACCGAATCAGGCTGCATGTGCCCTTGAGGCCTCAGATTCCCCCACCCCTGGACTAGACCCTTAATTGAAGAGAAAGGAACTGAACTAGCTCCAGAATTGGGTCACAAGATGGTGTTAGTGTGGTTCACCCAATTCCCACTGTCACCTGTAGTCTAATCTCCTCAGTTTCCTTAACAGTAGGCATTTAATAAATCTTTGCTGTTGATTGATTTTGTATGTAAATGTAGAATATCAAATCTTTGAGGGCAGAACTTCTTGTTTTTGCCTTGCATATAGTGGATAACTAGGCATTTGTTGAATCAAATAATTCTCTATTCAACACTGATGTTTTCAAGGTGACAAGTTGTTTTTTTTTTTTTTAACATATTCTAGTTTCTCCAGTTTTTTTCTCTTCTCATCTTCAAGGTTTCATATTGTCTACTTAATTTGGATTTGCTTATGGTGTTCTGGTTTCTAATGCTTGGTGGAAGTAGGTGATTCTGGATTCCTACAGAACCTGATGAGTAGTCAGAATTGGAGACTTTTGCTATAGGATGGTGCCATGAAAATTGTAATGCTAGTTGGGACTTATATATAAATATGATGAGCACTCTAAAATTTTCAGATGGGTAATTCTAGATGCCCTGGCTTGCTTTCCCTTAGAGAAGGTCAAGGCAAAAACATAACTAGTGGGAAAGTAAGAATCAGTATTAAAATTTTCTCTTTAGGTTTATAGGCTGAACAAAATGGATTTTTCTCCGTAAGGCTTTTGTGTTTTTATTTGAGATCGTTAGTGTAATCCTACTACAATTAATAGAGTTGCAGAAATAGATATTTCTATTGAATCACTCAAAAGAGAAGTAGGTGTCCATCCTTAGGGAATTTGAAAGAATTGTAAGGGTTTGGGCCATTGAATGAAAGCAGATAACGCTTGGAAGGAAATCTCTTGTGATTGGGGAAAGAATAAGATACATGGCTGTGGCTACCTATAACACCACATGTGAGCCCACCATTTTGGATTACAGAGTACGTGGGTGGAAAATGGCAAAGGCAGTGCTTGAACCTTGAGGTCCCACACTCCATTCTAGTGTTCTTTCTCTTTGCTATGAGATAAGAGGGAAGGAAGCAAGGTTCGATTAAATCCCTACTATGTGCCAGACATTCTGCTAAGTGCTTTACAAATATTATTTCCCTTAATCCTTATAACAACCCTGGAAGGGAGATGCTGTTATGCCCATTTTACAGATGAGGAAACTAAGGCATACAGCAGTTAATTGATGTGTCCAGGGTGACACAACTTATAAGTATCTGAGGCCAGTTTTGAACTCAGGTCTTAAAACTCTAGGCTTCTAAGCCAGATCATAGATTAAGTCATTTTTAGTATAATAAGACAGCCCCCTGGGAGGCTACTGTAGTTGGTGTTAGGCAGCATCTCTCAAAGGAAGCCTTCATTTTGATTTTTTTCTTGTGGGAAAGTCAGTTTTGAGGAGTAGCTCCTTTTAGATATAGTCTTTTTAGATATAGTCATGAAAAATATATTACTTGGGGAGCATCTTGGTATAGTCCTTTAAGTTCAATACTTTTTACCACATTGCCAGTTACTTGGTAGTTAGAGGTTATACCTGAAAGCAGAATGAGAGAATTTTAAAAAATGAGTAAAAAAGCATTTACTAAGTTTAAGTACCAAACACTTTGCTAAGTGAATACAAAATGGAAGACAGGTCTTGCTCTCTAGGAGTTTGTATATTCTGATGGGGGAGAAATATGGGGAGTAGGGGTCAGGAAGGGGTATTTTAGTTTAGAAGTTATGGGGATGGTCAGTGGAGCCATTGGGAAGGAGACTGACATACCTTTAAAGGAATTAGTAAGAGCCAGCTTGATTTATGTACGTTACTTATTAGGTTCACAACACAATCTTGTTTGGTATATAAAAAAAATGGTGAAGCCCTTTCCCCTCTTAACCCAAGTTCTTGAAAAGTCACTTGATGAGTAATTGCTGGAATGACTGAGTTTTTCTTTTTCTGCTTCCCTGCCCTCTTTCCCCTCACCTTTAGGGTCTTTGATGATATGTCTTGTAGGTGAAAAACTTAAAAGGGCAATATTTCCATTAAAAAAAAAAAAGGGAAAACCTATAAAAATGGGAAAAGTCAAAATAGAAAAATCTACTGATTAAGGGATTATGTTTTTGCTTGCCGAAAATTTGAGAATGAACTTTTAAGGATTTAAATAATTCTGTGTGTTTTCAAAGGGGAGACAGTATGGCCTAATGGATAGATATAGGGTTAGTGTGAGGGTCAGGAATGAAGCATTTATTAGTACCTACTACATGTTTGGGGGAAAAAGACAAAAAGAAAGTCCCCGAAGTAGGGGTAAATACAGGGTTAATGTGTATTACGTTGGGGTGGGAAGGTGGGGAGCGCAATGGGATTGAAGTTAGAATCTCTGAAAGTCTCAAAATTTAACTGAAATAATTAGGCTTCTAGCTCAAGCCTCTAGCTGCTGAGCCTAAAGTTAATTCCTCACATGTCAACTGAATAGAGTGTATTACAATTTTTATAAGACAGATATAAATACTTTCTGTTTTTTTTAAAACTAAATTTCATTTGTTTGCATTTCAGTCTGTATTTTGCAACATTTTTATCTCATCTGAGACTCCTTGACTCTATGTTACTAATTTATTATGACTCGACGCCAGAAATGTGTCTCTGGCTTGTTCTCCCTTTTGGTTATGGGAACACTTCATTCTTTCTTTGTAACTTTATAGTGAGCTTTGTGGTGGAAGGGAATTGCTTAGAAACATCTTAGAGGCCTCATGGAAAAGTATGGAAGCCCTGAAACTTCCCTTAGAACTCTTGGTTCTTGATTCATAAGGAAAAATCAATGCCAGTTAAACTTGCAAATAATTACTTGATAAATGAATATGTGTTTCTAATACAGTGCAGAATGATTCAGTTTATTTGCTTCAACAGGGGTTTGTGTGTGTGTGTGTGTGTGTGTGTGTGTGTGTGTATGTGTGTGTGTGTGTGTGTAAGGCTGAAGGAGTCAGAAGATGCTTCATGTAGAAGGTGGCACCTTAGTTGAGCTTTTAAGGACGTCAGAGGGTGGTGAGAAAAAGGGGTAACCTTTGCAAACAAAGGTTGCAAGACCTGGGCTCAAATTCTACCCTGGACCTACACTAGCTATGTACTAGCGTGACTCTGCAGTTGCTAGATGGCAAAGTGGCTCCAGCTTCAGCCCTGGAGTCAGGAAGACCTGAGTTCAAATTTGGCCTCAGATACTGACTAGCTATGTGACCCTGGGCAAGTCCCTTCACCTTATTTGCCTCCATTTCCTCATCTGTAAAATGAGCTGGAGAAGGAAATGGCAAACCCCTCCAGTAACTTTACCAAGAATATTCCAAAATGGGATCATGAAAAGTTGGATGCAACTGAAAATTGAAAACCGCACCACAGTGCGACCATGGGCAAGTGTAATGAACCCTGTGAGTACCCGCATAGAACTCTCTAAGCCTGTAAGTTATAGATGATTTAATGAACTGTATTGGTGGAAGAGTTTTTTCAGGGACCATAATTGGATCAGACTTAGTGTTAACAAGCACTAAAGATAATGCTGTGAAGGTATAAAGCTTTGTTACAAGGGCTTTATGCCAACAGTCCTTGGAGTCATTCCCAATGCTGAGCTGAGTTTCTTCATGTATGAAACACTAATGAAATTTCACCATGAACAGTCAATCATATGCCTTGGAGTACATGATTTTTGGTTTATGTGTTGGTCTTGTTGACCACCCATTTACTCCTTAGATATTATACAGCAATGAATGTAGATGCAGGCAGGATGTAGGTCAAAACTGTCCATGAGAAACAGAATTTTGTCTGTCATCTGCCATGACCCTTTGGAGCTAAATGTTTAAAGAAGAAGGCCAGACTTTATGCTCTCATTAACACTGCAGATCAGATTCCTTACCTAATGATGGGCTTCCAGTGCCTGTAATCCGACCTCATCCCACCTTCAAGCCCAGGTGTTTAAGCCTTCTGTGGGAACCTTTTTTTGAGTTTCTAGAAATCTTATTCAGTCAGTCTCATACACTTGGACCAGTTTTTATTCTTCTATATAGGTATACCATCTTTTTTATTTAGATTGTAAATTTCTCCAGGAAAAAAGACTATTTTTTATTTTTGTCTTTATATGACCTAAGTGAGAATTTATAGCAGCATCCAGTGAACCGTTCCAGTTGGAATGGAGTTTGTGTGTAAGGGCAGTCGTGGGCTGTAAGATTTGAGGGGTGTGCCATGATTGGAAAACTTTGATAGCACCATGTGATGGAAAGAATGTTTGAGATGGTGTCAGAGGTCATGAGGTTAAACGTCATTTCTGCAACCGAGTACCAGTGTGACTTTGATCATGTTGTTTCATGACTCTAGGTCTCAGTTGCATCAAATGTAACAGTGACAGAGCTTAACTAGATGATCTCAGATTCCCTGCATAGTTTTGGAAGGAACAGTGATAAGTTGGAGAGCATTCTGAGGTAAGTGACCTTTTAAGATGGTGGAAGGTCTAGAAGGAATGTCATATAAGGTTTGATTGAGGGAACCATGGATGTTAAGCGTGAAGGAGAGTTGGGGAGGGATAGAGAGGGTGGGACATGATAGTTATCTTCGTGTTTTTGAAGGACTCTCAGATGGAGAAGAGACAAGGTATGTCTAGTTTGGCTAGGGCTGAATACCTACAGATTGCAGAGGCTGATTTAGGCTTCCTAGGAACCAGAACAACATGGCCATGTGGCATGTAGTTGCCATGGGTAGTGGCCATTTTCTTCTCAGTGGAAATCTTGAAGTAGAATCCATACGACCACTTATTGGGTATTCAGTTCAGTTCAACAAATATTTTTTAAGTAAAAAATAATTGAAAATTGGAAACATAAATTCACTCAGGGAAAAAAATAACTTTCTCCAAATGAAATCGGTTTTACTTGTTTAAAATTAAAATATGGCACCTTTTCACTGAATGTGAACAGTTTTGCTTTTCAGATGATTAAGACCCTCTTTCAGATTTTCAGGAACCATGATACTTCACTAAGCTCCATTGTGTATGACACATTTGACAGTGAGGTCAATATGGCCTGCTTCTTTTTGAATCTACATATGATGCTTGTTTTCCAGTACTCCAATAAAACATTTGACAAAACCAAAATCAAACCAAACCAAAACAAAAACCAAATAGAACAGCTGATAATAAAGGGAGTTATCTGAAGGTTGTGAGGCTTCTATAATGGAAGACTTTGGGGGACACTGAATGCATCTCCAGTCAAGAAGGTAGAAACAGAAGAGGGTGAGTTGAGGTGGTGTGTCAAAATCTGAGTCAATCAGCAGGGTGATGAAATTTCAGCTTATCCTGAGGCCTGAGGAGGGGAGACATGTTACTTATGGAGTGAAATCTAAGCAGATGTGCTTCGTACAAGGGGATTCTTTTATATATGCATGTAACAGTAGATTAACAAGTCATTAGCCTGGGAGCAAAAGGGTCCTTGGACAGATTTCAGAGGGTCTGTGAACTTGGATGAGAAAAAATTGCATCCTTAATTCAATAAAATTTTCCTTCTCTTATGTTTTATTTTAGGCATTTAAAAACATAATTCTGAGAAGGGGTCCATGAGCTTCAGGAGACTGCCAGAGAGGTCCAGATTAGACAAGAGGATAGGAATCCCTGCACTAAATATTTTTTGAGGTTTCTTTCAACTCTGAAATTCTATGAATACGTGACCCACAAAGGACCATGACTTTCATTCTGTAGGGAGTGAGAAGCCATGGAATGCATTTGAGTAGGACAAGGGAGTGACTTTAAAAATGCTTATGTAAGGAAAGATGTGTGTGTGTGTGTGTGTGTGTGTGTGTGTGTGTGTGTATCCATATATTCATATGTATATGTGTGATTATATATTATATATTTATGTATACATATAAAAATATATATAACATATAAACACATATACACGTATGTATATATCCACACTATAGATGTATTTGTGTGTATACACATATATGTACACATGCAATGTAACATGTATGTGTACGTGTATATATATACACACATATATCTCATAAACTAAACTCATATTATTTTAGTTAGTCTTGCCCATCCTTTGTGCACATTTCTATCTGGCTGGTGTTCCAGTCCTTACACTCAGTTTGCAGACAGTCCAATCTATACTCTGTAAACCTCTCTGACATTCTTAAAGTACTCTATATCCAATATTCTCTCACTAAAGCTCTGGAGATTTTGTTGAATACTTGACATTCTCCTGGAAATAATTCTATGAATTTTAATGTGGCTGGTTTCTCAGACTTTCAGCTCCGAGTACCCTCTGTGCAGCCTCAGGGGCTTCTCTAAATGATCTCTCTAGCTCAGACCCCCTCTCCCCATAAGCCACTGGGCACAGTGGCATTTAGCTTATGTTTCTCTGAGGGGCCTACTTCTTTTCAGGCATTCTGAACTAAGGAAAGGAAAAGCTAATTGCACATTAAACAACCATAAAAGCCAGCAGAAGTAATTTTCTTCTGGTGAGTTCTTTTTCCCGAGGATCGGCAGCATTCCAGGCAGCTTAGTCTTCCATGTAGCTCAGTTCGACTTGAGAAGCTTGAGTGGAGGTGACATCTCTCTGGGACCTCCCTCTGGGGTCTTGCACATTCCCTGCCTCCTTTTCTTGCCAACGCTCCGGCTAGGATACTCCCTGGTTCCTCTGATTTTCTTGGTCTGCTGAGCCCTCAGCTTCCAGCTCAGCTCTCAATCTGGAGTTTCCCCCCATGTGGTAGGATTATTTTCACCAGGTTGGCTTCTCTGCTCCTTGTGGCTGGGTGCCTTCCAGCTTGGTTACTTCCTGGGACCAGCTCCATCACGTTCCTCATGGCTCTGTCTTGTGTGCCTCGGGAATTTCCCTTCTTCAACATGGGGCCAGAGAGAGACTTCTCCAATGAGTCCATTTGGAATCACCAGTTATGAAACACTTGGGTGTATCTCCATCTCTTATTGTGGCTATAACCCACTCCCGAGGATCATGCTAGGATATTCTAATGCTGAAGGCTTTGGGAAAAGGAAGATTACTTGATTTTTTTGGAACACTAATTGGGACTAGATACTCTAAAGGAAAAGTGGAATACGTCCAAGGCTTGGGCCACTGTCGATGGTTCATTTCAGAATCCTTCCAACATGTAATTTTGGACAAGGCCAATATGGGACATTGTTTTGCTGGACTATGAATATTTGCTTTGAGGATTATATTTTGACTTTTTAAAAATTATTCAATTGGGGCTACAGGGAGGCCACAGGGGAGAGGGAGAAAGTAAATGTTTTCAATGATAAATAAAAAATGAATACCAAAAATTCATTCTTATTTTTTATAAGAGTTTTAATATTTTATATATAACAAAAGACCTCAACTCTTGTGTTATTAGTCTTGATTTGACTTGGTACCTTTTGTCAGCTTAGTACTGCTGAGGATGGCTCAATTGGTGGTCTTTTTTTGTTATAAAAAAATCTTACTTTCTCTACAAATTACTTGGAAACACTCTTTTTATGTGATTTCTTGGTTTATTTAAAGAGGAAAAACCAAAGCCACTACTACACTAACAGTAGTTAGAATTTATGCAGCATTCTAAGGTTTGCAAAGCACTGTGCATATGTAAATCTTACAGTAACCTTGTGAGCTGGGTGCTATTATTATTTTAATTTTACAGATGAAGAAACTGAGCCTGAGAGGCTAAATCACGTGGCCAGTGTCTCAAAGCCAGTAAGTGTCTGAGGCAGAATTTGAATTCAAGTCTTCCTGATTCCAGATCCAGTATTTCATCCCCACCCCGCAGGCCTGTACCATAGAGGTTCTCAATCTGGGATCCATGGACCACCAGAGGTTTGTGGATAGATTTCAGGAGGTCCATGAACTTTAATGGAAGAAAAAGATTTTTTATTTTCATTCATCTTTATTTTCATTTGCAATCCTATGTTTGATTGTAAGGATGGCTAGGTCGTACAGTGAGTAGAATGCTGAACCAGGAGTCAAGAAGACTCATTTTTCTGAATTCAGATGCAGCCTCAAACACTAACTGTGTGACCCTGGGCAAGTAGATTAGCCCTGTTTGCCTCAGTTTCCTCATCTGTAAAATGAGTCATAGAAGGAAATGGCAAACCATTCTGGTGTCTTTGCCAAGAAAGCCCCAAATGGGATCATGAAGAGTTGGACATGACTGAAATTAATTGAACAACAAAACAGGCTTGATTTTTATGGATTTAAAAAGAAGATTTTTAAGGCTTCACCAGGCTGCCAGCAGAATCCACGATGCAAGAAGAGTTCAGAACTTGTGCTGTGGTACCTGCTGCTGAAGTATGGCACTCACAGCCTTATTATACTGTCCAGCCAGAGGCAGCAGCTGCAGAGGTCTTGCAGGGGCCGTGTTTGAAAGCCTCAGGCAACAGGGTAAAACGAGCTGGGCTGTGTTTTTAATCTAATTGTTGATTCTGGCTCTCATCTTCTGTTATAAATAGGGGATCAGCTTTCTAAATTTGTCTTTTTCATTCCTGTTCTTACTAGGAGCTGGGGGGGGGGGGGGGGGCAGGTAGAAAAATATGTAAACAATTAGCCCAGGCTCATTTGGCAGCAGCATGGACCCTCCTGACTCTAAAATAGCATGCATACTTTTCTTGGTGGATTTTGAGATGTTTGAAAATTAGGTTTCCTCGACACCTTCTGGAAGTGGAAGTGCCTGTTTTGTGGAGTGATTTGGGAGCTCTTGACAATCATCTTTGACCTTTTTTTTAGGGACTGAAAATCACTGAATCATAAACTCCTTGAGGGCAGCGATGGTTTTACTTGTATCTTTGCATCCTCTGCACCTGGCAGCTAGTAGGTGCTTAATAAATGTGTTTGTTGGTTGATCAGAAGTCCCACGGGTCAACTCCTTCCTTAATACAGTAATCCTGTCCGTGTCATTACGGGAGGGCACTGTGTCACTTAAATCCATTTCATGTGCATGTCAGGACATTGCCCTTCTGATGTCTTTGGTCCTCTTAGAAAAGAACTAAAGGAAGAAGGAGGAGGAGGAGGAGGAGGAGGAGGAAGAGAACAGTAAGAACAAGAACACCACTATCATCATCACTGCCACTACCACCATCAACACCATTACCATCAACACCACCCTCACCATCATCACCACCACCACCATCACCATCACTGTCACCACCACCACCACCACCATCACCATCACCATCACCGTCACCACCACCATCACCATCACCATCACCGTCACCACCACCACCATCACCATCACCACCACCACCATCACCACCACCATCACCATCACCACCACCATCACCGTCACCATCACCACCATCACCACCACCACCATCACCATCATTATCATCATCATCATCACCACCACCACCACCATCATCACCACCACCACCATCACCATCACTATCACCATCACCACCACCATCACCATCACCACCACCATCACCACCATTACCATCAACACCACCTTCACCATCATCACCACCACCACCATCACCATCACTATCACCATCACCACCACCACCACCACCATCACCATCACCACCACCATCACCACCATTACCATCAACACCACCTTCACCATCATCACCACCACCACCATCACCATCATTATCATCATCATCACCACCATCACCATCACCACCACCACCACCACCATTACCATCAACACCACCTTCACCATCATCACCACCACCATCACCATCACTATCACCATCACCATCACCATCACCACCACCACCACCATCACCACCATTACCATCAACACCACCTTCACCATCATCACCACCACCACCACCATCACCATCACCATCACCATCACCACCACCACCACCACCACCACCACCACCACCACCACCATCACCATCACCATCACCACCACCACCACCATCACCACCACCACCACCATCACCGTCACCATCACCACCACCACCGTCACCATCATTATCATCATCATCATCACCACCACCACCACCACCATCACCATCACCATCACCACCACCACCACCACCACCACCACCACCACCACCACCACCATCACCATCACCATCACCACCACCACCATCATCACCACCACCACCACCATCACTGTCACCATCACCACCACCACTACCATCACCACCATCATCACTACCATCACCACCATCATCACTACCATCACCACCACAATGGCAGTGACTAGAATTCATGGAGTTGGAAGAGGCCTCATACATCAACTGGTTCAACCCTTACTTGAACCCTTCTATGAGAGTGGTTATTACTTCAAGTCCCCCCCCAAGGAGGAGGAACCTTCACCCTCCTAAGAGGCCCCACTCAACCATCATGTAACTTCATTATATTGGTAGGGTATTCACCTTACATTAAACCTGAATTTGACCCTCTGCAACTTCTATACATGGCTCCTATTCCATGTGTGACTGTGGCAGGTCACACCACCTTTCTAGGCCTCAGTTTCCTTACTTGCATACTGAGGGGGTTGGTATTTGAGGTCCCTCCCAGGTCTGGATCTCGCTCCTAGATTACATCGCTGCAAACTGTTAAGTGTAAGGATTTGCTTGGGATTCTTTCTAACTAATAATGATATTATTTATTTGGTGCTTAATGATTTTCAAAGCTGCTTACATACATTATTTCTATCATATTAATACATATTAATTAATACATATATTATTAGCAAGCAAGAAGAATTAGGATTTGAATCCGGGTCTTGCAGTGCCTCTTCCACCATGCTCAGTCTGCCAAAGCGCTTTTCTTTCAAAAATTTTTCTCTTGGTCTGATTGGTACTTTTTCATTTTTCCCTCTTGGTCCCTTTTCATTTTTCATGCCTTTATTTATATTTAGTTCTCCAAACAACTGTGCTCATTGAATTCAGCCTGCCTCTTGACTGTATCAGAGTCTAGTAAGAAGGTCTTGCTCTGCCTACTGGCCAAGCACCTGGCCCTCTCTGGCTCCTGACTGGATCTTGGCTCTTACAACCATCCTTGTTGCTTGGCATCTTAGGTTCCTTGCTAGGTCACAGGATGCTAGAGTTGGAAGGATCTTGGGGGAACATTTAGGTCAACACTTTTTTCACCAGTGAGGAAACTGAGGCTCAGGGAGGTGAGGGGACTTTGCTAACAGGAATTCTTCAGATGCTCTGACTCCAGAGTCAGTGTTCTTTTCGTGCTACCACATTGCTTATTCCAACACTT
The DNA here is from genome assembly GCF_028372415.1 of Notamacropus eugenii. Taxonomy (NCBI): domain Eukaryota; kingdom Metazoa; phylum Chordata; class Mammalia; order Diprotodontia; family Macropodidae; genus Notamacropus; species Notamacropus eugenii. The sequence goes on along the minus strand of NC_092874.1, from coordinate 286,551,266 downwards.
GGTTTTGCTTATTTTTCCAGATAAGAAAATCGAATATAAAAAGTTAAATGGGGGCCAGCTAGGTGGGACAGTGTATAGAGCACCAGCCCCGAAGTCAGGAGCACCTGGCGTTTAAATCTGATCTCAGACATTTAGCTAGCTGTATGACCCTGGACAAATTACTTAACCCTCGTTGTCTTCCCTCCCTCCCCTGCAAATGTTAAGTGACTTGCCAAGGTAATACATAAAGTCAGTGACAGGATAAACATTTGAACTCAAGGCCTCTAATACTAAGCCTGCATTTTTTTTTTTATTAATGTTATATTTTGGGTCGAATGGTATAGAGAAATGAAATTGACAGATAGAATGCGTCATCTAAGCTAACAGTTCAGGAGAGATGGGGTGGGAAAGGAGGAGGTACCTCAGAAGGCTTCCTGGAAGTCTTGTATTGAGCATTAATAAAAAAGAAGGATGTACAAATGCCCATGAAAGGTGGAGATGAGGAGAGAGTATATTCCAGGCCTTTGCAAATGAACTTAGTAGTTGGGAGATGGAATGTGGCGTTCTGGAAACAGTTAGGCCAGTTTGGGTGAATGTGTGTGGGAGAGTAATGTGAAATAAGACTGGGAAAGTTAGATGGAAGGCCTTGAATGTCAGGCCAGCAGGTTTCTAATTTATCCTGGGAGCAGTAGGGAACCAGGGGAACTTTTTGAGCTGGAGATAAATGTGTTTTGGCTTGTTCCTTAGGAAGATTGATTTGAATCCATTATTCATACTTGAGGCAAAGCAGGATTCTTAGAGATGGGAGAGCCGAAATGACGGTGGATGTGTTTGTTCTGTTAAGGACCAGTGAGCAAAAACGTTTGTGAAGATTCGGAATGAGTAAGGAAAAGGAGTTTAGTTGGAAGGCTCTGGGACATTTGAAAAACTCCTCCCCTAAGTACAAAACTGTTCATCTTGTGACTCAGTTAAGAGAAAACAAAACCCTCCTTCCATGATTCATTTGTCCATTCCTTTACTGAGAAATCTCAGCTGTCCTTCGGGACTCATAATTTATTATATCTTAATGAGAGCTAAGATTTTCCTTTTCTGTTGCTTTCAGACCTGATCCCTTCAATTATGAGCAGCTTGTTGAATCCAGATGCAATTTTCTCCAACAATGAAATGAGTCTGTCAGACATTGAAATCTATGGCTTCGATTATGACTATACCCTTGTATTTTATTCTAAGCACCTCCACACCCTCATCTTTAATGCTGCTCGAGACCTCCTCATCAATGAGCATCGGGTAAGCTGGGCTTGCAGATTGCAGCTTCCCTCCTCCTTCCTTCCCTTTTTCCATCTTCTCTCCTTCCCTTCCCTCTTTTCCTTCCTTCCTTCCTTCCTTCCTTCCTTCCTTCCTTCCTTCCTTCCTTCCTTCCTTCCTTCCTTCCTTCCTTCCTTCCTTCCTTCCTTCCTCTTATCCTTATCCTTTCGCTTTCTTTTTCGTCATAAGTAGCAAGTCAGAAATCAGTTTTGGGCTGAAATGGCCTTTGCCCAGGTCTCTCTGGCTGTGCCTGAAGTTATTTTTTTCCTTTAATTCAGAAAGCATTTATTAAGCACCTTCTCTGTATCAGGCCCAGTGGCTGAGCACTGCTGATACAAAGACAAAATGAAAAGTCTGCCCCCAGGGAACTTATATGCTGCCTGTGGTGGGGGGGGTGAGGTGGTATACAACTTGTAACCAGATGAGCAAATCAGACACATATCCAAAATAAATAGTGGATAAAGAAGTGAATTTGGAGTTAGGAAGACTTTAGTTCAAATCTTAACTCACACATATATGTACATTTTATTTTTATTTTGAACTTCAACACACACACACACACAAATGAGCACCTCTGTATAGACAGTAGAACACATAAAAGAGAATTATACATGAAATTACAAATCTCCATTTTGTACCCCTGGTTTTTGTAGAAGTATGTAATAGACTCTACATGTTACTTTCAAAACTGTCCTTCTTGTCCGTATTTCCTTCTGTTCTCTTCTGTGTGTTTAAAAAAAAGTTGATGGTCTTCTTTATCCATCACTATTGCAACCCCTACCCCTGTCAAAATTGGAGGAAAAAAAAATCCATTTAACAAATGAACATATTCAAGCAAAAAGATTCAAAACACTGCCCAGTCTATAAACATTCTATGTATCTCATCTGCATCTTGCCCCTATCACCTTCGATCAGGACTACTCCAGATATTTAATAGGTGTGTGCCTCAAGGCCCCAGCTTCCCCACCTCTGCTCTAGGGCAATCCCTGAGCTTTTCTGTTCTTCAGTTTCCTTGTCTGGAAACTGTGGGGGTTAGACTCTGAGGTTTCTTCTAACTTTAAATTTATGATCCTGTAATTTTAATTGTTGGGGAAGGATACCCCCTTCTGATCTGCTACAGCAGACTGGATACCTGGAGGGCTGGACAGATTACTAAATTATTCTAATTATTCTAACTCTTGGCTCCCAGCCATCCTTCGAGGTATAGGGCTCATGGGTATTTTTCTTGTTTTATAGACCAACCAACTCTATTAAAGCGACCAAAGTTACCATATTGTTGTAGCTGAGTTCTTGGTGACTTAAGTTGCCATGATGTGAGTGACTTGAATTATAGCGAGCCAAGTTCATTGGCCAAGGAGGAGTGTCTGCCGTGGCATCTGATGCAGCTGCCACACTTTGTGTTTTATTATGTCATTTTTGGCATATCAGTGACCGATTGCCTTTCACAACCAAGACGACGCAGTACTCCGATGATAGTAAGAGTTCCTTGCTTGGCTTGGCTCTCTTGACACTGAGTTGCCCTGTTGCCTTGTATAAAATATTTCACTTGTTTGATGGGAGAGCAATGAATGTCTTCATCCTAGTGAGAATATTTAATGAGGGAAGAGAAAGACACTCCTTCTTGCTCTGTACTAGATCAATACTCATTTCCTTGACTTTCCAGCGGGGAAAGCCTGGCTTCATTGAAAGGGGGTTGGGTTAGTAGTCAGGTTCTGATTCCAGCTGTCCCGTTAGCTTATGGTCCAGGAGTTCAAGGACCTGGCTTCAAATCTGGCATTTTATATTATCTTGGAAACCTCTGGACCTCAGTTTCCTCATCTGTATAATGGGAATAATAATAATAGCACCAATGTCCCAGGATAGTTGTGAGGATCAAATGAGATAACATTTATAAAGTGCCTTGCAAACCTTAAAATTTAGAAGATTTATAATAATGATATACAAAGTACTTTGCAAACCTTAAAACGTATAAGGTTTGTAACAACAATATGTAAATTAAATTTAGAAGATTTATAATATTGATATATAAAGTACTTTAATTTATAATACTTATAGTAATGATGTATGAAATGTATTACAAACCTTAAAACATAAGATTTATAATAATAATATGTAAAGTGCTTTGCAAACCTTAAAATTTGTAAGATTATAATAGTGATGTATAAAATGCAAACCAAAAAACTTACATAAGATTTATAACAATGATATATAAAGAGCTTTTATACTGTATAATAATATATAAAGTGCTTTGCAAACTTTAAAATATATAAGATTTATAACAATAATATATGTTTATTGTTATAATAATTGGATGTTGTAATAATGTTTATTGATAATATGATTTAATATTAATATTAATAATAGCATTTAATATTATGCTGTCATCATCATCATTATAGCTTAGCAGAGGGAGCTTATATTTTGCCATCCCTAGAGGTGCCTTTAAAAGGACACTTCTGATAACTGAGATGTGTTTGGGCTTGTGTCCAACTTATAATGTAAAGGTTAATAGCTAAATATACATCTGCCACTGTCCTGGCAGGGAGGAAACCTGATGCTGACCTTGCCCAGGCTCCGTAAACAGGTGCTGGACCCGTAGCTTCCCAGAGCTTTGGGGCTGATTGCTGTTACCAGCCTGGTGGCGGCAGGCGTGGGGCACCCACCCTGTGGCTCAGGTTTTAATAGAGAGGCTATTTCTGCACCAGAAATTGTGCTAGCTTTTGATTTAGCCTTAAGGCTTCTATGCAAATTGAAGTAAATTCAGCAGAGCTTAAAAGAAAAAAATACCGAGTTGGCTGGTAAGTAAGAGTTTGATTCCTGGGTGGGTTGTGAGCTGCAAAATTGGGGGAGGATGGCCTTAATGACCGTACGTAATCAGGAGTTATCCGGTCCGTCTCCTTATTTCACCTGCACTAGGAGGTTAAATGACTTGCCTGGGGTCACAGACATCGTCAGAGTCAGAATTGGAATTTGAATTGTCCTGAATTCTGTGTCAAAATGGATTAAAGGCTGAACCCGCAGTCAGGAAGACCTGAGTTAAAATTCAGCCTCAGATACAGCCTTAGTAACTGTATCATTCTCAGCAGTTCATTTAACCTCTCTCTGCCTCAGTTCCCTCACTTGTAAAATATGAAAAAAAGCCCCTCCCTATTGTTGTAAAGATCAAATAAGGTGATATTTACAAAGAACATTGCAAATCTTAAAGCATGATGTGAATGTTGCAACAATGTCAAACCTTTAATTACTACGTAAGTGCTAGGTGCTATTAATCTCTATGGGTAGCTAGGTGGTGCAGTGGATAGAGCAGATGGCTTGGGGTGAGGATGACCTGAGTTCAAGTGTGGCCTCAGACACTCACTAGCTGTGTGACCCTGAGCAAGTCACTTAACCCTGTTTGCCTCAGTCTCCTTATCTGTAAAATGAGCTGGAGAAGGAAATGGCAAACTCCTCTGGTATCTTTTCAAATACACTTAGGATACAATGATGAATAATATTTGTAACAGTGATGTTGAGGTGCTTCCTATAAAATCCTGAATGAATGGATGAAAGAGCATCTTCTCCCTCCCAGCTTTTGCTCAGGCTGTTTCCTATGCCTGGCTTGCCCCACCCTCTCACCTCTGCCATCTCTCATTCCCATTAAGGCTCAGTTCAAATACCACCTCCTACCAGAGACTTTTCCTGCTCCTTCCAATTATTAATGACCTCAGTCTACCCCCCCATTGAAATTACTTGTTTGTTTTGAATTTCTTTTGTGTTTATTTATCTTGCTAGATGCTATATGCTTCTTGTAGACTGTAAGTTCTTGGGGAACAAGGACAGTTGAGTTAACTCTGTATCCCTAGTACCCCAAACAGTTCCTGGGACATAGTAGACATTTAACAAATGCTCACTGAATCGATTGTAGAGGTGGAAGGCCTCTCAGAGAAGGCATCATCAGCCCGACTTAGGCTGATAGACCTGAAGCTGTAAGGGACCTCAGAGCATCTTTCATCCAAGCCCCTTGTTTCATGAGGTAAAGTTCCATGCCCAAGGTCACCCAGGTGGAATGGCCTGGATCCCAGGGCCTCGGACCTTCAATCCAGTCTGGGGTGTGGATGCTACAGCCAGATGCAACTGGCTTGGAAGAGTCAAATTTTCAGTGTAAACATTCTCATCTTGGAAATCAGCAAATGAGAATTTGATTTATTACTTCTCTATGTTTAACAAAGTCATAGAGAAAATGTTAATAATTCAGATTAAATTTATGAGTGTGTTGCATGCACATTTCACCCCCTTTTTATCCAGTAATTTAAAGCTATTTACCCTCCCCCCCTCTTTCTTTAGTATCCTGCAGAGATAAGAAACTACGAATATGACCCAAATTTCGCCATTCGTGGTCTGCATTATGACGTACACCGGGTAAGTTTATTCTTTTTTTCTCCTCCTTTATAATTAGAGTCTGTACATGACTCAATAGGTGCCCTGTAAAATGGGGCAATTTCGTTCTTTGTCTGTTACTCAGTATAAATTGATCTGCAATGATTTTCTGTTAGCGTTTTGGGGTAGTTAGTATGAATTAGCCAGAAATTACTTTGGAGAGGATTTCTTTCAAAGAAGCCATGTGAAAAGAAGAAAGAAATGGGCTAATTTGGAATACGGAATTATTCACAGCATCAATCTTCAGTCTTTTTAGTAGAACTCAGTTACTTATTAATAGACAGAAGCGTCTGGAAACTGCCGAGCTTTGAATGTTGGTTTCTACTGTATTGGTATATTTATTTGCCATATATGTCTGTGATATGTGCATGCGTGTGCACATGCTTATGTAGAGAGTGCCTTTTGTGTGGGTGCTCACCATATATAGCAGTGGAAGGCGAGTGGAATGTTGCATGGGTTCTCTCATGGAGAATTTATGGAGAAGCATGGACAAAAGCACCCAGGATGGAGGACAGGTATGGAGAGGTTGGGATTATCTTACTGGAAGGGGCTCCCACAGTGATGAGAAATTTAGACATTATATTAGAAAGAAAATTCGACATTCTATATATTAGAAAGGACATGATAAATTCTGTAGTCCAAACCTATGAAGCCCAAGTAACCTACCTAAGTCACCAGATTCACAGATGTAGAACCAAAAGGGACAGTAGAGATCCCTTGGTGCAGAGTTCTTAAACAGCCTGGTTATGATGGATCTTAAGATGGTCCGTGGATAGATTTCGGTGGGGTATGTGAAACTGGATAGAAAAAAAGGGTACATCTTTACTTTCCCTAACCTAATTGAAAGCAAGCATTTCCTTCAATTATGAAAAGAAAACATGATTCTGAGAAGGGGGGTGCAGGCTTCACATTTCCAAAGGAGGTCTAGGATGCGAAAATGGTGAGAATTCCTTGCTCTGGCCCCTTATTTGGAGATAAAGGTCCTAAGGCCCAGAGAAACCAGGTGACTTGTCTAAGGTTGCCCAGGTAGAATTATAGAGTGAGAGCTGGAAAGGCCCCTGAAAGATCTTGAGTCCAACCCCCTCATTTCACAGATGGAGAAACTAATGGTATGCATGTCTTATCAGAAGCTTCATCCACTTACTAGCTGTATGACCCTGGACAAGTCACTTAACCTCTGTTTACCTCAGATTCCTCAGCTGAAAAATGGGGATAATAATAGTACCTACCTTCCAGGATTGTTGTAAGGATCAAATGAGATAATACATGTAAAACACTTAGCACAGTGCCTGGAACACATACATAAACGTTTATTTTCTCCCTCTACCCTCCATCAGAAGATAGTTTGCTTCCTTGTTTTAGAAAGATAATGGTTATACTATTAGTAATGACATCCTTTCATTTGTCCATCTGAGACGAATGAAATCTTTTCAGTAAAAATGGAGATCATTCTGAGTTGTTTATGTTTGTTTTTTAAAAATTATTTTATTTTTGATTCGTATAATAAAACAAGCATTTCCATACCACAGTAAAATAAAAAAAGGTGATTGTACATAAAGCTGCAAATCCATTACATACAAGTTGCTGTTCCTTTAAAATATATAAAGTTACCATGTAAACTGTGTTTATTTTTAAAGGCCATGTTGATGAAGATTGATGCTTTCCATTATATCCAGCTGGGAACTGTGTACAGGTAAGAGGAAATGTATGTTCATCTCTGACGTGCGTCATGGCCTTTTTCCAAGGTCGCTGCTCATGTAAAGGCCTCTATGAGGTTTGCGCTAGACCCTTGCCCTGATTACTAAGTATTTCTGCTTGGCTAATTCTGGGAGCCTGGATTTCATCACTATGGATACGCCAGTTGTGTTGACTTTTCTGGCTTGCCCTGTTGCCCTCTGATGGCTCTGGAGGAGAGAGTGAAGCTGATGACTTTGTGTAACTTTGCCTCACTGAAATCCATTTCGTAGGGGCAGCTAGGTGGAGCAGTGGATAGAGCACCAGCCTTGGAGTCAGGAGGACCCAAGTTCAAATGCAGCCTCAGACACTTGACACTTACTGGCTATGTGACCCTGGGCAAGTCACTTAACTAGCCATGTCAGGACATCTTTGAAAATGAAGAATGAACACCCCTTTTCTGGGGGCAGTGAGAAGTTAACTAACTTGCCTTGGGACACACAGCTAGTATGTATTATATAGGTAGGATTTGAATGCAGGTCTTTCTGACTTCCAGGCCAGCTCCCTAAATACTACACCAAGCTACCACTTTTTCAGTCACGTTTAAAAGATTTAAAACCTCCATCTCCTTGAGGTAGACAAACAGCAAGGAGTGTCTTCTCCACTTGTTCTAGATGTGGAAACTGAGGGACTGATGTTAACTAACTTCAGGTCACTTAGTGATGGGTCTGCAGATGGAAAGCCTTCCTTGTATGGTAGTGCGGGATTTGGGAGGCCTTTAGGGCTTTGTTCCTAAGAAAAATCTGTTAGAAATCGCTAGCTTTGCTGTCACTGAACTGTCTTCCTTTCTGACGACCAGAGGGCTCAGTGTTGTCCCTGATGAAGAAGTCATTGAAATGTACGAAGGCTCCCATGTGCCCCTCGAACAGATGAGTGACTTCTATGGAAAGGTAATCGGAAAAAGATGGGCATTTTTTTCTCACTATCTTAGAAATATTTTCTGGCAAATATCAGTAATGGAATATCACTTCTGCCTTTGGAGAATTGGCCAGGAGAAAGAGCTCCCAGTGCAGCAGAGTGGACAGAACACTGGACCTGGAGTTAGGAGGATCTGAGTTCAAATCTGGCCTCAGACACTTACCTGCTGTGTGACCCTGGGCAAGTCACTTCACCCTGTTTGCCTCAGTTTCCTCGTCTGTAAAATTATCTGGAGAAGGAAATGGCAGACCACTTCAGGATCTTTACCAAGAACACTCCAAATGGGGTCATGAAGGGGTGGACATGAATGAAAATCTACTGACCACCAAACAATGGATGGATTAACATATTCGTAGGTTCATTCATTTTGCAGAGACTCACAGGCTTGCAAATACATGACATAAAAAAGTGCTTAAGATGCTTCCTTGATCTAGGTCTCCTAAGGCCCAGAGAGGTTAAGAGATTTACCTCAGATTGCACAGGTAGACTCATAAAGATGGAAAGAACCTTGGGCCACATATTGACTTAGAAAACCACAAATGAACATTACCTATGTTTGTTTATTTTTTTATGAATTTATTTATTTTTCATTTTCAGCATTCACTTCCATAAGTTTTAAATTTTCTCCACCGTCCTCCATTCTCCCCTCCCCAAAACAGCGTGCGATCCGATATAGGTTTACATATAATCTGTGTTTTGTTGCATTTTTATTCATTTCATTTAGTATTTCCTAGGTACATTTTAATCTGGTTTGGGCTGCACTTAGAGGTGTAGCAGGCCTTATATTTGACATCTCCAGTCCAATATCCTTGTTTTTTTTGAATGAAATAATATTTGTAAGGCACTTAGCCCAGTGCCTAGCACATAGTAGGTACTATACAAATGCTTATCTTCTTCCCCCATTTTGCAGATGAGGAAGCTGTGCCCCAGAGAGATTGAGACCTACCCAAGGTCACCCAAGTGATAAGATTTGAACCCAGGAAACAGAGATGAAGTGACTTGTCCAAAGTTGTTTGAGTGGAAAGTGGCCAGATCCAGTCCACCCTCCATTTTGTCGGGCTGTGTCTCAGCTCTTATTCATCTATTTATTTAAAGTTTTCAACATTCATTTCCACAAAATTTTAAGTTTATGTCTCTGCTCTTTTAAAGCCCCCCTTTCCTTTTTCTCTGCAGAGCTCTCAAGGAAACACAATGAAGCAGTTCATGGATATCTTCTCCTTACCTGAGATGACCCTCCTTTCCTGCGTCAATGAGTATTTTCTGAAGAACAACCTTGATTACGAGCCTGTGCATCTCTACAAGGATGTCAAGGTTGTATCTGAGGCTGAGATGGGGGTTGGTGTGGAGGAGGGGAGGAGAAAGGGCCCCAGGAAGAGAGCCGGGGCTTTGGCTCCATTTGACTGAGGAGATGGAAAAGATTTAGGTTTTAAAACATTTTCACAGCTATTTTTGGAGAATTTGGATTTTTTCATTTGCTTGAGAATCTTGAGCTTTTTAATTATTGAATTATTGAAGAATTATTTGAATTATTTTCTTGGTTCTGTACTGGCTTATATAAATCTCAAATTTTCCAAATTCTTTATTTTCATAGTTTCTTATGGTGCAATAATATTGGATTATGCTCATATAATATACCACATTACCCAGTTGATGAATACTTTTCCTTCTTTCCTTTCTTCCTTCCCTCCCTCCTTTTCTTGCTTCCTTCTTTCCTTCCTTCCTCTTTTAAAAAAATTACTTATATCTTTTGTTTTTACATCACTAAAACTTTCCAATATATTCCTCTCCTTCTCTTAAAATAAAGAATGAAAGGGAGCGAGGGGAAAGCCCAGCCAAACCAGCCAATACATTTAAAAATCAGACGTTGCATATGGTGTTCCTTACCCATAGTCCTCCACCTCTATAGAGAAGGATAGGAGGTTGTATTCCTTATCTCTTCTTTGGGCCAAACTTGATTATTACAATTTTACAACATAATTTTTTCAACATAATCCCTCCTCCCCTTTTATTGATATCTCTGTAAAATATCTCCTCCATTTTCAAAGAGACCCTTGCCTCCTTCATGTCTAGTGAACTATTGCTTATAACCATTAAAAAAGCACTTGAGCAAAGCAAACTAAAGCAGAGGCTGATGGTATGTCCCTTGTTCCATACTCCTAGTCCCCCACCTCTACAAAGAAGGTGCATTTTCTTAAATCATCGTGGGGCTAAGCTTGGTTATTATAATTGCACAGCGTTCAGTTTTGAAAAAAAATATCTTTAAGTGAAAGGATATAGTACCAGGGGTGAGGAACCTACAGCTTTGAGGTCACATGTGAGCCTCTAGGTCCTTAAGAGTGGCCCTTTGATTGAATCCAAACTTCACAAAACAAATCCCCTTGATAAAAGAATTTGTTCTGTAAAACTTGGACTCAGTCAGAAGGCTGCACTCGAGGGCCTAGAAGGCCATATGAGGCCTCATGTTCCTCATCCCTGACATTATAGTCAATAATCCTGTCTCTATATGAGCAGATAGCCTGTTTTATTTTGTTTTTGTTTTTAACCTAGAGAGGGAGGAAAGAAATAATCTATATAGAAAAGTGAATTTGGGAACTAATGATTTCTAGGTTGGTGACCAGTTAATTTCCATGCAAGGTTACTTATTGCCTCCAGCCTGTCCACATCTCTTTGTGCTAGAGTGCCTTTCTATAGCATCTATAGTAGTATGTTATTGTTCAGTTGTATCCAACTCTCTGTGACCCCATTTGGAATTTTCTCAATAGAAATACTAGAGGGGTTTGCCATTTCCTTCTCCAGCTCATTTTACAGATGAGGAAACTGAGGCAGGCAGAGTAAAGTGACTTACCTAGGGTCACACAGCTAGTAAGTGTCTATGACCAGATTTGAATTCTTGGAGATGAGTCTTTGTGACTCCAGACTGGGTGCTCTATCCATTGTGCCATCTAGTTGCTCCTGTAGTGTTCATAGGTTTGACTCAGTGCTGCTATGTTAACTGGACTTGGGTTCTTCAGCAGCTGGGCTAGTGCAGACTCTTAGACCTGGAGGAAAGTATTTGCTAATGCTGTCCTCTCTTTTCAGGCCCTAGCTTTTTCCTACCTTTTAGCTGGGCAGGGGCAGGAAGGGACACAAACCTTCAAATTTCAGGGACAAACAACACAGTGAAGCTCTCCTTATAATTTGACGAATGGAGGGTGGCCACCATATTGCTCTGGCTGCTGGTTGCTTGGCTTTTGGGCCAAACAGGATCCCTTTGACATAGTTGACCTGCTAGAGGTATCACTGGGGACTGGGGACTATGGAGAGAGAGAAAGATGAGCTTGACATAGGGCAGAGGGTTTTGGAGTCAAAGGACATGGGTTCCAATTTGAGCCCCGCTCTTTTCTTCCTTTGTGACCTTGGGCAAGTCACTTAAACTCCTTGGGATTCAGTTTCCTCATCTTTAAAATGATTAGATGGCCCCCTGAGTTCCCTTCCACCTCTAGGTTGATGTCTTTGTGACCTGAATTCAAATTCTAGCTCTGCTGTATACTGCTAGCTTGGTCAAGTTATAGACCTCAGTTTCTCCATCTGTAAATGGAACAAGTTGGACTTGATGCCCAGCTTTTGTGATCTTGTGCTGTCTTGAATTGGTTGTTCTCTTGAAGCTGGCCTAGCTGCTGTCCAGCACTCATGAGGGCTCAAGGGAGAATGATGACAGTCATTTGCAAATCTTCCCCCTCAGTCATTATTGCTTTGAAACTGATGCACACCAAAGTATAGGCTTTTTTTTTCTTCCCCAGCAGTAGGAGGTATTTATGGAAAGGAACAAAGCTGAGAATGAAACTGATGTTTAGGTGCTGCCAGAACCATAGACTAGACAGTAATTACTCTAAGGGCGGTTGGATTGGATTGTGATTCAAGCTTGTGTCTCTTAAAATGGTTCAATGACCTTTTTTTTTTGGCTGGTTACAAGTCTACTGATCTTTTGCCAGGATTCGATCAGAGACGTCCACACCAAGGGGATTATGTACAGAGCGATCGAAGCAGATATCGGTGAGTCTAGTCAAGCGTTTATTAAGCTCCTGCTGTGTGCCAGGCACTGAGCTAAGACAAGGAATACAAAAAAATCCCCCAAATCCCCAAACTTGACAATTCAGAATTTCACATTCTCTGTTAAGATGCCTTCTGCTTTTCTCTCATCCTGCACCTGTGGGTGGAGGTGCATCTTGTCAGGTTACCTACTTGGGAAGGAGCCCTGAGCTTGGAGTCATGGGACCTCAGTGTGAATTTTGGCTGCCCCCCTTACTAGCTGAGCGAGTTTGGGCCACTGGCTTTCCTTTTCTAGGCCTCTGATTCCCCTTCTGTAAATCATGGGGTTGGACAAGATGGTTTTTGAGATCCCTTGGCAGTCTAGAGCTAGGAACTTAAGATTCTTTTGGAGTTTGTAGGTGCCATGAATTCAGAACAGAGCCACCTTCCCTGTATCTCTGCCTTTCTGGATTCATTCTCCCATCCATAACCTGGGGGTAACAGAGACCAGAGGGAGAAGATCAGGGACTGTCCTGTGGTAGCTCCTGCTTTCTCATCTCAGTTTGATGCAGTGGGCGCACTTGAGGTCACCATGCCTGTGCATTTGTGATAGGGACAGCTGAGGCTAGAGACAGCTCCCCTTCTCTGAAATGTGTAAGTGGCTCCGTAGGCTTGCTTTGCATTTCAGAGCTTTGTTTTTACACCATCATCTCTATTTCTACTTGTAGAACCGTTTGTTATAACTAAGAATTTTTTTTTACAAGAAGGGGAAAATCCAGCAAATATTTACTTTAAGTAAAAAATAACACTTTAAAAAGGACAAATGAAGAATGCTGACATTTATGTGCAGTGTTATTCCCCTTCCCCCTCCTAACCTCTTTCTCTGCAAAGGAGTTGAAAGAGGTGTCTTCCTTTATGTCTTCTTTGGGGCCAGGCATGTTCTTGAGAATTTTCCAATATTCATTTTTCATTATTTTATAGTTCTTCTTTCTGGTTTCATTGTTGCAGTCCTTAGACATATTGTTTTACTTTCCATCAGTTCATATAAGTCTTTTCATGTTTTTCTGGATTCTCTGTACATTTGCCTCCCTGGGGTGGTAGGGCATCCCATATAGGTTCACAGAAAGCATCTTTGGGACAAGTCTAGGAGCAGAGAGGCCTGGCCAGGAATGATAGGAACCTTATCTTGTTCCCTCAAGGTTCTGATTTCTTCTTCTAGGACCCCGTAGTTTGAGAGATTTTTATTCTCGCTATGCTGTTTCTCTCTTCTTACCCAGAGTATTCCAAAACTGGCCCATCTTAGTGGCCCTGAAGTCCAAGCTTCCCCTGAACAAGAATTCTCTCTCTAGGACACTCAGAAAGTGTTTCTCCATCTTTTGTCTAAAGGCAGCCAGTGAGAGAGAACCCACTAATTCCCAAGGCAGCCTGTGTCTGTACTTTTGGACGGCTCTCATCATCAGGAAGATTTTCCTGACAGAAGACTTCAGTTAGCCTTTTTGCAGCTTCTCCACTGGTACTGCCCTGGGTCAAACGCCATGGCTAGAGCATTGGGCTTGGAGTCAGGAAGGCCTGGATTTGAATCTGCCTTAGACACTTGCTAGTTGTGTGATCTTGGGCACTCACTTAACCTCTGATTGCCTCAGTTGCTTGTAAAAGGACAGGGTTGGACTCTCTAAAAGGAGAGAGAAGGAAAAAAAGGTAAAAAAAAAAATGGTAAAAGGAGGAGAGCTTGGAAGGTCCCTTCTCTCCACATCTGTGGTCCAGTAAGAGGCAGAGTGACCAGTGTTAGGAAGATGGGGTCAATCCCATCTTTTGTGTCATAACCTTCCAAAAACTTGAAAGCAGGCACCGCATTCCCTCCCTTGAGTCCAGGCTAACTCCCATTGTAATTAATCAGAGGCAGTGTGGGCAGAGTGGCTAGAGCACTGGCCTTGGAACCAGGGAACCTTGAATTTGAGCCCTGTCTCTGACACATCCTGGCTGTGTGACCCTGGGCAAGTCACCTGACTTTTCAGTGCTCTGGGCAACTCTGTGAGTTAAGAGGCAGAGAGAGTCCCAACCTCCTGGTCGAAAGAGCTTTGTCACCTGGACTTTTTCTATACCAATGAAACCTCAGGGCCAGACTCTATCCCCATTTTACTTAAGTGTCTTCTTTGTTGTGTGCTTATCCCAAGCATCTTGTCTACACAGCTAGATGAGCTGTATCTTATGTTTTCCTTTTGCCCTGCTTTCTCTGCTTCCCCCAATATCTTGACCATGCTAAAAAACTTATACATACTGCATACTTACACATACTAAAAAACTTATGCATGCTAAGTACTTACACATCATAACAAACTTATGCATACTAAATTCTTATACATACTAAAAACCTTGTATACAAAGTACTCATACATACTAAAAAACTTACACATACTGAATACTTATAAATACTAAAAACTTAAACATGCTAAAAAACGTGCTATTAAATTGACCTGTAGACACTCAGGAAATACCTTTTGGGTTATAGTTCATAGATTTAGAGGCTAGTCAGTCAACAAACATTTTTGTGCTAAGCCCTAGAGATTCAAAAAAAGGCTTAAACAGGCCCTACCCTCAAAGGAGCTCAGATTCTCCTGAGGGAGACAACCCACAAACAGCTATGTACAAACCAGATTATGTACAGGCTGTGGGGCAAGGGGAGCATCAAGGTGAAGGGAATGAGTGAAGGTTTCTGGCAAAAGATGGGATTTTAGCTGAGACCTATAGGAAACTAGGAGGCAGAAAGAGGGAAGGGGACCATTCTAGGCATGGGGGACAGAGTGAAAATGCACAGTTGAGTGATGGATTGTCATATTTGAGAAGCAGCTTAGAGTTGAGTGTGATAGAATGTTGTTGATATGATAGAGTTGATATGATAGAATTGTTGTGGGACAGTTGAGGGAAAACACTGGGAGGATACAGGCTTGTGAAGGGCTTTTAAAGCCAGATGGAGGGTTTTATGTTTGATCCTGGAAGTAATGGGGAGGCTTTGGAGTTTATTAAATGGTGTATGTGTGTGTGTGTGTGTGTGTCTGTGTGTCTGTATGTGTCTCGGGGGCAAGGGGGGTCACACCAGACTTTTAAGATTACTTTGATAGCAGAGTGGAAGATGGATTGCAGTGGGGACGGACTTGAGGCAGGGACACCAACCACAACGTTATTTCCGGATGGTGGTAGTATTAGTGTCAGGTCACTGGAGTCCAGCCTGTTCATTTTCCACATGAGTTAACCAAGGTCAAGAGTTGAAATGACTCACCTAGGGGTCCTACAGCTAATAAGTATCTGAGCTAGGATCTGAACTCAAGTCTTCTTGACTTTCAAATCCAATCTTCTTCTCCACTCTTCCGTTCTGGTGAATTTAACATCTGTGTGAACTTCTCTCTTTCTCTCTTAGAGAAGTACATCTGCTATGCTGAGCAGACCCGAGCGGTGCTGGCCAAGTTGGCGGATCATGGCAAGAAGATGTTCCTTATCACCAATAGCCCCAGCAGCTTTGTGTAAGTCCATAGTGTCTTACTTGGAGGGCTGGGTCCAGTTTCTTTCAAGACTTGGAAAATAATATACCAGGACACCTTTAATATCGGACTAATGTGGTTTTAATGTTCTAGGGACAAAGGAATGCGGTACATTGTTGGGAAGGATTGGCGGGATCTCTTTGATGTGGTCATTGTTCAGGCTGAGAAGCCCAATTTCTTCAATGACCGGAGGAGGTGAGAATCTCCTTGCCCAGGAGGCTGGATTTTAGGCATTTACCTCTAGGATGAGGGCTCAGTTTGGGACTTGGCTTTTGGTGAACATGAAATCACAAGCATCCTATCTTATAAATATTTTTTTTAACCCTTTTGGAAAAGGAATTCCGAGAGTGGTGAAGACTCATCCATCAAAATGGTTCTGAGTTCATCTTTGGCTGGCAGAGTTAGGCTTATAAGAAAGTTGCATATGTTAGAAGATGAAAGTCTAACTTGTTGTATGAGACATACAGAACTCTTCAGGGATCTTAAATGATAAGTCTACTAGACCCTGGGCAAGTCCCTTAGCCCTGTTTGCCTCAGTTTTCTCCCCTGTAAAATGAGCTGGAGAAGGAATTGGCAAACCATACTAGTACCTTTGCCAAAAAAACCCTAAATTGGGTCATGGATATGACCGAAAACTCCAAACAACAATGTGAGTCTAATCCAATTTCCCACCCATTATGGGAATCCATATATACAACAGACTCTCTTTGAATGCTTCCAGTGACAGGGAGCTCAGTCCTGGCAAGGGAGTTCTTTCGATTGTAGGAGTTTCAGTTGTTGGAAAAGGATTCCTTGTATTGATACCAGAATCTGCTTCCCTGTAGTTTTTCCCCATTGGTGTTCTATGAGCAACCTTTCTGAGCCTTGGGCAACATCTCTAGTCTTATCTAATAAGTTGGAGGTTGTTCTCCTTTGCTGTTAAGATCACCATTTATCAAGGGAGGTCCCTCTGTGATATCTGCAGTGGGAATGACATTGCAGCTTCTTAGTTTTGACCTTGAAAAGACACTGTTTGCCCTCTTCTGCGTGACGATATTTTATGGACCTGAGGATATCTGTGATCCCTGGTTCTCTCCTCCATAGTCTTCTTTTATCCTGATTAAATATCTCTAGTTCTTTTGCCTGTTTTTAATGGGGCATCCTCTTAAGACTTTTCATCCTCCTGTTTACCTTCTCCTGTGGACAGATTCCATTTTGTCAATGCTCGTAAGATGTGGGACTTGCCTTGGTACTCTGAGTATGAATGGTGGGTAGTGTGAGATGGCAGACAGGGCTCTAGACCTGGCATTGGAAGACTTGGATTTCGGTCTTGGCTTAAATACTTACTAGCCGTGTGACCATGGGCAAGCTACTACATTTCTCTGATTTCTCATCCATATAATGGATGTGATATGAGTCAGCTGTAAAACAGTAGAGAGTTGTGTGTTCCTGGACACACTACTATATTTCTCTGACTTCTCATTCATATAATGGACATGATATGAGTTACCTGTAGAATAATAGTTGTGTGACCATGGACAAACTAATAAACTTCTCTGATTTTTCATCATATAATGAGTATGATATGGATTACTTCTGTATGGTAGCTAGAGAGTTGGCTTTGGACTTGAGTTGACTTGGGTTCAAGTCTTGTCACTGACACCCACCAGCTATGTGACCCTGGCCAAGACATTTAACCACTCAATGCCTGAGGCAACTCTTAAGACTTACAGACTTCAGAGAGGGTACCATCTTCCTTTGGTAGAGGGAGAGTCCTCACCTGGGAGTTCCTTATACTTTTGCAGGGTTATTATAAAGAAAAGACTCCCTGACCCTTAAAGCAATAAAATATAAATTCAAGTATGGTTGTTTTAGGATAGGGATAGGGATTGGATCTGTGATTTCGTTTGTCTGGGGAACTCCTAGATGAGTACATTTCTTCTCCCAATGCAGGATGACACCTTCATTTCAACTTCGAGTCTTAGAGAGTTGTTCAGAGCACTTAGAGGTTATGTGACTTGTCCAAGGTCACATAACTTGAATGTGTCAGAGGTAGATCTGGAACTCAGATTTTCTTGCCACCAAGGCCCTATCTCTTTTCCTTATACCATGTGCCTGTCCTAGAATTCTTTTTACTAGTCAAGACTGGGGCAGGAGAGACTACTAGTCAAGACTTGGGGGCCCTGTTGCCTCCCTTGTTATGTACATCGCCTGTGTTTGCATGATTCTTTTTAACTGACTTCTCACTAGGGGCTCATGTAAAATCTACCTTCAATTAAATTCCCTGCTTTTGTTTCCTTTATGTAAACTGTTACATCAAGCTTCCTTTCACATACATGCACATGGTTTATTTATTTATTTTTTTTGAAAAGGAAGAGTTTTTCAATGCTCAATGCAAAGGTTTTATTTCTCTCTTACATTTCATCAACCTGGCCTTGCAGATTGTTGAAATATCTTTGAATCCTGATTCATTCAGCATATGAGCCCTGTCCCCCTCAGCTCCGTCCTCTGCATAGCTGAGCAGTGTGCCTTCAAGGCTTCATCTGAGTTGTTCGGAAAACAAGTTGACTGGTGAAGGCCTATGTGTGCAAAATGGGCCAGGACCAGTTCACTTGGGTCTGGGTTTCTTGAGAACATAGTAGATGTTTAATAAATGCTTATTAGAATGCAAGGACTGTTTGTTTTTTCTTTGTATCTCCAGCAGCCAGCACAGTCCTTGACACATGTTGTTGGTCACTCGAGTCTGACTCTTCGTGACCTTGTGGACCATACTGTTCAGGGGGATTTCTTAGCAAAGATACTGGAGTGGTTTACCATTTCCTTCTCCCATGGATTAAGGCAAATAAGGGTTCAGTGTCTTATCTGGGGTCTCATGGCTAGTAAGTGTTGGTGCTCGGTCATGTCTGACTCTTTATGGGGGTTTTCTTGGCAAAAGGATTGATGTAGTTTGCCATTTCCTTCTCCAGCTCATTTTACAGGTGAGGAAGCTGAGGCAGACAGGGTTAAGTGACTTGCCCAGGGTCACACAACTGTTAAGTGTTTGAGGCCGGATTTGAACTTGGATCTTCCTGATTTCAGGCTCAATGCTGTACCTACTGAGTCACCTAGCTGCCTCCTATGGCACATAGTAGGTGCTTAACAAATGCCTGTTAGAGTGTAAGTTTCTTGAAGGCAAAGACTATCTTGTTTTTTCCTTACATCTTTAGTGGCTACCATTTGCATGGGGAAGGCTCTTAATAAATTATTGTTTATTGATGGTTACTAGTTTTTTTCCAGACTGACACTGACTCGTTAATAAACTCTTCACCCATCTAGGAATCTAGGGCTATTGTCAGCCCACAGTTATCCTTGAGCATGTCAGGGGAGATTTTCTTCAATGTCTTGTGGAAATCTATATCCTCCCTCTAGAATGTGAACTTGAGGATCCTACACTGTTTTGTTTTTGTCTTCGTGTATCCCCGGTGCTGAGCACAGTGGCACACTGGTGCTTAACAAATGTATTAATTGTTGTTTCTTTCTGTGCCATAGAACCAGTAAAGCAGGGACTGTGGTTAGTGTGGTTTGTATTAAGGGAATCCAGGCTGGCTTTTGGTAGTATCTATTGTTCCCCAAAACATGTTCAATGATCTCTCCTAGCATTTTTCTGGAGTTCTACACCAAACTTTTATGGTTTTTCCGAATCTCCATCCTTCTTCCTCACCCTCCCAGACTTCTTTAATTCATCTGCACATCACTACCTTCCATCTTGGATGTACATATTCATTTATCAGTTATCTTTCCAGTTAGAGGATAAGCTTAGAGGACAGGACTGTTTTTGCTTTTCTCTGTATCCCCAGATTTTAACCCATTGTCTGGCATACAATAAGCGATTAACAAATACTTGCTGAGTAATTTTTGAGCCTGGGAAATATGTGGATCCTAGAGCCTTCTCTGGCCTTCTTTCTACTATCCTCTTTGTGATGGCTGAGACGAGGCCGGGGGAAGGGACTGGTACTTCCTGGGAGTCCTGCTTCCTTTCCTGTGTGGCAGAGAGTCACCATCCTTCCAGGCACCAGGCCACTAAATTTCCAGCTGACTTTTGGTGTGAATCCTAAGGACTCTTCTTGGCATGACACTGTGGTAGGCTTCAACATACAAAGACAAACAAAGCCGTCTCTACCCTCAAGACTGCTTTTTCAACTGGGTTGGTGATGGGCAATTCCTTCTTCCTTCATTGTCAGATTATAAAGGTTATTTTGGGGCCAGTTCATGTTTATGGAGACTTTAAATACTAGTTTGTGCCATAGTGCGCAGAGCAATGGGCCTGAAGTCAGGAAGACTCATCCTCATGAGTTCAAATAGCTGTGTGATCCTGGGCAAGTCACTTCACCCTGTTTGCCTCAGTTTCCTCAACTATAAAATGAGCTAGAGAAGTAAATGGCAAACTACTCCAGTCTCTCTGCCAAGAAAATCCCAAATGGAGTCATTGAAGAATCAGACACGACTAAAAAACAACTAATTGCTACTTGTGTGCCAAGTCACTTCTCTGAGGGCCTCAGCTTTCTCATCTGTAAAATGAGAAAGATTGGACCAGATGCCCAAAGGCTGTCTCTCCCATCTCTAGACTTAGAATCCTCTTATTAACTTCTGCTAGGACTCAGGAATAATATAACATAGGAAGATGGACTAGCATGGTAGAGGGGAAAGAATGTTGGACTTGAAAATCAGGAAGTTTTGAGTTCAGATCCTGCCCCAGTCTCTTACTTGGTGTGTGACCCTGAGCAAGTCACTTAAGCCCACTGAGGCTGTTTCCTCATTTGTAAAATTGGAGCAGTAACAGCACCAGGATTGTTTTGAGACTCAAATTATATAATCTTTGTAAAGTGCTTTGAAAACCTGAAAGTGCTACGTACATACAAACTATTGATATCAAAGTCATGTACTAACATATCATGCACAATACTTCTCTCATTAGACCATTCCGTAAGGTGACCGAAAGAGGCGTACTTCTCTGGAATAAGATCCACAAACTGGAAAAAGGCCAGATTTACAAACAGGTATTATAAAGGGGTCAAGTCCATTTTTTAAAAAAATTGAATTTTTGCTTTCATTGGTATTTGGAACTCCCAGATGAAGAAATTCCATCTACCAGGACATAGTGGCAACTTGCAGGTGGGCATCTTGTCGTCAAAGGCATTGAGAGATCAAGGGATATGCCCAGGGTCACCCAGCCAGTCTTTGTGAGAGGTTGGGGTTTGAACCCAGGGCTTCCTGACTCCAAGGCTGGTTCTCTGTCCACTCTCCCACACTGCGTCTGTTCATTCCTTCATGTTGTTTGATTTCAGGGTTGGGAAATATTAACCTCAAAAAGCAATCTGGGTGTGGTTCAGGGTTGAATCAGTATGTTTTGTTCACGGTGTGATGAATAGTGTTGATTTTGGGGTCATGGGACCCCAGCTTTGTTACTTGTCCCTTGTGTGCCTAGGGCTGAGTCCCTCCATGGGTCTCAATTTCCTCATCTCTAAAGCAAGAAGGCTGCAGTAGATAACCTCTGTAGTCCCTTCGAGCTCTACATATATGACCCTATATAATCCTACCTCTGGGCCCTGGGGAAATCATTTCAGTGTCCTGGACCACAGTTTCCCCATTTGTAAAAATGAGGGGAGTTGGACTAGGTCCAGCTGAGGACGCTTTCAGTTATGCAGCTATGAGCCTAAGACCCTACTTTATTATTCTAAGTAGAAGAAAAATAAAATTTGAACTGCTGAGTTCTGGCTTAAAATTTGTCACATTTAAATGTGTGTTGCTTCCATAGTAAATGAGATTTAAGATACCACTGAGAAAATTAAATATCCTTTTAAAAATAACTTTCTCATGTGTGTGTCATTCATCAGGTATCAACTGAGTGGTTTCGGGCAGGTTGAATTTGTTCCCCTCCTGATAGGGGGCATGTGTAGGCCTGGGATGCCCCGATTATTGAATCAGGCCGATCTCTAATACTAAAATAAGGCATGTGGGACTTATTTAGATTTCTTAATTTTTTTCTTTGCTTGAGTCCACTTTTTTGATTTTATCATTGTAGGGAACTCCAGAGGTAGAAGCCTTTCCATCGATGCAGATCTCACATGCTCTCCAACTTAGTCTTAGAGAACTAGTTCCCTGGGGGCACCCACAGGTTAAGTGACATGACCGAGGATTCCACTGCCAGAATGTGTTAGAGTCATGACTTGAACCCAGGGCTCTCTGAAGGCCTGATCAGCCCGTTGTCCACTCTGCTATACGGCTTATCTCTTGTTGCTTTGTAAAGCTGTGTATAAATGGGTCCATACTCCTCACATACAGTAATATTTTCTTCTCTGTTACAGGGTAATTTATATGAATTTCTGAAGCTTACTGGATGGAGGGGATCCAAAGTGTTGTATTTTGGAGATCACATATACAGTGATCTGGCTGTAAGTAACCTTCCTTTCACTCTGTTCCAGTGTGGGCTTGAGTCAGTGTGTGTTTCTAGTTAATGAAAAGTGAATTAATATATGACTTGTTTCTTTTGGTGTTAATAGAAGAATAGGGACCATTCCCACCTGTTATGGTCAGTTAGTCATTTAGCACGCTAATCAATTACTCTGTGCTCGGTGCTAGGGATAATAAATCAAGTTAGTAGGCATTTATCAATTGTCTGCTGTTAGGTTGTAGAGTGCTGGACCTGGAGTCAGGAGGATCTGAGTTCAAATCCAGCTGTGTGACCCTGGGCAAGTCATTTAACCCTGTTTGCCTCAGTTGCCTCATCTGTAAAATGAGCTGGAGAAGGAAATAGCCAACCACTCCAGTATCTCTGCCAAGAAAACTCCAAAATGGGGTCACACAGAGAAAGACACAGTTGAACAACAGTGTGCTTAAGGGATACGTAATCAAGTTAGCAAGCTTTTATCAAGTGCCTACTGTGTACTAGGCCAAGAAAAGTCAAAAGCAGTCCCTGCTATCATGGAACTTCTAATTTAATGGGGGAAACAGTATATACATAAAGAAATATATGCAAGCGTCATACAGAGTAATGGAAGGTGACCTTAGCAGGGAAACTGGGCAGCATGCCACAAATTCCTATTTTTATGGACTGGGCTGGCCCTTTAGATCTGTCTTGGATGGGGGAGAGGTTTCTTGGGTGCTTCGTGTTCTTCTGCAGATGCAGCTGCCCCTTCCCAAACCCCTCTCCCCACCCAGCACCTTCCTGTTCTGTGAGGTTTCTGTTTCTGTTTTCCTATAAGGAGATCTTCTAAGATCATGTGGTCATAGATTTAGGACTGGGAAGGACCTTGGAGGCCATTGAATCCACCCCTGTTTCCAGTTCGAAGGTGAATAGATGGAGGCACCAAGAGGTTGAGTGAACTCCCTGTAGTGTCTGAGGTGGGATTGGAACCAGGTGTTTCTGATTCCCAGTCAGTCCTTCATCCACCGCAACCTTTTTCTGTGCTTTTGTGGATGGGAGATGGTGGTGATGGTGATGCTTAATGCTAATGGCCCTTTGCTGTGTCTCAGGCTTGAAGCCTGGCTAGCTCCTCATTTACCACTATCTTGAACAAGCCTATCTGGATGGGTCACAGGTGACTATGGGCCCTGGTAGTTTTCCAGCATCTTTGAGTTCTTCCTTGCTGGAGCAGCGTGTAAAGGTTGCAACTACAAACCATTTAGGAAGACTGAAAACTGTGCTCCCCACTCCCCTCTTCCCAGGCCATGCAGGCTTATCTCTGTCTGCTCATTCTGGCCCAGTATAGTACCCGTCCCTGGCTCCTGACCAGGATCTCAGATCCTGATCTTTCCTAGCTAGGTGACCACAGGCAGTAAGTACCTCAGTTTACTCATCTGTAAAATGGGACTAGTAATACTTATGATACTCTCCCCCCCAGAAAGGTTTGTGAATGTATAGAAAACACTTTGCAAGCCTTTAAGCTGTCTAGAAATATATTAAAACATCAATTGTGCTAGGATCATTTTTTATTTACTGAATTATACCAAATAATGTTTGGCTTTTGGCAAAAGTCCCTCAATGGACAAGAATTCATCACCATTGGAAATCCTAAAAAGAGAGAGGGAGAGAGAGAGACAGACAGACAGACACAGAGAGAAAGAGGAAGAGAGGCAGACAAACAGAGACAGGCAGACAAACCGAGACAGACAGACACACACAGAAAGAGAGAAAATACGATGGAAATCGTTTTAAATTTGAAGTCCCAAGTGCTGAATTTGATTCTAGGCTCTGCCACTTTAGAATTGTGACCTTAGTTCAACCTCCTCATGTTTTACAGATGAAGAAACTGAGGCCCACAGGGGTAAAGTGAATTTCTGGGTCACACAGGAAAGTGATAGGTCTGGGATGTTTATTAAAACTTAAGTTTATTCATTGCTTTAATTATTATTATTTTTAACATAAGAACAGACTATTCCTTCTTATTGGCTCCAGAGTGAGCCTTTCGGGATCTGGGCAGCCTTAGCAGTTGCCATGATTCCCAGGCTGAAACTTTTCATGGAGGTGAAATGGTTAAAGCCCAGGCTGTAATGTTAGTGATGAAATGTAAGTCATTCATCCAGCTTGGTTAATAACTAATCGGGACAATTAAAAAACCATTGAGCAAACACCAATTGTGGCTGAAGGAGGTAATGAAGCTTAAGACACATGTTGGTTCTTGGCAGGACTTGACCCTGAAACATGGCTGGCGGACGGGGGCCATTATTCCTGAGCTGAGATCAGAGATCAAGATTATGAACACGGAGCAGTACATTCAGACCATGACCTGGCTGCAGACCCTGACTGGGTTACTGGAACAGATGCAGGTTTGTGGGATTTTCCCCCTTTGATCTCTACCCTTTCCCCTTTCCTTCCCCCTCCCTTCTCTCCCTCTCCTCTTCCCTCCCTCTCTCTCTCATCCCTTCCCTTTCTTATCTTCTCCCCTTCTCCTCCTTCTCTCTCCTCTCCTGCTTTCTTTTCTTCTCTTCTCTCCTCCTTAAGTCTGGAGGGATTACACCAGCCCAAGTCATTTCAGGTATTTCCTGTTTAAGGTTAGACTGAACCAAGGCTTAGATCATTTTCAGGAACTACAGATAAATCACTGAGGATGGATTTTTTTTTTTTTTTTGGTAAGACTTTCTCCAACTCCATCTCCATGAAAGGGCCTCTGAAAACCTGCGTTAGCTCAGCCAGGAATCCTCTTTCGGGTGGCTGCCCGACCATAGTACTTTCTCATTTTACAAATAACGTAGCCGAGGCTCATGGGTCTTGGGGCCTCTTCAGCGGCCAGCAATCTGTGATTTGGCTTCAGGCTTCTAGGCTGGCAGGGAGATTGCCTGCTCCTTCTCCTGGGTATCTCATTCATAGATCAACCTGACCTTCAAGGTGCCATCAAAAAATGGACATTTCTGTGTATTCCAAGGTGCCATCTCCTCTGTGAAGCCTTCCCTGATTTTCTTTCTGAAAAACTACTGAACCAAACTGAACCACTAGAATCAGCCGTTCAACTAGCTTTTTATTCTTGTGTTTAAATTGTTTACTATTACCTTGAAAATTGATTAATAATTTATTAGTTCAGGCCCTGCGCTTGGGCCCTGGAGATACAAAGTCAAAAATGAAATAACCCTTACTGTAACAGGACTTTTATTTGAACGGAGGAGACAATACATAAACATTTAGATACACACCGGATATATTCAGTGCAGCAGGATACTGACCGGACCCATGACACATTGCCAAAGAGACTTCTGGATGAAAAAGATTCTGCTGCCAATGCAATCCCCTTTTTCTGCTACCTCTAGTTTTAGGGCTTTTCCCAGGGTCACACAGCCTGTCTGAGGCCAGGCTCGAACCCAGACCTTCCTAACCCCAAGACCAGCTCTATATCCGTTACACCATGGATAGCTTTGAGAGTAGATGATAAAAGTAATTGGCATTCATTTAAACAAGAGCCTTGCAACAGACTTGTGAGGGAGCTATCCAAGGTGGTCACTATACCTATTTTGCAGAGGTAGCTAAGGTGCAGTATGGTTAAGGGACTTACTCATAGTCATGTAGCTGGAAAGCAACAGAGGCAGAATTCAGACGAGCATAGGGGTGGGGAACCTGCAGCCTCCAGGCCACTTGTGGCCCTCTCGGGCCTCAAGTGCGGCCCTTTGACTGAATCCAGACTTCACAGAACAAGTCCCCAATAAAGGATTTGTTCTGTAAAACTTCAACTCAGTTGAAAGGCCAAAGATCTAGCACTGCATCACTGCCTATCCATAATTCTGTGCCCATTCGTTTTATTCTCCCCATCGGCTAAGCATCTTGTAAATCTTAGGGAAGGATGTAAATTACATTGATGTGCTTTCTTCCCCACTATGTCTGCTGTGAGAAGAAAGCTGACATAGAATTGGCCTGATTTAAGTCCCACTTCTGCCACATTGGGACTGGGGCGGGTCGTATGACCAGTCAGGCCACTTCCTAAGGCTGCAGTTGCAAAACAGTTGCATATTTGCATTGAGAGGGAACTCACTTGGGAACTCACAATGAACTCACAAGTCGAGATTCCCCCTCTCTCAAAAATAGAAAAACACGTTTAAAAAATGCTATTTTATGTAGAAGGAGCTATCACTTGACTGGATCTCTTTCATCTCTAAGTAAGATTTTTTTTTTTCACGGCCTTTCTGAGGCAGATTGGCCAAGTACATAGAGGGGTGGCCTTGGAGTAACAAGAGCATGGGTTCAAGTTCTGCTTCTGACATGTAACAGCTGAGTGTCCCTGGACAAGTTGCTCTACCTTAGTTCCCCTAGGTAACCCTCCAAGACAAAAAGGTGTAGAACATGGGATGATCTGCTTGGTTTGAGGGAGTTTCCTCACTGAGAGTTCCTTTTGCCCATGAAAGCTCTGGTCTAGATAAAAAACAAAAAGTGATTTTTCCCTATATAATAGAACCAAGTCACACAGTGCCTAAATGGGATCTTAATAGGTATTGAGTTTAATCAGATGAAGTAAAACATATTTTTATATGTAATGGATTTTGAGTTAGTTGAGTTAGTTGAGTTAGTTGACTATTATTGCAATAAGAAAACATATTGCCTTTGGCTTTCATGGTTATCTGGAAGGCTGCCCCAGTTCCTTCGCTTGTTTGCGCTGTACTGATTTCCATCAACAGTTATAAGGTGCCAGCACTGCCCAGAAGACAGGTTAATAATTCTCATTTCTCTGTATCTTTCAGCTTCAAATGCTTTCCTCACAACAACCCTAAGAGTAGATGCTACAAGTTTTATTGTCCCCATTTTATGTATGAGAAGACTGAGACTCAGAGAAGTAGACTGACTAGCTGAGGAGCACACGTCTGGTCAGTGTCAGCGCTGATCAGGATTTGAACTTGTGTCTTCTGACTCAGCATTCATTCCCCTGGGTTGGTCTAGGGTGTGGGATGCTGGAAAGAGCACTGGATGTGGGGTCAGAGGTCCCTAGGTTAAAAATCTCATCTCTGCTGGGTGACCTTTTGCAAGTTTCCTCCCTGACAGTCGATTTCCTCTATGTGCAAAGCGAGAGGGTTGGATAAGGTGGTTTTAAGGTTCTATCTGGCTCCCATGTGGTCATATGTTTTGTGCTTTTCTCACCCTTTTAGAGCTTTTAAAAAAATGGTATTTAATATTTAAATGATTTTAATATAATTTAAATAATTAATATACATAATACATTCAACAAACAAGTTGATGCTTATAATTATTAATAATATTAATATTTCTAAATAATAATGTGATAATACTATAAACAACTTGAATTTAAACCTGTCAGTTTCCTTCCCCTCATGGAAGGAGTCTGAGGAGTTAAGGGCAAATGCATCACTGTGCTGTTTCTTCTCTGTGGAATTCCAGATTCCCACACATGGCACCCCTTCTCCCTTCTCCTCTTTCTTTCAATCTGGAACAGGCTTAGTTTGATCCGGACAAGGGGCCCAGAGCAGCTGCTTTCCCTTGGGCAACCCAGAAGTGCCTTCCCTCAGGTTTTTAACTCCTAACTTCCCAGATCACTTTTGGAAAGGAAGGCAGATATCTGGCTGGCTCCTTTGTCATGGAAGTAGGACCCAAGAAGTGAGCAAAGGGCCCTGAGGCCCCTGACAGGAGGGCTGCCACACATTCCCTCTTCTCAGGGGAGATAGAGCAAACACCCTCAGCAGCTTTAGTTCTGTCTTTTGGTGAAGCTGGTTTTGGTTTCGTGTGTGTGCGCGCACATGCGCGCACTCATACTACTTTGTGATTATCTCAGATAAACCCCTCTCTTTGTAGAACAGAAGACCTCTGGAGTCCTTGGCTTGACTAGGGAGCTAAGTGACACAATGCTGGACCTCAGAATCAGTCACTCCAGGCTTGCTAGCTGTGTTGATCCTATTTTTCCAGCCTCAGCAGAGGGGGCTCCCTGGGGACATAGTGACTTCCCCTTCGCTGAAGGTGCTCAAGCACAGACTTGTCAGGGATCTGACAGAGGGGACTTTTGTCCTGTTCTGGTTTGGTCTACATGCCTCCATGCCTCCTGCAAACTCAGACGTTTTATAGTTCTGTGATGCTGGACCTCCTCTTGGAATTGCCTCTAGAGTCCAGGCCTCAAGTCTTTTGACTGTCTCCACAGACAGCAGGGCTTTGAGGATGTCTGAGCTGTAACTGGTGCAGTGAATCACCCAGAGCTGGTGGATTCCCAGATCAGTGTAACCAGGAGAAGTTTCTTAACTTCCCTGTGCCATGGGCCTCTTTGGCCATCTGATTAAGCTTATGGAACTCCTCAGCACGAGATTTCTAAATGCATGAAATCAAACACTTAAGATGACGAAGAAACGATAATGGATTGAAAGATAGTGGATATAATTATTTTTCTCCATCCAAGTTCCCAGACCCCTTGACATCCATCTATAGATCCTAGGTCATTGGATCCTAGGTTAAGAACCTTTGGCCTGAGGGCAAACTGGGTCAAATGATCCTACAGATCCTTTGGTTCTCACACTCCTAGCTGGTGTTGTTTGTGGGCGACTTTGGGGTTAGCTCAAGCCTCCCCAATTGCACTAGCATCCTGGCCCAAGACAATGTGAATTTAACTGGTGAATAAGATGCATGATCAAGCTGGGTAATATATTTGGGGAGTGAGGGAGGAAGAAGGATAGTTTTAAAAAAAAGAACAAAATGAGCCTGTGGATATAAAATAATGTACTTGGTTTTTTTGCATGTGAATTCATGAGCTGGTTCAGAAAGAGGAATTCCAGGCTTTTTGGACTAAGCCTTTGAAGACCAGCTTTGTTTTGGTTATTATAAATCCTGGAATATTTTGTTTTTAAAAGTCAATTTCATTATTTTATCTTGGGGCCTGAATAATTGGAGAAGTTCAGTCACTTCATGAGCATTTATTAAACACCTACTGTATAACTCTGGAGATGCTAAGACAAAAAAAAGAGAGAACCTGACCTCTAGAAGCTTCCATTCTACTGGGGGAAATAACTCATACACAGATAAGTAAATACAAACTATATGTACAAGAAGTTTCTGGTGGGGGGATGGGTATAAGGGTGGTAGGAAGGGAAGAGACTGGCTAGGGATCAGGAAGAAAGGCCCAGTTTGGGAGGTGCTGTTTGGGCATCCTTGGCCTTGAGCAGGTGATGATCAGGAGTGCGGTGGATGACCTCAGTTAATGTAGTAGAAGAAGGTTTCTAGGTGGCATTCCAGAGAGAGCTACCCAGCTATTTGGTGTTTGACTTAGGTTTCTAAAATAATACGTGCCCTCCCTCCCACCTTCTACCCAAATGCGCGTGAGAGAGAGAGAGAGAAAGGGGGAGGGAAGAAGGGGGGAGGAAGAGACAGAAAGAGACAGAAAGAGAGAGAGGGAGAGGGGAGGGGGAGAGAGAGTGCACAGAAGGGAGAAAGAAAAGAGAAATAGGGAGGGAAAGAGAGAGAGAAAGGGAGGGGAAGAGAGAGAGAAGGGGGAGATAGAGAGACGGGGAGAGAGACAGAGAGAGAGAGGGAGGGGGAGAGAGAGAGAGAGCGCGCACAGAAGAGAGGAGAGAGAGAGGGGAGGAGAGAAGCCACCTGTTGCTGACTGTCATCTTTGGCTACTGCATTTCTGCCCTTGGGAATTTGGGACTCTGAAACGAGGCTGGCTAGGTTTCTGGGATAGCTTTGGGGCTGGCATTCTCTCTTGGTCTGGTGGGCATCAGCTGAGTGTGAGTCCACATCTGTTTTTCCTTGAGATGCCTTTGTTTTTGAATGGTGCATATTTAAACAGAGATGACATGACCTAAGAATGGAAAGTCAGAAGTAGTTTTATTTTAGGCCAGGACTCTGGTCTTAGTAGACCCCCAGAGGTATTTGGGTACAGGGGAAAGAGTACTAGATTTGCAGTCAGGGAGCCTGCATTTGAGTCCAGGCTCTGTCAGAATTAGTTGTGTGACCTTGGGTAAATCATTTCAACTTGGTTTGGACTCTTGGCTATGCTACTTCGGCCCTGTGTTACCTTTGGCCAAGTCATATAGGCTTCAGTTTCCTGAGGGGTTGGAGTGAATAATCTGTAAAATACTTTCCAATTCTAAACCCTAGAGTCCTGTGGACTTCTTTGGGCCTCAATTTCCCCATCTGCCAAACGGGGGGAGGAGGTTGGACTGGATAATCTGTAAAGTCTCTTGGAACTCTAAATCCTAAGATTCCATGACCTAAATGAGGGAGAAGATGAGAATAATGTTCTAAAGCAATGACATCAAATTCACGTAGAAATTTATAGAATTCTATTGATAGAATTTATAATTTATAGAAATTTATAGGAAAAGGATCCCTCTGGGTTACATAGTGACTTAGTTTGAAAATGTAATCGTATCTATATTTTATTTTGTAATATATTGTAAATTATTACAAATATAAATATTTTATAATTACAGTATTATAATAGTCTGTGTAATTATGATCACAACTCTCTCCCAATTAAATTTAATTTGGTTTGGATAGCCCTCAAGAGTGCCCCCGGAACCAAGTGTTCGGTTCCTCTGATGGTTTCACCTTCTGTGGTCACAGGAGAGAAGAAGGGAGTGGGTGATGCTGCTGAAGTGGGCAGGGGGGCCCACCTTGACTGGCTCTCATCTTCTCATGGAAGCAGAAAGCTGAGCCATCTGTTGTAAGCATGGCACTGGGGTGGAAAGGGAGAAGAGAAGGTGAACAATTGATGTTGTGGGGAATGAGATAGGGAGTTGACAATGATGAGATACTCTAAATGAGAGTTACTTGAATTCCTCAAAAGATTTGTAAAGTCCTTGATTTAAGCTGGAGGGGACCCTTACAGGTCACCTCCTTTCATCCCCCATTTTCTAGAGGAGAAGTCTAGGGGGCTCAGTGATTTTTCCATGGCCATAGTGACAGAGCAGGTAATGAAACCTTTGATTTCTACCATCTGTGTAACTCTGAACAAGTCATAAAACTTCTTGGTCTCCCAGGCAACCCTGAGATTCTAAACTTTGGAGAAGGTGCTGATTTGCGTTGTTTAGAGGGAATTCCCTCAGCCAGGAATTTCCTATATGAATCAAACCACTGCTCTAGTCCATATCCCTATATGTCATCTGCTCTCCTTTTCGTATACCTTGTCCTTGGATAAGGTGTCTATTGTTCCATTGGTGGAGACCTTTCTGCTAGTGCTACCAGATTTTTTTTTTTTCATTTTAGGAGATGGTTTCATCAGTTGCTATAGCCAAAATAAATGCATCACTTGGTAGTCACCCTTCTGGTGATGAAATCCTCTGTCCTTAGCCAGGCTGATGCTTGTATGACCACAGTCCACTGCTTATAGTGGAAATGTTTCCATTTGGGGGTCTAAAGGCCAGGACCTTGTGTCTTTAAGAACCGAGAGCAGCATGATCAGGTATCCATGAAGGACCCCAGTAGAGGCGTGAGTCATAATAATATAAGGATCAATTAGGAGATTCAATGGGAAAAAAAGGCATCCTGAGGGAAAGTCGATTTTTGGTTAGCGTTTGGTTTGTTTTTACTTTAATTGCTTAACACATGTACAACACACATGCACACACATGTATACACCAAAGACACCATTCACAGCCCTAACGGTTATGTTTTCATTCCTTAGATTCACAGAGATGAAACATCACAGATGATTTTGCAGGAGTGGAAAAAGGAAAGAAAGGAGATGAGGTAAGGCTTACATCTTGTAAATGCTTAAATGTAGTGTCTTCAAAAAAAAAACCTCAGGAAAAATAAAGAAAGAGAAAAAAGGATGCTTCAATCTGTATTCAGACACCATAAGTGTCTTGGATTATGGTATTGCCAAGAACAGCTAATTCATTCATAGTTTACAATACTGCCATTACTTTGTACACAGAGTATTTCATTTTGTATCAGCTCACATAAGTCTTTCCAGGTTTTTCTGAGAGCATCCTGCTCATAATTTCTTATAGCACCACAGGATTCTATCACAATCACGTACCACAGTTTGTTCAGCCAAACCCCAGTTGATGGACATCCCCTCAATTCCAATTCTTTGCCCCCAGAAAAGAGCTGCTAATAAATATTTTTGTACAGATGGGTCCTTTTCTTTTTTTTTTTTTTTTTATTGTTTTTATAACCTTTGGGCATAGTTCCAAATTGCTCTACAAAATGGTTGAATCAGTTCACAACTCCATCAACAATGGATTAATATCTCATTTTCCCACATCCTCTCCATCATTTATCATTTTCCTTTTCTGTTCTATTAGTCAATGTAACAAATATTAAGTAGTACCTCAGACCTGGTTTAAATTTCTTTTCTCCAGTCACTAGTGAGTTAGATGACTTTTTTTTCTGAATCTACAGATCCTTTAATATAGAAGCTGCTAAATCTTGTGTTATCCTGACTTTGGCTCCATAGAAAATTGAATTATTTCTTTTTAGCTGCTTAAAATAGTCTCTCCTTGACCTGGGAGCTCTGGAAATTGAATATAATATTCCTGAGAGTTTTCATTTTGAGATCTCTTTCAGGAGGTGATCAGTGGATTCCTTCAATTTCCATTTTATCCTCTGGTCTATCATTTCAGGGAAGCTTTCCTTGATAATTCCTTGAAAGGTGATGTCTAGACTCTTTTTTTAATTATGGCTTTCAGGTAGTTCAATAATTTTCAGATTATCTCTCCTGGATCTGTTTTCCAGGCCAGTTGTTTTTCCAGTGAGATATTTCACATTGTCTGCTATTCTTTCATTCTTCTGGGTTTTTTTATTGTTTCCTGATTTCTTATAAAGTCATTAGCTTCTATTTGCTCGATTCTAATTTATAAGGAATTCTTCTTCAGTGAACTTTTGTACCTCCTTTTCCACTTAGTCAATTCTACTTTCCAAGGAGTTCTTTTCTTGTCTGAATTTCTGTGCCTCTTTTTCCATTTGGCCAGTTTTATTTTTTAAGGCATTTTTCTCCTCATTGG
The DNA here is from genome assembly GCF_028372415.1 of Notamacropus eugenii. Taxonomy (NCBI): domain Eukaryota; kingdom Metazoa; phylum Chordata; class Mammalia; order Diprotodontia; family Macropodidae; genus Notamacropus; species Notamacropus eugenii. The sequence continues at coordinate 286,517,988 of NC_092874.1, read as the reverse complement.
CTTTTTGTACCTCGTTTACCATTTGGCGTAGTCTGTTTTTTAAGGTGTTATTTTCCTCACTATTTTTTTTGTGTGTGTGTGTCTCCTTTACCAACCTGTTGACTCATTTTTCATGATTTTCTTGCGTTACTCTCATTTCTCTTCCCAGTTTTTCCTCTACCTCTCTTACTTGATTTTCAAAATCCTTTTTGAGCCCTTCCATGGCCTATGACCAATTCATATTTTTCTTGGAGGCTTTGTATGGAGGAGCTTTGTCTTTGTTGTCTTTTTCTGAGTGTATGTTTTGATCTTCCTTGTCACCAAAGTAAGTTTCTGTTGTCTGAATTTTTTTCCCATTGTTTGCTGACTTCCCCAGTCTGTTACATGACTTATAAATCTTTGTTGAAGTGGGTCTCTGCTTCCAGAGTGGAGGGTGCACTCTTCCTGGGGGTTTTGTGCAGATGTTTTCAAAGATACATCTAGGGACCTGTAAGTCTTCAGTCCTTCCAAGGTGGTATGATCTAAGGAGAGATATGTTTACTACTCTCCTGGCCTGTGCTCTGGTTGGTGAGTGACCACAAGCACTCTTTTCTGCCTTGGAACTGTGAGGAGGGTCTCCCCTCCACTGTGGCTATAAGTTTTGTTGTGCTAGTGCTCCTTCTTGCCCTGGGGCTGCCACCCAGGACTGTGACCTGGATTTGAGTATGGGCAAAGCAACAGAGTCCGGCCTCAGTGCTAGCAAAGAGACCCCTGTGTGATCTCCTTCTGACCAGTTGTTTGACCCCCTTCCCATCTGTGGGCTGGGAGTCTGGAAGCAGCTGCTGCTGCCGATTCAGTGGCTCCCAAGGTCTGTTCCTGGTTTGCTAGGGTTGGGGCTATGGTAGTGTGGCCTGTGCTGAACTGTGCTCGACCTCCCAAGTTGTCTTGGGCTGGAAAATTGTTTCACTCTCTCTTTTTGTGGGTTCTGCTGCTCTAGGATTTGTTTAGAGCCATTATTTAAAGGTATTTGAGGGAGAACTCAGGGAAATCCTTGCCTTTCTTCCACCATTTTGACTCTGGCCCTGGAAACAACACATTTCTAAGGAAAAGGGTGTCAAAATAGAGTGCTCTCTGCTGGGTCTTAGCAGGTAGTTTTTGTTTTTTTCATTTAACAAACATTATTTTCTCTCTCTCTCAACTGCCATCCCTTGTTTAAAAAAAAAAAGAAAAACAACAAAAACCCTTGTAACAAATAACACATCTTTACACAAAACAAATCCTCTGCATTGTCCGTGTCCAAAGATGTATGTCTCATTCTGCACCTTGTGTTTGTCCATCCCCTGTCTGTCAGAAGATAGACAGTAGGCTTCATCCTCAGTCCTATGGAATCCTGGTTGATCATCGCATGTATCAGAGTCCTTAAATCTTTTGAAGTTGTTCATCTTGACAATATTGTTACTGTATACTGTGTTCTCTTGGTTCTGCTGACTTCACTCTGCATCAGTTCATGTAAGTCTTCCCAGGTTTCTCTTCAACTTCTCCTTTGGTCATTCCTTAGAGAAGAATGACACTCCATTCTATTTAAGTACCATCATTTATTCAGGCATTCTCTGGTTGATGGATACTCTCTTATTTTCTGTTTATTTGTCAGTACAAAAAAGAGTTGTTATAAATAATTTTCTACCTATGAGTCCTTTTCACCAATTTTTTGTCTCCTTTTAATCTCCCATTATAACAGCAACAATACTAGTGATGATAGGTAGCACTTGTATGGTACTTTTAGGTTTGCATTTACTTTACCTTCATTAACTCATAGGCGTAATAATGTCATTGCTGGGTCAAAGGGCAGTGACTTTCAGGGCATGTTTTTAAATTGCTTTCCAGAGTGGTTGGACCAATGAGTTTAACTGATAGTCCATTAACGTCTTGGCAAATGGGCAGCTAGGTGGCACTGTACTGCATAGAATGCCAGGCTGGAGTCAGGAAGACTTATCTCCCTGAGTTCAAATCTGACCTCACATACTTACCAGCTTTGTGATGCTGGGGAAGTCACTTCATCTTGTTTGCCTGTTAAATGAGCTGGAGAAGGATATGGCAAACCACTCCAGTGTCTCTGCTAAGAAATCCTCAAATGGAGTCATGAAGAATCGGACACAACTGAAAAAAGAACAACTGAATAACAGTTGTCTTAGGGGGGTTTTGGATAATGTACATAATAATAATGATAATTACTAATATTTACTATGTGCCATGCATTGTGATTAGCATTTTACAATGACCACTTCATTTCATGCTTAAAACAACTTTTGAAGTAAGTGCTACGATTACCTCCATTTTGCAGTTGAGGAAATTGAGGCAAACAGAGGTTAAGTGGCTTGCCCAGGGTCATAAGTGTCTGAGGCTGGATTTGAATTCAGGACTTCCTAACTCCAGGTCTGATGTTTTATCCATGGTGCCACTTAGCTGCCCAAAAGATAGGAAATTGATAGGAATTCATTTTGAAAAATTATAGGGTAAGAAGATTTCTTTGTGAAAAATTAATGCTCCATTGTGAATTTATTCTTTTAAAACTTGGCTGATAAATAAAATTAGATACATTTGATGGTTTCATTTTTAAAAAGTTTTCTTTTTTTGGTCATACTATCCTGGTTTTAACATTCTGCTTTCCTCCATCTTCTTTACTTTTACAGAGAAATGACCAAAAATTTCTTCAACTCCCAGTTTGGAAGCCTGTTTCGAACAGACCAGAACCCCACATACTTCCTGAGGCGCTTATCTAGATTTGCTGATATCTACATGGCATCTCTGAGCTGCCTCCTGAGCTATGATCTCAATCACACCTTCTATCCCAGGAGGACTCCCTTACAGCATGAACTTCCAGCCTGGTCTGACAAGCCCCCAGCGGGGAACTTGAGACTCCCTTTTATACAAGGGGTGGCGCAGGCCAAGTAACCAAAGAAACCACTTGAGGTGGATGGACATTGAGGTGGATGGACATTGAGGCATTTATACCAGTGAGAACATAAACGTAGCTTTCTAAGCAAGTATGAATATTGTATTTTGCTATTTATATATGGTTTTATCTGGTGAATAAATTTCCTTTGTTTTGATAGAATAGGTATTCCGAATTAACTGGTCTAACTCTTTTCTGATCTGTATCTCCTGTTAATGATAATGGGAATTTATGGACACCAAGAGGAGGGGACAGTAGATGCCCCAGGTTTCTGTTGGCTGAAAGATGAGCTTCATTTTGTAAGTTTTATTTATTCAGCCTTTCAGTTTACAAAGGCCTTGGAGATGAATTTTTCTGGGATAGAAAAGGTCCTTTTTGTACTAGTTCTAGAGTGTTGTAATTGGTCAAGTTTTGAGTGTTGAAAGAATTGTGTTTTTTGATCATTCATTCAGTAGTTCCCTACTGGGTACCTAAGATGTACAAACCGTCATGGGAAACGCAGACTTGTAACTCTTTGTCTCTGCCTTCAGAGAGGTTACAAAAGGGAGGCAGCCTGTTATAGTGGAAACAGCAGAAGACTTGGATTGGAATTCCACTTTTGGTACTTGTTAACGACTGTGTGACCTTGGGCAAATCAATGAAGTGCTCTGAGCCTCAGTTTTCTTACCTGTGAAATGGGGATAAAAACCCTTATAGTAAGATTAGGTACAGAGCTAGCCTCAAAGTCGGGATCTCTGACACATGCTGATTTTGTGATCCTAGGTAAGTATTTACTTATAGTTAACTCTCTTAGACTATATTGTAGATATCAGAGAAGGTACCATGCTGCATTAGTGGAGGGAGTTTATCTAAATCCTTTTAGGTCCTACCTCACAGAGTTATTGTGGGGTTCAAATGAGATAATAGAGTGTCCCCAAGGTCTTTAAGAGCTTAAAACCTTATCAAGACTTTAGGACCCCACCCCACCATGTATGTATATAAAGTGTTTTGCAAACTTTTAAAGCACTGTGTGAATGTCTGCTCTTGTTATAATTGTAATTATAATTTAGCCACGTTTCATGCTCATACTGGACTACCAGGCTTTTTGAAAGCTAGAGCTCATCCCTCAAATCTTTGGGTTTTGAGACTTATTTTGATACTTCTCTTTTGATGATACCCTGCACCCTGGGAATTTGCAACACTTCAAAGGAAGTGAAGCCCTGTTCCTGGGAGGACTCCAGGCAGGAGGATGGGTAAGGTAGCTAACTCCCTCCCACTCTCTCATCCTCATTCAGCCACCTTCTTACCAGGGGCCGACCAAGAGTGTCATGAGTGACAGATAAGAGCCTATACCTAGCCGCCATAAAGATTTTTTTTTCCCTCTGACAAAGGCAGAGAGAAAACTGTCTTAGATAAATAATAGTCACAGGCTTCCGAGGAGAATTTGGGGCTGGAGGTGGGTTGTGGCTCTCATTTAAGAAAGGTTATAGATTCACGTGTAAAATAAGACAGCAGCAATGTGAGAATATCAGTTGGAAGCAATTAACGTGAATTATCCAAGAGCTGTTCAAAAAGCAAAAAACTGCATCAGTATCATTGTTTGCTACTAAAGATGGGATGAAGGCACAAGTAGAATCTTTTTGCAACAGACTTAGGTGATTTTCCCCACCTCCCCTTAAACCTCATTAAAATCAACACACAGTTAGCAAGTCTAGTGTTGGCCCACAAGACCTGGAGGCAACAAACTAGAATGAAGTTAACAGTTTGGTACTCCAGCTGGAAAGAGAGTGGTGTTGCTCAGGCATCATCTCAGACCCTTGCTTTTGGGGTCATTTTTGTGTACTTTCTTAGTGAGTGGTTTGGGACTTGAGGTGATTCTTGTTGGTTGAGGGGTGCAGGGTTAGAGTGAGGGATTCACCAGTTCCTAACCCTTTTTTTTGTGTCGCGGACTCAAATGAAGTCTCTTTTTAAGTACATGAAATAAAATGCAGAAGACTACAAAAGAAATGAATGATATTGGCATACGTTGATTAACATTAAGAAAAAGTTTACCCCAGGTTAAGAACCTCTAGTTTAGGATGTAAACTCCTCTTGTGTAGGGCTTGTTTTGTGTTTTTGTATTTGTATCTTCAGCACCTAAGACAGTGCCTGTCACGTAATAAATGCTTAATGTTTGGTGATGGATTGATAGAAGTTAAAAAGACTTAACTCCCTTTCAGCAGCTCAACTCCATTCTCCCTGCCTACAATGTAAATCATAGATAGCCAGGACCTCTCTCCAAAAGAATGATGGATATATGGCCAAAGATCATAAAAAGTACAGTGTTGTTGCTGTACCACATTATGGTGCAGAGGTAGATAAGTGGGCTTGAAGTTAGGAAGCTTGAGTTCAAATCCTTCCTCAGACTCTTATTGGCTGTGTGACCCTGGGCAATCATTTAATTTCTGTGTCTGTTTCCTTTTTTATAAAATGACCCTTACCTACCTCACAGGGTTGTTGTGAGGATAAAATGAGATAATATATGTAGAGTGCTTTGTAGACCTTGAAGGATTGTATAAAAGTTATTGTTATTATGAATTATTCTTTGCAGCAAATTCTTTATAACATGGTTTCCCAAACATGCCTGGGAACTCTGAGAATTTATGTGATGCTGACCTCTGAAAGGGATACTTTATACAATACAGTTAGTCTCTATTCTGAGTGAATAAGTAAGTGGAGACCACTTCAGAACCAAAACATTTCAATTAAATCAACAGACGTTTCCCAAGCACTTCCTGGACACAGGGGATGCTTCAGTTAAGTCTAGTTGATGAGGACCTTCTCCCAAATGCTGTTTCCCTGGAGACATAGTCTGAATTACCCTGTAGGATGGTGAGTGGTCTGGACGTATAAAATGGGGTTGGCAGGAGAGGCGAGTGGAGGGGGGAGAGAGATCTTTTCTAAATAAGAAAAGATCGTTTTTCTTCCCTACTTTTTAGAATAGTTTGCTTCCATGAGTTGCCCGGTGTTTATTTTAAAGATATTACCCTTAACTAAGGGTAGGGTGGTAAATGTTTAACAGTCAGCTCTCTGTAGAAAAAATGAATACATGACACAATTTAAAATTTAATCAGTATTATTAATATTGTCTCCATCTTTCTTAAGTCTAGACTGTCAACAAAATGATAATTCATGCCCTGGTTTGTAGTATTCTTTGATTTCTGAGGTGTCAGTGCTCACACAAAAAACTGAACCATCAGCTCCCTGAATCGGTTTGAGATGGCTCCAGCATAGCCTCACAAGCCATCTTTGACAAGCAGATTGTTTCAGTGGAAAGGATTGCGTATTCTGAGTCAGAGGTCATGGGTTAAAATCCCTCCAGTGTTGTTTAGTGTACCTATGAGACCCTGGGCAGGTCATTTAATTTTTCTGGTTAGTCCTCATTTTCCTCATATGAAAAATGAGGGGTTGAGCTAGATGACATCTTCATTCCTTTCCAGTTCTAAGTCTGGGAAACTACGATTTTATGTCGTTGGTCATGGGAAGTCCAGGAGGCATCATGGTGTACGGTGGAAAGAGCGCCAACTAGAGTAAGAAGACTTGGGTTCTGATCCTACCTGTGTGACTCTGGGGTAGTCACTTAACCTACTGAGGCCTCAGTTTCTTTGTCTGTAAAATGAAGAAATTGGGCGAGGTTGCTAGTTTTAGATCTATGTTTGCCTTTGTATCCCTAGCGCTTAGCATGGTGCATGGCACATAGTATGCACTTAATATTCATTGACTGGCTGATCTTAAGGCTTCTCAGTGCAGCCCAGACCCACTAGCTCAGTGGGCATGCCCTCTCCATGAAGGATGACGCCCTCATTTTCCTCCTCATCTAGGGAGTTGACATGTACTAGCGTATAGATGTCTACCCACTAATCGTTGAAGCCAGTCTTGATGACCCCGCCATTATTGATATCACAAGTAGGATCCCCTGAAATGTTCCTTTTGTTCTTTGCCCTCTATGCCCAGAGCTAGGATGAGGCCTTTGTATTTGAAGTCTGTGCCCCACCGCATGGGTTACTACTATCCACCTGACACTTTGAGTCCTTCCCTTCTCATTTCTGTGGCTGAAGTACCACAGAGAGCAGGATTTTTTAGCTTTAAATTAATCATGTGTCTTAGAGGCGGTTGTAATCTCATGTCAGATTTCTTTTTGTTGTAGGACCCTGGGAAAATCACATCAACTCTTTGTTCTAGGGCACATAGCATCAACCATGGTTGAGGTGTTGGTTCATTTTGCTGAGCTGATTTTTTTTTCTCTTTTCTCATTTCTGTAGTGAAGGTTGGCCCAGTGGGAAACACCATAAGGAGGGACAGGTTTAGAAACATGGGTCATGTAAAAGCAAAAGATATTACTAGAAACAAGATGATAGAAATAACGCTGCAGGTCAGAGCTACTGCTTACCTGCACTCATCTCTCCTTTGTCTTGGAGCGGTGGGTGGGTGACTTCTTGGGAATCCCCCAGGGCTAGGAGTCAGGAACTAGGTGTCTTAGGTCTTTCTTGGCTGATTATTAGCTAAATGAGGATCTAGGGAGATGTCCTAGCTTTTGTCAGCTACAATTCATTATATAAGCTTATTATCAGTTGCCATCAGTAACATGTAACCTGTTTCAGGATAGATGGTGTTATTTATTCTGGTACATTTCTGCCTGCATGGTTCACTGAAGAAAATGTAGTTTTTTTCTAGTATTTCTTCACTAGCAACCACTGTAGCCCACTGCTTTTTGTAACTAGCTTATTGGCTTTGGGTAGGTTGAATGGCCTTAAGAAGCAAACAACACCTCCTCCCCTCTCACCATCTACCAAGACCCTAAAAAATTAGACAGTGAGAACAGCCCCGTAGTCACACCAGATTGTGGGCTTTGACCATGAACCAAGCTTGGGGATGGTGTCTGAATCCTACGTGCTCAGTGCTCAGGAATGAGATGGTCCCTTCATGCTAGAGGACATTCCAACTGTGGCCCTGGGTGATGAGGATCCCATTACCATCTGATTTATTCCTAGGAGACAGAATGCATGTCATTTATCAGTGTAAGCTGTCATCTACGTGCAGTGAGGTTTGTCCTGTCTTTCCTCAGCCTTGGCATCCATCCTCTGTAGCCGTGGCTCCTGTTTAGTCAGTCTTGATGTCACTTGTGTATGAAAGCCAAATATGACTTCTAGAAAGGACTCCCTTGGAACCAGAGCCAAAGTTAGAAATTTTTGCCCCTGGGGCAAAGATCTTGAAGTGAGGGTCCTCATTTGAGGGGAATGGGGGAAGCAGAGTCTTGGGGACATCAGGATACTTGCAGGGTTGGAGAAGAGAACCTGTTTTTAGCTAATTCCTGTGAACATGGTGCTGAACTTTGTTATTTCTACACTGTCAAAGGAATGCAAGACCTGCACCTTGAGACAAAGCTCTGGTTGCCTCATTCTGGTTGCACTCTGGTTGATTTATTGTCAGGGGGTAAAATTTTGCCCCCCCCCAAATGCCTGATAAATCAGTTGTAAGCTATTTCTTGGATCCAAAAGGCAGCATGACATTCTGTAAGTGACTGCCCTGGGGATTGGTTTGGGAAGCATTAATTATTTCTCCGTGATAGATGGTGGGATGTCATGTTCTTGGAACACAATGTAATTATTTTATTTTGTACACGTGAGCTCTTCTTGTACTGGTTTGATATTTCTCTACGAGTACCAGACTGGCTTTGCTGGTTAATTCTCTAATTTGTTTCTGTATATCATTGAAAACTCAACATTGGACCTGGAAAGTTGATTCTAGTTGTCAGTCAAATGATAAGATTAGTCATTGTGATACCAGATGCAATATAAAATTAGGTCAATGTGAATTTGTTGAGTGTTGATTTAAGAAAAAATTAATTTGTGTGCTATGTAATAAATGAACTTTGTGCAGAATAAAATCTTGGGTGATTTCAGTCCATTGATGTTCACTCTTGTCTTCTTTTGGGATTACAGAAAGAAGTCAACTGAGCAGGGTGCAGGAAAGAGCTCTTTGCAGAGCATCTGAAGACCTGAGTTCAAATCCTACCCCTAATGACCTTGGGCAAGTCATTTAACTTGCCTGGGCCTCAATTTCCTCATTTGTAAAAATATAGGTATTGGACTAGAGGAACAGTGTTATGTAATAGATTAGTAAATAGAACATTAGACTTTGATCAGAAAGATCTGGATTCAAATTCTACTTTGGATATGTAACTGACTGTGCTAGTCACCTTACTTTTTTGATCTTCACATTTCTCATCTATAAAGAAGAATCTTTCTGACTCTAGGCCCAGCATTTTATCCACTGCAGCTAGGTGGTGCAGTGGATAGAGTACCAGTTCAAATCTCACCTCAGACACTTGACATGCCCTAGCTGTGTGACCTTGGGCAAGTCACTTAATCTCAGTTGCCTCATCCTGAGTCATCCCCAGTCATCCTGATGAATATCTGGTCACTGGATTCAGATGGCTCTGGAGAAGAAGTGAGGCTGGTGACCTGTACATCCCTCCCTCACTCAAAACAAAGTCAAATGCAAGTCATGTCATTATTTCTCTGATGGCAATGAAGAACGAACACACACCTCATCTATAAAATCGATATCACCCCTGTCACTGTTGGGTCATAGAATCCTGTACTTGGAAGGGCCCTCAGAGGCTGTGAAGGTCTGCCTGCCCCTTAACCCATTCTAGCTAGCAGTCTCTGGCTGTGTTCCACATCCCACCCCCGCTCATCCACAGGGCACTCTTTCCCCTTCTTTCCAGTCTGGAAACCCATAATTACATCAATATTTCATTGTTGCTGTTAAGCAACTCTGCTCACCATTCCTATGACTTTTAGATGCCTCCAGCACCAGCTAACTCATCCTGGAGAATCGAATCCTTGTAGGTTTGGGATGCTGCCTGCCCTGAGACCCTGCTGTCCTGATGGGTAAGTGACTCTCATGGGCCTGTGTCTGAGCTGACCCCACCCATGCTTCACTCACCACCCTTCGCCCACCCCCAAGCCATCTTTGGGCCAGCTGCCTTTGCTGATACATGTATATCATGCCCTGTTCCCTTCCAACTCTAGAAGCATAATCTGATCACATCCAAACCTCTATCCCTGCTGGAAAAGGTGTTTACCTTTATTCCCTTATGGCTCTGCTCACCATTCCCGTGACTTATGACACCAAAATTGCCTTTCTTGGCCACCACTCTCTGAATGTGTTGTCTCCGCTTATTCTAATAATAGATTAATAATCTATTATTTGATAAAGAGCTATCAAAACCTAATAGTAATCTAATAAGAAGAAGAATGCCTGGTACTTTGAAGGCAGTAACTGCCTTGATTTTGTATTTTTATCCCCTCTGCCCAGAACATAAGAAGTGTTTAACAAATGATTTCCTTCCTTCCTTCCTTTCCTTCCTTTCCTCCCTTTCCTTCCTTTCCTTCCTTTCCTTTCCTTTCCTTTCCTTCCTTCCTTCCTTCCTTCCTTCCTTCCTTCCTTCCTTCCTTCCTTCCTTCCTTCCTTCCTTCCTTCCTTCCTTCCTTCCTTCCAAGCTAGGGAGAAGTTTAAGAGGTTGAACTGGTTTTAGGAATTGTTACAAATGATTTGTTTATGTGGAGGATTTGTTAAAATAGGTTGAGCTGGAAACTTCTTCTAGAAAGACTTTGGCAGGAAATAGAACCAATCATGGCGAAGATTTGAAGAGTACAATTAATTTTCTTTATAGTGTAAGGTTCTGCTTTCTTTCATAGGTGAACATTTTGTTTATTGAAATAGGTGGGGAAAGAATGTATTCAAGGATATTTGATAAAAATCAACTTGTGGAAGGTCTTTCAGATAAGATATTGAGGAGAGACAGACTGTCCTGAGGACCACAGAGAGAACTGTGTTTCAGTCAGTCAAAAATTAAAAACATCTCTTCAGTGCCTGCTTTGTGGTAGCTTCAGATAAATCAATGTACTGAGAAGACCTGTTTGAAGTTAAAGCAATGACCAAGGTAAGTATGGCCACAGGGCATGGTGATCCATCAGCTAATGTCATGTCATCATTTCTCTGATGGCATGGTCTTCTTCGGCAATGAAGGACAAACACGATCCTGCATGTGGCTTTCTAGAGTTTTAACTGACAAAATTATAAATGAGATAACTATAAGAAGATGATGTAAAGACTGTTGGATTCATGTTTAGTAGAAAGGTGGATTTCTTGAGTTTTATATTAGGTAAAGCTGAGTCACTGACCCCCAATAGGCTCTGATTGGAAATGATGGAAGGGCTAGGAATCCAGAGATACAAAGCTTTGATAAGAATTGTGGAAAAGAAATGGGAACAACCAGAGGGTAAGCTGAGCACAGCAGGAGTTAGAGGAAGCTAGGGACTCAAGACCTGGAAAGCTTCCCATTGAGATAGTTGACCTTTCAGCTTATTTTTAGGGAATTTGTTGATTCAAAGAGAGGCAGTTTTGCTGATTAACTGGAGAAAGGATGGAGCTGCTACACTGGCAGCTGATTAAAAGACAGCTGGATTCTGTTACTTGGGGAAGAGCTATCAGAACTTAATTGCTTCCAAGTCCACCTACTGTGTGAGAGAGGGAAAAACTCTTAGAGCTTGCCTGTGTTATCCTCTGGTACCTTTTCTGGTTTGAAAGGGAGAAAGGGAAAGGTAAAAGCCTCTCTGTCTGTCGTTTGAGGAACTGTAAATGCTTGGAGAAGAGACTTGAAGCTGGTTGGACAAAGAAGAATCACCTCCCATCTGCAGATCTGGCAGTTTTCCAGCTTAAGGGAATTGTTTGTCACTGAAATAGTGTAACATTTTTTTTAGTGCCCTGTTAAAGGTGGCTGTGAGCAGTAACAACTTAGTATAGAGATTGAGAACGGAAGAAGACTGGTTTTGTCCAGAAGGAGACTATCTGGTAAAGAGGCAGTTTTGTGTGGTGCAATTTGTTCCTGATGGGACCAAGGGCATTAAGACCAGAGTCCAGAATTGTGAATTACCACTGGCTATAGGAGTTTCCACACTCACGTACCTTCCTGCTAAGTTGTTTTTTTTTTTTAAATAAGTATGCCCTCTCTCCTTCTTCCCCACACACAGGAGGGAAGAGATTGGTGAGAAGGAGTGATTCAGATTTATGCACAGGCTTTTCTGATTATTTCTGCTTTTCTTTCTGTTGTTAATGTTAGTATTCGATGTTCTAGTTGATACTGTCATGGTGACCAATTTCTTGTAGATGGGAAACACACCAGTACTCAAGGGCATATCTTGCCTACATGTAACCCCCAGAATTCTGAGAGGTTGAATTACAGCCATGTGGCATACCGATCAGCTAGTGTGAATTCAGGTTGATTTGTCAGCCTAGAGAGAAATCCATGCTCCTCCCAACCTCTAATGTGCCTTGTAGAGTGAAAGTCAACATTGCACAGTGGGTAGAGAGCCAGCATTGGGGTCAGGAAAGCCAGGTTCAAGTCAGGTCCCACTTCTGACACACTCTGGCTGTGTGACCCTGGGTAACTCAATCAACCTCTTAATTCTCCAGGTAGTTCTCTTAACACTAAAAATTGCAGAGAAGTACCAACCTGTATTGGTAGAGGGATCTCTTCACCAGGGAATTCCTGACACCAAGGAAATCACAAGTTTGGACCAAAATAATTAAGATGTGTAGTATAGACTTTACACATGCAGGTTACTGACTCAGTCTGAAAGATGGATGCTTTGTCTAACCCTGACCTTGTCAGTTAGGGGACAGGACTCCTCTCCTTGCCAGAGTCACTCACTGAGATTTTTCAGCCAAACAGGAGATAAAGCGTAAGTAGCAAAAATCTTATGTTTTGTTTTTTTTTGGTGTGCATTTCATTCAAAAAAAACATTTATTAAGTGCATACTGTGTGCAAAGACTAAAAAAATTACAATTCCTGCCCTCAAACAGCTTACATGCTCGTTGGGACAAGGAGAGAAGAAACACAGCATGTACATGCATAAGTATAAAAAAAGACAAGGAGTGAATAAGAGATCCAGACGAAATTGTCTAGGAAGACTTGAAGAGGGACAGGAAGGACGAGGGAAGCCTGAACTGATCCTTGAAGGAAGACAGGATTTGCAAAAGGTAAACATGAGGAGGAAGACTTGAATGAAAATGTGGCCTCAGACACTCACTAGTTGTGTGACCCTGGGCAAGTCACTTAACCTCTGTCTGACTCAGTTTCCTCATCTGTAAAATGGGGATGATGATAATAATAGCACCTACCTCCCAGGGTCATCTTGAGGACAAAATGAGATAATGTGTATAAAGGACTTTGGAATCCTTAAAGAGTTATGTTAATGTTAGCTTTTTATCATTCCAGGCAACGAGTGAGTTCAGGGAAATGGTTAATGTTCCCATTGGGCTGAAATGTAGTGTAGGAGGAAATGCATGTTTCTCTGCCCGCCATCCCCATCCCACACCCGCCCCGGGTGGAAACAAAAAAGCCCCAGAAAAAAGCAATGAGGTATGACATTGGAGTGTTTTCCACTTCAACATTTCAGAAACTTGGCTGGCCCTAAGTATTCACAGTTGACATTGGCTGGTTGTGGGCTACTCTGTAAGCCCCAAAGTGGGGAGGGTTTCACAACTGCTCCTTGCAGCTCCTGGTCCTCTTAAAGGTCTTGGGTACCGCCAGTCACAAGCTGCTGTTCATCCGATTCCTGTAATAGAGATTTGGTGTTGAATAAATCAGCCTACCAGGTTTTCATTTCTCTAGGATAACAATCTCTCATTCTTTCTTTTTTTTGCCAGAAATAATTCCAAGATGGAAATCTCCTCTTCCCCCATATACGAGTGTGTTTGTTCATATCTGACTGTAATTTATGAAAAGTGTGTCTTGGGCTGAGAATCCATTAGCAGTCCCTGCGGGCACATTGAACAGGGTACGTGACTCACCCACAGAGCTGGAATCTACAAAGCTTATATTCTAGTCATAATGGCTTTCTTCTGTCACAAACCCTGCTTGTCTAAAAAAAGGTTCGCAAACTCTCTCCTGAAGTCATACAATTTGGAAGCCATTTTACAAGGGCAGGAACTGCAATCTGAAGATGATTAGACACACTTTGCAGGGTTGGGGGCCAGGTTTGTATCGTAAGGTAAACAGAGGTAGGTATTTGATACAGGGAGTAGAGTCCGATCTGAGTTAGAACCCCTACTTCAGGTACTTATAAGTTGTATAATTCTGGGCAAGTCACATACCTCTTTCAGTTGGTTTCCTCATCTGGAAAATGGGTGTAATTAAGTAATATCTACCTCATAGGGTGGTGGTAAGGATCTAATGAGCTATTATTATCTTAAACTACTACATTAGCTTTTATAATTAGCAGAGGCTTTTAAAGATAAATCAGTTTCTTAGAGAGGCAGGTAGAAGAAATGTTAGGAGATCTGGTTTCATGTCCCTCTTCTGCCATTTATTATCTGGTGACCTCAGGCAAGTGACTTGACCTCTTTCCTAATCTGTAAAATGAATGGGTTAGAAAGGATGATCTCCAATGTTTTTCCCACCTCCAACGGTCCACATTCTTACATTCTAAGGGGTCCTTGCCAGCTATAACATTGTCTGTTCTCAGGTCCCTCCTGCCTGGAATGTTCTCTTGTAAAGCAGAACCCTCCCTATTTGGAGATTCTAGACCTTGCTTCTAATCCTCTGTGCTCTAAGCTATTGACTAGCTTGATTATGCTAAGGCCCCTCCTGCTCTGACTTTCTATATTTAACTGTTCTAAGTTTCCCTCTCAGGCCTTTTTTTCTTTTTTTCACAGAAGGAAATATTACAACTAACTTAGAAATAGGAAGAAGCCCATGTGTGGACATGTGGGGTTCAGACTTCTTTAATATCTTTGAAACTGAGCTGTGTGTTCTAAGGTACCATGTGTTCCATTTTGTGTCTGGGCCTTTAGAAGCAGTGAGTGCCACTTCTGTAGGAGATATGGTTCCCAGCTCTGGCTGTTTTATATAAGAGCTGTGAAGTTTCATCGCCTGGGGTTCTTTCACATGAATCTGGAAGCTTTTAAATACCTTCTTTTGGGGGCTAGATTTCTCTGTCTGCAAATGGGCTCCCTGCGAGTTCTTTGTACTACTCTCTGAATCTCCTGTGGCTTAGCCCGGTGCCAGCACTAAAGGTAACATCAAATACATATCTTTGGTCTTTTACTTTTATGGACCCTGTTTAGGGGTCCCTGCTTAGGACCCTGTTAACCACATTTGGGGAAAGCCAGGCATGAGCTAGCTGAGTAAGTCACTTAATCCTGTTCACCTCAGTTTCCTCATTTATAAAATGAGCTGGAGAATGAAACATGAACCACTCTAGGATCTTTGCCAAGAAAATCCCAAATGGGGTCACAACGAGTTGGGCATGACTGAAAATGACTGAACAGCCACAAGGCATAAGCTAGACTTAGGTCATCTTTGGAGATTTTCCCAGAGTATGGGCAGTCATGAAAATCGGATCTTTTAGGGTTAGTTCCCAAATCAGACTGAGTCCACAGCTTGTGGCATTCTCATCCATAAGTTACAATCTGATCCTCTTTAGAGACTTTTCCTTCTGGGAAGTCTCTCTTTTGACTCAGTCATTCTCTTGAGCTGTTATTTTGTCTCTCTCCTTTATTTAAAAAAAATGGTTGATGTGTACAATTTTTATATCATTGTTAAGTATACAGCTTCTCCAAACTTTGACAAAATGCTTTCTCGTAACAACCAGGTTATTCAGTTACAGCTGAGTTACTAAGTCTCCATTTTATATATATATATATATATATAGTTAAGGAAAATAAGTCAACTCATTGGCCATGGCTTGCAATCTGTGCCTCGTTCCGCATTTCCACACTATCCTCTCTGACAAAAGGCAATAACATCTTTCACTGTCAGCTAACTGGATTGGCATTCTGTGTTTCCCTTACTGTTTTTAATCCCTTGCAATCTGGCTTCCAATCTCACCACTCAGTAATTACCAGTCCTTCACTGCTCAATCTGCTGGCTATGGCAGAGGTTGGGGAGAAGGACAGAGAAAGGAGGACATTTGAGAAGGTACAGTGTGGAGCCCTTAACAAGAAAAGGAATTGAGTTTTGTGGCTAGAGGATTGGAGTCTCCTTCTCTCCTTTACTGGTTGTGCAAGTTGTTCTGAGGGACTGTCCCTTTTTTGGTTGCTGTTAAGATTTGTAATGTCATGGGTATTGGGAAAGAGGAGACCATCTCTACCAGTGCTATTAGACACCTGCTCAACAATCTAAATCTTGGAGAGTTCCAGGGGGGTGTGGTGCTGAAAAATTAAGTGACTTGCCCAAGGCCACACAGCTACTAAGTGTCAGAGGTGGGACTTGAAGCTGCTGTTCTTTCTGTTATACCACAGTGAGGCTCTGAAACTATAAACATGTTCTTCAATTGTTACTGACTCTGTGATCCCATTTGGAGTTTTCTTGGCAAAGGTATTGGAGTAGTTGATCATTTCCTTCTCCAGCTCATTTTACAGATAAGGAAACTGAGGCAAACAGGATTAAGTGACTTGCCCAGGGTCAATGTCTCAGGCTGGATTTGAACTCAGGTCTTCCTGACTCCAGGCCTGGCACTCTATCCACTGCACACTCAGCTGCCCTGCTCTGAAACTATAAACATGAGTTATTTATAATTGTCTTAGGTGCCCAAGGATGCTGACTTCTGTACAGGATGATTTCAACCATCGATATCTAAGTAATTGTGTGTTCGTCCTTCCTTACCGAAGACCGTGCCACCAGAGAAATGATGACATGACTTGCACTTGATTTTGTTTGAGTGAGGGAGGGCTGTGCAGGTCCTCAGACTCGCTTATCCTCCAGAGCCATTTGAATCCAGTGCCCAGATATTCATCAGGATGACTGGAGATGACCCAGGGTTATGTAAGGAATTAATGTGAAACCAGAGGCATACCTTACTAGTTGGAATTTCAGTTGCATTTTCTCCAATATTTTAAAGAAAGTTAGAGCTGGAAAGGACCAGAGACTCATTGGTGTCCAACTAGTCTTACACGTACTTACACTTACTCTATGTGGGATGGGCAGAGAGAATTGATCATTTCAATTGATATTTGAATTGATAAAATCAGTTGATAAAATGGATAATAAAACCTGATAAAATCAATTGAAATTGAAAAACAATTTTAAGGCAAAGAAAGTATGTGTAATGTGGAACCAGATGTGGTTTTGGGCTCCAGCTAGGTTACTTGTAGGCATAGCTTCACTTAAAACACTCTGGGCCTCAGTTTCCACATCTGTAAGTGAGTAGGTTTTACTAGATGATGTTTGAAGTCCTTTCTGGCTCTAAATTAAAGCACAGGGAGCTTTGTGAGAAAGACCTAGGTTCAGATCTTACCTCTGACCCATACTGATGCATGGCCTTGGGTAGGTTATTTAAGCTGGCAGGGTTCTGGGTCACTCTCTAAGACTTAAGCTGTAGATTGGGTGCCTCCTAGCACTGGCAGAAGGGATTCCCTGGTCTGCGCATGCTCTATATTAATGAAATCCCACCAACCCAGCCCCTCTGTCTGAGTGTTAGAAAGAGGAAGGGACTCCTTCTTCAAGGTCACACGACGACGTGAGAGGCGGCTCATGCCCTCTTATCTGGCAGGCAGCTCAGTCACACAGTTCTTGAGTCACAGCATCTTGTCATTCTTTTTACATTACCCCTGGCAGGCTGAATGCTTTGCTGACCTAATGAGAGGCTGTGATGTTGTGTGGAGAGTTCTAAATACTGCTCCAGGAATGGGGAGAAACGAGCATTCTCCCACGAAGTGCTTAGCTTTTGGATTCCACCAGAGGATATCAAATGGCCTGGCTTGTACTAGGTACCTTGGAAGATGCCAACTCACCGAAAAAGGGTCATAGGTGGGTTCTGGAGGCTGTGTGGTTGTGCTGTCATACATGGGGTTGGAGATATTCGAGGATGGCTGTTTGCCAAGAGCTGTGACATCTATATCCTCTTCTGGCTGCGTAGAACACACATGGGCATACACAGTTAGGGCCAGGCTCCTTAGGGAGGCAGGGAATGAGACATCTGTGCTTTGGGATCATCACCAAAGTGGGCCATGGTGGGCCTCCTTTCTACTTCCCAATTAAAGTAAAGAACAGAGGGAGAGATGAAAGGGCCATCCAGCAGCTGCCCCATGGGGTGAAGCAAGGGCTTTTTAAGATGCAGATTCTCTCATTTCTGGATGCTAAAGGACCTCCTGCTGCTTTGAAGCCATGGGGTTCCTTCCATCTGAGGGCCTCAAAGACAGAGAGAATACAGCTGAAACTACCAATTTTTCATATCCTGGAGTAGTGATAAGAAATCGTGCCTCCAACCAATAACACTAAAAGTACCTTCAAGTCAACTGTTTGTCTCTGGGTGATCCTGAAACCAGTAAGTGATGGGGAGATAGAGACCAGGGGACACTGATAGGCTGCTGCTGTAGAGGCTGCTCCCTGAGGAGGAGCAGGTTGGATGGTGCCTCCTGTGGTCTAAGTTTTTGCCACCCTCTCAAGTTCTGTGCCCTAAGGCAAAGCTCTGGTCACAAGGTCCTAGTTCCAGCTTTGTGGAAAGTTCAGTACAAAGGGAGAGAGTGGTCATACCCAATTCCTTTGGCTATTACCAACCTGGATTGTTAAAGGTTTGGCTGTGAAGAAAATGGTTTTTCTAGAAATAAGCTTATCTCTGTGGATGGAGATTTGATGGAAACTGGGAGAACATCATGGAAACCCAATTTTCTTTTGTAGAAACCACAGCACAGGCTTTAAAATTTCAGCTCTTGGCATATCTGTAATGGGAAATTGGTTATGCCCTGGGGATAAGAGGGGAAGGAGATGGTGGGATAGAAAGCTACCTAGTGGAGGGCAGTAGGAATAGGACCCACTGTACCAGGGCCCCTGAGAAAGCAGATCAGGAGAATCAGGCTTCAGGGGTCATAGAACCTGAGCTGGACCTCAGAGCCTGTCTCATCCAAACCTCTTATTTTACAGATGAGGAAATTGAGACCTAGAGGGGTTAAGTGACTTGCCTGAGGATTTACTGGGAGTAAGGTTTGTTTTCTTTTTTTTAAAGACTGAGTCTCCCTATCTTTTACAGGCCCAGTTCTTCTACCTATCAGCACAGCATCTTTGATCTACTCTATAAATTTGGTGGTGCAGTGGTTAGAGTACCAGGCCTGGAGTCAGGAAGACATCTTCCTGAATTCAAATCTGGCCTCAGATGCTCACTGGCTGGGTGTGTGACCCTAGGTAAGTCACTTTACCCTGTTTGCATCAGTTTCCTCATCTGTAAAATGAGCTGTAGAAGGAAATGGCAAACTACTCCAATTTCTTTGCCAGGAAAACCCCAAATAGGGCCAAAACTGAAACAACTCATCATCAACAAATTTCCTACTTAGGTCAGTTTGACTCTCCTTAAGCAGATTAGTTACTCTTTGCTTTTGGGGGCAATCCATATTGGTGACTTAGTTTGGAAAATAATAATATTTATGTAATATAAAAAAATTTATAAATACTTATATATTTCTAAAGCACTTATTATGTGCGAGATACTGTGGTAAGTGCTTTACAAATGTCTCACCCTGAGAAGTAAGTGCTGTTATTATTCCCAATTTACAGATGACGAAACTGAGGTAAATAGAGGCTAAGTAACTTATTCAAGGTCACACAGCTAGGAAGTGTCTGAGGCCAGATTTGAACTCAGATCTTCCTCACTCTAGATCCAACACCTGGTTTGCTTTGTACACTTAAAACTCCCTAACTCGGTGATCCCCCAACCAACACAGTAGCTGCCATCCCCAGATTTTACTGATGACTCTAGAAATGGGTTTCAGTTCAGTGTCTCCACTATGGTTTTTTCTCCCCTATTCTTTTGACATTATCTCCCCAGTGAACACACAAGTGCATCTCAAACCTTTGCAGGTAATTTGGATTGTCATGATTGGTCAATAAATGAGCAGCAAAATATTGGTCCCTTGCCATTTTGTTTAACAAAGAAAAATATGGGGATTACTGACTTGAATGCCTTATCAATGCCTTTTTTCCATGGTGAGTCACCAGCTGACTCAGACCCCCAGTTTGGCCACTGGCCTTCACATGTTGTATCTCAAATCCTGAATGACAGCTGCTGGTAACCATACTGCTAATAACTCGTTCTGGGCAGGCCCACAGGAGGCAAAAGAATGGACCCCTCAGGAGGTGAGAGAAAAACATGAAGTTTACTCTCATCACATTCCACTAAAGGAAGGAATAAAATGCACACTCATTTTGGTATGAAAACCTATCTTACAATACAGGAAAGTGGGGGATAAGGGGATAAGCAGGGTTGGGGGGGATGATGGAAGGGAGGGCATGGGGAGGAGGGAGCAATTTGAGGTCGACACTCATGGGGAGGGACAGGATCAAAAGAGAATAGAAGTAATGGGGGACAGGATAGGATGGAGGGAAATATAGTTAGTCTTATACAACACAACTATTATGGAAGTCATTTGCAAAACTACACAGATTTGGCCTATATTTAATTGCTTGCCTTCCAAAGGGAAGGGGTGGGGAGGGAGGGAAGTAAAGAAGTTGGAATTCAAAGTGTTAGGAACAACTGTCAAGTAATGTTCTTGCCACTAGGAAATAAGAAATACAGGTAAAGGGGTATAGAAAGTTATCTGGCCCTACAGGACAAAAGAGAAGATGGAGACAAGGGCAGAGAGGGATGATAGAAGAGAGAGCAGATTGGTGATAGGGGCAATTAGAATGCTTGGTGTTTGGGGGGGGGAGGGGATAAAAGGGTAGAAAATTTGGAACCCAAAATTTTGTTAAAATGAATGTTAAATAAATAAATTAATTAATTAAAAAAAGAGAGAGAAAAAGAAAAGAAAAAAAAAAAAAGAATGGACCCCTCAACACTGAGCCAGGGGCAGATTCAGCAGAAGCACCTCTCCTGAATGACAACTGTTGGGAAGCTGAATTTGAGGCAAATGGTCTAGCACGTGAATTATCTAGTTACAAAGGGACTATAACCTGGGGAATTTCCCTTTGTCAGGCGGATGCTTCCTTCTCTCAGACACTGAGAGGTATGACCAGACCAATGCTAACTGGTTGTGTTATGGTGTAGCTGGGACATATCAGTGCCCAGTGTCTTTATAGGCTCATAAATTTAGAACTGAGGAGGACCTCAGAGACCAAGGTGGGATGTTATTGTCTTCTTTTATAAAATGGAAGATTCATTACAGACCTTAAGTAACTTGTCTAGGGTTACACTACTTACTCAAAAGCAGAATAGATGGAGTGCTGGGCCTTCCCCTGGTACTGTGAGCAACTCTGTTAAGGTGATGCTCTCCAATTTAGAAACTAAATAAGGTGTTCTTAGAATTCAGATATATGGGTAGTTGGGTGTGTAGATTATAGGATGGGAACAACTGAAAAAAATGTGTGGCCAGGAATTTCATAGGATTCCTAGAGTACATCTATTCCAACCCCTTAATTTTACAGAAGAGGAAACTGAGGCCCAGGCTTGTCCACAGTAATGGGGAGTAGTAACAGAGTCAGAATTTGAACCAAATCCCCTGACTCTAAAGCTAGACTTTCCAAGGGCTTTGGCTGATAAGATTCTCACTATTGTCTGTATGTGTGTGTGTATACACATTCACACATGTATATACATACATACATAAACCCAAGGATGCTATCTCTCTACAGTGTCCCTAATTAGAGGGCAACAGCCCCCTCTTCTTGCTTGTTTAAGAGCTCCACTCTAGAAAGAAGCTGCCTGTGATGGCAACTTTGTCTGCACCTTTCCAAGGGTTAACCTGGACTATGGACTATCCTAAGTGGACTTGACTCTAGACAATATTGGCTTTTCCATGAGATTGCTCTTTCATCTTGGTGAAATCACACGTTCTGATGCCAATTTTAAGAGACAAGAACATGATTAGGGGTGAGTGCTAAATGCCCTTCGTTGTGCTCATAGCGTCAATATTGTTCAGAGACCTGTGGCCTCATTTTACAGATGAGGATAAAAGCAAGTGAAACCTCTCTGAGCATGGAATGTGATTTAGGGGTGGCACTGTGTACTTGATAGGACCAGAGTAGCATGACCAAGGAGTAAGAGGTGCCATGAACCTTCAAGATGCTCCCCACTCTTGACCGGTACACCAAGCACAACGTTGCCACCACCACTTTTCTCAAGCTAATGGTGGCAGTCAAGACCTAGAGGTTGGCTCATGTCTCCATTAAGGTAGCCACAGAGAGCTTCCCCCTCACCCATTTTTTACTTTCTTACCTCAAAATGCTGGAAGCCAATTGTTCTCCGATTTATCCTGAAGTAAGAATACCCAGCTAACGCAATGGCCCCAATGACTAGGATGATGGTGAAGAACGCTCCTGCTCCCAAACCAACATGAGTAGAAACCTGAGCGTGAAAGGGGTATGTGTTACATGAACTGATGCAAAGTGAAAGGAGCAGAACCAGGAGGGCATTGTAACATAATAACAGCAACATTGTAACAATGATGAGTGACGAATGACTTGGCTATTCTCAGCAATACAATGAATCAAGACAATTCTGAAGGACATGATGAAAAATGCTTCCCAGAGCAAGATGTAAGGGAGTCTAAATGCATATTGAAGCATACTATTTTTCACTTTCTTTTGGTCTGTGTTTTCTTTCATAACATGACTGTTATGGAAATATGTTCTGCATGATTGCACATGTATAACCTATATCAAATTGCTTACCATTTCTGGGAGGGGAGAGGGAAAGAATTTGGAACTCATAATTTTAAAAAACTGTTGACATTTGATTTTTTTTCCCAATTGCATGTAAAAACAATTATTTAAAAAAAGAGTATGTCTGAGCAGGGGGGCTGTCATTCTCCATACTGGAACTCTGTGATCTGAGGGATCTTAGTGCTGTGAAAGGCCTTCTGCTTGGGGTTATTTTGATCCCAGCTTTTGATTTTGAACACCTCAGTGACACAGTGGAGCACTGGGCATGAAGTCAGGAAGACCCGAGTTCAAATCCAACCTCAGATACTAATTCTATGACCCTGGGAAAGTCACACTAAATAAGCTAGAGAAAGAAATGGCAAAGTACTCTAATACCTTTGCCAAGAAAATACCAAATGAGGTCAGGAAGAGTCAGACACAACTGAAACAACTGAACAACAACAAATGCTGTGGAGAGATGGTATGACTCTCATGCCCCTTAGGGAACTGGTGTTGGGCTTTCCATAGAGGCAGCCTACCATGATGGATGGAGGGCTGGGACTGGAATCAGGAAGATCTGAGTTCAAATCCCACCTTTGACACTTCCTGGTTGTGTGACTGTGGGTATATATGGGATACTAAGAGCATTTACCTCACAGGAAATACTGTGAGGATCAAAATGTAAAGAGTTGTGCCAACCTTTGAGAATTATCTAATGTGAATTCTTATTTCTTGAAGCATCAAAGGAATAGGCATGTCTTGGGAACACTGAGACCACAAAGGGTTAAGCTGGTAAGTGTCATAACTGAGATTTGAACTCAGGTGTTCTGATTATCAATCCAGTCCTTTTGTAGAATATTTTATTGATGCTCTTTCCTATGCTCACATCATGCCTACTTCCAACCCAATTGGAGTCCACCAATAAAACCTTCTTTTATGACAAATGTAGTTCTTTTCTCTTTTTTTAGTAATCGGGGTTAAGTGACTTACCCAAGGTCACACAGTCAGTAAATGTCTGCGGTCAGATTTGAACTTGAGTCCTCCTGACTCCAGGGTCAGTGCCCTATCTACTCTGTGACATGGCTGCCCCCCAAATCTAGTACTTTTCAAAGAGAGTCGGTCTTTTTCAGAGCAGAAGAATGGGGGGAAATGACTTTAGGAGAAGAGTAGTTTCACAGAGAATGGACCTCATAGCAAGGTAAAAACAAATACTTACAGTTGGTGCAGGAGGTGCTTTCAAAGGCCCTGAAATTATGTGGATTATTCCATTGGAAGCAAAAATATCCCACTGGAGGATAGCTTGTCCATCAACAAATCTGGTTTCATTCTAAGAAAAGGGGAAGGGAAATATGTTGGCCTTGTTTTTCTCCTCAAATGAGTTTATGTTGTATATATTATCGCTTCTTGAAGGCAGGGACTATCTCCCTCCTAGAGCGGTGCCAAGAACATCAGAAGTACTTAATAAATGCATGCAGATTGACTGAAGTCACTTAACCTCTCTGAGTTTGTTCCTCTTAAAAAGAGGAATCATGACACTTGAATGGCCTCCCTTAGAAGGTGCCTATCAAGAAAGAACTTTATAAATGTCTTTCTTTTCTTACCATGTGAAGTGGGTCCTGTCTGTAGGTAATGAGCAGCTGGCTGCCAAGCTGGGTCCGTAGGGTGGTGCCATTGGCCAGATCATCATAAAATAAAGTGCTGGCATTGGAGAGATGGTACTCGATGTCTCTTCCAGAAAGGGTCTGAAAAAACAAGGTGGAACACAAGAATGATGTCAACAACAGAAGTGGTTTTCTCTTTAACAGGAGGCTGATAAAGCAACTTGTCCATCATAAAGTCTTCTGGAGGGGTTAAGTATCCTGCCCGTGGCCACACAGCCAGTGAGTGCCAGGGCAGATTTGAATTCAGATCTTTGTGACTTTAAGGAAAAAAATATCTCCTCTCTGAGTTCATGTGGTAGGTAACTGCTATCAAATATATAATGTGTGTATGTATATGTGACATATATATGTATGTGTATATATATATATATGTGTACATGTGCATTCATACTACAATGCAGAAATCATAAAGGTTAAAAACCTAGGCTTTGTTATTATACTCAAACATAGTTTCAGGCCTCAGAGAATACTCGAACCCTGATTAGGTCTCTAATAAGGCAAAATTATGTCAGTTACAGAGAAATAATCTTTTGCACATTGTAATCTCAATAAAAGTTATGGGATATAGACCCATAATTCCATACTTCCTTCAATGTCATAAAATTTGAACAATCTGAGTTAAACAGAGTCATAATCTCATACATTCCATGAAGAAATGGACTTTATGATGAGCAGAACGCTTTCAGAAAAACCTGGAAAAGCTTCCTGGGTTGATGCAAAGTGACAAGTACTGTGTGCAAAGCAACACTAGTGTAAGATGATCAGCTGGGAACGACTTAGCTGTTTTCAGACAACTCTGAAGGACTTATGATGAAAAATGCTATCCAACCTAGACAAACAACTGAGGGTGTCTGAATGCAGATTGAAGGGGATTTTTTTTTACTGTATTTTCCTTTAGGTTTTTTTTTTGGTCTATGTTTTCTTTCACAACATGACTGTTATGGAAATGTTTTGCATGACTACACATGTATAACCTTTATCAAATTGCTAGCTTTCTCAGTGAGGGTGGGGTGGGGAGAGAGGAAGGGAGAGAATTTGGAACTTACAAGTTTTAAAAACTAATGTTAAAAATTGTTTTTACATGTAATTGAGGAAAAACAAAATAATAAATAAAAATTTAAAATTAAAAAAAGAAAGCAAAAAAAATTAACATCTCATCAAGAAAAGAACTTCATCAAACAAATTCTATAGGTCAACCAAGTCAGGTTATAGAGCGAAGCTTTACATGTCACTAAGATAACCAAGAGGGCTCAGCTTCAGAGAAGCCCTTCCTTCAGCAGTTAGGGAGGAGAGCTACTCAATCACTGATCACTTTGGCTTCCTTTGGGCTATGTGACACTACTTTAAGGATTGGAAAAAAAATTCCCTGGGCTCTCGTGTTTTTCTTTTTATGCCAACACTGGAAATGGATGAAGATGTTTGGAAATCTTTAGGATTGTTAGCAGTGAGCAAAGCGTGATGTATTGGAAAAAACACTGGCTCTGGAGTTACGGGGCCTTGGTTCAAATCTCACTTTGACACTTTGTCCTTGTATGACTTTGGGTATTTATGAATCTATGATTCTATTACCCTCAAATGAGTGGTTAGGTTAGATGGTTCCTCAGCTGTCTTGTAGGTGAGATACTTAGCTAAGGGTTTAAGCAACAGAATATAGTGACTTGGGTGAAAAGATGCTAGGAACTCACTTTCTTTTCCCAGAATCCATCATTGTGGCATAGGGATGGCATGATAGGATCTTACATAAATTTATAAAATGAAGGGACTGCAGTAGGTTCTTAACCTTTTTTTTTGTGCCTTGGACTCCTCTGGAAGACTGGTGAAGTCTGTGAGCTCCTCAGAATAACATTTTTAAATAACTGGAGGAAATGCTTAATTTCTTCCAAAGGCTAGCAAAAATAAAGATGTAAAAGTTTTCCTCATCCAAGTTCACCCAGAATAAGAACCCTAGATGAGTCAATGACCTCTGACATCCCTTCTTGCTCTAAAGTTATGTATGAGCCTGTCATCCATCCCTGGGCCTCAGCTTCCTTGGTCAATCAGCGTTTATAAATCTGTGATTCTATTACCGTTTCCTGTTAGAATGAATGGTTAGAAATTACCTCAGTTGTCTTATATGTGAGGCACTTATCTCAGGGTTAAAGCAACAGAATATAGTGACTTGAGTGAAAAAGGGCTAGGAATTTACCTTGTTTTCCCAGAATCCATCATTGTTTGGTACAAAGAGTGTACCATGGGTCGACAGGTCAGTCAAGTGCTTCAGGAAAGCTTTGCCTCTGGATGAGCTATTGGAATAGATCAGGACTTCCTGGGGAAGAAATGGAATAGTTTGGGTTGGCCAAGATGCCTCTGGATCAAGGGAGCTTGGGACATGTGGAAGGCCAGGCATGTTGGCCTGGCTTGGATTTTCAATGATGGTGGTCATTGAGATTGGCCATCTTATCTTGGGTGAAAGGCAGTGTGGTATGATGTCAGACATCAGAAGATCTGGGTTCTAGGCTCTTCCCCTTGAGGGAAGGAAGATCAGGCCACTTGTTTATAACAGTTTTAGTTGCTAAGGGCTCAGAGAGGTTAAGCTCCTTGTCACAGAGCTAATGAACATAGGCGGTGGGATTGATAACACGTTTCTTTCTCTACCTGCTTCCCTCTTCAACAGATCATAAAAATCTTTACATGCATCTCTGCATCTGTCACATTAGCCCTTTCTTACAGCAAAGCAATATCCTGTTTATTAATGTACCATAATTTGTTTAGCTATTTCCCTGTTGATAGGAATCTACTTTGTTTCTAGTTCTTTGTTACTACAAAAAAAAATGTTGCTAGAGATATTTTGGTGGGGATGGGGACTCTTTTTCTCAATGACCTCCAGGAAAGTATATGCCTGGTAGCAGAATAGAATCTCTGGGGAACCCAAGTCTTCCTGACTACAAGTCCTGCATTCTATCCACTATGCCACTGACGTGGGGCAGTGTAGTACATTGTCTTTGGAGTGAGAAGACCTGGGTTCAAATCTTGCTTTTGACATTTCCTTCCTGTGTTACGTTGGGCAAATCAAGCAACTCTCCTGCACCTCAGTTTTCTCATCTGCAAAATGGGCCAGGAGGTTGGACTAGATAGTCCTTGAGGTCCTTTCCAACTCTAAATTTATGATCTTATGGTCCTCAGTAAATCCTAGAAGGTCTTTGAGTCTCGATTTCCTCATCTTTAAAATGAGAGTAAGGGCTAATTATCTCACAGGTAAGGAAAGCACGGGAAAGGAAGGGGAACCCACACTGATGAAATCACAGATCTCTTGAAGTATAAAAGTAGTAGTAATGATGATGATGATAACTAACATTCTCGAAAGTGCTTATTATGTACCAGGGACTGTGTGAAGCACTTTGCAATGATCTTATTTGATGCTGCCAAAGACCTGGGATGCAGTCATACCCACTTTAAAGATGTAGAAACTGAGGCAAATCGAGGTTAAGTGACTTGCCCAGGGTCACACAGCTACCCAGAGTTTGAAGACAGACTTGAATTCAAGTCTTCCTTCCAGCACTGTATCCAATGAATCATCTGGCTGCCCCTAATAATAGGAATTTTATAACTGGCATTTATATAATCCTATCTCATTGGATCTTGACAACAACCCTAAGAAGTAGATAGCTGCGGTTATCATTTCCATTTTACTGATGAGGAAACTTTGAGAGAGAGAGAGAGAGGTTAAGTGACTTGTCCAGGCTCATGCAGCTAGTAAGTATAGGAGGCAGATTTCAAAACCGGGTCTCGTTGACTCCAAGTAACATTAGAAGTAACATTCTACCACCAATGCTTTGCCAGTTGTTTTCATCTCTTACATGCCACTGCTCCCTGGGGATAGAAGTAAGATTTGAACTCTAATCTGCCTCATGATAGGCCCTTATTACTGCCTACTTGTATTATTGCAAAAGCTCCACAATCATTCTTCCTGAATCTACTTACTTCCTGTTCTGATCTGTCCTCTTCCCCTGTCAGAACAATCTTCATGCCTTGACTCAGTGAAATTATTCCTTTGTTCAAAAATGTTCAGTGGTTCCCTATTGCCCCGAGTAACCCTAACTCATGGTGCCAGGTCCAATCTGGGACCGTTTGGACCTTCCAGTCTTATTTCATACCACTCTCTTCTATGCTTTAGCTAGTCATAATTTAATGAATACTTGTTGAATTGAAATAAGTCAGAAGGACTGGGTTCAAATCTTGCCTCTGGTAACTTACTACCTGGGTGACTTTGGACATATCACATAATTTCCTTGGGCTTCCATTCCCTCAACTGTAAAATAAAGGGGTTGGACTAGACCAACCTCTGAGATGAGCCCAGATGAGTGTGACAGAAGAATTTTTTTTAAAGCTTGCCCCTTTTTCTCAGCTGCTTTTCATCCCTGTCCTCTTGCATTCTGTCCTTTGCTTTCCTCAATTAGGGTTCGTCCTTTCCTGATACAGATCAGCAGCTTTCCTGTAACTCGCAGTCCTAGAGAGTTGCCCAGGGTACTGCCTGAGGTCACGTGATTTGCCCAGGATCACACAGCTAGTGTCTGAGGCTGGATTTGAACTCAGGAAGATGAGTCTTCCTGACTTCAGGTTCTGTGCACTATGGCACCGTCTGGCAGCCCACAGTTGTATCATGGCTAACTTTGAGGTCAGTTAGGAGGACCCTCTCAGCCTTTGGATAAAAGTGCCCCAACTCTCCTAATTCTGGACTTCACTGATTTTGCTCTTACCTTGATGCTGGATCCCGTTTTCTCATGCTGTCTTGTCCCCTGTTGTCTGACTCTCCTTCCGTATCAACACGATCATGATAACCCCTGCCCTAGGCCACCCTGTGCTCTCCCCCATCCCCACCCCAGACAATCTCTCCCTGAAACAGAACATGATCAACAATTGTTTACTAAGCATTTATCCCATGAGAGGCAGTGTGCAGATGCTATACAAAGATTTCAATACAGTTTAGTCCTTGGGTAAATCCAAAGTACCCAGTGAATAGAGGACCAGCTATGATGTCAGGAGGATCTGAGTTTAAATCTGACCTTAGACATTTACTAGCCCTGACCCTGGGCAAGTCACTTAACGCCAATTGCCTCCAGAAATGCCCCCAAAACCAAAGAAATCCAAGTAAGAGTATGTGGCAATAGGGGTGCCTGGGAACAGTGACCAGGCTCTACCAAGGAATCGTAGTGTAGCTAGCTAACCAACAAGCGTCTTTTAAGCACCCATTGTGTGCCAACCATTGTGATAAGACAAAATACACACAAACAGAGAAGCTCACAGTCTAATGGGAGGGCAGTATGCAAACAATTACCAATAAGATATATATGGAATAAATTTGAGATGATCAATAGAAGTAGGGCACGGAGATAAAGGAGGATAGGAAGAGACTTCTTTCAGAAGATGAGTCTGTAGCTGAGCCTTGAAGGAAGCCAGAAACACTAGGAGATGGAAATGAGGAGGGAGAGTTCTAGGTGCTGGGGGATGGTCAATGAAAACAATCTTCCAGCCAAGTGGAAGACTTAAAGGTTGTACAGGGTTCGTCCCACTCTATCATAGTGTGAATTGTGTGAGGTCTCGCCCCTATGAAGTGGGAAGGCTGGGCCTCAGAACCTCAGCCTCCTGACTCCAAGTCCAGCATTCTTTCTGTTATACCCAAGTTGCCACAAAACAATCCCCGCCATGGGACCAAGGAAAGGAATCAACTATTGCTGCTGCTTGTACATACCGAAAGGAAGTTTGCCAGGGAGGGGAAAGACATCAGAACCTGCAGGAGGTTGCCATTACAGGCAAAGCCATCTCCCATGTAGCCAACCTTGCAGGTACAGTTCACATCTGGAAGCCAGAAGTACAAAGTGCTCAGTGAGTAGCCAGGAATATGAGATAGCTCTGCCCACTCCCACCTCCTTCCTAGGACAGAGAAGTGGGCAGCTATCAGCCCTTCCTTAGGTCAGGATGTCTAAGGTGTCCTTGACCATCCTGGGAGGAAGGCTTGAGAATAGCTCAGCAGCCGTTAGGTCCCAAGCTAGAGATTGGACTGGTGAGCTTACCCTTTATTCGGTAGCAGAAGACATCCCACCGTTCACTTTTATTGGGCCTTGACCCATAGTCCACGATGCCAACAAAGCCTGAACCACAGTTCTGGGAGGAGTAAGCAGTTGGATAGGCCACCCTCCCATCATTGAGCCAACCAGCCGAACAGAGATGGTACTTGGCCTACAAAAAGATAGAGACATAGCTGCTTCAGAAGTGGAATTACTGTTCACCTTGTAGAACTGAAATAAATTCACTTGCTTTTCTTTTCCAGTTTTGTTTTTCCCCCATGATCTCCCAGTCAAGTCAATCAATCATCAAGCATTGATTAAATGCCTACTGTATATTAGTCACTGAGCCAGGGGTTGGGTATACATACATGAAGAACCAAACCATTCTGGTTCTCAAGGAACTTAGAGGTCGTTTAGTCCCATTTTTGGCTGCCAGATGGTGGTGGATTTGAGGGCAGCTAGACAGTGTTATTTGCAGGCCAAGCTGTCCAAGTTAGAATAGCAAGGTGGTACAAAGCCTTCCTGTTTTTGTGCAGAGAGCAGTTTGCTTGTTGACTCATCCCTCTGGCATTTTCCCATGAGGATAGAGGCAGTTCAGCTCCTCCTTTCTGACAACTGTGTTTACCAAGGGCTCAGCCATAGTCATGCCTCATTGAACTTTTGTACAACAGCTAATGTGGTGAGAGACAGGTCCTAAGCATGCCCTTTGAGACCTCCAGCTCTACCTGTTATCCCTGCTTCCAGGAGAGAAGCTGGCAGACCACAGGATCTCAGAGCTCAGGTCTGCAGCAGGCTTCGCGAGGAGGTATCTGCAAAGATACAGGGTGACCCCCTGGAGCGAGAGACCACTAAAGAAGGGGTAGATTGGTCAGAGCTTCTGTGTTGATCTCTATTGGGATTCAGTACATGAATGGCTGATGCACTTCTATCCTGAGCAAGGTAGAGAGACCCAGAAAGACAAGAACAAAGGAAAGGCAGAAAGAAAGGAAGGCAAGTGGAAAAAAAGAAACCATCCTCCAAACTTCCTTGTCATTAAAGTGAGATCCAGCCCCACTCTGGGCTTGTTCTATACCATGAGCTGGACACACTCACATCTCTTACTGTGGTTCAGTAGAATGAGTGCTGGCTTTGGAGTAAGAAGTCCTAGCTTAGACTCCTCGTTTTGTGATGATCCCCTGCGAGAGGCTTAGCTACTCTGATCAATACAGTGAACCAAGACAATCCCAAGGGACCCATGATGAAAAATGCAGAGGGAGATCTGATGGACTCTGAGTGCAGCCTGAAGCCTCCTTTTTTCACTTTCATTGTTATTATTAAGAATATGGCTGTTTTGGAAATATGCTTTGCATGACTTCACATGTATCATTAAAATCAAATTGCTTGCCTTCTTGGTGGGTGGGGGATGGATAGGAGGGGGAGAATTTGGAATTCAATTTTTTAAAAAATGAATGCTTTTTAAAAAAAAAGTAAAATTTATAAAAAAATCCTGGTTCTGCTACTCTCATTTGCTCATATGACTTTGGGATGAGGATGACAATGGCTGGCTTTGGAGAGTCTCCAGTTCAATCCTACTTCTGACACATATGACCTGTGTGATTTTGGGGAAGTCACTCAGCCTTCTTTGAACTTACAGCACTGAGAAGGTGCTGACTTGTATTGGTAGAGGCAGCCCCTTCCTGAGAGCTCTTTATCCGTGGAACAACAGATCCAGGTCCTATGCCTATCTCCATGGCTTGGGGCAAGTAACTTTTGTGCCTCAATTTTCTCATCTGCACAATGGGGAGATGGCATCTAAGGGCGTTCCCAGCACTAAATCCATGATCCTGTGGCATTTCATGCCAGGAAAATATTTTCTGGGAAAGGAAATTCTGGAGTGGATTTTGGCACATATGATTAATTGGTGAATGGGAGGGGAGTTTGGTCAGAGGTTACTGGCTCATCAAGTGATGCTGTCTCTCTACCCTACTGTTTCCAAGGCCATAATGTAAGCATGGGACTCCCCTGCCCCCAAAGCTGATTTTTGTTGGAGCACATGTGGC
The DNA here is from genome assembly GCF_028372415.1 of Notamacropus eugenii. NCBI lineage: Eukaryota > Metazoa > Chordata > Mammalia > Diprotodontia > Macropodidae > Notamacropus > Notamacropus eugenii. The sequence continues at coordinate 286,485,673 of NC_092874.1, read as the reverse complement.
CAAATTGCAGAATCATATGCTTCCCAGCAGGTAAAAAGTCATTAACTATACTTTCTGGAAATGCCTTCTAGCACTTTAAAAACAGCAAGCATGAAACTAACTGCCCGTATGTGCCAAGGATAGGCTAAGATGGAAAGATGCTGACTGGGAACACATTTCACATTATTTTTTTTTTATATTTAAAAATGTCCTGCCAATTTCTGTGCTGAAAGAGCATATTTTTTTTTCATAACCTGAGGTGAAAGGAGTGAGGGAAAGGAGGAGACAGACAGAGAGAAAGAGGGGAAATAGAGATTAGAAGGAAAAGGTGGGGGAGAAAGGAAAGAGGGCTGAAGAAGAGAGGGAGAGAGAGTGTAGAGTGAAAAAAAGAGGAGAGAGAAAAGAGACAAAGAGACAGGAGAGAGAGAGAAAGAGAGAGGGTGTGTGTGTGTGTGTGTGTGTGTGTGCGTGTGTGTCTGTGTCTGTGTCTGTGTCTGTGTATGTGTGTTTTGGAGTGTGTGTGTATGTGTGTGTGTTGGAGTGTGAGTGTGTGTGTGTGTGTGTTGGAGTGTGTGTGTGTGTTGGGGTATGTGTGTGTGTATGTGTTGGAGTGTGTGTGTTGGAGTGTGTATGTGTTGGAGTGTATGTGTGTTAGAGTGTGTGTGTGTGCATTGGGGTATGTTGGAGTGTGTGTGTGTTGGAGTGTGAGTGTGTGTGTGTGTTGGGGTGTGCGCACAGAAATTAGCACGAGTTGAGGATGGCCAGCCCACTCCTTCCTTCTGTACCTCAGGGAATAGGCCACATTCTAGAAATGATCCTAGCCTAGTGCTAATTAGATCATGCTTTTAGCTACTACAGAAGTACAAGAACCCAGGGCATTAGTTGCTTTCTTCTTCTTTTAAATCAATTTCATTGCTGTCTTTTGTCATTCCATCACCTCCATTGTGCCCCTCCCCTTACCCTCTTCCAAAGAGCCATCCCTTATGATAAAGAATAAAAAAATTCTGCAAAACTTGAAAATAAACCATAAAGTTCAGACATTGTATACAGTGTTCTAGACCCATGATCCCCTGCTTCTGTAAAGAAGTGGGGTTGGGGAGAAGCTGCTTCTATTACTTGCTTTTAAGAATACTCAGCAGTGGGTGTGACATCATTGCTTTCTGGAGGACAATGTGATAAATTATCCCAATCCCTTGCAAATTTTCTCTCCTTAATGTTACCTCTCAGAAGCTTTTTTTTTTTTTCCTTCTAGGGCTCAGCCTGAGCTTGGCCTCTTTCATGAAGCCTTCTCCCTGAGTTGACAATGCTTATCCCTTCTCCAGATTTCTTTGTATTATAGATATTTCTATGCATGATCAATTTTCTCCATTATAATACAAGGTGCTTGAAGTCTAGGACTATTTTGTTTCTCTCCTTGTATGTCCCTTATGTAACATGGTACCCTGGCATGGTGGTGTTAACATTGGAATGGATAAATAAGGTCAAATTAGATTCCAGTGTGTGGAAAGTCTGAATAGTCTATCTGTAACTACAGGGGAGCACCAGTGATGACACCCTGTGCCTCCTTTAGAATGGCCATCAATCATGCAATAAGGCTAAGTGTCTATTATGTTAAGTGCCTATTATATGCCATAAGTTGTGCTATGTTCTAAGGACATAAGGATAAAAATTAACCAATCCCTTCCATAGGGAACTCACAGGGGAAGCAACATGTCCACAAATGTACAAAATAAAGGTAATTTGGGCAGTGAGGGAGGCATTAGAAACTGAGGTATCAAGAAAAATCTCTTGGGGGAACTTTGCAGGAAATTAGGGATTCTAAGAGTGGAGATAAACAGGAAACACAACACAGGTTGGCAGATGGGGAGATGGAATGTTGTATGAGCAGAATAGCGAGAGGGTCAGCTTGGCTGGACCAGAGAGACTATGAAGAGGAATGTTAGAGAATAAAACTGGAAAAGTAGCCAGGAGTCAGGTTGTGAAGGACTTCACAGTGGAGATTGCATTTGATCCTAGAGGTGATAGGGAGTCATGGAAGCTTAATGAACAGGAGAGTGACGTGGTTTGATCTGTGCTTTTGGAAAATCACTTTGACAGTAGAGGACAGATTGGGAAGGGGAGAGACTTGGGAAAGGGAGATGAATGAGGAAGCTACTGCAATAGTTTAGGCCAGATGTGATGAGGATGAACTAAGGTGGTTGCCATGAGAGTGGAGAGAATTATAAATACTCTACCCTGTAATTTAAGAAATTTTGTTATTTCTAATGCAGTCACAAAGACTTTAGGAGTTTCTTCCCACCCATCCTCTCAAGTAATAGAAATGTAACATGGGTGACATACTTCTGTGAGGCTTTTTCCTGTTTAGCAATATTCCTGACATATTTTTGAAAAGATGCCAATATATAATAATTATACATAAGGGTTCTGAATATATATTATATATTAATATTAAGATAGAGTAAGGGTTCTTAAGTTGGGGCCTGTGAAGTTTAGAAAAAATACTTTGATAACTATTTCAACAAAATTAGTTTTCTTTATAATCCTGTATATTTTGCGCCTTTATAAATTATTCTGAGGAGGGGGTCCATAGACATCGTGAGACTGACTGTCAGAGGAGGCCTGTGTCAAACAAACAGCAGTCAACTCCTTAAGTAGAAGGTGAATTTCATCAGGTGAATGTGGTGAAAATCATCAAGATCATGCTCACCTAGGCTGTATACCAAGCCCTGCAAGAAGGGCTATGACCAATGACAAGATCCAAAGAGCTAAAGAGATCCAGAAATGGGGAATGAAAATTCACAGCTCATCTTCCTAACAGGTTCTCCCATTGAAGAAGGATAGCTGATATCTGGTAACACTGATGATTTTTGACAAGTTGAGAGGAAATTAAAGGGGAGGGCTAGGGGTACTTCCAAAAGCTGTTAAGCCTGTGCTTTTTTTCTTGTTTATTCTCCCTTCTGTAATGCATAGGTGGTAAGATAAACAAACCACGGGGATTTTGTCTTCAATAGCATCCTCTCTTTGGTGAGTGACTCTTATTCATAGGCCTAAGAACTAGGAGCTCCCTCATTTTAAAGAGGGAGACCAAGTGACTTGGTCACTTCACTGAAGTGACTTGCTCAAGGTTATTCAAGGAGAAAATAATAAAACTGGGATTTGAAATCCTGGCAAATCTTTTGCTCTTTCCACTGCTCTGTGACCTTTGGTAAATTTATATCTTGGTCAACTCATATTTACTTAAATTGCCCTAGTTATAAGTGGCGATTGGTGCTGTCACTGACATCTGTTTATCTCTCTGGGTTTATTAGTTAATAGAACGTGGCAAATTATGTGGTTTTTTTTCTTTTCTTCTGATATTACCCAGAAAGATTAGAGAGAGGTCTAGAGTCTTAGCAGCTGAACTGACTAACCTTCTGGGCATAGGCGAGCTGAACGTAGGTGGCCACTGTTGCTTCTTCTTTAGAACATGTTTCTTTGGCTTCATCAAAGGTCAATTTGTACTGGCCTCGGGGAGAGCGTAGGTGAAAGACGCCAACAGTTGCATCTGAATGAGGAAGAAGAGAACCCATTTACTGAGAGGCAAATGGTGCAGTGTTCAGTCAGACGACCCGGGTTTGAATTTGTTTCTTCTATTTAGAACCATAAGATCATAGATTTAGAACTAAAGAGATCTCAAAGGTCATTTTATAGATGAGGATGCTGAAGCCAGAGCAGTAAAGTGATTTGCCCATAGTTACATGGGTAGTAAATAGTAAGTTACATGGTCCAGGTTTGCTGGTTCCAAATCCACATTGTAATCCTGAGCCTTACTGCTTCTCTCTAACTGTGTCTTTGGGTGAGTCCCTTCCTCTTTCTGGGCCTCAGTTTCCCCATATGCAAAATGAAAAGACTGGATTAAAAAACCCTAAGGTTTTATCTGTGATCCGAGCGGAAGGAAGGCCTTTCTGCTCTGTGGGCCTCAGTTTCATCCTCTGTAAAAACAGAGGTTGGGCTAGATGACTTTTTAAGGTCTCTTCTAGCTCAAACCTATGATGATGGAATGGAGAAATGAAGAAACTTTTGTTAAGTGCATACATTGTGCTAAGACCTAGGGATACACATGGAAACACTGAAAAGTCCTGAACAGTTCATGTTCTAACATGGGGAGGTACACTCTTTGTATGTATGATCCCCTTTACTGGGACATAAGTGGACAATGCTTTTTAGCAGGGAATAGTCAGAACAGGCTTTGGGGGAGCCAAAGTGAGATCTGGTTATGCCTTGGGGTGGCATCTTCCCTGGTTTCTTCATTCTGAATGACCACACCACTATCCAGAGGAGAGAACCACTTGCTTATAAATTTTAACCTCAATTAATAAATATTTGTTAAACATCTCCTCTAAACCAGGAGCTTCTGCAAGGCACCAAGGATACAAATACTGATGTGAAATAATAAGCTGTCCTCAATTTACATTCCATATAGGCTTATCTGCTTTTGTAGAGGTTCCTCAGGGGAAAGAGAAGAAGAAAGGGGAAGGAGCTCTGGCTCTGACTCAGAGGTTCAAATCTCACCTCAGACGCTATCTCTTATACCTGAAGTAAGTCACTTAACCTCTCCATGGCTTAGCGTCTTCATCCATAAAAATGAGGAGATTGGAGTATTTGGCCTTTGGGCATATTTTCTTGCTGCCCTAAATTCAACAATATTTCACATGCGCTCGTCTTTTCCACCCAACCAGACTGTCAGGGACTTGAAGGCAGAGAACATGACTTGGTTTTCCACTTATCCCTTGATTAGTACTTGTTATATAGTAGGCATTTGATAGCGTTACGGATAAGTATAAAATACATCTCATCGACATCATCAATTATCCCCTCCTTCATCGTTTGTATCATCATCATAAAAATAAATCCTGGGATTTATTTGGTGCTACGCATCAGATACAATTGATGATCAGTTGTAGAGTTGTAATAGGGAGGTTGGTAACCTGGACAAGACTCTGAGTCACACTTCTATACCTTTGATTGTGTAGAAACAATTGAGTTTAGCACCTAGTTAGCAAGAATAATTAGTTGAAGTAGGACGTGACCAGATGGGGGCTCCTTCTCCCATCTCACTAGTGCTGGTTGCCTACTCCTAAGTGAGTTCCTCCCTGCCCTGATTCCACCTGCTCTCCTAATCTCCCCAGCAGTAGCCTCTCAGGAGCCCAACGTCTCTGTCTTCTCCTAAAGAAGCATTTTCCTAAGGTCATCTCCCTGCCCCTCCCTGCCATAAGAACGAAATTTGTTGATTTGAGGCACTTCAAGCTGCTTTTCCTGGACACCAGACTCTGGTGACATCTTTATGAATCCTTCATCGGAGAGTTCTGTGCCTATACTTACTTGTTTTTTCTCTATTGCCCCGCAAGCCCCCAGAGCACTGACCTTGGAAGTGGAGGTCTGCACAGTTGGCATCTGCGTGGCACTGCCCATTGTTTTGTAAGCATCGGTCAACAGGGAGCTGCTCCACAACACAGTCCAAGCCATCCCCCACATAGTGGCTTTTGCATTCACACCTGTGCTTACCCTGTTGTGGGAGAAAAAATGCAGCAGTGGAAATCAGCACCTGTCTTCCCCTGCCCCTCCCCACCAGGGCAAAATGTGAATGGGGAGTGCTTATCTTCTCCTCTCAAACCAAACCTACATGCCCCTTCTGGCCACCATTTCTAGATCATGTCTCATGATCTTCAGCCATCATCCTCATTCCCTTCCTGTCCCTCTCTCACTGAGACCTTGGACTTTGGTCCCGGATCATGTTGGGCTCTGACTGGCCAAACTTCCCTTCATCTTGCCTGGAACCTCTGGAATCATTTCTAAACCATGTTATCTTGTGCATGCCCCCCTTTCAGCCTCATCTTATGTGTCATCTTCCCGTGTTAGAAAGCAAACTTCTTGAAGACAAGGACTGTTTGCTTTTGTATTTGTATCCCAGATCTTGGCACAGGGCCTGCACATAGTAAGGGCTTAGTAAATGATCTGTCTAGTTACCTATTCATCCTTCCATCAATCCATTCATCTATCCATCTACCCATATATCTATTCATCCATCTATCAGTCCATTCATCAATTCATCCATCTATCTATCTACATTTATTTATTAATCCATCTATCAATCCATTTATCCATCCATTCATCCATCCATCAATCCATTCATCCATCTATCCATTCATCCATCTATCCGTCTACCCATATATCTATTCATCCATCTATCCATCTGCATCTGTTTATTAATCCATCTATCAATCCATTCATCCATCTGTCCATCTGCATCTATTTATTAATCCCTCTAGCGATCCATTTATTAATCCATCTATCAATCCATCTACCCATCTCTCCATCCATATATGTATTTATCTATAATCATGGGATCATGGGGAGCTGGGAGAGTCCTTAGCAGCCATGTAGTCTAACCCTCTCCTTTATCAAATGAGAAAACTGAGGCTAAGAGAGGATAAATATCTTGTTCACTAATGGATTGGTATGTAGGGGTTGAAACAGTTTCAGAGGGAAATTCACACACTGGAAAGGCTGTCAGGATGAAGAAATTACAGATTTAGTGCTGAAAAGGACATGAGAAGTTATCCACTATAATCCTCTCATGTTGCAGTAAAGGATATTAAACCCTACAATTCTATGAATATAGGTAAGACACAGAGTGGTTCAGGGAACAGAGGAACCTAGTAAGATCCAGGTTCACATCATCACTCTGACCCATTCTGTGATGCTAGTCAAGTCCCAACCCCTCTGTTATAAATTGCAGATGTTTCCATCTGCATTGGTGGAAGAATTTATTTCATACCAGGAGTTCCCTCCGCTGATTGAGATCTGTGTGTCTTCCCCTACTCCCACCTCAATAAAATGAGAAGATTCTTCTCAGAATATCAACTCCAAGTATAAGACAACCTAGAATAAGGACAGGAAACTCACCGGTCCCGTCATGATACAAACTGCATGTTCATGACATCCTCCATTGAGCCCATCTGCACAAGGGTCCACGGCAATGCAGATGTGGCCATCTCCCTTGTAGCCTTTTTGGCAGCTGCAGGTCACCACAGTGCCCACCTGGGAACACTTGGCAACCTTTGAGCAGCCACCGTTGTTCTGCTTGCAATAATCCACAACTGTAAGATCAAAGATGCAATTGACTAAGTTGAACTTTGTATCAGGAGAATAGAGGAGAGAAAAGGTGCAGTCCAGCCCCAACAATGGAGAAGCCCAAGAATCCTTCCTTGAATGATTTCTTTTGGCATTTCAACTTCCATTGGGAGCTCTGCTTTGGTCAAGGAATTCTAAGTATTTCAGGGGTGGTCATGAATATGCAATAGCGAAATTCTGAGAGAAAGTCATCAGTATTTCCCTTTCTTACTGACCCCATTTATACAATTTTATCCAACAAAGATGGAACCAGTTCCTTCTCTGTGTAAGGCACGGGGCTGAGTGCTATAGCTGATGCAAAGATGCACGAGAGATGTTCTTGGAGGAGATAGTGAAGTTGATGACTTGGTGCAGCCCTGCCTCACTTAAATCTAGCTAGTGCACAAGTCAAGATATCACCCTTATGATGTCATTGGTCCACTTTGAGAATGAAGGATCATAAGAGTCTTCTAGGAGATGGTACAAAGGACAAGTCTACATGGTTTCCCTCTTTCTCCAAAGTTGTTGGCTCAGATTGTCTCTGGGAGGAGGATAAGGTTTAGTCTTTCTATGTGACCTTGGGCAAATCACTCTGGGGCTTCAATATCTTTATCTTTCCAGTTTTAAATCAATTTGGGCAAGTCCCAGCCTCCTTGTGCCTTAGTTTTCTCATTCATGAAGTGAGGCATTTGGACTGGTTGACCTCCAAAGTCCTTTCTGGCTCTAAATCTATAATCTTATGAAGAGTTAAGTAGATTTTGTTTTCTATCTTCTGCTTCTGGGAGAAACAGGCAAATAGCCAGGAATAGGACATATAACCCATTGATCCTTAGTTCACTGCTCTCCCTTAGGTCTCAAGGAAAGCCATAGTTGGCCAAATTATTCCATCTTACATTGAGCTAGAGACGCTAAATACAATAAGTAGGGGAACTCACCTGTACATGTTATCCCGTCCCCTTCATAATGCAGGTTACACTCACACGTGCCATTCTCTTTACAGGTGGCATATTTAGAACATGATGGGGAGCACACGGGGGGCAAAGCTATAAACAAAGACGTCACTGTTGGTTGGGAGACACTGGATGTGAATACATCATCTTTTTCTTTTTCTAGGTGTTCCTCCCAGAATTTCTTCATTTTTACTTAATAGTATTTTATTTTTTTCTAATTGCATATAAACATAGTTTTCAACTATCTTCATTTTTGTAATTTTTTTCATTTTCAACTACAATTCATTTTTGTAAGATTTTGAGTTCCAAATGTTTCTCCCTCCCCAGGACAGCAAGCAATCTGCTATAGATTATATGAGTACAATCATATACATATATTTTCAATGCCAGTGCTACATCTGGGGCAGCTAGGTGGCTAAGTGACTAGAATGCTAGACCTGGAGTCAGGAAGACCTGAATTCAAAACTAGCCTCACATACTAGGTATGTGACCAAGTCACTTAACTACTGTTGCCTCAATTTCCTCATCTGTAAAATGGGGAGAGTTAGAGCATCTACCTCTCAGTTGTGAGGAGGATCAAATAAGATAACAATTGTAAAGTGCTTAGCACAGTACCTGGCACATAGTAAGAGCTATGTAAACATTATTTATTTATTATACTTATTAATATTATTTATTATTATTAATAATAATTATTCCCTGGGCAGGTGCAGGAATGTGATCTGAGAGACATGAAAGTGTTAGATTTCTGGAATCTCTTTTCTGTTCTGCTTCTCTCTGCGTGTCTCTTATCAGCACCAGATGGTTGTTGATGAAAGTTAACTTTACAGTGTTCTCAAGTGGGAAGGGACAGGCAGATTGCTCATCACCAGCTCATCTCTTTCCCTTTCTACCAAGAGAGTCTCTTGATATCTTGCCCACTTTTTTCAATTTTTTTTTTGCTTTTTCCACACTTTATTATTTTTGTCCTGATTTTTTCAGTTTGATAAGGAGATGAAGAGCTATTTTGATTGGCTCAGCATTAAATCTGTAGTCTAGTACTAGCTGTGGGATCCTGGGCAAGTCATTTAAATTATCTGAGACTCAGTTTTCTCCTTTGTAAAATGTGAATAATACCTATAATGCGTACGTTGAAAGATTTAGTGAGGTTTAAATCATTCACAAAATGATTTGCAAATTTTAAAATATGTGCATTTCAGACATTATCATCATCATCCTATTATTATCTCCAGAGGACCTAGGTTCAAATCTCACCTCTCACGACCGTAAACTATGTACTCTCAGATAAGTCACTTAGCCTTTATTTGCCTCAGTTTCCTCATCCATAAAATGAGGGGATTTGGGTTAGTCAGAATCTCTTAACCCAGGGTCTATGAACTTGTTTGTTTTTTTTTTAGATTTTAGTAGTTGTCTTAATATAGATTCTTTTATAATTTTATGCATGCTGTATGCATTTAAAATCATGATTCTTGCAAAGAGGCAAATGTCCTTTAGACCCAACAGCCACCTTCGTAGTTTTGTGTACAGGGAGGTTGCCAACACCTCCCTTCTCATCTTGGCTCAGTGAGTCCCCCTGTGTAACTGAGTCACAGTAAAATGACTCCTCACACCGTGCCTTGGGTTGCATTATTTAGGGACGGACCTAGCTGAGTGTCACAGAACCGGCCAACCCAGCCTGTTTCACAGATGCAGTTCCCAGAGCCGGTGATGCCATCGTCACAAGCGCCATGTTCTGAGCATTCACAGGCTGTGAAATAAACAAACAAAGCAAATGAATAATAATAGTCAAGAAGCTTTACTAAGTACGAACTGAAGTGCTGGGGATACAAAGGCCAAAAACCCAAATCATTCCCTGCCTTCAAGGAGTCCACTGTCTACTGGGGAAGACGTACATGACAGCATACAAACAAGATATAGCCAGGATAAAAATAGAGATAATCCTAGAGGGAAGGCCCAAAGATTGCGGAGGACCGGGACAGTTTTCTTGCAGAAGGTGGAATTTGTGGGGGAACTACAAGGTAGAGATGAGAAGGGAGAAGTAGATGGGAGGAAATTGTAATGACAAAAATAAGAAAGATGATGATAATGTCTGAAATGTGCGTATTTTAAAATTTACAAATTGCTTTATAATTGATTTAAGCCTCACTACAATCCTATGATGATAGGCATTATAGGTACTATTCACATTGTACATAGGGGAAACTGAGTCTCAGATAATTTAAATGAATTGCCCAGGATCCCACAGCTAGTAAATATTTGGGGAGAGCATTTAAATCCAAGTCTTCCAGAATACAAATAAAGAAGGTTGGAAATCAGACTGGGATTGGGTGTAAATAGTTATCCCATCCATTCATCAGAGATTTGCCGAGGTTCTAAGCACACTCCAGTTTGGGGAAAGGGGGGAATATCAAAGCCAGAGAACATAGTGTCTCTCCCCCTCCAGTGTGTGATTAAAACACCACACATTTCTATAGCAGTTCAAGGTTGACAAAGCAATTTCTTCTCGACTCCATGGTGTTTTATCACAGTTTTTGTTAATGCTTCTGACACAAGGAAGAGGGCTGAACTTAGAGTCAAAGGGTCTGGGTTTTAATCCTGTTTTTGCCACTGGTCCTGACCTTAGGCAAATCACTTAACTTCCTATGCCTCAGTTTTCTCATGTGTAAAATGAGGGGGTTGGATTAGAGATCCTCTCTAAGGCTCCTTCTGGCTCCAAACCATTTGGAATCTCTTCCCTTTGCCTCAAGCCTTGTAGAGTTATTTGGCAGAGCCCCTGCTTTGACCACAGATTCAGCCAGTTGCATGATGGGAATGATTTTAGCCAGCAGCAGGAGCTGGGGCTGTCCCAGACTCTTCTCATTTGGTCTTCCACGTGTCCACAAAGACATGGCCTTACACTCTTGATCCCTACTTTCCTTTAATGATTCACTGGGTCCAAGCAAAGTAGGTGGGGTGGAACTGGACAGTGGTGGGCTCTTGTCTCAGGTATGTAGACAAGATCACTGGGCGTCCTGCCCAGAAGCCCCTGACTTTGCATGGAAGGGCTCAGAGACAATCTCAGACTCTTGTAGGTGGTATTGGCCCCTACTGCCTTCATCTGCTTCTGGGCTATGTGTACCATGGGAAGGCTCCATTTGAGTGACCTCTTCCGCCTGAGGAGCAGATGACTGTCCCCTTAGAGAAAAGAGGGAAAAGAATGAGCCCCTCTGGAGGAGCAAAGGAAAGAGAGATATTACACAGGATGAGAAATTGGGGGAGAGCTCTCATCTGCATTGGTGAAAAAAAGACTTACGAGCCAATGAGACAACCCAAGGACCCTGAGAGGTCACCTGTCCAAGTCCTCATTAGAGTATCATAGACAATAAATGCTTGCAGGCTTGTTTTATGTTTGTGGAAAGTGAGTTTCAGGGAGAAGTGACATAGAACCATAGGCCATCTGGGCCAACCCCTTTACTTTTTAGGGCCAACCAGGTGGTACAGTGGAGAGATGCCTGGGCCTGAAGCCAAGAAGACCTGAGTTCAAATCTAGCTTCAGACAGTAAGTAACTGTGTGACCCTGATCAAGTTATTAACTTTTTGCCTGCCTCACTCTCCTCATTTGTAAAATGGGGATAATACACCTACCTCAAAGGGTTGTTGTGAGGATTAAGTGAGATAATAATTGTAAGGTGCTTAGCACAATGCTTGGCATACAGTAAACATTGTTTAAATGGGAACTATTATTATTATTATGGGCATGTAGGTGGTGTAGTGGATAGAATATTGCGTATGGAGTTAGAAGTTCAAATCTGGCCTCAGACACTTACTAGCTGTGTGACCCTGGACAAGTCACATCACCTTGTTTGTCTCAGTTTCCTCATCTGTAAAATGAGCTGGAGAAGGAAATGGCTAACCACTGCAGAATATTTGCCAAGAAAACCCTAAATGGGGTCATGAGGGGTTGGACAAAACCAAAAATGACTAAAAAATAACATCAAAATTACTGAGGAAATTGAGTCCCAGGATGGAGAAGACACTTAGGATAATAGATTCTGAATTAAATTGGTCCATAGAGGCCACCTGGTCCAGGCTCTTTATTTTATAGATGAGGAAATGGCAGTCCAGAGCATGAAGTAATTTTCCCAAGGTCATGGAGGGAAGCCAAAGGGTCCTTTCAAGCCTAGGCTTTAGGCTTGAAAGAGAACTTAGAGCTCTATGATACAGAGCTAAAAGGGACTTGAGAGACCATCTAGTCAAATCTCCTTATTTTACAGATGGAGAAACTGAGGTCTAGGGAGACTTGACTTTCCCAGAGTTATATAGGTGTGTGATAGAGCTGTACTTAAAATTCTCTCAAGTTCAGCATTCTTCCCACTATACCATGATTTCTTCCCTCTAGTTCAGTGCACAACATTTTACAGATAGATAAACTGAGGCTCACTCTTCTGTTCAGTCCCAGAACTTCAACTTACAATGCTCTTTATACATGAGTCCCTTGTGTGAATGATTTCACATAGCATCATAGCTACAAGACCTTGGGAACATCAAGCCAGCAAATATTTACTAATCACTCACTACATGCCAGGCATGTGCTAAGCTCTGGGGATATGACTCAAGATAATAACACAGTCAGATCTTCTCATCTTACAGAACAGGCCCTGGGGAGAATGTGGTCTAGGACATCAGAGCTTAGTGGCTCTGGAGAAAGGGTTAAGATGAGTAGTGAGCTCTCCACTTACATTTACAGTCTGGTCCGTATCTTCCAGGCCAACACAGTTCACATGCCGTTCCATTGAACCCAGTGTTACATCTGCACTCTCCACCCCCAGAGTATTCGTCGATACAGACACCCCGGTTATTGCATGGAGTTGTGGGTCCTCCAGGACAGGCTGGAAGAGATTGAACATAGGTGAATCTTTTGGAGCTTAGCATTTCATGGTGGTCAAGTGGGTAGCTGAAAACCTCTTCAGCAATGGAATCAGATGGATGTCAACAAGGAAAGGCAGCAAACCCAATAGGGGAGGTCAGAGAGGCCCCGCAATCTGCCTAGGTCAGGGTCATGAACTCCTCTGGTAGTTCAGTGAAGCTTCGAGAAAACATGGGAGGCGTTTTGGTAGTGCAATGGTTAGAGCATTGGGCTTGGAGTCAATTACTTGCTATGTGACTCTGGGCAAATGACTTCACTGCTATCTGCCTCAGTTTCCTCCACTGTAAAATGGGGATAATAATAGCACCTGTCTCACAGGGATATTGTAAGGATCAAAATGAGATATTTGGAAAGGGTTTAGTGCTGGTACTTGGTATATAGTAGATGCTTAATAAATGCTTATTTCCTTCCCTCTCAGAATAATGTTTTTAAGGACATAAAATAAAATATATAGGATTGTGAAGGAAATGAATTATATTGAAATATAGTTATTAAGATATTTTTTGAAAAAACAAGCTATAGAACCGAGGTTAAGAATTACTGGCCTAGGTCCTGGCTGGTTCATTGTGTGAGTATCTAGCAAAAGTCCCTGGTGACTCAGTTTCTCAGTGATCTCGCTGCAATGGTCACATTTATCATCTTTTTCTTTGCCAGGGGATTAGAGGATGGTATTAATAGCAATTGAATGATAAGCTCCCTGGGCATCAGGAGGTGGCAATTCTTTTTCACTTCAATTCAGTTCAGGTATTTAGTAAGCTTCATTGTGTTAAATACTTGGAGAAGCCTTGCTAAAGAAGGCCAAGTCAACACTTTCTGAGATCTTGCAGTCTAGCAGGGCATACACAAGACAACACACCCTCGTCCCAGTCATAAGGGGGTGATGGAAGAAGGGCAGGGTCTCACCTTGACAGTCTCTCCCAAAGTAGCCCTTACAGCATTTAGGCAACCTCATAACCATCGTACACTTCTGCTGGCAGCCTTCCACGTGTCTCCTGAAGGGCAGGTCATAAAAACACTTTTGCTTCACTCCCTAAAGAGATTCCGAGCCCCCACAGAGGGCAGAAGAGGAGAAGGAAGAAATCCAGAGAAGACATTTATCAGTAAGGTGAATGGAACACATAGTAGGGTTCCTGCATCGATATCTCAATTGCTATCGCTGTCACAACTGTCTGGACAGCAATGGTCATTGGGTGCTGAGTGACGTGAACTACCCTTCCCCAGATGTGGATTGATTTTATTTTCCCCTTTTTGGAAACCAAACTGAGTGTCTGGCTATCCAACTACTCCCTTGTCTGGGTAATTTTAGAGAGGGGTGGGTGGGTTGGTAACTTGGTAGAATTATTTTTTTTCCTCTCTTTACCCCATGTATTCATTTGCCTGAACACTGACCTAAATACTAATCATATCACATATGAATGTGAATCATATCACATGCATAATACACACGCACACACAACATACCACACACACTCTATTGGGAGCCTCTGATACACCTGCTGCTATTTGGCAAGTGATCTGCCATAGTAAAGTTGTTTCAGATAGGAAGTACATAGCTGAGTCTGAAATATTATTTTGTTATCAACATACAGTCAGGAAGACCTGAATTCAAATATGAATTCAGATACTTGTTAACCGTGTGAGCCTAGATCACTAGTTACTTAACTGTTGCCTGCTTCAGTTTCTTCATCTGTACAATGGGATAATAACAATATCTACCTCATAGGGTTGTTGTGAGGACCAAATGAGATAATATTTGAAAAGTACTTAGTACTGAACCTGGCACGCAGTAGGTACGTAATAGATATTTGTTTCATTTCCTCGCCTCCCTTTCCATCTAATGCTAATTGATTGTTTCAAGTCCCAGATGGACATGATTAGCCGAGTTCCCTGGATGACATTCTCCCAAGGGGAATGCAGACATGTGAATCCTCTCCTCCCCCAACGTCCAATGGAGCAGAAGGAGATTCCCCACCTCCCCAACAACATAGCTAAAGAGGAACAAAGAGTATTCTGACAAGAGTGGGAAACCTGGATTCCCTGCTATAGACAAGATACTTAAATTGCCTAGTTTCCTTCATTGGTTTGGAGCAGACAAGCATCAGAAGTCTTATGTAGCACTAGATTTCTGATCTTTTCTCACTAATTTATGCTCAACATTTCCTCCTCTTCCTTCTTCTCTCTCTGTCACTCTGTCTCTCTCTCCAGCCTCAAAATCACTTACAGCTTTCCTGCTGCTAGTTTCCTCATTAGAAACCCTACAAGTAACACCTGTCCAGCCCAGAGGGGTGGGACTGCCTGGAACTGTATCTACTGCCAGTAAAAAGCCATCCTCTCAGCTACACTAACTGGCTCCTCTGCATTTCAGCCTGCTGGGCTAACACCCCCTGCCCTCCACACACATGCACACAAGGGTGCATACTTACACAATACATGCACATGCACATGTACACACACATACACACTCACACTCTGATGTTAAAACCAAACATAGGCTTTTCCCTCTACAACTGCTATCACAATTACCTTTGGCTTACTCCACGTTGGGCAGCGAGGAACGTTGTAGCAGCTCCCACAGCTTCCCTGGTATGGACAAAAAGATATTTATTTTTTGAAGATCAAGAACCTCTCTTAGGTGGTCATCATAGAGAAGGAATTAAGACACCACAATTTTGTCATTTTAATGAAGAAAACGGGACAAAGTGGATTCACCTGGTTAACCAGGGGCCAAAATGCCTCGTTAGAGGAAGATGATTTCACATATTGACTGTCCCATGGCCAGAACCCAGAGAGCATCATTGTAGTGACACTCTATGGTCTCTTCCTTTTTTGACGCTTTAATTTTCACTCTTATGGGTGTGGTCTCTGTCCACCTACTTGGCCTTTTTCCTGCCAACACCTACTTTTGTTCATGGCTCTCCCATTAGAATGGAAGGTCCTTGAGGGTATAGACTATTTCTTTCCTTCCTCTTCCTCTTTCCTTAGCACATGGTCTGCAGCTGGTGACGGCTTAGTAAATGTTTGTTGATCGAAAGTCCTTTTCAGTTATACTGAAGGTTAACCCCTCACATCTAGAGATGACTATTGAGCTAGAGTTCTTTCCCTCTTCCTGTCTCCCTGTCAGCTCAATGGGCTGTTATCCTAGTGCATAGCCCAGTATCTGGCACATAGTAAGTGCCTAATAAAACACTTGTTGATTGAATGACACCACCACGGAATCACTACCAATTCCCATATCCTTCAGGCTATCTCTGAATAGATTGGCCACAAGACCTCTGGGGCTTTTCCATTTGCCACGCTGCAGATCATAGGACACAAGCATTGGCTGGAAACAAGCCTAGCACCAAAGCAACAAGGGGTGGAGCAAGACAATTTTAGGACTGACTGAGACATTGAAGATGATGAAGTTGTCACAGCGGCCCCCCAAGCTGGGGTTCATCAGCATGCAGTCAATCCCATATGCAACGCCACTCTCAAACTCAAGCTGCCGCTGGACAATCCGGCACTTCTGGTCATTCAGAAAGAGGTCACCCTAAGAGAAAGGGGAGAAAGCCAGTAGTCAGCCTGCAAGCCCTCCCAAGTCTTTTATCTGCATCCCAGGCTGTGACAACTAGTGGAGAGACTGGACCAGCTTCCACCAGCATCCTTCTTTGATACTTTTATGGTGACAACCTTGGACTCTTAAAGGCAGTAGCAGAGCCCAAGGCTGGGAAAGATCTGAGTACAAATATTAGCTAATACATGACTGTTGTCTGGACACCTAGAGTTACAAGGGACCATGGAGGTCATCATGTGCAGCCCCTTTATTTAACAGATGAGGAAACTGAGACCCAGGTGATTTGCCCAGGTCCAAACTGGGGTCTCAGGTGGGATTTGAATCTAGGTCTTCCTTAGTCTAGGAACATTGCTGTGTCCATCCATGCCACCTCCTTAGCACCAGAAGACTGGCCATGAAGTGATGACATTCTGGGCCAATGGACACTGTTTGTTAGGTCTGAATAAGTTATGATCTGTGGTATCAGAAAACTTGAATTAAAATCCTGTCTCAGACGCTTGCTATCTGTATGACCCTGGGGAAGTCACTTCCCTAACTGTAAAATGGGGATAACAATATAAAATAAAACAAATAATAAATAATACTGGATAACAAAATAATAAATAAAAAACAAATAAATAAGTAAATAATAAATTAATATTTTATAATAAATAATTTAATAAAATAAAATATAATAATAAATAATATAAAATAATAAAACAAATAATAAATAAAATAATGATAATAAAAACCCATTTCCCAGGGTGGTTGTGAGGCTCAAATGGGATAAAATTTGTCTTTTGAAAATCTTAAAGTACTATACAAATGCTATCATTATTATTATTGATAAAAAGTTATTATGGATAATGACTGTCAATAAAAAATAATGATAATAATAGCATGGAGAAAGTAGCCATGCTCACAAAATTCTTTCTTTTATAAATCTGGAGTTCAGTAGAAAGAATGTTACATTTTGAATTAGAGGACATGCATTCAAATCCCAACTTTCCCATATCCTACCAATGTGACAGCTATGGAAGCTAGTTAGGGGCCCTCATAGCAGATAGAGCGCTGGGCCTGAAGTCAGGAAGACTCATCTTCCTGAGTTCAAATCTAGCCTCAGACACTTACTAGCTGTGTGACCCTGGGCAATTCACTTGACCCTGTTTGCCTCAGTTTCTTCATCTGTAAAATGAGCTGGAGAAGGGAATGGTAAATTCTTCCAGCATCTTTGCTAAGAAAACCCTGAATGGGGTCACAAAGAGTTGGACATGACTGAAACGACTGAACACCAACAACAAACCATGTGACTTTGGGCAAAGTAATTAATCTCTCTGGGTTTCAGTGAACTCATCTATGAAATGAGGGGGCTGTTGATGACCTCTGAGACTCCTGGCAGCTGGAAATTCAAGTTTCTAAGAGCTCACAGATTTGTTCCCATTATCCCAGTCCTTCTGGGCAGTACTTACAATGTTGTTCTCATCACCACATTTCACATTGAGTTCAGAACCTTGTAGGGTCTTCCGAGATGCAACACTGGGCAAGTCCACTGCCAAGATCTGGGTGAGAAAAACAGTGCTCCACTAATATAGCACCTGAAGGACCCCAGGGTACTTGGACAAACCCATGTTCTTGGGCTACCTTTCCCAAGAGTTGTAATATTTTCAGTAAGATGCTTGATATTATTTAGGGGAAGAATAACTGGAAAGAAGGCCCACAAAAAAAGATTCTCTGGAGAGACTCACCTTTCAGGGTTGGGTTAGAGCAGAACCATGGGAAAGTCAGGTCATCAAGGTAATGACCCAGCTAACCATGTGGTTCTGCCAATAGGATGTTTTATTTTTATCTCTGAGTTTACAACAAACAGTAAAATCTATTAGAAATAAATACCATGGTTAGGGAGGAAGGGTGGAGGAGCAAATTCAAGGGCAAGTAGGGTCTTGCGTAAGGTCACATGGAGTAAGCAGCCACCAACTTTGCTCATGTCTATGGCTGGCCTTACTTCAGGCTGAGAGGAGTGTTAGTCCTTGGGATGCCACTGAGTTCACAGTGGGGTCTCTGGAGCCCTTACCTTGGAATCTCTGATGATGTGAAACTTGAGATAATCCTTTAGTTTGTCTTTGTTGTCTTTATCAAACAGGAAATTCTGTTGTTCCTGGGAAAGGGCCTCCAGAGCTTTGTCCGTGGGCCAGAACAGGGTTACGGGTTTGTGAATGGGGTCATTGATGACACTTAGCAAACCAGCATCCTGAAACACACAGTGAATCAGCTTCAGGACTCCAGCCACAAGGCAAAGGGAGGAGGGAGGAAACAGTTTAGAATCTGTGTGAAAACCTTGGCACCCTCCTCCTCCATAACTTTCAGTGGTTTGCTTGGAACTCTGTTGACCAATTTGTGATGCACAGAAATGTTTATCAGACCATGGCCTCCCTGGTCCACATTGTCTTAGAAAAGCACATGAATCCCAAAGGAAGTTGAAGTAGAAAAGCCCCCAAATATGCAAAACTATCTGTAGTAGTGAGACTTATAATAGCAAAGAGACATAAACAAAGAAGATGCCCATCAGTGAGGGTCAAACAGACTGTGGCATATGAATGAAACATTCAGGAAATTTGGGAAGACTTGAATGACCTGACTCAGAGTGAAGAAAGTAGAATGAGGAGGATTCACTCAGTGACCACAATAAAGTCAAGGAAAATATCGATAAAGGACTTTAGAACTTCGATTAACACAGTGAAAATTTTACTTTTGTGAGCTGTTGGGGAAACAAATCTTCTTCCTCTTAGCAGAGAAGTGGAAGACTATGGTATACTTTGTAACAGACAGCCAATATGTTCATTTGTTTTGTTTAACTGCTCTCAAGGAAGACTGGTGGTATGGGCAGTGGTGCTACTTACTGATGGTGTGTGTCAATAACAAATGATAAGTGGTGTTGAAAAACATCAGTAAAATATTTAAGAATTCTTTTAAAAAAGAAGATATAATAAAATACTTGAGAGTCTACTTACCAAGACAAATCCAGGAACTATATGAACACAACTATAAAACACTTTTCACACAAAAAAAGCCAGATCTGAACAATTGGAAAATATTAATTGGTCATGGGTAGGCTGAGCCAATATAATAAATACGACAATTCTACCTAAATTAATCTATTTATTCAGTGCCATAACAGTCAAACTATCAAAAATTATTTTATAGAGCTAGAAAAAAATAATAAAATTCATCTGGAAAAACAAAAGCTCAAGGATATCAAGGGAATCAATGAAAAAAAATGTGAAAGGTGATAGTCTAGCTGTACCAGATCTCAAATTGTATTATAAAGCAGTAATTATCAAAACAATCTAGTACTGGCCAAGAAATAGAGTGGCGGATCAGTGGAATAGATTAGGTACTGATTACTTTGTAGTAAATGAACATAGTAATCTAACATATAATAAACCAAAGATCCAAGTTTTTAGAACAAAAACTCACTATTTGACAAAAACTGCTGGGAAAACTGGAAAATAGCATGGCAGAAACTAGGTATAGATCGATATTTCACACCATATACCAAAATAAGGTCAAAATGAGTACATAATTTACACATAAAAGGGTGATACCATAAGCAAATTAAGAGAGCATGGAGTAGTTTATCTATCATATTTATGGATAAGGGAAGAATTCAGGATCAAAGAAAATATAGAGAACATTAAAAATATAAAATAGATAATTTTGATTATATAAAATTCAGTTTTTGTACAAACAAAACCAATAGGACCAAAATTATAAGGAAAACAGAAAACTGAGAAAAAAGTTTTATGCAACAAGTATCTCTGATAATGGCCTCAATTCTCAAATATATAGAGAACTAAGTCGAATTTATAAGAAATAGAGGTCATTCCCTAAATGACAAATGACCAAAGGATATCAGCAGGGAATTTTCAGACAAAGAAATCAAAGCTATCTACAATCCTAGGAAGAAATGCTCTAAATCACTATTGATTAGAGA
Source organism: Notamacropus eugenii (assembly GCF_028372415.1). Taxonomy (NCBI): domain Eukaryota; kingdom Metazoa; phylum Chordata; class Mammalia; order Diprotodontia; family Macropodidae; genus Notamacropus; species Notamacropus eugenii. Next base: position 286,465,163 of record NC_092874.1, on the reverse strand, counting down.
AATGAAAATTAAAACAACTCTGACATGCAACCTCATACTTCTCAGATTGGTTAATGTTACAAAATGAAAAAATGTTGGATGTTGGAGGGGTTGTGGGAAAACTGGTACACTCATGCACTGCTGGTGAAGTCATGAACTGATCTAACCATTCTGAAGAGTAATTTGAAACTATGCCCAAAAGGCTATAAAACTGTGCATACCCATTGATTCAGCAATACCACTGCTAGGTCTATATCCCAAAAACATCCAAAAGAAAAAAAAAAAGGGAAAAGAACCTATTTGTACAAAAATATTTCTAGCAGCTCTTTTTGTGGTGGCTAAGAATTGGAAATAAAAGGAATGTCCAGCAATTGGGGAATGGCCAAAGAAGTCATGGTATATGAGTGTAATGGAATATTATCGTGCTGTAAGAAATGACAAGCAGAATGATTTCAAAAAAACTTGGAAAGACTTTCATGAACTGATAGCGAAGTGAACAGAACAGTAACATTGTTTGATGACTGTGAATTTTGAATGATTTAGCTATTCTCAGCAATACAATGATCCAAGATAATCCCAAAGGACTAATGATGAAGCATACTATCTGCCTCCAGAGAAAGAACTGAAGTTTTACATAATTGCACATGTATAACCTATGACTGATTGCTTACCATCTCAGGGAGAGGAGAGGAAAGGGAGGAAGGGATAGAATTTGGAACTCAAAAATGTAAATGAAAATGTCTCAAAATTTAAAAAAAGAGGACATAAAATGATATATAGTACAATGAAAGGAACACTGACTTTGGAATCAGAAGCCGTGAGTTCAAATTTCAGCTCTGACATTTGCTCCTTTGATCCTTAAGGCAAATCGCTGCCCAAATCTTAGTTTCCCCATCTGTAGGATAACTGGGTTGGATTAGATGACCTCTGAGGTCCAGTTTAGTTCTAAATCTTTGACCCTGTGATTACTTCACTTCCCTGGGCCCCCAGTTTCTCCATCTGTTAAACAAAGGGGCTAGACTAGATGACCTCTAGATGTAAATTCTGAAAATACTAGTTATTGTCCAAAAGATGGCAGCCAGGATGGTGAGACCTGATGCCATTCTGTGCAAGAATCAGAGGAAGGGAGTGGTATCTTTAGCCTGGGGAAGAAAAGGAAGGGGATTTGATGAATGTCTGCAACTCTTTAAAGATTGTCATGAAGAAAAGGAATTGGATAGTTTTTGGGCATGAGAAGACAGAATTAGCATAATGGGAATAAGCTACAATGAGGCAGATTTCCATTCAATTTGAGGAAACAATTTCCCCCAAATTAAAGCTATCTAAAAATAGAATGACCTGTCTCACGTGGTAATGAGCCCTCTGTCATTGGAAATCTTCAACTAGAAGCTAGATGCTTAGGGGTATTGTAGGTAAGTAAAGGATCCATGCTTCAGGTAGGGGTTAGACCAGATGACAATGTAGGTCCCTTCCCACTCTGATTCCTTCACTATCCATACAAACTCAAGAGACTATGGAGTTGAATTCAGACTTGGATCATTTAGTCCAAATCCTTCCATTTTATAGATAACGGAAACCAATGAACCCAGAGATTTAAATACTTGTCAGAAGTCCCCACTGGTAGTAAGCATTTGAGACAATATTAGCTTGTTCTCCAGAATGTCTGCCTTTCCTAATGCTGCCTTGGGAAAACAGAGCAATCCTGAGAAAACACCTCCAAGCATTTAATCCTCCTTCACTGTCCTCAGTTAGTACTGGGAAGTCATTTCTGGTTGTCCTGATCCATATGTGGCCTCTGGACCCAGATGGCTCCAGAGGAGAAAGTGAGGCTGGTGACTTTGCACACCCTGCCTCACTTAAATCCAATTCACTTCCATGTCATGGCATCATGGTCCTCTTTGAGATCAAAAATAAGCAACTACAATAATAGTCTTACCTGTAGCATGCTGCTGAACTTCAAGTATCCCTGGCGAATTGCCACTGAGGTGAGATTCTCCTACAAAGAGACAAATATGGTATGTTTCCTCTCACTTGACCAAGAATTAAGTTGTTGGTTCACATATTTGAGGTTCTACTACTCAATCTGGCAATCAATCAAGAAACACTTATGAAACACCTACTATGTGCCAGCCAATGTGCTAGGCTCTGGGGAAAAAATACAAAATATAATATGTGCTTACTCTACAATAGATGCTTAATAGATACTTGTTGAATAAATGAATGAGTCTGTATAAAGGTTGCCTGTCCTCTTTCCCAGTGGAAAATATCAGCCCGAGGGCAGATATTTTTCATCTCATTATTATATTCCAAATGCCCGGCACTTAGTAGATGCTTAATAAATGTTTGTTGAACTGAATTTAATAAGGATTTCAATAATTCTCCCTTTGGATTAGAAACCTACTTAATTGAATTTAGTAGGATCTCCAGATTTCAAGTTGTCATTGTTCTGTCATTTCAGTCCTGTCTGACTCCTTGTGACCTCATTTGTGTTTTTCTTGGCAAAGATATTGGAGTGGTTTGCCATTTCCTTCTCCAGCTCATTTTATAGATGCAGAAACTGAGGCAAGTAGGGTTAAGTGGCTTAGGGTCACACAGCTAGTAAATATCTGAGGCTGGATTTGAACTCAGGAAGTTTTCCTAACTCCAGGACTAGCACTCTATCCACTATGGTACCACCTAGCTGGCCCAGGTTACAAGTTAACATGACCCTTCTTTACTCACCATATTATTTCCAGAGGCATCTTTGTGGATTTCTTGCAAATTTTTCGGAACCAGCACTTGGTCTATGATGTGGATCACCCCATTGTTACAGATGATGTCACTGGAGATTATTTTAGCTTTACCATTCAAATATACTGTATCCTGAAGTGAACCAGAAACAAGTATAACAACCAAATTCAAAACTGATGACTGGGCATGTTGAACCACTTCATGAAGCCACAACAAGTGATAGTAGTAATGATGAGGATGATAAGAGTCGTGGTAGTTTACTTCATATAGGACTTTAAGGTTGGAAGAGTAATTTACTTACATTTGAGTTTCCACAAAAAATCCAGAAGACAGTTACAATAGGCATTATCACCCCCATTCTACAGATTAGTAAATTGAAGCTCAGAGTTGAAATGACTTGCCCATTGCCATATAGTAAATGCTAGAAGTGGAATTCTGACTCATCTTTCCTATTTCCAGTCTAGCACTTGATTGACTAATAACAGTAATCATTATTATTATACCTAACATTTACATAGTGTTTTAAATTCTGCTTTATATGTGTATACTGTCTCATCTGATCTCCACAACAATTCTGTGAAGTAAGTGCTGTTATCAGCCCCCATTTACAAATGTGGAAACTTTTTGAGCCTAAGAGAGTTTAAGTGGGTTGCAAAGGGTTGTACCAGTAATAAGTGTCTAAGGTAGGATTTGAACTCAGGTCTTCTGGACACTGGATCCTACCTGGTAGTTGCTCATGATGCAACAATTGTGGGCAAAACAGAGCCAAAAGGACATTTGGTGCGACCAGGGCTCTGAAATTGAGAGGGTGTTAGCTACATTGATTTCCCACAGAAACATTGAACCTAGCACCTAGACATCTAGAATTGTTCATGAAGATAGGAAACTCCTGGTAGTTCTTAGATTCTAGCTGAGTGCCTCTCTGTCCCAAGTCTGCCCAACTGACCTCCTTCTATGCTGCTTAACTGGGGCAGTTATAATTAACATATTCACTAATTATAGCTCTGGGGCAAAATCAAGAGATCAATTAGTGATCACAGAATTATGGGTCTAATGTTAGAAGGAGCCTTAGGGACGATAAAGTTCAACCTTTTCATTTTTGTAGATGAGGAAACTGAGGCACAGGGTCAAAGAACGAGTAGGTATCTGAGGTAGGGCTCAAACCTAAGGCTTCTTGACTTCATGTCTAGGTTCTATCCATTGTTGTCTCCTATTTTAGTCATTCAAAGTCCTGCTAGCGATTGTTTTCATAAGAAAATGAACTAAAGGCAATTTTCATGTGCAGAAAAACACAAGATACAGTATAAATTTAAAAAATCAGTAGTAATAGTTGTTTACTAGTGATCAATTCTCTCAGGTATTTATTACCTATGACTGTATAGGAATTCAGTCTAGGTTAGGCATGGGAGGAGTTGGATAAAGGACCTGAGGTTCCCTCCTGTCCGTAAGCCAATGAAAAAAGGGTGATGAAACCAATCTGGAAGGAGTAAGAACCCCCTAGGGGACTTTAGAAGGCAGCTTCTCTCACCTGGGACACAGTGATGTGGACAGCTTCCCCTTGGAGTGAAGTCATACTTGGAATCAACTTTAGGTTTTCTAAGAGCAACTGGTGGCAGGAGACCATGTGGTATCGAAGCATCTGTGGCATGACCCCCTGGGTGGTCCACGCTTTAACCTGGGTCTGAGGATGATGATAGCAAGCAGCAACAATGATGGTGAGCATTGATATTGATCATCAAGGTTTGCAAAGTGTTTTACACCTGTCAACTCATCTGGTCCTCAGAACAACCTTGGCAGGCTATTATTGGTTATCCTCATTTTACAGATAGAGAATGGAGGTAGAGGTTAAGTGACTTGCTTAATGCTTATGCAAGTAAGAACCTAAGCTAGAATTTGAATTCAGGTCTTCCTCACTCCAAGTCTAGTGCTCTATCCACTGTGATTCTTTGGCCTTCATTTTAGAAGAGAACCATTGACATTCTAAGGTGATGTCTTGACTTGTGTGTGAATTGGATTTAAGTGAGGCAGAGTTGCATTAAGTCGCCAGCCTCACTTGGTCTTCCTGAGTCATTGAAGTCCAGGAGCAAGACAAAAGTCAAGATGACTGGTGATAGCCCGAGATGCAGTGGATAACCTTGGTGTCTTTGATACTTGACCAAGCTCTTTGGCTGCCTTCATGACCACTGAGACAAATGGTTCTCATTTGTCCATACTTCTGGGGGAAGTTTTTACATGTTTGGGGTAGACATCCCCAACTCACAGATGGGTTTGAGGCATGTCATTTATCCTCAACCTTATTTAGCCCAGCTGCCAAGATGGTTTTTACTGGAGTGTGGTTCATACTACATCTTCTTATAGCCTCAGGTGAGAGCTGGGTAAAAGATGAACACCAAAGGAGGAGGAGCCCCTGAAAAGGGCTCAGTAAGCTCTCACACTGTAAATTCTAACACCCATACACCCTTTTAAACTGCCAATGCTAGGAATATCACACACTATATTCTTTCCTTTTTCTCCTTAGTATTCTCCATGAAAGTAAAATGGGTTGACTGAGTGGAGAGCAAGGATCTAACATTATTTTTTAAGCCCATCGTATAATTATCATCATCCTTTTCAAGAAAGATGAAAAAGAGATAATAATAAGAATAATTTGATTTATAAGGTATAAATTGGTAAGGTATAACTTAAGGTTATCTAGAGATGGGAAGTGCTAGATCTAGTTCAAGGTCTAGAGGTGGAAGGAAACTCTGAAGCCGGTGAATCCAATTCCATTTTGCAGATGAGGAAATGAGGCACAGAGAGGTTGGATGACTTGCATAGGATCACCCAGCTAGTAAGGATCTGAAGCAGGATTAGAACTCAAATCTTCCTGGCTCTAAGTTCAGTATTCTATCTACTATACAACAGTGCCTCTTATGTGCCTCTCTAGGTATCATTTACTTGACTTGTAACATGAGGGGACTGGACCAGAAGATCTTCAGCCCCAACCCTATGATTCAAGTGCTTTACAAAGAACTTTCCCTCACAACAAACTGGTGAGGTTGGTAGTGAAGTATCACTATCTCCATATTACAAGTGAGGAAACTGAGTCTTATGGCAAGGAAGTGATCTGTTCTTGTTTGCACAACCAGGAAGTATCAAACTCAGGTCTCTTGACTGCCAGTGGAGGCCCTATCCCACTAAACTGCATCACCTCTTCATCTTGGAGTTGTACTTTTCAGCCCTTTCTCAAAATGTCAGCCAGTCTACCTGCTTGCACACTTCCAGTGATGGAGAGCTCATTATTTTTCAACACAGATCATTTTGTGGTTGGACAGCTCTCATTTTTGGCAAGTTCCCCCTTTCAGAGTTGATTCCTTGTGTCTTCTCAGGTCCCACTTCATTTTAGGCTGCCCCAGGGCAATTTTCTTACCTGGGATGCATTTTCTAAAGCTTCTTTTGAAGGCACAAAGACAGTGAAAGGACCTGGGCCCATCAAGTCTCGAATGGTATTTTCCTGGCAAAATGAAGAAAATCATCCTCATCCTCATCCTCATAATCAACATCCTCATCCTCATCATCATCACTCCCCTCCCCCTCCACCATAACCATCATTATCTTGACAGCTTCTGAGGTCTTTTCTGACCTATGGAACCTAGATGACTCCAGCCAATGGTCTGACTGTCACATATACACTGAGATTTCCTTACCTGAAGATGAAAGAAATAGGGAGTGGTGGCAGTATTTTTGGGAAGTTCCTGTAATCAGAAAATGGAACAAGGTAACATGACTTGTCTTCAGAATGGATACAAGAATAGCCTATCGTTGGAGGAAGAAACTAAGCAAACCTTGTTACCAGTCATCCACAACATCACAGCATCTTGGCTCTGGAAGAGATCCTGAAGTCTAGTTAGCCTGACCCATGCCTGACCAAGAAACTTGTTGACCAAATTCCAAATCCTTTGATAGGAGTTATGGCTAGGGTTCCAAGTAAATGACGGGGCTGAAGCCAGAAAGAGAGACTTCATATAGGAAGCTGCTAGACATGCCTCTATTATTGTCTTTTTATGTAACTTTCATTTTATTTTAACCTTCTTGGATTAAGAAGTATTAGTTTTTTCTACCCTCCCCCACATCCTCCCTTCCCTCCACCCCAATTGAAAAAAAAAAGACAAAACCCTTGTAAGAAATATACACAGTTCTGATAAAGGCCTCATTTCTCAAATATATAGAGAACTGAGTCAAATTTATAAGACTACAAGTTAGTCTCCAATTGATAAATGGTCAAAGGATGTGAACAGGCAATTTTCAGATGAAGATAATCAAAACTATATCTATAGTCATACGAAAAAATGCTCTCAATCACTATTTATTAGAGAAATGCAAATTAAAATAACTCTGAGGTACCACCTATCAGATAGGCTAATATGACAGAAAAAATGATAAATGTTGGAGAAGATGTGGGAAAATTGGAACACTAATGCATCATTGGTGGAGTTGTGAACTAATCCAGCCATTCTGGAGAGCAATTTGAAACTATGCCCAAAAGACAATCAAATTGTGCATACCCTTTGATTCAGTAATACCACTACTAGGTCCGTGTCCCAGGGAGATTATAAACAAGGGGAAAAGACCCACATGTACAAAAATATTTAGAGCAACTCTTTTTGTGGTGGCAGAGAATTGGAAATTGAGGGGATACCCATCAATTGGGGCATGGTGGAACAAGTTGTGGTATTTGAATGCAATGGAATACTATTGTGCTATAAGAAATGATGAACAGGTGGATTTCAGAAAAACCTGGAAAGATTTAAATCAACTAAAGCTGAGTGAAGTAAGCAGAACCAGGAAAACATTGTACACAGTAACAGCTAGAATGTGTGATAACCCACTTTGATAGACTTAGCTCTTCTCAGCAATACAGTGATCCAAGACAATTCCAAAGACTCAAGGTGAAAAATGCTATCCACATCCAGACAAAGAACTATGGAATCTGAATATAGATTGAAGCATGCTACTTTCACTTCTTTTTGTTTTTTTCTATCTCGTGGCTTTTCCCTTTTGTTCTGATTCCTTTTTCACAACATGACTAACATAGAAATATGTTTAACATGATTTTACATGTATAACCTAAATCAGATTGGTTACTGTCTTGGCATGGCGGAAAGGGAAGGGAGGGAAGAAGAAAAATTTGCAACTAAAAATCTTATAAAATGAATGTTGAAAACTATCTTTACATGTAATTAGAAAAAATAAAATGCCATCAAGTAGGAAAGAAATATACAGAGCCAAGCAAAAAAGATTGGCTGTGTCCCCAAATGTGTGTTTCATTCTTCATTTTGAGTGTATCCCCTGCCCCTCCATCATAGGGTGGGTAGCTTGCTTCATCATCAGTCCTTTGGGATCACAGTTGGTTACATAATATTGTCTTGATGTGTGCCATTTACAAGACATTACTGTATAATCTTACTCCATCCTAACATTTTGAGTCTTGCTGTAATCTCCTCAGACCAATGTCTGGAGACAAGCTTAGCACAGTCTTTGCTTTTCTAATTCAATCCCCACCTAACTATCTGTCCTACCAGCTCAGTCTCTCTTCTCTGGTAGCTGTAGATCTAGACATGGATTCCCTAGGTTTCACCTGATGCCTCTCTCTTCTAGCTTGCAGCACCTTCCTCCCCCCAAACTCTGACTCTTCTTCCTTTCTGCTTACTCTCTGTCCAGGCTTGGTTGCCTAAATACTCCCTGTCTTAGTTAGCTCTCACTTAGCTCTTTTTCCGAGGAATTAACCACCCTTTCTACTCTTTCAGCTATAGGTGGTCTTCTCATGGAATCAATTACCAGGGATATATTATTATGCATTACAATATTAAGTAGGGTGGGGGTATAAACTATGTTTAATACACAAATTCTCTAATCAGTTTATGTATTTATCTATTCATTCATTCATTTCTTTGTAAAGACCAAGGAAAAAACTTGGTAAGACTGATAGTAAAACATTCTCCTGATTATTCCCCTGAGATGAACACTTGCTTTGCTATCATGTCTTCTTCTAATAAATGGACAATGACTCACCAGATAGATGGGCCCCCGGCAGATGAATCCATCCCCCTTGTAGCCTGGTTTGCAAGTGCAGGTCCTTTCTTCTACTGCAGTTTGATTGCAGACAGCAAACTCACTGCAGCCACCATTTCTCTAGAGAGATTGCCAATGGAAGAGTGATTCAGCTTATTTGTCTCAAACACTCTTGTAACAGAAGAGCAGGTGATGACTTAATTTTAAATTCATTTGGCAAACCTGAAAAAAGACAGGGTCTGTTCTTGCTCATGTCATGACTTCTCTTTAAAATGTAAGCTTCTTGTACGTAGGTTTGGTTCATTCTTTGGACTTGTATTCTCAGAGCCAAGCACAGTGCTTAACCCATAGCAAACACTTAAAAAATGCTTGTTGATGGACTGATGGATGGATTCCAATGGGATTTGGGCTGGTAGGCAGTAGGTACATTCAGTCTGCTTGATTTACAAGATGGCAGGCTCACCATGACACATCTCTAGCCCTATATGGGTATGTCAATGGCTCCCAAATTGGTTAATATAACAACTGTTATTATTATTATTATTATTATATATCATATATAATATAATATATATTATATATAGCTCATATATAATATATAGTATCTATGATATGTACTATATAACTACATTAGGATAATATAATGTTATTATGACATCTCCTGGCTCTTAACCAAACAGCACTGCATAGTAGAAAGAATACAGGCTTTGAAAACAGGGTACCTAGGCTCATCTCTCCCCTCTGATCTTTACTCCTTGTGTGACCGCACAAGTCATTCCATCTCTATGTGTCTTAGTTTCCCCAGCTGTAAAATGAGGGGGGTTGACTAAATGAGCTCCAGATCCCTTCCTATTTAATAATGATGATCCCATGAGTAGTATAGTTTCCAGGCTATTTCCATCCCCCAACCTGATGTCCCAGGCTCTGAGCCAGCTATGAGCAAGAGACCTAGAGCCAATGCGGGTAGCAGCTTTCAAGGTAGTTGGCATAATGATCAGAGGTCTGTGGCATTTGAGTGAGGCTAAGTGAGTGAGGATGCCAGTACTGTCTGCCCCCAAAGAACTTATAGGTGAGGTGAGGACAATTAACAGAGAGACAGGAAAGCCTTAGGCATGCCCAATAAACAATGTTGAAAGGTGACCAGTAGGTTGAAATAATAATGAGACAGCGTGGATAATGGGTGGATGTTGACCCCCAAGTCAAGATGATTTGGGTTCAAGTTCCACTGTTGACACATACTAGCTGTGTGACCCTGAGCAAATTACTTAACCTCTCAATGCCCCAGCAATTCTCTAAGACTATAAAGATATAGAACAGCTTCTTGGTTATTTTCACTGGTGGAAGGCGATTCCTCGCAAAGGAGCTTATGCCATAATAAAACCCCAGGGCTGAGAAAAAATAATAGTATAAAACTTTCAGGTTTACAAAGTGCTTTTCACGTGTTTTTTCAGCTGAGTCTCACAATAGATTTGGGAGGCAATATGCCCATTTTATAAATGAGAAAGTTGAGACTTAGAGATGTTAAATGCCTTCCTGGTGTTGGAAGGGGGAATTTGAATTGAAATTCTTCCTGACTCAGTGTCCAATGCTCTTTCCTCAGCACAGGGTGCCTTGCATCACTGTTTAGCACAAAAGACAAAGCCCAGAAGGGATGAGAGGGCACAATCAGTTTGGGTTAATCAGGGAAGGAAGAGCTAAAGTAGTTATGAAGAGCTACATGAAATCATTCTTATATTCTGGAATCCTCTGACTCTAGAGTACTTGTTTTCATGGAAGACCACTGGGAGCAAAGTACGTCCTTCATTCATTTGTTCATTTATAGCTCTATGTAATCTACATAATAGGATCATGGATTTAGAGCCGGGAGGGATCTTAGAAGTCACCTAGTCCAACCCTCTCATTTTACAGATGAAGAAACTGAGGTTAAGAGCTTTGCCTTTGTGCTTCCTCCTAATAGAGAGTGATCTCTCCTTCGTTTGAGCTTATCACATTTCGTACCTCTCCTATGCCCTTTTTATGTTGGAATTCACCTTCTATTTCCCCATGTACATATCCTATCACCCTAGTTAAATGCTAAGCACCTTGAGAGAAGAGACCAATTCTTATTTATCTTTGTAGCTTAATATGCAACAATATAATAAGATCCTAATGCTAGATCTGGGACTTTAGAGATCACCCAGTCCAAATTCTTCATTTTGTAGATGAGGAAACTGAGGCTTAAGGACGTTAAGTGACTGACCCAAGGTCATAAGTACTAAGTAGCGTTCAAATCCAGCTCCTCTGACGGCAGAGTCACTGTGTTCACCAGGGCCACTGAGAAGGAAGTGCTTTGTAAACCCTGGGATGTTTTTTTAAATGTGAGTCATGTTTCTTAAGAAAGGTTTCTCATTACAAGAGGCAAGAAGACAGGCTGCTCCTGAAAACCAGCATGCTGAATACTGAAATGAGGCCAAGAACTGTTAGGATAAAGCCATGGGTACGGTGCCAAGATCGTTGGCCCTCTATCATTGTTTTGTTTTGTCCCTGCAGAATGACAGCAGGCCTGAGAGAATTCTGAGAAAGGGAGGTTGCCAGGCCAACCAAAGAGAACAATGCAGTCTCTGTCCTCGAGAAAGGGCTCCGGGAAGAGGAATCCTGGGCTAAACAGTTTCCAAAAGGCCCTGAGGATCTCAGGTGTTCAGTACTATAAATAAAGGATGAGAAATATTTATAGAAATGAGTCTCTGGAGCATCACAATCTTTTTGGGGAGATGCCTGCTTCTTGTGCCAAGTACAGCTGCATGAATGACTCAGGGGAGCTCTGGGGACTGTCCCAGAAAAATATTGCTGCACCAGTCTTGGCCTCTACCTTGTCTCTTTGGATAAGAGGTAGCTGGTTGTACACAATTAAATATTTATTTATAAGCACTTATAATGTGCCTCCTATAAGAAAGAGGTACATGAGGATAAAAAGACAAAGAAGGAGTAGCCCCTGCCCATATCATGGAGAGGAAGCATAGCATGGTGGAGAGGGTAATGGGCTTGGAATTAGGAAGCCCAGAATTCAAATCCTTCCCCACATACTTCTTAGCTGCTTGACCCTGGGCATATTACTTAACCTTTCTGTGCCTTGGTTTTACCATCTATAAAACACAGGGTTTGTACTCACTGGTCTCTAGGGTCCCTAAATCCACAACCCTGACCAAGCATTTAATAGCTATGTGATTCTAGGCTAACTGCTTAAACTCTTGGAGTCAGTTTTCTTATCTTTAAAATGGGGAGAGGTCAGACTCAAGAGCCTCTTCCAGTTTTAAATCTATGATCCTATGATCTATGTTAATACAAAATCTATGAAGGGCAATTTTAGGTAATTTCTGCTGTACCATTGTTATACAGTTGCATAGGGAAAGGTTGGGAAAATCTTAGGAATTTAGTAGCTGTGTAACCCTGGAAAGAAATCACTTCCCCTGAACCTCAGTTTTTTTTTTTTTACCTATAAAAAGGGTACAAGATGGGCAGTCAGAAATGAGTTGCTATATGCATTGTTGGAGGGAACATCCAGATTTATAATATCACATATCCATTTGTATATCTGAGAAATCAGGGTAAAATATATAACATGAAAAATGAGTCACAGAAGCACAGAAATACATTCTAAGATGTATTTGGAGATTGCCTAATTTGGTAATGGAGGTGAACAGTGAGAGGGGAAATTAAAGATTAATTTGTGTGCGAGTTTGTGTATAAGTGTGTATGTGTGTATATATACACACATATGCACACATACATAATATATGCTATACACTTATTTATATGTACACATATATTTATGCATAAATATATGTACATTTGCATGTATATTTACGTGTATACTTACACATAAATATATGCGGATATTTATATGTATATTTATATCATGCATATATGGATGGATAGATAGGTAGGTAGGTAGATGGATAGATGGATAGATGGATAGATAGATAGATAGCCTTGAGTCATCCTTGGGTCACACTCTATGTGAAAGATCTGGGGAAACTGCTTCATTTATCCCACTTATCTAGATCTAGTCTTAGGGATGATTCAGAATGGGTAATATACATGACTTTGAAAAACATTTGTTAAAAAAATATTATTTAATGGGACAGAGTCAATGGCAGATTAGAGGCAACCCAATTGAACTCTCTCAACATTCTTCTCCAAACAACTTTAACATTATGCCTCAAATTAAATTTTGGAGAGGCAGAGCCAACAAAATGTCAGGGTGAGACAATGTTTCAGCTTAAGAGCACTTAGGAAGTCAGCAGATGTTTGTGATACCAGTGTGGAAGTCTGTCTGGAATACACAAATAAGACTGTCACTAAAGCAGCAGCAGCATCTTTGGGAGAGCTCAGTCCCAGAGACAGTAAGGGGGTCAGATAGCTCATCAGAAAGAATTTACAGGGGACCCTTTGCTGATACTGGGTACAGCTGAAACTGATTGGGAACTCTATTGCTCATACACCTCTGGGTCACAGTTACAGGGCAGAGAGGAGTACTAGGAGTAAATCACAAGGAAGTAGGGTTCTGGTCACAGGAGGAGTTCTAGTGCTTGTGGTTGCAAGAGACCAGGGGCCCTTCCTGGGTAAAGACCAGAGCACTGACCAGGAGAGCAGTGTCCATACCTCTTCCAGGATCGCACCTGGAAATACCAAAAACTTGCAGACTCAAAACTAGAGCTGGAAACAACAGCACAAAAAAGCCTGAAGCTTAGGAAAGTGTCTCCCCCCTCCAAGGGAAGCAGAACTCAACTTCAACATAAAGTTCAAAGTCAAGAAATAGGCTGGAAAAATGAGCAAACAAAAACAAAATAAGAACTTGACCATAAAAAGCTATTATGGTGGTAGGAAGATCACAACACAAAGTCAGAAGACAGCAATGTGAAAACAATTACAAATCTCAAAGAAGAAAATACTAATTAGACCTAAGTCCAACCAGAATTCTTGGAAGAGTTAAAGAGGTAGAAGTGGTAGAGGAAAAGTTGGAAAAAGAAATAAGAAGATGGCAAGAAAATTATGAAAAGAGAATTAACAGCTTGGTAAAAGAAGCACAAAAATATTGAAGAAAATAACATTTTAAAAAATAGCATTGACCTTATGGAAAAGGAGGTACAAAAGTTCACTGAAGAAAAAAATTCCTTAAAAAGCAGAATTTTCCAAATGGAAAAAAGAGGTATGAAATCTCACTGAAGAAAATAATTTCTTAAAAATTAAAGTTGAGCAAATGGAAGCCAATGATTCCATGAGACAAACAATAAAAAACAAAAATAATAAAATAATATCAAAAGGGTGAAAAAGTAGATGAAAATGAAATATCTCATTGGAAAAACAAATGACCTGGAAAATAGATCCAGGAAGAATAATTTAAGAAATATAGAAATACTTGAAAGCCATGATCAAAGAGAAAGTCTAGATATTATATTTCAAGAAATTATCAAAGAAAATTGCCCCAACATCTCAGGAGCAGAGGGCAAAATGGAAATTGAAAGAATCCATTGATTATCTCCTAAAAGAGATCCCCAAATAAAAACTCCCAAGGATATTGTAGCCAAATTCCAGAGCTCGTAGGGCAAAGAGAAAATACTTCAAGCAGCTAGAAAGAAACGATTCAAATATTATGGAGCCATAGTCAGTATCATACAAGATTTAGTGACTTTCAGATTAAAGGAGTAGAGGGCTTGGAATATGATATTCCAGAAGGTAAAGGAGTTAGGATTACAACCAAGAATAATTTACCCAGGAAAACTGAAAATATTCCTTCAGGGAAAACACTGATATTTACGGAAACAGAGGACTTTCCAGCATTCCTGATGAAAAGACCAGAGCTGAACAGAAAATCTGACAGTCAAGTATAAGACTCAAGAGAAACAAAAAGGTAAACATGAAAAAGTAATCATTTTTGTACCCATACAAAAATATAGTAGCAACCACAAAGTTAAACTATTTATATTTCTCTATGGGAAGATGATACATGTAACTCTAAGAACTTTGTCATTATTAGGGTAGTTGAAGGAGTTTACATAGAGAGATGGCATAGATGTAAGTCAATTATGTTGGAATGATCTCCAAAAAAATTAAAGAGGTGAAGAGAGTTGTCCTGGGAGAAGGGAGGAGAAGAATGGGGAAAATTTTCTCCATGACAGAGGTATGCAATGAATATACAGTGGTTGGGGGGGCGGTGGTTAGGGAAGGGTGGGCACTTCTTAAACCTCACTGTCATCAGAATTGGTCCAAAGAGGGAAGAATATAAGCACACACACACACACACACACACACACACACACACACACACACATACACACACACACACTCAACTGTGTATAGAAATATAATTTACCCAATAGAGAAAAAGAAGGGGAAGGGGATAAAAGAAAGTGGGGGGTTGATTAAAAGGAGGACAGATTAAGGGAGGTAGTTGTTAGAAATAAAATAGATTTTTGAGAAAGGACAGAATAAAAAGAAAGAGAAGGATAAACAGAAGAAAATAAGATGGAAAGAGATTTGTAGTGATCATAACTGTAGGAAACAGCGAGGTGGCTCAGTGGATAGAGCGCTGGGCCAGGAGTCAGGAAGATGCCTCAGATACTTAACTAGTTTCGTGAATCTGGGAAAATCACTTAACCTCTGTTTGCCTTAATCCAATGGAGAAGGAAATGGTAACCCGCTCCATTATCTTTGCCAAGAAAGCACTATGAACAGTATGGGACATGGGGGTCATCAAGAGTCAGACACAACTGCGCAACTGAATGAAAACAATCGTAACTATGAATGTGAATGAGATGGGCTAACCCACAAAACAGAAGTTGATAAACAGAATGGATGAGAAACCAGAATCCAACAATACGTTGTTTACAAGAGACATACTTGAAACAGAAAGACACACACGGAATTAAAATAAGAGGTTAGAGCAGAACCTAACACATTTCAACATAACCAGAGGAAAAAAAAAAAAGATAGGGGTGGTAATCATGATCTCAAAATAGATCTAATTAAAAGGAAAAATTAGGGAAACTACATTTTGCTAAACAGTACCAAAGAGAATGAAGTAATACCAAAAATTTTTACAGCAAGCTTTTTTCTGATAAAGGCCTCATTTCCCAAATATATGCTGAGTATAGAAGTGAGTCAAATTTATAAAAATAAGAGCCATTCTCCAATGATAAATGGCCAAAGAATATAAATGGGCATTTTTTAGAAGAAGAAATTAAAGCTATCTTTAGTCATGTGAAAAATGCTCTAAATCACTGTTGATGAGATAAATGAAAATAAAACATCTCTGAGGTGCCATTTACCCCATCAGAAATGAGAAATGATGGAGGGGATGAGGGAAAAATGCACACATCAATGAACTGTTTGTGGAGTAGTGAACTGGTCCAAAACTAGGTCCAAATGGCTATAAAACTATCCATACCTTTTGACCTAGATATACCACTTCCTAGGTCTGTATCCTAAAGATATCAAAGAAAAAGGAAAGGGACCCATAGGTACAAAAATATAGCGGCAAATTTTTTGTGGGAGTAAAGAACTGGAAATTGAGAGAATGCTAATCAATTAAAGAATGCCTGAAATAGTTGTGACATATGATTGGCTGTGGGAAATGATGAGGGGTTGGTTTCAGAAAAACCATGGCAAGACCTGATGCAAAATGAAGTGAGAAGAACTGGGAGGTCATTATTCACTGTATTAGAAATGTTGAAATGATGATTAACTGTGGAAGACTTGGCTACTCTGATCAATACAATGATCTCAGATAATTCCTAAGGACTCATGATAAAAAAAAAAATGTTCTTCACCTCCAGAGAGAGAACTGGTAAACTCTGAGTGCAAATTCAAGTATCATTTTTTCACTTTCTTTTTTCAAATATGACTAATATGGAAATATGTTTTGCATGACTTCCCTTATGTAATTGACATCATATTGCTTGCCTTCTCAGTGGTCATGGGAGGATGTGGGAAGGAAGAAGAGAATTTAGAACTCAAAATTTAAAAAGAAAGGAATGTTAAAAATAAATAATAAATGGAAAAACTGTATTTAAAAAAACATTTTTCATAAACCTTACCGTTAAGCAGATATTGATGAATGTGCATGTTTTACCATCTCCTGCATATCCCCGCAAACAGTTACAGGCAGCCTACCAGGAGAAAAAAGCACATGGTATCTTTATTCAGAATAATATTACTATATTAATAGTAATATAATAAACAACCTCCCTCTCACTAACCTTGACCTCAATAAAGGATATGGTAAACATTCACTGGAGCCACACAAGACTGGCACTGTGTAATAGAGTCCTTGTCTCAAGGGGAGTTGTGATTTAAATTTCAAGGAAAATGAATGAATCTCTAATTGTGGGATTTTGGCCATCATCAAGGTGGGTTAGCATTTTGTGGGACAAAAGGACCTTCACTGCATCTTTGAAGTTACATCAAGTAGGCAGACTAGGGTAGTAGAAAGAGCACTGAAGTTGTCAGACCATGTCCTAGAGTCCTCTGTTCTAGGCCCTACATTTTAAGGACAATAATAGACTGGAGAGCATCCAGTGGAGAGTATCAGGATGGCAAAAGAACCATGACTGTCCTCCAAAGAATCTGACTAGGAGTAACAAGTGGCAGATTCACAGAGGCAGATTTGGGCTCTGGTTAAGAAAATGAACTTCTTAACAATTCAAGAAATTCCAAAGTGGAATGGGCTTCCTCAGAAGGCAAGGGATCCTCTATCAGTGCAGGGAGGTCTTTAACCAGAGGCCAGCTGACCATCTTCCAATGAAGTTATAGAAGGCATTCCTATTTTGGTACAGGTTGGACCATGGTTCCTTCCAGCTCTGAGATTCTGATTTGAATCTGGACAGCTCCACTGACTATCTATGTATCTATATCCAAACCACTTTCCAAGCAAGCCTCAGTTTCCTTCACTCCTCTACAGAGTAGTTGTGAGGAGAAAATGGAAATCCCTTGAGGGCAAAGTCATTTAATTTTGTCTTTGTGCCCCCATAATGGACCATAGCACATAGTCTAGCATGTAATGCATCAGGAAAGCCATCTCTTCATTTCTCCCTAGTCTTCAATCTAGACTTCTCCATCATGTCTCCATGGGCAACCTTTTTTCTTTTTTGGAGGGGGGAAGGCAAGGCTATTGGGGTTAAATAACTTGGCCAAAGTCACATAGCTAGTAAGTGTTAAGCATCTGAGGTTGGATTTGAACTCAGATCCTCCTGACTCCAGGGCTAGTGCTCTACTCATTGTACCACTTAGCTGGCCCTCCTTTTCTTTTCAGTATTTTTTTTTTTGTCCTGTATTGTCTTAGAATATAAGTACTACGAGAGATTGTTAAACATTAAAAAAAAAAAATAAGTACTATGAGAGCAGAGATTATATTTGTATCCATAGCACTTAGCACAGGTGCCTGTCCCTAGCCTGAAAACTAGTTGGGAAGACCTGAGTTTAAATCCAGCCTCAGACATTTAATAGCTGTGCAATCCTGGGCAAGTCCCTTAACTTCTATTTGCCACAATTTCCTTATCTGTAAAATGGGGATAATACTAATACCTACTTGCCAGGGTTGGGAGAGTCAAAGATGATAATAATTTTAAAGTGCTTAGTATGATACCTGACACATAATAAGGCTATTATTATTATTACAGTGATAAGTGATTAATAAATGCTTGTTAAGTGATAAAAGCTTATCATAAAAGTAATAAAAGGAAGGGAAGCTTTGCTATGATTGGGCTGTCAGCAACAGCTAGTCTTTCTATACTTTTCCATTTGCTCTGGAAGAATACTTGTCAAGGCCTGAACCATGTTCTTCAAAGTACCCTCTCCAGGTCTGTCTTTGTGCTGGCCTAGGCTCTGAGTTCTAGAGCTGGAAAGGATCATGGAGGCTAGTCAGTTCAATGCCTTCATTAAAAAAATCATTCTTATAAAATTAATAAACGTGAACATTTTCTTCTTTGAAAAAGGCAAGGAAAAAAGGACTCTCTATGAAACTGGGAATCTCCTCTATGAACAACTTCTTGTCCTTTTAAAAAAATTCAAATTTCACACAGTAATTCTAGCATAATCCTGATTATGTTCCTAATAAGCCTTCTTTTGTTTTCTTCTATTTATTTTTATGACTCATTTTTTTCCCTTTTTTGGAGTATTACTTTCGCTAGCTCCATCTTCCCTTCCTTGAAAAAAAAAAACACTCCTGTATAATAAGTAAACTCATGCACAACAAATCTGAAAGTATTTCTTTCTGCTTCCCTGGTCCATTGCCTCTCTGCCAAAGAGGTACAAAGCATCATTTATCCTAGGATTTCTGTAATCATGACTGGTTATTGCATTAATCATAACTTCTTTTTCTTACAAATGAGGAAACTGAGTCCAGGAGATTAAGTGACTTGCCAAAATCACATAGGTAGTGAACATCAAAGGCTGGATTTGAATCTGGGTCTCGTGACTCTAGAGCAGGTGCCATGGTATCGTTGCTCTGGTACCATGTTGCCTCTTCTTCCCTTCAAAGGAGCTAATATTTAATGGTCCCCAAGGATACTGCCAAAAAAAGTCTAGAACAGTGAGGAGGGTGAGGCACAGAAACAGCTTACCTTGTTGGGTCCAATCTGAGTGCATTCTGCATTTTGGTCACAGCCACCATTGTTTTCCAAACAGGGGTTGATTTCTTTGAAAGGTAAAGACAACGATCAGTCAGATAAACTCCCTTTTCAGGGGGTGGGGTCCTAGGAGAATTAGGTATAGCAGGACTGTGACAAAGGCTGAAGGTGTGAAGGGTTCAACTTCCTTTGTAGAGAAATAGTTTCAAAGTTAGGGAGGGGCAGTTGGTGGTACAGTGATTAATGCCCTGGACTCAGGAGGACCTGAATTCAAATGTGACCTCAGATACCTAGTAGCTGTATGACCCTGGGCAAGTCACTTAACTCTGATTGCCTCAAAAAAATAATATTAGGAAGTTCTGAGAGAGAGTGAGAGTGAGTGTGTGAGTGTGTGTGTGTGCGTGTGTGTGGGTGTATGTCTGTGTCTGCGTGTGCGTGTCTGTGAGAGTGTGTGTGTGTGTGTGTGTGTGTGTGTGTGTGTGTGTGTGTGTGGGGATTTCCTACAGTTTCTATGCTTTAGATCAGGGTGGAATAAAGTAGGTGGGGTGGAAGCCATACTGGCTATTGGCTCTACAAGGAAACATAACCCCTTTTGGCATTTAAAGCTCCTCACAATGTCTCCCCTCCTGCCTTTTCGGTATTCTTATCAATTATTCCCCTCTATGCACTCTTTGATCCAAAAATATTGGCCTATTCACTATTCCTTCTATACATCTCTCCATCTCCCACCTCCATGACTTTGCACTGTCTGTTCCTCACGCCTGGCATACTTTCCCTCATCTCCACCTTGTAGAATCCTTCAAACTCCAATGCCACTTTCTGCAGAAGGCCTTTCCTAGTTCTCACAGTTGTTAGTGCCATCCCCTCTAAAGTTACTTTCCATTTACTCTGTATCCATTTTGTATGCACCTCGTAATTTCCATCTTGTCTCCCCCATTAGAATGTGAACTTCTGGGGGGCAGGGATAATTTTCGCCCTGCTTTGTGTATCCAGAACTTATCATGTCCACTGCCACATATTATTGATTGAATGATTTGATGACTAGAAACAGGGCAGATAAGGGCTTTAGCCATCCTTTGATGTAACTTGTTATTTTTAATCATTATTTTATTGCTGCTGGGGCACCTAGGTGGCGCCATAGTGCATAGAAGACATCTTCCTGAATTCAAATCTAACCTTAGACACTTACTAGCTTGTGCAGCCCTGGTCAAGTCACTTAACTCTGCCTCAGTTTCTTCATCTGTAAAGTGAGCTGAAGAAGGAAATGGCAAACCACTCCAGTATCTTTGCCAAGAAAACCCCAAATGGGGTCATGAAGAATTGGACACGACTGAACTGAATTTTTTTTTTTATCAGCTTTTGGAATTTCTTTTTAAAATTCAGCCTCCCACAAAATGTTTTTATTCCCAAGAACTCTTCCTTTTAAGCTTCTTAGTTTTTAAAACTTAGCCCTCTCCAAACTAAGTTTTGAGATCACACATATAACCACTTGTCTGTAAACTCACATATATTGTTATTTAGCCCTTCAACTCTTCTGCCATATTTGGGTTGATGCCAGCTTCTATCATCTGTACTATATTAGTCTTTAGCAATGGGATAGGCCCTGGGGTAAGGGAAAAGAACTTTTCTTCCGAGAGTGCCTATCTAGAGCTATACCTGGGAAATTTACACCTGTGGCAATCAACATAACAAAGAACATGTGCAAAGAAAATGTGCCTCTGTAAATCAACTTTTAAAGATCAAAGGTGTGGAGAGACCCCAGACCACAAACCTCCCAAAATAAAAAAAAACAACCCATTGGACGAAGGGATCAGAGATACTGAATTCTTACTCTTGTGAATGGACACCATGGACACTATGGGGCTGACATTGGGAACGTAACTGGATAGGATTTAGGAAGGAAAGCAAAATCAGGGAAGGAATTCCCTTGGGGTATAACTGATACAGGGGGAAAGGCATCATCTGGCTGCTTCCTATTTTCACTAATTATTCTTGTTAATTAGTTCCTAAATTCTGTTGTTTTTATGCTGCTAAAAGAGTACTGATGCTGCCCCTTAAATTTAGACGCCCAAGGCCAAGGTCCAGTTTCTCCACCCTAGTCACAGCTTTGCACATACCTAGGCATATGATGCCATCTCCAGTGTATCCTGCTCTGCAAACACACACTCGTTTTCCTGGCGTGGTCCTCTTGCAGTCAGCTTTGGTGGAGCAGCCTCCATTGCTGATTTCACACGCATCAATTGCTACAGAAAGGAACAGATTACAGCGTGAGAGCCACAAGTCACCTTGGACAGCATTTAGTTTAATGTTTAGTTTAATGTTCTGGTTTTATGGAGGAGGAAACTGAGCCCAGAAGTGCAGGGTCTTGCCCAAAGTCACAAAGGTAGAACCTCACATGGTTAAGATTTGGACCCATATCTTTTGACTCCACATCTGATGGTAGAAAGGGGAGGGGCACAATCATCTCATTGGTTCAGGTTTATTCTTTATAATTTCTCAATATTCAGTCTGGATTTTTGGGAGTTTATTGTTTTTTCCACTTATAGTGCTATAGCATTGGATATGTTGCCTTTCTTTATTTTTAATCTGACCTGAACAAATACCAAATGAAATAAGCATTTTCATCTATTTTGTAGAACAGAAGGTAAGGATAGTATGCAAAACTGTGATCTCTGTTGTGTAGAACCTACTTTTTTCTTAAGTTTATAATAATTTCAACAGCAAATTTACATTCCATTGGAAGAAAATAGCACACATAGCTAATTAAATATAAGGTAATTAACATATTAAATATATTATTAGTATGTGGTGATATTAATAAATGAGGTAAGTAATGAAATATAAGGCACTTAACATACTAATTATATTACTAATAATTATGGGGGGCAGGAGCCAAGATGGCAGAGTAGAAAGACACACATATGCTAGCTCAAAACCCACAGCCCATAAAATATCTGTAAAGAAGAACTCCCAACAAATTCTGGAGCAACAGAAGTCACAGAACAATGGAGTGGAGGAGATTTCTGTTCCAGAGAGACCTGAAAACCTGACGCGAGAGGTCCGTCGGCACTGGACCTGGAGCAGAGCCCAGCCCTGCCTTGGCCACGTGGCACCAAGAGGAGCAGATCCCAGTGGGCTTCAGGGACAGAATCTCCAGTGGCTGTGCAGGTCCCTCCACCCACAGGTGACAAGGGTTGGTGAGAGAGTCTCTTTGGCTGGTCGAGAGGGGATAACTCAGGCCCCCTCGGGAGGCAGCAGTGGGGGTGGCAGCAGACAGGGGCTCCCCAAGCAAGCAGGAGCCCAGATCCATTGTTGAAGGTCTCTGCATAAACCCCCTGAGGGAACTGAGCCCCGTGTGGCGGCCCCCCACCTGAGTGCCTGAACTTAATCTCACACTGAAGAGCAGCCCCACCCCCGCCCAAAGCCCTGAGGCTGGGAAGCAGCATTTGAATCTCAGACCCCAAGAACTGGCTGGGTGGATCTGGAGGCATGGTGGGTGTGGAAAGAAAACTCAGAAGTCAATTCACTGGCTGGGAAAATGCCCAGAAAAGGGAAAAAAAATAAGACCATCAAAGGTTACTTTCTTGGTGAACAGATAATTCCGCCCTTCCTCTCTGATGAGGAAGAACAATGCTTACCATCAGGGAAAGACACAGAAGTCAAGGCTTCTGTATCCTACACATCCAAAATAAATATACCATGGGCTCAGGCCACGGAAGAGGTCAAAAAGGATTTTGAAAATCAAGTTAGAGAGGTGGAGGAAAAACTGGGAAGAGAAATGGGAGAGATGAAAGAAAAGCATGAAAAGCAGGTCAGCACCCTGCTAAAGGAGACCCAAAAAAATGCTGAAGAAAATAACACCTTGAAAAATAGGCTTACTCAATTGGCAAAAGAGGTTCAAAAAGTCAAGGAGGAGAAGAATGCTTTCAAAAGCAGAATTAACCAAATGGAAAAGGAGGTTCAAAAGCTCACTGAAGAAAATAGTTCTTTCAAAATTAGAATGGAACAGATGGAGGCTAATGACTTTATGAGAAACCAAGAAATCACAAAACAAAACCAAAAGAATGAAAAAATGGAAGACAATGTGAAATATCTCATTGGAAAAACAACTGACCTGGAAAATAGATCCAGGAGAGACAATTTAAAAATTATGGGACTACCTGAAAGCCATGATCAAAAAAAGAGCCTAGATATCATCTTTCATGAAATTATCAAGGAAAACTGGCCTGAGATTTTAGAACCAGAGGGCAAAATAAGTATTCAAGGAATCCACAGATCACCACCTGAAAGAGATCCAAAAAGAGAAACTCCTAGGAACATTGTGGCCAAATTCCAGAGTTCCCTGGTCAAGGAGAAAATATTGCAAGCAGCTAGAAAGAAACAATTGAAGTATTGTGGAAATACAATCAGGATAACACAAGATCTAGCAGCTTCTACATTAAGGGATTGAAGGGCATGGAATATGATATTCCAGAAGTCAAAGGAACTAGGACTAAAACCAAGAATCACCTACCCAGCAAAACTGAGTATAATACTTCAGGGGAAAAAATGGTTTTTCAATGAAATTGGGGACTTTCAAGAATTCTTGATGAAAAGACCAGAGCTGAAAAGAAAATTTGACTTTCAAACACAAGAATGAAGAGAAGCATGAAAAGGTAAACAGCAAAGAGAAGTCATAAGGGACTTTACTAAAGTTGAACTGTTTACATTCCTACATGGAAAGAAAATATTTGTAACTCTTGAAACTTTTCAGTATCTGGGTAGTGGGTGGGATTACACACACACACACACACACACACACACACACACACACACTCAGAGAGAGAGAGAGAGAGAGAGAGAGAGACAGAGACAGAGAGCACAGAATGAATTGAATAGGATGGGATCATATCTTAAAAAAATGAAATTAAGCGGTGAGAGAGGAATATATTGGGAGGAGAAAGGGAGAAATGGAATGGGGCAAATTATCTCTCATAAAAGAAGCAAGCAAAAGACTTTTTAGTGGAGGGAAAAAGAAGGGAGGTGAGAGAAAAACATGAAGTTTACTCTCATCACATTTCACTAAAGGAAGGAATAAAATGCACACTCATTTTGGTATGAAAACCTATCTTACAATACAGGAAAGTGGGGGAGAAGGGGATAAGCAGGGTGGGGGGGGGAAGGATGGAAGGGAGGGCAATGGGAAGAGGGAGCAATTTGAAATCAACACTCTTGGGGAGGGACAGGATCAAAAGAGAGAATAGAAGCAATGGGGGGCAGGATAGGATGGAGGGGAAATATAGTTAGTCTTATACAACACGACTATTATGTAAGTCATTTGCAAAACTACACAGATTTGGCCTATGTTGAATTGCTTGCCTTCCAAAGGGAATGGGTGGGAAGGGAGGGAGGAAAAGAAGTTTTAGGAGCAACTGTCGAGTTCTGTTCTTGCTTCTAGGAAATAAGAAACATAGGTAAAGGGGTATAGAAAGTTATCTGGCCCTACAGGACAAAAGAGAAGATGGGGATAAGGGAAGGGAGGGATGTTAGAAGGGAGGGCAGATTGGTGATAGGGGCAATTAGAACGCTCGGTGTTTTGGGGTGGGGGGAGGGGACAAATGGGGAGAAAATTTGGAACCCAAAATTTTGTGTAAATGAATGTTAAAAGTTACATAAATTAATTAAAATAAAAAAAAATTATGAATATGTGGTAATATAAATATAGGAGGCAAATATTAAATATAAGGCAATTAACATATTAGTTCTATATGAATAATTATATATGATGATGTTAACATAGAAAGTAAATAATTAAATATAAGGTAATTAGCATATTATGTTATTATATAATTATAATATATGGTAATATTACTATATGTGGTAAGTTATTAAATGTGAGGTAATTTCCAGGAACTAGGCATAGGAGCTGGACAGGAGGAGTGATCAGGATGGTTTTTTCCTTCTAAGACAAAACTCTGGTGTTTCCTCCATATTTGAGTTTCTCTGACACTTTTCCTCCTTTTCCCTTATTGTTTGAACATCTCTTGTCCCTCAGATTTCTTACAGGGCTTTGCCTAGACTTCATGTATCACATCTCCTCTCTATGTCATAGTTATTTATGTACATGTCCAATTTCCTCCCTCAAATGGTTGTCCTTAAAAATATGGAGTCTGTCATATCTACCTTTGTAGCCCTGGTACTTAATCCAATGGATTCCACACAATAAGTGCTTAATAAATGTTTGTTGACTTGTAGAAGGAATTCTGGCTAAAGCAATGATTTGATTAATGGAGTTTGATCACATATGGGTCACCAGTTTGCCAACCCTTTAGCTGACCCAAAAGAAAATGAAAATAGACACAGTCCAGGCGCATCCACACCAGCTCCATCTGGGAACAAAATATTTTCTGTTTGTGGACATATCTTTGAGGGTCCTTCCATCCGTATTTTCACATATTATATAGGCTGTCATGTGGGAAACAGAAGAGATTTGTTTTCTGTTGCTTCAGAGAGTAAAACTGAATGAAGGAGCCTGGGGTTGTTAGTGACCTGCAGTGTCACCTGGCGGTTCCCAGAATGAACACCACGAATGAAATCTAATGAGGCAATGTGACTCAGTGCATTGACTGTTAGACTTGAAGGGTGGGCCTACTATGTGCCAGGCACTGTGCAAAGTGTTTTACAAATAATGGTAGCTAATAAAATAATCACAGCTAACATTTACATGGCACTTAATATGTGACAGGCACTGAGCCAGACATTGTATTAAGTACTGGGCATACCAAGACCTCAGACTCAAATAAGACCCTACAACAGTCCTTGCATTAGCAACACATACACATTAGCTTTACAAGTATAATCTCATTTGATTCTAACAACCATGGGAGGTAGGTGCCATTATTATTCTCATTTTACAGATGAGGAAACTGAGGCAGAGGTTAAGTAACTTGTCCAGGGCTGCATAGCTAGTAAGTGTCTGAAGCTGAGCTTAAACTCAGTTCTTCCTGCCTCTAGGTTCAGTGCTCTGCACACTGTGCCAACTCACTGCTCCTAGGAAGACCTGGGTAAAAAATCCTTCTCTCAGGCACTTGTTAGCGTATGACCCTGGGCAAGTTGCTCAGCATTTCTGAGCCTCAATTTCTCATCTGTCAAGTAAAGGAGCTGGACTGGATGACATTTAAGGTCTGTGATCCTGTGAATTCATTGGCCATAATTATTGAAGTCCCCAGAAATCTTCATTAGTCCTTTGTGCCAAAGAGCAGACTCAAGGATCCATAACAAGGATGCTTTGAAAAGGCAAGAAATGGATCCACTTGCCTGTGCAGACTGTCCCGTTCCCTTGAAAACCAGCTGCACACTTGCAGTAAGCTGTTCCATCGGATTTGAGAAGGCAGCTATGGAGCAAAGGAGAGGAAAGTTTCACCATGAGAAAACCAATCAGTGAAACCACTTGATGAAGCACCTACTGTGAACCAGGCTTTGTATTAAGGACTGGCCATATAAAGACTAAAAATGTAAATAAAGCCCTCCAACAGTCCTTGCATTAACAACACATACATACATGAGCTGAGGCTACTGGCAGTATTCTCCTGTGCTTAAAACTGGGGAGATGTCAATTCACTGCCAACCAGGTAAGGCAATGTTAGTTAACGCATGGGTCAGGTGAATTGTGGGTCAGAGCTGGAAGGGACCTTTGAGTCTAACCCCCACATTTTATAGATGAGGAAACTGAGGCACAGAGAGATGTCATAGGATCATAGATCTAGGGGTAGAAGGGATCTCAGAGGAGAAAGAAAAGGAGGGAGAAGGAGAAAGAGAGAAGCAGTGGGTGAGGGAGAGACAGGGAGAGAGAAAGAGAGGGAGAGAGGGAAAGAGTTGAGAAGGGGAAGGAGAAAGAGGAAGAAAGGGGAAAAGTGCTAGAGTAACTGATTGGGAGAGGAAAAGAGAACACCAGAAGGTCCGTTCTCTGTCCGCTTGAACTCATAGGATTATAGTCTTAGAGCCACACCTTCATTTTACAGAAAAGAAAACCGAGAGTAGATAAGTGATTTATCCAAAGCCACATAGACAGTGACAGAGGTGAAATTTGAACCTAGCTTCTCAGATTCCAAATTCAACCCTCCCCCAAACCCCCAACCCCGCACTGTACCACACTGAAATACCATGTCTATGGAGAAATTCAAGGAAAACCTGACAGACTCAATGATTCCACTTCTGACTGCCTGTTTGACCTTGGGCAAGTCACGTAGCTTTTTTTTCCTCTGGGTTTCAGTTTTTCCCTCTTTAAAATGGAAGAGTTGGACTGGATGTGACCTCTGGGGTCCTTTTTAGCTCTGAGGCCATAAGTCAGGGAATTGAAGTCTGTCTTTCCCTCCTTCCTTCCTCCCCCTCCTCATTCTTCTTTCTCTTCCTCCTTTCCCCCTCCCCCCTCCACTTCTTGTTTTCACAGAATTGGTGCAAAATAAGCTCATTGGGAGGGTGAACTGAGGTACTTTCTATTTTCGATAAGTTTTCAGTGCCATTTGGATTTAACTAGGACGATATCTCATATTGCCTGGAAATGCCCCAGATAGAGGTGGCCCATTGTGGTGGAAAGAGCTCTGGGTCTGAACCCCACATCAGCTTCTTCTTTGCATGAAATCTTGGATAGGTATTTCATGCTCTAGATCTCTGGTTCCTCATCTTGACAATGATGAACTTGGAATGGCTGGTCTCTGGGGTCTGGTCCAGCACTTGATCTGTGATCTATTAACTGCCTACATGACCGTGGACAAGTCAGTTTCCTCATCTGGAAAATGAGGGGACTGGATGAGAGGATTTATCTGGTTCCTTCTAAACTCTAGATGCCAAGAATCCACGCGGCAGTTTCCTGAAGTAGTGGCTTGTGGCCTAATTCTAGGATGTCCTAATTTTAGCCTCACAGCAAATTCTAGGAACACATCCCGTGCCAGGATGGTGTTTAGGAACTGTAATGCACTTAGGAGTATGGCACTGATTCTGTCCACATCAAGTGTGACTGAATCCAGCCCAACCAGCTCTGTGACCCCTGCCCTGTACTCCCCAGGATAATAGACCCCTTGGAAGAAATCACTCAGAAAGAAGCCAGGGTAGATACTTACTTTGCACTGGTGTGGCAAGTGTTGTTACAATCATCTTCCTTGATCTCTGAAAAAAGAGGACAAATTAATTCCCCCATCAGGGCCTCTGGGAAGGCTGCACCTTTTTGGAAACTATGGCTCTTTTCATGTCCAGTAAAATTCAACTCATTATTACATAGCCCAGGGCTGGGTCTTTCCAAATCAGCAGCATACAGAGCATGGGAAGTCAGGATGAGAAGCATCCCTTTACATCTATGGTCCTCAGTTTCCTCATCTGTAAATTGAAAAATTTGGATTTCATGGCCCCTGAGGTCCCTTCTAGGTTAATATCTATGATCCTATGGTTGATCCAAGGGCACTTAACCTTCATGAGCTTCAATTTCCTCTTCTATAAAATGAGAGTGTTGGGTTATTTAGCTTCTGAGGTCACATCTAGCATTAGTTTTCTGATCCTATGATTTGAGGTCTCCCTGAACCATGGAGGTGGTCCCCCAATGCATGCACACATGAGCAATGTAGAGCTTCTGGAACACAACCAATATTGTCTCAAAGGCTCCCGGCATTTCCCTCTCTCATCTTTGGAAGATTCCATGGCCCCTGAACTCTAGCCTGCAGCTGACCTACCTGGTCCATCTCAAGCTTTAGATGCAGGTACTTGCAAGACTCTTGAGAGTTTGAAGAGATTTTGTCTGATTCCTTCATCTTTTGGGTAAGGAAACCAATCCCTCAAAAATCCTTTCCCTTCTTTGAACTTCATAGGACCCCAGATATAAAGTTGATGGGGATCTCAGAAGCCATCTAATACATCTCCCTTCATTTTAAATCTAAGTAAACTGAGAGATCTAGAAAGGTTAACTGATATCTACTAAATAGAAAACAGGATTCAAATCTAGATCCTTTGACCCAAACTCAGTGCTCTTTTCACTCTGTACCCTGTCTCACATTGAATGGGCAACCCAACAAAATCCTGAAAGCCATTATATTCAATCTCCTTTTCTTGGCTCTTGACACTGTGTATCTTTCTTTGGAACTAAATGTTATGTTGTAAGAGAGGAAAGATGGCCAAGTGGATGGATCACCCATATTGTAGTGAGGAAATTGTGGGTTCAAATCATGCCTCTGAGGCTGTGGGTAAATTATTTCCCTTGAATCGCAGTTTCTTCATCTTTAAAATGGGGGTGATACTGTCCATGGTGCTTATCTCACCAGGTTGTTGTGAACATTGAATAAGAAAATGTAAAGTGCTGTGTAATCTTAAACCACTTTATGAATATCAGTTATCATTTTGGCTGCTTCTGGTTTCCTTATTTGAAAATAGAGACTGTGTCTTCCAGAGAAGTTATTGTGTGGTAGAAAGAGCACAGGATAAGGAGTCAGGAGTTATATAATATAATCAAAATAACCATTATATAGAATTATTATAATTATTATGTTATATAGTTAATAATGTAAGTTTAATACCCATTATATATGTAATTATTATAATAACTATTGTGTTAGATGCTTATAACTATTGTGTTATATAATTATGTAATCATAATGATTCTATTATATTCGTTATATGATAAAATCATAATAATTATATATGCTAAATTATATATTATAATTTATACACTGTAAATGATTCTTGGTGATGATTGTTACTGCTTTTGCTCAGAGACTTAAGATTGACTCACCAGTGTCACATTTCACCCCCCTCCAGCCAATGTCACATTCACAGGATCCATCACCGTTGGGTCCCTGACTGCATTGTCCATGGACACAACTGCACACTAAAATGAAAAAGGTGAAATGTAAACAAGACCCCATCCTGTGAGCTCTGGCAAGCAAGGTGTGCATTGTTTATTACTATCATCAGTTACAGCCACGCTCTTGACATGACTTTCTTGAATTCCTTTGCCCTGTATAAGAAACTGGAGTCACCTCAGAGCATGTCAAGCCTACAGTTGATACATTCAGAGAGAACATAGGGTCTCAACACATGACAGAGCCATACTCCAATGGAATATCTAGAAAACTCTGATTTCAAATCCTGTGGCACTTACTAGCTGTGTGACCCTGGATAAGTCACTTAACCCTGTTTATCTCAGTTTCCTTATGTATAAAATGAACTGGAGAAGAAATTAGCAAGCCACTCCAGTTTCTCTGCCAAGAAAACCTGAAATGAGGTCAGGAAGACTGAGTGGGTCACCACTGAAAAGACCGAACAGCAATTGCAAAACACACGAAAGGATGTGCAATCTTAAGGATGATGTAAATATCAGTTATCATATAAATAGGGGTAGGGATTTGGCATGTGATTTAATTGCTATAGGAGATGCTCAGATGAGGAAATTTTCTCTACCAATGTTGGTCAGCACTTTTTCTGCAACTAACAGAACTTGGAGGTCTTAGAAGCTAAATCACCTGGCTGCACGGGCAGTAGATACACAGGTATCTGTATACATTCCTGGGTTTGTGGCCAGCCCGTTATTGATTATGGCATGCTATCTTTCATCATAAAAATGTGATTCTTATTACAAGAATATGTTCAGGATGGGAATTGGTGTTTAACAGAAAGTTGGTATGTATGTGAGGGTGCCTGGTATTTAATTAAAGGAAAAAAACCTGAGAAAACACTGACCATATTCAAAGAACGTGTGATATGGATTTTTATCATCAACTAGATGGAAATGATGACAGCCCAAGACTACCATGTTCCCCTGTTTCTTGGAGATAGAGACATCTGGGGAGAAGGTGCCAACTTCATCTTTGCTGATGGCTTGTCCAGTTGACTCGAAGGCACTTCAAGGGCAGGTCATTTTTGAGGTCACCTAGACTGCCTGGTGTAGGGAAGGAAAGTCCCTATGCCAACCTCACCTTGGTCACAGTTGGAACCGTATTTGCCCTCCATGCATGTCTCACAGGCTGTCCCATTGAAGCCTCCTTCACACTCGCACACTCCAGTGCCATTCACTCCATCTAGACAGATGCCATTCCCAAAGCAAGCGTTCCTGGCTTTGCCAGGACAGAGTTGGCATTGAGGTCCAAAGAAGCCAGCACAACATTCTTTGGTCTGAAATGGAGAAAGCTGAGATGAGTCTCATTCTGGCCTCCTTTTTCTTAGTCCAAGCCTAGGATCTCATAGGATCATGATAGATAGCCCTAGAGATCAAAGGGACTTTAGAGGAGATTCAGGTCAAATTCCTCATTTTACAATTGAGAAAACTAGGGTGAGAAGAGGCTAAATGATTTGCCATGGTCACATAGGCAGAAAGCATCAGAGGAGTGACACCCTTAAAGTCCATCACAGTTTTGTCCGGTGTTCTGGGATTTGGGCATAAAGGGGTGAGGGTGTACGTGCGATTGTATGGTACCTGTGGGATGTTGAACAAGTTATTAACCTCTCTGGGATTCAATTCCTTAAAATCAAGATGAGGGAAGTTAGACTAGCTGACCCCTAAGTCAGCTCAAAATCTAGAACCTGCCAGACGTGGTGGCTTGGGCAGCTAAGGTGCATCACCTGAGCTCTGCAGATCAAAGCTGAAGAACCTAAAGCTATAATATGGCATCCAAAGTAAATCCAATAGCAAAAGGGGAACCACTGGGAGTAGGGGGCTACCCAGAAGTATAAGAAGGGCAAAATTGATTCAGGTCAGAAAAGTGAAGGAGGCCAAATCTTTTATGTCCATCAGTATTGGGACTGATCCTGTGAGGGGCTGGAGTCAGCCTGAGTCAGACAGGCAAATTCTCAAAAAAATCAAAATCAAAATCTATGCCTCTCAAAAAAGAACACAGGAGAAAAGGTGGGAGAGTCAGGAAGACAGAAGAGGAAAGAAAGGATAAAAAAAAGAATAAAAATAAAGAAGAAATAAAAAATAGAATAAAAAGAAAGAGGTTCATAAGGGGAGAAAAAGTAGGGTTTTTAATATCAATCCAACGGGCCTCAAATTGCCCAGCTGGTGGACAGTGGAGAAATAGGAATAGGGTGTGGAGGAGGTAGACCGTGAGTTTGGGAGCAACATCTTCTCCCCAGGGGAAAGAAGGGAACCTTAGCGATCAAAGAAAAAGAGCTACAAAGACAAACCCACAGTATGTATTTAATTCATAATAGACTGAGACCTGGGCCACTGATTTTATCTTGAAGGAGTCTTCCATTTTATTGGAGCTCTCCAGCCCCTCCAGGATATTCTAATAAGACCAACCTCAAAGGAATTCATTATCTGCTGAACAAATCTGATTTTTGGCAACTCCTGAGACCCTAAGGTTTAAGTGGCCTCACCTGATGGCTCCTTTTGCCTCCGATAATGTTATCCTGAGGCTGTATAAACTCTACATATGTGTACATATGTATCTCCCTTGCTTCCCTGGTATTGCTACCTACCTGGCAACTGTCCATCACCTGGTGCTAATTAATCTTTTTATCTTCTAGCTTTGCTTCCTGATTTATCAACCTCCAGTCAAACAGACCAAGGTAGGAGAATTTATTCTCTGGGATCTTAGGACCTCTGGTTTAAGAAATTCCTCCACAGCTCCTGTGGCCAAGAAATAGGAACTGTATCTTGAAAAAATAGGTAAGGCAATGTGACTCAGTGTCACGAATGTCACATTTGGAGCAAGGGGTCCTAGATTCAAATTCTGACCCTGACACTACTTCCATTTTGATACTACATCAACTTTGGGAAAGTTGACCCATCTGAGGCCTCACTTTTCCAGATCTGTAAAATGGGAGGGCTGGACTGAATTGCCTCTAAGGTCCCTTTGTACTCTAAATCTATGACCTTTATGTTATCTCAGCTAGCCATGTGTTTGATTCAATAAATCACTGAGCAAGCTGCTAGGTTGGTCACTGATATAGAAAAGCCACTCAACTTGCCTGTATCTGTTTCTACTTCTGCCAAATAAAGATAATTCCTACCTTATTGCTTCAAGGATCAATTGAGATATTCCCTTTGAAAAGTAAAGTATCCTGTACACATGTTGTATCTTCCTATTAGAATGGAAGGTCTTTGAGGGCAGGGCCTTTTCTTTTGTCTTTATAACACCAAAGGAGAGCACAATGATTGACATGTAGGTAGGTAGAATGGAACTGAATGATGAAAACCATTATGAGGGGTGAGCAAGGAGATACTTACAATCACTGTTTTGATGCATTTTGTCTGGCATCCAATATGCAAAGATCTCTTTCCCATGAAGAAAGTCACATAGACACATTTCTTTGACTCTCCATCCTGTGAAATAAGGGCATTTATATTCCTTTTCAGCTGGATTCATGACCATTAGTGTTTAACACTAGAGACAGATGCATATTGGAACACAGTCCTGTCTTCATGTCCAAAGTCAACTGTAGACTCAGAATTATTGCTTTTGGTTAGAACTGAGGGAGTTCATTTTCCCTGCTTTGGAACCCAGATCTGGAGCTGAGATTGTCAGTGAACAGGAGCAAACTCCCCTAACCCTCTATTTCCTCTAACTGGTCCACCTGACCAGATTTGCCTCCCATTCCTCTCATGCCCTGCCATCTTGCAGTCTGCCGTGCTACCACAACCATAATCCACCCCCATCGGTTTTCAACTTCATGCTCTGAGAATCTTGGTCTTTTTCTTCTTGGAGGGAGAAAGGCAAGTGAAGTTTGTGTTGGACTAAATGAAGCTAGAAATTCCATGATTTTGTTGTTCACCAATAAACAGAGGAAAGAATGGAATGTAAAACAGGGTAGGTACCCTGATGGTTTTTTCTAGCATATAAGTGGAGTCCCTGAGGTAGGTATTAGGGTTCTAGACTGATCAGTGATTTATTAAGAGTTAAAACAGTGTGTGTGTATGTGTGTGTGTGTGTGTGTGTGTGTATGTGTGTGTGATGTTTGATGACCAGGTGGAACCAGTGGCTCCCCCTTCTCACATAATGTTTTTAAATGCATAAAACAAAACATAGATTCTAGAAAGGAAACCAATTGAAATAAAGAGCAAACTAACTCAACTTTCTATATTAACTGTTCCCAGAAACAAGCTTCTCATCACATCTGGCCATGTCCATACCCCCAAGCCATCTTGCCATCTGTCCTGCCCCCATGTTTATGAACTTTCCTTTGCTTTCCACCTCTGGATCTTAGGGATAGTAATCAAATCAATCCTGACTTAATTCCTGGAAAGATCATGACAATCAACTGCTTCATGGCTCTATCCAACATATCTGTGATTCCTCAGATCAAAATTCCCTTTTCTTGGCACCATGACCCTCTTATGTGTGTATGTTTTTAAATTAGGATGAAAATTCTTTGAAGGCAGAGACATTTTTGTTTCTGTCTTTCCTCAGTTCTTAACTCTGCTCCTGGTAAATAGTAGTTGCATAATAAGTACTTTCACTTATGATGGGGCCCCTCATCCTCATCCTCTCCCTGTTGGAAAACTGGACTCTACCATGGACCCAGACTTGGTTCTGATAAGTGAGCTTTCCCCTAACCTTGCCCCATCCAGGTGCCTACTTTACTTCCAAGCCACTTCTATCTACCTTTCAGCTACTCCTTTCTGCTTAATGTCATCCCCCACTAGGATGTAAACTCTTTGAGGGCAGAGACTGTCTTGTTTGTTTGTATCTGTATCCCCAGCACTTATAATGCATGTGCTTAATAAATACTTTCTTTTCTTTACCTCTCCTCTTCCCTTCCTTTCAACTTTTTTCCTTCCTTTCTCCTTGTCTCTCTTTTTCATCATAGATTATTTGTATCTCTAGATAAATTGATTTTCCACTTTTGTTATAAAAGGATATCTGGCTAGTAGAAAACACAGCCCAGAATGGGTATGGTTGTGGTTCTTCTTTGTGGTGTAGCCAAAATGAACAAGGGACTTAGAATGAAAACATCTGGACTTCTGCTCCAGGCTCTGATACCTCCTACCCATGGCACCCTAGGAAAGTCACTTTGATCTCCACCTCAGTTTCCTTAGCTATAAAATGGGCATCAGGGCATTGCATGAGACTTCCAGGGGCAGAGCCAAGATAGTAGAGTAGAGGAAGCACTCAATCAAATTCTCCCATCCCTTCCTTCCAAACAACTTTAAAATACCTCAAATTGAATTCTAGAGTGGCAGAGCCAATAAGAGATCAGGGTGAGACATTCTTCTAGGAACAACTTAGGAGGTTGGAAAGATGTGTGACATGGGGCTGGAGACTGGCCCAGAGCCCATGTGGAATCAAAACTAGTGGTGGGACTAGTAGTAACACAAGCAGAGGCAGCTTCAGGAGCTCTCAAATCAGAGATAGAAAGGAGACCTGACAACTGGTCAGAAAGAGGTTACAGGGGACCCCTGTGCTAAAACTGGATATGGGACTGGAAACTGTTTGGCAACTCCATTGCTCATACCCACTGCTGGGTCATAGTTCAAGTGCAGAGAGGAGGACTTTTGGCCACAAGGGATCAAGGACCATGAGGGGAAGTAGTGATTACAATCCCAATAGATCAGGAGCTCTTCCTGGATAAAGGACCAGGAGAACAGTGATCACATCTCTATCCAAATCATACACTTTGGATGCACTGAAAATTTCTAAAAGCCTCGAACTTGCTCTAAAAACAGCAGTGTGAAAAAAGCAGGAAGCTTCGCAGAGTGCCTCTTACCCCACATCCCACATGACCAGGAACAGAACTCAAATTCAGCATAAATTCAGAGTCAAGAAATAAAGTGGAAAAGTGAGGAAATAACAAAAAAAAGAACCTGATTATAAAAGTCTGCTATGGTGACAGGGAAGTTCGAATCACAAACTGAGAAGAAGACAAGGATGTCAAAATAGCTATAATCAAAAACCTCAAAATGAGAACTGGACAGAAGTCCAGTAAGAATGCTGGGCACAGGTTAAACTTTGATTTTCAAGATAAAATATGAGTGGTAGAGGAAAAAATTAGGAAAATAAATGAAAGCAAGGAAAGAAAATTACAAAAAAGACAATTAATAGCTTGGTAAGAGAGGCACAAAAAATACTGAAGAAAATTACACAGCACCCCCCCCCCCCCAAATTGGTCAAATGGAAAAAGAGATACAAAAATACATTGAAGAAAATAGTTCCTTAAAAATTAGAATTGAGCAAGTGGAAGCCAATGCCTCCATGAAGCATGAAACATCAAGAAACAATAAAACAAAGTCAAAAGAATGAAAAAAGAGAAGAAAATGTGAAATATATCTCATCAGAAAAATAACTGACCTAGAAAATAGATCAAGGAGAAGTTATTTAAGAATTATTGGACTATCTGAAAGCCATGATCAAAGAAGGAACCTAGAAATCATTTTTCAAGAAATTATAAAGAAAAACTGCCCCAATATCCTACAACTAGAGGGTAAAATAGAAATTGAAAGAATCCATCAATCACCATCTGAAAGAAATCTCAGAATGAAAACTCCCAGGAATATTATAGTCAAATTCCAGAGCTCTCAGGTGAAAGAGAAAAAAATACTTCAAGTGGCCAAAAAGAGATTATTTAAATATCATGGAGTCATAGTTAGGATCACACGAGTTTGTAACATGATATTCCAGAAAGCAAAAGAACTAGGATTACAACCAAGAATATCTTATGCAGCAAAATGAAATATAATCCTTCAAGAGGAAAAATGAATATTTAATGAAATAGAGGACTTTCTAGCATTCCTGATGAAAAAACCCAGCACTAAATAGAAAATCTGACTGTCAAATACAAGACTTAAGAGAAGGAGAAAAAGGTAAATGTGAAAGAGGAATTATAAGGAATTAAATAAAGTTAAATTGCTTATATTCTTACATATGAAGATGATGCATGTAAATTCTAAGAACTTTATTATCATTAAGATGGTTAAAAGGATTCTACATAGAGAGGGCACAAAAGTGAGGCAATTATGTTGGGATGATTTAAAAAAATGTATAGGTAAGAAAGAGGAATGTGCTGGGAGAAGAGGTAAGGGAGAAGGAAGAGTGGGGAAAATTATCTCACATAAAAACAGTATGCAAGGAAGCAATTTTTCAACGGAGGAGAAATGGTGGAGGTTGGCAACCCTTATAACTCACTCTCATCTAAATTGGTTCAAGAAGGGATACACACACACACACACACACACACACACACACAGAAACCAAACCACATATAATCCAAATATGTGTGTGTGTGTGTGTGTGTGTATACATATACATATATACATACATAATGAGTTATGTATAGAAATCTATTTTATTCAGCAGAGACGTAGAAGGAAAAGGTTGGGGGTGGGGAATAAAAGGGAGGGCAGATAAAGAAAGGCATCAGTCAGAAGCAAAACAGAACTTAGAGGAGGGGAAAAAGGGAGGGGAGGGAGAGAGAGAAATTAGGATAAATTAGGATAGAGGGAAATGCAGAGTTAATAATCACAACTGTGAATGTGAATGAGTTAAGCTCACCCATAAAACAGAAACAGATGGCAAAATGAATTAGAAACCAGAATCCAACAATATGTTGTTTACAAGGAATGCATTTGAAACAGAAAGACACAAACACACAGAGTAAAAATAAGGGATTAGAGCAGGATCTGCTATGCTTCTGCTGAAGTAAAAAAGGCAGAAGTAGCTATAATGATCTCTGACAAAGAAAAAAGGAAGAAAAAAGACTTAATGAACAAAGATAAGCAGGAAAACTATATTTTACTAAGAGGTACCATGGACAATGAATTAATATCAATATTAAACATACATGGACCAAATGCCACAGTATTCAAATTCTTAAAGGAAAAGTTCAATGAAATACAGGAGGAAATGGACAATAAAATTTTACTAGCAGGGTGCCTCAACTTTCCCCTCTCACAGCTAGAACAATCTAACCATAAAATAAATAAGAAAGAAGATAAGGAGATGAACAGAATCTTAGAAAATTTAGATATAACAGAAAGGAGAAAACTGAATAGGAATAAAAAGGAATATATCTTTTTCTCAGATGTACACTGCACCTTTACAAAAATTGACCATGCATTTTGGCATAAAAACCTTACAACCAATGCAGAAAAGAAGAAATATTAAATGTACTCTTTTAAGACCATAATACAATAAGAATTACATTCAATAAAGGACTGTGGAAGCATATATTTAAAATTAATTGGAATCTAAATAATCTAATCCTAAAGAATGAATAGGTCAAAGAACAAATCATAGAAATGATCAATAATTTCATTAAAGAGAATGACAACAATGAGACAACATACTAAAATTGTTTAGGGGAAAATTTAAATCCCTAGATGTATAAATCAATTAAAGAGTGGAAGAGCAGATCAATAAACTGGGCATGTAACTACAAAAATGAAAATAAAATAAAACAAAAAAGGACAAATTAAAAATCCCCAATTAAACACCAAAATGGAAATCCTGAAAATAAGAAATCAAGATAATTGAAAGTAAAAAAGTTCAACTAATAAATCAAACTAGGAGCTGGTTTTATGAATCCTCCCCCCTGCCCCGCAATAAAATAAACTATTGGTCAATTTGATTAAAAAAAGAATTAATTTATCAAATTGCCAGTATCTAAAGGGAAAAGAGTGAAGGTACCTCTAATAAAGATGAAATTAAAGCAATTATTAGGAGTTATTTTGCCCAATTATATGCCAGTAAAACTGATAATCTAAGTGAAATGGATGAATATTTACAAAATATAAACTTCCCAGATAAACAGAAGAAAAAATAGAATACTTAAATAGCCCTCTCTTAGAAAAAGAAATTGAACACGTCATCAAAGAGTTCCCAAAACAGAGAAAGAAAACTATAGACCAATTTCCTCAATGAATATCAGTGTAAAAATCTTAAATAAAAGATTAGCAAGCAATTCCAGTAATATATCACAAAGATTATATACACTATATATGGTGGAATTTATACCAGGAATGTAGGGCTGGTTCAATATTGAGAAACTAAAAGCATAATTGACTATATCAATGACAAAAACGGCAAAAATCATATTATTATATCAAAAGATGCAGAAATAGCCTTTGACAAAATACAACTCCTATTCCTATTAAAAACACCAGAAAGCATAGCAATCAATGGGCCTTTCTTAAAATAATAAGTAGTACCGATCTAAAACTAAGAGTAAGCATAATTTGTAATGGGATAAAGTTGGAGCCTTCCCATTAAGATCAGGGGTGAAGCAAGGATGTCTATTGAGAAAATCAAATACCGGTTTTATATTTTATAATTGATTTCATTCAGTAACTGTCGAAGCCATTTTTCTAAGTTCAGAAGTTTAGCTTTCCTCTCTGAGCTAAGTTTTTCCATAAATCACCTTAATTCAAAGAAATATATTATCTCTACACATCTTACTGCCTATGCACAATTAAGGGAGGCATGTTATCTTAACAAGTCTTCCATACCCATGTACAATTAAGGGAGGTCTGTTATCTCACTAACAAGCCTTGTAAGATGTAGTAGGGTGCCAGGAATTCTTATCTCAGCAACACTGACTGTCCTTCAAGAAAGTCTGATCTATTATTGCTGGGACATTAACTAGCCATGATCAAAACGAATGTAACCAAAGTTAGAAAGAAAACAGGAAACTGGGAAAATAATTTTGCACCAAGTTTCTCTGATAAAGGCTTCATTTCTCAGATATACAGGGAACTGAGACAATTTTACAAAAGTATAAGCCATTCCCCAATAGACAAATGGTCAAAGATATGAAGAGGCAATTTTCAGAAGAAACTAAAGCTATTACTAGTCAGATGAAAAATGCTCTAAATGATGATTGATTAGAGGAATGCAAATGAAAACAACGGAGAAACCACCTCACACTCATCAGATTGACTTACATGACAGATAAAGAAAATGACAAATGTTGGAGGAGATGTGGAAAAAAGAACGCAGTGTTGGTAAAATTGTGAATTTCAATCATTTTGGAGAACAATTTGGAAACAAGTCCAAAGGTCTATAAAATATAAACCCTTTGACTTAGAAATACCACTACTAGATCTATACCTCAAAGAAATCAAGGAAAGGGAAAATCACCTACTTGTAAAAAATATTTATAGCAACTATTTTTGTGGTGGCAATGAATTGGAAATTGAGGGGATACTCATCAGTTGGGGAATGGTTGAACAAGTCATAATATATACTTGTGATGGAATACTTTTGTGCTATACTAAAACCTGGGACAAATTTGAGAAGACTTCTATGAACTGATGTAAAGTGAAGTAAGAAGAACCAGGAGAACTTTGTACACAGTAGCATCAATGATTGCAAGGATGATCAACTGTGGAAGACTTGGCTACTCTGACCAAGACAGTTATCCAAGGCTATTCCAAAGGACCCATGATGAAAAATGCTGTCCACCTTGAGAGAGAGAGTGAATAAACTCTGAGAGCAGATTGAAACATACTTTTGGGGGACGCTTTCTTTATTTTCTTGCTTTTTGTGTGTTTTCTTTTGTAATATGTTTAAAATGGAAATATATTTTGCATGACTTCACATATATATAACTGATATCACGTTACTTGCCTGCTCAAATGGTGGGGATGTGATGGTAGGGAGGGAGAGAATTTGGAACTCAAAATTGTAAAAATCAAATGTTAAAAAATTTTCCCACTTAATTGGGAAATATTTAATGAAATAAAAAATATATTAAAAAACAAGATACAGTTTGGAGGCTTGATTATGGAAGCAGTGTATAAATCAAGGTATTAAATAAAGGTGAACGATTTTCATGTTTCTGGAGGATGGTTCACTATTGTGCTTGATTACATTACTGAGAAGAAGCAAGCGAAAATTCTCTCCTACCTTCTCTACTTTCCTGACCTGGTTGTCCCTTGTGTTTGAACACCTCATTACCAAACCCATACAAATTGACTCCAACATTCTAGAAAATACTTACCACAGGTTTAGTTCCAGGAGGGCATTGCTTTAGAAAACAGTATTCACACTTTCCCTTTGTAAGAAACAGAAAGTAAAGGAAACACTTCAGAGTTGTTTCTTGTGAAAAACGAAGTCATTAGACTAGAGGGCGTCTGAGACCCCTTTTATCTGACTTTCTCAAACCCTGTAGAAAGTATCTTAGCCTATAGACAGGCTCAAACTGACTCAAAGGTACTCCAAGGTGCCATTTCGTTCAGTGATCTCCCAAATGAAGGACAGTTTAGGGAGATGTCACAAGAGAGTTATAAAATATCCCAAAGGGGTATATGATCAACCAAAGAGTGGGACTATGGGTCACATCCAACCCTCTAAGTGGACATGTTTCTAGAACTAAACTACTCCCTTCACCTAACTTGCATCAACATTCCCTCATTCTACCCCTCCTCCCCTCTGGATTCCTTTGGCTATGCCTAGTTTAAGCCTCTCAGGTCAAAAATAGCATAACTACAAACCTGGTGAAATAGTTGTGCAGGCAAAATTCTCTGTCCCCCTCAACTTTTCACCTTCTCTCTACCTTCTTCTACACTCATGACTGGGGCACTGCCCATCAGAGGGTGGGTTTTGTGTTGTTCTCTGGGGCAGTACTTGGTAAGCAAGAGACCCCACACCCTCTTTGCATTTTGGATTGGATAGATGAGTTTCACAGACTGAGCAAGCATCAATGGATTGAGATGGATTGGCATAAGGTTATTTTTTCCACCCAAACTTTTTCTTCTTCCAAACTTCCCTATTAGTCAATGGTACCTCCATCCTTCCATTCACTCTCATAACCTTTGTGTCATCTCCTCCTCCCCTGTATCTAATCATTGCCATATCTTATCATTTTTACTTCAATAGTATCTTTGGAATCCTTCTCTACACTTACATAGCCACTATCTTGGTTCAAGCCTGGTCCTTGTGGCACCAACTGCTTGCATGAGACAAATAGCAATAGTTTCCCTTATCCCCCATGTTCTTATTCCTAACCTTTTCATTTACTTTTCATGCTTTTTGAGGACTGAGATTCTCATGACTGACACCATCACTGTAATTGGGGACCACTTACTCGTACAATGGTAGTGTAGTTGCTATCACATCTGTTCTTCTGGATTTCCAGGACTTTCCCCAAACCGTGGATAACACCTTTGTCAGTGGCCACATTGGTGTAATTGACTGGGGCCTCATTTACATAGAGCTG
Organism: Notamacropus eugenii; assembly: GCF_028372415.1. Lineage (NCBI taxonomy): Eukaryota > Metazoa > Chordata > Mammalia > Diprotodontia > Macropodidae > Notamacropus > Notamacropus eugenii. The sequence goes on along the minus strand of NC_092874.1, from coordinate 286,422,687 downwards.
TGAGAAAGAGGACCAAATGGCCATTTTGTTATTTGCCTGGGGGCTGAGATCTGGAACATTCTAAACCAGGGGTCTCCAAAAGGGAGGGAGGGTGGGGCTGTGGTGACTTCAAGGTTTGTGACCAATCAGTTGGAGAATGGGAAGATGGATGCACCCTTTTCTTGATGCAGTATAGGACTTGCTTCCATCTTAATCATGCCTACCCCTATCTCCTAAGACTTGCCTACTCTGCTCTCTGTCTTCAGCATGCAAGCTCCCATTCTTTCCTCTTGAGTTGGGCATCAGTCCCTCAGGTAATTATAAATTAATCCCTACCTTGGTACCCACAGCAGTAGCTGCTCAGATGCCACTGAAAAAATTCTACATCCCCTAGAATACCCACCCCAGCCCCCAAGATCATCTCTTGGTTGATGGAACATGGGCTCTGGCTCCATGGTAGTGACTGCTTAGTAACAGCCAATCTCTTCTTTTCATTTTGAGTGGTCCAGAGGGCCACTACAGTGTACAGGCTAAGCCTGTGAATGAATAGATTATGAATTGCTCTCCAAGTCTTGTTACATTTCCCTTTCCTATAAGCCCACCTGCTTTTCAAACTTCCCTATTACTGTCAAAGACACCACCATCTTTCTAGTCTCCAGGGTTGGCGACCTATGTATCATTCTTGATTCACCCTACATATCCAATAACTTGCCAAATCTTGTTGCTTCTACCCTGATAATACTCCTCATATCTGTCAACTACTCTCCACCACACAGTCATGGGACAGTTCTGATCATTAAAACATTTTTTTCTTACATCAAACCTACACCTTCATTTCAATTACTTCTTCCAATCATCTCCATTTGTACTACCCAATTCCAAGCAAAAGAATTTGATGACTTTGTCTCATGACGGTCCTTCCAATCCTTGAAGGCAGCTACCGGGTTTCTCCTAAGTTTTCTCTTTCAAAGAACAAGCATCCCTAGTTGCTATAGGTGATCATTGGACTCTCCTGTCTCCAGCCCCTTCACTTTAGCCACCCTCTTTTAGACATGCTGTAACTTTTCAATATCCTTCTCAAAATGTGGTGCCCAGGACTGGAAAGATGGGCATTGCCTATGAGATCACTAATCCCATAAGTCAGACTAATGATTGATGATGGAAGCCTTGAGATACAAGGGTGTCACTCACCTGACCATTTTGGAGAAAGAAGCCGACGAGGTAGGAAAATCCCAGCATGGTCTCTCTATGCATGCCATTGTGTAGATCGTTCTTCAGGAGTTTCTCTTCTAGAATAATGTGATACCGGAGTATGCTTTCTTCCTGACAATATACAATTTTGATTCATCAGCCTCTCATCAGGTGTGGCCTACCTTGTGCTTAAAAGCATTATTTCCTCTATGCTGCATATATTTTTATACTTCGTTATTCCCCTTACTAGAATGTAAATTCCCAGTCAATAGAGATTGCTTCATTTCTTTGTACTTATATAACCAACTGTGAGTGTTTAATAAAAATGAATGTTGTTTGATGGCTATCTCAGGCTTTGTTCTAGAAACTGTGGTGGGCACAGACCCTGGCCTCTATCTAAGAGTTTCCAATTGAATGAGATAAACCTGAATTGAAAGAATGAATTGATTGGAGTGCAGAATTGGCTTGTTCTTGGGGATCTGGTTAATATCTTCTAGTACAAAGAGATGGAAAAAGACACAAAATGTTCCTTAATCATTAGGCAAAAGTGGAGTTGTAAATGAATGACCTTGAAACAATCACACAGCAACACTGCAAGGAGGCTGTGTAGTGCAAGGGAGACATACAAGCATGACAAAATGAAGTTCCTATAGACAGATAATAAATGACAAAGAACTGATTTAAATACTAAGTATTCCCATCTATTTCAGAGGGTAGAGAGATCACTAGAGAGATGGCACAAGAGGTAGGAATTGTGGTGAGTCTTGAGAGATGAGTAGAATTCAGATGGGTAGAGAAGAAGATAGAAAGCATGTAAGAGAGGATGATAGGCTCATAGACCTACAGCTAGCAAGAGTCATAGGCTCATTAGTGATGAACTGAAGGGACTTCAGAGGCCCTCTACTTCATTCTTTTAATTTTACAGATGAGAAAACTGAGGCTGAGGAAAGTTAAGTGACTTGCCTAAGGTCACATGGGTAATGCCACAGGTGTGATTTGAATGAGGGTCTTCTTGACTCCAAGTGTAGCACACAAAGCCACGCTACATGAACAAAGATACAGAGGCAGGGATGCACAAAGCATGTGAGCTTTGAGTGTAAGGAAAAGGCAATTCATGCACATGCACAAAAATGAGTTCACAAGGACAGTGTGAAAAGAGTCAGATTTGAATTCAGAGTTCCTCACTTGGTCCTCTGTCAATGTGTAAATTCAGGTTAGTTGCTTGACCTTTTTAGATCTCAGTTTCCTCATCTTAAAATGAGGAGGTTGGACTAGGTGGTTTCTGACTTTCCTTCCCACTCTAAGTCTGTGACCTTCAATTTCTGGACACAGGTGAACATTCTAAACAAATAAACATAGCACTCACAACCATGGGGCTTGTGTCTAATACGTACGAGTGTACCAGTCTTTTTTTCCCTGATGTAATTCTCAATGGCTTCATTATTTGGGGCAAATACTGTGTAGGTATCAGCAGCTTCAATTGCAGTGGCCAGATTATATTGCTAGGGTTAGGAAGAAGAAAACAATACATAAGTTTTATTTTCCATAGAAGTAAAATGATTTTGTCCCCAAAACAACATGAATACTTGCAATGATGTAGCCCCGGAAGATGGAATAGTCGGGCATTTGATCCAGTCGGCTGAGAAGGTTGGGTAATGAGGTGCTCATACTTCTTTGGGGTAACAGCACCTAGAGGAAGGAGTCCAAGAAAATCTTTAACCTGCATAACATGCGACTTGCCCTGCTGATACAGAGTGCCAGTTAACATATTTCAATAGCTGGGTAGTAGTTATGAGAGATTCTGCTAGCTCTTCAAACTGTTGAATGATTGGGGAACTGAGAATGTTTCTAAGAGTACTCAGCTCCATGATCTGGACTATGTCGCTTGGGCTATTAGAGTTGTAAGCCTGGAAGAGAACTTGGGACATCCATCTGTCTCAAGCCAAAAGTTTCCCAGCCTAGATAAGATTTCATATCTTTTCCCACAGAACCCATTTCAATGCTGATCAATCTAGTCTTGGGAAATAGACCAGGGAATTGATATTTCTCTTGCTACTACAATTTGAGTTCATTCTTGTTATGAAAAAAACCCCAATAATCCATTACAGATTTTGTTATTAAATGGCCCCTAATTCTTCTAGTCTAGGGGAGAAGAACTTGTGGCCTCAAGGCCATCTGTAGCTTTCTAGATCCTCAAGTGTGATCCTTTGGCTGAATAAAAAAAATCCATTGGATTTAGCCAAAGGGTCTCACTTGAGGACCTAGAAGGTCATAGGTTCCCCACCCCTGTTGTAGTCCAATGGTTTTTATCTTTATTGTGTCTTGGATCTCTTTAGCAATCTGGTGATGCTCATAGACCCCTTCCCTGAACCATGCTTTTAAATAACTGAAGGGAATGCTAAATTTCATTTTGAGGGAAGTGAAAACAAAGATGTAATTTTTTTCTCATTCAAATTCAGAAATGTCCCAGATACCTATCAAGGCTAAGAAGTTCTGCTCTAAGTGAAGCCTTTTTGAATCATCTTGACTCTTCATGACTCCCTCTCAAACTGTCTTGGAATGGTCAATTTCTTATTTACTTGTATTTGATCTCTTTATATTAATTCTACTTAGAGGGATACTTGTTGTAAGCTCCTTGTTTAATTTATTGCCTTTCAATTGTCAGGGCCCAGTACAATGTGTGGCACATGATTGGTGCTTCATAATTACTTGGGGCTAAATACTTAATAAATACTGCGTGATTGGTTCTTTGAGATATGACTCATTTCAATAAATTTAAACTAAGTTTACTCTAATTAAGCACTATCTGACATTGAAGTTGTCTGAGATCATGTGGTCATAGATCTAGACTTGGAAGGGACCCTCTCATTTTCAGGTGAGAAAAGTAAGTTCCAGTGAAGTGACTTAGGATCATAGAGTTGTTGATCTAGAGATGGAAGGATCCTCTAAAGCCATCTACTCCAATGTCCTCATTTTATATCCAAGGTCCCACAGTAATAGCAGAGTCAGAATAGGAGGCTAGGCCCTTGGATTTCCAATGCCAGGTTCTTTCTATTTCCTCAGGCTGCCTCTCATGAGAACCTCAGAGGATGGGGAGGATTCAGCAAGACTCATTATGCCCTGGTTGCCTGTGTGTGTGTATACACACATAAATGTATATATGTTCATGTATGTATAAATATATGTATATACACAAATATAGATGCACAAATTTTATATATAAACATATACAGGAGAGAGAGGGAGAGGGAGAGAGGGAGAGAGGGAGAGGCAGAGATGGAGAGAGGGAGAGAGGGAAAGGGAGAGGGAGAGAGGGAAAGGGAGAGGGAGAGGGACAGGGAGAGGGATAGGTAGAGGGAGAGGGAGAAGGAGAGGGAGAGAGGGAGAGGGAGAGGGGGAGAGAGAGAGAGAGAAAGAGAGAAAGAGAGAGAGAGAGAGGGAGGGACAGGGAGAGGGAGAGGGGGAGAGACAGAGGGGCACTCTAGTGTTTGCTGTTAGTGTTTGACCAGCTGTTCAAAGATGGCCCTACTTCTAATTCTGCTTCTATCAAAGATGGCTCTGAATCCCAATGGTCAATGTGGAGAAGAAAAGACTCAGGGTCCATGGTCGCCTTTTGTAAGTACTTAAAAGGGTCTCATATGGAGGAGGGATCCACCTCACTGTACTTAATTCTAGATGGCAGAATGAGGCTCAATGGGTGGAAGTCACAGAAAGGTAGATCCTAGCTCAAAACAAGAAAGCACTTTCCAATTAATATGAGCTGTCCAAAATGGAATAGGATGCTTTGGGAGATACTGTTTCTCCTCACTGGTGGTGATCAGGAAGAAACAAGATGATCATCTGTTGGGGATACTATGGAGTGGACTCTTGCTATGTAAGCCAATCAGTCAACAAATATTTTTATATGCTTACTAATTGCCAGGAATTGGAGCACTGGACATACAAAAAAGGCAAAATCAGGCCCTGCCCTCAGAGAGTTCATAGTCTAATAGGGCAGATAACATGCAGACAACTAGCTCCATACATGATATACAGGGAAGATGGAATGTAATCTCAGAGTGTAAAGCCCCTCTTAAATTCATAGGATCATAAATTTAGAGCTGAAAGGTACCATAGAGGTACCCTAATTTCACTCCCTTCCTTTTTATGATGAAGAAACTGAGACCCAAGGAAATGGTCACAGAGATACTGGATGGACTGAGATTCCTTTCAGCCTTGAGAGGTTGTGCTTGTGGGATAAAAGGCTGAGAATGTGGAGGGTGTGAAAATTAGGGATCACAGGATCAAGGAGAAGTCTCTGTTTCTGCAGTATTTTTTTAAAGGCTGAATCAGAAAGGAAAAAAAAATCTAATATAAGGAATGAGGTTTTACAGTATATTCAAGCCTAGACTCTGCATGGATTGTGGAAATGATGAGTCACCTGCTGAACAATGTTAGGAAGTTTAGTGCCAATCTGGTACAAAGGCTCATCTGTGCAACAGAATGTTTCAGGAATTCTGAAAAATAGTTTCTATTTCCTAAGTTGACAACAGATGACTTTTCCTGTAATCTCTAGATAAAAGAGAGCAGTAAGCGAAGTTATCAGGTATCTAATTATAGTTAAAATGATGATAACTAATTAATTTTTTCCCCTTAATGCCTTTCTCTCTCCATCCCTCTCCTGTCCCCTCCAAGTCGTGGATGTAATTTAGGTCCTATTTCCAGTTTTAAATCAAACTCAAATACTGCAGCTGTTATTTGATACTTAGGTGACCTTGAGTAAATCTCTTTCTTTCTTATTACCTATTTGATAGATGTTTCCTTATCTGGAAAAATGAGGAAGTTGGACTATATGACCTCAGAGGTCCCTCACATCTCTGAATCTCTAATCCTGGGGTCCTAAAACACTCAAACACAAATTCTTGGTGGACTGGAAAGGATGCCAGATTTGGAATCAGAGAGCCTGTATTGGAATCCAAGTTCTACCATATGCCACCTGTGTGACCCTGGGCAAGTTTCTTACTTGTAAAAAAGAGGAGGTTGGATCAGATGCCTTTTAAGGCTCTTCCTAGCCTTAAACCTAGAGGTCCAAAGAACTTAAATTCCATTTCCACAAATCTTAATTCTTTCCTATTGCTCATTCCTCTCCAGGTTGTATGTATGACTCTATCCAATTTTGTCCACAATGTCCCAGGGTTCTCTCCATCCTGGAAGCTTTTTCCAGCCCTGGACTTCACATGCTGGGAGTGCCATACCTTTTCCTCCTTCTGATTGGCTGGTTCCTCACAGAACTTCCATTTTAAGGAGGACAGCTATGGCTGATTCCTCTCTAGGCTGTGCTCCTGACTGTCTCCCTCCTCCCAGACTTTCCCTCACTTAAGTGAGAACCTGAAAAGGCCTTAGCCTAAAAGGGCCAGGCTCTCCCATTGCATCCTGGGTCTTCTCTAGTCATTCTGATCTATATCTGGCCACTGCACCTAGATGGCTCTGGAAGACACAGTGAGGCTGGTGACTTTGCATAGCCCTTCTTCACTCAAATCCAACTCAACTGCAAGTCATGTCATCATTCCTTGATGTAATGGTCCTCTTGGAGAACAAGGACAAACACAACAACAGAATCTACTTGAGGGCAAGGACTGTCTTTGTTTTGGATTGTATTTTGTTCCGAGCTCTTAGCACCAGGCCTGGCACACAGTAGGTACTCAACAAAAGCTTGTTGACTTCAATTAACATGCCTTTTAATCATTCAAAACAAAGCCTTAGTAGACAATAAAAATCTTATCCATTTTTCTGTCTGGTTCTCCTTTTCTGATGTGGAGAAGGGAGAAAACTATATCTCTACCTTTCCTCCCTCTTTTTTTACTTGAATTGAACTTATGATACAAATACACAGGATGTTGTTAGAGTTGTATAGACATCAAGATTATCAAGTTCTTTATTTGCACTTTTCCTCACTTTTTAAAAAAATCAAACTGGTGATTTCATTGGTACAGTGGGCCTCTAGGGAAGAACAACCTCTACCAAAATGCTTTGAAACACGTTTCACAATGGATAAAGCACCAGGTCTGGAGTTCAAATCTGACCTCAGACTCACCCTATCTGTGTGACCCTGGACAAGTCCCTTAAGCTCTGTTTGTCTCAGTGTTCTTGACTATGAAATAGGGATAATCACACTTGCCTTCCAGGGTTGTTGTGAGGGGCAAATGAGTTATACACACTAACTGTTATTGTTGCAGTTATTATAATTACTATGATGGTTTTAGAGACTTGCCAGGGCATTGAGAGGCCAAGCAACTTACCCAGAGTTACAAAGTCAGTCTGTGTCAGGGGTGGGACTTGAATCCAGTCCTGACTCTGAGGTCAGCTCTCTATCCGCTCACACAGTGCTTGGCACACAGTAGGCTCTTTGAAGTGACTGAGTTGACTGACTTTTTGAAAGCATCCATATCTGTGACCCACAAATAACCTTGGATAACTTCTCTAAGCCTTGATTTCCTTGTCAGTTAAATTTGGATTAAATTACCACTAAGGTTCCTTCTGGGCAGCTAGGTGGAATCGTAGTGCATAGAGCACTGGAGTCAGAAAGACTCATCTTCCTCAGTTCAAATCTGGCCTCAGACACAGTCTATCTGTGTGAACCTGGGCAAGTCACTTCAACCTATTTACCTCAGATTTCTCATCTGTCAAATGGGCTGGAAAAGAAAATGGCAAACCCTTTCAGTATCTCTGCCAAGAAAACCTCAAATGGGGTCAGAGAGTCACACAAGACTGAGAAACAACTGAACAACAAGGTCCCTTCTAGATTTGAATCTATGTTCCTATGATCCTCTTACAAAAAAAAAAAAAAATTGGCTTCAGAGAAACCCGGGGAGACTCACAAGAACTGATGCAGGGAGAGGTGGGCAGAACTACGAGAACCATTTCTATGATAACAATGTGAAGACAACAATTTGGAAAGATTCCACAATTCTGATTAACTCAATGACTAACCATGGTTTCAGAGGACCGATGATGAAGTCTGCTATTTCTTGACAAAGAAGAGAGAAATTTAAGATTCATTATGAGACATACGTTTTTTGGACTTGGCTGAGGTGGGAATATAATTTGCTTGCGTATGAGTATATATACACATATACGTACATTTTTATATATGTATATACATATTTATATATGTACATATATGTATATATATGCTATAAAAGCTTTTCATTTCTTTTAAATCAGAAGGCTGTGATGAGTGGTGGGAGGGAGAAAAATAGATGTTTAAAAATAAATAAAATGAGAAAAACTAAAGGATGAAGCACAATAGTTTTATTTTTGGATTTAGATTAATGAAAAATGTCTTTAAATGGAAAAAAAGGGATGCAGGTGAATGCAGGGTGCTGCAGGGGAAATAGCATTGTCTCTAGAGTCAGAGGATCTAGGTTTAAATCTGGAGCTTACCATGTGTGTGACCTTGGACAAATCATTTCCTCTCTCTGGACCTCCAATTTTCTCCTCTGTAAAATGAGGGGGTTGGACTATATGACTTTTGGGGTACCTTCCAGGTCTGTACTTATGAGCCTATAAATTAGTGATGTCAAACTCAAATAGAAATGATCCCTGACAGCCCTACATTGACTTAGAAAATCACAAATTAACAACATCTATGTTGTATTTTTGGTTCTTTTGTTAAGCATTTCCCAATGATATTTTAATCTAGTTCCTGCAGCCCTATCTACCTCACTCCCCCAGTAGATGGCCACCTTTGTTTCCCTGGCCCTATAAAATGATGAGGTTAGACTAAGTTAGCTTCTGAGGTACCTTCCAGCTAGGAGAGAAAGGGGAGGGAACAAGCATTTATTAAACCCCTACTATGTGCCAGGCTTCTTGCTAAGAAAATATCACCTTGCTTGATCCTCACAATAATCCTGGGAAGCAGGTGCTATTATTAGCTCTATTTCATAGTTGAGGAAACTGAGGCAGACAGAGACTAAATGACTTGTTTGCCCACAGTCACATAGCCAGTGGGAATCTGAGGCCAGTCTTGAACCCAGGTCTTCCTTACTCCAGGCTCAATGCTCTACCCACTTAGCTACCTATGGACCCTATGATTTTGTGGTCAGAGGCAAGTATCATTAAGTGGAAAGAATACGTGACTGAGACTCAGCAGACCACAATTTTAACCTAGGTCTGCTTCTAAGTAGCTATGTGACCTTGGGCAAGTTGCTTCCCCTTCTGTGTCTCCATTTTTCTATTCTCTAAAACAAGGGGGTTGGTTTCAAAGGTTCCTTTCCAGATCTGGAGTTCTAAAGGATTCCCCACTGGGAAATCCTGTTTAGGAGAAATGTGAGAAAGAGATGAAGGATCAAACCCTGGCTTCACTGCAAATCAATACCTTGTCAATGACATGGATGACACCATTTGTAGCCGCATTGTCACTGTCCACGATATTGGCTCCTTCAATGGTGATATTCTGGAACAAAAACAAGAGTAGTAAAGTGGGTTAGAGGGGACAGGTTCTCTGGGTTTGTGGCTACTACTGGGACAGGGGGGAATTAGAGCCAGCGGAGGGTTCCCAGGCAACTTATCTAGCAATCCTGCCCATTTCTTTGTGAAAGAGGGGAGGAGTAAGGATGGAGGCATATGGGATAACAGAAGTAGGATTGTCAAGCAACTCAGAAGTCATCAAGTCCAAATCCCCCCTCCATCCGCCATTTAACAGAGAGGGAAACTCAGGCTAAGAAAGATGAAATGACTGGTCCAAGGGTACGCAGGATACAGCATCTATGCCAGGTCAAAAACAGCAACAGAGCCTCTTCTTTATTCATGACTTCTTTTCTCTCTTCATGTCCAATTGTTATCACCTTGTCCCAGAAATTCCCAATGAGAATACGAGAGTGTTGAATTTGGAAGCACAGAACTTGTGTTTGAATCTCAGCTCTGCCACTTAATACATGTGTGATTAATCACTTAACTTCTCAGGGCTTGTTTCCTCATCTTTAAAATGAGGGGCTGGGCTAGATGACCTTCATTTAAAATCCATTTGGGTTCAACCTATAAGCCTATGACCTGATGTAGCCTTTATTTCTCCAGCTTGGGAGCTCCCTCTATAAATACATTATCCACAACAGAGTGTACACATAACTTTGAGGTCAGATCTTGCCTCGGATACATCATAGTTAAGTGACTTTGGACAAGAGACTTTATTTCTTAGACACTCCAAGAAACTGTCTAAGACTTCAGGCATAGATGAGTGGTCTACCTGATTGGCAAAGGGAGTTTCCTGATAAGGAAACTGATGACATTCATAAATCCAGATTGAAACAAATAAAAAAAACTCATGGAGAGGAGAGAGTAAAAAATTCCATTTTGTAGATGGAGTTTTCTGAGTATAGCATGAATAGTTGGCTAGCAAGCCATCAGACTTTGGTTTCCCCATCTGTAAAATAAGGATTTGGACTAGATGTCTCTCAGGATCCATTTCAGCTCATGTATATGATCCTATAATCTGCAACAGGAAATCAATCAATAAACATTTATCAATCAATTTCTGTGTGCCAGGGACACGTGCCTGCTGAGCTCTAGGAATACAAAGAATTGAACTCAACTTCTGCTCTCAAAAGGCTTACATTTTAGTGAAGGAGACAATAGGTACATACACAATACATGCAGGGAAATACAAGAAAATAGAAGATTTTTTTTGAAACTTTCTTACCCCATTCACTTTAGCTAAATGAAGAAAATTTCCTTGCAAAGATGTTGCAAGCATGTCAGAAGAAGACAGAATCTGGAGGTCTGAGGTTCTGTAGGTGCCCACCAGGGCATGGTACCTAAAACCAAAAGTCACAAGGGTGAGGTCTAAAGACAACACTGGCATTTAAAAATTCCCAACCTGATATCTTGTGCAGGAGAAGGGGCACAAAGGAAGCTACTGAGAGATGTGAGACTAGAAGAAAATACAGACTGGTCTTGGGGTGAGAAATGATGGATAGCCCATGTGCTCCATTGGCATATCATGGGATATTTTGTCAAACTGAAGGGGAAGATGTTAGAAGAAGGCTCACCCACCCATTGGATGGATCCTCTGGAGAGGATGTGTGTGAAAACATAGACATGGACCGTGGAATTATGGATCTAGAGAAAGAAGGAATATGAGAAGCTACAGAAAAAGTTATAGGATCATAGATTTGGAGCAGGAAAGGACCTCAGAGGTCACCTAGTCTAACCACTTTCATTTTACAGATAAGGAAATTGAGGTCAGAAAGATTAAGTGACTTGTCCAAAATTACACAAGAAGTAAATGTCAGAGGTGGGACTGAACCTATGTGCTCTGACTCCATATTCAGTATCATGCCACAGTAGATGAGAAGGCATGGATGGGCTGTGATCTCATACAGTTATAGGATCATAGATCTACAACTGAGAACCACTTCCAAGGCTGTCTGGTCTTCATTTTACAGATAAAGAAACTGAGGTCCAGGGGTTAAATGACTTGCCCAAGTCACATGTCAAAGGTAGGAATCCCAGCTCCTCCAATTACTGCCTTAAATAATTATTGAAGGGCCTGCCCAAACTAATGAGATCCCAGGTTTATCAAAGAATGTCTTGTAGAACTACTAACCCTAGTGGTTAAGTGCCATGTGGAGGTAATGGCTTCACTCTTCGAGATCTGTCCATAGCCTACAATCAATGGATGTCATTTAGTCTAGGAGCTAAACATGAGCTGGACTTACTTGATTAGGGTTGGAATGTTGTTTTTTGACAACCAGAAGGTCTTCTCATCCTGGTCCATATCCTTGATGGCTTGTTGGGAAGGGACCAGGATTGTAAGATTGGAAGCATCTGCTAGCATTGCTTGTGAAGAGGACTCCTAAACCACAGTCAGAGCAAGAGAACATGGGTTCCACATCATGAGACCAGAGACTACAAGCAGAGCTAGCTATGTGGTTTGGGGCTGTGGGCTATAAGTCTTGAATCCTTCGGGAACTCTCTCCAGGGGAATCTTGGGATTGGGTGGTAAGGTTCCTTGGGTTGTGGTTGGCAGGGAGATGGGGGTCATTTGGAGTAGTTAGTGAGCCCTGATTGGTTTTTTTTCTGGGAAGGGCTCTGGGATAGTAGTCAGCAATTTTATATAAGAATGTAAAGAGCATTTTGTTTGCTTGTTTTGTGCACCTAGGAGAGTTCCTGGCCCATTTTACTTGGGTGGATGGGTTGGGATGAGGCATCACTGGGATTTCATTGGTGTAGAGAATGCTGTGTAACGACATTTCCTCTATCAATGCACATGGCCCCTTGCTCTGTCCATGACTTATTGTCTTGGAGCGTTCTCTGGGGGTCACTGAGAGATTAAACAGCCTGCCCAGAGTCACAGTTAGTATGTGTGTAAGGCATATTGGATTGGAAATTCCTGTTCAGATTTATAATATTGTATAAAAAAATTGGGCATGCCATAAGTTGATTACTGCCAAAATACAAATTATCCCTAGGAAGGTCACATGTGAAGTAAGCTGTCATGTAGATGTTAGAATAAATAAGGACAAGAATGCAGTTCTTGGTAGTGGAGTGGGAGAGAAAGAGGATCTTGGGAGCCTGGGGGATGGCAAGGACCTGGAAGACTAAAGACAAACTTGGCCTACTTTTTAAATTTGCCTGATGTTGGCTTCATATACTCTTTTGACTGGGACCAGGATGACCAGGCTGTAATAAAATTAAGTCATCTGGAGAAATGACTCAGGATATTTTCCATACCAAGGAGAAGGGTTTAATGTTACCACACAGCTAGAACTTATTGGGAAGGCTCAAAAGACAAAGAACCTTTCCAGAACAAAGAAAATGCATGAAAAACCCCATATTTATTATGTACTGACTAGAGAAGGGAATACTCATTTATTAAGTGCCAGGTACTGAACTAATGACTTTATTATCTCATTTGATCCTTGCAACACCCCTGGTATTATTATCCCATTTTATAGGAAACTGAAGCTGAGAGACATCAGGTGACTTGTCTAGGGTCACAAAACTTATAAATGTCTGAGGCTGGATTTGAGCCCATAGTCTTTCTTACTAGAGATCCGGTGCTCTACCTGCTGTGCCACTTAGCTACCTCCCCACCCCGAGCCCCTGCGAGTCCTGTGCTCCATTCCTGAGTGCTTTTCCTCCTCATCTCTTCCTCTTGGAACCTCTAGCCTCCTTCAGGGGTGAATGCAAGTGCTACTCCTTGCAAGAGATCTTTCCTTATCTCTCCAATTTTTCCTTCTGCTTCCCTTTCTGGAATTAAGCTCCTTGAGGTCAGGGACTGTTTTTCGCATTTCTCTTTGTGTCCTTATTGCCAACTACAGTGCCTGGCACATCCTAGGTGTTTAAAAAAGCTTGATTAGTTGAATTGAATTCTGAGAGTTACAGACACGAGTCTCGAAAGCCAAAGGCAGGGTGTCTTTGCTTCTTATGTCTAGTTGGTGTCCTTCTTTGTAGGCCTTCATCACTGGAAGGAAAGGGACCTAAGAAACTAACAACAGCTTATCCTGAAGGGCTCAGTTGTCAAAGCTCCATCCCTTTTCACCAGTGGAATTTAATTTCCACAAGACTGTACATGTTACCCAATAACTCCAAAGTTCAAATAAATATACTTACATTCACCCATTGGTTAAACATGGTGGCTTCTGACAGAAGGGACAGTTCCTGATTGATGTGAATGTGAATGAAAGTGGGTGAGAATGAGAGAGAGGGAGAAAGAGAGAGAGGGAGAGGGAAAGATGGAGTGAAAGGGAGAAGAAAAGAAAGGGGGAGGGGAGAGGATCGGGAGAGACAAAAGGAGAGGGGGAGAGGGAGAGAGAGAGAGAGGGAGGGAAGGAGGAAGGGAGGGAGAGAGAGAGAAAGGGGGAAGGAAGGAGGAGAGAAGGAGAGGGGGAGTGGGGAGAGATAAGGAAGGGAGGGGAAGGGAGGCAGTCAAGGGCAGTGGAAGGAGGAAGGGAAAAGAAAGGAAGAAAAAAAAGGTGGGGAAAAGAGAGAGATGCCAGAAAGGAGGGTGGAAATAAAAAAGAAAGAGAGAATACACAAGAAAAAGACCAATTAGAACCCTCATCACAGTATATTTCTAATTTAGCACATTTTCAACTTTGCAGGCTCCGAGCTCATGCCTGCCAGTCTCTCTGATGGAGACATTAATGAGTTCATTAGCTATTAGACAATAAGCACATAGCCAGAATTGCTCATTATCTTAAGTCTTGGCAGACTTTATGATTCCAAAGACTGGTGAAGAAATAATCCCATGAGCAAAGTCAGAGGGAATCACTGAAATAACTCTCATGCCAACTCAGGCACTCTGTGCTTTTCTGAGTCAGCCTCCTCTGACCCTCCTCTCCTCATCCATCCCCATCTTGCTCCTCCCAGCAACAAACAAGATCTCCCTCCCTTCTTGAATTCTGATAGCATTTTCTTTGGGCTATATTTATCACGTTCTGATGTGCATTAAAGGCATTTGTGCATTACTTTGTCTGCTCCTGTAAAGTAACAGCTTCTTTAAGGTAAAAAAAAATTATAAAATAAAAAGAAATAAAATTTAATATAAATATAAGTAATAAAATATAACAAATATAAATGTGTCAATAATAAAAATTAATATAACTTGATAAATATATTACCCATGTTACATTAAATATACCAGATAGATAAAATACAATTTATTATAATATTTAATATGAAATAATATTAATTGGTGCTGATTTACATTGGGAGACAAAGTTCTTCTCCAAGAACTCCCTTTGCTGATGAAAGACAGGTATAAAAAAACCTTATTAATAAATAGCATCATTAAAAAAATTCTAGACCTCTTTCAATTTCATACCATCCAGAATGTCTCCCTGGGATATTCAAGTGGAAATATCTATGTCTGTCCCTACATAAGAATTTTTGTTCTTTTTGGTTGCTTCAGTCATGGCTGATTCTCCTTGACCCCATCTGGGATTTTCTTGATGAAGATACTGGAGTTGTTTGCCATTTCCTTCTCCAGCTCTTTTTACATGAAGAAACTGAGGCAAACAGGGTGACGTGATGCCCAGGGTCACATAGCTAATAAGTGTCTGAAGCCAAATTTGAATTCAGGAAGATGAATCTCCCTAACTTCAGGCCTGGAGCACTATCCACTTTGCCACTAGCCATGTACATCTCAATTTGCCTTACATTAGTCTGTGTTGTTCCAAAACGTCTTAATTTTAAAACTGCAACAAGACTTTTGGGACACTATGTATGTATCTCTGTATGTATACATTATACAACACACACATTACATATATAATTTAGATATTATTTGATATTTCTATAAGGGGTTCTTAATCTGGGGACAAAAACAAAAAAAAATTTGAATAACCATATTTCAAAATAATTGGTTTCCCTTGTGTTTCATTTTATGTATTTAAAAGCAGTGTTCTGAGAAAGGCTTTACAGGTTTTACTGGATTTCCTAAGGGGTCCAGAACACTGAGAACTCCTGACATGTTATTTTCTGATGGAGAATTTCCCACAAGGGAATGAATCTACTAATGTTGTCTACTAATGCAGCACCTTTTCTGTAACTTTGGGTCTTGGAGAGGTGCCTGGCACACTAGACCTTAAAAGACTTACCCAAGGTCCTACAGTCAGGATGGGTCAAGGTCAGGACTTGAACTCTGGTTTATCTGACTCTAAGCCAGATCTTTGTCTACTATGCCAGACTGACTCTTGTAAGTAATATTATTGTGTATGATACGTATATGAAGAGAAAGGCAGGGTGGAACAATGGATAGAGAGCAGACTTCAGAGTGTGGGCTGTAAGTTCCTTGAGGGTAGGAATTGTCTCATTTTTCTCTTTGTATCCCCAGTGCCTAATAGTACCTGGCATGAGGTCCTGGCATGAGCCAGTCATCTAATACATCTTTGTTCCTTGACTATAATCTGGGAGGATTGTAATCTGGGAGGTTAAGGCTGAATACATACAGTACATATATTTGAGATTCATCTGTATAGTGGGGATAATTTAGTCTTTTGAGTATATGAGATCTTCAAGGGAACATATAGTGGAAGAAAGCAGACAACTGAGAATTCCCATTGGAGAGTATCCACATTTAGTAGGTAAAGATATGGGAATGGAGTTAGGAAAGGCAGAGAAGGAGGAGTCAGAAAGATAGGAAAAGAACTGGGATAACATCACATCAAAGAAATCAAGCCAAGAGAGAATTCCATGGTGATCAGAAATATCCAATATAGAAAAGAACTCAAGAAAAATGAAGATGCAAGTTGACCTATTGAATCTGGGATTCTCTACCTCATTGGTGACTTTGTGGGTGTTTTGAACATAGTAAAAATGGAAGAAGTGAAACCAAAATGGCTCAGTGCCTGGTGAGTAAATAGAGACTCCCATGAACTTAGATAGGAAGCCAAGAACTAGGCTGCAAGGTTCAGTGAAGACTTTTTAATTTTTAAAGTATAGGGAGGATTTGACCTCTCTGCCGTATGAGAGACACCAGCTCCCTTCTTAAAATTCTACTGAGGCTGATTTCTCTATGGAGTGGGGTTTCTTCCCAATTATTCCAAGTATTAGCTAGTAGGCATGCCTGATATCTTCTGACTGATTGCCTAGGTAGGTAACTGCCCAATTGATTCTTCCTATGGCTCATCCCAAATTGAAGGGCATTCTTTTGAGGAATATGAAGGTATGAATGTAGAGGTTGCTTGTGACAAATCTGACTTACCAAGCACACAGACCCTGTTTGTTTTCTAGGATAAGGTACTATTATCCAATTGGTAAAACTGAATTGATTGTGAATGGAATCATTTTAAAGCCAGCTCATCTAGAAAATAGTCTTATTATGGTAATAGGCAGGGGATGATGGAGAGAAAGGATTTTGTCAAGGGGATTTGAGAGGAGAGAGGCTTTAAAAGCTGGTGTCTCTGGCAGCCCCAGAGGAGTTCTTTGTGATGCATGAACATTCATCATGCACCCACGATGGGAAACTCACAGTTTGACGCACTTGAAAAGATAATAGAATTTTGGATCCTTTGTAACCCTTAGAGCTCATCTAGTCTAGGTTTCCTTCAAGACTCTGCTCAGATGTTATCTTCTGCTGGAGACCTTTTGTGATCCCTTCCTCTCTGATGCTACCTTCCAATTACTTGGCATGTATCTTGGATGTACTGATTTATGTAGATGTCTCTCATTTGAAAGTAAGACCCTCAAAGAATTGGAAACAAAGTTCATAGATAGCTATCTTTTGGGGAATGACTAAGCAAATTGTGCTTATGTTGTGAAAAATGATCAATGTGATGAATACAGAGAAGCATGAGAAGATTCATATGAACTGACGCACAATGAAGGAAACAGAGCCAGGAAAACAACAGACATAATGACAACAATGTAAATGAAAAGAACTATCAAAACAATAAAAATTGAACGTTGCAACATTAGAAAGAATAAATTTGGCCCCAAGGAGGAGACAGGAGAAAACATTCCCCTCCCTAAACCTTACTGAATGTGGGGAGTTCATTGCATATAAATACCACAGCTTTTTTAAATGTATGGATTAGTTTTGTTTAATTTATTTTCTCTTCTTTAAAAATAAATCCTTTTTTATTGGGTATGCTTCTTTGGAAGGAAATAGGGAAGGGGTGCAAGGGGAAATTAAATGATGGAAAAAGAAAAGGTCTAAATAAAAATCTTTTTTTTAAAAGAAGCATAAGCTACTTGAGGGTGGGGACCTTTTGCTTTTTCTTTGTGTCCCCAAGGGCTTGGCAAAGTGTCCTTTAGCATACATTACTAAATGCTTGTGGATTGGCTGATTGATTTGGTAGATGAAGAAATTAAAGACCAGAGAAGTTAAGTGAATTGGCCCTATGGCAAATAGTAAGTTAGTGGCAGAGCCAGCACTCGAATCCAAATTCTGTAGCTGCTGTCAGGTATTCTTTCACATTGAATCTCAAGTTTCTTTCAAAACTTCAAAGCTCAAACATCTTCTACTAAAAATCACCTTCTATATAAAAGTTAATCTATTGGAACCTCTCCTTTCCTATCATTTTGTATTTTTTTTGGATGGGGAGGGGAATGTGCTTAAATTTGTACACATGGTCTTCCTGATAGAATGTAAACTCCATGAAGAGAGGGACCAGTCTTTGTATCCTCAGATCCTAGCACAGTGTCTGACACTTAGGATAAGTTTGTGGATTGACTTTTGATATGCCAAGCTGGAGGGGGCAGTTCGGTGTAGTGGAAAGAATGGTAGATTTGAAATGGGAAGACTTCAGTTCAAATCCTAGCTCCATTGCAAACGAACCTAGTAACCTTGGGAAAAAAAATCACTTTTCTAGGTCTCAGTTTACTCATCTGTAAAATAAGGAGGGTAGAATAGATGATCTATATGGTCCTTTCTAAAGGTAATCCAATGAGCCAATACCTCATAAAAATTAAGCCAAAAGAGGGTAGCTAGGAAGTGCAATTGATAAGAATATTGGTCATGGAGTCAGGAGGACCTGAATTCAAATCCAGATACTTACTAGCTATGTGACCCTAGACAAGTCACTTAACCCCAAATGCCTCAAAAAAAAAGTTAAGCCAAAAAAAAGGAAACCTGCCAAAGACCCAGAGAAAATAAAGAAAACTCAGCTACATTGTGTAAACAACCAATATGATATTTTAGCCAAACACAGATGCCAGATCTATTGACACATTTAAAAGACAAGAGTTGGGTGTTTGGGGCAGAATTCAGTCTTAGGCTCATGGATCTAGAGCTACATGAGAACTCAGAAGCCATAAAGTCCAACACTCTCACTTTACAGAAGAGGAAATGGAGACCCAGAGAGGAATCCTAGCACCAATCTGCATATTTGTAGATCAATTAGCAAACATTTATGAAGTTTGTGTCATGTGTCAGGTATTGTGCTAGGCATTAGATGAAGAAAATGATGCCCACGGGAGAAAATGTCTCCCAGGTCTCTTAACTCCCAGGTCAGTGCACTTCCTGGCCGCCTCCTCTCCCATTCCTCCAAAGAGTTCCCCCCTTCTGGTGTGCTAAGAGGTTAATACTAGAGTCTTCAGCACTGAGGAAAGAATAACTTGTGGTCTAGGGAAGGACTTGTAACAATTATAGTTATGATGCAAACAATTTGACCTCTCCAATATACAGGTGGATTCTGGATCTCATCTATTTGGGAGTGGCCTCCAGTAATGCAGATCGCAGTCCTATCATGCCCACCTATCCTGTGCCCACTGTTAGCCATGCTCTTCCATACATTCTCCACAGAGGGTCCATCCAATGTGAGGGGAGATTTCCTAGGTTTTTCCTGACCTGAAGAAGGTACCAATGGAAAGCTTGAGGACTGTCCATTTGTCATTCCACTTGACCCTCCCATCTTTTCCTATCATGCAATTAGTGTATGACATCCCTTCCTCTTGTTCTTAACCACAATGTTTATTTTTGTTAATTGTGTATTCTTGTACCTGGAACTCTCCATCTCCCCAACCTACCTAAAATAAGATGCCTTTTATAAAGGAAGAGTTTGGACCCAAATAGAACCTCTTCACCTTCATTCAAGGCAGACCTTGTGGGCTCCAGGACTGTCATGTTGGAAGTCTCAATGTCATTGGTGCCATAGGACAAGACCCAATTGCCTTTGGTTCATAACTCTTTGGGAGTTTATTATGAAAGATCTCAAAGCTTCTTCACAAGATTTGATCTGATTTCTCTATTTTTTTTTAAAACAGGTTTCATTTGGATGACTTACCACAGCTACATTTCCATAACACATCAGGCCATCTCCTTCATAACCATCCTGGCAAACACAGCTCCAGAGGCCAGAGGAAGTGGACTGGCAGTTCGCCTGAGAAAAGGACAAGATTTTCCTTCACTGGCAGGGTCTATATCAGGTCTATCCGGGCACCTCTAACCAATGAACAAGCATTGACTTAGCACTTAAAATGTGCCTAACACTAAACAATGCCTGCTCTCAAGGAACTTACATTCTAATGGAGATAAACATGGAAATAATGAGGTACGTACAAGAAATACACAGAGGATGTCCATGGGCATAAGGAAACAGCTAAAGGAGCTCTCTCACTATGGGAACTCTCTCCACTAAAACAGCTGGAAGCCAGTCAATATTTGAATACACAATTCTTTATTGTTGTTGTTTATTCATTTTCAGCTGTCTCACTCTGTGACCCCATTCGGGGTTTACTTGTCAGAGATACTGGAAAGATTTGCTATTTCCTTCTCCAGCTCATTTTACAAATTGGGGAACTGAGACAAACAGAGTGACTTATCCAGGGTCGCAGTTAGGAAGTGTCTGAGCCTGGATTTGAACTCTTGACTCTTGGCCCAGCACTCTATGCATTATGGTACTACCTAGTTGCAGATAAATCCTAGGGAGTTGCATATGGCATAGAGAAATTAAGTGACCTTCCCATATCCCAAGATCACCCAGATCATAGGATTTCCAGTTGGAAGGCATCTCAAAGGTGTTTATTCCTCTTTCCTCCTTCTCTCACAAGAAGCTCCAGTCATTCCCTCTTCCCTCTGAGATCAAACACAAGTCTTTCTGTTTGAATTTTATAGCTTTTACAACTTGGTTGCAATCTACCTCAGTTGTTTTTTTTAGCTGTAAAATAAGGAAGGACAGATCTCCTACCTTCTAATCTATGACCCTGCCTTTCCAAACTTATTACACATTACTCTCATTCTTGTTTTGGGCAATCCAGCCAAACTGGTCTTCTATCTGTTTCTTACAGAGAAGAGTCCATTTCTAACCTCCCATCTTTTTCCCCAGCTGTGCCACATACCTGGAACACCCTACCCCTCTTTATCACCACCCCAGAAAATTCCTCTCATTTTTTCACAATTCGATTCAAGCACTTCTTTACATATGAAATATTTCCTGATCCCCCTCAAATGGCTAGTGCTTTCCCTCCTTAATGACTTTTACTTAGCTATGTTGTATTTCATGCGTATTTATTTGGCATATTCTCATATATGTCCTTGCTGTTCCCTTGCAGAATATAAGCTCCTTGGGAGGAGAGGCTATTTTTGGTATTTATGCCCCCAAAGCCCAGCACATATTGGGCACTTCTATAAATGCTTGCTGATTGCTTGAGTCCAATAGAACATAGTCAGAAAGTACTATCATTATTTATCTTTGTGTTCCCAGGATCTCACCCATAACAGGTGCTTAACAATAGTTTGCTGAATCACTGAAAGTCCTTCACTTTCTTTAACTCATTTGATCCTTGCAGCAACCCTGTGAGTTGGGTATTATAGTTATGATTTACCCCATTTTACATCTGGGGAAATTGAGGTTCAAATGACTTAAGTTCAAAGACTTGGGTGGGAGGACTTGCCAGGGTAATGGGCAAACCCAAGACTGGAGTCCAAGTCCTTTGATCTCTGCTTTCTCCCTTGCTGCTCCTCCCCAATAAAAGGTACTCACCAGGGGATGGCATTTCTCTGTTTGTTCTAAGCATGACATTACAGGTTCACAGTCCATCCCGTTGCCTCGGAATCCCTTCTTACACTCACAGCTGTGCTGAAATTCCAGAATGAGGCACAAGAATAGTTATTTAAACAATTCACTATCTTGGAAAATTTTAAAAAAGCGGAATAAAAGTGTTGCAATCTCATGGTCACCAATGGATATAGTGACCTTCACCAATACACAGAAAAATACTTAACAATCACATGTAAAACTTGTAGTTTTCCAAAGTCTTTTACCTGCTTTATCTCATTTGAACCTCACAACAAGCCTAATGGGTTGATACTGAAGGTTTTATTATCTGTATTTTAAAATTTTTTTTTAGTTTTCAACACTCTTGTAAGATTTTGAGTTCCAAATTTTTTCTCCCTCCATTCCCCTCAACCCTCACCAAGATGGCATGCAATCTGATACAGGCTATACTTGTATAATCTGTTATCCCCATTTTACAGAGGGTGCATTTGAGGCTCAGAGAAGTTCAATGACTCTAGGATCACACAGCTAGCAAGTTTCAGAATCGGGATTCCACCATAATTTTTCCTTCTTCCCAGACAAGTACTCAATTAATCAATCAATAAGAATCTATCAAACTCTTACAACGTCAGGCACTGGGCTAAGATCTGGAGATACAAAGAGAAGTAAAACAAAACAAAACAACAAAATATGGTTCCTCCTCTCAAAGAGCTCCACAACAATGGGGCTGACAATCTGCAGATTGCTATGTACATAAAAGCTATGTGGTCCATTCAGTGTAATGGAAGGTAACCTCTGAGGGACTGAGGGAGGTATTGAGGAAGAAGTAGGATCTTGCCTGAGTCTTGAAGGAAGCCAGGGAGGCCAAGAGGTAGAGATGAGGAGAGAGAGCTTTCCAGGCAGAGGGGATAGCCAATACAAAGACAAGGATTCGGGGGATAGAGCACTATATACTGTCCCGTACTCCCTACTTACCTCACAGATTATTTCAAGGTTAAATGAAATAAAGTATTTAAAGTGGTTTGCAAACCTCACAATCCTATAGAAATGTCAGCTACAATGATTATTATCATAGTTATTTTTCACCTCCATTTTGCAGATGAAGACACCGAGGCAGAGCCGTGTTAAGCGACTCCCCAAGGTCACACTAATTGTCGAGGCAGAATTTGAATCCAGTTCTTCTAGACTCCAAGGCCAGTGCCCTTTCTATTATGGATCATTAATACCAGGGACTTGGAAAGCATGACAGATTTCAGACATATTGGTCTCTTCCTGCCAGTTGTTCTTTCTAAAGACATTTATTTCCTGGCTGTTTATTGTTGGCAGTGAATGCCCACTTCCTTTGCTGGAGACATCGTGGAATTCTGTAGCACAAGAAAAGGTGCTTCTCCCTTACGGTCATTTACGTGAGTCTCCATGGTGTGAAGAGGGAAAATAAAACAAACAAACAAACAAACAAAAAAACGCTGCTCTACTCAGAGCCATTGCTAGGGATTTTTCTGTACTTGGACAAATGGTCCAATGGTGGATATTATCCTCCTAGCTGGTGGTCGATGGGACATCCCCCATCACGGGAAGTTAGCCTCTCAAGGATCCTTCTACAAGGTTATGGGGGGGTGCTCATGTCTGCCCACCATCTGGTAGCTTCCTATTTTAACTAATTATTCATGTTAAATAGATGCTAAATTATGTTGTTTCTGCATGCTGAAGGACTTCTGAGTACAGGTCGGTGACCTCAGGAAAGGCTCCTATTACCCTGTGCTGTTAATAATAACAAAAGCAGCAGCTAGTACGTATGCAGTGCTTAAAGATTTACAAAGCATTTTACATATTAACTCAGATCACTGCAATGGGACTCTTGTGACCCCCATTTTACAGATAAGGAAACTGAGGTCAAGAAGAGCTGAAGGTACTTACCAGGGTCATGTAGCTAATATTATTTGATCATTACGACAACCCTGCCAGGTAGGTGCTATCATTATCCCCATTTTACAGTTAAGGAAACGGAGACAGACAGGAGTAAAATGGCTTCCTCAGGATCAAACAGCTAGTAAGTGTCTCTGAGTTATTGCTGAGTCTTTTCAGTCACATCCAACTTTTGGTGAGTTCATTTTGGGGTTTCCTTCTCCAGCTTGTTTTACAGATTAGGAAATGGAGGCAAACAGGGTTAAGTGACTTGCCCAAGGTCACATAGCTAGTAAGTATCTGAGGCCAGATTTGAACTCAGGAAGATGTCTTTCTGACTCCAGACCTAGCACTTGATGCACTATGGCACCACCTAGCTGCCCATAACTAAAGCACATTCAATCCTAGTTTAGAAAATGGTACCATGGCTAAGCCTGCTTCTTGTCTGACACTTGACCATCACTTACTTACCTGGCCAGGACCTACATACAAGCAGGTTGCATTATCATGGCAGCCTCCAAAGTTGGGGAGCAGGCAGTTGTTAATTGCTGTGCAGTCTCTTCCATCCCCAGTCCATCCAGGTTGGCAGACACACATGTGGGTTCCTGTGCCAGTTTTAACACATTCTGCCTATGGAATTGAACAAGACAAAATAAAATCCCCTAGAAGCTTTGGCATGGTCATAAGGATAGGGACAGGTCCCATGATTTCACTGGTATAGGAAATTTCAGGTAAGGAAACTCTCTCTGCCAATATAGGTTGGTAACTTAGAGCCATAGAGAGTTGTCTAGGGCACTGAGGGGCTAAGTAACTCTCCCAGGGTCATGCAGACAGTAAATGTCACAGGAAGAACTTTAAATCAAGTCTTCCTGGTTCTAAGGTTGGGCTATCTCTACTATCCACATTTCCCTCTATTGTCATGCTCATGTGGCTCAGAAACAAACAAACAATAAACAAACCCAAGAGTGGGAAATCCAACCTTGCTCTCTTCTCTGTCCCACCTCTTACAACTTTCAACCCATATACAGGATAAAGCCAAATTCTCACATTGCTGCTGCAACCTCCTGGGATGATTCCTGCACAGGGGTCTACTTCTGTACAAATGGTCCCATCACCCTCATATCCTTGCTTGCAGACACAGCTGAAAAACAGGATTGTGCTCAGATATGGAATTAGAGGAGTGTCCTTGGCAGCCATATGGCCCAACCTCCCAGCCAGGCCAGGAAATCCCTCCACAACATGGGTTAACCGGGCTTGAAAACCTCCAATCGTGAAATGCCTTTTTTGGAAGCATCTTGTTGCATTTGGAGGTATTTCTATGAAAGCTTTTATGTATAGTGAGTTGAACTTGCTCCCCTCTCCTTTCACAAGTGATCAATGTCTACTCCCATTCTGATGTCAGCTCTTGAAATACACAATTATCATATTTTTCCCAAGTCATCTCTTTGAAAAAGTTAAACACTCCCAGTTCTAATTTTCACAAAACATAGTTCCTAGACCCTTTGCTATTCTGTTAATTTTCCTCAGTACATAATTCAGTCTTCAGATATCCCCCTCGAAATGGGATAGCCAGAATGGAACAAAAGACTGCCGGGACAGTCTGACCAAGGCAGAGCATAATGGGATGATTACGTTCCTTGAATTGGACACTCATTGAAAGAAGAATTCTCTCCAGGAAGCATTTCTAATATATTTCATAGTAAAAAGGAGGGATATGGTGACCCACTGACCCAGCTCTAATATGCTCGATAAGGCTTTAAAGGCTACAGGAAGCAAAAGAGTTTCTGAAGAGGTTGGAGATTTAGAGACAGTTGAAGAGCCTTCATTTTCTGTTTTCTGAGAGACTATGTCAATGGTAATGCTAGTTAAGAATACATTCATTTGGAAAATCTTACAAAACAGGATAGTGGGAAATTATGAGCCACATTGCCTCACAAAATCGTGAGAAAAAAAGGTTAAAAATGTTTTGGCCAAAGATCCAACTAACCAAAATTATTCTGAGGGTGTTTAATGATGAAAACATAAAGACGATAGCAAACACAAAAAAAGAGAAAGATTTATAAAAATAAAATGCAAGAATCTCTCTTCACTAACAAGGACAATGAATCCATGCCTTTTGGACTGGGACATCATAGATTAAAATGTGCTACATGAAAAGTGGATATGGAAGAAAGGAGAAGGAAGGATGGCAGGAGCAACTGGATTGGGCCAAGCAGAGAGAAGGTTGGTGTTGGAAGAGGTAATTCTGAGGGCACTGAGCATCAATTGTTGCTGAAGGAAAGGAGTGTGCCAAAGACTTGAAATGAGATGTCATAATTACCTCCTTCCCCAATCCTCAGCAAAAAAGATGATCAAGGAAATATTATTGTTTTTGTTTCATTCTTTGTTTTTGAAGAGGACCATGACATCAGGAAGATGATGCCAGGACTTGCAAGTGAATTGGATTTAAGTAATGGAGGGCTATGCAAAGTCACCAGCCTCACTTTCTCCTTCAGAGCCATCTGGGTCCAGTGGCCAGATACATGTCAGGATCACTGGAGATAGCCTCCTCCCTGACATGTACATTCTTGCCTAAGTGATGACAATGACCTCCTCAGTGGTGGTACACTTGCTGCCTCACTAAAGCAAGGGTAGCAAGAGAGGGCATTTCTACCTAAAACTTTACAAAGATCCAGGAGATCCCCCTTTTTTTTTTCTGGAAGGAATTTGTGGATTGGTTTCATTCTCTATTATTTCTGTCTGATTCCAGAGCAAAGTCCAAGGCTTGGCTCTCTAGTAAGCAGTCACACACAGCTAAAGTTCTGGCACAGTCTTAAGATACACTAAGACTTTTGGGGCACCCTGTATGTTAGACTGATGATCATAAGATTAGAGCTAGGTGCTTATTAAACATGAAAACTGGTATGTAAACAATCTCTCTTGCTGATTGTCCTTAAGAGGAAGCTAAGATCCCTAACTGAGGTAAACCAGTTTAAAAGGAAGAGACGCATGGAATGCAAATTTAAAATGGGTATCTTTGGGCTTGGGGAAAATCAAGAAGGGAATCCTTTCCCTTTTGTCTTAGAAAACACATTCAGAGAGTTAGGGTTAGGATAATGTTGCCATCAAGGCAGATGGCTCTCCCTGTGCAGCAGGGTGACGAGCCTTTCCCAATTTAGCCAGGCTGGTTCTCAGATGACAGACAGGCAATCTATCAACAGAGGAAGCTTTTTTCAGCTTGTCAGCGCTTGTGGTCTCTTATCAAGTTCTTTAAGAATCCAAAAGACTAAAGTAAAAAACAACATCGAGGACCAGATACTTTCTTCTCTTTGAGGGGTGGGGGAGAAGAGGTTTTATCATTCCAAACAGAAGGAAGATGGGGGTCTTCTCAGCAAAATGGATGATCAAGATAACATCAGCAACTACCAATCCACATGCCTACTTCTCATCTCAAAATCTTTATGAGAAACATATATATATATATGTATGTATATATGCATATACATATATCTGCATTGAAGACATTCTGGTTGAAGGGGGGGTTTTAGAGTGGGGAAAAGATAGACTTCCAAGTAAAGTTCTATAATCAATCAATCGATCAATTAAAAAAATCAAAAAATCAATTAGAAATTAAATTAAATTAAATTTAAAGTTAAATAAATTAAGAGGCATTAATTCATTAAAAGGTATAAAGAATTGAGAATCTCCTCCCATTTGTCCTTGGTGGTGGTTAATAAAAAAGCATTTGTTTTGTTATGGTAAAATACTCCCTTAAAGGTTTTCTTCCAGTTGGGAGTCTCCTGTGCATGTGTCAGAATCAGGCAAGATTCCTCTTGACATGTAACAGCTATGATGGTTTTTGTTTGACGATCATTATGAGGCACAAAATGGGAAAATACATACTCTTCAGGGCTTGTTAGCAGCAGCGTGCTGGCAAATGTTTAACAACCTGACTTTCTGAAAAAAAAAGCGGGGGGGTAGGGTGGGCACATTTTTAAGTTTAATCCACATTGTTAACATTTTCTTCATCACTTTCTTAAGTTTAGATAATCCACAAAACAATAACTTAAACTCTGACTTCTAGCATTTGCTGAGTACTTAGGTGTAAACGTTCACACTGAACATTTAACAACTGGTTCTCCAAAGCAAGTTCAGGTTGGCTGTTGTAGCCCCTGGAGGGGAAGTTATCTGGCCCAGAGTCCAAAAGAAAGAGGGATTTGCTATAGGAGATTCCTGTTTGCTGATGACTTTATGTTGAGTACATCATGCCCTGGAATATTGCAAGGCCCCTTAAATGAGATCCATAAATGTTGAAAAGAGTTTGGCTTAACAATCCACATGGGAAAAGCCAAGTGGATAAAGGATGCATGTTGTCTAGACCATGGTATACAGTTGAATTGACAACATATAGAGCTGAAAAGTTGGTACATAAATATTGGACAGATACTGAAAATAGATTATGACCCTGGCCCAGAATTGGACAGAAGGAAGAGAACAGGTTGGATTGTTTTAAGGAAAGTGCACTATGTTTTTTAGTGACTCCCAGCTCTTCCATTAAAAAGAGACTTTTTTCTGAATTTAATTTATTTTAAAATACAGAACTCTTCACAAATTTGCAAGTCCTCCTTGCACAGGGGGCTATGCTAATTTTTGCATCGTTCCAATTTTAATATATGTGCTGCTGAAATGAGCCACAAAGGACTTTTAAAAAAAATCATCATTTTCCTAAGGATTTCATGTTAGCTGAGAGTCATGGAATACTATCATTTCTGAAAGATTAAAATTGAAGGTCCTCTAAAGAGCAATGATTCTAGAGGCACATAGTAGGTATTAGGAGGCTGCAGTGTATCACTAATGAGGAGTTATGCAGAAATAGAAATGATGTTATCAGAGAGAGGCATGAACGGGACCTCTCTGGGTGATGTCTTGACTTGCTGGTGATTTGGATTTAAGGAGGTAGGCCTGTATGAAGTCATCAGCCTCACTCTGCCAGGGGCATCAAAGTCCAGTGGCAAAACCTAAGTCAGGACTACTGACGATGGCCCGGGATGCTGTGGATGACCTTGGTGACCAAGCTCTAAGAGCTTCACAGTGCTTGCCTTCAAAAATATTCTCTATCTATTCCACCAGGGGAAGGTTTCACATGGTTGAGGCAGACACCCCCCCTAACTCACTGATAGCTTGCAGGCCTGTTGGCACCCTCAACCTGGTTTAGCCCACATACCAAGACAATTTTACCAAGTTCTCAGCACATGCTACAACTGCTTGGAGCCACAGGTGAGAGTATATTGTATTGTATATTATACCAACATATAAGGTTATAGATTGATGAGCAAAATGTCAGTATGTTCACTTTTATTAATAACAGATACTACCTAATGTTTATATAGATTTCTAGGCAGTTTTAATGATTTTAATATTTATATAGATTTTAAGGCTTGCAAACAGCTTTCACTACATTATCTTATTTGATATTCACAACAAGCTTGTGAAGTAAGTGGTATTACTACTTCCATTTTACAGATGAGGAGACTAAGCCTGAGAGAGGTTGAATAACCTGCTCAGGGTTCACACACCTAGGAAGTATCCAACGCAGGATTTGAACTCAGTTTGTCCTGATGCCAAGCCCAGCCCACTATTCACCTAGCTGTCTCAGGTATTAGAACCTTTGCGATGATGGAAAGTAAGTCACCTCTCCTTTCTAGGTCTCATTTTACTCCTTTTTAAGGGAAAATTATCTTTCTTCACTGAGCCTCAGGTTCAGAAAGTGAGGGAGAAAATATTAATAATGTGGATTAAACTTAGATGTATGCCCTGCCTACCTTTTTTTTAGGAAGTTGATTGTTAAACATTTGCCAGAACACTTGTTAACAAACCCTGAAGAGCACGTATTTTCTCATTTGCCTCATAATCATCATCAAATACAGCCACTGCTGTTGTTACCTGTCAAAAGGAGTCTTGCATGACTCTGACTCAACTGGAGGAAAACCTTGAAGAGAATATTTTACCATAACAAAACAAATGCTTTTTTTAAAAAAAATTAGCCACCAGCAAGCACAAATGGGATGAGATTCTGAATTCTTTATACCTTTTAATGAAAGATCCGGTCCTAAATGACTTCGCAAGGTCTCTTCCAGCTCTGACTTCTTTGAGAAGTTCCTTAGGGAATGGGTCCACCTTTGATTGTTAAAAGATAGCTGATTTACCTGGCAACTCTACTGCTGTATTCACAATTTGCATGAATATGACAGAATTGGACGTAGGGGCCACATGCTGTGGTCTGCTTATCACAAAACTTTCCAGCTGACCCATCCTTACAGGTTCCAGGAAGGCAGGACCCATCACTGTCTATTCGATTATCACACTTCCCATGAACACACAAACATTCTAGAAGACAAAGAAATGGGGTTCAGTTTTAGGGGTACATTCCAAACTCTCTGTCCAGTGTCATAGAAGACAACTACTTTATTTTTTTGCACAACCTACCCACTGGGCTGAGTAAGCCATGAGGATGACCCAGGGTGGCTCTTTTCATCAATGGATACAGTACAGGTTTATTCAAAAGGAAGTGAAGAACAGAGAGAGATTGGTATCTTAGTTTAGTTAGGTATGGAATACTTATATCCTACCTTCCTTTTCTTCCCTCTTTCCTCTCTTAAAATGAGTTACAGTTGCTCTAAAGAAACGTACAACAGCAATAGGTTAAGTCCCAACAATGAGTGGACTGAGGATCTTAATTTGGAGCCATACCAGGTTAATTAGATGCTCTTTTCTGTTTTAAAACATTGTTGATTTCCTACGACATCTCTTTCTTCCCACTCTATCCCACCACACAAACCTGATTGAGGTTTTCCTTGAAACAAATAACTTAAGATCACAGATTACTTAATCTGTCCACAGTCAAAGCAAAACAAATCTATATATTGTTCATTTCTGAAAACATATGCCTACTTCAGTACCTACTGTTCACCATTACATTGTTTACCTGTTTGCCAACAGGAAGGGGGCATGCAACCCCAGCAGTTCCCAGGGTAGTTTTCTATATTTTACTCATTATTTAGTACATGACATATTTTCCTTCCATACATGGGAAAAGGTTGGATGTATGTCTAATTTTGTGGGGGTGGGTGGGTACTGGACATCTGATCCTATAAAAGATGCCCAGAAGGATAAGAAACAGTCTGCTATATAAAATGGAAAGAGTTTTAGATCTGGAAACCAGAGGACGGGAGTTTGAATCTCAGTTCTGATCCTAGTTGGGTAACTTTGGTCAGCTATCTGTGCCTCAGTTTCCTCATCTACAAAATGAGAGAGTTGGACTACATCCCAGAATTTGGGTTTAAGGGACTTTAGCGGTCATATAATCTAATCTGAATCTGAAATACAGTGTACAGTCAGTGAATGGTCATCCAACTTTCAGTTGACCTCAAGTGAAAGGAACCCATCTCCTGTCCCAATAGCCCATTCCACTTTGAGACAAGTCTCATTGCTTTAGGAACCTTTTTCCTAAAAGGAAGCCTAAATTTATCCATTTGCAACTTTTACTCCTCCCCCCACACCCTTTGAATAAATGTAATCTCTTTGCACCTGGGTTAGGTGCTGGGGACACCAAGATGGGAGAAAAAAGAAAAAAAATAAAACCAAACAATCCTTGTCCTCCAGGAGCTGGGGGAAAACAACACACAAACATAAATATAAGTTAACCAAAAGATATACAAAACAAATTTTGTGTAGGAGGGCACTGATTCCTGGAGGAACCAGAAAAGTCTTCTTGTTGGAGATGGCACCTAAGCTAACTCTTGAAGGGAGGCAGGGGTTCCAAGTGGTGAAGATGAGGGGGGACAGCATTCTAGGTCTTGAGAACACTGTCAGGGGAAAGAGAAGAGGGTGGGAGGAACCAAATTCCATGAGTAGATTTTTAAAGAAGGACTTACAAATCTTTGAAAAAGTAAAAACTCATTGGAAAGGAGCAAGATTCAAATATGCACATGAGCCCAATATGTAGGTGTACAAGCGTATGCATACACACATATTTGTCATTCAGTCATTTCAGTGATGTCTGACTCTTTGTGAATTCATTTGGAGTTTTGTTGGCAAAGATACTGGTTCCAATCCTGGTTGCGTTTAAGTGATTTTCCTAGGGTCACCCAGCTAGTAATTATTTGAGACAGGACTCAGAACTTAAGTTTGCCCAACATTGCATGGCTCCTAGCTAAAGGCACATTAACAAGAATTTTTGAACAATGGTGAGCTGAAGCTCCATCATATCTTCATAAATGGCATGGTATCAAGTCTTGCAAAGGTAAGGAAATGGACTCTAAGATAAAGGATGACTTACTTTTTTCACATTGGGGTCCATATTTCCCAGGGTCAGAGCAGAATTGACAGCGAGAACCTTGGAATCCATCATCACAAATGCAAGTCCCATTGCCACTGAGCCCATCAGCACACTGTAATAAGAATAGGCTTTTGGGGTAAGTCAATTTGACCCATAGAAACATTCCATGTGCAACTTGATTTCTTAACTTAGCTTTGTCTACGTAGATTCTGTTTTGCTTGGTCAGACCACAGTGTGCTATTTCTAGAACTTTTTGGTTTCTATTCTTGCATTTCTTTCTCTTTGCTCCCTTCTAACACTTAAAATTTGCTTGGATAGCAAGAGAGAAGTTGGAACTGCAGTTCTCTCCTTGGTTTTTTGGTGGAAGAGTGATGCTGATTGGTTATCTTTAGTCCAAAATGACATCGCTATGTTGGAGTCAAAGTACAGTGTGTCTAATTGTGGTTGATCAGACCAATATGAGCTTCGAAGGCTCCTTACAGGTTGGGCACAAATAGTCCATATCAACATTTGGAGTGGAGAGATCTCTAAATTTGTGCATCTCATATAGAAGAGGCATGTGTCTACAATGCAAACCATAGACCTGTTTTCTTTTCCCATTGCCCCTCCCCCCTTTCCCCTTCCTTTCCTTTCCCTCCCCTCCACTTTCTTTCCACCCCTCATCACCTGTCCATTTCCAGAGCATGGATTGGAAAAACCTCCTGGACACTGGTTACAGTCTGGACCATAGAAGCCTTTGCAACACTTGGGGATCTGAGAAATACAATTTCGTTTTCATTTTTCAGTCTATAATGAAAAATTCATCTCTTCATTTTCTTGTTCGAAGATGTGATGAGTCAATTATTATAAATGATGAGATCCCCTCATTAACCATCTTCTTTCTTTCACAGAGGACAGCGAGTTTTCCCAAGGTTCAGTAATGCCACTCCTCTTTGGCAAGTAAGGAGGGTGAAGCAAGGAGAGGAAAGTGACATTTGGATGAAAGAAACTTTGGGTTTGGCCAAGTTACTGGAACAAAACCATGAGCCCCATGCCTTACCTTAACAGTGGAGTTACAGTATCTGGCACAACCTTTGGTAGGAAATTTCTCGCTCCCTATCTTGCGACCATAAACACAGTTGGATGTAAATAGGGTCTGGAAGGAGACCAAGGAGAGAAAGTATGACCACATTAAAATACGAAGGTATTTCAAAGAAAATCTGCCAACATTATTTGGGTTGTTGGGTGATAACCAAGTCCACAAGCCTTTATGCACCTTACTGTGTTTGCATATTGTATCTCATATTAGAAAGTGATTTTCAATTCCATTAGTCCAACTACACCTCTACAGAGCTAGAGTCTGCTCCAAGCAAAGCCAGCCTGTGGCCAAACCAGGATTCCGGAGGTCTGCTGATGGAGGTGTTAGCCACCTCCTGACACACAGTGTAAAACGTGACCACTGGGCAAATTTGTTTTGCTCGACTTTGCATTCTGTTACAAGGATTTTGTTTTTTTCTTTTTAAAGTGGAAGCAGCAAGTGGGAGGGAGAGGAAATAAATGCACATTAATTGAAAAAAAATTAACTGAATCCTCCCCTCCCCATACTCCTGAATTTATACAGCAGATTTTTTGCCATTCTTTGCTTAACAAAAGGATTTCACCAAGATTCACAATCTTGTTTTTACTATTTTTAGCAATTTTCTGACTCTCTGTGTCTCTCCCTCCCTCCCTCTCTCTCTCTGCGCCAACCCCTCCCTCCCCCCGTTAGTACCTAACCTTGTACAGGAATCACCAGATAGAGAAAAACAGCCTTAAGGTCAGGAAGACCTTAAATTCAAACCCTAACTCTGACACACAAGGGCTTTGTGACTCTAGACAAGTTATTTAACCTCTCTGTGCCCTGGACGGCCTCTGGAAGACAATAGCTGGAGAGGATGTGCCATTGGTCCAACGCCATGAAATCCCTGTTCTTAGCGGGTCATGAAATGAGATGGAAACCTGGTCCCATGGCCACTATATCTCCTTCTTGTGTGAGGAGCCTTTGGATGCTGTGACTCTGCCTGCAGCAAACTTCACACTCCCAGAAAACAAAATAGGTCACAGAACGGCAGTATGAGGGAGGGGGGAGGTACCCAGGCCATGGGTTCAAGCACCAGTCTGTTACTTGCTATTGCCTATGTGATCTGGGGAAGGCCACTTGACCATCTCCTCAGTGTTTTCATCTGTAAAATGAAGGCTCTGGATTTGTGAGCTGCTGGGGTCCTTTGTAGCTTTAAAGCTATGACCTGTGACATTTAGTCTAAATTTTTTTTCTTTTGGAATAGACTTGTGATTTCAGCTTCCTTATCTGTAAAATGGGTGCAATAAAAGTTCCTACATCCTAACGTTGTTGCCAGGATAAAATGAAATAACTTTTGGAAAGCCTTTTGCAAAGCTTTAAGTGTTCTATGAATGCTATTTTTTTAATATTAATTTCATTTATTTTCAGCGTTCTATAATCACTACCATATAACTTAGATTTTCTCCCTCCATCCCCAAGACAGCATACAATTTTATATTGGTTCTATACATACATTCCTATTAAATACGTGAATGCTATTGTTATTATTATTTCATCAGTGTAGGAAGTTCCTACTATCAATACAGATCAATACATACTTTGCAACTTATGTTCTTATAGGGCAATTGCCTGAGGTACTAAGAGGTCAAGTGACTTGACCAGAGTCACCCAGCCTGAGCATTTCAGAGGCGGAAGGTGGACTTGGGTTTTTCTGATTCCAAGACTTACCCTGTGTATCCCTTACACCGTGCTACCTGCCCTTTTTCAAATGAGCAAAGTTTAAAACAAGGAAAAAAAATAACATTCCGGTTAGAATGAGTACCTATTTTAAGTGAAAACCACACACACACACACACACACACACACACACACACACACACACGAAGGAAGAGGCATGAAAACCCATCTAGATTTCCAGGCTTTATTTGTAATCTCGTGAAATATTCCTACTTACCAAGGGCTCTGAGTTGGCAGGGCACACGCTCCAGTATACCATCCCACAGCTCACACATGTGCCCTGGAATGAGAACAAGGAAGACTCAGGCTGAGACCTTTCTGGAAGGGGCCAGCTGAGAATCATGGCATGAACGAGGTTAACTCAAGGATGGGAAGGAGGAATCCCATGGCAAAGTCAGATGTTAGATCCTTTACTTCCACTCTCTCCAGTAAAATCTCTGAGGCAGCAGGGACCTCAGCCTCTAAGCAAGAGTCCATGATACACCAAACCCAACCAATGTGTCATCCAGCTTTTACCAAAAGACCTCTGAGGACAGGAAACTCATCGCCTCTTGAGGCAGCCCATTCCCCTTTGGGACATCTCTGATGGTGGAATTTTTTCTGTTTGTCTCTTTACAACTTCTTGTCACTGCTCTGAGCTCTAGCTTCTGGGTGACAAACAGGAAATCTAACTCTTCTTCCATTTCAAATACTTGAAGACAGCTATCCCAAGTCCCCTAACTCTTCTTCAGGATTAATAAACATTCTCAGTTCATAGGATCCAAGATTTAAAGTTGAAAGGGGTGTTAGAGGCCATCTAGTCCAACCCTCTTGTTTTACATATGAACAAACTGAGGCCCAGAGAAATAAAGGAATCACAGATCCAAAGCTGGAAGGGACCTCAGAGGTCATCCAAGCTAATCCCCTCATTTTACAGATGAGGAAACTGAGGTCCAGAGATTTGCCAAGTGAATTGTACAAGGTCACAGGTAGTAAGAGACCCTGGAAAATTTCAACCTAAGTTGAACCTAAACTTGGCTCCAAAGCCAGTATTCCTTCTTTTGGATTACTCTCCTCCATCATGATTTCAAACTCTCTTTACCACCTTGGTTGCTTTCATTTGGACATTATTCAGCTTATTAATATCTTTCCTAAAATATAGCTTTTAGAATGTAACACAATAATCCAGTTGTGTCATAAAAAAAAATAGACAAATTGTTCCCAGTCTTTTGCCAGTCCTGGGCATGTTTCCCAGTCCCTTCTCTCTGTATCTTTTCCAGAAAATACTGAAACTTTTAAAAGATTCATTAAAATCCTCCTAAATCAGTTACAATAAATGACAGTTATCCTTAGTAGCAGGCAAGATTCATAAGCTCATAGCTCCTGTTAAGAGGATAAACCTCTGCTGGAAGGAAACACAAAGGTCTGTCTAGAATTCAACCACCTTATCTTATAGTGAAAAACCCAGGCTCAAAGAGGTCAGTAATTGGTCCAAAGTCACACAGGTAGGAAGTGCCACAGTTAGGATTTGAACTCAGATCTTTGACTCTAAATCCAATATTCCCCCAGACCATCCCTCTGTTCTTGGATTTTCAAACCTCTTGGTAACGTGTGCTACCTGTGTTAGGACAGAGTTCAGGTGATCTGCCCAAGGTCATCCAGACAGCAAACGCAGAGTCAGCATTATTAGAACTCATTGAAATTGTAGCCTGGAGCTGGAAAGGGTGTGTAAGGTTCAGAAAAGGTAAAATGACTTCACATACGTGTGAAGTAGAAGAAAAAAATGAGCATTTGAACTTGGGTCTTCTGATGGTCAGTCTAGCATGCTTGCCAAAGGACCCTGGTCTTGGCCTGATTTTAGCTTCGTTACTTGTCTCTCCAGGGTTGCTGGCTTTCCTGTGTGTCACTTCAATTCTTTATACTACAGCTTAAATCCCAAACCCTACCCCCTCCTACCTTTCCAGGCCTCTTACACCTTATTCCCTGTCTCTTCAGTCCAGGGGCACTGGCCTCCTGGCTGTTTCACCCACAAATCCCCTGCATCTCTCAGCTCTGAGTATTCTCTCTGGCTGTCCCCTGTGCCTGGAAAGCTTTAATTCCTCCCCTGGGCTACTGACCTCCCAGGCTTCTTTTATTAAGTGCCCACTAAAATCCCCCTACTCCAAGATGCCTTCCCCACTTCCCTCTTCATTCCAGTGCCTTCCTCTGTTAATTATTTCCTATTTATCTTGTATAGAGCTTACTTTGTGCTTATACATACATACATTTGTTTGAATTTGTCTCCCCTATTAGATTATAAGCTCCCTGAGCTTATACGTTGTGGTGGTGGTGTTGGTGGTGTCCACCATCACTCCCCTCTGGATAGAATGTTATTCATTAATCTGAGGCTAATGACTTCCTTCATTAATCCCTCTTCCTCATTCCCTTATAATCTACTTAATTCATTTTTTTCCCATCTACTTTTGAGCATTATTTTTCCCCCAATTAATGAATATTAATTTTCCATCATTTTAAGAAGCTGTCCTCTGGCCCCAATCCTCACCCAGGCATACTGCCTGATGAGGCCATGGATCTACTCCTACTTAGATGAGCCAGACAGCTGCTCCAGCTGCTCCTCCCTATGTTTTGATGAGGAAGGAAAGTAATTTGGAAAGGCGAGAAAGGCAGGCATTGGGCTGAGGGGAATTGCCTTTGCATCCTCCCCATGATTCCAGGCTGGTTAGCTTCCTCCCATGACCTTAATTCTTGGTAAGATGCCCAGGGCATGATCACACATCTGAGCTATAACTTATGACCACTCTAGGGAGGAATGTGACTCTGGACAGGGATGTTCTTTCTCGGAGAAAGTTGCTGAGTGCCAGCAGGGTGAGAATTACATCTGGTGTCGGAATACTTTTTTTTTTTTTAATAGAGGAGATGCTTTGTGTTGCTTGATTGAACTTGTCAGGCAGCCCTAAGCTGATTCTCCCTGTGGCACAGACAATCTGATGGGAAGTAAGCACTTAACGACAATGGCTATCGTTGGTTTAGCGGGTCATTTGGAAGATAGATTAGACTTCTGTTTGGCCCTAGAGGGCAGAATAAATGGCAGTGGATAGATGTATAGAGGCAAATTTTGGCTTTATTTGAAGGAAAACTTCCCACCAATGAGATTTATTCCAAAGTGGAAAGGACTGTCTCTGCCGGTAATGAGTCACCTCCCAGGGTACAGATCTCACTTATAACACTGTGTGTGACCTTGGGCAAGTCACATATCTATCCTTCCTGGGTCTCCATTTCTGCAAAATGAAAGGGTTGGACGAAAGGTCCCTAAGGTCCCTTCCAGCTATAAATCTATGTTTAGGTACCATTCCAAAGAATCATAAATTCTTAAGGTTGGAAAGAGACTCAAAGGTCATCTAGGTTACTTTTCTTTGCAATCAGGCTTCTTCTCTATAGCATCACTAATTGATGATATTTGGATACTTTTAGTGACAGAGAGCTCACCTACTTCAGGAAGCAAATCATTCTTTCATTGAGTGGTCCTTAGTGTTGGAAAGTTCTTCTTGGTAATTAGATAATTTATCTTCTATCCACTGGAACAAAATAGAATAAACCTCTTCTCCTTTCCCTCTAGATCTTGAAGCAAGCTCAGATGTCATCTGGACTAACTCCTTTATTTTTACAGGTAAGGAAACTGAGACTGAGGATGGATGTGACTTAACTCTTAGAGGATCATAGATTTAGAGTTAGAAGTTACCTGAGAAGGTATCTAATTCAAACTCTTATTATTATTATTTTTAGCAGATGACAGTACTGAAGTCCGTAGAGGGAAAATAAATTTTTCCAAGGTCACCTGGATGCTATGTTAGGAGACTTGGGCTATCTCTGTGCAGCTGGAGACCCAGTTTTCCATAGATGCCACTAAGCTGATTCTCCCAGTGGCATTACCAACCCGTAGGGAAATAAGCACTCAGTAACAATTCCATCTGCAAAAAGAGGGGGTTGTATTAGATACAAAATGGTTGTTGGATTGGCTGAGCTTCATGGGAGTTATTATGAGACCAGAAGTAACTATTCAGAATTTTGTTACAAGAGCTCATGAGGTCTCAGCTGGAGAGCACTCAAGAGAAGGCATGCACTGATGCAAAATATTATTACTCCAATAAATTTGAGCTTGTGGTATCCATGGGAACCTGAAAAGCATCCATATGGCAGTGGGGAACTTTAAAACATTCTGATTTCAACATGATGAGTCTAAAGGTTACCATGGAAACCAGAGTAGATACCAAGGGGGTTCACAAGCTCAGAAAACAACAGTATTTGGCATTTCAAAAACACTGAAAACTTAGTTAATTGGTTAACTGACACATTTTCTGTAAGGCACCAATTTTATCCCCATTTTACAGAGGATAAAACTGAGGAATACAAAGACTATCAGTTACTGAGCAGGTGCAATTCTTACTGGCAGAGGGAGTTTTCTTACTGGGAATTTGACAACAATAAAATCAGAAGTCTGTGGCGCATATCTCTGTATTTGTACTTGTTACCCCCTAAGAATGTAGCTCTTTGGGATCAAGGATGACTCCATTCTTTGTATTTTTACCTCTATCACTTAGCACAGTGCCTGGCACTTCACACAGGTGCTTGCAAAATGCTTGTTGATTGATGTATTTGCTCTAGTCTAGCATTTTGCAATTTTCCCCTGCCTCCTGAGTAGCATTGGTTAGTCCTTAATACACAGTGAATAACATGAAGGGTAAGGCTTCTGAGGTCCTTGTTTAGTGCTGTTTAGCATGTCTGGGAGAGAGGTTTTCAGGAAGGTCTGCGTTTGGAGGCCCCCTCACAGACACTGGTTCTTTTAGCCTGGAGAGTCACTTAGCCTCTCTGAGATTCAATTTCCTTTCTTGTAAAGTCAGTATCCTCTAAGGTCCCTTCTAACTCTAAATCTAGGATATTATGAACTTACCGAGGTCTTTGTATCCTGCTGTCTGTCTCTGAACTGACAGGAGAATCACTGCTTTTGTATTTTTTCAGTCTCTAAGCTCAGTCACTTCTAAGCTATGCAGCCCTGGGCGACTCGAAATCTAAGATCCTCTGAACCTTACCAGCTTCATGTCTCTGTGTGTCTCATCACAGCGATGGGGAAGAATGGGGATGATGGAGGGAGGGATGAGAACTCCAGCGAGGGTATAGATTCGACCATTTTTGGCAACCACTTCCATTTCTTCCACTGCCACTTCATTGGCCAGGATTTGTCCCTGCAGAAGAAAGAAAACCAGAGCACCGTCAGTATTCCTTGGGAACCAAAGACCTTCCCTGAGCTATTTTGTATTATAGACTTACAATTCTTGGCATTGTTCCTGTGAAGACAGTCCCAACAAAAAGACCTGCCTAGTTAGGAAGCATATGATAATAATACATTAAAATTCTTTTATGGGGTTTCAGTCATGTAGAATGCTCCTGGTGAAGAAAACATAGTTCCTGGCATCATTTCACTCTCTCTCTTCTATCTCTTCTGTCTTCCCTTTTTGTTTCTTCCTCCATCTCTTCTCCTCATCTATTTACCTATTCATCTTCTAGTTCATCCATCTATCCATCCCATATCTACCAATATAGATCAAACTTCTTGCTCTACAATTTACTGTCTCAGAGAATTATTTACAGCAGTGGAGTCAAAATCAGATACAAATGGAGGCCATCAAACCATATGTGAACATTTCTGCTAGCAGCGTATTGGTCTACAAAATCTCATATCAACATTATCTGTGTTTTGTTATATCTTTATTTATTTTGTCAAATATCTCCCAATTCCATTCTAATCTAGTTTGGCCTCTACTTGGGAGTATTGTGGGCCACATGTGGTATGCCCCATGTTTGACACGTACAGCTCAGAGTACTGAAAAAACTAAGTGTCTTGCCCAGAGTCTATGTCCTAATGTGGTATTTCCTTTTCCTTTTGATGATCCTAGGTTCAAAACAATGGAATCTCACTTTGGGAGGGAGAGGGGAGACCATGAAAGGCCTCCTGTAGAAAGTAGCGTTTGAGTTGAACTTTGAAGGAAGTGAGGTGAAAGCGAGGGGGAAGAACATCAGAAACAACCAATGCAAAGGCTCAAAAACAAGAGAGAGCATCTTATGTATGTAACAGTACATGCACAGAAGGTGTAAGGAAGACTGGAAAGATCACAGGATGTGGAGTTAGAGCTAGAAAGAACCTTGGAGGCCACAAAATTCAATCCCATTTATTTTACAGATGAGGAAAGTGAGTCTCAGAGAAATAAAGGGGTCTGCACATTCAGGAAGCATCTTAGCCAGGATTGGACCTTAAGTCTTCCTTACTGTAAGCGGCCCCCCTACACAATTTCCTCTGCCATCTAGCTGCCTAATAGGAAAAACCTGATTGTGAAGATCTTTAAACCCCAAGTAGGGGAGGCAGTGTGGGAAAGTGTTAGATTTGGAGATCAATGGCATGGGGTCCAACATTAGATCTGGCATCATATGATTTTGCCTCCATAGGTTTGCTTAACAAAATGAAGGCATTGGGTTCTATGGTCTCTTCCAACTTCAAGTCTATGATACGGTGATGTGAGAGGTCATAAGGAGATCCTGGAATTCAAAGAACAGAGGGAATGTCATGGTTTGATCTACACATTAGAAAAATCACTTAGTTATCTATGTGGAGATTGAGGGAGAGAATCATATGGGTGGTAAGAGACTGGCCTAAGGCATCTGTGGAATAACTTGGTGAACCAATGAATGACATTGACTCTATAGTCAAGGGGACTGAAACCAGTAGAAGAAAATTTGGACTTACATTGCTGGTAGTATTAAACTGGATGATCTGGTTGGCCATGGTCCTGATGTGGGGTTTGGAGATGATGTTAGCAACTTCCAGCTGAAATGAGCCAAGCATGATAAATACACAACCAAAACCAAATTATTCTATCCAAGGTGCCAACTGGGAAGGAAGAGGGGTATTTTCATCTGCCTACTATTTTTCCCCTTTAAAAATGGGTCTTGAAGCTTTGGTGTGATGAGGATGTGTTCCTTGAAAATTACACTGATGAGACCTTGATATCACCCATGGGGGAAATGGGAAAGTTGCAGCTTCAGGTATGGTTTAGATTACATGGTGTCTGAGAGCCCTTCCAATGCTGAAAATCTCCTTCTCCAGGTGTAGTTTCCCAGTAACCCAGGACCTCAGAGGGCATCCAATCCAACTGATACTTGTACAAAGGAAAACCTCTGCAACCCAACCCTCCAAATTGTCCTTCTGTCTTGGTAGAGGACCTCCAGTGAGGAAGGGCAAATCTACCTTCTCTAGAGGAAGGCCACTTCACTTTTGGATAGCTCCAACACTTACAACGTTTTTGCTTTCATTAAGCCTAATTTTTTTTCTTTGAGGACTTTTTTCTGCTTTTTCTACACTTAATCCTCATTCCAAGTGACATCCCTTCAAACACTTAAATATCATGTCCCTGCTCACTCTTCTTCTCCAAGTCAAATATTCCCGGTCTTCCCTTCTACACATCTTGCTACAGTATGAACTTTAGGCCTTTCACCATCCTGGTTGCCCTCCCCAAATAGAGGAAATTAGGGGTTTTTGGCTTAGAAAAATCTCTTTTTAAGGCCTAAAGTATTTTAACAACATTATAGGTTTCTTGTCCCTACCTTCCTCTTGCTCCTAAACATGGAAATGGAATACCCACCTGAGTAAATGGGACAATATGATATCGGACAAGTTCCAGAAGCTTCCGAGAGCCCTGTGCAGAAGAAATAAAATGCTTATTTAAATAATAGACAGAATAGGTCTTCCTGACTCTAAGACTGGCTTTCTATCTGCTATGCAAAACTGCCTCTAGTTATAATAACAGGTATAATGGGTAATAACAGTATTATTAATTATTTTACAGATAAAGAAACTGAGACCCAGAAACATGGTGTGCCTTGTCCATGACCACAAGGGAAGATTCAGGCTTTGATTGAATCCAAGTCTTCTTGACTCTACATTCAGCATTCCAGCCACCAAGACCCTATCATTAGAAGGCCATTAATAGGACTGAATTCAGCACCATATTAAATTCTGCTTTGGCTTCTCCAGGACATACAGACAAACAGGATATGTTTCCAGGTATTGTTATTGAGTTTTTTGGTGCCATCTCCCTGACAGGCACATTCTTGCCTAAGTGATGACAATGACTTCCTCAGTGGTGGTCCAGAGACAAAATTACCCCTACTAAAGGAAGGGCAGCAAAAGAGGGCATTTCTATCAAAGTCTTTGACATAGATCCACCAGTTCCCATTTTTTTTTCCTGGAAGGAATTTGTGGATTCGGGAGAGCATTGCTTTCATACTCTATTATATCTGTCCGATTCCAGAGCAAAGTCCAAAGCTTGGCTTTCTAGTAAGCAGTCATACACAGGGGAGTTCCCACAGCCTGGCATAGTCTTAAGATACACTAAGACTTTTGGGGCACTCTGTATATTAGCCTGAAGATCATAGGATCAGGGCCAGGGACTTATTAGACACGAATACTGGTATGTAAACAATCTCCCTTGTGAGTTCTCCTTAAGAGAAAGATAAAATCCCTGACTGAAGCAAACCAGTTTAAAAGAAAGAGAAGCATCGAATGCAAATTTAAAATGGGTATCTTTGGGCTTGGAGAAAATCAAGGAGGGAATCCTTTCCCTTTTGTCCTAGAAAACATATTTAGAGAGTTAGAGTTAGGATAAGGTTTCCACCAAGGCAGATGGCTCTCCCTGTGCAGCAGGGTGACAAGCCTTTCCTAATTTAGCCAGGCTGGTTCTCAGATGACAGACAGGCAATCCATCAGCTGAGGAAGCTTTTTTCAGCTTGTCAGAGTTTGTAGTCTCTTATCAAAGCCTTCAAAAATACAAAAGACTAAAGGAAAAAACAACAAAAACACACTTCCTTCTCTTTGAAGGGTGGGGGAGAAAAGTGGTTCTGTAATTCCAGACAGAAAGAAGATGGGGGTCTTCCTTGTGAGGAGCAGACTGCTGGGGATTTGGATTTAAACAACCTTGTTCAAATGTTGATTTGCTACAATTAGCAGTGTGGTCTTGGGTAAATCATTTTTCTCCAGGCTATAGTTGTCTTATATATAAAATGAGGGTGGTTGGATTAAGAACCTCTGAGATCTCTTCCCTCTAAACCAATGATCCTACAGGTTTCAATAATCAAAGACAGAGGAGAGTGAGAGCAGTTCTTAGCAAAGGCAGAATTGAGAAGACAAACAGGGATGAGTATCTTTTTTCTCCCTTCTTGGTAGCTTCTTGATTTGCTAGTGTCTTTTTCCTCCTGTCCCCCATCCCCTGGTGATACTTAAATATTTATGAATGGGTTGTTTCCCCAGAAAGAACATAAG
This sequence comes from Notamacropus eugenii, assembly GCF_028372415.1. Taxonomy (NCBI): domain Eukaryota; kingdom Metazoa; phylum Chordata; class Mammalia; order Diprotodontia; family Macropodidae; genus Notamacropus; species Notamacropus eugenii. The sequence goes on along the minus strand of NC_092874.1, from coordinate 286,378,753 downwards.
CTCACTGAGGGTAGGGCTGTCTCTGCTTAGTATTTGTGCTTGGTGTATATAACAGGTGCTTAACAGATGCTTATTGATTAAGATAGGTACATAGGCTTGCATGTAGGGCATACTCAGACATACTCTAAGGTCTCAGAAATGTTTTAGTGATTTTTAAATGTTGGGACTGGAAGCTCAATTCTGTGTGGACGGTCTCGGGCGGGTAAAAGTGGGACTTCTAAATCTTAGAGTCTTACGAGGCCCTCCATGAACAGCGGGGGTTCGAGAAGGTCAGACTGAGCTAGCTCGGCTAGCTCGGGTATTTCCGCCTCTCCCCTGGAGATACCTGATGGGTGGAGTCTCCCTGCCCTCGAGGTCGTCCCGGATTGGAGCACACCTAGTTACCTAACAGCATGGTATTGAGATGCAAACTGTGTGGCTGAAGATTAAGTAGGATTGAGGAAGCCAGAAAGCTCTCTCTTAGCAGTGTGGAGCCAAGAGGACAGTAGGGCTCCGCTTCTTTTCTTTCCTCTCTCCCCTCCCCCTCTCTCCCCGCTTGTACTTCTACTTCCAATCCCTTAAGCTTAGCCTCCTTAGGAGATCTCCCCCTCTTCCTCCTAAGGAAGGCTCTCCTGCACTTGTAACCGAAACCCTGTAATAAAGCTCAACCCCTGTTCGACTCTGGAACGTCCTTTCTCTCATACGTTTATCCGGTTTGGCCAACCGAAGACCTGGGACAGGTAAGAAAGACTCGGGTAGCCCAATACAGGCCTCTAGGCTTGGCATTTAAAAATGATATTTAAAGTTCAGTTTAAAAAAATAAGTTTGAAAACGTTTTTCAAGACTGCACATCTATAACCTATATCAAATTGCCAGCTTTCTCAATGAGGGGGGAGGAGAGAAAGGGAGGTAGAGAATTTGGAACTCAAAATTAAAAAAAAAAATCAATGTTAAAATTGCTTTTACATATAATTTAAAAAATACTTAAAAATTAAGTTTAGTAGATTTAATTTCTTGATTGTACTTGACATAGAAAAACATTGCTTTTTTAAGATGGAATATTCAATAAATGTTTGCTTTAAACAAAAATTCCTTGGGTTTATACCTTATGGAAATGTGCCAGCCAGGTCTGCGGGTAGGAGGGAGGGTAAAAGTGGGTGAGAAGTCCTGAAAGGTGACGCTATTAATGACAAACCAAGAAGAGAAGCTTGGGCACCAAAGATAAGTTGGGGGAAGCTAAGGCCCTCACTTTAAAAGGAAACAGAGGAAAAGACTGACTGATCCTCTCAAAATTGTTATTTTTCTGCTTACCTTATTTCCTAGGAATTTATTTCTTTAGTTACCTGGCTCTAAAGCACTACCTGTAAAGTTAATATTTAAGGTTTGTTTAAAATTATCTTTTAACAAAAGGATTATTTTTATATATCAAATATAGAAAAATCATCCTTTTTAAAAATAGTTACTCCAATAGAGCGCCACCTTCTGGTATCTCAGGAAAAGCACAAGACTTGGAAGGCTAACCAAGAACTGAGAGGTACGCTCTTGCCACCTGGTGGCAGTGACCTGAAGTGCAGGGAAGTGAGAGTTTAAAACCTTTCTCTTTAAGGACTGAAACTACAAAAAGTAAATGACACAACCACAGATCTGGAGCTGAAATAGACCTCCTAGCCATCTATGCCAACCTGCTCATTTCTGAAGATAAGAAAACTGAGGCTTGGAGAAATTAAGTGACATATCTAGGTCATGAAACCAGTCAAATTTCAGAAGGAGGACTGAAGAGTTCCAGAGTCAATGTACTTTTGGTGGAAACCCTTAATTTAATAAAAATTTCCAAATTAAATATTGAATCTTTTCTGGCCAGAAAAATAACACCAATGTGTTCCTGATTGTAGCCTGGAGAAATGCTTGCTGTTTTTAAAAGGTTTTTTTTGGATATCGAAGAAATAACAATGTTTATAAAAAATAAGATTATGACTGCTGAGGATTATGATTTTAGAGTGGGAAGGGAATCTCAGAATCCATCTAGTCCAACCCTTTCCTTTTTACAGATGAGGAAACTGAGATCTAGAGAAATCAAGTGACTACACAGAGTGACTACACAATATATGGCCAAGGCTGGATTTCAACTCAAGCCTTCTGACTCTAAATCCCTTGTTCTTTGCTTTGAACTACACTGCTATTACTAGTTATTGCATCATATAGTGTTAAATTCTCTTCCAAAACACAAAGTAAATTGACTTTAATTCACTTTAATTTTTAAATCAAGAATAGACATGTGCCAAAAATCCATTTTTTACAAATTGGGTCATACTTTTACTCCATCTGAGAACATTTCAGTTAAATTCTCCCACTGTGTGGTCCTAATGAGAAAAGCTTTTGGTACAGTTATCAATACCGTAACATTAAGGTTTGTAAAGCACTTTACATGTTATCTCTCTTAATTATTTGACATGGGGGATGGGGATGAGAATAGTGGGGTTCTGGATACCTTAGAAGAAGAGACAAGGGCACACAATGGGGATGCTTAGAGTAACCTTTACAACTTACAACTTGTTTGGGGCCAAGACACTCAGTTCAGCCTAGTTGCTGCTCTGTCCAAAAGCTGTCTTTGAAAATGGGGTCTGGTGAGATGCAAGGAGTCATTCTGTTCTTTACACAGCACTGTATTGCAAAGGGAGTCAAGTAGAGCTGAATGTATAGACAAAGATTGTGTAAACACAGCCGGAGGCAGTCATGCTGACCTGGGCAAATCATTTAACCTTCCCCAGCCTCAGTTTCCTTCTCTGTAAAGTGAGGTTAGACTAGCTGATTTCTGAGGTCCTCTCTAGCTCTTAGCTGTGTGACCTTGGACAAGTTACTTTGCCTCTAATTAAAAAGCATTTACTAAGTGCCTACTATGAGCTGGTCAGGAGGTTACCTGCTGGAGATGCAAAGAAAGGCAAAATCCTGTTACATGTCATATCTAGTCCCTGCCATCAAGAGGCTTACCGTCAAATGGGGGGGATGATTTGCAAATAATTAGGTGAAAACAGTTATAATTACTACAATAACATAATCCTGAATTATTACATATGCAACATAATTATATTATTATGATACAAAAAGTATGTACAATTATAATAATACAAAGATTATATTATCACATTAAATTGTCATATTATGTAATAGCTAGTACTTAAATAGAGCTTTAAGGTTTGCAATCATATTTTAATTATTATAATATATAATTCCTTATTATAATATAATGATATGACAATTATGTGTGGTCATAATTGACATAAAGATGATAATTATCATCTATTATATTGTCATATTATATTATATTATATTATAATAAGTAGTATTAACATAGTGTTTTAAGGTTTGCAAGGCACTTTACAAATATTACCTCATCTTATTCTTACAACAACTCTATTAATATCCACATTTTACAAATAAGGAACCTGAGGCAGACAGAGGTCAAGTGACTTGACCAGGGTCACATAGCTAAGTAAGTGCTTGAGGATGGATTTGAACTCAGGTCTTCCTGACTCTAGGTCCAGAGCTCTATCCTTTGTGCCACGTTACTATTTCTACTAGTTAACATTATACTCTCAAAGTATGATTGACCTCAATACCTCTGCAGAGAGAAGATAGTCCAGAATGCCATCTTTCATGTTGTTCAAGGCTTCATCACTTGGAACAAAGATGGTATATGGTCCACCAACACCATCCTCACCTAAGGCTTGGCCCACATTTGTTACCTGAATTTGACAAAGGAAGACTTATGGACTGTCAAGTTGAGACATGCATTTGTAAACATTCCCCAAGACTTAGTGAGAGATATGCAGAAACTTACCTCCAACAGGGACCTGAATCTGCTGTATCTTGGCTGTAGCATCGTCATTATGGTTTGCTTAGAGAAAAAAAAGACAAATGCATTATTTTACCACTTGGGTTTTGTTTTAAAATAATCAGTGAGGAGAAGGTGCTATGTATTAAGGTATTAGAGCTAATGGACATAAGATATGAGAAATATTTCAGTATTTTTGAGAAGTAGCTTCCAGATGGGTCATTCTATAGATGGAGGTAATTGAGTTGATGTTGACTAGCCATGCCCTTCTTGTGCAAGGCATGCTGGGTAAATTCCCAAGTGTCAGGCTAATGAAACAGGTTGCCACAAGTACCACTACAACTGGCAAGCCCTCTCCATCAGGGAAAAGTACAAAAATGTCAACTTTGTTCAATAAATATTGTTGAATATTATTCCACCATCTACACTAGAATTACCTGTTTGTGGTTTAGTCATTTTCAGTCATGCCTGACTCTTCATGACACCATCTGGGGATTTTTTTGGCAAAGGTACTGGAGTGGTTTGTCATTTCCTTCTCCAGATAATTTTCCATATGAGGAAACTGAGGCTTACTTGCCCAGGGTCACACAGCTAGTAAGTATCTGAGGTCAGATTTAAACCTAGGACTTCCTAATTCCAAGCCCAATTCTCTACCCTTTGTACCACCTAACTGCTCTTATACTACTATCACCTGGTAGAGCTGAACTCTGATACCAATCGTAGCTCCTAAGTTACTTGGGTCTCTTATAAGACTCCTACGGAGGCTATGAAAGATATTCAGTTTTGTAAGGAAGTCTTTGGTTTGTGTGTGATGCATGGATACCTTGAGAGAAGCACAGTGGAAAGGGGACTGGTTTATGGCAGAGACCCTGAGTTCAAGTCCCAACAAGGTCAATTACTACCCATATAACCTTGAGTAAATCACTGACCTCACTGGGATTCAGTTTTTTCAGCTATACAAAGAAAGAGTTGGGGTGTATAATCCTTAAGGACCCTAGTAATTCTAAACCTATTATCCTAGGTCTCTTGGTCTTAGAGATATCTGTGTGGTTCCCTAATGTCTACTGAATGAATTTGATTCAATAAGCATTGGTTACATGCCTACTGTGTGCCAGGTGCTGTATTAAGTTCTGGGGATAAGGTCATAAAAAATGAAGCAATCTTCGCTCTCAAGGAGCTTATAGTCTACCAAGAGTCAACAGAGGTCATGTAGACGATAAGATCAAAATAAATGCAAAATGATCCTTAGGGCAAGTGGAACGTCATGGATACTGATATTTGGAAGGTTTTTCCTAGCCTTGTGACTCCAATTTACCTTATTTCATACTTCTTAGGATTCAAGAATTTCAGAGAAGAAACTTTCAAGCCCTCTTAGGCTAGCTTGTCTATATCCCACCGTGTGTACCACACTCCAGCTAAACTGTATTCACTTGTCCCCTACATACATTCTATGTGGTACTGTCCTCCATTCACTCCCAGAATGCTCTTCTCTCCTTGTCTTTCTCTTTTGACAACCTACCCACCCCTCATGGAGGAGGTCATTCAAAAACATCTCCTCCTTGAAGCGTTCTCTGATTTTTCACAAACGGAAGAGATTTCTCTGTCATTTGAGTTGGTAGCACTTTAAACTGCTTTTATACACTTATTGTATTCTCTCATGTACTATATTTACCTGTCCGCATGCTTTATCTTTGAAAATGACAATTGGGGCTTAAGCATGTTTGTCAAATGAATGGATGGATAAATCCAATATTGCATGAAGTATGACCCTAAGATGAGGAGCAGCCTGCTAATAGTGGATAAAAAGCCAGCTATGGAGTCAGAAGAGCTGGGTTCAGGTCCCGCTTCTAGCACAGATGGGTGGCGTGACTTTGGGTGAGTCACTTACCTGTCCTAGTCAATTCGCTAAGACTATAACATTGAAGAAATGTTGGCAATGTTCATGGTTAAAAGGTGTAACTTCTCTAAGGATGCACTACACCAGTGAAATGACACATCTGGTCAACAAGAAACAATTATCAAGTAACCTCTTTCCCCCTTATTTTGTGCTTTTATATATAGATCCTGTTCTTCAGGGCAATAAAAAAGAGCATCATGGGATCGGAGATTTAGAGCTGGGAGAGATCCTGGAGATCAGAAAGTCTGACTTTCTTATTTTAAAAGGGAGAAAACTGAGGCAGAGATCAAGTGACTTATACAATGTCACATACTAGGTATCAAGGCAGGATTTGAACCCAGGGTTCTTGACTCTAACCTCTGTGCTCTCCTCACTGTACCATCAAAATGCCTAAGTTAATATCTCTTGAAACTCTGATTTCTCACCTCTGTGCTGCCTTCAAAGACAGGTGCCATCTTGTCCATGGCCTTATCAATGATGTGCAAGAGCCCATTGGAGGCGATTATATCCCCTCGTACGATCTTCCCTTTCTTTTTTCCTCCACTGAGTTTGAGCCTAAGTTGATCGTCCTAAAGAAGTAAAAGGAATGGTTGTTAACAGTGTAGTGTAATGGAAAAAACTATGAATCGAGAGTTAGAGGACCTAGGTTCTAGGCTCGACTTCATTCTTCATTAACTATCTGGCCTTGGATGGCTGGGCATTTGAATGTTATAAAGTGTTATAGAAATATAAGATAATCATATAGCATTAGTCCTTATTTGCCTATGTATTTGTGAGGAAACAGTCATATTTTGGAGGTGATGGGTAGAACCTTCATGGGAATAATGACAGTTGAAAAATCATTGAATTTCCTTTAAATAATGCTGGCCAGGAGAGATGGAGCAGGCAAAAATGGCCCTTTGTGAAGGAGGGAGTCTTAGGTGTTTTTTTTTTTTTTTAAGAGCATTAGGAAAGATGGAAGGTTAAGTCAGAGGGGATAGATAAACTCTAGCAATCTAAAACAAACACAGCCTATTTCCTTTTCCTTAAAAGGAATGCTGATCTTGCTTTGTACCCTTCCCACCAGGAAACAGGTTTTATGCTCAATTTTTTTCCTGTTCCAAACTGAATGATTGCTGCCTTTGGCAACACACACACACACACACACACACACACACACACACACACACACACACTCCTCTCTCTCTCTCTCTCTCTCTCTCTCTCTCTCTCTCTCTCTCTCTCTCTCTCATACCCCCACGTAACAACCTGGGTTCTCCCTCTCGGTAGATGACCTTTCTGAATTGCTGCAGCCTAGTCAGGTACTGAGCATTGCTAAACTTAGCTGGGTTAGACCTCAGCGAACAGGTAAGAAGGCTACCTAGGACTCATGTCTGTTTCAAGTAGGAAAACTAAAAATAATATCATATATTTCTGTAGCATTTAAAGGTCTATACAAAGACTAATATGTATTTTATTTACAGTCCTATGAAATGGGTGCTATTATTATCTGCCTTTTACAAACAAGAAAGCTAAGGCTGATGGAGTTTAAGTGACTTGCCCAGGATCACACATTGCCAAAACTAAGGAAAGGATATTCTTTGTAACCATTCTTGCTTTTTTTAAAATGATAAAGTGATAAATGGTAGATGAGGGAAAGTTATTTGAGAATTATTCTCCATATTCTCATCCCAAGTCTCTATCTGATTTAGGGTTAGAAAGTCCCTTCTTGCTTCTGCCAATTCTTGATTGTCAACCTTTATCTCTTCTGCAACCATTTAAGGGATTTCTGCTGAAGAAACCATAAAAAGCTGTGTGGGTCTGAGATATCGTGCTTTTCCCTCCACCCCACAAAGATCCCTTGAGTCTCCCATGCAAATAAATATGTGGGAGAAGGCAAACATAACAAAGTTATGTGAGTCTACTGAGAAGCCTTTTCTTAATGTACTTCATTTCACCATAGAAATGGCCACCAAAAAAACCACTCAGGCTTTGCTGTCTTATTTTGTCCCACAAGTGAAAATAAGAGACTTTAAGTCTGAATTAAAATTCAGGACTTAAAAATACGAATGAGAAACATCAGGTTCTCTTACCTTGTCTCCACTGAGTATTTCCCCCGACTTCCCAGTCAAGGTATAAAAGGTGTCTGTGCTGTTCAGGGCTTCAGTGTCTACCTGGCCAGCAATGATGTGGAGTTTCACAAAGTACTGAGCATTGTTTTTATCCATCAACAGCTCCTTGACCTAAGAAAAATAGAGACGGTTTCTCATCTTCTTTGTTACCAAACAGAACCTTCACACGGCAATTGGGCAGAGCCAAGGGCTCCCAGTGGATGTTTGTATTTGTACAATTCATTCAGGCAATAATTGTTTATTAAATATTATCTATGTGTTGGACACTTTCCTGAGAGTGATGGGAGGAACAGGGAGAGAGAGAGAGGAAGATAAAAACAAGAGTTCTTGTCCTTAAGGGGACCAGTGCAGTTCTGTGGAAGGAGGTCTGGCTCTGGCGTCACAGGGTCTGGGTTCAAATTCTCCTTATGATATTGACTATCAGTATGATCTTGGGCAAGTCACTTACCCTCTGGGCTTCAGTTTCTTCACCAGTAAAAGGGGGTTAGAGTAGATGACCTCTGAAGTCCCTTTCAGCTCTAGATCTATGAGAAACTAGATCCTAAGTACAGACCATGACCCTGAGCCATTGTCACGCAGAAGTTAGAAAGCCTAAATCAGGTCACGAAGATCTGGTTTCCAGTCTGAATTTTGACATACAGAAGTGGCTGCCAACTAAGTTTTGTGTGATGGGTGAATCATTGATCTTGAGAGAACAAATGAGATAATATTCATAAAGCACATTGTACGGTGTCTGGCACCTTTCCCCACTAGTGGAAACACTTAGACATTTTGTTTTATGAATTCAGATGTCAGGTCTTCCAATACACACTATTACTTTACTTCCTGGTGGCTGTCTCCTCACCAATTGCCTTACCACTTGGACCAGAGACCATTCTCTGGAATTTTTACCTCTGGAGCACCCATCCTCGGACTCTGCTGTCCTGATTGGTCAATGTCTCATGGCCCATGGCATTTACACCACCCTTGTTTCCCACCCTCTCTGTTTTCCTTCCCTGAATCTGTAATCAAATCAATTGATTATCAAGTTGAAATCAATTGTAATCAAATCTAATCCAAACAACCACCATTGTTTCCCCAAAAGTTCTACCATTCTGGCTCTGCTCATTGTTCCTCGAAATTCTCAAACCTCTATGTCCATCCTGAGTCTTCATTTCCCATATGCATTGCCTCTCCCATCAGAATGTAAGTACCTTGAGGGTAAGGATAATCCATAATTTTGTGTTTGTATCCCCAGTGCTTAGAACATAGTACTTGGCAAATAGGGCATGCTTAATAAATGCTTTTGTATCAATTCCTACCTGTTCAACCTGGGGCAAGTCCATATCACTGGGTCTTAGTTGCCTAATGAAGGTGTTAGATAAGGGGAGCCCTCAGCTACCTTTCAGCTTGACCTCTACAAATCTGTGATCTCCTGTCATCTCATAAATCACATACACTTAGAACTTAATTAAGGCCGTACCAATCATCACTGCTGAAATCTCCATTGTGTCTGTAGCACCAGAAACGGTCCTTGGGATCTTGAATGAGGAATGGTTTTATCACCCCCAGAATCAGCATTAGTAGCACTATCGCCACCATCACCACCATTGCCACCATCACTACTGTCACCATCACCAATATTCCCACCATTACTATTATGACTATTATGACCACCATCACCAATATTCTCACCATCACTACTATCACCATCACCAGTTTTCCCACCATCACTACTATCATCACCATCACCATCACCAATATTCCTACCATCACTACTATCACCATCACCAATATTCCCACCATCACTACCATCACCATCACCAATATTCCCACCATTACTATTATGACTATTATGACCACCATCACCAATATTCTCACCATCACTACTATCACCATCACCAATATTCCCACTATCACTACTATCACCATCACCAATATTCTCATCATCACTACTATCACCATCACCAATATTCCCACCATCACTAATATTCCCACCATCACTACTATTACCATCACCAATATTCCCACCATCACTACTATCACCATCACCAGTATTCCCACCATTGCCTCCATCACTACTATCACCACCACCAATATTCCCACCATCACCACCATTGCTACCATTACTATCATCATCACTAATATTCCCATCATTGCCGCCATCGTCACCCCTGTCACCATCACTACCATCACCACCACCACTATCACCATCACCTATATTCCCACCATTGCCACCATCACTACTATCACCACCATTATTGCCACCATCACTACTATCACCACCATCACCAATATCACCAATACTGCCACCATTGCCACCACGATGTCTGCTACTGAGCACTTTGGTAGATAGATGCAGTAATCTTTAGTGACCTAAATTTCCCCACCTTCCCCATTCCATGCATATTTACCCCCACAACTACTTACATTTGTCCCTTTTAATCCCTTGTTTGTTGGTACGAGCACAGTGAAAGGTCCCAGGTTGCTGAGAGGCCAGGCATAGGCTTTGTCTTGGGAAAAAAAACAGAACAAGACAGAACACATAAAGCAAATGTGATGGTGTGTGTCAGCCCTGGGGGCTGGGTGGTTTCAGCCTTTGGAATGATGGGTCTCTGTGTTATCTGGGCCCCTTGGTTGGAGACTGGAGTCTGCTTCTGTGCTGGTTTTTCTTTTGATAATAATCTCTGAGCCCCAGGTGTAGCTCCAAAGGCATCTTTAACTCCAACAATGTGACAATGGAATGTTGGAACTTGTGAATATTCTTTCATCCTGGTATACCAAGCTAGCCCATGGGAGGAAGCAGCATAGTTGATACTGGCTGGCACAGAGTAGGTGCTTAACACATGCTTGTTGACTGATCAGCACAGTGGAAAAGGTACAGAATTTGGATCCAGGTGGGCTACTTTTGAATCTTGGCCATCACTTTTGTCATCTCGGGGAAGCTATCTCCCTCGTATGAGGTTTAGTTTCCTCATTTGTAAAATGAGATTAAACTAGATGACTAGTGCCTGGCACTTAGTATGCACTTAATAAATGCTTTGAGACTTGACCACGAAGTTCCTTCCTGCTCTAAAGCAATAAGCCACTGGTATATGGAATGAGATTGCTACCATTGTCATTGATTTTTCTGAGTTGGAAGCCTTATGAGAGGTCATAGAATCATAGATTTGAACCTTGAGAGACCTTGGAGGTCATCAAATCAATGCCCTTTCATTTCACAGTTGAGGAACTTGAGGCAGACAAAGGTTAAGTGACTTGCCCAGGGCCACACAACTAATATTTGTGACTGGATTTGAACTTGGGTCTTCCTGAGAAGTTGTTTTGTCTTTTTTTGAGGCTCTCTTGTTTCCTTACCTGTAAAATAAAGGCATTGAACTTGATAGCCTTTAAGGCTCCTTCCAACTCTAAATCTCTGATGCTATGATATATATTTTTTGTCTAGAGGAATTGTGTGAGGCTGGGGATAACAAAGGTCTTGAAAGTGTCCTGGTCTGTCCCCACTGAATAACCCAGTGCATCCCTGACTGAAATGGAGCCCAATGCACTAAAGAGAGCCCTAAAGACACCTGGTAAATATCAAAGAACTGAAGAGGAACATGCTTGCTAAGTAGCTGGTTTCCCTGTCTTCTTGACCTGCTTTATTCCCAGGAAAACATTTTGGTGAACTAGGGAATCTCAGGTACTGCTGCATTTACAGTTGGCAGGTACACAGGATTCCAAAGTGTGTACAGAGCTTGACAGCCATCACATCCAATCCTCCCAATAACCTTGTGAGGTAGACACTATGGATATTATTATCCTCATTTTACAGATGGGGAAACTGAGGGTCAGAGATTATAAGTGATTTGCCCGAGGTCACCCAGTTAGTATCAGAAAGAGAATTTGAACCAAGCTCCAATTTTAGTACTCTTTATGCCATGTCGTGGTGCCCCAGTGACACCCAGTCTTAGGATTCTATACTTAGGAAGGTTCCACATAAACCTGTTGTGCTTAGACTCCAGTGAATATATCTGCTCATCCTTATTTGCCCCCACATAGGCAGATATATCAGACTGAACTGAGGGTGAGCATGTAATCTGTCCTGTGCTGAGGATTGAAGGTTCTCAGGTGTACTGCAGGCATTGGGAATCTACTCATTTATGACAAGCCTAGGATACCGTAACAGACTTCCTTTGTAGAAGCTTACTCCTCCCTCAGATGGTCATGGCAAGTTTACTTAGAACCTGCTCTTTCTTCACTCCCTCCCAGAAGTACAGGACTCACAGCCATCTCTCCAAAGAATAAGTGATTCTCTAGCCACGATTCTTAACTTCTGCCATATTTTTCCTCCTCCTTCTATCCCAACCTGGCTTGAACCCAGGCTACATATAGCCTTGACTTTGCGGCTACGCAGGGTCTGGTACAAATCGGTGGACTGACCTCTCTGTAGGAATCTGCATACTTAACTGCATACCCAGGAGTGAAATGAATGAGGTCAGTTTTCCTTGCCACTGTCCTCTGGGTTCCGTGTTGAGGTTTTGCAGCCGTTCCATAATGTTCCCATAGCACATGGATCCATCTCCCACATAGCCTTTCTGGCAAGTACATCTGTGCAGAAGGGGAAAATGGGAGGGAATGACAATTTCAGAAGCAAGGAGGGACCCCAGAGATCATCTGGCCCAACCCATGACTGACCAGGCATCTCCTTCACAAACATCTCTGACCAGTGGCCATTCATCCAGCTTCTCTCTGGATGGCAAGACAAAACAAGATCCTGAGCAGGATTCTACTTTGTACATCTCTGATTATTAGGATTTTTTTCTGATGGGAAATCTAAATTTGCCTCTGGACCTTCTGCTAAGGGATAGAGCCTTAGAGGTCACTGGGGGCCTTGTCCTTAGAGGCAATGGGTAAAGCACTGGACTTGGATTCAGAAAGATCTCAATCAACCAAAAAGCATGTCTAAAGTGCCTACTATATGCCAGGTGCTGTGGATATAAATTTTTGTGGTTGTTCAGTCATTTTCAATTGTGACCCCATTTAGGGCTTTCTTGGAAAAGATTCTGGAGTGGTTTGCTATATCCTTGTCCAATTCATTTTTTTGATGAGGAAACTGAGGCAAACAGCGTAAAGTGACTTGCCCAGGATCACAGCTAGTAAGTGTCTGAGACCAGATTTAACTCAGGAAGATCAGTCTTCCTGACTCCAGGTCCTGGGCTCTATCCACTGAACAGCCTAGTGGCTCCAGAATTACAAATGGAAAGAATAAAACAATCCCTATTTGCAAAGGACTTGTTTGACTCACTTGACCAATACTTAATGGCTTTATGACTATGGACAAACAAGTGTTCCTCAGTTTCTTCATCTATAAAATGGGGATGATAATACCATCTAAGTTTCTTATAAAGGTCACCATTATTTTTATTTGTGGGGAATGTCCAAAAATGACCCCCTGTTCTCCAAATCCCTCTCCCATCAGTTCCGCCTTTAGCAAAATTCTAAAGAAGGTGATATTTATCTTTGAAGCCCCTACTCTCTCTAGTTCAAGCTTTTTATTTTTTCCAGTGGCTTTTACCTTCTATCCTCTCACCCCTATTAAAATCTATTCTCCAGAAAAAATTTCAAGCTTATTACCACCCAGGAATTAATGACTGACAGCCTCTTACAATTGTTAATATTTAAACAGACATCAAACCTTTAACTAAAGGAAGGAAGCTCTAATGATGCAATCTTGGACATCATGCAGCACGTTGGGGGACCTTGTAGAAAGCAGGACTTTTTCTGTGATGCATTAGAATTAGGTACCATAGAAGTGGCCCTTTACCTCCTCTACTTAAAAAAAAAAAACTAGTATCATTATTTTTATTGCATTGGCACAGCCTAACCATGAACAATCAATATTTCTCCAATTATTTGGGTCTGACTTTTTTCTGTGAAGCATTACTCTATCTACTTGTAAAACTGTCTTAGTTACTGCACCATGGTGCTGCCAATTTCTCCTTGAATCTTGCCCTCGCTCACCTAGTAAAGTCTTGCCTTTGGTTTAAACAATATTTCAAGAAAGCAACTGTTAAAACACAAGCCTGTGACCCTGACGGGGAAAATATTTTAACTGACATATTGTCACCTGCTTCAACCTACTTTCGCATGAGCACATATGATATGATCAAATTAGCTGGCAGTAGATACATAGATGGGTGGGGGATAAGGAAAAAAAGGCTAGACAGTTGTGAGAAACCCGGGAGTGGGGTGGATTCTGAAAACTTGCAGAAATCGTGAGATGTTGGGTAGTAAATACTCAGCATAGTCAGGGAGAGAGTACATCAAGAAACCAACGAGGGTCATGGAAGACAAGCTGACTTCTTCATGCTTCTCTCTGGTTGTCCTGATCATCAAGTCATCACATAAAGTTTTTCCTACCAATAGTTTTGGTTTTTTCGCACACAGAAAGGTTTTGCACTCATATTCAATTTTCAGGAAGTTCAACTGATGTTTATATACTCCCCCGGTCTTGTTTTGTACTGCAGACATCTAATATTTCACTAATAAGGAAACAACTATATACGTTATGGAGTCCCGGCTTGCAATCTTCCCATACACACGTTTCCTCCCTGGCAGCTGTTTCCTCCTGCTACCATTTCGTTTAACCCTATGTGGGCAGCATGTGCCAATATCCCACAATGTTCTAGTACTTAAGGCAAACAACGCCAGTGTTGATTGTCTGGCTGGTTAATTCACTTAATCCACAGATTTACTAGGTAAAAAGGCACTGGGACGGGGGGGGAGGGCAGCATGATGACTAGAAAGGTATGGGGCAATGAGATGATATATGATTTGCTGAAAGAATCAAGGGTCAATGAGCTAAAAGTAATCTCAGCAATCTCTTTATGTCACAAATAAGGAAACTGAGGCTTTAGCAAGAGATATGACTTACTTGGTCATTGATTCATAGATTTAGAACTAAAGGGAACTTAAGAGTCATCTTGTCTAATCCCTTTATTTTACAAATGAGGAAACTGAGGCTCCTAAAGGTTAAATGATTTGGCCATAACCCTACAGCTGGTGTTACGAGGGATAGAGAGCTAGGTGTAGAATCATGAAGACCTGAGTTCAAATCCAGCTTATGATACTAGCTGTGTGACTCTGGGCAAGTCACTTAACTTCTGGCTGCCTCAGTTTTCTCATCTGTAAAATGGGCAGAATAACAGACCCTACCTCCCTAGGTTGTGAAGATTACATGAAATAACAATTGTAAAATGCTGAGCACAACGCCTGGCCCATGGTAAGGGCTATATGAATATTACCGTCATCATCATTATTATTAACATAAGATTATAGATGTAAAGCTGGAAGACATAGTAGAGGTCTAATCAAATTCTTTCATTTTACAGAGAGGGAAACTGAGATGCAAGGGCACTGAGGGAACTGTCCAAGGTCACAAAGGTGGTTATGTAGTGGGATTTCAACCTAAGCCCATTGACTCCAGAGCCAGCAGAAGGGCAAAAGCATTTATTAAGCACTTATATTGCACTAGGGACTGAGGAGGCAAAGATAAACACAGTGTGATCTAGTAGAATGCTAGGGTTGAAGGTCAGATTCCACCTGACTCTCCCTGGCTGTGTGACTGAGGACAATTGATTTACCTCTCTGAACCTCAGGATTCTTTTTTTTTTTTTTCTTTTTTTAGATGTAAGATGGAGATCATAATATCTGTATTATTTGCCTCAGAAGTTTGTCCTGAGGCTTCAGGGGAGATTATGGAAACTTGGAAAACATTATAGAAATGCCAGTCATTATCAGGCTGGAATGAGGAAGCGAGGGCTGGGATGTGGGAATTCTCTTCAAGGTTTGAAGGACTTTCACGAGCAGGGAGATCAGACTTGTTTTCGTAGGTTGCAGGGTGAAGGGTAGAAGCTTCCTGATCCCTCTAGTTTTGCACATTATAACATGCACATTTATCTGTTTACATTTTGACTTCCTCCCTCCCTCACTAAGATAGAAGCTCTTTGAGGGAACTATTATTTTTTGTATTCTCAATGTCTAGACATAGTGCAGTAAAATGGGACATTAATATAACAAGTGTTTAATAAATGTTTGTTGGATTAAATTGAATTCAACTTGCTAGGGAACAGGGAAGCAGCAGAGAGAGGCAGTTTGGGGCTTGATTCAAGGAGAAACTTCCTGCCCATTACAGCTTTCCCAAAAGCTTTGGGGGAGGGCTCTTAACTGGGGGCCTGCCAGTAATGGCAGAATGGCCCCTTTCCCAGTGCATGGTGAAACAGATGCTAGGTCAGGGAGAGGCTGTGTGGGGTGGACGGAGAGTCTTTTAAATAAGCCCTATACACTGAGAGATGGACAGACATGCTGAGAGAAATGGATAGACACTCACAGACCAAGAGAGACAGTCAGACACACGTACACAGACAGACACTCCCCAGAGAAACACATAAAAAGACAGAGATACACAGACTGAGAGATCCATACACAAAGAGATAGAGATATACACAGACCAAGAGATACCCCATGGTATAATGGACAGAGGGCTGTACTTGTACTCAGCAAGATCTGAGGTCAAATCCTTATTCACACCTTAGATAAGTCACTTAATTTCTTTGGGCCTCAGTTTCCTTGGCCGTAAATCTATGCTCTCATGATAAAATGATGAAAGAGTTAGGGTTTCTGACTCCAAGGAGATTCAATTCCTAGTGCTAATGACTTCTATTCCATGTCTATGAGAGGAAGAGTCGTGTCCTGCAGAGAGGAGTGAATGCTGAGGCCATAGGGTCTGAGGTTAAGTACTGCCCCTGACTTGCTAGCTGTGTGACCCAGGAGACGTTTACTGAAACTCTCAGTGATCCAGACAGTTCTCCAAGACTGTTTCAGAGAAAGTGTTGACTTTTTCATTGACAGAGGGAAAGTTCCTTACCTGGGTATTATCTCTTCCCATGAAATCATGGGTCCTCTGTGTGTCCCAGAGTTACCATGATCTGCCCTCAGGGAAAGGATGAAGGAAGATGAAGGAAAAGACTTACTCTGTTTGGCCAGGAGCCCTCATGGTGCAGTTGGCGTTTTTGTGACATGGATTGCTGGATTCACAGAGGTCCATCATGCTGCAGCCCAGGCCTGGGACAAAATTCTGGTAATGATCTTTACACTCACAGTGGGACTTGAATAGAAAATGAAGGGAGGAAAAAAAAAAGAACCCAGTGAAATCTGAGAAACTGAGGAATTTTTCCCCCCCACAATGATCGCACCAAGGTTTACCTAGTTCTTAGCTTTCTCTAAGTCTCTAGCTACCTTCAAAGTTCAACTGAAATACTTCCTTAGTCTACAATGACTCTTTCTTGATCTTATGATAATAATGATAGTTAGTATTTGAACAGCACCTACTATGTGTCAGCCTCTGTGCTGAGTACCTTACAAATATTATCTCAACTGCTAGTATCCTTCTTACAAAATTGCCTTATTTTGTGTGTATCTACTGTTTCTTCCTGTAGAATATAATCTTCCTGAGGTCAGGAACTGCTTTATTTTTTTCTCTCTCCCTTCCTTCCTTCCATTTCCAGCACCTCACATGTAGAAATGTAACAAATGTTTTCTTAACTAATATTGCTCTACCACCACGAGAGAACTTAAGGTATCATAGAATTACCACGTTTTAGAGTTGGAAGGTAAACAGTGTGGCAATAATGTATAGGGCACATGTGGCCTTCTAGGTCCTTGAGTGTGGCCTTTTGACTGAGTCCAAGTTTTACAGAACAAATCCTTTTATTAAGGGAATTTGTTCTGTGAAGTTTGGATTTGGTCAAAGGGCCACACTTGAGGATCTAGAGAATCACATGTGGCCTCAAGGCCATAGGTTCCCCACACCTGGCATCAGAGGGCTGGTCTTGAATATAGGAAGAAGTCCCAGATTTGACACAGATTTGCTGTGGGACCTTGGGTAAGTCACTTGACCTCGGTGCTCCACTCAACTCTCCAATATTCTAAGTTGAAGAGAAGGTGCTGACCTGTATTGGTAGAGAAGTTTCCTCACTTATACCAGTGAAATCTCTGGTTCAGTACCTATCCCAATCCCAGAGTTCAAAAAGACCTTAGCTACCTAGTTTATCCTGTACTGGAAAAGATCTGAATAAAATCCCTGCTACAAGGAGTGGTCATCTAAACGTTTGTTTGAAGTCATCCAGTGAGGAGAAACTCCCTATTTCCTAAGGCAGTCTATCTCACTTTGGGCAGCAGGAATTATTTGTTTTTCCTAAATTGGACTCTCTGCAGCTGCCACTAGTCGTGACTTATTCCTGAATCTGGGGCCAAGCAGGACATGGCTAATTATTCTGCCACAAAATAACACTTCAAATACTCGAAGAATGAAGAGTTATAGCAGGCTGTCTCCCACCACCCCTTCTCCATTAGAATAGAAAGCCATTGCTTTTTTATTTTTCCTTCCACTTAAAAAAAATCCTATCTTCAGTGTTTAGCATTAATAGTTTCTGACTTTCTTAGTCTGATCTTTATATCTGAGATAGCTCATGATTCAGAGAAACCAGTTCAAATTTCTTTTCTGATACCAACTGCCTTTGTTACCTAGGATGCTATGATCTCTATAATGCCACTTGTTACCTATGTGACCTTGGACAAGTCACTGAACCTCTCTGTGCCTCAGCATCCTCATTTGTAAAATGAGGGGTTTGCCTCTGAGGCTCCTTGGACAAGTTATTGGACTTCCCTGGATCTCAGTTACCTCATTCATAAGAGGGAGGAGGAAGGCTCTAGGTCCCTGTGGCTCTCTATCTTTGATCATGAAACATCACAGGCTTCATGCCACTTGCTTACAAACTTTTGAGTCCAACCCGCTAGGCAGAGAGTGAAGGTCACGTATAAAATTAACTCTAAACCTATGATCCTGAGAATAGGTAAGGTCAGCTCCTTCTTTAAAATGAGCCGATTGGCATGGATGCTATCCAAGGACCTTTCCAGCTGACATTCTATGATTCTATAAATTGAAATTTTCCTTATCACCATGATTTTGCCATTTGGAACCGGTCCCCTCCAAAGAAGCATCCTTCCCATGTTCTCAACTGCTCACATTTCCAGGGCTATCGTATTGGCACACTGTAGACTGAGCAGGACAGCCTCCAAAGTCTTCTTGGCAAGGATCTACAGGCACACACACTTGTCCATCCCCTTTGTAACCATCTCGGCAGGTACATCGATGTCGATTCGGTCCCAGATAAGTACAATGGGCATTATCATCACAGACCTTTTGTAAACATGGGTTGATAGCTTGAGAATCAAGGACAAAAACAAAGGATAGACCGGTGAGATCTGGCTGTGAGCCAAGGAATTTGAATTGTCAGGAATGGTAGATGAACATCAGTAGGCCCAGGAGGCAGGTCTCTTAGTAAACAGCTTTTTCACGAAAGCAAAGTAATGCCACTGACAAATACATTTCTGGCTTCTTGCACAAATTGCTGTATAGCCATCAACTCAGCAGGTCTCATTAGAGTTACTTACGCTCACAGTGCCGACCATCTCCTTGGTAATTGGGAAGGCATTTGCATTCCAATATGGACTCATCTATGCTGGAAGGAGAACATCTGGAATTTTCTGGGCATAACAAAGCATCACACTCTGGAATTGCTAAAAATAAATAAAGACAGACAGTTCAAGGATAGTTAGGATATCAAGGATAGTCAATTCAGTTAGGATAAAGGATTTAGAACTAGAAAGTGACCTCAGATCCCACCTAGCATGACCCATACATAAAGAATTCTCTCTCTAACATATATGATGAGATTGGTGTGGCTACTTTTATCCTTTCTATGATACACTTGGGGGTATCATAGAAAGGTCAGAGGGTCTGGGTTCAAATTCTAACAATGATTGTATGACTTTATGTAAGTCATTTTGCCTCAGGTACTTCTAGAAAATGAAAAGGTTGGATGAGATAGCCTGTAAAGTTCCCATGAGCTCTAGCTCTATGATCCTATGTGATTGTGTCTCTGGATAAGACATTTAAGCTTTCTGTTCCTCAGGCATCTCTTTAGGACTAAAGATATAGGGCTGGGAGGGTCCAACTTATGATTTTGGAGACTTAGGGAGGTCAAGGGGCAGTACCTGAATCCTACTCTGCCACTTACTGTGTGTCCCTGGGCAAATCATTTCCCCTTGGTTTCCTCTTCTGTAAAATGGGAATGATACTGATACTGCTGTACCTAGCACACAGAATTTTTGTAAGGAAAATGGTTTGTAAATGATACAACCCTACTGAAATGTGAGTTATTACCATGGGAAAAATGAAGTCTATAAAAGTAAAGTTAGACTTATCCAGGGTCACCCATCTAGTGACACAAGTAGGGTAAATCACTTTGTCTTCAGTAATACTAACAGCTAACATTTATATAGCACTCATGTGCTAGGCACTGATTTACAAATATGCCACTTGATCTTCACAACAACCTTGCAAGTTAGGGTACTATTATTATTTTCATTTTACAGATGAGGAAACTGAGGTAAACAGAAATTAAGTGACTTGTGCCCAGGGTCATATAGCTTGTAAGTGGGTGAGGCTGGATTTGAGCTCAGGTCTTCCTGACTCCAGCCCCAGGGCTTTTTCCATTCACCTGCCTCCCTAATTCCCTGGCTGCCAGGGGACTAGATGGCCTTGGAGGGTCTTTCCAATTTTAGATTTTATGACCTATGATTCCTTTCTTTCTCAGCTGCCCTGCAAGGGTGGAGGAAGTCTCCTGCTCCAGTGGCAAGCCCTGAACCATTTTGCCCCCTTCCCCAGCTTCCTAATCTCTTGACAATCAGTTAAGGGTAAGGATCATGCCTGATCCTTGTGGGCAGTCCCATCACCCCCAGCCCGTGGGGGCTTCACTGGAGGCCACATCCACACTTACGCTCATCACAACTGGGGCCTGAATAGGCAGAGTAGCACAAGCACGCTCCATCCCCGTTCAGTCCATTGTTGCAAACGCCGTGGACACAGCTGCACACTGAAGAGAGAAGCAAACATGCAACACGTCTATGGCCCTTCTCTACTTACATGCATCTTTCCTCCAAATATTCAGTCTTGTCAGGAGAGTAGGGAATGTGCTCTTGTCATAAGGCCCTACGGTTTGGACTGGAAGGGGCCTCAGAGGCAAATCTCTCATTTTACAAATGAGGATACTGAGGCACAGGAGTCCAGTGACTTGTTCAAGGTGACACAGGTAGCAAGTGGCATGGTAGAGATCACAGGGTCCAAGGACTAAAGCTGAAAGGGACCTCAGAGGGAATTCTACTACAACTCCCTGTCTTACAGATGAGGAAACTGAGGTAAATGGGGTTAAGTGATTTGCCCAGGGTTACAAAGCTAGTAAGTGTCTGAGGTGGGATTTGAACTCAGGTCTTTCTCACTCTAGGGCTAGTATTCTATCCACTGTACCACCTAGCTATTCACATATTATGGGTACTGCTCCCTTTGGGGTTAGAGATATAGAGGCAACCAGTAGCCTATTAATAGAGAGCTGGACTTTGGGTCAGGAACACCAGAGTTCAAATCTTGGCCCAGACATCTATTTGCAAGGACTTTGTGTGGTTTCCTTCTTGAATCATTCTTTTAAAGGATGTTTATCATCAAATAAATATCCATTTATGATCAAACAAATAAATAAAAGCTAACAGTTAATATTCATATAATGTCTCAAAGATGGCCAAATTGCTTGCAGATATTCCTTGACTGGGCAAACCTGAAGTGCAGTTGGGTCCAAACAGGTTCTCCTCAGCACAGGTTTCACAAGCTGTTCCACCAAATCCTTCCTGTAGAACAGAATGGAACATGTCACTAGCCTAAACAGTACCTACAATTCACTCAGAATGCTCTCTATGCCTTTTCATTGATGAGATGGGATAAAGGTATGAGAAAACACGGCATTTTCTGATCTCTGTTCATTTGCATACCTTGACCCCAGTATCTTGTGTTAACTCCAAACTCATCTCTGTGCTTATCCCCTCCACCATGATGCCTTCTCTAATATTCCCCCAGCCCAATTGAAAGTGTCACTCTCTCACCTCAAATTTTCTTTTGTGTGGATTTCTCCTTTGCCCCATCACATTATATCTTATATCATACTCATTCATGCTGCATATAGAGACAATATGGCAGTGTGGATAGAGGACTGGATTGGAATTGAGTAAGATCTTGGTTCAAGTTCCATCTCTAATGAACATGAACTATGTAACCATGGCAAGTCACTCAACATTCCGGTGCTCTAGACAATTGGACAACCTAAGCAGTAGAGAAGGTGCCAACCTGCATTGGTAGAGGGAATTTCTCACTGAGGGGTTTCCTATACCAATGAAATCACATATCTAGTCCCTATTGCCTATACATCACCTAGGATCATAGCTTTAGAATTAGAAGGGACCTTAGAAGCCATATGGCCCAAACTCCTCATTTCACTGATGAAGAAACTGAAACCCAGAATGCTAAATAAATTATCTTGTCCAGGGTTGTACAGCTAATAGGTGACAGCGAAGAATTTGAACCCAAATCCATCAATTCTAAAGTCAACTCTTTTCCCACTGAACAACCCTACCCCCCTTCTCCTCATTTTCTGCTCTACATATGTGGACTTGATTTATATGACTAGAATCACAAAATTATAGATTTGAACCTGGAAGGGACCTTTGGGGCCATGGAGCCTAACCCTTCTCATTTTGTCGATGAGGCCTCTGAGGTCTATGGAGGTGAAGTGACTTTCCCAAGGTCACATAACTAGTAAGAGTCCAATGCTGGGTTCATGGGATTGCAGATTTAAAGCTGGAAACACCATAACATCTTTATTTTATTCTTATTTTATAGATGCGGAACAAAGGCCCACAGAGATAAGGTGACTTACTTAGGGTCACATAGCTTCTAAGTTGCTGAGGTGGATTTGAATCTAGATCTTCCTGACTTCAAGTCTACTGTTCTAATACACTGTGCTGAGTTCTAAACAATTAGATGGAGATCAGGGCACATTGTATCTATTTTGATATTTCCCAGTGCCTAGCACATAGTAGGTACATAATACATTTGTTTAAGAGCCTACTATATGCCAGGCAATGGGTTAAGTGCTGGAGATATGATGAAAGGGAAAAGACAGTCCCTGACATCAGGGAGCTCATGGTACTTACCTTGCAGGTTTATGGTAAAGCTCAAATATGAAAATTCACAGGATTGTTGACTTTATCATATATTTAGGGTTGGAAGGGGCCTCAGAGCCCAACCAGGCCAACCCCATCATTTTACAGGGTAGGAAACTGAGGCCCAGAGAGGAGAGGTGACTTCATAGGTCATAGAATTATAAAGTCAAAGACCTAGAGCTAGAAGAGACCTCAGATGGGTTGGACCCATCTAGTCCAACCTCTTCATGAGTGACTTGCCTAAGGTCATAGAGGTAATTAGTGGTCCAACCAGGATTTGAACTCAGTTCCTCTGACTCCAAATCTAGAAGTCTTATAAATAGCATTATAATGTTATAATTGGGATGATAAGAGGATGGATAGATTGTGACCTGCACGAACTGGAGGACTGCCCATGACTGGTGGGGTCAAAGAGCCATCAAAGTGTTAAGAAATGGGGAACCTCTAGTAGCTAAGGTTAGAGAGTATGAAATTTGGAGAACTCATCCCTGAACTTACTGAACAATTGCAGCTTCCATTTCCTTCGATGCCATCGGAACAACTCCCCCTGCCACTGCAAGGGGTCTTCTCTCCTCCAGGACATTCTGAAGGAAACAATCAAAAAGTCAGAGCCAAAAACAGTGTGGGCAAACAAGAACAATGATTAAATAAGGCTATGCTTACAGAAACGATAAATGGATATCAGAATGCAAGGAACATCTAAACCTGTCTCCAGCCATGCTAGTATAATGGACAAACATTGGCATTGACATCGACATTTCTGGATTGTAGGCAAAGGGGGAGGAGATGTGCTACCATGGGATGAGCCCTAGCTCTGGTGTCAAAGGACTCAAACCCCGCTCCCCTTTGAAATTCAAGATATCATTGGGCAAATCACCCCAACCCGCAGAGCTTTAGCTTCTTCATTGACATGGTCAGAGCAGATGACCTCCTGAGGTCCTTCCCAGTGTTAGCTCTATCACTGGCCAGCTCAAAAGCCATCTTTCCTATTAGACTGAGGTCCTGGAGGGCAAGGGCTGTCTTTTACCTTCCTTTGTATCCCCAGTACTTAATACACTTCCCAGCACAGTTTGTTTTTGTTGTGTTGTTTCAGTTGTGTCTGACTCTCCATGTCCCCATTTGGAGTTTTCTTGGCAAAGATTGGGAGGGGTTTGCCATTTTCTTCTCTGGCTCATTTTACAGATGAGGAAACTGAGGCAAACAAGGGTAAATGATTTGCCCAAGGTCATGCTGCCAGGACATGTCTGAGGCTGGATTTGAACTCAGGAGGAGGAGTCTTTCTGGTTCCAAGCCCAGTACACCTACCAGACTGATTCATTACATTTTTTTTTAAAAACTAAAACGCTAAACCAGCTGAAGGCATATCTCTTATGCTAGCCAAAGCGATTTCCCATGTTCTTTTCCTCATGGACTCATTTAACAAAATGTCCAGAACTGCAATGTTCAGATTTCTTATTTGCAATGGGTGTCATTGGACATGGTCTTCCCCTACTCCCTGGACAAATTTCTGGGGGCATTGTGTACTAAAAATAGCTGATAACTCTATTTTGGGTCACAGTGGTTTCATTTTCCCTGAGTCATCACCAGGTCCCCAAGTGGCCTCCTGTTTGGCTATTCTTTTCAACGAAGAGGTCAAGCCATTATCAGCTCAGCAAAGCATCATATTGTTTTGGAGCTTTAGGGAGGGAGATAATGAGTTTCCTTTTGGCAAGAGGCTAAGGCCCTCCTAGGAATTCTATATTTTCAAAAATAAGGAAAGTACCAGTTAATTGTCAACAGCTGGGTGTAAAACCTTGCTGGTTGGATTTTGAGATAGCATGAATGTTTCCTGGATTTTTCCCATTTATATCCCTGGTTGGAATTGTGTATCCTGATGGGAAATAACCAAGTACAGTGACCTTGGCAAGAGCAGGGACACTTAGGCAATGGCTCTCCAATATATGTGTTACCTCCTGCTTGAATTACCAAGATAGGACCTGAGAGTTTTGGAAGGGACTTCAGGGGCCATCCCTAAACCCCATATTTTACAGATAAGGAAACCAAGGCCCAGAGAAGTTTGGTGATTTGTCTAAAGTCACACAAATAGTGTCAAAGCATGCCTGAAAAAAAGAATTCTTTTACAACATAATTGATAAATTGCTATCCACTTATTATTCAAAGAACTTGAATGGAAGGTCATGAAATACTTTTAGACACAGAGGACCCATGTTTAAAGCCTGCCTTTGCCGCTTAACTATCTGTGAGTAACCTTGGGCAAGTCATTTAACCTCTCTTAACCTTTTTGTGTATGATGGCACCCTTTGGCAGTGTGGTAAAACCTATAGATCCTTTCTTCGAATGTTTTTAAGTGCAAAAGAAAAAAAAAGCTTGATAGGTTTGTAAAGGAAATAAATTGAAATAGTTACCAAAGTATTAAAAAAAAGTTCCCAGAACTCAGGTTAATAATTTCTACTCTGTGCCTCAGTTTTCACCTGAAAAATAAAGGATTAGTTAATCTCTGAAGTCCTTTTCAGTTTTAGAATTATGATCCTATGAGTTGATTTGAGAAGTCAGCACTTCTCTTTGAACCTCAATTTCTCCCTTTGTAAAATGAGGGGTTACATTAAGGCCCCTTTCTATTCTTGGAAAGCATATTCTATTCCTAACTTTGCCTATTAGAGTTGTTAAGTTTCTTCAAAGCTGAGTCAGGTGCTCCTTATTCGAAACCTTTCCTCATTTACCTAGTTATTAGTGGTCCCTTCCTAATAACAGTGTTATCTACTTTGAATACATTTTGTATTTACGTAGATGGACTATGGAGTCCAGAGATTTGAATTCAAATCCTGCCTTTGATCTTTACTTCCTGTATAATCTTAGGCAAGTAGTTTAAAGCCTTTGAGTCTTAGCTTCCTCATCTATGAAAGGATGTACCTTTCATCTCTAGATCTAGGGTCCTAGGAATATGCAAACACTTCTTCCCCTAACCCATACACATATACTTAATTCAATTACATAACATCTCATCGTTTGACTTAAAATAGCTACTAAGTGCCTAGTTAATTCTGGGTTATGTGTGGTATGATTCCTGAGATAAAAGAGTTTTAGTTCTATATTCCTGAATGAAGATGAATACTAGTGGAATAAGGACAAAATCCTTAGAACCCCAATGGTAGCCGCTGCGCAAATGAATGGTCGGATTTTGTGCCTGGTTTCTAAAGGGGTTTTGGTTGATGATATGGTTGATTTACTGAGAAGAAAGAATTCTGCTTTGTGTAGTTTATGGCTGCAGACTTTGGGAATGTGCTTCCTCCAAATGTAAGCTCAAGGATTCCTTTTCCCTTCCCTGAATCCCCCCTCCCAGAACCCTTATCTCTTCAGGAAATGTAAAGTGATAGCCAGAATCTTACTTTGTCATCACTGTGAAATTTGAGGAGAGACACTCTTTCCTCCACACGTCACAGGAAGGAAGGAAGCCTTTCTAACAAATGTAGCATGTTCGCAAACAGATGATAAAAGGGTGTGCACTGTAGTTCTTCCCCCATCAGTTGAAAAACAGAAGGAATAAGAAACACCCACCCACTTTTTGCTCTTCTGCTCTCCAGATTTATTAGGTTACTGCAACAATATTCTGAATGACTGCTTTCGTCCTCTCCCTTCTGCTAGCTCGTACTGTACCTATTTTGTAGCCATGTACATGTTGTTTGGCAGCATGTTTTTTTTTTTCTTTGTGTCTCTGGAGCACAATGCTTAGTACACAGCATTGATTTAATAAATGTTTTTTGATTATCAAATTTCTACTCTGGTTCAGAAGCTCTTAAACCTTTTCTCCCCTTGTCCTGAACCCCTTTGGCAAATCTGGTGAAACCTATGGACTCCCTAGAATCATGTTTTTAAAAAGAATAAAATAAAATACATAGTTTTAAAGTGAAATGGTTTGTAGACACTAAGACTGCAGTGTTGGATGACAATATCAAGTCTAATAATTATAGTAATTTTGAAATAGTCTCTCATGGTGTTTGATGGGTTAAGGTCAGATACAATATTAGAGTTAGGTATCTGATGGGTTAGGGCAGGAGTGTGGCTGGACACACTAAGTTTAATTTATATCATTAATGTTTTATCTATCAATTTCTCAAGTGTACACAATAAAAATATTAAATCAAGTTCTAATCAATAGCATTTGTTGATTTTTGTGGTGCAAATGCTCACAGTGAAAATTTAACAAGGAGCTATCTCCAGCATATCCTTGGGTTTGAGTTAGATACCTGATGGTTAGATGTAGAGGAAGGGCTGATGATCATAAACTGCATTTTGAGCTAGCTGTAACAAGTATAATGTGATATGAAACTGTCACTTCTACAGGTTACAGGTCACAGTTACTGCTAGTTCTATAAAGGAACGAAATGCTAAGTTTGTTAGAGGTAAGTGAAAATAAAGATGTGATTTCTTTCCCATCCAAGGTCATAGACAGCCTGAAGCATAGTAATGGATCTGGGCCCCAGACTAAAAAACCCTGTTTCAATTCACCATCTGTGCAGCTGCTAAAATTATCATTCCTAAAATGTGGCTTTGACTGTGTCACCCCTTGTTCAAGCATCTTTGTCTCTAGAAAAAAAAATACAAACTTCTTGACCTGCCTTTAAAGCCTTTGGCAATCTGGCTCCCACATTTGTTTTGTCTTATTTCATATTTTTTTCCTTTCACACACTCTACTTTCCAGGTAACCAGCCTAAGCCCAGCTCCCTGGACAGACCACCCAATCTCCTGCCTCCAGAATGGTGTAGAGGTAGAATCCTCTGGAATCCACATCTGGAATCCTCTGCCTGCTCATCTTTACCTTTGGAAATGACTTTGTGTGGACTTTGTGCTGCTGATCTGGACGTACGTTGTATCCCTCTTGTAGAATAAATTCCTTAAGGTCAGTGACTAGATTATTGGAGACAGTTAGGTGGTATAGTGGATGGGGTATGGGAGCTGGAATCAGGAAGCACTAGGTTCAGTTGTAGCCTCACACTATTTTACCAGCTGTGTGACCCTGCATGAGTTATTTAACCTGCCTCAGTTTCCTTATCTATAAAATGAAGATAATAATAGCACATACCTCTCAAGTTTGTTGGGGGGAGTGTCAAGTTAGATAATATTTATAAAGTGCTTTTCAAACCTTAAAGCATATAATATTATGTGTTATATAATGTCAGTATAATATAATATACATATATATGTATATATACACAATATAATAAATGCAAATTATTGTTATTATTACTATTTATCTTTCTGTCTCCAGTACTCAGCATAGTCTCATGTACTCTCTCTCTCAAAACAAGCTTATTGAATTAAACTGAGTAATTAGAAGGAATGTAGTGAGCTTTCAAAGAACTTTTTCATCTTTGTTACCATTTTAAACTAATATGTGGAACATTTCTGCACTTGGCAGGAGACATAGTGTAACGCAAAGTATAGAATGTGCTTGAGCTTCTGATTTCAGATTATTTTATTTTTTAGTGACTATTCTCTTGATCCTGCTAAAAGAAAAGATCAGAGAAAGGGTGGGGGGAGTAACATGTACACAAGACCATAGATCCAGACAGGAAGTCACCTCCTTTTATGGATGAGGAAGCTGAGGCTCAAAGGCATTAAGCTATTTGCCCAAGGCTATACAGGAAGTAAAGGTCAGAGTAAGGATATGAACTCAGATCTCTGGACTCCATAGCCAACATGCTTTAAAAAAAATTTTATTGCAATTTGCATCTGAACCATTAATATTTACAAAGCAGTTTACAAACATTATCTTCTTTGAACCTCACAATCTTGGCACTGTTAACACCATTTTACAGGTGAGGAAAGAGGCTCAGAGAGGTTAAAGGACTTGCCTGGGGTCAGAGCTAATTAGTGCCAGGTGGGAGATTTGAACATAGATCTGTCTCTCCTTCAATTCCACCGTGCACAAAAGCAAATCCTTCCTACAAATTTAAATATATCTGCATACAGAAAAACTGACCTGAAGAGGCTCAGAACATCCTGTCAGTTTTCTGATAGAAAGGTTTGTTTGTCTATGAAACTGAATAAGAACCAGGAAGATGTTTGCTCTCTCCATAAATCTGAGGTAAAGATAGGGGCACTCACCCATGCAGTCTGGACCCCAGAATCCTGGGCAGCACAGGGGTTGTAGATATTCCTTCCTGCATATATGTCGGCATCCAGGAAGAGACAGGGCATAATCCCTGACTTTGAAGGAGTACCTTGGAGACAGAGGAAAAAAAAAGGAGAGGCGTTAGGCATACACTGGAAAAATCTAAGAAGTTTTGTAGAAAGCTATATGAATTCTATATAAACGAATGTTGATAAAGGAATACAACTCACTGAAGAATATGGACTGTTTATTAGATCAATAAATCGAGTATTTATCAAGCACCTACTGTGTGTCAGATAATGTTCTAGGGGCTGGGGATAAAAAGACACAAAATGAAACTCTGTATTCTCAACTTTTATTCTATTTTCATAATCTGACTATAATCCTGTTTGTAGAGATGAAATAAAACAATAGCTTCTAAAAGGAGAAAAAAAAAAAGAGTGGTACCAGAGATGATGGAGTTAATTTTTTTAAAGTTTCAACTTTCTGGTTTTTTTTTTTTTTGAAAACAGAGTGTCAGTGTGATAGTTAACGTGGGGAACTCAAAATTGAAGGAACTTCATCTACCAAAGCAAGTTCACACCTTCTCTGCAACCCAGTGTTTCAAAGAGTTGCCTAAAGCATCATATGGTTAAATGACTTGTTCAGAGTGACACAGTCTGTATATATAAGAGGTGATACTTGAATCCAGGTCTTTTAGACTTCAAGAACATCACACCATCTCCTTTATGAGATTCGAAATAAAAGCAATAAGTGGCTTAAAGATTCATATGAATAGATTTTAGATTTCTAGATGTAGTAATGGAAGAATAAAGGAAAATTTCAGGATGCTACTTTGTGGCAGATCAGTTTCAGTTGCTGAAGACAATTTCTGCAATAGGACTTGTCCATGGTACTTACCTGCAGTCTTGCACTCCTGAGGAGCCATTCGTCACTTTAGTGTAACCTTCAGGACAATTGATGCGACGATTGAGACTACAAGATTGGCACTCAGTCCTGGTGGTAATCAGAGTCTTCTTGTCACATCTGTTTGCCTGGGGAAAGTCATGAAATAGTCTCAATTCATGTTCTGCCAGACTTTTCGGAATATCTCACCATCCGTCATGGTCATTTAAATGACTATTTATTTGGGGCCTGGATTGTTAATGAGACAAACTTCACTTGCAAAATAGCTGTTTAAAATGGGAGAGATGTTTCTGCTTGATTTGATGCAGTTCAATTCAACACCAAAGGAATTTTAAAAGCACCTATGTGCAAAGCATTGAACTAAGTGCTAGTCATTTTTATGTTGTTCAGATATGTAATTTCATTGGCGTGTGGGATAGTATTTTATATAGTTTGAGAGAGATGCCTGAGAGTTCAGAGAGGGTAAGGGCCTTACCACTCAACCACTATATGCCAGAGGCTAGACTTGAACCTGACCCTGAGGCAGGTTTCCTATTCTCTATGTCATGATACATTGTGTATAACATAACCAAAAATGAAAGCAAAACAAAACCAAAATCCCCTTCTTTTCCCTCAGGGAACTTTACAATGTAGGATTCTAGATGTAGGCTTAGAACTAAAAGGGACCTTTGAAATGATTAAGTTAAAATCTTTTTTACACGTGGGTAAACTGAGGTATAGAGAAGTAAAATGGCTTACCTACGGTCACACTAAGAGTAAGTGGCAATTACAATTTTAATCCAGGTTCTCTGACTCGAAATTCAGGAGGTTATTGCCCCACTATACCAAACATAAAATCAAAGATCAAACTGAAGGTGGAGGAAGCACTAACAATGAAGAAAGCACTCAATCAGGTGAAGAGGGCTACATTTCCAGGTTTGGAGGGACACTGCAAAATTTCAGAGACCGAAGATGCCAGGTTGAAAAAATAGCAAATATTGGGCCTGAAGTGAGGAGGACCTGAGTATGAATCCTGCCTCAGACACTTACCAGTTGTGTGACACCCGGCAAATCACTTAATCTCTTTCAACTTCAAGTTCCTCATCTATAAAATGGGGACAATAATGATACCTACCTCCCAGTGTTGTTGTGAGTATAAAGTGAGATGTCTGTCAAGTGTTTTGCAAACCTCAAAGTCCTATGCAAATGCTAGCTATTATTATAATAAATGTTAGCTGAAGAAGAATAATGTGAAATAAGACTAAAAAGATAGAGTGAAGCCAGATTGTGAATAACATTAAATGTCAAGCCAAAGTATTTCTGTTTTGTCTTAGAGGGGACAGAGTGCCTATGAAGATTTTTGAGCATCTGGGCTTCGGAAAGATTATTTTGTCAGCTGGGTGGAAGATGGATTAGAGTGGGTTCCAGTTAGAATCTTCCGAGGAGATTGGTCACAGAAGCTGCTGTTCTCAAGAATCACAGAATTAGGGTTGGAAAGGACTGAAGAGGTCCTCTGGTCCAAACCATCCCTAAATAAAGATCCTCTACAAAACCAAAACCAATGGCTGTCCAAAAAGTTTACCCAACATTTATTCCATATGTATTTACTGAATACTTATTGTGTGTCCAGCAGAATGCCAGACTATGATAGTTAGAGAAATATCATCAATTGTTCCCACCCCCAAAAGGCTTGTGATCTCATTGGAGAGACAGGCATATCTATTGACTAGCAGCATAATATAGCACGTAATCAAGTATACCATAGAGAAGTTCACATTGTTTCTCCGTTTCCATTCCAGCCCTAACTCCATGATCATATGAATGACTGGATCAGTTTGCCTAGCTCTCCCATTTCACATGTCTCTGATGGTCTAGCCTCCCTGATCTAGAATCAATCGAGAATGAATATTTTTTTTGTTATTGGTTTTTCTCTGATGGTAGAATTTCTGAGCCTGTAATAGATGTTTAATGATGTTTTATTCATATTATCAGAGACATAGAGCAAGAAGAAATCATATCATATATTTAGAGTTGGAAGGTATCTCAGAAGTCATTGAATCTAAAACTGTCATTTGAGAGACAAGGACACTGAGAACTGGGAGGGTTATGTGATGCGCAGAGTCACATAGTTGATATGTGTCTGAGATAGTACTTAAACTCAGGTCTTCCCAGACCCAAGTCCAAGCCTTCATGTACTGCTCCTATGTCCCTCAATTCAAGTCAACAAGCACTTCTTAGGTGCCCACTATGTGCCAGGTACTCTGCTAAATTCTGGGAATAAAATGACAAAGATGGAGTGATCCATGGTACTCAGAGACCATCTAGTTCAACCTGCTCATTTTATAATTCCAGAGAGATAAAGCAACTTGTTGAAGATTGGGCAGGCAGTAAGTGGCAGGGGTGGCATGTGAACCCAAGTTTTCTGATCGTATATCCAGAACACATTTCACTTTACCATGAGATCATTTGAAGGTTCGTTCTAGTTCTACTTGCATACGAAGTTACCTAAATGAATTGTATAGGTCAGAGAAATTCATCTCTTAAGTGGTTCGATTTTGAAATTGAATGCTCCAACCATGGAGGTCGACATGATGTAGTGACAAAAGCACTGGCTTTGATGACCTTGGTTTGAATCCTGACTCTGAAATCTTGAGGGCCTCTGTGTGTGACCTTGGGTTTCTTCTTTTATAGATCTCAATTTCCTTATCTATAAAATGAGGGGATAGGACTAGCTGATGCAACCCTTTTCAGCTTTGGACCTCATAGCTCTAAAAGCTATATGATCCCTAAGGGGTCCCCTCTAATTCTAGAATCTAGAACCCCTTAATAAAAGGATGTGTTCTGTAAAACTTGGACTCACTCAAAAGGCCCTCTCAAGGTTACAGGTTCCCCGCTCGTTCTAGATCCTTTGATCTCTAGGGAATAAAAACAACAGCCCCCAAAATAATTTGAATCAATACCATGAAACTACTGGGATCTTGAAGTCAGATTCCAATTTTCCTAAACAAGCTTTTCCATCATTTTATCTTTAGATTATTATATCAAATGGCAGCTGACACAGTTCACCCTTCCCTTTTTCTCCCATACTTCTTGGACAATTTATCTCATTCCCTTCTCATAGTACCACTGGCTTTCATGTTAGGAACCTCACTCCCAGATTCATAAATTTTTAGTCTTGGAAGGGTGCCATGAACATTAACTCTTTCCACACACTTGGCTCCCAACCCAGTTCAGAGCCTTTGCACTTCTTGCTTAACAACTGTCAAATAGCTTCCTAATTAGTCTCCCTGTTTATAGTCTCTGCCCTTCTCCAAACTCTTCTCCACTAAGTTGCCAAAGGGATATTTCTAAAGCCCAAGTCTGAATGTGGCTCTCCTCTATGCTTCATCCTTTATCATTTGTCTCCAGCTTGTGCTTCTAGATTTATTGCACGTTACTCTCTTTTTCACACTCTGCATTCCAGTCACAACAGCCTTCTTGCTATTTCTCAGTCAAAACATTCCACTTCCCATGCGCCTTTGCATAATAGGCTCTGTCCATTCTTGTAATACATACTCCCTCCCCAACTTTGCCTATTAGAGTCTCTCATTTTGTTCCAAGCTCAGTCAAGTGCTACCCCTGTATAAAGCCTTTCCCCATCTACCCAGTGGTTAATGGTCCCTCCCCAATTAGAGAGTATCTACTTTGAATATATTTTGTATTTATGTTCTTGCATTATTTCCCTTAGGCTTCTTGAGGGTAGGGACTGTTAGATTTTTGTTGCATTTCTGATGCCTGAAACAGAGTAGGAACCTAATAAACCCTTGTTAATTGATTGAGATACAGTATTTCTAAATTTGAACACATCTATACAACAGAACCACAAACTAAGCTTTGAATATCAGCTAAGGCCACTGGGATCTGGATTGAAGCAGGCATCCCAAGCCTTGTAATAACAATGATGACGATAACGGTGTTATTGCTGTTGTTAATGACAATGATAATTCCCACACTACAAACAGAGACTTCAAAATATCCCTGAGAATTCAATAAATAGACTATGCCAGCATAGGACAATTATCTGAAACTTCTATTTCTGACAGTCTCCTGGATGAGAAATTGATCTGTAAGCATTTAAGAGTGATGTTTTTAATAGCTATCATCATGCTGAATGCTTATAATCTCCAAGCTATGTGTAAGAAAAAACTTTCAAAATATAGAGACCTGGACAAAGAGACCAAAATCACAAGGGAACAAAATCAGGTACACATTATCCTCATTATCCTATATGCTACTAGTGTTGCCCCAAGGATGCTGTTAGTGCGCCTGTAGAAGATGAGTTTCATCAGAACACTTTTAGTCAATTACAAAAGACGAGGTTTTTTGCTTTTCTTAACCATCTGTGCTATAGTTCACAAAATTTTGTATATAAAAACAATATCAGCATACAATTTTTAGGATCTTTTCTACATGAATACCATCAAAAAAAGAGGAGAAGAAAGTGATAAATTATAATGATGATGACAACTTAAGTTATAGAAGGGTTATCTTTTAGTAGCTTGGGTTTATTAAGCAAAGCAGATTATGATAGAAGCAGTGCAGCATACCACTACAGGCTGTAAAAATTCAGCATCTTGCTATAACCTCTGCATTATAAAAATCAACAGTTTTGAAGAACTTGACTGATTAATGCAATGACAAATCATAGAAATGGAATGAAACACACATTTCTATCATGACTAACATGGGAATTTGTTTAACTTGACTATCTATAATTAATTGTAACAAGGGTTTCCCTCCCTCCAGCAGTGGGGTGACAAAAAACATCTTGATCATATGTCTTTCTTGGGCAAGTCACTGAGTGTGATGTTCCTCTTCTACAAAATAATAGTATTGTGGGGCGGTGGGTGGGAATGTTGGTTATGGAGTCAGAGGCTCTGAGTTAAGCCTTCCAAAATATTAGGAAGACAGTCCCTGGTAGATTGAATATTACATAATTGCAAGTCAGATGTTTGAAATCTTTTATAAATGAGTAGAAGACCTACCTTCTGAGAGAGAGAGGGGATGGACTCAAAGTACAAGTTGTGACACATAATTTTGGACATGACAAATCTGTGTAATCAAGATTTACTTGATTACACATGCTTGTTAAAGGACTTTTGTTCTTTTTTTTTTTCCAATGAGGACAGGTGGGAAGGAGAGAAAGTGAATTTTTGCTTATTAAAAATTAATTAAAATAATTTAAAATTTAACTTTTAAATGAAAAAATCAATTAATAATTTAACAGTTAAAAACAATTTTAAAAGATCTAATGTAAACTGAAATAACAGATGACAAATTCTTGTACTACAAATACAAACCTCAAAACATCCTTGAGAACATAACAAGTAGCTATGCCGAAAATGGACCGTTAATGCATCCTGAACAGTCACACGTAGACATTACATTGATCCATAAAAATGTTAGAACAATGTGTTAGTAGATTTTTCCCTCCAATTTATTTATTTTTAGTTTTCAACATTCACTTCCTTAAGTTTTAAATTTTCTCCCCCACCTTGCCTGAGGTAGCATGCAATCAGATATGGGCTCTTGTGTTAGTAGATGTTGGCACACAAAATATTCACAATTTTTAAGCCACAAGAAGTAAAAAGCTTTGAAAATACAGAGACTCCCACTCCGAGTTTAAATTTCTTTCATCAAACCTAACCTGTAACATGTATTTAAGAGTCCACTGGAAAGCAAAAGCCTTAAATAAATGACAAAAACGACCAATGGCAATGTGTAATGACACATTGCAGAAAGGGCTGACTTTCTTGTCAGGAAGACCTGACATGAGGGGTTAAGGTCTAAAATTGGAAGGGACTCTAGGAGTTATCTAGTCTACCCTACAGATGGTAATTAAAGTTGACAATTTTATACATGCTTAAAGCAGAAGTCCTTAATTTAGAGTCTATGAAGATTAAAAAAATATTTTGATAACTGAATTTTATGGTAATCCTATATATTTTATATATTTCAAAATATTATTTTGAGAACTGGTCTATAGGCTTACACCAAAGGGGTGCCTTATATTAAAAGGTTAATACCTCCTGATTTAAGGGTCTGAACAGCACTTACAAATATTATATCATTTGATCCTCACAACAACCCTGTGAAGTAGTTGCTATTATGTTCTCCATTTTACAGATGAGGAAACCAAGGCTCAAAGAGTTTAAGTGACTTGTTCAGGGTGACACAGTAAGCAACAGAAGCTAGTTGAGAACCCAAGTCCCCCTGACTTCTTTCTACTATACTGTGCCGTAATTGGGTAACCATAAGCAAATCATTTAATCTTTCAGTGCCTCAGACAGTCACTGAGGAGTTGCCAGTATGCATTAGTGGGGGGGTTTTCTTGCACAGTGAGTTCCCCATACTGATGAAATAATAAGTGAAATGGGGAAGAACTATTACCCACCAAAGACAGAAAGTTTGTCTTACCTGCTCTAGGGCTCCAGCCAAGGAACAGAGAATATGAATGATGAAACCAAGAAGGAAGGAAGGCTTCAGGCTTTTTCTCATGATGAAGAAATATGTACTCCTTCCACCCTCTCTCCAGAATTCTCTTATTTTGTTAATGACTCAATGGGGGAGGGGAGAGATCAGCTGCACTTCATCAACTTTCCCTTAGCTTATCTTTCTCCATCCAGTTCTTACTTTTAAGTCCCTTTAAGTCAGTTGCCTTGTCTTCCTGTGGAGAACCTCACGACTGAAACAAACAGACATGGGAAACCTGACCTAGACAGGAAAAATGCCAAAATACGGGATTTTAGGGAAAACGACCATTCCAGTGGTGGATCCACACTACCCCTGCTGAATGACAGGATATCCTGAGAGGCAGGGCCACAGCAAAGCATGCCTGTGTCGTCCACAGCTTTTAAGAACTGTCCCCGACCTCTTAGGCCCCCGCCTGACCTGCCCCATGATCTCTCTCCCTGGCATGATTCATAGAGCCAACCTCATAACTCATCTCCCTCTTTCAGGCCCAGGCACCATGCCAGTTCATACAAATGGAATAAAACTGGCCAGACTTTGAATTTGTCAGCATTTATGGGAGTACCCATAAATGGGGCCCCATCTTAGGCATTATATGAAAAAGAAAGATCTATCAGGGTCTCTGAGTTTTTCTGGGGGAAGATTACAATGGCTAATTGATTACAAGGTTTTGAGTTGAAAAGGAAATTGGAGGTCATATTCTTATTGTGATATAGACTTAGAGGCAGAAAGGGCCTTGGAGGTCATTTAAATCAATCTCTTCATTTTACAGATGAGGAAACTGTGGCTCAGGGAGGGTGACTTGCCAACAATTACACAGGTATTGGGGCAAAGGTGCGATTTAAAGCCAAGTCCTGGGACTGCAGGTCCAGCTTGCTTTTTATTGTACCACAACACAAACAGAAGTTCTAAATTCCTGTCTAGCTCTAGGTTCCTATAGTCTCTACATGAATGGTGCAGGAGCAAAACGTCTACAAAAGCTTTGCTTTATTCTCTCCTCTCAGATGATCAGCAATGGAAACTCCTTGGAATGCTCCTGCCACGGGGCAGCCATGAATAAATGGATGAATGAAGAAAAAAAAATATTAAATGCTTACTCTGTGCAAAGCACCATATTTTGAAGTTAGGTGACCTTGGTTCAAATCCTGGTTCTTTGGTTTGTACTTTGTGTCCTTGGTTTTCTCCTCATTAGACTAGCTGATGTGACCTCTTTCAGTTTTTGTTTCTTACAGATATAAATTCATGACTGCAACAGTTCTTTGTGGTTCTAGATCTTCTGGGTTCTAGGGAATGAAATCAATAGCCCTCAGAAATGATCTGAATGTACACCCTGTGGAACCTCAGGGTTAGAGAGATGAAAGAGAGATCCTCACATGAAGAGGATCATGGGATCCAAGAGTCATCTAGTCCAATTGCCTCATTTTACAGATGAGGGAGCTGAGGCTCAGTGATTTGCCCATGGTCAAAATGGTAGGATTTGAACTTAGGGCCTCTGATTCCATAGCCAACATTTTCCCCACTGTACTATTATTTTGTAGAAGAGGAACCTAATGCTCAGTGATTTGCCTAAGAAAGACTTAAGTACAATAGGAGCTCAAAGAAGGCAGTTTGGGATAGACAGTGATTCTTTGGAGGAGATGGGACTCATGAGGAAAGCATAGCCTTTGCTATCAAATGAGCTTTGGAGATGGCCTGGTGAATGACTAGCTTAAAACCCAGCTTTGATGTTTCCTAGATGCCAGAGGCTTAATTAGCAGCTTTGGTGCCCAGGTGAGCTTCATCAAACTCCCTCTCACACTAGCCTTTTAAAGACCAACTAGGGGTAGCTGGGTGGTTCAGTGGATGCGGCACCAGCTCTGGAGTCAAGGGGACCTGAGTTCAAATCCGACCTCAGACACTTGACACTTGGTAGCTGTGTGACTCTGGGCAAGTCACTTAACTCAGATTGTCTTAAAAAAAAAGAGACCCACTAATTTGCATCAGAGTGGAGAGACTGGGACACCAGGCTCCATAGGAGGAGAAACTACTGTCACCTGGTGGCTTCCTATATTACCTAATGTTTCTGGATAACTCGGTGCTAAACTCAATTGCTTCTCAACTGCCAAAGGAGTGGGTTGTCCGTATCCTTGTCTGCATGATAGAGTTAATGACATTTACCTAACTCAAAGGATGCTGTGGCTGAAACACTTTAGGAATCTTATTGTACTAAGCAAATTCAATTTCATTCAAGCCCACTCAGTTCAACTGGATTCAACAATCATCGATTACTTAATCAATGCTCAAGGGACTGAGGAATACAAAGGCATAAGTAAAACAGTGGTGGAATTCAGGGAAGTTTCATTCTTGTTTTCTTATCCTCCTCCCATCCCATGTACACAAATAAGCAAATGTGAACTCTATGTAAAGTTTATACTAAGGGATTTCAAGAGGGAGTGAGTTCTAATAACTAGGGTTGGAGTGGTTTCATGTAGTGAACCAGCCCCTGGGCTGTGCTTTGCAGTAAACTAAGGATTCTGGGGCAGCAAAGATGAGCAGGGAGTGTCTTCTAGATGGGAAAGGAAGGCACTGGCTCCCAGTTACAGCAGTGAGAAGTGGAATGTTGTCTACAGGAAATGGTCAGTAGGCCAGTGTTTCTGCAATATGGCATCCATGATGGAAAGTAACAGGAAACAGAAAAGGAAAGAGAGGTAGGGCCCAGACAGTAAAAGTCTTTAAAGGCCAAGCTGAAGATTGTGTATTTTACCCTAGGGCCAAAATGAACCCATTAAGGAATTTTGAAGGGGGAATGACATGATTAGATCTGTGGATCAATAGTCTCCTATGTTCTGCTTCATCTCTGCCCCACCAACTCCCTTGCAATAAGTCACCCAAGAGAATAAGGAATACATTTCATTATGGTACTAAGGTGAAAATTCAGTTAGATTAAATTCAATGTTAATTTAATAGATTTCTATTAATTCTGAAGTTGGGCAGTTAGGTGATGCAGTGGATAGAGTCTGGAGTCAGGAAGACTCATCTTCTTGAATTCAAATCTGACCCCAGACACTTAGTAGCTGTGTGACCCTGGATAAGTCACTTCACCTTGTTTGCCTCAGTTTCCTCATCTATAAAATGAGCTGGAGAAGGAAATGACAGACCTTTCCAGTACCTCTCTGCCAAGAAAATCCCATATGGGGTTACAAAGAGTTGAACATGTCTGAAAAATAACTGAACATAACACAATTCTGAAGGAAAGTAGTTTTGTGGTTAGATCTCAGGCTTTCGAGTCAGGAAGATCTGGGTTTGAGTCCTCTCTGATGCATACTGTCTGTGTAACTCTGGGTAAGTCACTTAATTTCTCTTGGCCTCAGGCTTCTTCATCTCCAAATCTATGTTTCCAAATTCTTTTTGAATGAACGGTTCTTAAACCCTGAAGAATACTATAATCCATGTGCTGAGATCCATCCAGTAATCTCTCACAGGTGGGTAAACCTACTCAATACTTACCCTGCTCACCCTCAAAGGATGATGAGAGGGAGAGCTCAGGGTAGACTGGAGAGAGCTTTAGAAATGTGACCTACTGTTATCATTCCTGATATTGTTTCTGGAGAAGGGCTCAGAGTTTTGCTGTGATGTATGTCCTTTGGCCAAAGGCTATTGAGGGTACTGACAGAGGCCAAAGCCCATTTCTTGTATTGATTAGTGATTTCACAACAGTTCACAGGCCTCCATGTAAGAACAGAGTCTGATGGCTGACTCCAATTTATGACCTAGTCAGTTAAAAATTTTTTTTTTCATTTTTTAAGCACTGAGAGGCAGTATAGGCTAATGGATGATAAAACTGTCTTCAAAATGAGCTGGTCTTGGGTTCAAACCGATACATCCTGATTGTATACTCTGGTCAAGTTGCTTACCCAAGCATCTCTCAGAGACAAGTTACAGTTCATTTCTATACTATCTCATGAGGTTTCCTACGCCAATGAAATCACAGATCTGAATTAAAAAATAACTACACACAGGGAAACTCAGCCCCAAAGAGGGAACCTCTCCTGCTTCTCATGAAAATCAGACCTCACTGGGAAGTGACAGTCAGGGAGTGGATAGATGGACAGATGTCAGGGATGGAAAACAGCTATAATAATTTCAGGGCAAGAAAAAAGAGAGATGGGACCATGGGGAGAGACAATTTAGATGAGTAAAGTGTACCTTTGTACACTTTGGCAAGAGTACACAGTAGGATGGCTTCTAAAACACTGCTTTGGGGCAAACAGGAGGGAAGGAGATCAAGGGAGGATCAATAGCCATTGTCCTCTTTTGTGTATCAGGAATTTCTCTTCCAGAATTTCTCTTCACAGCCCGGATTACTTCAAAGCCCAACTCAAATGCTACTTCTTGCACAGGACTTCCTCTTTTCCTACCTCTACCTCTAGTATTATCACTCCCTCCCATTTATTACTACTCTGTTATTATCTGATCCTACAGCTGATGCCATTACCTTACATTTTTCTTTCCTTTTATAGCCAAATTTCACAAAAGAACCATCTACATTCACTCCCTCCCCTTCTTTACCTCACACTGACTTCTCAACCCTTTGCAATCTGGCTTCCAACCCTTCTATTGTGACTTAAACTGTTTTCTCTGAGGTTGTCAATGAATTCTTAAGTTTAAAAATTAAAAAGTAATTTTTGATAGGTTTTGTTGCATCAACTTTTATTTCCCAAAGTACCTTCCTCCCTTTCTTTTCCCCTAGAGAGAGCTATACCTTGTAACAAGGAAAGAGCTAGTGTGATTTCATTCATATAGGGTACTTTCAGGTGAGACATCTCTTTCTATCAATGCAGGTCAGCATTTTCTCTAAAATTGATGGTTTTAAAGAGCTGCCCAGAAGAAGGAGGTGTTAAATGATCTATGTAGGGTTGCACAGCCAGTGTATGTCAGAGGTGGGATTTGAATTTAGATCTTCCTGACTGAAGCTAGCTCTTTATCTACTTTGGCAAATTGCTTCTCATATTTTAAAACAACGAAAAAAAAAAGAGACATCCCTCCCCCAAACCCTGCAGCAAAACTAACCAAAATGTTGAAAACACTTTGACATAATTGATAGTGTTCCACACCCGTGAAAACAGGATGGGAGATGCTTTCTCACATCTTTTCTTTGGAGCCAAGCTTGGTCATTATAATTTTACAGTATTCAGCTTTTTCCATCTACCCATCTCATCCTCTACCATCCCCTTCTCCTTTTGTCTTTAATCTTTCCCAATATCAAGGTCTTTTCTGATGAGTCCTGTCTTTTCTTTATGTGGCCAAAGTATTTAAGTTTCTGCTTCATCATTTGGCTTTCCAGTAAAGAGTCTTAATTAATTTCTTTAAATATGGACTAATTTGATCTCCTTGCTGTCCAAGGAACTCTCAGAAGTACTCTTTAGTACCAGAATGTGAAAGGGTCGATTCTGTGAGGCTTGGCTACGCAATCCAGCTGTCACAGCTATACATTGCTACAGACCTTTGTCAGCAAGGTGATGTCTCTAGTTTTGCTTATATTGTAAAGACTCCTGTAGAATGTTAGCTTTTTGTAGGCAGCAATTGCTCCTTTTTTTTTGAATTTGTATCCCCCAGGGCTTTGTACAGTGGCTTGATACATAGCTTAAGTATTTGTTGATTGATACATATGCCATCTCCTATGAGAGAATGTCAAAGTCTTGAGGACAAGATCTCTTTTATTTTGTGTATTTCTATCCTCAGTGCCTGGAGCAGGAATATATGTGTGTTGAATGAAAGAATGAATGTTGCTCAAAAGAATCCATCTGGCCTTTGGAAGTAGATTCACTTAACTTCAATAGGGAGTGATTCTCTCAAATTCTGAGGAGCCTTTTGCCAGAGTAGGGCAGAATAGTTCCAATGGAAGTCACTTCTTTGCAGTGCAAAAATCCTAGTATTGACCAATTTATAGGCACTAGTCATCCAGCCTAGTTTTTCCAAGTACTGTTGGAATCATTTTCTCTTGGGGAGGCCTGGAGCTCTCTCCTTAAGCTTTTAGGTCTTTTTGCAAAGAAGGTATTTTAAAATAAATCAACTTTTCCTATTTAAATAGTTTGGTACTAGAGTCAAAGAAACATTCATTTTGCCCACTCATTTCACCAAATTCCTGGAATGCATGCTAACTTGGTGAGAATACAAAACACTTTCTTCCTTCCTTTTCCTTCTTAGTGTAACATTGGAACAATGTTAGTTGTTTCTATTGACCATAGAAATTATCAAGGATAGCACTCAACATCCTAGTTTATCTCTTTTACGTAGTGACCTCCTGAATGAAGCTAACTTGGTGTCTTTGTTTTCTTGCAAGAAGTAACTTTAAATCCTGACTCATCCACTTGTTGGCTGTGGGAACATAGACAAGTCATGGAATCATAGGCAAGTCACATGGTCACAAACACAGAGCTAGAAGGAACTTCCAGATGCCATGCAGTTCAACCCTCTCATTTTACAGATGAGGAATCCAAGATTTTGAAAGTCAAAGAGATAGGTCCATGGCCATAGGATCATAGACTTAGAGTTAGAAAAAACTTTAAGGGGCCATTGAGTCCAAACCCCTTGTTACAGATAAAGAAACTGAGGCCCAGTTCTGCCACTTACTCTCAGTCAATCAATAATCATTTATTAAGCATTTCCTATGTTCCAGGCAGTGTTTTGGGGCTGATCATAGATATACAAAGAATGAAATAATCCCTTTCTTCAGGTTGCTCTTTGGCTTTGGATCAATAATTTCCCCTTTTTGGTGCTATTTTTCTCATCCATAAAATGAGGAGGTTGGACTAAGGGGTGGTAAAATTTAATAATTATTTATACCTCAGAAATTGGCAAATGTAATAAATCGGGACTTGATTTATTGTCTTCTTGATTGGTTAGACATAAGAATGCATTAATAATGCAGATTAAA
This sequence comes from Notamacropus eugenii, assembly GCF_028372415.1. NCBI lineage: Eukaryota > Metazoa > Chordata > Mammalia > Diprotodontia > Macropodidae > Notamacropus > Notamacropus eugenii. Next base: position 286,335,379 of record NC_092874.1, on the reverse strand, counting down.
ATTATTTTAAAATAATATTTTGTTTTCTCCCAATTACATGTAAAAACAACATTCATTGCTTTTTTAAAACAGCTTTTTGACTTCCAAATTCTATCCCTCCCTCCCTCCCTTTCCTCCCCACTCCATGAAATGGTAAGCAATCAGACATAGGTAATACAGGATTGCAGATTAAATATAAAGTACGTGCATGCCTTCCCCTCCCTTCCCCCTGGTTTCCCTGTTGTTAAACATTACTAGTACACCCTTGTATTACTCTGTAAACATTGTTTGAGTTCATTAGGGGGGTGGCTGTGGTTATGTGGTGCGTCTGTTCTCTAAGAGGACCATGACATTTGGGCGATGATGACATGACTTGCAATTGACTTTGTTTTGAGGGAGGGAGGGCTGTGCAAGGTCACCAGTCTCACTTTCTCCTCCAGAGTCATCTGGGTCCAGTGGCCAGATATCGATCAGGACAACTGGAGATGACCCAGGATGCAGTGGTGGACCTTGGCACTTTTAAGCTAAGGTCTTTTCAGCTTTTCACTTTGAGTGAGACAATCAATGCCCATTCAGTGAATAGGCCTCTTTAAGAAGTGTGTCAGGGGATGGCCCTCTTTAATAATCATAATAATAAATCAAACTGAAAGGGGAAGACCCTCAGAGTTGCTGTCCAAAAGAGAAATAATTATTATTGACATTCACTCTGAGCCGGGAGGGCCCAAAAAATAACCATTAATAAGACCCATTAAGGGACCTATTGTGGTCCAATCTATGAGATGCAGAATGAAATGGGCTTAAGGGTTGGTCTTTGAGAAAGAAATCTAGCCAGTAAACCCCAAGTTAACTAGGTAACTCTCTGAGGAAGGCTCAGGGAATGACATAATCCAGACTGGAGTCTGATGGTGATGATAACAACAGGCATTTATACACTGTTTTAAAATTTGTAGAGTTCATACCCATTATGTCATTTCAGTTTTACCACTTCCCTGGCTGGATTAATGTCCTCAGAGGTCTGTTACAGTTCCAAACCTATGGATCTTTTGGCCTTTGATTCCTCTGCATAAATTTTTAAAAATCTTCTTTAATGGGCATTGCCAAGTTGAATGCCAGGTTTAAGAATTCTCATGTTGATTTTGAGTGAAATGTTTTTCTCTACTTGCAGTGTGATTTTGGACTCTGGTGCTATTTCTAAATGAACTTTCATTCTCCAGGGCAGGGTTTCTTAATTTTTTGTGTGTCCTGGGCCCCGGGGCAGGGGTGGGGGAATCTGCGCCCTCTAGGCCACCAGCGGCCTTTAGAGGTCCTCAAGTGCAACCCTTTGACTGAATCCAAACTTAATAGAACAATTCCTAGTCTGTTGGAACCCTATGGATTCCTTTTAAGAATTATATTTTTAAATGCATAAACTACATGGTATTATGAAGAAAACCAATTCGATTGAAATAGCTATTCAAATAGATATTACAGAAGTTCACAGACCCCAGATTAAGAACCCTTCCTTAAGGGGAATCAAGCAGCCAGCACCCCGTGTTCGCACCCATCTCAGGGTACCCTTTCATTGTTTCTCCAGCACATTGAGGTTCAGCGGGGGAAAATACAGCGAAAGTTTGCTCGGAACTGATAGGACTCATGGGCTTCCTGGCCACGGGTCAGATCCTGTTCCTTTCTTTTTTGCATTGAGGAAGACTGACCATTTATTATGTGTGGAGACAGGGTCGTAGCCAGAGCTGCAAATCGGAGGATGTTTGCAGGCTCCGGGAGCCATCCCTGCTCCAGGACGCTTTTCCCTTTTCCTTTTTCTAGGTCAGATCTTTCCATGCGACTTTCCGTCCTTTCCCCCCTTTTTCACGCCCCCCCCCTCCCCGGCTCAGAGGTGAGTCAGCGGGGTTGCTGGGAAGCGGGTGGGGAGGGGTAGTAGGCAGAGCTCTGAATTTGGAACCCGAGGACCTGGGTGTAAGGGTAGGCTCTGCTCTTTGCCATCTTTTTCAGGGGAAAGAGTCCTGAATGTGGAGTCAGATGACCTGAGTTCAAATCCCACTTCTGATCTTACCTGTCTAAATTTGAGCAAATCACTTCTCTTCCTTGACCTTAATTCCTCATCTTTCAAACGAGGTCGCCTGACTTCTGAGGTCCCTGTCAACTTTTTTCGGACGCTCCTATACTTCCTCACCTCACTTTGCTGGGGCTGTTTCCCCATCTGGAAAATTAAGTGGTCAGCCTGCATTAATATCTTTGGTTTTCTATATCATCTACACTTTCCTAATATATTCCTTCCAGAGAGTAATCATTTAAAATAGTTTTTTTTTGCCTTGTTTCCATGATCTCAAGTTACTTTTATAATTTTATTTCAATATTTTTGGTTTCCTTTGTAATCCTACTGTATTTTATTTATGCATTTAAAGATATTATTCTGAAAAGGGTCCAGAGGCTTCACTAGCCTGATTGTCAAAGGGTCGGATCATGGAAAAACGACTGAGAACTTCTGTTTATAACACACAAAGTAGAGAGAAGAAAAATAGTTCAGCAAAATCAATCAATTAATAATGATAAGAATAGATAACATTTATGTAGTCCTTCAAAGTTTGAAACTCATTTTACAAATATCATCTCATTTTTATCTTCACAACAACCCCAGATAATAATAATAGATGCTACTATTATCCTCATTTTACAGGAGAGGAAACTGAGGAAAACAGAGGGTTTTTTTGAAGTGACATGTCCATGGTCACATAGTTTGAATTTGAACGTGGTTTCCCAAGTCCATTACAAAGAAGGAAAGGAGTTCACCTCCCTGCTCCCCAGATTTTCTGTCAATCCTAGAGCTGTCTTATAGATTTTATTGGCCAGAACTGCAATATCATCTGCATCTTAATGAAACCTGCTTCCTATACTCTTGAAATCACACTTCCTGTTGATGGTAGCTAGTTAATGTAATAAAGGGACTTGCCATGCTAAACACAGTGAGGATGAAGTCTATGATCTCTGAGGTCCCTTTCAACTCTAAGTCTATGACCCAGTAAAAATGAAGGTGGCTTGTCCTTAGACTGAAAATACAGTTTATTACTGGGACTGTAGTGAAAGAATACCACAGTGATAATATCAATGAGAAGCAGCCTGGTACAGACCTGGCCTTAGAGTCCAACTCTGATTCACTTCTGACACATAATGGCTGCCTGACTCTGGGGATGTTTCTCCCCTTCTCAGCATCCCAAGTAACTCTCTAAGGTTAGAAATTGCAGAGACTGAGTGGGTTCTCTTTGGTAAAAGGAGTTTCCCTACTTGTAGTTCCCTATACTGATGAAATAATAAATCCCAATCATAATAATAACATCAATGATCCGCATTTCTGTAGTACTTGAAGGGTTGCAAAATGGATGCTTGCTGAGGCTTTACAAGTAGTTGAGAAAAGAAGGAAAACAAAAGGAAAAGGAAAAAGGGAAAGATATACCCAATTGAATGCAGAATTCTAGAGAATTAACAAGAAGAGATAAGGTTTTCTGAAATGAACAATGCAAAGAAATAGAAGAAAACAATAGAATGGGAAAGATAAGAGATCTCTTTAAGAAAATTAGAGATATCAGGGGAATATTCCATGCAAAAATGGACATGATAAGAGATAAAAATTGTAGGGACTTGGTAGGTTGTTTTCTTGACATCACCAAGATACAGTGAAATTTCAGTGTGTCCAACTGTGGCTGATCAGACCAATAAGAGCTCAGAATGCTCTACCACAGGTTGGGTACAGATAGTCTGTGTGAATATATGGGGTGGATACTCCAAATTTGAGCATCCTATGTTTACTTTGTGCTGTCTCAATTCTGTTTTGCTCATAGAGCACAGCAGTCTTTCTGATGTGGGCACGCTATGTTGAGCATGGTCTCAATGTCAGTGTCTCCCATGTTGCATGGTCAAATCTAAAGTTCTTGAGAGAGACCTTGAGAGTATTCTTGTATAGCTTCTTCTGGCCACCCTGTGATCTCCTGCCCCATGTGAGTTCTCCATAAAATAGTCTTTTTGGGAAATGTATATTTTGCATTTCAACAATGTGGCCAGCCCATTGGAACTGCACTCTCTGAAGCATAGTTTGAATGCTTGGCAGTTCAGCTCAAGCAAGGACTTCAGTATCTGTTACCTTATCCTGTCAGGTGATCTTCAGAATCATCCTAAGAAAGTTCAAATGGAAGTGATTCAGTTTTCTGGCATGGTGCTGGTAGACTGCCTTCACAGATGTTTTACAGGCATACAACAATGAGGTCAGCACAACGGCTCTGTAGACCTTCAGTTTGGTGGTCAGTCTACCTCTTCTCTCCCATACTTTTCTTTGGAGCCTCCCAAACATTGAGCTACCTCTGGCAATGCATGCATCAGCCTCATTGTTAATGTGTACATCCCTGGAAAGTACACTTCCAAGGTAAATGAACTTATCTACAACATTTAAAGCTTCTTCATTTGCTGTAATTAATGGTTCCATGTATGGATGGTGTGCTGGTGACTGATGGAGCCCCTGTGTTTTCTTGGTGTTAATTATCAGGCCAAAATTAGCACAGGCAGCAGAGAATTGATCCACTCTTTATTGCATCTCAGGTTCAGAGGCTGCACTGAGTGCACAATTATCTGCAAATAGAAAATCATGCACCAGCACTCCCTCCACTTGGGTCTTGGCTTGTAGCCTTTTCAAATTGAAGAACTTACCATCGGTATGGTAGTTGACCTTGATGCCATATTCATCCTCATTAAAAGCATTTGACAACATGGCTGAAAACATCATACTAAAAAGCATTGGAGCAAGCACACAGCCCTATTTCACTCCATTGGTGACTGTGAAGGCATGAGAGCATTGTCCACTATCCAAAACCCAGGCAAACATGCCTTCATGAAATTGATGTACAATCCTGATGAACTTCTCTGGGCAGCCACATTTTGACATAATTTTGCAGCCTTCACAACTAACAGTGTCAAAGGCCTTGGTCAGATCTACAAATATTGTGTACAGACCTCTGTTCTGCTCCTGGCATTTCTCCTGGAGTTATTGGACAGCAAACACCATATCAATTGTTCCTTGGCCCTTTCTGAAGCCACACTGGCTCTCAGGTATATGACCATCTTCTAGGTGAAGGATCAGCCTATTAAGGAGGACTCTAGCAAGAATTTTGCCAGCAATGACTAAGACAGAGATCCCCCTGTGATTGTCACAGAACAATCTATTCCCTTATAGAGATGGATAATGGAGGTATCCTTGAACTTCTGGGGGCTAACTTCCTCTTGCCATATAACCTGGAAAATTTCAGTCAGTTTTTGTATGAGCAATGGTCCCCCTACCTTGTAAATCTCAGCTGGAATAGAATCAGAACCAGGTGCTTTGACACATGAAAGGAGCCTAATGGCCCTCAAAACCTCTTTTTCAGTTGGAAGTTCAACTAAGGAAGGATTGATTTCAACCTGAGGTAAATGGTCAATCTTCTCAGCATTGGTTGATGATGGTCCGTTGAAAACACTATGGAAGTTTTCAGTCCACCTCTCTAGGATCATATTCTTATCACTAATCAATGTGGCTCCATCAGCACTGAGTAGTTGTGATGCACCATAGGTTTTTGGTCCATAAATAGCTTTCAGGGAATCATAAAAGTGCTTTGGATTATTTCCATCAGCATAAAACTGAATTTCATCTGCCTTTTTACTGAGCTAGGAATCCTGCATCTCTCTAACCCTTGCTTGTACTTTGCTTTTGATGGAATTAAATGCTGCCTTCTTAGAGTTGGATGAACTATCCTGCAGGTATATGCTGTGGAGTTCTCATTTTTTGTTTAGTAGCTTCTGAATTTCCTCAATATTTTCATCAAACCAGTCTTGGTGTTTGTGAGTGTTCTGACCCAGATGAGCAAATGCAGTACTGTACACCAAATCTCTGAAAGCTGCCCACTCCTTTTCTGCATCACTGAGCAAATATCAGGGGAATTTTCCATGCAAAAATGGACAGGATGAGAGACAAAAATGGTAGGGACTTAGGAGTAGAAGAGGTGACAAGAATGTACAGAAGAACTATACAAGAAAGATCTTAACATCCCAGTATATCTTAACATCCCACAATAGTGTGGTTACTGATCTAGAGCCAGACATCCTAGAGAATGAAGTCAAGTACTAACAATAAGGGGAGTGGAGGTGACAGAATTCTAGCCAAACTATTTAAAACTGTAAAATATGATGCTGTGAAAGTGCTGTACTCAATATGCCAGCAAATTTGGAAAACTCTACAGTGGCCACTGGATTGGAAAAGATCAGTTTACGTTACAATCATAAAGAAGGGCAATGACAAAGAATGTTCAAATTACCAAACAAACTAAACACCAGCAAGGTTATGCTTAAGATTCTGCAAGCTAGGTTTTAGCAATATGTGAACTGAGCATTACTGGAAGAGTAGACTGGCTTTTGAAAAGGCCGAAGATCTAGAGACCAAATTGCCAACAAGTCTAGGCCACCACCACCCTCCCAGTCCCCCAGGTATACACAGTCTGAGTATATCATTCTCTGTCCCTTTATCTTATCCTTCTGGGGCAGCTAGATGGTGCAGTGGATAGAGTACCAGTGCAGGAGTCAGGAGGACCTGAGTTCAAATCTCACCTCAGACACTTGTGTGACCTTGGGCAAGTCACAACCCCAATTGCCTTATCCTGGGTCATCTCCAGTCATTCTGATGAATATCTGGTCACTGGATTCAGATGGTTCTGGAGGAGAAATGAGCCTGGTGACCTGCACAAGCCCTCCCTCACTCAAAACAAAGTCAAGTGCAAATCATGTCATCTTTTCTCTGATGGTATGGTCTTCTTTGGCAACGAAGGACAAACACAACGAAGGACAAACACAACGACAATAATCTCTATGGGTCTCAGTTTTCTCCTCTGTAACAAAAGGGGCCTGGCCTAGATGACCTCTGAACTTCCAGCTCTAGAACTATGAGACAATAAAGAAAAGAGGATTAAAAAAAACAGATAAAAAATCAACATTTGTTAAAACTTCAAAGTCAAGAAGCTCACCAATCTACTTACCCATCATCAGTCTTTTTGAGGGAAAAACCCAAAACACCCAATTGAAGCAATAATATGCTCTTCTATGTTAAATAAATAACTAAGTATTGTCACAGTTTTCTATAAAAACATTATCATTTTTTCTTAAAATGTGTGAACATTGGAGCTTTTGAAATCCTGGAAAGAACTTAGCCCAAGGATGGGAGAGCCTGGGTCAAATCTCAGCTCAGCCACTGCCTAGCTGTGTGACCTTGGACCAGTCACTTCTCCTCCTTGCTCCCAGTTTTCTCACCTGTAAATTGAGGGTATTGGACTCGATGGTCTCTTCCAGCTCTAGGGCTACGATCCCATCTTCCTGCCTTCTCTTCCTCATTTTCATGGTTATTCCTTTGAGAAGGGCGCTCGATTCCATTTTCTGGAGAAAAAGGTTCTGATATCCTAGAGTGCTGCCTTCCTCTTGTGGCTGCCCAAGATATTACCCCTGAAGACTTCCAGAGCCCTGCTGAGTTTTTATGGCAATTGGCCCGGGACTGATTATATCTTGGTAAAAGTAGCAGCAGCAGGCAAAAACAACTATTTATATTAGCACTTACTATGTGCCAAGTATTAAACTAAGTGGTTTACAATTATCTCATTTGATTCTCACAACAACCCTGGAACGTATGTGCTATTATTTTACATATGAGGAAACTGAGACAGAGGTTAAGTGAGTGACCCAGGGTCACACAGCTGGTAAATACCCGAGGCTAGATTGGAAAGCAGGTCTTCTCAACTCCACCTCTCGTGTTCTATCCAGTGACTTTGAAGGCCAAGGTTGGACCCCTCCTGCATATGGAAAGCATCCCATCTTTACCAAGGTCAGTGCGTAATCCCTTAAGCAAGCAGTGGGATGTTTATTTTAGGAGAGGTATCCTCCCCCTCTATTGACTTAAAGCAGAGGGCTCTGTCCCCCTGTCCAAGGGCTTATATTGCCAGAGGAGGCCATTATTTGGGTGATAAAATACTAGAATAAATACCTAAGGACATTTTTATCATCTTCCTCCCAATAACTAGCATTTATATGGCACTTCAGGGTTTGCCAAGGACTTTTCACACGTTAGAGCAGTTCACATTGCTATGGTCTCTGGGATTTCCAGAACACTCTGTTCATAACTCCCCTGGGAGGTAGGAAATGTTAATAACTGATATTTGTATTGGCTTTTCAGTACACAGGGTACTTTAGGTTCTAAATGATAGAGCTCAGAGTCCATTTTGACCAATGCCTTTATGAAATAGAGAAGGAAACTGAGGCACAAAGATGTTAAGAGACTTGCTCGAGCTGTTTTTGTTGTTTAGTCATTTCAGTCGTGTCCAACTCTTTGTGACCCCATTTGGGGTTGTCAAGGCAGAAATACTGGAGTGGCTTGTCATTTCCTTCTCCAGCTCATTTATAGATGAGGAAACTGAGGCAAACAGGGGTAAGTGACTTGCCCAAGGTCATGCAACTAGTAAGTGTCTGAGGCCAGCTTCTCCTGACTCCAGAGTCAGCACTTCATTCACTGTGCCACCTAGCTTCTCTGATTGCTCAAGGTTACACAGTCAAACCCAGAGGCTCTGACTCCAGAGTTGGTATTCTTTCCATTGACCCACAGAACCTTAGAGAGCTTTATAGAATTATCCCATTTGAGCCTCAGGACAGTCCTGAAAAGTTGGCACAACAGGTATCATTCATATTATTTTACACAAGAGGAAACTGAGGCAATCAGAGGTTTGTTTTTTTTTTTAATATATAGTCTAGGTTTACATAGCTAGTAAGAATCAAAGGTGGGATTTGAACTCATATCTTCCTGACTCCAGGTCATGCACAATATTCCTGGTAGCAATAAGACTTTCTCAGAGAGAGGGAGTGACTTGTCTAGAGTTACACAACTAGAAAGTGTCAAAAGTGGGTTTTGAAACCCTCCTCACTTTGTATCAGAGATCTATTCACTAACCTGCAGGTACTGCCACCCCCATTTTCACAAATGAGGAAACTGAGAGCCTGAAAGATGACATGAGAATTGGTATCAGAAAGTGATAACAATAAGAAATTAAAAAGGGACAGATTCACTTTGTTTTTTAGAATTCAAGTTTTCCCATCATGATATTTTTCCTTGGGCAGCTAGGGGGTGCCATAGTGTACAGAGTGCTGGACTCATCTTCCTGAGTTCAAATCTGGCATCAGAAATGCACTATCTGTGTGACCTTAGGCAAGTCACTTAACCCTTTTTGACCCATCTGTAAAATGAGCTGGAGAAAAAAAATGACAAACCACTCCAGTATCTCTGCCAAGAAAACTCCAAATGGGATCGATGTTCAAGGGTCAGATATGACTGAAAACTACTGCACAACAACCAAACATTGTTACGTGTGTGTGTGAGTATATGGGTGTGCAGGGACAACACAGGATCTAGAAGTGTCAGGGACCTCAGTAACTATTTACTCTGTTTGACTCATTTTATAGAAGAGGAAACTGAGGTTCAGACAAATTAAGGGACCTGCTCACAGGAAGAAATAGAGCTCCATTTTGAACTCAGGTCCCCCCATTCTGAAGCCAGTGCTATTTCCAGGGCCTCATTTTGTGATTTTTTTGGGACGGGGCACAACACCTGGCACAAGGTGGGAGATTGAATTGTGTTTCAGAGGGGAAATGGACTCGATGTGGGTCTCTGAATTCTTCCCCTGCTTGCCCAGCTGTGCCCTAGTGTGGCTGTCTTGTGCCCTTCTGTGAACACTGCATTTCAAGGTCAGCTCCCCTCTTTCCTGTTTCTCATCTCCCTCCATCCTCACTCTGTATATTTACTGTGTTCAAGAGTCAGGAAGCTTAGCATCCGTTTCCTTTGCTGTAGCCAGAGACAAATGTGCCATTTCTGATTCATGGTCTGTCAGCTGGCCCTTCTCTGGTCCCTGGCTGGACTTTATCTTCTGGGGGAAATACAAATGACTTTCCACAAGAGCTGGGGGGCCTCTTCCCTCTCCTCTACTTTCCCTGGTGTCTGCTTTATCAGATCGGCAGAAATCCATCACTGACCAGCGAAAGTATCTAAGGGCTGGAGACTAGAAGTAGAAGGACTATGTATGGAGACTAGAAGGACTATGTATGTGTATATATATATATATATATATATATATATATATATATATATATATATATATATATATATATATATATATATATATAAAATCAGGGTTTTGAGCCCCAGACTTTATCATTCAGCTCTGTGACTTTGAACACATAGCTTCAGCCTCAGTTTTCTCATCTCTAAAACGAGCATGATAATAAAAAAAAATCAAAGCATATGAAAAATCTAGAAAGATGTTCAGAAGGGGCTGCTAACAAACAGGGCAGACAGATGAAAGGAGTCAGCGAGATGGCATGTAGAATGCTTGATGCAAAGGATAGAGTGCCATGTCTAGTCAGAAAGACTTATGTGCAAATCCAGCCTCAGACACTTAACTAGCTGGGTGACCCTAGACAAGTCACCCATAGGATTATTTAACTTATGGTCCTATGAAGTCACTTAATTATCCTGAGCCTCAGAGAGTGATGACCCTAAAATACAGAAGGAGACATACATTTTTAGATGTGGCCAATGTGGGGATTTGTTCTGCTAGACTATGCATGTAGTTATCCAGGGGTTCATTCATTCTTTTGCTCCATGGGTGGGGTAGTGAGAAGGATAGATCATTTAAAAAAATGTAAAATATCTATAGTTAGACAGAAGAGTTTTTGAGTGATTTTGGTGGATTTTAAAATAAAAAATACAGGTAGCTAAGAAACAACAAGCTGAATATATGAGATTTATAGTGTTACACATAAACTACTTTTTATATTCTATTTTGCATATGGAAATACTGCCCTTTTTGATGCTTGTGAGAAGAGAATAACAAAATAAAATATAAACAGTGAGTGGGCTAGCTGACCTCTGAGGCCCTTTTCAGCTCTGGACCCATGATCCTCTGCTTCCTGTTATTAGACAGTCTCTTTTGGATTCTGGTCTTCAGGCTTACTGGGACCCACTTTCTTAAGACCCATCGTGTCCAGAGGCAAGAGGAGGAAGAGTCAGGTATTATTGTAGCCAACCCCTTTCCAAATAGCTGGAAGGTAACAGGATGCTAGTTGATAATTGCTAAGAATAGTTAAGCTGTCATCCTCCTTATATAGTCCAGACTATAGTCCAAATATAGTCCAATTAGTCCAAATATAGGACTAATATAGTCCACTATATAGTCCAAACCACAGAAGTCCCAAATCCTCACCTGTGAGATAAGGCTGGAGACATTTCCTAGGAGGGGGGAGGGAGGGCTAAAGTATATGAAAGTGTTTAGGAGAAACAATACGATAGAGTGGAAAAAACATGGAATTTGGAGTCCCAGAACCCATTTGTTTAACTGTGTGACCTTGGGCAAGTCATTTGACCTTCCCATACCTTAGTTTCCTCATCTATAAAGTGAGGTGGTTGGATTAGATACCCTTCATGGTCTTTTTCAGTTCTAGATATATTATCCTAAGAACATGGTAGAGATTAAAAGTAGGTTGAACCATTTGGGTCTCAGTTTCCCAAATGACTTGGATTCAGTACCTCTAAGGTTTGGATCTTCCACAAGTCTTGGATTCTCTGAGCTGTGGTCTTGTAAATTGGGAAGACATGTTTGGATCAAGTTCTTATACTTGATTGTGTGGTCTTGGGCAAGGGTTTTTTTTTTTTTTTACTCATTTTGACCTCAATTGCCCCTTCTGTAAAATGAGTAAGTTGGATTCTATTTCAGTTTAAAAATCTATGATCCTAATCTTATAGATTTTATGAAACATTTGAGCTAGAACAGATCTTAGAAATAATCTTGATAGAGGAGAAAACTTATCTAGAGAGGTACAGGGATTTGATATGCTGGTAAATTCAATTTATTTGTTATACACAGTAGAAAGAAAACAGACTTGAGAGTCAGAGGACTTGGGTTTGTTTCTTGCCATTGTGTTACCTTAGACAAGTAATTTTACCTCTCTGGTCCTCAGTTTACTCATTTGTAAAATGAAGGGCTTGACCTACATGACCTTGACATGCTCCAGAATCTATGATCCTATGTAAACTGGGGCAGATTAAACCATCACACATGGTACCTCTCCTCCTGGAAGCATCAACGTCCATATCCAGAGAATGATGGGGTTGAGCTAGATGTCCTCTGAGGTCCCTTCCTTTTCCATATTTATGAGACTGTGAACATTCTCGAAATGTTCTCATAGCACCTAGTAATAAAATCTTCTCTGAAGGCCAAGATTCTCAGTCTATTGCTTGGACTTCCCCTTAATTCACGATACAAAGTCCTTCTTACTTCCTTAACAGTAGTTTCAACTATTTTTGCCACGAGATGGCAGCAAAGCATAAGCCATTCTCTCATTTTCAAGCCAGACTCCCAAAGAAAGACCAAAGAATTTTGGGGCTCACCTTGTCTAATCTTTTAACTTTACTGCCACTCAATTAGAGCCTAGGGAAAGAAAGCGAGTTGCTCAAAAGTCCTCATATAAATAGAAGTTTTATGGCAGCTGGTGTTTGGAATGGTCCAATGAGTCATATCAATCTGACTGTGATGAATCAGAGGATTTCTGGGCAATCTGAAAAAAAAGCATTTTAATCCCGCCAGGGACCTACCAGGCACAGTGCTAGATGCAAGGGATACAGAGACCCAAAACAAAAACAGTTCCTTCTTTCAGGGAAGGGGCATACCATTTCCTTTTACAAGAAAGCATCCTGAGTGTCTCAGAGAGGTCAAGACTGCCTTAAGGTCCCACCACTCCAGACCTGGGGCTGGAATACAGGCTGACTTCTGATAAGATTTAGGGAGGGACCATCTAATTCAATCTTCTCATTTTACTGAGGAGGAAACTGAGTCCCTCAGAGGTTTAAGTGCTTTGTACACACGTAAGAAATAGATTCAAACCCCAATCTTCTGACTATGTAGTATGGTAGAAAGTACACTGGACTTGGTTGTCCTAGGATTATGGATGAGTGGGAGAGAACTCAGGGGCCATCTGGGTCATGCCCACAATTTTACAGAGAAAGAAAATGAGACTGGGTCAGAGAACTGGGGCTCACATCTCAAGTCAGCTTCTTAGTACCTATGGGTTGTTGGGCAAGTTTAAGAATCTCTTGGGCCTCCTTTCCCAATTAAAAGTGAGGGGACTAGATTAATTCATTTCTTAGGTCCCTCGAGTTTTAAATACACAATTCAGATCCACTGCTTTTGCTACGTCCTAGTGTCTACTGGCTTTCTCCACAGACTCAACTCAGTGAAGGAAAAGAAAATAATTCAGATGAAAAAAAAACCCTACCACTTTCATGATGCAAAGGAAAGGCTTAAAATAGTGAGTGAGACAATCTTTTGGGGTGCATGCTTTAGTAATAGGAGCTTTTATATATGACTCTAAGGTTTACAAAGCACTTTATATACACCATCTCATTGGATCCTCACAAGCCCAGGAGGTGGGTGCTATTATTATCCCCATTTTAGAGATGAGGAAATTGAGATTTATCAAGGCTAAGTGATTTCCCCAGGATCACACAGATAGTCTGAGATGGAATTTGAAATTAGGTCATGCTGACTCGAAGTCAATCATTCTATTTATTATACCATGATGTCACTGCATATAAATCTTGGAGTGGTTTTCCTACAAATGCTAGCAAGCTTCTATGCAGCACCAGAATGAAATATCTGACACTGAAGGCTAACACTTCTCTCTCATAGCTCTAGAAAGAGTGATACTGATTTTTAAAAATTAAGTTTTTATCAATTATATTTTGATTGATTTTATAGATTTAATGGAAAGATTTCTTAAAAGCCTGTTTTGGCACAGAAGATTTAGGTTATTACTGAAAAAAAACCCCAAACCCTCCATTTTCTAATCGACCCAGTAAGATCTTAATGGGGGATTGGCCCCTCAAACTTTGGGCAGGGCCAGAAGCTAATTTAACCATGTTGGTAAGAACATAAAGATGTGTGATCTCTGAATCCCCACTGTGATCTCTCTCCTTTCCTACTCCCACCCCAAACCATGATCCTCTTCACAGAGACCTGGAAAGAGCTGGAAATATCATTACGGAAGGAATGGGGAAGGTATCATTTTATCAGTAATTAAAGAAAAAGTCCAAGTGATGGAAGGAGAATCTTGGCTTTCGAGGAAGTGTTTATTGCAGTGTCACATACGAACATTTAGAAAACATCCACAGACTCATAGATACGAAGGAAGGAATCTCAGAGACCACTTAGTCTAACCCTTCATTTTCCACGTGGAAAAACTGAGGCCCAAGGAGGTTAAATGACTTATCATAGGACCATTGATCTGGCATTGGACTGAACCTTAGAGGTTGCTAGTCTCATTTTATAGGTCTCAAGACCACCCAGGTAGGAAGCATCCTTGTAGTCAGGGCACTTTCTCTGCTACCTCTCTTGCAGGTAATCTCTGCTGTCTGGGACAAGTAGTCATTCACCTTCCATTTGAATACCTCTGGTGATGGGAAGTTCACTACCTTGGCATCTGCCTACTTATCCATAAATGTCAATATTATAATTACCTTCTAAAATTTTCAGAATGAAGGAGGGCCAGAATTACCAATATGTTCTCCACTTGACTCCAACTTGAACAATAATTTCTGTGAGTTGTTTAGATGGATGATCATTAATAGGACAAAGTGAACTCATTCCTTAGAAAAGGGGAGATGGTGCCACTGACCTTCAGGCAGGGCAGAGTTTTGCATTCAGAGATGATATTATAGACAGTTTTTATTTTCCTGAGACAAAGTCTCTATCTCTTTCAGCCTAGAACTATAGCAACCACTCACGAACCTGATCTCATTGCTGATCACAATGGAAGCTTTAACCATCTCTGTTTCTGACCTGGCTGAGTTCTCCCTTCCTCAGGCAGCCTGTCAGTTCCCCCAACCCTGCCAACTGTCAGGAGCTTGCCGCCATATTGGTGTCAGACTTAGCACGGTCACCCAATTGGCTTTAGCCCTACTACAGCTAAGAACTCTTGAGCTCAATGCATCCACCTGCTTCAGCCTTTCCCAGTGGCAGGAATGATAGGTATGTGCCAAATTCAGTTCTCAAGATATCAGAGCTGACCAGGCCTACACCCGAACATGTAATTTTGCTTGAAGAGTACCAGGAAACAGGGCTTAAAGACAAAGGGATGCTGAAGTCACTTCCTTTTTCCTCTCTTCCAATGTATCTTTGTCTCTCTCTCTCTCTCTTTCTAATGGGTAATGAAGTTTGAGGCTCTTTCCTTTTCTCTTCCTAGTGGGAAGGATATCGGGCTTCTTAGCATCATTTTTATTCACTTTCTTTCATAGGACTATCAATCTAGAGCTACAAAGAACTTTGGAGATCATCTATTCCAATCCTTATGCCTCTCTTTGTATCCCCAGCCCTTAGCACAGTGCCTGACACACTCTAAGACTCTGTTTTACAGATCAGGAGACTGAGGCCCAGACTTGCTAGGGATTACCTAGGGAGTCATCATTAGAGGTGAGATTTGACAGCCCTTATGGCTCATTTTATACTAGACATAGATAGGAAATTGCTTGTGTCCAGAGCTCACTTGGCTGACAGAGGAATTCTGGCAATGAGCTGCTCTCTCCCTGTCATGGCTTAAAATAATAAAGCTTCTTTTTCTGACTTTTACCAAAATTATATGTAAATTCTAGTCCTTTTGCTATGATATCACCATGTTCAGTGCTTCTGATACTCTCAGGAAGGAAATATTCATGACATATAGATTTGAGCTCCTTAGTCATCCATAAACTCTTGGCCTTCTTTTTTTTTTTTTTATTATTAAGCGTGAGCCTGGTTTCCCAACATAATTCTTCCCTTCTCCCTTATGCCCCCCTTTACATTAAATGCTCTGAATATGAAAGTATATGTTGACCTAATCTATTTACCTTTTTGTTGTTAGTAATAGGTGTTTCCACATAAGCTGCAGTTACCTTCAAGATTATCTTTAGCTCACGATGGTATAAGACAAAGTGATTGGATGCCCCAAGAAATGACATTTCTCCTCGCCTTTGGATGCAGGATGAAAACCAACTTCATTAATTCCTTTGTTGGCCCCTCTAAAGAGACCCTGCAGAGCCATGCTTAAATGTAGTTTCATCTTCTTTTTGTTCAGACTTTGACCTCCTCCAGGGCACGAACAGTTTTTTGCCCTTTTTCAAATTCCAGCATTTAGCACAGCAAACTCTGCGAATTTGTTGTTCAGTCATTCAGTCTGACTTTAGTAACCACATGGACCAACTTGTCCATGGGGTTTTCTTGGGCAAGGTACTGGAGTGGTTTGCCATTTTCTTCTCCAGCTCATTTTACAGATGAGGAAACTGAGTCAAACAGTATTAAGTGACTTGTCCAGGGTCAAACAGCTGGTAAGTGTCTGAGGTCATATTTGAACTCAGGAAGATGAGTCTTCCTGACTCCAGACCTGCCTAGTGCTCTATCCACTTCACAATTTAGCTGGAAAATAATTAACAAAATAAATATATTTATATTTTTAAAAAGCACTTACTGGGTGCCAGGCATTGGGGATACAAAGAAAAGCTCAAGACAGGCCTTGCATTGAAGGAACTTACAATCTAATAGGTTAAGACAGCACATGGAAGGGAGCTGAAAAGTGAGGGAGAGGTGACCCAGCTGGGGGCATGATGGCTTCCTGCTTCCAGGTGTGAGAAATGATCCAAGTTTGTGAGAGCTTCAGAGCTGACTTCATTTTGCAAAAGAGGACTATCTCCAGTTGTCCTGATCAATTCTGATGGCTCTGGAGGAGACAGTGAGACTGGTGACTTTGCTCAGTTCTCCGTCACTTAAATCCAATTCACTTGCAAGTTGTGCCATCACCTTCCTGGTATCATGGTCCTCTTCAAGAACAGAGCACAAACATCATACAGGATGATGAGTTTCCAGAGGTCATGAAGCCCAGGAGAGAAACCATGTGGAAAATGAGGAGGAGAATCTCTGCGTGCCCCTTTAAATGATGGCAAGTCTCAGAGAGGAACTCTCAAATGTCTATCCTTTCCTCCAACCACAGGGAAGAGGGCACCCAAGGGGTAGGAATCCTGAGGACATGTGAGTTTCGAGTTGATTTCATGTTGTAGAATGATGAGTTTCTGGAGATGATGAAGTTTTGGAGAGCAGCTGAGTAGGAAATGAAGTCAGACCTTCCGATGATTCAGGTAATGAAGTTTAGGATCCTTGAATTAAAAGTTTAGAGTTGGAAGGGACCTTAGAGATCATTTTATGGATGAAGAAACTAAGACCACAGAAATACAGAAAGGATTAAAGACATTGTTCTGGGAGGGACCGTGGAAGTCTCCCATCTCCCATCTCCTCATTTTACAGATGTGAAAACTAAGTCTCTGAGAAGTCAAGTGACTTGCTTAAGACCCCAGAAGTAGAAAAAAGCAGAACCAGCATTCAAACCCAGGGCCACTGATTCCAAATCAATCACTTTCTAATGCTACTGTCCCCAGCTCTCAAAGGGACCCTACAAAATATTATTTTTAGAGGCCATATTCACATCTGCACAGGTTGTTTTCATTTAGATACAAAATAGGAAAAGGAAAATATTCACTGTGGTTTCTTCCCATCTCTGGTGCCCATTATTTGAACAGAGTAAAAAAAAATAGATCTTCATGGGCTTGGTTAATTGTAACTCTGGAACATCCCTAATATATTATTTTAAAACAAGCCTAATCAACTTATTACCAGTCATATAAGCAAAGTTTATCTTTTTATTCTTGGCACAAAGCAAGTGACCCCCATGGTTCTGTTACTTTACCTCATAGTCAGTAGAGTTTAGTCTTTGTGCACCCATTCAAATCTCCAGACAACCCTTTTAAGTTATCCATAGGCAGGGGAACAGAAAGCTTTTCTTTCAAAACATTCATAATAGAATTCAAATAATCAGAACCCCAAATTCCAAGAACCCTCACTTAACCAAAAAGATTTCACTACCCTCCAATCAGTGTATCCTCTTCTGAACATGGCATCCAGAGGAAGGTGAACAGGATGGCAAAAGGCCAGAAACTTTGCCCTTATGGCTTTTGAAGCTTCTGGATGCTTAAGACCTCAGACAGAGAACTTTCTTCTGTTGCTGGCCTGGCGAGCAGAAAACATCCCCTGCCATCTCAGCTTCCTGATGAACCAAAGGGGCAGCTTCTCTAGGACAGGAATATATGAATCCAAAGGAGGTAATTTGTGTGAGGCATTTCTCCAGTGCAAGTATCAGCTAATGTTAATGTCACTATCACCTTCCTAATCATTTCTTATTATCGTAGAATCTCAAAGTTGGAAGGTGCTTCAGTTGCTTTCTCACCCAACCCCCTTGGGGAAAAGAATCTTCTCCACATGACCTAATTTGAGAAATATTGAATTACTTATACAAATGGGTACAGAGGGAAGTGAGCAGGGACACAAAGTGCACCATTTGTTTCATATGCTCTTGTATGGAAGCTGCCCCTTTGGTTCATCAGGAAGCTGAGATGGAAGGGCAAGCTGTCTGCTTGCCAGACCACCAACAGAAGGAAGTCCTACCTATTTGGGGCCAGAAGAGCAAGGGGGAATATAGCTACACATAGTGACATGTTCAGCATAATGTAATAATACTGTTCATCAAAGGAATTTCTTTCATAGCTTGCTGTTCCTAATAAATAGCTTTTACAATGTACTTTAAGGTTTGTGAAATGATTTATAGACATCACTGAATTTAATTCTCATTACAACTCTGTGAGAGTTGTAATATATAGTCCTTTTGTTTTGTTTTCTTTAGCTTTTCATTTTGATGTTAAGAAAACTGAGGCTAAGAGGTTGAGTGATGTGCTGTAGCTTCATATAGCTCGTAATGAATGAAAGCAAAAGAGTTCAATGCTTACTCTATACCGAGCACTGAGCTGAGAGACAGGAGTAAAAATACAAGAAGTGAGACAACCCTGCCTTGTCCTCAGAGAGCTTATATTCTAGTAAGGGAAGATAACACACGTAGGTGTAGTGGTAGCCAGACGACCACTAGCTACCAGTGGTACCAGTCCACCAGTGATAGTCATGGGTGCTCTGGTCAAAATAATCATAGGGATGGAGTAAAGCCATAGGCAATTGATGGATGCATTCCTTCTAGAAATGGTAGTGTTTGATTATATCCTTATTTTTTCTAGAATTACAATTGAAGATGGAGTAGGGGGAAGAGGTATATGTACACATCCTCTTGGCATGAAGGTGGTCAGGAAGCAACAGTGTGGTGGGTCTAGGTTGGTAGAGAATTGGTGATGTCTCACTAACCACCAAACAGAAGTCCAGGACCCCAAGGCTGGAGTGAGTATAAATGTCTCACGCGGGATTTGAATTCAAGTCTTTCTAGAATCCAAGTCCAGTGCTCTGTTCCACTATATGTCATCAGGAGGAAGAAGCCAGAGATTAGCTTCTACACAGAGGACTGAGAGAGTAGGAAAGGTCTTGATAGAGATTGAAGCCAGCACTTTGGACAGTTATACAACTCCACCTACTAATTGCTCTGGCTTCCTTTAAGTCCCAACTTAAAGTCCATCTTTTACAGGAAGCCTTCCCAAACTCCTCTTACTTCAAGCCCTTCCCTCTGTTAATTATTTCTTATTTATTCTCTGTATAGCTTGTTTGTATATATTTGTTGATCTGTTCTCTCCCCCGTTATACTGTGAGCTTCTTGAGGTCAGCGACTGTCTTCTGCCTCTTTTTGACTCCGTAACACTTAGTACAGTGCCTGGTATATAGTAAGGACTTAATAAATGTTCAGTGATTGATGAGGGAATTCTACTCAAAGGGATCAAGAGAAGTGTGTTCTCCTTAATTTATCTTGAAAATATGTTGAAAGAAAATCTATTATTTTGCATATCTAGTAAGATGACAAGACAGGAAGAAGTCCTTACCAGTGAGTGTAATGGGATAGGATTAAAATCTTACTTGATTTGTATTTGAATAACAGGTCCCTCTAGTTCTTTACAGGGGAATATTGTCATAATTGCATGGAAAACACTTAAGTCCTGATGAGAATTCAGATACTGTACCAAGGTTCATTAGATAAATACAAGGGGCATTACTAAGCCATGTGGATGTAGGAATCCAAAGGAAAATGCCATAGAGACAAATTATAAGGGAAAATCCAGGGTTTTCCTTAGGGGATCCTATTATTGTTAGATCTTGGGTGTCCTTCTAGACATGTTGAGTCCCTTCCTCAGTGACAACATACCTTAGCTACAAGTTGGGTCTATTGTGTTCTTTGTTTTGTAAACTATTTGCAAGTGATAACATCAATTTATTATTTTTTTTTTGGTAATTCATTGACTTGTGTCAGAAGTGTTGTTCTCTTCCTTGATGCACTTTTTAATCTTTGAAAGGTTTTTGTTGTCGTAGTTTGGTCATTTGGATCACTTCTGACTCTTTGTGACCCCATTTGGGGTTTTCTTGGTAGAGATAATGGAGCTGCCATTTTCTTCTCCAGCTCATTTAACAGATGAGGAAATGGAGACAAACAGGGTGAAGTGACTTGCCCAGGGTCACACAGCTAGTTTCTGAGGCTGAATTTAAACTCATTAAGATAAATCTTCCTGATTCCAAGCCTAGGACTCTATCCACTGTACCACCTAGCTGCCTCTTTGAAAGGTACTCAAATTTTTGCCTCTCTACCAAAGCAAGTCTTGCATGAGCACTAAATAAACTTGTTCCCATCTGTATAAAAATATGTTAGTCTGTTGGTTTTTCTGTGGATTGCTATATATGTATACTTACTGTTTCCTGCAAGATGTAAGCTCTCTGAGCTCAGAGGCTGATTCCTGTTTAATTTTGTACGCTCATCAGTTAGTACAGTCCTAGGCTTAGCAAGTACTTCTAATATGTAAATACTTAGTAAGTATTTAATAGATACCTGTTGATTTATGAATGGATTGTTGTGTGTGCCCAATGGAATGTAAACTCCTTGAAGAGAGGGACTGATTCATTTTTCATTTTGTATCCTCATCACCTCACACGATGCCTAGCCCACACTGAATGCTTAATCAATGCTCATCGATTTATCAATGAATTGCTAGATGTTACAAGTTTTTTCCAATAGATTCTAAAGGACTCATTACCTAGCACAGCACTGAGCTCATACCAAATTCTTAATGAATGCTTATTGATTTATTAATGGATTGTTATGTGCATACATGCTGTTTCTGATACCCTCAAAGAGAGGGACAGTTTCATTTTTGTATTTGTAAACCCAGGGCCAATCATAATGACTGTCTCCAAGTAGTTACTTAATAAATAAATGCTTGTTGAACTCCACTGTATTGAATTGAACCACAGATTCTCAGAGGCAGGAGGGATCTCAGAGGCAGGAGGGATCTCAGAGGTTCCTTGCCTGATGAAGAATCCTCTATTATAACCTGAATCAGTAGTCAACCTGCTTGCACCTGAACATTTCTAGAGAGGGGAACCCATTGACCCCTGAGGCTATCTCATGGTCTCCAGTCCCTCTGTATTTCTGAGGCTCTTACACCTACTCTGACTTCACTTCCTCCACTTCCAAGTCTTGACCCTATTGTTAACCAATTGAATTCTACAATGTCCTCTACTCTTGAAGCACCTTGCCCCTTCTTCTGTCCCATCGCTGCTCCTGTCTTGCTGAACCCCAGGCCCAGATCACTCCCATCTCCTGTCCCTTTAACTCCTACTCAGTTTGCAGTGCTGAAGGAAGTCACAAGATCACGCCAAATGGGTCCACTGTGAATTGATTATTATCTAGTTTTGACTGGGTTCTTCTATTCTAGAATATATTTTCTATACAACTTACCACAGGAGATGATGTTTGAAATCTTCTCTTTTCTACTCAAACCTCCCATATCTCCTCTTTCCCTGAGCTGAGGATCTTTCCTTTAACTTTACGAAAAAAAACTATGGTCATCCACCATGAAATCCTTCTTTTCCCATTCTCTTCTTCTCAAAACCCCTTGGAATCATCCTCCACTCTTTCTTCCTTTCCACTAGTCTCTGAAAATAAAGTATCTTTTCCCCTCACCAATGCTAACCCATTTTTATGTGTCTTGGATCTTATCCTCTTCTCTTTTCTCTTTCAGATGGCTTCAACCAATCGTTGCCCTCTTTCCATCTCAAATCTTCAATATCTCACTAATTCTAATTTCTTCCCCGCTGCCTTCAAAGATGGCCAACTCTCCTCCATGCTGGAAACAAAATGTACTAGAACCTGTGGATGGAGTGCTTGGGCTGGGATCAGGAAAATCTGAGTTCAGATCCAGCCTTAGATGCACCCTAGCTATGTGACTCTGGGCAAGTCACTTAACCTCTGATTGCCTGACAAAATGGATCTACTGGAGAAGAAAATGACAAAGCATTCCAGTATCTTTGCCAAGAAAATGCCAAATAGGGTCACAAAGGCTTAGTCACTATTGAACACCACCAAAATGAGTATGTGAAGAGGATTTTCATGTAATAGATCAGGAAAGGTTGTTGTAATCAGAATATAATAGATTTTAAAGACCAAGATAAGGAGCTTGCATTTTATCCTGGGAGCAATAGGGAGTCACTGAAAATTTTTGATTAGAGGAGTGATGTGGAGAGATCCATGTTTTAGTAATATCAGTTTGACATTTATGTGGAGGATGTTCCAGAGGTTGAGAAATTCAAATACTATTCTCAGATATCATCCTTGTAGCCAGCTGTTCATTTTCCAAATTTTCTTTCTAAAACTCTATTTAAAAATATTTTTATTACTCTCTTTTGCATTTGTATAATCTTAATTTTCAGATATATCCCCCCCTTCCCAATCCAGTGAGCCATTTCAGCCAATGGAGTGACATGGTCAGACATTTCTGTTGGTAAGATTATTTTGGCAGGTGGGTAAAGGATGGGTTAGAGGGAGCAAAGATTGGAGATCATAGGTCTAGAGTTAGAAAGGTCCTCAGGGTCATCTAGTCCAATAGATGAGGACAAGACAATTGCAGTGACTCACCCAAAGTAACCTAGCTAGTAAGTAACTGAAGAATCCGGGAATCTGATTAGGAGGTTCTTACAGTTGTTCAGGTAAGGGGTGGTCAAGGGAATAAACCAAGAGCCTCAAATGGTAGAAATAGTGAACTTATTGATGCTCTCCAGACTCAAAATTAAAGAATAAATAGACCATTTTTAAAGCTAAATTAAAGTTATTTTGGGACAACTTGTTGGTGCAGGGGATAAAGTGCCAGATCCAGAATCAGGAAGACTCCTCTTCCTGAGTTCAAATCCAGCCTCAGACACTTAGTACCTGTATGATCTTGGGCAAGTTCACTTAACTGTTTGCCTCAGTTTCCTCACTTGTAAAATGAAGGGGATGGACTACATGATTTCTGAGGTTCTTTTCAGCTCTAAAGCTATGATCCTACCAGCTATCAGGGACTCAGTTTTCTTATCTGTGAAATGAGGGTGTTAGACTAGATTGTCTCCAAGGTCCCTTTTAGTTCTAAATCAGCAATCCATTTTTTTCCTGTGATCTCATTCAAAGCCGTCTACCACAATGGGACAGGCTTGGCAGACTGTGCCTCTACCTTCTTGCGGGCAGATGCTTGGCAGTGTTGTGTCTTACTGCTTTCTGAAACAATTCCCTGAGACTTATTGGGAGATGTGGGAAAATGTTGTGACAAACGGATCTGCTTATAGAGGTTGGGGGTGGGAGGCTTGCTTTGTTTGTAGCCTGGGCTGCTTCTGCTCCCCCCTCCCTTTCCAGGCTAGCATTGCCTTGACAGTTCAGATATTTTCTATTGACATACCTCATAATGAGAGCTTTGATGGGAAAACATTGGCAAGATGATGGGCTCACAATAGTTTCTCTAACACCCCGTCATCAAATCAACCAAGACCTCCCCCATCCCAAAAGATCAACTGATATTCTGAGATCCAGGGTAAGGCATTTTTATAAGGGTTATTCTCTGACATTCATCCACCCACATGAGCAAAATTATTTTAGAAATACCTGGTTTCGATGTCTCTGGTCTTGCTTCCCGCAACTGTGCCTGGAAACAGGCCCTTGGAGTGCTGAAAGCAGATACCCACTAGGTTCTCGCACCGTGCCAATGTAAAGGAAGCAGAGAGGAGTTGCCTCAGCCCCTGCTCCCACCCCCACTCCTTAGGCCTCATAAAGGAAAGCTGGGGTGAAGCACATGGGCTTTCCCACTCAGCACAAATGCGGGCTGCTGAGCGAGTTAACCTTTGCTGAGGCTCGGTCAGCTCCTGCTGGGAGGCGGTGGCAGGCTGGGGAAAGTGAAAGGATGGCAGACCTGTCCCGTGACATTGGCCGCCTGCCCGCCCTCTGCTTCCTTCCCACAATACCACATGTTCTCCTATCAAACTCTTCATAAGTCAACTGGGCTCCATGTGCTGCTGACAGGTCAGATTCCATCAAAGATGTGCCTCCAGGAAAACTTCACTGATGTCTTCTGTCAAGTTTCTTCTTAGCAGTCTCTCCTTTCCTTTGTTTTCTTTTCCTCTTTCCTTCTTTTCTTTTTCTCCTTATTTTCTCTCCACCCTTCCTGTCTTCTTTTCCTTCTCTGTGGAGGCAGCAGAGGACCTGGGTCAAACGCCTCTTATTACCTGTGTGACTTTAGGCAAGTCACTTAACCTTTTTGAGCCTCAGTTTTCTGATCTGTAAAATACAGGAATTAGAATTAGAAGACCTCTGAAGCTCTTTACCTATAATTTTATCTCATTCTCTTCCTCCTCTTCTTCTTTCCATTCCCTTTCTCCTCCTTTAGAAACAGAAAACACTCCCTACTCTCAAGAAACAGAATTTGAGGATTAGAAGGGACCTCAGCAGTCATCCAGTCTAACTCATATACAAAGGGACTCTCTACCATGACATCCCAGACAAGTGGTCATCCAGCTTTTGCTTGAAGACCTCGAAGGACAAGGCAGCCATCATCTCTTGGGGCAGCACTCTCCACTTTGGGACAGTTCCAGTCATCATCAAGTTTTTTTCCTGACATCAAGCCTATATTGGCCTCTTTGCCACCTCTGCCCATTGCTCCTGGTTCTACCTTCCAGGGTCAACCAGAAAGAATTTCACTTTCCCAAAATATGAAAGCCCCATGCTGAAAAGTAGAGTCTGCCCTATCCCATTAACAGCACAGGTAAACACTCTGAAAAAAGAACAAATGCCTTGAAATTGCATGTTGTCATAATGAAAGTCAATGCAACGGTTTGAGCTGCTGTTGCTTTTATGAATGGAACGACATTAACGTACATGAACATCATCTTCCAACCTTCCTGTTTGTGCCTGCTTCCTGTTGCCAGAAGTTAACCTATAAAATGTTTTTCATTTTGGAATGGTCCATCCAGAGAGTGGCAATTTTTGCTATGGAGCCTGTCCGAAGCAATGGATGGCTTCAGGGCTGATCCAGGGCTGGAGCACAGCTGAGTTATTTTCATTAACAACAAAATGTGTTAGCAACAAGTGTCCTTAAACACCATGTATTTCATGGCTATAACAGGACTAGATAAAGTGAAGTCAGTACGTTTCAAATATTTCATTTAGGACAATTTCAATATTATGGACTCACATATTCTAAGTAATTAGCTGGAGTCAAAGAAAGTAAACACACAAACAAACCCTGTATTTTATGGAAAGTTGGGAGAGAAAGAGGAAAATATACAGTCTCATGGGTTTTAAATATTGGATGATTTTTCTTAATTGGGAGGGGTTGAGATGACTAGTATTCTTGCTCAGTTCAGTCATGTCTGACTCTTCATGATCTCATTTGGGGTTTTCTTGGCAGAGATACTGGAATGGTTTGCCATTTCCTTCTTCAGTTCATTTTACAGATGAGAAAACTGAGGCAAACAGAGTTAAGTGACTTGCCTACCATCACACAGCTAATAGATGTCTGAGGCCAGAGTTGAACTCATGAAGATGAGTCTTGCTGACTCCAGGCCTGGTGCTCTAACCACCATGCCATCTAGCTGTCTAAGGTTACCACTTACCCCCTCCACTTTAATAGGAAATATAGGAAGAAGGATTGGTTTGAGGAGAAAATGAATGAAGTTTTAGACATGTTGAAGGTGAAACATCCAGTTCAAAAGCATTAGTCCACGGATTCTCAGAGGCTCATGTGATGCAACATTTAATTGCATTCAACTTACGACAATGCTTATTTACTCAATATTCCTCATTCCAATTTCCCTCCTTCTCTTGACTCCCTGAATTTTAGCAGCCTCCCCAAATACTGGTTCCCATTCATCACTCATCAGATTGGACGATCATTGCTTTTGAGACAGAAGGGACCTCACAGGCCGTATTGTCTATGAGGAAACAGGCTCAGGGATATTAAATAACTTGTCAATAGTCACACAGATCCAGTGATAGGCCCTGTTTGGCCTCTCAGTACTTATTCCTTCTATGACATATTTTGATAATTGATTACATTTTTATTTTTTCTTGTTCAGTAGTTTCAGTTGTGTCTGACTTTTTTCTTGGCAGAGATACTGGAGCGGTTTGCTATCTCCTTCTCCAGCTCATTTTTACAGGTGAAGAAACTGAGGCACACAGGATTAAGTGATTTGGCCAGGGCCACCCGGCTAGGAAGTATCTGAGGCCAGATTTTAATTGAGGAAGATGAGTCTTCCAGACTCCAGGCCCAGTGCTCTGTGTACTATGGGGTCACCTAGTGGCCATTTTATATTTGGTTACTTGTTTTTAAAGTCATATCAATTCCTTTTATTTTCACATAATAGTCAGTCCTTGATATACTTTTACTTTTGGAGCAGAGAGATATAGTAAGTAGAACCGAGTGACAAAAAGAGTAGGTTTGACAGCATATGCAGCCTTCTGTCTTCCAAGGGAAGGGAAGGGAGGTGTATTTCATCATCTGTTTCATAGGAAAGAGATCAGTTGTTACAATTAATCAGAGCTTGGCTGTCAGTTTGCAGTTTTTCATTTATCATATTATATTCATATACTGTGGCGATGGTAAATTCAAATAGGAATGGGGACCACTAAGCCATACATAAGAACCCCCTTGGACAACATATTGACTTAGTTTTAAAGTGCAATATTACCTGTTTCATTGTATTTTATTACACATTTTATAATTATATATAAATATATAAATGTTATATATAAATATATAAATATTATATAAAATAAATATATTATAGAAATATATAAATTATATAGATATAAATATATTACATATAAATATATATAAATATACACAAATATTTTATTAAGTATTTTATATAATGTATTGTTATATATAAGTATTCTATTAAATATTGTCTTTTTCTTTTATTAAATATTTTATTACATAATATATTATGTATAAATATTTTGTTAAATATTATCTTTTTATTTTATTAAATATTATATTATACAATATATTGTATATGAATATTTTGCTAAATATTTTATTTTTAATTTATTAAACATCTCCCAGTTACTTCTTATTCTTGTCTGGGATACACTGGGGAGTGCTGTGGGTGGTATGCAGCCCCCAGGCTGGGGGTTTGACATGTCTGGTGTATAGTGACGTGGTTCTGCTTACTTTTCTCTGTAACAATTCATACATATCTTTCAAATTTTCTCTGAATTCCTCATATCCATCCACTTTGAGAGAAGCCTTGACCTGCGACAGATGATCTAAATCTAGGAGGAATAACTGACAAATTGGACAATGAAGTCAGGATCTAAAAACAATCTTGTCAGGGTAAGATCTGCATTTCAGCACCTTCCACATGCTGCTCCTGGTTCTGTTCAGCAGGGTCCAGCAGAACAAAGTCAGTCTTTCTTTTATTTGACTGTCTTCCAAATATGTGAAGAGGCAGGATGGTGGAGTGGTTAGAGAGCCTTGCCTTGAATGAAGGAAGACCTGGGCTCAAGTCCTTCCACTAACACATAGTGGCTGTGTAATTCTGGACACATTGTAATCTCTTAGTGTTCCAGAAAACTTTTTAAGAGTCTAATGTGTGGAGAAGGTGCTGTCTTTCAATGGCACAAGGTGTTTCCTCATTTGTGGGTTCCTTCCAGTAATGAAATTATAGGTCTGGTCCACTTTCTTCTCCTCTCCAGGCTAACAATTCCTACGTTCGTTAACAGGTTCTTATTTGAATTTCCATTCTGGACATGTTTTAGTTTGCTGATGTCTTTGTGAGAACACGGCACCTAGAACTGGACACAATACTCCTGATGTAGTCTGAAGAGGATGGAGGATAGTGATGCCCCCT
Organism: Notamacropus eugenii; assembly: GCF_028372415.1. Classification (NCBI taxonomy): domain Eukaryota; kingdom Metazoa; phylum Chordata; class Mammalia; order Diprotodontia; family Macropodidae; genus Notamacropus; species Notamacropus eugenii. Next base: position 286,307,102 of record NC_092874.1, on the reverse strand, counting down.
TCCTAAGGATCTCTAATTTGTTTGGCTGCCGTAGCAAGCTACTGATTCCTGTCAAGCTTACCATCCACGACAACACGGCCACTTATTTACCTCAGACAAGTGGGGAAATTTAGCAGGGTGCCTAGCTATCTTTGGGGAGTTTAAGTCACCTGGTATGAATGAAATACTAAACTAGAAGAGAATGGAAAGAACTGGCAGGGGCATTTTTTCTGACCCTAAGTGACCTGTAAAAGATTTTGAAGAATGGGAGAGAAGCCACATGATTGAAGAAAAGAAAATGTTGTCCTGATTTCCTTTCCAAAATGGAAGACAATGGAATCTGGAAATCAAAAGCTGATGAGCTTGACTTCAGTTCCTAGGAAAAATTCTGGGATGTATTGTTAAAGGGATGGCAAATAAAGACCTAGAAAAGGGAATGAAGGTTGAAAAGAGCCATCATGGCCCCATCAAGATAAAATCATGTCTCATTTTCTTTTTTGTATAGTTACTCGATTAGTAAATCAGGATTTTAGATTTTAGCCAAGCATTTGAAAAAAATCTAATGTCAATCTTGGTTAAATACCATGCCATATGCATCTGCCTGGTAATAAAAATGGTTCTGTGTACAACACATTTCTAGATTACAACTGCCCTGAGATTCACAAATACACTAACCCCAGAGATTAGTAAGCAATATTTATATGTCACCTCAGAAGAGAATCCTCAGTGAAATCCCCTAAGGATCTGTGCCTTCATCTTTTCTGTTTAACATTTGTATTCACAACTCAGATAACACATACAAGACACATTTATCAAATTTGTGAATGACTAAAAAATGTGTGTGTATTTGTCCTTCGTTGCTGAAGAAGACCAAGCCATCAGAGAAATAATGACATGACTTGCACTTGACTTTGTTTGGAGTGAGGGAGAGCTGTGCAGGTCACCAGCCTCACTTCTCCTCCAGAGCCATCTGAATCCAGTGACCAGATATTCATCAGGATGACTGGAGATGATCCAGGATGAGGCAACTGGGGTTAAGTGACTTGCCCAAGGTCACACAGCTAGTGAGTGTCAAGTGTCTGAGGTGAGATTTGAGCTCAGGTCCTCCTGACTCCTGCATTGGTGCTCTATCTGCTGCATCACCTAGCTGCCCCTGACTAAAAAATAAGCAAAATTCCAATGGAGTTTTCTTCGTCTCTACCCCACAGGGAGTGTGGTACTGGTTTTAGAGTCAGATGTTCTGGGTTTAAATTCTATTCCTACTACTTCCTTCCAAGACATTCCTGTATATACCACTTCTGCTTTCTGGGAATCAGTCTCCACATCTATAAAATGAAGAGTCTTGGACTTGATCAGCACTTCTTAAACTGTGGGTCAAGACCTCCTAGGGGGTCGTGAAATGTTTGGCAACAGTAAAAGGTTTCTGAAGGCACAACAACCAAAAATTAATTAAAAATCAAACACATAATGAGTCTGAGGTGTTTCTGGCAGCTCTTGCCAATGTTGTATCATGCAGTTTCATTGCAGCCTTGGTTATGAACACAAATCATGTGCACTTTGCACTGTGCATCCCCTCAGGCCATGCAATGCCAACTAACTGCTGAGTGGAAAAAGTTTAAGAAGTCCTGGACTGAATGACATCTAAGTTCCTTTCCAGCTCTGAATTTGTATCAGTTACTCTGTGTGGGTTTTTTAAAGCCACATTTAATAAAATCCTGTCTTCTCTGCTATTTTCCACCTTCTATTTCTTAATTCCCTTTTTTTTTTTGTCCCTACCCCACTCTCACCCCATGTCTTCCTTTTTTTTCCTGTCAACAGGTTTTCCGCCTTTCTATAGTATTCAACTCAACTGTAAATAACAAGGGAAAGGAGAATAGTTTGAGTTATTCTCCTCTTTTCACTCTTACAATCTTGGCCTCTTACAGGTCAGGGAGACCTGTAAGCCTTCAGGGGGAATTTTAAAAGGCAGTAGGGATGTAACCCCTTTCTTTTCAAGGGAATGTTTCCTCAAAAGTTCCATGACAATCATAGAGATCAGGAAAAATATGAGGCTGCTTTTCAAGTATCTCCCTTCATTCCTCCCCCCTTTCACACACCCCAGTTCCAAATTCTAGTCAGTGAAGACAGCTAATCACAGGCAAACTCTCCCTTTAAAATACCATTGGTGATAGGTAATTTAAACCCAGGCAACAGACCCAGCCTGTGGCTGTTAATTGTCAAAGTGAATGTCAGCTGAGTGACAGAAGCTGGGATGGCCCCCGAAGAACTTTCCTGTATTTGAAACATGTAATTCGCTAAGTACATTGCGCTTTCTTTCCTCCCTGTCCTCTGTCACAATGCCCCTGGTCACTTCCTGTCAGGGTGCCTCATGATGAATGACTGCTAACAAGCAGAACTAACAGAAGTGATGTTCCCAGATCCATCAAGCGATAGGACTGTTTGTAAACACAGAGTCCAAAGATGGCTACACACTGTAGAACTCACTAAAAGGCCAGAAAATGTTAAGTAAACACTGAGAGGGACTCATTGAAAGATGAGCCAAGGAGGAGCAAATGATGCTTGCAGAGGATTGGGACGTTAGGGTCTTTGCAAACTTAAATGTTAGACAGAAGGCTGGTTGAACATCAGTAACAAATGAAGGACTGAAATCTTACTCCACTGACATGGGAAGGACATTCGTAGACTTATGGAACTGCAAAGTTGGAAGGGATCTCAAAGACCTTATAGTGTAAGCTCTATTATCAAATGCATATATCCTATCTATAATGTCCTTCTGTTTGAACACCTCCAATCAATCGATCAGGTAATCAATAAGTGATTTTTCAGCCCCTACTCTGTGCTTATATTATACTAGAAGCTGAGGATACAGGAACAGAAATGAAACTGTCCCAGCCCGTAAGAGCCTTATATTCTATTAATGAGGTAACTAATACATTTATAGGCCTGTACAAATTAGAAATAAAGTAATTCTTTGGTATTTTTAAGGGGAAAGGAACTAGAAGCAGGGATCCTGAGTGCCATATGTAGAATATGGTACTTGGATTAAACTTTGTAAGAAACCAAGGATTCTAAAGAGGTTGAAGTGAGGAGGTCCAATAATGTAGACATAGGGGAGAATCAGTGCTGAAACAGGGAAAGTGGTAATGGAGTGTCATTGTGAATAACTGTAAGAAGGCCATTTGGCTGGACCATAGAATGCCTAAGGAAGAATAATGTGTAGCAGACCAGGTGTCTAGTAGGTGAAGGTTTGGTATGAGAGTCAGAAAGACCTGGGTTTGAGTGTCTCACTGCTGACATATACTGCCCATGTGACTCTGGGCAAGGTAGATGACCCCCTAATACAATAAGCTCCAGATGTATTGCTGATCTCTAGCAATGTAGGGAATTTCCACACCAGGAAATGAAATCATAGATCTAAACCTCAAAAGTAAAAAAAAAAATCAGCTACCACACTATTCCCTCTCTAATTCTTAGTCTAATTTAGACTAAGCCAAAATCTACCTCTGTAACTAAATCTACAAGGAACTAAAAACTAAGATAAGTACCTAACAGTATCCCTCTAAGTTATAATTTTGTAACAAGTATTCACAGAATTATATTATCTTTGGGACAATTAAAAAATTAACTATATTATACCCAAAGTTCCCATTAGCTTTTAGGTTCTACAGCTCAATGAACTGTGCCAGAGGAAATCCTCTCCTTACTCCCACCCCCTACACATGAATCTCAAGTATAAGAATAATGATTAGTTTTCTGGCTCAAAAATTATACTCTGTATTGGTAAAGATCACCCAAGATAAGAATTATTTTCTTAAGAATGAAATGTAGTGGGACATAATGGAAAGGTAGCTTTTCACCATAATGTAAAGGAAAACAACATTGGGAAGACCTGGGAACTCTGATTAATTTAATCATTAGCCATGACTTCAGAAAGGAGATGCTAAACATGCCTCCTGCCTCTCATCAGAGAAGTGGTGGACTAGAGGTATAGAATAAGGCACACATAGACAGTCATACCAAATATGTATACACACACATATACTCACAATATGTATATGTGTGTGTATGTTACAAGAGAAGATTCTATTGGTTGTATGATAGATTTGGGGGCACTGGAAGGGAAAGTAGAGTGGAAAGGGACATTGACATTAAAGAAGAAAAGAATATCTATAAAAATTAAGGAATAGTCTTCAGTCTGAAATTTTACATGTCAAAATAAAATTATATGGCCCCAAGTTTCTTTTGTTCATCTCTTGGAATTCCTACTACCTTTCAACTCACATACCTTTACTTTCCTTTACTGGTCCTTCCCCTTTGTTGGCACTTTCCCCTTCCCAGAAATGACTTTGCATTTGTGTTGTATATATTTTTTATTTCCTTACCTGTGAGCATGTTATTATCCTCCAGTAGAATGTAAAGTCCTTGAGGGCAGAGGCTGTCTTCATTTTGTCTTTGTATTTCCAGCACCTAGTACAGTGTTCGCCAAAGGAAAAATTAAGGTTTAATAAGTGCTTGTTGAATTGAATATGCCAAAACCACATCATATTAACTGGAAGTCCTAATTCTGTTGGACTACTTCTCCACTGGGTTGTTGTTATGATCTCCACAAGAAGTGTTTAATACTCTTTTGTGAGTATGACCCACAGCTATACCTAGTCAGCAGAACAAAAAGTCCCTCAGATAATCTATATTTTTCACTATTTCATCTCTCTCTTGATCAAAACTCTCCCAAATCTGCTTGCTATGGGGGTAAGTAAACTGCTTTCAAATTCAATTATGCTCCTTACTGTAAGCACCAGGATTTTACAAATTACCCTGGAATTTCACTGAGCAGTGCTAGAGAGTGGGGGTGAAGATGTCAAACTTTGTCTTGTATTCCTTCCACTCTGCCCAAATCACCATTTACCTTACAATTATACCACATCTATGTTAATTTCACAAAATCTTAGTTATTCTGAACCATATGAGAAGTTTCAATAAATATTAGTAAGAAAATTAGGTTTTCATATTTGCAGATCATTTCATTACTGTTAAAGTATTTCAAATATTGTTAAGTGACTCTTCCTAAGCAGAATTTTCATTTTAGAATCAAATTAAATGTCAAAAATCCCAAATAGAAGAATCTCAATTTTCTTAATGTTTGACACTGGTTATATTGCAAACATATTTCTCTGCTTGTTTCTCTTTTGATCTGTCAGGCTGCCTATGGTTTTACCAGTATTGGAGAGCTCCCTATGTGAAAACTCCTTCTAATGCTGATCAGTAACTTGTCTGTAAATTATAATATTAGTTAACTGCCTAGGTCAAATCCAGCCTTAGACACTTAGTAGCCATGTGACCCTGGGCAAGTCACTTCACCCTGTTTGCCTCAGTTTCCTCATCTATAAAATGAGCTGGAGAGAGGAATGGCAAACCATTCCAGTATCTTTTCCAAGAAAACCCCAAATGGGGTCATGAAGAATCAGACACAACTCTGCAACAAGTTGCCCGGAGGCAAGGAGTGATTAAGTGACTTGTTCATGAGATCACATGACCAGTAGTATTAAATGCCATCAATAAAGCAGTAGTTACTAGTACTAGTACTACTCCCTACATTTATGTAGCACTTCAAGTTTTGCAAGGCAGTTGACAAATATCCATTTTATCTTTATGACACACTGGGAAGTGGGTGCTATTATTTCTATTTTAGCTGAAGAAACTGAGGCAGACAGAGGTTCAGTGACTTGTTCAGGGTCACATAGCTAATATATGAGACTAGATTTGAACTTGAGTCTTCTTGATGGGAGGTTCAGCACTCTCCTCGTTGCACCCCCTTGGTGTTGCTATGACACAGTATTTGGCAGTGTTAAGACTTGAACCCAGATCTTTCAGACTGGCCCTTTCTCTACTATGACGTACTGTTCTTTAAACACAATACATTTGATTAACAAAAAACCTCTTCATTTGGAATGCAAATGTATTTTATTTCATGGAGTTATAAATCTAGAGATGGAAGGCACCTCAGACACCAACCATCTAGTTCAACTCCCTCATTTTACAAATGAGGAAACCAAAGCCCAAGAAAATTAAGTGACTTGTCTAAGGTCACACAGGTAATGGCAGAGCTGAGGTTTGAATTCAAGATTCCTTACACTAGATCCCATTCTTTTTGCCCTTCATCATGATGACTTAATTCCCTTCAAGTAAATTGTAATTGGATCCTAAAAGTAGGGCTGGAAGGGACCTCAGAGGCCAACTCCGAGTCTCCTTTTAGAGATGAGGAAATGGAAGCTTAAAAGGCTTGATTGATTTTCTCAAAGTCACATAAGAAATAAGCTTTCCTTTCACCATGTCAGGCTAGGAGCAGTCAGCATTGTCAGAGAGAATATGTGTATAGAGACCCATTATGGAGCCATTTTCCTGGTAGCAACAAAACTTAATGTACACACACATGCACACATACACACACACATACACACACATGCACACTCACATGCACACTCACACATGCACACACAGACACGCACACATAGACATGCACACGCAGATGCACACACAGACACACAGACACACACCTAACAATCTCTTTAAGGATTTAAAAAAAATTGAATCATAGCTTTCCTGGACATGCCAAAATTGTGTCCAGATAGAATACTAGAGAACATAAGCCAAGTCATCCAATGATTACTGGTCTGTTAGTTTGTCCTCTGGCTCCTAATGAACCATATTCCCTCTTTCATAAGGCATAAAGGTGTATGTAATGCATTGTGATGCACAAATGAAGACAATTTGGAAAGATCAAAAGTTGGGGCATCACCTAGAATTCAGGGGTGAGGAACCTGTGGCCTTGAGGCCACATAAGGCCCTCAACTGAGAACATTTGTTTTATTTTGTTTTTCCTGTTGAGGCAATTGGGACTTGTCCAAGAGAGTAAGTCTGAGGCCAGATTTGAACTCAGGTTCTCCTGACTCCAGAATCAGTGCTCTATCTCTCATGCCACCTACCTGCCCCCAGGTGAGGCCCTTTGACTGAATCCAAACTTCTTGGAAAAAATCCCCTTGTCAGTCAACTTGAGGACCTAGAGGGTCACATGTGGCCTCGAGGGAGTAGGTTCCCCACCCCTAACCTAGATTTTTACCATCTATTCCCTTGCACTTGTGAGTTTACAAAGGCCAAGCTCTGAGTTTCAGCTTTGGCTGTGGGAGCTCAGACACAACTCCAATGTGTTGGAGTGGAATATCAAGTGAGACCCTGAATTCATTACCACTTAATTATCTCCAAGATAGCTTTTCAAAGATATTTTCTTTCCCTGTAGCTAGATTTGTGCCAAATACTTTGTATTTACCTGAAATGACATTCTCCTAGTTAAAAAGAAATCAAGTGATCTCCCTGTTGCAAATTGGGAAACATTCACATGTCACTTTCCACTAATAATCTTATGCCTTGATTTGAGAGAACAAGGTGGCCTTGAACTTTGTTTTTAAACAATACATTGTTTGTAAGTGTAAGGCAGCTGCTTTATGTCTTGTGTGTCTGCTCAAAGAGGAGAATGATCGAACACAGTACATCATCCTTGTCCACTCTGCCTCCCTGTCCCAGGTACTTGTCATTTGGACAGCAGAGATCCTAAAAATGAGAAACAAGGAAGATTCGCAGGCTAGAAGAGCTATTTGGGGGGTTGATATAGTTGTTCCATAGTGGTAATAGCTAATATTTACACAGCACTTTAAGGTTTGCAAAGTTCTTTCCATATATTATCTCACTTGATCTTGACAACCTATGTGAGGTATCCACCCTCTAGCGCACATTCCTGGGCTAAGGTTCCCTGGCGAAAGTCTATGACATGTACAGTTTTCTATTATTGCTTTAGAATTCCCAACACAAAGAGAAGGGCTTTTTTCCTTTCTTGCATCCCTCTTCTCAGGTATGAATTCTAGATCTCTTCTCCTAAGTTTCTCCTTAGAGCTATTATTTCAGTATCACAGCTAGTCTAGTCTGACTGGCCAGTGAGATAATCATCAGTCTAAAAGTGCTTTCTTGGAGAAAAGCCCTGATTTAATTCAATCCAACAAGAAATTATGACGTTACTCTGTTCCAGGTACTGGGGCTAGACTAGGATATAGAGACAAAACTTTCTTGCCCTCAAGGAACTTATATTCTTCTGGAGGGATGTACCATGGAAATAAACAGGGAAATGTAAAATTGATAAAAAAAAAAAAGAGATATTCAGCAATTCAGGTAGGACAGGCATCACTTGCTAGGAGTGGGAACCTGGGGACATTTCATATGGGAACTGAGAACTGAGCTATCAGGACATATTCCCACTGGAATACAAAACTCCTTATTCACTCCTGATTCATACCTCATGAAAGCAAAAGGCATGGAAACAAAAGACATGGCTTTAACTGTTTATAATTAATGTCTGCTGTAAGTCCTTGAGAGCATCAAATTCACTTGGGGAGAGGACATTTTGGACTATGGTAATCATGTGAGATACTTTCTTCTCTTTGGTGAATATTGGTCCCTTTTATGAAAAATCTTTGTAGTGTTCATTCCATGCAGTTTCTATGAGACAGCTAGGTAGGGTAGTTGATAAGATGGGGAATAGAATCAGAAAGGTAGGAGCTCAAATGCTTTCTCTTATAGCTGTATGACTTTTCTCCCTGCCTCAGTTTCTCCATCTGTAAAATGGTGAGAATAAAAGAAGCTACCTCATAGGGTTATTGGGAGGATCAAATGGGATGACATGTGATAAGCACTGTCTAAATGTTAGCTATTATTATTAGATTATCATGCTATGCAAATATTAGCTGTCATTATAGGGGTTAGTAACTAGATCTGTTACTTCCTGGGTGAGGAAACTCCCTCTACCAATGAAGCTCTGCATCTGCCCTACAACTTTTAATCTTAGGGAATTTCCTAGACCACTGAGAGGCTGTGCTTTGCCTTGGGACAAGAAGAACTCGGACATTGTACCCAGGTTCTTTTGGTTTTGAGGTCAGCTCTCTGCTGCTATACTATGCTGCCATTTTCAAGTCACTGTTCTAATAAAGCGGGCCCAGAGCATTCTAGGAGCACAGACCTAGAGTTGGAAAGGAACCTAGAGGCCATTGAGTTCAAGCCCAGCATTGTCTGAATGCCTGCCTGCAGTCATCATCTGGATGCTAGCTTGAAAGGTTGAGATGGACATCCTCCTGTAGGCTGGGGCACTTTTAGACTGATGATTATCTCACTGGCCAGTCAGACTAGACTAGCTATGATACTGAAATAGTAGCTCTAAGGAGAAACTTAGGAGAAGAGACTTAGAATTCATACCTGAGAAGAGAGATGTAAGAAAGGAAAAAAAGTGAGGGTGTACGTACATGTGCATATGTGTGCATGCATGCACTTGTGGATGTGTGTGTGCATCTGTGTGTATGCATGCACCTGTGTAGTGTGCAATGCACACACATGTATGTGCACATGTATACTTGGGTATGCATACACATGTGCTTGGATATGTATGCATACACTTACATACATGCACATATGTACCTGTATGTATGCATATGTATGTACACATTTGTACTTGCTTATGCATGCGCATATGCACCTCTGTGTGTTTGTGAGGATGAGTGAAGAGCCATGAAATATGAGTATTGATTTGGCACCAAGTTGACTCTTCCTCAGATTCTCTGCACTTGCTTCTCTTGATCCTGAAGAACCAAGCAAAGTGGTTTTGTTCCGGGAGGGGCACCCGATTCTGTCATTTTATTCCTGTGTTGGAATGAAATGGTGGCTTTGAGAGGATTGGGGGAAAACCAAATAACCCACCCACCTGGAATATCTGTTCATCAAACTCCAGGGGCTGAGAAAGATCAAAGATCAAACTTAAATGAGGAGATGGAAAATCTTACGTGTACATGGAAGGCTCTGCTTGGCTTTACTGTGTTTCTTCCAAATGGCTGAGCTGCACATAGTGTCTTGATAGTATTGAGTGGAAGGGGATTCATAGTTAGACCCAAACTTGGCTCAGCCTAGGACAGCAGCATTGGACATTATCTCCACATCCTCTCTTGGGCTGCCCTCTGTTCCATCATCTCCTCCTGGTGCTCTCCCTGTTTTCCTTTATGCCCCCTCTGTTGTGAGGGTTGGAACTTCCCTCAGTGCCTTAGGTCTTCTTGGTCTGAAACAGCTGGCCATTAATAGGGTGGCACCTCTGCAAGGGGAAGTCCTCTTCTCCCATTGACCAACTAGACTCACCCTGGAGCCTCCACTTTGTGGACATGTGGCAGTTGACTTGTTAGGACTTCAAAACTATGCCCTCATCCTGGGTACCTCCATGCCCTCTCCCCGTACAACTTTGCAGATCCCTTTGGTATATTGATTTCCCATTAGATTATAAACTTCTTGAGGGCAGGGACTGTCTTTTTGCTTGTATTTGGATCTTCAGTGCTTCATACAGTAATCCTTCCTTCCTTCCTTCCTTCCTTCCTTCCTTCCTTCCTTCCTTCCTTCCTTCCTTCCTTCCTTCCTTCCTTCCTTTCTTCCTTCCTTCCTTCCTTCCTTCTTTCCCAATTGTCCCCTATCCTTGAGAATACCCTCTCTCTTCACCTCTTCCTCTTCAAACCCCAGTTTCCTTCAAGGCTCGGTTAAAGTGTCATATCCTGTAAGAAGATTTTTCCTTATTTTTCCAGTTGTTAGTGCATAACAAAATTAGTGTGATGTTAGTGCACAACACAAATTCATTTATATTTTACATCTATTTCATATTTACTTATATCCAAGTAGAAAGCCAATTCTTTGAGGGCAGGGAGTTTCCCACATCCAGGAAAAGTGGCACAGGACCTTGTATATAGAGTTGGACTCACAATCTTGAAGATCAATCAATTAAGCAGCACTTATTAAGTACTTAGCATATGATGGGCCCTGGAGAGACAACAATCCTTACTCTCAAGGAAATTATATTCTAATAGGTGAGAAAGCAAATACCTATGTAAGTATATATGAACAAATTCAAAGAGAATAAATCAAAATTACCTGAATACTACTAAAAGCAGCTAGGTGACCCAGTAATAGAGCACTGGATCTGGATTCTGGGAGGCCTGAGTTCAAATCCAGTCTCAGACACTTTCTAGTTGTGTGACCCAAGGCAAGCCACTTGACCTCTATTTGCCTCAGTTTTCTCATCTGTAAGATGTGGATAATAGTATCTACTTCCTAGGGTTGTTTTGAGTATTAAAAAGATAATATTGTTTTTAAAAAAGGGCTTAGCATAATGTCTGGTACATAAGTGCTATGTAAATGTTGGTTATTACTATTAATACAATAATATTAGAGGAAGGGAAAATATTAGCCATTGAGGATATCAGAAAAAGCTTCATGTGGAAGGTGGTGCATGGGAGAGAGGGATTGTATGGGACAGAGCTGAGGAGGAAGTACATCACAGGTATGGAGGACAGCCAAGGCAAAGGCTCTGAGATGGGAAATTGAGTATAGTGTCTAAGGACCAAAAAGAAGGCAAATGTAACTTTGTTGCAGAGTGCAGAAGGGGAGGTAATGTATGATGAGGGTGACTGTGAAGGGATTTAAAAGTGAAGATTTTGATTCAAGTCCTATTTCTGAGATTTACTGGCTCAGTGACCTGGGCAAGTCATTCTCTTGGTGCCCTCAGGCAACTCTCTAGGGCTCCATGCTGCAGAGCAGTTGCAGATCTGCTTTGGTAGAGAAAGTTTCCATATTATGAGTTCCCTATACCAATGAAATCATAGATCTGGTCCCCCTCCACCAGAATTCTCCCCCCCAAAGAAAGAAAAGAACCAGCCTCTAGCACAGTGATTGGTATATATTTAATAAAGACTTCTCTACTTGAATTTCTTGGATATGAGGATAAATGTCAAGATTCATGAAAATCAGATTCATCTGCTTGTCCTGCTTTCCCTTTCAATGAATCAATCAAGAAAAACAAATAAACAAAGTGCCTACTATGTCACAGGCACTGTGCTAAGCTTTTGTTGTTTTGCAGTCATTTATTTATTTTTTATGTCCAACTTTCTTTATGTCCAAATTTATTTAGTTATGTCCCACTCTTCGTTACCTCATTTGGGGTTTTCTTGACAGATGCTAGAGTGGTTATCATTTCCTTCTCCAGTTCATTTTACAGAAGAGGAAACTGATGCAAAAAAGGGTTAAATGACTTGCCCAGGGTCCCATAGCTATGAAGTCCCCGAAGGTGGATTTGAATTCATGAACTCCTGACCCCAGGCCTGGCACTCTATCCGCTATGGCACCACCTAACTGCTCAGGCAAGGCATGTAGTATCTTTTGAATACCAAGTTGAGAGCTGGGAGTAAGTTGAACACATAAAGGGGAATGAGATTCCCTGGAACCTCCTACCTTGCAGCATAGGCAAGTTTATCTAAGCCTTCTGACCTACCTCACTGAAAAACAACAAGAAACATTTCTGCTATTCAGCAGTTATAAATGTTGTTTCTGTTTGGGGGCCTAAGCCCCTTCCCCCAAACTTTTTATTATAAAATGATCAGATAACTGGGAAAGAAAGCAGAAAGCAGGATCACAAATGTAGACTGGAAGGGATTGTGGAGTTCCTTGAGTGCAGCCTTTTGTTTAAAGATGAGGACCCTGTAGGGGAGATAAAAGGGTATAAGTGAGCTTTACTCACATGAGATTTGGCTTAAGGAGGGAATAACACTCAATTGGGTATGGAAATCTATTTTACCCTGCAAGGGAAGGGGATAGGAGAGGGAAGATGGTAGAAGGGACAGCAAACTGGGGAAAGGGATAATCAGAAGCAAACACTATTGTGGGAGGACAGGTCAAGGGACAGAATGGAATAAATGGAGGGCAGGATAGAAGAGGGAAATGTGGTTAGTCTTTTACAACATAATTGCTATGGAAGTGTTTTACATGGCTACACGTGTATGACCTATGTTGAATTGCTTGTTTTCTCAGTGAGTATGGGTGGGGAGGGAAGGGAGAGACTATGGAACTCAAAGCTTTAAAAATGAATGTTAAAAATTGTTTTTGTATACAACTGGGAAGTAAGATGTACAGGCAATGGGGCATAGAAATCTATTTTGCCCTATAGGAAAATAGAAAGAAGGGGGAATGCAAGAACGGGGAGGGTGAGAGAAGGGAGGGAAAACTGGGGAAAGGGCTGATTGGGTTGCACACTGTCCTGGGGTGGGGGAAGGGGAAAGATGGGGAGAAAATTTGGAATTCAAATTTTTGTGGAAGTGAATGTTGAAAATTGAAAAATAAATTATATATGTATATATACATACACATACATACACACATATACATACGTATACACACACACACACACGCACACATATATATATAAAAGGACCTTGAAACCTAAAGAATTTAATAGACTTGCCTAGGGCCCTAGAGGTAAGAGCAAGGGTGTACAAATGGAGAACTGGCAGGGACGCCGGAAGCCAACCCTCTCATTTCCTGGATAAAGGCACTGAGTTCCAAGCAGGTAAAATCACTTGCCCAAGGTCATGCAGACAGAAGCGGAGTGTAGAGCCCAGGGACAGCATAGAGACCACAGTCCAATCCACATCATTTCTAAGATGAAAAACTAAAGCTGGGAGAAGTGAAATGACGTTTTCAGGGTTACACAGGTAGGAAACAGCACAGGTAAGATTTAAACCTGAGTGCACTAACTGTAAGTCTGCATTGTTTCCCCTTCATCCTGTTTCTACTTCCTTCCTAGACCAATGAGTTTGAAATCTCATAGGGTACATAAGAGCACTGGATATATTACAAGGTAGAGTATGGTGCCTTTGCCATACTATTACAGATCCTAACCAGGACAGAAGGCATCTAGGTGGTGCCATAGTGGATAGAGTGCCAGATCTGGAGTCAGGAACATTCATCTTTCTGACTTCAAATCTGATCTCAGATACTTACTAGCTATGTGACTCTGAGCAAGTCATTTCACCCTGTTTTCCTCAGTTTGCTCATCTGTAAAATAAGCAAGAGAAAGAAATGGCAAAACACTCCTGTGTCTTTGCCAGGAAAACCCCAGATAGGGTCACCGAGTCAGACACAACTGAAACATCTGAACAACAATCAAGACATGTACATTTTGTTTAAAATACTTGACTCCTTCATGTTCCTTTCATAACATCCACAAAATTTGGAGGTTTTGATTTTCCTTCTTCCTTCTCCATAGAGGCATCATCTGAATGAATAGGTTTCAAATGTCTGATGTTTTTGTGTTGTGAACCTTCCAACAACAGCCATTGTGACAGTCTGTGTCTTTGCCCACTGTCTCTCCTTGGCACCCAGGGGATTGCTGGCATGCCTGTATTATTGGTGGGAGTGGTGTTAACACACTCCATGCAATACCCAGCCTTTTAATTGCTAAGGCTTTTTGAAATAAAGTGACACTGATTCTCATCTGATTAATATTTATAGTTTTCACTTTGGGCTTTCTGCCAGATATCCTCATAATGTGAGTTGTTTTTCCTTCCCTCCTCTGCTCTGCTTCCTCTGTTCGAGGAGTTTATTTTCATAGATGTGTCTTTCTCTCCACCCCTCATCCCCCTGCCTCACTGCCCTCAAATCTAGCACTGACAGAGATTGCTTTAAATCACCCTAGTCCCACCGAGGATGACTTTTTAAACTAAGAGTTGAAATAAGTGACTGACCACATCATTTTTATTTTTTTTTTTAGCCTTAATGTCAGGGAAAACTTTCTAATTATGAGAGATATCTAAAAGAATAATGGGATATCTCAAGAGGCTGTGGCTTCCCCTTTCTGGGAGACTTCAAACAGAGGCTAGATGACCATTTATTCAGTATTTTATAGAGGATTCCTTTTTGGGGGGGTGGTATTCATTGTGGTAAATGTTTCTTGTACTCCAGTGCATCTCTGAGATTCTGTGATGCTGTGTGGGTGTTCACTTTGGATCAAAGCTGGAGGAAATCTTAGAGGTCATCTAGTTCAGTCACCTCATTTTACCAGTGAGGAAAACTGAGGTCTAAAGAGGTCAAGTGTTGCTAGTTGTTCAAGGTCACATAAATACGTGATAAATCATAGGTTTAGAGACTGAAAGTCTTTAAAGGTTATATAGTCAAATTCTCTTCCCCTGCTTCCTGGAAGTAAAAAAAACCCCAAACATTTTTAGAAGTAGATTTTTTTATAGTCTAATATCAATGCTCAGATCTTATAGGTTTACCTAGAATTCTGGCAATGATTTTGGTACAACCTTGAATGAAAAAGCAAGTTTCATTGAGTTCCTCTGAAAGTCTTTGCTTGTTTCCTGAGGATTAATTGGACCTTTTCACAGCAGTGAAACTGAGACTAGTGGAGGTGAAAAGGCTTGTCCCGCATCACACAGGTGGTAAACAGTTCCTTCAGGATTCAAAGCTGACTCCTCTAATTGCCAGTCCAGCATGCTGCACCATGAGTCTTGAGAGTTTAAAATCTCATCAGGGAGACAAGAGCACTAAATATACTACAAAGTAGAATGTGATGCAATAGTTTGTCAATTTCTGGCATTGCTTTCCATTTTTAACTATTATGTTCTGCACTTTGGTGTGACTGATCTTTGCAGGCTTGAATGAACTACGAAGTTCTTGACTTCCCCATACCAGTAACCACTGCAATACCTCTAACAGTCCCTAAAGAGTGCTCCTTAAGACCTACAACTTTTGCTCAGAGCTGCAACTTTTGCATGTTGCCTTGGAATAACATTCATTCTTAAAAATTACAAAATTAAAAACACAACAAAAGAGAAAGCAATGAAACATGTATATGTCATGAAATTCATCACTCAACTGATAGACAATTAAGGTGAGAAAACTAGTTCAATTTGCTTTCATCTGGTCACAATCAGATGTTCAGAGTCAGCCTCATGATAGTAGAAACGTGTTCACTTGTCTATTACTTTCATAGAATGAAAACATCTCAAAATAAATGCTTGCTTCAATTAATTTGTGTAGGACTGTGAGTAACTTGTCCAAACTCACAGGGGTAGTGACCTGAATCAAAGTTCTCTGAAGCCAGCACCAGCACTCATTCCATTGTACCATGGAAGATACCTCCCTAACAAGGTAATCATATCCAAATATGACTTAATGCAGTTGACAAGTGGTCTTCCAGCATTTTATAAAGATCCAGTTTGAGACAGACACCATAACTTCATGGCAAGATCAGAGTGACCATTTTTTGAATAAGAAAATGAAGGATATTTGTTCTCTTTTAAATTTGTTCTCTTTTATCAAGAGATATCTTGAGTAACAAATGAAGGTTCTAGAAATCACATCATAAAACTTGAATTTTCCTTTGGTGACAGATTAATTTTAAAATATGTCAATGGATGGTATAATATGGAAAGGACACTGAGGCTCAGTTTATTTATCTAAAGAATGTAGGGTTTGCACTCAATGCATCATTAACTCTAAGTTCTATCCCAGTTTAAATCTATAATAGCCAACATTAACTCGAAGTTCTATCCCAGTTTAAATCTCTAATAGCCAACATGTAGTGTTTTAAGGTTTCCAAGAAACTTTGCATATGTTCTCTCATTTGGATATCACAGTAATCCTTCCAGGTTAGAGGTATTATTACCACTCCCTTTTTACTGATGAAAAAACTGAGGCACAGAAGAGTTAAGTGATTACTCCAGGATTGGTTAGTTCTTAAGTGTCAGAGACAAGATTTGAACCTAGGCTTTTGTAATTACAAAGTCTAGTTATTTAGCACATAGACTAAAAGGGAAACTCCAAACTTAGTATATATGGTAGAAAAGATACTAGGGTTAGTATCAGAAAACCTAGGTTTGAAACTTGTCTTTGCTACTTACACACTTGGTGACTTTGGGCAAGGTCTCAGTTTTTGTTAATATAGAAAGTTAATATAGAAAGTGAGAAGAGAAAGTTAATATAGAAGGCCTGATGGGTTTCTGCTGCTGAGTGCTCGCCATATTGGTGCTGACACTGGACTGACACTAGACCATTGCAGCTTTCAACGGCTGAACTAGGGGGCCCAGTGGATTGTTCTGGACCTCAAGTTAGGAAGACCTGAGTTCAAATCCTTCCTCAGATACTTAGCAGCTGTGTAACTCTGGACAAGATGCTTACACTTACTCTTTCTCAGTTTCCTCATCAGTAAAATGGGAATAATAATAGCACTTTTCTCCCAAGGTTGTTGTAAGGATAAAATGAAGTGATATTTGTAAAGACCTTTGCATACATTAAAGCACTGTTTAAAAACTAATGAGAAGTTGCTTATAATTACAATAATATTTGCTCGTTATAATGAACATTTGATCATCATCATCATCATCATCAACACATTTAAAAATGAGTAATTCACCAGCCTCAGCATTCCCAGTAGCAGAACCATAGGCATCTGACTCCACCACCAGCAGACTCAGAAATCCAGAGCCATAAGAGTCATTGAGTCTAGTCCCCTCATTTACAGAGGAGAATACTGAGATCTGGACAAGCAGAGTGGCTTGCCTCTGTTCTAAAGAACAGAACAGCAATTTGAACCCAGGTCTTTCAACTCAAGATCCAGGTTTTTTTTCCACTCTCAATTTTGGGAAAGTCACTACACTCCCATGGGCTTCAGTTTCCTCCTCTATAAAATGAGGGGGTTGGATCTGAGGTCCCACCTAGCTCTGAATCTCTGATTCTATGAAACATTAAGAGCTAGGAGGCTGTCAGGTAGAAAAGAAAAGACCAAGAATGATTTGGAGGAAGGAAGGCTGTGTTGCAGAGGACTGTGACTTTCCCTCCTCCTCTGCTTTCTTCATCATGTTTTCCTTTTCTATTGGGGGAAGAATACAAGAAACTAGCTTAAGCTGTCAAAAGTTAAGGGAAAAGATAGTTTGAGAGTCATTAGACCTTGGATATAAATAAGAACTCTCATTTAATATAGAACTTTAAAGTTTGCAAAGCATTTCACATATCCTTTGAATCCTCACAACCACTTTGTGAACTAGGTGTTTTTACTATTCCCATTTTAGAGATTAGGAAACTGAGGCTGAGAGATAAGTGACTTTTGCAGGACCACAGACAGCTAGCAAGTGTCCAAAGCAGTATTTACTGTGCCTTGATTATGGCTCAGACTCCCAACTTTGTTATCATGGAGCTCTTTAAAAAGGCTAGATTCTCATCTGCCTAGGGATAGTTTCAGTATGGGCAAGTCTCCTGGGGTGATGAGCCTGGGGCCCTTGGTAAGCTCTAAAGGGTCTTTCTTATTGGGTAATTCCCAGAGGCATTCCTGTCCATTTACAATGAAAGTATACTAGCTATGAATTCTCCAGTTTTTATTGGAAGACAGACTAACCTTATTTCCCTCATCACTCCTTATGTGGGAGTCATGGATGCAAATCTCATGGTGGGTGGAGTCATGTAGAAGACTGCTGTTTCCTAATGCTTCTGAGACTCCATTCTCTCTTTGTCTAAGACTACAAAGAACTAACAGATACATTCTTTGTTGGTACTGCTAAATGGAAGATTTGGATCAAGAGGGAGTGCTCTTTCCCTCTTTGTTAAATTTTAAACCCAGAAAAATCAGTTTTTATTACATTTCTTCAGCCAAAAAGGATGTTCCTAAGTCTTTTGGGTGTTGATGTTCATTTTCCAAGGCAAAACTCTCTGTCTCCTTGGCTCTCACCTCTATTTACTGCTGCACCTACTGAGTTGCATCTCCTCAGTTTTCAGAACTTGGGTGGGTGGCAGTAATGAAAGGGTCTTCAAAATGTTTATGGATCTTTGATGTTTGAAAAACATCAAATTCCAATGAATAGGCACCAGTCTGTTTCCAAAGTGAGGGGAAAAGAGGTTACCAAAATTTTGCCATATAGGTCTTCAGGAGGCACTCAGTTTGTGTTTTGAGACTTAATAAAATGATTCATTCATCCTTCTGACAACTCTCTGGAGTTGCAAAGAAAGGGCTCATGTACAAGTGGCAGAGAGAGTTTCTTTAACAATGGTTCCCTTTACCAGTGAAACCACAGGCCCAATTTCGTCTCTATTTCATCTCTACTGTCTAGAATAGCAGTGTGAGGTGGTGGAAAGAATGGGGACCTGGGTTTGAATACTGCCTCTTCCTTTTATTGTCACTTAGTTTTTCTAGGTCTCAGTTTCCCTATCTGTAAAATATCAAGTCTCATATAAAGAAAATATAAAATGCAAAAAAAAGTCTTGGAAAAAATAGCATCTAATGTTCTTTCCAGCTCTAAATCTGTGCTCAGATGGTATAAAACAAATTGGTGGTGAAGATAAAAAGGTCAAAAGGAAAGAAAAGAAAACCCACAGTTCTTCTGAATTTTTAAACGATTTGTTACTTTTGGTGGGGAGGTCACAGATCAGGAGCTTTCTAAATTCTACTTTAAGTTCATTTGATTTGCCTCTCAACACCAAGGTTTGCCTGGAGTGAGCTTGGTTGCTATCCAGTGGCCCAAGGGTGCTGTTGGGTTAAGGCTCAAAGGAGCTGTCCACTTCGTAGTACTAGAGAATGTTGGGGGTGTTCCCCTTTCACACCCTTGCCCCAGTTCTTTCTGTGTTTCTTCTCTGGTCCCACTGATGCTCCACTTCTGCTGCCTTGGGCCAGTCTCTCTCCACCCCATCCCCCATTAGTCCTCAACCCAAGAAGTTGCACCCTGAATGCGAATATCTGGCCGAGGAGGAGAGATGCTTGAAAGTCACTGAAAAACTTGAGGCTCCTGCATGGGGTACGTCCACTCCAACTTCCACACCTCAGTCTTAGTTGGCCTACCACCTCCTCTAGGGCCCTTTCCTCTTCTGGCTCCATGCCCTGGCTCCTTCCATAACCGCTGGAATGGGGACTGCCTGCTCTAGAAGTCCCCTGCCCTTGAGTCCATCCCTTTCTTCCCACTGAGACACGCGCTCCTTAATCCCTCCTCCTCAATCCCCCCTGTTGCCGGGGCAACGGTCCAGACGAGCAGGTGATGCATTGACAGGGAGCAGATGGTCCCCCGCGGAGGCGAGCGCGGCTGCGACAATGAGACCCCCAGATCGATCTCCGAGCGGCCCTCCCCCCAAGCCCGCACCTCGGCCTTCTCTTGCAGCCAGAGACAATTTGAGGGGTGAGAAGGCGTCCATATTGGAGGCGACTGACAAATTTCCTCTGGAATTTTGGCAGCCTCATCTACTTTTCCTGACTCCCAGCACTGATCTTGGTGTTAATAAATACCTCCCCCCTCACAGATACACAGAGGGGAGGCCTCCTTTTCAAGCCTAGACCCTATTCCAGCCAAATGATTTATTTCTACTGGGAAAGCTGGGATAAATGTCCAATACCTTCCCCTTACCCCGCTCTGCTCCCCCTCTCTGTTCCCTGCGGGCAATAAGTATTCAATCACTCCTAGGCTAGAGAAATAGATTCACCTCCCCCCCCTCACCCCCGCGCTTGCCACCCCTCTATCCTCCCCCAACCTCTCCAGTCTTTTCTTCTGGAGCTTGCATTGACATAGGATAAATGTATTCAGACATACGTGTCCCCTCTGCTTTACCATCTTTTAGGTGGCTTCACTCAGTCTTTCTCTCTTGGAATTTCAAAAATAAATCACTCTTCCCTGGTGCCTACCCTGCCCCCCCCCCATTCACACACACACACACACACACACACACACACACACACACACACACACACTCCTCCCATTCATCTCCACCTCCCATTCCCCTTTCTCTCCCCACCCAGCCTAAGCCCTTCTTTACTCTATTTACTGCTGTGGGCAAATGGGGAGGGTGGGGGGAGACTTCTCGGGAGGGCACAAAAAAAACTGTTAGCCACTATTCACAATTTTAATACTAACTTCATAGCTGTCACATAAATTCATGGGCCTCCTTGCCGTATTATAGCAAGCCAGTTCTTTAAAAGGGAAAAGGAGGGGAAAAAAAGATCTCCAAGCCCCCTGGTTGGCTATGGTAACTGCATTTGATTTTGCAGGTGGTTTTGGAAGTCCTTGCTACAGTAACTGCATATACCGCTAGCTGCCCCATAGCGTGCTTAAAAAAAGCTCCCCCCTTTTTTATTTTACAGTAGATAAAAATGCCTTCTTTTAAGGCAATGAAGAGAGAGAAGTGGGGGTGGAGGGGTGAGAGGAGGACTTGTGAATGCAGCCCAGACAATACAGGGTCACCAAGCTGTCGAAACTGATGTCATAGTGGAGATGCGGGGCCAGGCACACAGAGGGCTGCTTGTTTCTGGCTTCTTAGAGAGCCTGGTCTAACGCATGTAGCACTTTTCGAACAGGTTTAGGACAAGTGGCTAAGAAAGAACTCTTCACAATAAACTCTTTCCCGGTAGTCTTTCGGCCGCAAACACCTGTGAGTTACAAAAGGGGGAGTTTCGAGAGACAAAGAAAGGAGGGGGCCAAGCCATTGTGTGCAAGTTACGCTGCATGTACCCGACTGCTTATAATAGTGGCTCGTTGTATTTTTTAAAACTTGTTTCAGGTCCTTGCTGTGCAAACTTACAATGAGAAAAGAAGCATTAGCTTCGTCTAGTGTCTAATAATGAGTTTCTCAAAGGGCCCCAACCCATTTGGAGTATTCATTTAGATCGGCTCCTTAAATGAGATAGTGTTGGCTGGGCCCTGCTTCTGGTCCTCAAGGAAAAGAGAAAAAACAACAACAACTAAGTGTGGAGGGAAGATAAGTTAGAAACACACACACACACACACACACACACACACACACACACACAGAGACTCAGGCTTGTTGAGAAGTTAGAATTTTAGCTTATTCATCCATAAAAATGGAAAAGCCTCAAATTGATCTGAAAAAAAAAATTTGGTCTTTTGAAACTTTGATTACTTTATTCTGATTTCGTGTCCTGTTCATATTTCTATTCTTTTCTCTCTCTTCTAGTAAATTTCATTCTTTCCATTTTGGCTTCTCACTTTGCCTGCTGTCTATATTCCCCTTTGCCAGACTTCCTCCCCCCCCCCCACCCCGTCCACCCTCTGTACTCCTAATCTGTTTTCCCCATTGACTTTTACATTTTTCCTTGCCCTCCTAGTCTGGTTATCATCCTCTTGAGCATCCCAAACAGCTTACTCCATTATTTCCTGCAAAGAGCTTTCAGGGGATGGTGTTAGGTGATTTTTTTATAATATCGTATCACCAGAGGATTTGGAGTTGCAAGAGAATTTCAAAATGTTCTGGTCCCATCAGTGTATTAGAAGGAATCCTGGTTTTGGAATCAAGAGGACTTGAGTTCCAATCCTGCTTCCATTACCTGTCACCTATGTCATGGTGGCTAAGTCACTTTACTTCCATGATCCTGAGCTCTGTTCTTGCTCTTGAGCTACGATATTGATTCTTTTATTAATTTATTTGGTTTCAGTTTTCTACAATCACTTCTATAAGTCTTAGATTTTTCTCTGATTCCTTTTTTAACTTGACTGTATTTTATTTTTCACATTTATTTATTTTTTTAAATTTATGGAGTAAAATAAGCATTTCCATAACATAGTATGGTAAAAAGATGATTGTATATGAAATTGCAGATCTATTATGTGCAACTTGTTATTTCTTTTAAATTTAATATTTAATAAAGTTATCATGTAAATTTTTTAAGCTTGAAAAGAATCCAATGTCTTTTCATCCAAAGTCCTACATGATTTGCAGGAGCAGTGATGGAAACTGGTCTGGTTCCACATCATGCCCTTCCCCATGTTCTAGGGGGAACAGCAAGGAGATGGAAGTGTCCATGAAAAACTCCAACTTTGAAGCAAAGATCCTTTTCCAGACAATTTTATAGAGACATGGAATGGTATGGTGGAAAGAACAAAGGATTAGGACCCAGGTTCAACTTCAGCTCTTCTATGTGACCTTAGCCAAGTTATTTCACTTGTCTGGGCCTCAGTTTCCTCAGCTGGAAAATGAGAGTGATGGACTGGATGATGTTCAAGGTTCTTTTCAGTTCTAAACCTGTGATCTTGGCTATGAGCCCTTGGCCAAGTTAAATCCCCTCTATGGGCTTCAGTTTCCTGAGTTATAGAATAGAGCAGTTGACTGCCAAAATCTATGATTTGTAAGGGTAACAGAAGGTATGAGTTGGGACCTGAGGAAGGTTCTCTGGCATTAGGCTTGGGCCTCGAGTTCTCCATCTATAAAATGAACAGACTGAGTTCCATGATCGCCAAGTTTCCTTTCAGTTCTAAATTGATATATTAATCAGTAAACATTAATTAAATCGTACTATGTGCAAAGTTCTGTTCTAGGTTCTGGGACTACAAAGACACACTTGAAATTGTTTTTACCCTCCAGAGCTTATGTTCATGTGTGTGGAAGAAAGATCTGGGTTCAAGTCCCACTTTTGATAAGCAGCTAGAGTAGCACAATCAGCGCTCCCTCACTCAAAACAAAGTTAAGTGCAAGTCATGTCATTATTTTTCTGATGGCAATGAAGGACGAACACACACCTAGAGTAGCACAATGTACAAAGAAGTCACACTATCTAGGATGATGACAACAACAGCAGCAAAGATGACCAGAGTGATAGCTCATATTTATAAATTGATAATCATAGCAAATAGCCCTTTAAGGTTAGCAAAGCGTGTTACACATATTACCACAATTGATTCTCACATTGTGAGGTAGGTGTGTTTATGATCTCAATTATACAGATGGGGAAACTGAGGACAGAGAAGGTAGGCATGGGCCAGGCACCATGCTAAATACTTTATAGTTATCTCATTTGATTCTCACAACAACCTTGGGAAGTAGGTGCGACTATTATTATCCCTACTTTATAGATGAAGAAACTGAGTCAAACAAATGTTAGGTGACTTGGTTAGGGTCACATAGCTAGTAAGTGTCTGAGGTAGAATTTAATCTGCAAGTCCAGTGATTGATCCTCTATGCCCTCTAAGGGAGACTGCATACTATTCCTCTTTGTGTACCTTGTGCTCCATCTAAATAGGAGCCTTGAACATGTCTCATGGTTTGTTACTTACATGTTTTTCTTTAGGTGCCACCACCTTCATGAAGCCTACCTGTCCCTCCCCTTCACTGTATTTTTCTCCCTCAAAATATTATCTGATTTCCTTATCTGTATTTAAACTTTTCTGTCTGCTACTTAAAGTTTTTCATAATTTGACTCCAACAATCCTTCCAGATCAATTTCACAGAACTCCTTATAGCCTCAAAGCATATCTCTTCCAACAGATTGCCCCCTCTGTTGTCTCCATTCTATCATTTAGCTTCAATCTCTCCTTTCTCATGGCTGCTTCTCTACTACAAATACATCTCCTCACCTTTCTCCAAGTCCCCTCACTTGCTCTTTTCCTCCCCACTAACTATTGTTCTGGATTTCTTCTGCTTTATGTGGCTAAACTCCTTGAGAAGTCCATCAATAATCAGATAAAAATCCATTTTCTCTCTTCTCACTCTTTCCTTAACCTCCCAATGGAATGTAATATTCTTGACGTCAGGGAATGTTTTCATTTCTGTCTTTATAATTCTAGCACACAGTTGTTATTTGTCCTTCATTTTCAAAGAAGACCAAAGAGTGATATCTTGACTTGTGTGTAAATTAGATTTAAGTGAGCAGACAGTAGGCACATAAAAGTTTCTGAATTAATATGGATCTTTGTGGATTTTAAGCTCCTGCAATCTTGAGCATGCTGGGAAAATGAAGGGATTGGACATGACCATCTCTAAAATATTTTCAACTCAATCTTCAGCACCATGATCAATATCAGTCAACATTAGACATGGAAGCCAAAAAAAAAAATCTAATGTGATCGTAAGCCATATTGAGACACCTTGCATCCAGAATAAATCATTGACAATAGTTGTATTCTGCCCACACTGGGCTAGATACTGCTCTTGGTAGCACATTCTAAGAAGGAATTGAATGGTGACTAGGATTGTGAGAAGGCTAGACTCTATGCCATGTGAGGGTCACTTGGAACTGGCCAAATTTAGCCTAGAGATGAAAAACAAGAATATTGTAGCCATTTTCAAGTATTTGGAGACCTATCACAATGAAGATAGGTTTTATTAGTTTTGCTTGATCCAAGGGGGGTAGAATGAGCAGCTTAACACACAGTAGGTACTTAATAAATGCTTATTTGCTTTCTCTCTGAGCCTTGGTCTCCTCAGTTGTGAAGGATTTGCATTAGATGATTGACTCTAAATCCATGGGCTATGAATGATTTTTCTGAGATATCTCACTTAGTGTCAAATGGAGAACAGTATGAAACATTTTCAAGTCTTAACCATTCCTTTCTTCAAGTGTGTTTCAAGTGTGTTTATCATGGGGGGAAAGGATTGTACTTGAAGCTTCTGTGAAGGGGAAAGATCTCAACTGATTCTCCCGCATTCCTTTTCTTTAGTTCACTTGCTTGTAGGCTACAGTGTTGGATATTTTTTGCTGTGAGTTCAGTTTCATCAAAACTTTTATGGATTTCTTTTAAGGGGATAGAGGATGCTGTGCAAAGCTTTGTGTATGAACTCAAGGCTTTCATTTCATCTTGATGGACCATCTTGCTCCTGGAGATCTTCTTTAGGAAGTACTTCCAAAAGCTCAATCGGAGAGATGCAGTGTGGTACAGCAGATAGAGTGTTAGCTCTGGAGGCAGAAGGCCTGAGTTCAAAACTCACATTGGATCTTTACGAGATGGCCTTCAAGGTCCCCTTTCAGTCTATGCTTCTATTCCCTCTAAACCTCAGTTTCTTCTGCATCAATCAACAAATATTTATTAAGTGATTACTATGTACCAGGCACCAGAGAGATGAATACAAAGAATAAAACATTCCCTTCCTTCATTTTTTCCCAATTTAAAAAAAATTTTTATTTAAAGTTTTGAGTTCCAAATTCTATCCTTCTGTTCCTCCCTGAGATGGAAAGCAATCAGATGTAGGTTATACATGTCTAATTACATAAAACATTTCTGTATTAGTCATTTTGTTCAAGAAGATTGGAACAAAAAAAATGAAAGAAAGTGAAAAATCACATGCTTCAGTCTGTTTTCAGTCAATATCAGTTCTTTCCCCGGAGCCAGATAGTACGCTCCATCATTTGTCTTTTGGGATTGTCTTGGGTCATTTCATTGCTGAGAATAACTAACTCATTCATGGTTCTTCATCAAACAATATTGCTGTTACTGTATACAGTCTTCTGGTTCTATTCACTTCACTATTCATCAGTCTATGTAAGACTTTCCAGGTTTTTCTGAAATCACCCTGCTTGTCATTTCTTACAGCAAAATAATGTTCCATTATAATCATATAACACAATTTGTTTAATTATTCCCTGGTTGATGAGTATCCCTTTGATGTTCAATTCTTAACCACCACAAAAAGACTGCTATAATTATTTTTTATTTTTAATTCATTTATTTGTTTTCAACATTCATTTCCACAAAATTTTGAGTTCCAAATTTTCTCCTCATTTCTCCCCTCCCCCACCCCAAAATGTCTAGCATTCTAATTGCCCCTATCACAAATCTGCCCTCCCTTCTAACATCCCTCCCTTCCCTTATCCCCATCTTCTCTTTTGTCCTGTGAGGCAAGAGAAATTTCTATACTCCATTACCTGTATTTCTTATTTTCTAGTTGTATGCAAGAACAATACTCAACGGCTGTTCCTAAAACTTTGAGTTCCAACTTCCCTTCCTTCCTCCCTCCCCACCCATCCCCATTGGGAAGGCAAGCAATTTAATATAGGCCAAATCTGTGTAGTTTTGCAAATGACTTCCATAATAGTCGTGTTGTATAAGACTAACTATATTTCCCTCCATCCTATCCTGACCCTCATTTCTTCTATTCTCTCTTTTGACCTTTTCCCTCCCCAAGAGTGTTGACTTCTAATTGCTCCCTCCTCCTATTGCCGTGTCTTCCATCACCCCCCCCGCTTGTCCCCTTATCCCCCACTTTCCTGCATTGTAAGATAGGTTTTCATACCAAAATGAGTGTGCATTTTATTCCTTCCTTGAGTCAAACGTGAAGAGGGTAAGCGTCATGTTTTCTCTCTTACCTCCCTCCTTTTTCCCTCCTGAAAAGTCTTTTACTTACCTCTTTTATGAGAGATAATTTGCCCCATTCCATTTCTCCCTTTCTCCTTGCAATATATTCCTCTCTCACCCCTTAATTTCATTTTTTTAGATATGATCTCATCCTATTCAACTCACCCCCCCCCCCCCGTAATCCCACCAACTACCCAGACACTGAAAAAAGTTTCAAGAGTTACAAATATTGTCTTTCCCTGTAGGAAAGTAAAGAGTTCCACTTTAGTAAGTCCCTTATGATGTCTCTGCTGTTTACCCTTTCATACTTCTCTTGATTCTTGTGTTTGAAAGCCAAATTTTCTTTTCAGCTCTAGTCTTTTCATCAAGAATGTTTGAAAGTCCTCGATTTCATTGAATGATCATTTCCTCCCTGAATTATTGCACTCAGTTTTGTTGGGTAGGTGATTCTTGGTTTTAGTCCTGGTTCCTTTGACTTCTGGAATATCATATTCCACACCCTTTGATCCCTTAATGTAGAAGCTGCTAGATTCTGTGTTATCCTGATTGTATTTCCACAATACTCAAATTGTTTCTTTCTAGCTGCTTGCAATATTTTCTCCTTAACCTGAGAACTCTGGAATTTGGCCACAATGTTCCTAGGAGTTTCTCTTTTTGGATCTCTTTCAGGGGGTGATTGGTGGATTCTTTCAATATTTATTTTGCCCTCTGGTTCTAGAATATGAGGGCAGTTTTCCTTGATAATTTCATGAAAGATGATGTCTAGGCTCTTTTTTTGGTCATGGCTTTCACGTAGTCCCATAATTTTTAAATTGTCTCTCCTGGATCTATTTTCCAGGTCATTTGCTTTGCCAATGAGATAGTTCACATTATCTTCCATTTTTTTCATTCTTTTGGTTTTGTTTTGTGATTTCTTGGTTTCTCATAAAGTCATTAGCTTCCATCTGTTCCATTCTAATTTTTTAAATTATTATTTATTTATTTTTTAATGTTCTACAATCACTACCAAAGAACTTAGTTTTGTACCACCCCCACTTACTCCCCATCATCCCCCTCCCTCCCCAAGATGCCATACAATTCTATATAAGATATACATATACTTTCCTGTTGAATACGTTTTCACTACAGTCATGCTGTGTAGATGAACTAAAATAAATGGAAGAAATCATATAACAAATCAAAACATAACACACACACACAAATGATCTGTTACATTCTGCAAATGAATTCCATAGTTCTTTCTCTGAGTGTGGAAGGCATTTTGTCTTAGAAAACCATTGGGAATTATTTTTTTTTTTAAGTTCTTGTGTTATTACGAAGTTCCAAGTCTACCAGAAAAAACTTTCGCACACTGTGGTCATTGCTGTGTACAAAGTTCTCCTGGTTCTTCTCCTTTTGCTCAGCAACAGATCATATAAGTCCTTCCGGGCCTCTCTGAAGTCTTCTTGTTCATCATTTCTTATGGCACAATAGTACTCCATTACATTCATATACCATAATTTATTCAGCCATTCCCCAACTGATGGGCATCCCCTTGATTTCCAGTTTTTGGCAACTACAAAGAGTGCTGCTATAAATATTTTTGTACATGTGGGACCCTTTCCCATCTTTATGATCTCTTGGGGATACAATCCTAGTAACGATATTACTGGGTCAAAGAGTATGCAAATTTTTGTAGCCCTTTGGGCATAGTTCCAAACCTCTCTCCAGAATGGTTGGATGAGCTCACAGCTCCACCAACAATGAATTAGTGTTCCAACTCTCCCACACCCTCTACAACATTCATCATTTTCCTGTTTTATCATGTTTGCCAATCTTATAGGTGTGATGTGGTACCTCAGAGTTGTTTTGATTTGCATCTCTCTAATCAAATGTGATTTAGAGCATTTTTTCATATGATTATACCTATCTTTAATTTCTTCCTCTAAAAATTGCTTATTCGTATCCTTTGACCATTTATCAATTGGGGAATGTCTTGTATTGTTGTACATTTGACTGAGTCCTCCATATATTCCAGAAATGAGGCCTTTATCCCCGAGATTAGCTATAAAAATTCTTTCCCAATTTACTACATCCCTCTGAATTTTGGTTGCATTGGGTTTGGTTGTGCAAAAACTTTTCAGTTTAATGTAATCAAAGTTATCCATCTTGCATTTCATAATGCTTTCTATCTCTTCTTTAGTAAAAAATTCTTTCCTTCTCCATAAATCTGATAAGTACACTATTCCTTGCTCCTCCAGTTTGTCCATGGTATCAATCTTTATACCTACATCATGTGAGAACATCTCTTTGAAAAGGAAAATTGAACAAATGGAAAAGGAAGTACAAAAATTAACTGGAGAAAATCGCTCCCTAAAAGGAACAGTAGGTCAAATGGAAAAGGAAGCACAAAAATTAACTGGAGAAAATAACTCCTTAAAAGGAAAAATTGGATAGATGGAAAAGGAGATGCAAAAATTAACTGAAGAAAACAATTCGATAAAGATTAGACTTGGGCAAGTAGGAACTGGTGACTCAATAAGACAGCATGAATCAGTCAAACAAAATCTAAAGAATGAAAAGATAGAAGAAAACGTAAAATATCTTATTGGAAAAGCAACTGACCTGGAAAATAAATTCAGGAGAGAAAATTTAAGAATTATTCACCTGCCAGAAAGCCATGATAAAAAAAAGAGTCTGGACAATATCTTCCAGGAAATCATCAAGGAAAACTGCCCAGAAGTGCTAGATCCAGACTGCAAAATAGTCATTGAAAGAATCTATCGTTCACCTCCCGAAAGGGATCCCAAACTCAAAACCCCAAGAAATATCATTGCCAAATTCCAGAACTATCAAGTGAAGGAGAAAATACTACGGGAAGCCAGAAAGAAACAATTCAAATATTGAGAAACTACAGTCAGAATCACACAGGTCCTTGCAGCTTCTACATTAAAAGACTGAAGGAATTGGAATCCAATATTCTGTAAGGCAAAGGAGCTGGGACTACAACCAAGGATCAACTACCCAGCAAAGTTCAGCATAACATTTCAGGCAAGGAAAGGTCATTCAGTGAAGTTAAGGATATCCAGACCTTCTTGACAAAAACACCAGAACTTAATAGACAATTCAATCTTCAAATGCAGGTCTCAAGAGAAGCATAAAAAGATAAACAGGGGAGAAAAAGCCTTGTTACTCAATTTGGGCAAATGCTTTACTTCCCTATAAGGGAAGATGATACCTGTTAATCTTGAGAATTGTGTATCTATTATGAAATATAAAAGGGATATACATAGAGGGAATGGGTATAAAGTAAATGATGTCATGTTAAAAATATGATTTAAGTATGCAAAGGGATTGTAACAGGAGGTGTGAACAGAAGAAAGCAGAAAATGGTAAATTACATCACAGGAAAAAGTACCAAATTATAGTAGAGGGAAAGAGGGGAGGGTGATGAGCATTGTTTGAAAGGTACTCTCATCTGATTTGTTTCATGGAGGGAACAATAAACTTAAGTAGATAATCGTAACTAGCTCATAGGCAGTAGGAGGGGAAGGGGGAAGAAAGGGAAGGGAAGCTAAAAGGGAGGGAAGAATCAGTAAGGGTAAAGGGGGAGTAAAAGGGAGGGATGCTAAAAGAAGGAAGGGAACCCTGCAGGAAGAGGTGGTGAAAAGTGAAAACTATTGAGGAGGGGAAGGGAGACAGGAGAGCTAAAAGCACAAATGGTGGGAAAGAGGATGAAGGGAAATACAGAGATCGTAATCATAACTGTGAATGTGAATGGAATGGACTCTTCCATAAAATGGAGATGGATAGCAGAATGGATTAAAAGCCATAATCCAACAATATGTTGTTTACAAGAAACATATTTGAAACAGGGGGATACACACAGGATAAAGGTCAAAGGTTGGAGCAGAATATATTGTGCTTCAGCTGATGTAAGAAAAGCAGGAGTACCAATTCTAATCTCAGACAAAGCAAAAGCAGAAATAGATCTAATCAAAAGAGATAAAGATGGAAGCCATATCCTGCTAAAAGGCACCATAGACAATGAAGCAATATCATTACTAAACATGTATGCTCCAAGTGATATAGAATCCAAATTCTTAGAAGAGAGGTTGGGGGAGTTGAAGCAAGAAATTGATAGCAAAACTATACTAGTGGGGGACCTCAACCTCCCCCTCTCTGAACTTGATAAATCTAACCTCAAAATAAATAAGAAAGAGGTTAAGGAGGTAAATAAAACCCTGGATAAGGTAGATATGATAGATCTCCGGAGAAAATTGAATGGGAACAGAAAGGAATATACCTTTTTCTCAGCAGTACATGGCACATTTACAAAAATTGACCAAGTACTAGGACATAAAAACCTCACAATCCAGTGCAGAAAGGCAGAGATAATCAATGCATCCTTCTCAGATCATAATGCAATAAAAATTATATGTAATAAAAGGCCATGGAAAGACAAACCAAACTGGAGACTAAATAATCTAATCCTAAAGAAGGAGTGGGTTAAAGAAACAATCAACAACTTCATTCAAGAGAATGACAATAATGAGACAACCTACCAGATCTTATGGGATACTGCAAAAGTAGTTCTTAGGGGAAGTTTTATATCTTTGAATGCCTACATAAATAAAATAGAGAAAGAGGAGATCAATGACTTGGGCATGCAGCTGAAAAAGGTAGAAAAAAAACAAATTGAAAATCCCCAAGTAAATACCAAATGAGAAATACTGAAAACCAAGGGAGAGATTAATAAAATTGAAGTTAAGAAAACTATTGAATTAATAAATAAAACCAATAGTTGGTTTTATAAAAAAACTAATAAAATTGATAAACCTTTGGTCAATTTGATTAAAAAAAGAAAGAAGAAAATCAAATTACTAACATTAAAAATGAAAGAGGTGAACTCACCTCCAATGAGGAGGAAATTAAAACAATAATTAGAAATTACTTTGCACAATTTTATACCCACAAATTCGATAATTTAAACGTGATGGATACAAATTACAAAATTGCCCAGATTAACAGAAGAAGAAGTTGAATACTTAAACAACCCCATCTCAGAAAAAGAAATTGAACAAGCCATCAATGAACTCCCTAGGAAAAAAATCTCCAAAGCCAGATGGATTTACAAGTGAATTCTATCAAACATTTAAAGAACAGTTAATTCCAATACTATACAGACTATTTTTGAAAATTGGGGAAGAAGGAGTCCTCCAAAATTCTTTTTATGATACAAATATGGTTTTGATGCCTAAACCAGGAAGAGACAAAATGGAGAAAGAAAATTATAGACCAATTTCTCTAATGAATATAGATGCAAAAATTTTAAATAAGATTTTAGCAAAAAGAATGCAGCATCTTATCATGAGAATAATTCATTATGATCAGATAGGATTCATACCAGGAATGCAGGGCTGGTTCAATATTAGGAAAACTATTAGCATTATCGATCATATCAACAACAAAACTAACAAAAACCACATGATTATCTCAATAGATGCAGAAAAAGCTTTCGACAAAATATAACACCCATTCCTATTAAAAGCACTAGAGAACATAGGAATAAAGGGAACTTTCCATAAAATAATAAGCAGTATCTACCTAAAACCTTCAGCAAGCATTATATGCAACGGAGATAAGCTAGATGCATTTCCAACAAGATCAGGTGTGAAACAAGGATGTCTATTGTCACCACTATTATTCAATATGGTACTAGAAATGTTAGCTGTAGCAATTAGACATGATAAAGAAATTGAAGGAATAAGAATAGGCAAAGAAGAAACTAAGTTATCACTCTTTGCAGATGATATGATGATATACTTAGAGAATCCCAGAGATTCAAGTAAAAAACTACTTGAAATAATAAACAACTTTGGCAAAGTTGCAGGTTACAAAATAAACCCACACAAATCTTCTGTATTCCTATATATTAGCAACAAAGTCCAATAGCAAGAGATAGAAAGAGAAATCTCATTTAAAGCTAGGGTAGACACTATAAAATACTTGGGAGTTTACCTTCCAAAACAAACCCAGGGACTATATGAACACAATTACAAGACACTTTTTGCACAAATAAAGTCAGATCCAAGTACGTGGAAAAACATCAGTTGCTCATGGGTAGGCTGAGCTAATATAATAAAAATGACAATTCTACCTAAATTAACTTACTTATTCAGTGGCATACGAATTAAACTATCAGATAATTACTTTCTAGAGCTGGATAAAATAATATCAAAATTCATCTGGAAGAACAAAAGGTTCAGAATATCAAAGGGACTAACGAAAAGAAATGCTAGGGAAGGTGGCCTAGTGCTACCAGATCTCAAATTGCACTATAAAGCAGCAATTATCAAAACAACTTTATACTGTCTAAGAAACAGAAGGATAGACAAGTGGAATAGACTGGGCACTCAAGACACAGTAGGCAAGGAATATAGCAAGCTCCTGTTTGATAAACCCAAGGACCCCAGCTTCTAGGATAAGAACTCACTGTTTGACAAAAATTGCTGGGAAAACTGGGTAACAGTGTGGCAGAAACTAGACATAGACCCATGCCTGACACCATACACAAGAATAAAGTCCATTCTAATTTTTAAAGAACTATTTTCTTCAGTGAGCTTTTGAACTTCTTTTTCCATTTGGTTAATTCTGCTTTTTAAGCATCTTTCTCCTCATTGGCTTTTTGAACCTCTTTATCCAATCGAGTTAGCCTATTTTTAAAGTTGTTATTTTCTTCAGCATTTTTTGGGTCTCCTTTAGCAAGGTGTTGACCTGCTTTTCATGATTTTCTTCCATCTCTCTCATTTCTTTTCCCAATTTTTCCTCCACTTCTCTTACTTGATTTTTAAAATCCTTTTTGAGCTCTTCCATGGCCTGAGACCATTAATATTTATTTTGTATGTTTGGGATACAGGAGCCTTGACTTTTATGTCTTTCCCAAGCATTGTTCTTCCTCATCTGAAAGGATAGGAGGAGATATCTGTTCACCAAGAAAGTAACCTTCAATAGTCTTATTTTCCCCCCCTTTTTTTGGGCATTTTCCCAACCAGTTACTTGACTTTTGGGTCCTTTGTCAAGAGTAGGGTGCACTCTGGGGGTCTGTAAGATCTCAGTTCCTCCAAGGTAGTACAATCAAGTGTGTACACTGGTCTGGGAACAGGCAGAAATTTTTGTGCCCAGAATCTGAGTAATAGAGTTTCCTCTTCAAATCACCTTGCCTCCAGTTCTGCCAAGCCAGCACTGGGGGCTGAGATTCAGATAAGCTGTATGGGCAGGGCCACCATTCAGTGTGAGATAAAGATCAGTTGCTCAAATCCCCCAGGAGTATTAGGTGGGATCAGGACAGCTACACAGGGCTGAGGTAAGAATCAGCTGCTCAGTGACCCCAGGGATTTTACCATCCAACAATGGATGTGGGCTGCTGTAGGGGCTGCTGCCACCCACCTGATGTGGCCTCTGTGGCCACTGTCTGCAACTGGAGCTATGGGAAGCCCTTCTCCCTTCTTGGCTAGCTGAAAAAACCCTCTCACTGACCTTTGGTGCCTGTGGGTTGATGGATCTGTGGACCGCTGGTACTGTGACTGGGGATTCCACCCCTGAGGCCTACTCAAGTCTTCCTCCCAGAGCCACACTGCTCAGCCAAGGCTGGGCTAGAGTCCGCTCCACGTCCATTGCAACAGACATTTCCTGTTGGCCTTTCAGGTCACCCTGGGCTGGAAATCTCTTCCACTCTGTTGTTCTGGGGCTTCTGCTGCTCTAGAATTTGTTGAGAGTCTTTATTTACAGGTATTTTATGGGCTGTGGGAGGAGAGCTAGTATATGTGCATCTTTCTCCTCCACCATCTTGGCTCCTTGCTATAATTATTTTTGTGCAAATAGATCTGATTCCTTTTTTTGTATGTCTTTGAGATATAGAACTAACAGTGACTGGTATTTCTAGATCAAAGGGTATGCACAGTTTTATAACCCTTTGGGCATAGTTCCAAATTGTTCTCCAGAATAGTTGGATCAGTTTACAACTCTACCAACAGTGAATTGGTATCTCAGTTTTCCCATATTCCTTCCAATATCCATTTTTATTTTTTTGTCATATTAGCCAATCTGATAGTGTGAGGTGGTATAATGCTAATCAGAGAAAGATCTTCCCCACCCATTAATGGACTTGCTCATTAAAGAAAGCTTGATTAGGGGAGGCTCATTCCTTTTCTTAATTTCTTATGCACTGGTTCTCAAGGGTTGTGATGTCCTCTGGCTCTGAAAAATGTATAAATACTCTGAGGGGAGGTTTTACTTTGGGGCTTACTTATTGTAAGTGTTTGTTTGGCCAGAGGAGACTCTGGGCAGCTGTTAAGGAGTTCCACCCCCTCCTCCAGGACTTTGAAAACACAGATGTTGGTGCTTCTCTCTCTGGTAACTATGTATGTATGGTCAGACAGTTATCTGTCTGTTGATCTATGATGTATGTATTACTTACTGTCAGGTAGTTGGAAGCTCTGTCTGTTGATCTTTATTTCTCTGTATTCTCTCTGAAGTTCAGGGTACTGATGTTTTCCCCTGAACTAAGTGAATGATGCATGTGTTTGATTAAAGTGTTTGTTGACCCTTCAAAAGTTGCTGTCCTTCTAGAAAAGCACATCTAAGTAGATGTACATCAGGCCATCTGGGATGTGTCAGGTTGCTTGCTTTTATAGATAGTACCTTAAAGTTATTTTTAATGTGCATTTCTTTAATCAATAGTGATTTAGAGCACTTTTCATGACTATAGATAACTGATTTTTTTTGTCTGAAAACTGCCTGTTTGTGATACACACAGGAATGACCTGCCTTTTCATAGATTTGCCTCAGTTCTTTATATATTTGAGAAACAAGGACTTTTCTCATAGATAATTGCTGCAAAAATCCCCCATCTCCCCAGTTTTCTGCTTTCCTTATAATTTTGGTTGCTTTGGTTTTGTTTGTGCAAAAACTTTTTAATTTTACAAAATTATCTATTTTACATTTTGGAATACTCTCTCTCTAATACACCCTCCTTTTACCAATTCCCCTTCCACCTTCTCTTATCCCCATCCCTCTTCACTTCCTTATAGGGTAAGATAGATGTCTATATATGACTAAGTGTGTACATTATTCTATCTTTGAGTCAATTTTGAAGAGAGTAAGGTTTAAGCTTTGCCTCTCCATCCCCTATCTTCCCTTTCATTATAATAGTTCTTTCATGCCTCTTTTATGCGAGATAATTTACTCCATTCAATCTCCCCTCTCCTTCTTCCAGTGCAGTTTTCTTTCTCAAGTGTTTGTTTTGTTTTGTTTTTTTTTGGGTATCATCACATCAAAGTCATCTTATATTCACATCCTATGTCTACATATGCTTTTTCTAATTGTTCTTATAGTAATAAAGTTATTAAGAGTTTACAAATATTATCTTGCCAAGTAGAAATATAAATAATTTAACCTTATCGAATTTCTTATATTTTCTCTTATTTCTTTTTGACTGTTTTATGTTTCTCTTGAGTATTGTGTTTGGAGGTCAAATTTTTATTCAGCTCTGGTCTTTTAATTAGAAATGCTTTGAAGTCCTCTCTTTTGTTAAATATCCATTTCCTCCCCAAAAAAGTTTTGCTGGGTAGATGATTCTTGGTTGTAATCCTAATTCCTTTGCCTTCTGATACATCATATTCCAAGCCCTCTAGTTCTTCAATGTGGAAGCTGCCAAATCCTGTGTGATCCTGACTGTAGCTCCCTAATATTTGAATTGTTTCTTTCTGGATGCTTGCAATACTTTCTCCTCAATCTGTGAGATCTGCAATTTGGCTACGATGTTCCTGGGAGTTTTCACTTTGGTATCTCTTTCTGGTGGTAATTGGTGGATTCTTTCAATTTCTATCTTGCCCTCTGCTTCAAATATATCAGGGCAGTTCCTTTGGTAATTTCTTAAAAGATGTTGCATAGGAATTTTTTAAAATCATGGCTTTGGGGTAGTCCAATGGTTCTTGTGTTATATCTCCTGGATTTATTTTCTAGGTCAGTTGTTTTTCCAATGAGAAATTTCACATATTTTTACTTTTACTTTTTTGATTTTGTTTTATCATATCTTGAAGTCTCATAGAGTCATTAGTTTTCACTTTTTCAATATTATTTTCTTAAGTGGGATTTG
Source organism: Notamacropus eugenii (assembly GCF_028372415.1). NCBI lineage: Eukaryota > Metazoa > Chordata > Mammalia > Diprotodontia > Macropodidae > Notamacropus > Notamacropus eugenii. The sequence goes on along the minus strand of NC_092874.1, from coordinate 286,270,034 downwards.
TACTTCCTTTTCCATTTGGCCAATCCTTTTTTTTAGGGAGTTATTTTCCTCAGTAAATCTTTGTATATCTTTTCCCATACTATTGATTTCTTTTTCATGATTCTCTTGCATTGTTCTAATTTCTTATCCCAATTTTTCTTTTACTTCTCTAATTTGCATTTAAAAATCCTTTTAAAGGGGGTGGAGCCAAGATGGCAGAGTAGAAAGACGCACATACACATAGCTCCAAACCCACAACCCATAGAACATCTGTAAATAGCAACTCACTGCGAATTCTGCAGCACCAGAGGCCACAGAACATTGGAGTGAAGGAGATTTCTGTTCCAGAGGGACCTGCAAACCTCTCGCAAAAGGTCCTTTGCACCGTGGACTGGACACCGCGGACTGGGAGCCAAGCACAGCCCTGCCCGAGAGGAGCAGATCTGAGTGGGCTTCAGGGACGGGATCTCCAGCGGCCGTGCGGGTCCCTCCACCCACAGGTGACGGGGGTTGGTGAGAGGGTCTCTTTGGCGGATCGATAGAGGAGTGGGTTGCCCCCATAACTCAGGCCCCCTTGGGAGGCAGCAGCGGAGGTGGGAGGAGACCAGGGCTCCCCAAGCAGGCAGGAGCCTGGATCCGTTATTGAAGGTCTCTGCATAAACCCCCTGAGGGAACTGAGCCCGTGAGGCGGCCCTGCCCCCACCTGAGCACCTGAACTTAATCTCACACTGAATAGCAGCCCCATCCCCGCCAAAAGCCCTGAGGCTGGGAAGCAACATTTGAATCTCAGACCCCAAGCGCTGGCTGGGAGGATCCGGAGGAGAAGTGGGTGTGAAGAGAATATTCAGAAGTCAAGTCACTGGCTGGGAAAATGCCCAGAAAAGGGAAAAGAAATAAGACTATAGAAGCTTACTTTCTTGGTGAACAGGCATTTCCTCCCTTCCTTTCTGATGAGGAAGAACAATGCTTACCATCAGGCAAAGACACAAAAGTCAAGGCTTCTATATCCCAGCCCACTCAATGGGCTCAGGCCATGGAAAAGCTCAAAAAGGATTTTGAAAATCAAGTTAGAGAGGTGGAGGAAAAGCTGGGAAGAGAAATGAGAGACATGCAATCAAAGCATGAACAGCAGGTCAGCACCCTGCTAAAGGAGACCCAAAAAAATGCTGAAGAAAATAACACCTTGAAAAATAGGCTAACTCAACTGGCAAAAGAGGTTCAAAAAGCCAATGAGGAGAAGAATGCTTTCAAAAGCAGAATAAGCCAAATGGAAAAGGAGATTCAAAAGCTCACTGAAGAAAATAGTTCTTTCAAAATTAGAATGGAACAGATGGAGGCTAATGATTTTATGAGAAAGCAAGAAATCACAAAACAAAACCAAAAGAATGAAAAAATGGAAGATAATGTGAAATATCTCATTGGAAAAACAACTGACCTGGAAAATAGATCCAGGAGAGACAATTTAAAAATTATGGGCCTACCTGAAAGCCATGATCAAAAAAAGAGCCTAGACATTATCTTTCATGAAATTATCAAGGAAAACTGCCCTGAGATTCTAGAACCAGAGGGCAAAATCAGTACTCAAGGAATCCACAGATCACCACCTGAAAGAGATCCAAAAAGAGAAACTCCTAGGAACATTGTGGCCAAATTCCAGAGTTCCCTGGTCAAGGAGAAAATATTGCAAGCAGCTAGAAAGAAACAATTCAAGTACTGTGGAAATACAATCAGGATAACACAAGATCTAGCAGCTTCTACATTAAGGGATCAAAGGGTGTGGAATAAGTTATTCCAGAAGTCAAAGGAACTAGGACTAAAACCAAGAATCACCTACCCAGCAAACCTGAGTATAATACTTCAGGGGAAAAATTGGTCTTTCAATGAAATAGAGGACTTTCAAGCATTCTTGATGAAAAGACCAGAGCTGAAAAGAAAATTTGACTTTCAAACACAAGAATGAAGAGAAGCATGAAAAGGTGAACAGCAAAGAGAAGTCAAAAGGGACTTACTAAAGTTGAACTGTTTACATTCCTACATGGAAAGAAAATATTTGTAACTCTTGAAACTTTTCAGTATCTGGGTACTGGGTGGGATTACACACACACACATGCACACACGCACACACACATAGAGACAGAGTGCACAGAGTGAATTGAAGAGGATGGGCTCATATCTTAAAAAAATGAAATCAAGCAGTGAGAGAGAAATATATTGGGAGGAGAAAGGGAGAAATGGAATGGGGCCAATTATCTCTCATAAAAGAGGCAAGCAAAAGACTTATTAGTGGAGGGATAAAGAGAAGAGGTGAGAGAAAAACATGAAGCTTACTCTCATCACATTCCACTAAAGGAAGGAATAAAATGCACACTCATTTTGGTATGAAAACCTATCTTACAATACAGGAAAGTGGGGGAGAAGGGGATAAGCAGGGTGGGGGGGATGATGGAAGGGAGGACATGGGGAGGAGGGAGCAATTTGAGGTCGACACTCATGGGGAGGGACAGGATCAAAAGAGAATAGAAGTAATGGGGGACAGGACAGGATGGAGGGAAATATAGTTAGTCTTATACAACACAACTATTATGGAAGTCATTTGCAAAACTACACAGATTTGGCCTATATTGAATTGCTTGCCTTCCAAAGGGAAGGGGTGGGGAGGGAGGGAGGAAAAGAAGTTGGAACTCAAAGTGTTAGGATCAACTGTTGAGTAATGTTCTTGCCACTAGGAAATAAGAAATACAGGTAAAGGGGTATAGAAAGTTATCTGGCCCTACAGGACAAAAGAGAAGATGGAGACAAGGGCAGAGAGGGATGATAGAAGAGAGAGCAGATTGGTCATAGGGGCAATTAGAATGCTTGGTGTTTGGGGGGGGAGGGGACAAAAGGGGAGAAAATTTGTAACCCAAAATTTTGTGAAAATGAATGTTAGAAGTTAAATAAATAAATTAATTTAGAAAAAAGTCCTTTTAAATCATTCCCAGGAATTCTTTGTGGACTTGAGACCAAATTTCATTTTTCTTTGAGGTTTCACATATAGCCATTTTTGACACTATTATTTGTTTCTCCCTATTACCATAGTAACTATCTGTAGTCAAGCTTTTTTAAATTTTTATTTGGTTGCTCATTTTTTTCTGTCTTTTTTTTGTGATTTGGTGTTTTAATTTGCAAGTTGGATTCTGGTCCTACACTGTTTCAATCTTCTTGTGCTGGAGCTTTGAAACTTACTTTTAGCTTTCACTGGGCTGCTTATTTTCTCAGCAGGCTAGGCTTCCCTTCTGGCTTGTACTGGGTGGGTGGGGCGTACCCTGTGTGTTGGGTTTAGCTTCTGGCCTACTCCAGGGGTGGGGCCCTGATGCTGGGTTGCTGTGGAAACACGACCACTCTATTGGTAGGCACCAGTGGTGGGGTCTTGCTGTTGACCAGCCCTGGGGTGAGCCACTGGTCAGCAGTGGGTTCAAGGTCTCACTGGTGGCTTATGCTGGCTGAGGATAACTAGGGTGGGACTTTGCTGGGCTGTACAGACTGCTCACTTGCCTAGGGGGCTGCTGGTTTTCAGGAAGGTAAAGGCTAACTGGCAGGTTGCTCTAGGCTTGGAGCCTTACTGCAGGCCCCCTGCTGTGAGGCTGGCTGCTTCTATTGCTCTTGGACCTTGCTCTCCTCCCACCCTAGTGAGACAGAACTTTTCCAGCTATGTTGGTAAGTAGATTCACTGCACCTAGTTCTTTGGAGGGGAATTTGGGAAGACTTCAGAAGTGCCTTCTTCACTCCACCATCTTGGCACTAGAGGTGCCATTCCCTACTTTTAATGAGCTTTCATTTTATAGAATGAGGGTGTTGGATTAGTCAAAGTCTAACTTCCTTTCTAACTCTAAATTGAAGTATGACCCTATATTCTTTGCATTCCTGAACCTCAGTTTCCTCTTTTGTTCCATCTCTTTCTAAATCTAGGATACCATGATCAAATTCTCCGTCCTAGGTATTTTTCAAATGTAGCCCAAGAATTAAACAAAATTCTTGGTGCTTGGTTTGATTAGAGTGAGGTAGAGTGTGAATATTCCTTGAAAGGATGCCATATTTGTGCCAACATAGTCATCATTTCCCCCTCATCTTGTACTTGTAGAGTTGATTTAAATATGTAAGTATGTGTCTTGGGATTGTGCATCTCTTATCTGAAAACCAACATGGTTAGATTTGGAGTTTGGACTAGGGTGGCAGCAAGGGCAGGCATTTTATATAAGTGGATACAACTCACCTTGATGAAATCACACCCTTCAAAGTATTAAATTAAGTGAAGGCATTTAAACCTCATTAAATGTCATCTCATTAGCTTCATTCTGATGTACTATGGTCCAAGTCTGACTGAGGTTGAGATTAGTCAGGCTTAAGATGGAAATGAAATGCAACATTAGTAGGCCATTTAATACTCACCATAAAGAAGTCTCCTTAATAAAACAGGGCAAGGATACTCAACAAGGATATAGCATTGCTTCAGTCAGACGTGGCATCCTCTGTTCTCCATTCAGAAATGTCCGATCAGAAGATGTTGATTCACATAGCAGTGGGGCATCCATCAAGCCTGAAGGGTGCTGACTCTTGGTGGGATAGACTTTTTATCCCTTAGGTAATCAGAAATTTGCATTAATGGCTGGAGTCTTAGTCTGTCAAACCAATCAAAGCTAGAGATGGCTTCTCTTTTTTGTTTATTGGGGAAAAACTCACTTACAAAGACCAATGAAGGTCCTTGAGCAATGTTGTTTCTATTTTGCCTGTCAGACTCTATTTGCATTTTATTGGTCATGATACTTCTTATATATCCCTCTTGGTGTCCTGTCATCAGTACTATATTTGAGTGGATTTGAAACTAATTGGATGACCAGAATCTAATTCCATTCTACTTCCAGGAATGCTTATGTATCTGGATTTTTAGAGTTAAGAATTAAAATTACTTTCTCAATTTTTACAAGTCATTTTGGATACATTTACTTTCAGATGGACAATTTCCCCAAAGTTCCTTAAGACTGCTGTTCCTCCTTAAAATTCCTCACGTTGCTTCTTGAAAAAAGTTTGGTCTATTGTATTAAATGAGTTTCAGCACACCAAAATTCTCCATTTGTCAGGGTTCAGGATTCTAGATGCCACTGCATGGGAATGGAATTGCTTTCCAGCATAGTGCTGTTAATCCCCTATATTTGCCAAAGATGAATACTTATTTTCTCTTTGGTCCCAATGATCTAGCTCACTGAAAACAAGAAGTCTTTCTTCTATTTAGCAGATATAAAAATATTAGTTAGTTTATTGGATGTCAATCAAGAACTTTATGTATTTCACAGATGATTGGGGAAGAGATAAGGATGATAGGTTAGAAGGCAATAGGATGTAGGATAGGATCTCAAACTTGAAGGGACCTTAGAGATTATTTCCTTTCCCTTATGTTAAGGATGAGAAAACTGAGGTCCAGGGTGGGGAGAAGTGATACTACTAAAGTAACATAAGAAGTTTCTTCTTTTTATTTTCTTTGGGTACCTGATAATGTCAGTGCAATGGAATGAGGAGTGGAGACATAACATGGCCAGCCAGCTGTCACCATTAAGAAATGGTACCTTGTGTAGAGAAGTTCGGCAACAGTTGGTATGCTTCCCTATCTATTCTGCACTTCCAACCATTGGCTTTGGCCAATGGCTTTAATCTACCCCGTGTAGTGAAATTATTTACCTTGCATTCTCTGGCTTGACCCTGAGTCCCATCCTGTTATCTATCTCGGCTCAGGACTTAAACTACCATACTTAGTCTTCTAGAAAGATTGTAAGAACCAACTTGGTAATTGCCTCTAATCACCACCTCTATAGGAGGAGTGAGAGTGAGAGTCAAGATCGAAAGGACAGGAGGGGAGAGACAGTGTGAAAAATCCTAGGTCATTATCTGGGAGTGTTAGAGGTATAATGGCAATTGATAAAGAAATGATGATTATTTTTGTTTAGTCATTTCAGTCATGTCTGATGACTCTTCATGACACCTTTTGAGGTTTTCTTAGCAAAGATATTGGAGTGGTTTGCCATTTCCTTCTCCAGTTCATTTTACAGGTGAGGAAATTGAGATAAAGAGGATTAAATGACTTGTCCTGGGGGTCCCAACTAGTAAGTGCCTGAGGTTGGATTTGAACTCAGGTCTTCCTGACTCCAGGTTCAGCACTCCATCCATTGTGTCACCTAGACACCCAAGAATGATTATAGGCAATGTTAAGAGAAGCATCATGTCCACGACTAGGAAGGTTATGGTCCCACCATCTTGTGCCTTGGTCAGATAACATCTGGAGTATTGAGTTCAGTTCTAGATGCTGAATTTAATGAAGGACAACAGGTAAGTAGAATGTGGTTATCAGAGGAAGGTGATTTGAATGGTGAAGATTCTTAAGATCATTAGATATAAGAATTGGTTGAAGAATCTGAGGATACTTTAGTCTGGAGAAGAAAAGACTTAAGGAGACTTGATAATTATATTTAAGAATTTGAAAGCCTGATACATGAAGGAGGATTTAAACTTATTCTTTTGGGGGTTATGGGAAACAGAGGCTGGATTATGCAATGACCTGCAACTGTGATAGACTTGGCTTTTCTCAGCAATGCAATGATCTAAGATGATTCCAAAAACCCATGGTGGAAAATGCTGTCTGCATCCAGAGAAAGAACTATGGAGTCTGAATGCAGATTGAAGCATACTGTTTTGTCTTTTTTCTTTCTTGTGGTTTTTCCCTTTTGTTCTGATTCTTCTTTCACAACATGACTAATGTGGACACGTTTAATATGATTGTACACATATAGCTTATGTCAGGTTGCTTGCAATCTCAGGGAGGGAGAAAAAAAATTTGGACCTAAAAATCTAAAAGGAAATGTTGAAAACTGTCTTTACTTGTAACTGGAAAAAGTATGATACTATTAAAAAGGGGAAAAAAGAAAGTGAGGCTGGAAGTTGAAGCTTGGTGGCAAAAAGGATAGTGCTGATCTTAGAGTCAGGCCAATATAAGGTCAAACCTGGCTCCAATACTTGAAAGGTGACCCTTGGAAAGTCATTTATCCCTCTCAGCCACTGTTTCCTCATTTGTAAAATTGGGACAATACCAACAATTATCTCATAGTGTTGTGAGGATCAAATGAGATAGCATGCAAAGTGTTTTATAGTCTTAAAATCTTCTATCTAAAAGCTGCATATGTATGTATGTATGGGTGCATATATGTTTGTGTATCCTGTCTCTCCTTCCTCACCTCTACCTCTTAGAATCCCTACTTTCTTTTAAGACACACATACACGCACACACAATAATGCATTTGCATTGTTTTATGTAATACATAGCATGTGTGCATATATATCATATACACACATATATACAATACAGATTCATGATATATGTATAGATCCCAGACTGCATGAACATCATTAAAGGAGCTGACCCAGAAGGGGACAGTCATCTCCCACCAACTGCAATGAACTGCTGTTCACCTGGCAGGCAAGCCAGTTTTTAGCTTACTCAAAGCAGGTGGACTTTCTGAGGGAAAGAAAGGAGGAAGCATTTGCCAGGCAAGTTAAAACATCAGCATCACCTTGATCACCTCCAATTAGATCCTCATGGGGAAAGCTCAGGACCCTGAACCCCAAGGGCCTTGGGAATTAGCAGTATGTACAGCCCAGTGCCATCTGCCATCATCCTGGGAAGTAACCCCCATGGAGATATAGCCTGGCAACCACTCCAGCAGGTGCTTTTACCATAGACCTAGAAATGAAAATCATTGCCACTATAGTCTTTGGCACTGTCCCATGGATCAACTCTAGAAATTATATGATGTTATCAATAGCAATTACACTAAAGAAGGGGCATTACTGGTAATGGTAATCTACTTTTGCCATTGGACTCTGAATACCATCAAATTCTTCTACGTAACTTGCAGTTGAACTTTCCATATGCATTCCAAATTAAAAGTATGGACTGTCTCATTCTTCTATTTATGATCCCAGCACTTAGCATAGTGGTTTGCCCATAGTAAATACTTAATAAATGCTTTATCCAATCATTCATTGTTTAGTCTGTTTCTAAAGGAAAAAAATTCCTATTGTTTAGAGCTATCCAAATTTGGAATGAGTTGCTTTGGGTTCTTCCTTATTAGAAAGCTTCCAGAGGAGTATGGATGACAGGGGACTTTGTAAGGTGGGGAATTTCATTTTCTTACAGATTAGATTAGGGAACTTAATGAGGTTTCTTCCAATTCATGTTCCTGTTCACTGAGCTCACATTCTCATTCATGTAAATTCCATCCTTTGAGACTGGTTCTGCTCTACAGGGCCAAGGCGAACAAGACTCCATCCCTTTCCCACATGACTAAGTGGCCATAGAATAATTTCAATTTTGTTATCATGGCTCTAAAATTTTAGGGACCACTAATCTCTTTGAGGAACCAAGTTTCTATGGCCCTTGAATTCCTCTTCTGGAATTGTTTCTAGTCACAATTGGGAAACCTAAGTAGGAACCTCATTACTTTGCAGATTTTGACCTTCATGATGCTTCCCATCTTGCAGTTTAATGCAAGGGAGGAAGCAAAGATAGGAGACTGCAAGCATTGGGGCAGGACAGATAAGGAAGATAATAGTAGCCAGAATTTACATAGTACAGTAGCATTTCCAAGGCACTTTACAAACATTATTTCATTCTACCCTCACAACAACCCTAGGAGGTAGGGGCTGTTATTATCCCCATTTTACAGATGAGGGAGTTGAGGCAGATAGAAGTTAAGTGACTTGCCCAGAGTGGTACAGTTAGAAAGGAGGGCTTGCTTTGTTCTCCGGTTTATTCCATGTGCAGTGTTCTATCCATGGTACCATGTAATTGCCAGAGAGTACAGCCAAGTCTCATCCATTTAAATGGGAAAGTTTGGCTAGTGCAGAGCCCTCTAGATCCAAAGGGTAGGGCCACACACCATTAAACTGAGCATAACATATTGCTCTTGTCCATGGCTGTTGATGCTCACTAATCCTAGCCTTTGATCCCAACTTCTGCTTATCTCCTCCTGACTGATTTGTGATCTCGAACCAAGCCTTCGGTTAAGGTTGTTTGCTGCCTTTGATCCAAGGCACTCTGAATATCTTCTCTTTGACCTATTTTCCCCAAAGCCAGGCGCTGATTTAGTCTCATTATGTCTTGGATAACATTGCTGCTTTGCAGTTGAACCTCACTCTGAGTCCCACTGAGTGAGTTCAACTGGAAAAGACTAAGTCTTTTATCCCTCTTATGACACAATTCAAATAACACTAGATTTAGAGTCAAGGGATCATGGCATCCCAAATCTAGCATGGGAAGAGATCTCTGAGGCCATCTGGTCCAATCTCCTCATTTTACAGTTAAGGAAATTGAGGCCCAAGGAGGTGACACAATCCTAGCTCAAAGGGAACTCAGAGGTTACTCAGTCCAACTGCCTCCTTTATAGATGGGAGATTTAGGCCTAGGGTGATGAAAGGACCATGGATTGCAAGCTGGAAGGAATTTCAAAGGTCATCTAGTCCAACCCTTCCCATTTTATAAATGGGGAAACTGTGGCCCAGGGAGGGTATGACTTGTCCAGAACCATACAGGTAGTAAGCATCAAAGGTAAGATTTGAAGCTAGATCATCTGACTGTAAGAGACAATGCCTACTATGAGGCATTGGAGGAGGATTTTAGTGGAGGAGAGTATTGACAGTATTCACTTGACTCTTTCATTTAGTACAGGGTCCTGAGCTTTCAAGCATTTCTTCTCTCTTTTAATGCCATTATTTTTTTTAAAAAAAGTAAATAAAACACAAATTAATTCTCTAGGATTAGAATTGTGGACAAAACCTCCCTTTAACTGTTTGGGTAAGCTGAGTGAATTGTTATGACTTCTGTACTTTAATTTCACTGTTCTGGTTTATTCCCTCTCACCACGCTGCCACCCTGTTCCCCATGCCCAGACTGGAATCCACCCATGCCTTCTTATCCTGGTAGTCAATAGTCTACCAGCATGTATTAAGCACCTACTAAGTTCCAAGCCCTGTACTAAGTATTGGAAACATCCAGTCCTTACCCTCAAAAAACTTCCATCCTATTAGAGGAAGCCATGCACGTGAATAGGTATATATAGAACAAGGTACTTAGGGAGAGATGTAAGAAAAACCACTGAGGCAGAGCTCCAAGCCAATAGCACTTTATCCAAGTCTCCCTTTGATGGTTCCCTTTAATGATGTGGACTTCAGACCTTCCTCATGATATGACATGCCTCTGGTTCCCAGGACCTTGTTTTTATAGAATTTGATACCTGGACAATCAAGAGAAGGTAAAGTAAAACACAAAATTCCATTGGTTGATAGATTTTGTTTTGAGGGTCAAAAAATGATGTGTCAGCCCCAAAATGGTAGATCAAAAGGGGTGGGTCATGGGTTGAGTGAAGTATGGGGTATCTCCACCAATGGTCATAAGATGGAGGGATTCCTCCTCATGTTGAGCAAGAGGACATTTTAAGGGTAGTACAGAGATACCAAAAACAAATTGAGGGACTTTCCATACCACACCTCTCATACTAGACTTGGACATGGAATTTGAGCAAAACAGGATGAAGATCTCTTCAGTTACTTGGGCCTTAGTCTCTTAGTGTAAAATGAAGGTATTTTTCTCAACTTCTAAAGTCCCTTCCAGTTTTAAATATGTGATTGTAGCCTCAGTTTCCTTATGTGTAAATCAAGAGGGTTGGATTTCATGACCTCTGAGTTTTCTTCCAGCTCTAAATCTATAAACCTATGATTATTGCCTCAGTTTGCTCATCTATAAAATGAAGGCATCAGACTTGATGACCTCTAAGATTTCTTCTTGTTCTAAATCTGTGGTTCTAGGTGCTTATAAGACTGTCAAATGAGCACTTTTCAAAGCAGAGCCATCCTGATAACTGCCATTGAACAGCACAGTGTAATAGCTGTTGGCTTTTACTGGCATTGTTTTTTCCCCTCTCTCTGTGCTCCTCTATATGTCTTTTTCTGTGTCTCTCTCTCCCCCTCCCTCCTTCTCTCTTTCTCTTTTTTCTTCTCTTCCCCTCCCCCACTTCTCTCCTCTCTCTTTTTGTACTGTGGGCGTTCCAATTACTCCATTTTGCCTAGGTTCCTTGGCAATGGCCAATCAGGCCACGCGGGCACCATATTGTTCTGCCTGTTTGACCAGAGCATTGACAGATTAATAGGAAGGGTAAATAGCCTTGCAGGACTGGGGCGACTCAGTATGGGATGGCAGGCTTCACTGCTGCTGGTCCCTGCTGTATTTGCACAGAGGAAGCCGCAGCAAAAGCCTGCTGGGGTAAGGTGACCCAGGTCATGGGTATTTGTTTCTCAGCTCTATAGAAGACAATTGTCTTCTCAACGGAAGATGGCTTTTCCTGAATTGACATGGTTCCACTGAGAAGGGAGCATTTGACATGCCAAGGTGCACCCTAGAAAACACAGAGAAAGAATAAGGCCACACAAAGGCTGAGATGTACTGTAAGCTACAGAAAAGCCTTGGACTTCTGGGTAGACGTGGAAATAACCCTAAGTATATTGAGTGAGAGTTGGTCTTGAGATGTTCATTGCTCACCATCAAGTGGCAAAAGACTTAATTGTTTTTTTGTTTAAAACTCTAGGGGTTTCCAAAAATGATTAACAAAGATTATGGGAATGGGGGTCATGGACTTATGGTGCTATTTTTAAACTGTCTTAGAGTATATTTGCAACTGAAATATACTGTATTTTATGTTCATTTGGTAGTAAATATTTCCTAAAATATGAAGAAATATTTGGGTTAGAACAACTTTTGTTATGCGAATGCTCTGTCTCTCATTTCATTTGAAGGCTAGAATGGAGTGGATGAGGGGATGAATCTTTGGCTAGTTTCTAATTAACAACATTTCTTATTAGTCATTAATCCATTAGAATATGATTTCTTTCTGCTAGACCTGTAGCCAGGAGATCTGTTCCCTGGGTAAAATTAGATGTACATATTTGGATATGAAGTGGTAATGGCTTTTCATAAGATAATCCAGCTACGGAATGCGCTATACTGGGAGAGAAGGCAGTTGGTCCCAGAGGAAGTACGGTCCTTGCTCTCTCTGGGAGAAAGTTAAGTCTATGGCTACTATGATGGCAAGACCCAAGTGAGGTGACCCAAGAATGATTGTACTGTGTGTTGTCCCTTGCTAATGGAGCATGATGGGATAAAGCATGTTGAAGTCATGCTTGAGAGTAGCATCTGGAGAAAAATGCCCCCAGGGATATCAACTCTATGAGACAAACCTGTTTACCTGTTTATCACTATAACTCATGAAATTCAGCAAATTTAAGGTACTATGATACAATGAAAAGAGTTCTGGATTGAGTTGGAACACCTGGGTTCCAACCCTGTCTCTTTCACTTAAATCACCTTACCTTTTTGGGCCTCAATTTCTTTAACTGTAAAATAAAGGGGCTATGTAAGATTTACTTGCATCCGTGTAGGGTAGACAGAGCAAGTAATACTAGCCTCTTATAGAAGAGAAAACTGCGGCCAAAAGGACAAGTGATTTGCACAAATTTTCAATGACTGTTCTATATTTGTAATATGTATTACATAGAATAGTTTATAATACCATACAGTATTGTACTACCATGTAGTACCTTCTAACAAAATTTTATACTTTTTCGTAATTAAAAACCATAGAATTATAATACAGATATATTTCTATGAAATAATGCATACATAGTTCCACATCTATATCCCAAATCTTGTAATTTTGTTAGTGTAATGAACTCAGAGTAAGCAAACTTCCTCTTCCAATGGAGGCCAGTAAGTAGTCTGCAACTTGTCTTAGAACCTTGTCTGGGGGCCAGTGACTTACTTACTCACTAGTTTTTCCTGACTTTGAGACCAGCTATCTATCCAGTTTGTCATACTTTCTCTCTATAATATGCACATATATTTTATATATCATTTTATAGCATATAACAATGCATTTTACGAAATATAATGGATTATATTACATAACAATATGATATAGGATTATATATGTATATGCATATACTTATATAGTCATATATGAATGTTAACCAATACACAAATATTTAATAAACTAACATTAATATTCATGTATTAACAATATTAAAATGCACAAATGTATATAATTATATATGTATGCATATGTATATATATGTGTACATATGCATATATATTTACAGAAATGTATATTTATACAGGGAAGACTTTTTCCCTTAAATTTTACAGATTTAGTTCAATGATTTAACTACATCTGGCTGAAGTGCCACGATTTATGAGATTTGAATAAAGAACTTGACATTGCTTTTGAAAACAGAAATATAAGGTGGCCACCATTATTGCAATAATAATGTCAATAGCTGGCATTTACATGTTTTAGGGGTTACAGAACTAAGTATAGATATTCAACAAAAATATAGCCACTCCTCTAGTGGTTTCATTTGTGCTCTTGAGCTCCCATAGCAAGAGAAAATAACCTTTGTACGTGGTCATATTCCTGGCAGTGAGGTTGAGTGAGCACATGGCTTTAAAAAAATCAATTCTACTGCAAACAGGGTGGGGGAGAAGAAATATTGAATTTAATTTCTATAAATCTTAGCTCAAAGGGTAGTCAAACTAAATATGAGACGTGTTTGGGAAAAACATACTTTAATAAAAAAAAATCATTGACCTCTGTCTTTGGAGTATGTTACCATGGCAACTTATTTTCCCCCCCGCCCCTCCTGAAAAGACCAAGCTACTTAGCCTATTTAATGAGATGTTTTCAAAAGTATGGGAACTCAAAAATATTTTCAACACATACCCATATAGACACCCATTCAGCTGACCTAGTTGACACAGCAGCCGGACATTGCTGGGACAACTGGGATCAATGTGTAAAGGAATGTACTTAAGAAACAAGAACTTGGTCAGGGAGAGCAGGACTCATTATGGGGGCCGTCATGTTCAGTGAGACTGTCAGCTGGAGGAAGCTTCCAGCAGCCCCTGCTAATCCAATGGCAGGATTCTATTAGCATCAGCTCTGGAGGGGGGCTGCTCTTTGAGACCCCTCAGCTACAGATAAGGTGACAAGCTAGTAGCCCTTGGTGTCCAACAATAGAGGAGAGATGGAATTTCCTAAAGGAAACAAAGCATTCTTCCTACCCAAGTCTTTTCTAGTATTCAGTGGGCTTCCCAGGAAAATGCTTTCTGTGGCCAATTCACCCTTCACTGGGCTTTTTTATTGAAACCAGAGAAAGACGGCTAAGGCATGAGCTACCTTGGAAACAGAAAATATATGGAAAATATATATTGTCTGTGCCATAGAATGACAGACTTGAAGCACTAAGCACATAGTAGGACCTCAATAAATATTTGCAGAATTAATTAATGGAAGAAAGGCAACAAAATGGCTCATGGTGTGGGGTAAATGGGTCCTTTGTTATGAATAGCTTATTTGAGTTAACTTAGAAATTGCATTAAGAGTTTTTGCCTACAGGAGTTTGTCCAATTAATCTCCCTTGGAGAAGAGTCTCTTTTTTATCCATATGGAATTTCTAAGTCATCCATAGGGAATTTCCGAATCAAATTAAATTGTTTTATAGGGCAAAACATGGGTAGGTTTTCTTAATTGCAAGGATAAAATATGTATAAGTAACTATAAAATATATATTATATATTTTAAAGAGACAAAGAAAACAAGTGTAACTTTCTACTTGGGACCCCTTCTGATCTCCTCGGGTTATGAACACCCTTTCCCTGTTAAAATTACTTTTATAGCTTTTAGAGTTTGTGTTCTTCAGTACATATTGAATTCACTGGGTCCAAGTAGAACATAAACTCAATGGCAGAGGCTGTTTCTTTTTGTCTTTGCTTAAATATAGTAGGAACTTAAATGTTAAATGAATGAATGACTGATTCTTCCTCCTTTTCTTTTTCCTCCTCCATTTTCTATCCAACTCTTTCTGTTCCTTTTCCTCAGTGGGCTCTCTATCTCTATTGCTCTGTCTCTCTCTCTGGCTTACCTGAGTCCATGGGAAGCTATTTCATCCTATTATAGGAATGGTTATATGTTTCTCCCTTTAGGTTTACTCTTAGGAATTGTATTCTCACTTGTTTAAGATGATTGGTAACAACATATGCTTCTATGTGCTTATAGCTTAACTTCCAGGGCCCTCAAACCATCCTTGAGGTTTATGGGGTGGAGTCTCCTAAGGGTGCTATATCAGAGATACAGTCCTTGGAAGTCTCAGAAAAGCATCATTATCACACACTTGCTTAATATTGGAAGAATGACCCTTAGTCACAGAATACAAGATGAAGTGAGATACAGGAAATATATAGCTCCTTTAGCCACATCTCAGGGCTAATTATCCTGGGGGAGAAATGCAGTGACATTTCCACATTAGGGAAATGTCCCAAGGACCTCATTAGTCCAATCAGATCCTTCCCAAATCTCAAGGTCCCATCTAGATGTGAGTCATTCTCTGAATGACTCTGAATGTCTCTGAAGACAAACAAAATTTCTACCAAGTATCATTTTAATGTTTAGTCTATAAATGCCATCTTGGCTTACTCTTCCTTTCCATTAAATTGATGACATGGTCTTCTACAGCAACGAAGGATGAACACAATGCTGTGAGTAGACGCAGCTGGCTGAATAGGGACCCAGTTAGCTGGGTAACTCAGCTCCTCCTCTCCTGTCTGCCTCCCCCTCCCCTTCCTTCTCCTCTCCAAAAGAAGGTAAATTTGAATGGCCAAAAGATGCCCAGTTGAGTTGGGCTTTATTGGTTAGTTTCCTTTCCTTCCTTGCCCTTCCCTTCTCTGCCCTGCCCTGTTTCCCTCCCAGTCTGATGTCTTTCTTTTCCTTGGCCTCATTTAATGGGCCATGTCTTGGCTACTTCTTAAACAGGCTTATTCAATGAATGGGCATTACCTCACCCTATGTGAGTACCTGCAAAGACCTTGACCTAAAGGGCCCAAGGTCTCCCAGTGCATCGTGGGTCATCTCCAGTCATCCTGATGAATATCTGGTCACTGGATTTAGATGGCTCTGGAGGAGAAATGAGGTTGGTGACCTTGCACAGTCCTCCCTCACTCAAAACAAAGTCAAGTGCAAGTCATGTCATCATTTCTCTGATGGCATGGTCTTCTTTGGCACCAAAGGACAAACACAAATCCCCACTAAGATTATAGTGGAGCTCAGTTTGGTGCTGTCCCTTGAAACAGTGCTGATTCAACGGACCATTCTCAGCGACTCGGCAGTCCTTCAGCCCTGGTCAGGGTGCTGACAACTTTGCCTCAGTGGTTGTGGCAGCAGGAACATATTAAAAGTTCTGTTGGAATTCAAAAAAAAGAATGAATATCATAGACTGAAGTAATGAGGGAAATCTCAACAGGAAAGAGGAACTCTAAATAGAAGAATATGCTTTGTATTCATGGACAGAGGTGGGGAAAATATTTTGTGTGAGATAATAGGTATGAGAAAAAGCAGAGGTAGGAATGGAGACAGTGCTGGGAAAAATAAAGATACTGTATAACCTAGAGGGAATAGTCTTTCCTGAGGAGTAATGATGGATAAAATAGGCTAGGTAATATAGAGCCTGAGACTGAAAGAACTAGAACATTAAAGAGTTGGTACTCATTTCATCTTTTAAGTAGGGTAAGTGATACAACAAAATAGTGATTTGTGATGATTAATCTTGCAATGGTTGCCTAGATGGATGGTGGGAGGAAATTAAAAGCCCTGAAATTGTTAGGAAATTATTGGAATAAGCACACATATAAACCGATGGTTCTGGATTATAGTTATAATGGGAATGGTGAAAGTACAAATATATCTAAGATAATTTGTGAAGAAAGAATTAGCAGACCTTGTTGATTTGACGTAGGGAAATTAAAAAATGAAAAAGAGGCCAATAACTGATACTTGAATTCATTGGAGTTATAGAATCACAGGTTCAAGTTGGAAGAATCCTGAGAGGTCAATCTCCCAGTTCTAATCTCCTTATTTTACAGACTCAGAGAGATTAAATGATTTGCCCAATGCCACAGGGCTAATAAAAGATAAGGTGGGATTTAAATTCAAGTTCTATGATTCCAAATCCATTGCTCTCCTATACTCTCTTGAGTATTCCAGTTTCAAATCTGACAATTGAGCAACTGAATAAAATATTGTTAGTAAGTGCTGTTTTGAAGGTATTAGTGCCTTGTAGATGCTTTTGGGGAGATTAAGATTTTTCCAAAGAAAAGACAGACTGATTAGTTGAGACTGAAAAGATGTATGTGAGGTTCAAGGGTTTTATATGAAGGAGAAGGGGATTATTTATGCATGTTTCATTGGTTTTATGCCTATAATGGCATGGACAAGAAAGCAATAATGAAAAGAATGCTGAAAGGTTGGAAATCGATAAAAGAATAGATATTGATGAATACTATCACTATTTCATAAGGAAATGGATTTATAGCTTGCTGACTATAAAAATTCAAATATGCTTATATTTGAATCAGCAGAGCAAAATGGTGTCTTAAAGACTCCCCTCCAACAAAGTATTTTCCACACATATACTAAAATCATTAGAAATTACTTGAAGGTATAACAGCTGGGGATATCTTTGTTCAACAGTCCTCTGATTATTAATATTAAATGAGCAAGTTGTAAAAGAGAAAGACGTGCTCACCAAAGGTGTGCCACAATTAAGGAGGATGCCCAGTACAGAGTCAAATAGAAAAGAGATTCCGTATAGATGATGCAGTCCTTAAAAAGTTCTTCCTATTTATGAATGACATTGTGCTGATCACAGCAAGCCCTGCAACATTGCTGAATTTCCTAAATAAGATTGATAATCACTCAGAAGAGTCCAGTCTAATTATTCACATAGAATAACATAAAGGGATGAAAAGTTCTTGGTGTTCTGATTAGGACATGTGTTTGGATGGATAATCCATAGAGGTGATCCATTATGACCTACTTATATCTGGAGCAGACACAGCAGGTGGATGATCAACTGGGCCTAGACTTGAACAGGAGGAGAGACGATTGTATTGCATTTGGGAAACTAAGAAGTGATTTTAATGGTTCCAGATTTCTCCTTGAAATAAAAAGGTCATCTTCTTGTATCATTCAGTCCTTCCATTGAGAGACAGTGTGATACAGTGACAAAAAAGGTTGGCTTTGGATTTGGGAGGACCTGAGTTCAAGTTCAACCCACATATTAGCTACATGACTAAGGCCTCGTCGTTTATCTGTGCCCCAGGCAACTCTTTAAGATAAGTTTCAAATGAGTTGCCAACCTATAGAAAGGGAGATGTTTCCAAAGATTTGGGGGAAAAATTTCTTTCCTGGTGATGCTGTTTGCTGTGAATCATGATATACCACAAGCACCAAATACTTGATTCTCAATTTCATATTCCCCAATGTCTTCTTTTCCCTAGATTAGACTCTCCTAGTTCCCTCAAATGATCCCTATACAACGTCATTTAAGGTCTGTCATTATTTTGATCATTTTCCTCATGATCCTGTTCATAAAATGTCCTTCCTAAAATCTGGCACTCAGAACTGAACATAGTACTTTACATGTCATCCAAGTAGGTCAAACCACTACCCCATCTTGGACAATATATCTTTCTTATTGTAGACTATGGGGTGGGAAAGATGGGCTGCCATTCTCATTAATATATTGCATTGACTTATTGAATTTACATGCCAGCAAAACTCCCATGTTAATGCCAAAGAAACTGCTGTCTAGTAATCTCTCCCCCACTTTATACTTCTGAAGTAAGTACTTTGAACTCACCAAAATACTTTTCATTTATCCTTATTACATTTCATATTGGGCAGTTAGGTGACAGAGTGGATAGATGCCAGACCAGAAATCAGGAAGACTCGTCTTCATGAGTTCAAATCTGGCCTCAGATGTATACCAGCTGTGTGATCCTGGGCCAGTCACTTAACACTGTTTGCCTCAATTTCCTCATCTATAAAATGAGATGGAGAAGGAAATGACAAATCACTCCAGTACCTTTGCCATTGAAACCCCAAATGGGGTCCCGAAGAGTCTGATAGGATTGGAAATGACTGAACAATTAACAATAATTATTATTATTAAGTTTAATTCAACATTTTAGCTTTTTAAGACCTTTTAGGATCCTGATGGTCATTCAGACAGAATTATAATGATTTCACTTTAATCTTTGGATCCACTGATGCTTATCATAGTTCCTTGAGCTTAACATGTGCTTTAAAAACATTAGCTGCATTCCATTCAATTCAATGTATTAGCTAACCTATCAAAATTTCCATCATTTGGAAATCTGATAAGTAGGTCATCGATGCCTTCATTGTGCAATAGCACAGGGCCAAATACAAATACTGGAATGTTCTACTGGAGCCCTCCTTCAGAGATGATCTTATTCCATTGATGATAATACTTTTCATTGGACATTTGAGGAACCCCAAATCCATCTACCTGGACAATCATTCTGGACTCTGTATCTCTAGCATGTCCTGAAGACAGATTCCATAGGATACTTAAGTGGAAGCTATGCTGGTGAATCCATGAATTTTGTCAAAGGCTATATATGTGTGAGAGTGTGTGTGTGTGTGTGTGTGTGTGTGTGTGTGTGTGTGTGTGTGTATGTATAATTCTTTTATTTTCCAGATGGCTCTAGAGGAGAAGGGAGGCTAGCGACCTTGCGCAGTCCTCCCTCACTCAAAACAAAGTCCAGTGCAAGTCATGTCATCATTTCTCTGATGGTGTGGTCTTCTTCGGCAATGAAGGATGAACACAATCACAATTATTTTATATATGGCTTGTTGTTTAAACTTAGAGGCAATTCTCTGAGACAATAATTTACAGAAGAGACACTAATTTGCATTGGTGGAGGAAGGTTCCTCATTAGGAATTCAATAACCAATGAAATCCTGGCTCTGGACAACCTCCCCTCCCCCCACAAATGTAGCAAAAATTCCACATGCTATATATTTGACCCGTTAATATCAATTTCATAGAAAAATGTTAAACCTTCTTTCTCCCACTGCAGATGTGACATGGTTCATATTTCTCAAATCAATCAATTTCATCTACAAGTCAGTGTAAATGTGAAGGATATTGGGCAATGTTGTATTGCTTCTACTGCCTCTTAGTGACAGAGTAAATAATTGCAGCTACTGCTCTTCCAGCCTTTCAGTAGCAGGTTCTCCCTTGTTTCCTGATCTAGAAGTGTGGACCTCAGTGATCTTTTGATTCAGGTTAAGGTGAACAGTCCAAAGGCATCCTTAAAGAGCTCCAGGTGTCCTACAGTACCCATTCACTCACAAGAACAAAACTCCTGGCACCCACCAATTTGTTGGACTTTTCTTTAAATGAGAGATGGAACAAAGATATGACTTTTCCCATACGCAATCCAGAGGTAACAGTGAGAATTCAGTGTTGGGTGTTCAAAAAAAACAAAAAACTTTTGAAGGAATATCTCAGGGATATTATTCTCCCCTCCTGATTTGAAGGGGAGGGGAAAATGCTGAGTGGTTTGTCTTCATTTCTAACATCAAATCCCCATAATTCTTTCTCCCAACTCAATTAAAGTTTAACCAGATGCATCCTCTTCCAGCTTTTCTTATAAAAACATATTTTAGAGACCTGTCAAGCCCTTCATGAGTACTCGTGGTAATGGGCCTAATTTTAATTCTTAAAATGCTGAACTGCTTGTAGAAATCTTGCAAATGTCAAGGAGAGAAAATTTGCATGAAACCTGTGTCAAACAGGAGAGAGTTTTTAAAAAAAGGAAAGAAAGAAAAGAAGAAGAAAGCAGTTCTTCCTAAAGTTTCCCTGTGTATGAATGCTGGAAGATTTGGGTTGGAAATTTCCCATTCAGTGATCGCTAAAGAGAAGAGGAAAAAAAAAGAAAGAGAAAACCACACACTTATCTTAAAGATTCATGATCCAAGAGCCCAATAGAATCTGCAGTTTCCATAGAGCTGGGCCCTCAGTTCCCCCCTTTAATGTAATTAAGCCCCAAGATTTATGAATACAACAGCCCAGAACCTGATGCACGTTCATTTTCAATTATTTCAATGAAAGGGCCCTATCCAGATGTCTCTATTTACAGCATAGAAACAGGCAGGACCAGGGGCCCTGGGGGAGGGACCACAAATTGTCACACTTGTTAATTCTTCACAGAGGACACTCAGCAGAGGTCCTGGCTTTGACCCTGGCACACAAGGCAAGGAGCTGCTGGCGCAAGGGCATCAATGGTAAGAGGGCCCACCCGGTGACCTGCCAGGGTCACTCCCTCGGCTTTGTAGGTATTTGGGGTCATAATGGGGAGCCAGGCAGGATGGGTTTTTTTTAAATTTCTTCTACAGTTCTGAGGGCATTGAAGGAAAGCGACCAGGCAAGCTCTGATGTGGAAAAAAAAAATAACACAAACCAAAACCAACCAACCCAACATATAGAAGCGAAGGATCAAGTTTCCCTTGGCAACAGTAACTACAGTAGGGTGGATGGCTACAGTGACCCACATGATCTGGCTGATCTGGGCGGCTTGGTTTTTCTTTTCCTTTGAAGGTTTGCGAGGGTTTGCGTTTCAGTTTGAATGTTCCCAGGTCTGGGCTTTATTCCTGGAAGAGATATAGGGCACAACATCTCTCTTTTGTTAATTACTTTCTTGTGTTCTTGGTCCTTTAACCAGCAGACTCCTACCTGCCAGGATGAACCATGATGTCTTATATTGTCCCATTTGATTCTGGCTTTTAGAGATCTCTAAGTTTTCCTTAAGCCCAGAATTCTTAATGTGTGTGTGTGTGTGTGTGTGTGTGTGTGTGTGTGTGTGTGTGTGTGTATGTCATGGACCCCTCTGGAAATCTGGTGAAGCCTATAGACACTTTGCCAGAATAATGTTTTTAAATGTATAAAATACAATGGAAATTAAAGAAAGTAAAACATAGTTACCAAAATATAATTTTTAAAAAGTTCATGGATCTCAGGCTAAGAATGTTGCCTTAAGCTATGCCAAAGGTTTTCTCTTCTTTCTTTTCTTTCTTCCTTCCTTCCTTCCTTTCTTCCTCCCTCCCTCCCTCCCTTCCTTCCTTCCTTCCTTCCTTCCTTCCTTCCTTCCTTCCTTCCTTCCTTCCTTCCTTCCTTCCTTCCTTTCTCTTTCTTTCCTTTTGGGATAGAGGAAAAGTTTTCTTGCTATAAAGTGAAGTATCATTTTATTTTATTATTTTATGGTTCTCTAAAAAGGTTTACTTATGTCTTTTTCTTTTATATCACATTTGAGTTGGAGTCAAGAAGAACTGGGTTCCAAACCTTCCTCTGACGCTAGTTGTGGGACAATGGGGAAGTCATTTACTTTTTCTGAGTCTCAGTATCCTCAAAGAGGTGGAGGGAATTGCCCAAAGTTACACAACTAGTGTCAGAGGCAACATTGGAAGCCACATTTTCCTGGCTCAGATTCCCTTACTCTACCCCCTGTACCAGATTGTCTCTCAAAGGAAAATCCCAAACAATGGCAGGGACTAATGCAACGCACTGCATATTAAAAAGACACACATGTACATAACTCACATGTAGACAAAACAACAAAATTAAACCCAAACCTACCCCTTCCCTCTGTAATGTATATTCAGTTCGTCATTTTCTTTCCATCACTCCCAGACTCCAGTTGTTACCTTACAGTGAAGAATGAATGTGGAGTGGTAACTGGTTGTTACATAAATCAATGGTCTAGATCAGAGCTTCTTAAACTGTGGGTCATGATCCCATATGGGGTCACAAAAACTTTGACAACAGTAGAAGGTTTCTGAATGTATGATGGCCAAAAATTAATTAAAAATCAAATGCATAATCTGAGGCATTTCTGCCAATACTTGCCTGTGATACATCATGCAACTTCATGTCAGCCCTGATTCTGAATACAAAGTATGCACACTTGGCATTATGCATTCTGTCATGTCATGCCAATGAACAAACACTGCCGAAACATGAAAAGGGGTTGAAGAAGCCTTGGTCTGGTTGTAGGGAGCTCTTAGTGAACTCCCTTTTTATTCTAAACACTATTTCTTGGAAACCCTGCAGGGCCTTCCTGATCAGTCTCTGGATATCCATTTTTGGTTCCCTCTTTTGAGTCATGACCATTACCAAGCCCAAAGTGATTTATTCACTGAATTTCAAGGAATTCAAATGGAAGCAGGGTCATCCAAAAATAAGAAGTCCACTTGAAAGGATGCCACTTGGGCTTACCCCCATTATTCTGATTTAACAAATGATTTAATAATCCCCCCTCAAAATTCCGTACCATTCAGGGCTTTGTTATAACCATACATGTCTTCCTGGCTCCAGTAGGAATCATTCAGACACTAATGATAGAGTTTCTGCCCCTATGTCAACTTTTGGGGAACCAAGTAATGCTCTATTTTCACATCTTTGCCTCTTAGAATTTCTAGGTTTCTTCAAAGCTCAGCTTAAATGTCAGCCAATTGAAACTGCCCTGCATTTAGCTTTTATATGTTTTCTAACTTATTTATATTCTCTAAACACCAACAGAATTTAAGTTCCATGATGGTAGGGATGTCTCATTTTTGTCTTTGTATTGCCACCTAGCCCACATTAGAATATTTATAAATGCCTGTTGAATAGTTAATTCTAAAGGACCACTGATAATGCATGTTATTCATTTCCTGACAGAGGTGTTAGATTCAAAATACAGGATGAAATACCAATTTATGTATGTGAACAACTTATGAGAATCTATTTTATTTGACTATGCATATTTCTTTCTCAGTGGTGGAGGTGGGGGGAGATGAAAAGAAATAAATGTTTGTTGATTAAACATTTTTAATTAAGAAAAGGAAAAATGAATGAAGACTTTCCTGATGTAACCAGGCTTTGAGGCATACCTGTCTATTTCCTAGTTGGTAGATAGTGAAGCCTTCCTGAACATGCCTACATGGATGTTTGGGAATTTCAGTCCAAAAGTATGGAATATATTCCTCTTGTCTGAAGTGGAAGGAGCAGGAAAGCTTGAGGCAGAGAGGCTTACTGTGGCAGATTTGCAGAACAAATATTGGGGCAGCAGCAGTGGGATGATCATGGGAGGGTGAAACTTTAGCAGGCCTTTTGAAATTCAAATTCAGAAACTAGAATCTAGATGTGGTAGGCTTGACACTAATGGCCACCGAATTATGCTTATTAGAAAATCTCCAGTGGGTCTATCTGAAAGAGAGTGAAACTTTCTGAATAGTTGTCCTGCAAATCCAATGAAACTTGGATTTCTCTGTCCTCCCAACCTCTGTCTGAAGATGCAAAGATTTACTTTCAAGTTTTTCCATTTTTTATGCTGTCTTTATTTGTTAAATTGATTTCCTTTAAAACGACTACTAGTTACAACTGTTTTGTGGTTCATGGTTGTTATTAACTGCATACGGAGCAAATACAGTGGTGAGGATTAGTGAATGAACAGGACTAAGCAAGTCAGAGGTTTGAACTTCAGTCTATAAAGTCTTGAGTTTCTTTATCCTAGCTTGGGGGCTCTGAGCTGTGATAATAAAGGAGTCATATGCTTTTGGTCTTATCAACTCATGAACTCCTAAATAGAGGAAGAGATCGTCCCTATGATTAGGGACTACTTTCTATATGCTTTTAGATGATGCATAAACAAACTGGCAGAAATGGCCAGAAACCTAAGTCAAAGTTCACTATCCCCATCCCTAGGTTCTTTCTTAGACAATTCAAAGTCTTCCTGCTGTTCTGAAGCTATGGATAGAGTAAAGGCATGAAGCAGGGGAAAGGTGACAGACAACCTATGAGCCATCCAAGGGAGGATATGGAAATGGATAAATAAGATCATATTGCAAAAGTGAGGGCAAGAGGGATTTGCTCTTTCTTTAATTAACATTTTCTATCTGCAAACCTTTCCTGATAGCTCCATCTAGAGTTTTTACTGAGATATGCAGAAATGGGAGGACTCCCAATATACCTGCAATGAGAGGGACCTGCTAGGAAGACTTATTGATTCTAGAGGATACATGAGTTCAAAAATGAATTGATAATAAATTTATGAAATAATGAAATGGGAGCAAGCACACCCAGTTCCTTGGGTATTCACCAGAAATACCATGATTAGCAGTTGGAAATGGGACTGCAATCACACTTTAATTAGCCACAAAGAGTGTGCAGGCAAACAGCACAGTACAGACAAGCAACAAAAGGGATATGAAGGGTATATGGCTGTGTAGGAATGGGGAAATAGGATGATGAAGGGAAGCAGGTAGTGTGGGGAAAAGAATAGGAAGGGGGAGAGGCAGCGAATCTCACTCACATAATCATGAATTAGAGTTCAGAGCACTAAGCGGCATGGACCTGAGGGAGGTGGTAGAGAGTTTGGAGGGCAGGGGTTTGAAGTCTCATTTTTATAGGGTATTTTGGGGGGAATAGGTTAATTCTTGTCTGTTTCACCTTGGGGTTACATTCATTAACATATCTGAATCATCTGAAAGCTATCAGTAAAACTTTAAAGTTATCAGAAACTTTTTGTTATTCTGCAGGTCTAGAACTGTTGAGGTCTGGAATTTGCCTAGAATTTACATATCATAGTACCAGAACCCTGACAGCAGAACCTAGATGATCCAACACATATTACCAGGATGTGAATTTTGGTTAATGGATGATGAAACTTGTAAATTATGCTCCTTTGATCTTTCAGATGATTTGTACATGACTCCTGGGTTCACTTCTGCAATCTTACTTTCTGCTATTGCCCCTTTATGCTGGCTACTTGTAAACTTACTATACTGACTAGGAAAAGTGGGCATGATCAGGGGATCAGAAGAAGGGACAGCAAAGAAGTGAAGGAGGAAAATGAGCTGAGGAAAGTAAGAACAATTTAAAGGCACTCACGTTCACATGGATCCCTTAAACCAAAATTATCTTACCCTAAACTACCTGAAGTTTTTTTCTTTGCTATGATGCCTGGTATTCCTTCACTATTAAAGATTAATTAGAAGGAACAAGAACCTTGGCTTTGCAGTTCGACTAGGTTTGGAGAATTGGTGAGTTATTAATCACTTATCCATCTCCCCTCTCCACTCAGATCTTTCAACTCCTTCTTATGTGTGCCCTCCCCACCCCATCATAATATAAACTTCTTGAGGGAAGGGACTGTCACTTTTTGCTTCTATTTGCATTTTTAGTTAGCATTTAAAAGTGCTTTAAGGTTTGCAAACTGCTTTACATAGGCAA
This sequence comes from Notamacropus eugenii, assembly GCF_028372415.1. Classification (NCBI taxonomy): domain Eukaryota; kingdom Metazoa; phylum Chordata; class Mammalia; order Diprotodontia; family Macropodidae; genus Notamacropus; species Notamacropus eugenii. The sequence goes on along the minus strand of NC_092874.1, from coordinate 286,243,793 downwards.
ACTCATTTCATCCTCACAACAGCCTTGAAGGGCAGATGCTAGTATTACTCTAATTTTACAGATGAGGAAACAGAGGCATGAAGAGCTGGAGTTATTTGCACGGCATCACATAATAAGTATCTGAAGCATTATTTGAACTCAGGGCACTCCAAGTCACACACTATCCACTGGTCCACTTAGCTTCTTGCTAAATAAATATTATTTCCTGGTGTTCAAGGAGGAGACAATAGTGGAGGTATACTTTCAAGGATATATAGGAATTTAGTAGGCCTACACCAACGCCTCTCCAGGGCTTTGAGGTAACCTTGTGTCTTTGAAGGTTATTCTAGTAGAAAGCAAGGCTAGCAGTTCCTAGCTACAGGAACATGCCCAGAAATGATTTACAAACAGGTCGGATAAAACAAGATGGAAAATGGTTGATTTAAGACACCAATAGCGTCTCCTTTTATGTATAAGGACACCGAGCCTCCAAAGAGAAATGAATTGTTTGTGGTCATACAACTAGTTAGACTAACTTGGGTGTTTGGATTCTTAACTGAGCAGGATTTTCAGAGCAAAACAGGAATATCTTCTCACCCCAATCTTCACCCTCAGTCGACCAACTCAGATGACAGTAATTTGCTTAGATTTCCACCTCTTTTAAACCCATTTCAGGGTTGAAAATGGTAGCACGTGTACTTTTTCCTGTATATCCCAAATCTTCTGACAGAAGATCAATTGTGAAGAACCAGAGCCATCAATGGCCTCCATCCCAAACCATTGCATGGTTAGATTCAGTAAGCTATTGAAAATATTAAAGACCATGCAGAATCATTACGTGATTCATCTGAACGTTCCTACCTTCCTCCCCCACATCTCCAGTCTGGAAGAGGATCCACATTTCAGTTTTGCAGCGTTCCAGGGGGCAAGATGAGGTGTCAGAAATGCACATCTGTCCCCTTTTGATGACAATGCACGCTAAGTCGATCTGCCAGTTATTTATGGGTATCGAAGTGATATTCCTATTGTTACTTAAAAGCCACAGTGGGCTCCCCTTGTTTCCTGCCTTCCCCCTTGCTGGGTGTAAATCTCACTTCTGCCCATCCTATTGTTCATGGGCAAAGCTGCCATATTGTGTTGATTGCTATTACATTGAAGCTGAAAGGGAGGGACAGAAATGTGGCAGCACATCTAACCAGCAGGGAGATCCTCTATCCATTCTTGTGCTCTTGGGGCAGGGTCAGAAAGTCATGGCAGGCATCTGACCCCCGATAACCTCTCTAGAGCCTGCACTGGCTAGTTTGGGGGGGAAGAACTTAATTAAATACAATTGAATTTCCCTGCTAACATTTCTCTTCTGAAAGAGCTTCTTTTAGCTGGCTTGCTGTCTGCTGGTGAGGAGCAAACAAAGGTGCCCCCTTTTGTCTCAACAAAGAAAAGTGAGCATACTTTTTCATAAAAGGGACTGTGACTTTTTTTTTTTTGCTTCTGGCACTGGCTTGATAATTCAACCAGGGGATTTTTTTCTGAAAAAGTAACCACAGTGAAGAATGATGAGTACAGCCAAGTGAAACTAACCCACTCTCATCTGTGAGAAAAGCTGACTTTGCCTCTCATTTTAAGGAGATTTATATCTAATTTTCTTGGAAGGTTGTTGGCCATGGAATTTCTGTGTGGTTGACACTGGTGCCATTGGCAACTAACACAGAACCTGATGATGTCCTGAATTCTTCAGGTGTAATTTGAGAGGAAGCAGATGCAGAGATGTCCTTTGGTAGGTTTAGTTGTATAATTTCGAATAAGCAACCAATGGCCAAAGGAAAGATTGGAATCGCAGATTCAGAGGTGGAGATGAGAGCGAATCCAGGGACCATCTTGTCCAACCCCATCATTTAAGAGATGAGGAAACCAGGCCCCAGGTTATTTATATGACTTTTTCAAGGTCGCTCAGGTATTACTTACAAAAGACGTCAATAAGATCCCATATGGCCAAACAGGAACCTTGACTCTTTAGCGTCAATCTTAGAGACCATGCACATTGCCCATTATAAGCCCTCCCCAGCTTTTTAGGAACTGACTGCTCTTCTTTTCGCCACATGTGACTTAATAGATAGTTGTGAATAAGCAGGCACGCCTGTGCATCTGGATCTTTCTGTATCAAACAAAAACTCCCATCCATGAAAACTCAGACCACCTGTCTTGCCTTCATTGTTCTGAAGAAGAGTTCTTTTTCATTTTTTAAAAAAATGTTTAATTGGCATCTTTGTCCAGGCTTTCAGAAATTTGCTTCTTTGCTAACATATGGATGGCCTGGTACCCCTTTTCATCAGAAATGGGCCCCTTTGGTCATTAACACCACACGCCTGCCTTACTCTTCTCTTTTCAAAGAGACCAGCCTCGTCTATTATTTCCGAGCTCTATACCTTGGGTGGAAGGTGGCAACTAGTGTGGCTTTCCCAATGCACTTGATTTACCTTTCAATGCATAATTACCACCAAACTAGTTAATTGCTTTTTAAGTGTCCAAAATTCCCTCGTTCAATTTTGCTTCCATTTATCCCCCTCCATTATACTGCTACTGTTCAACATAAACACAAATGATTGTTAACGAAGGCCTAATGCCACATTCATTAGAAAATCAGGTTAATGAATATCAGAGTTGTATCTTTACTTCCTGGGTGGGGCTTTCTGAATTTTGGGGGGGTGGTATACAATGAAATCATACCTGTATTCTAAGCTGATAGTGAAGTTTGAGGTGAATCATTTCCATGAATTTTCTTGATCCCAAAGTCCTAGTTTTGCCCACCTCTGGCTAAAGTTTTTTCTTTAGGATGATGAAGTCATGGTGACCAAACTGCATCATGAAGAAAAGGTTAAAGAGTATTTCCTTCCTTTCTTTCCAGAGGTGGGGTCCTACAGGCATGGGACATTGCATGGGCTGTGTGACCTGGTTGACACATTGCTTGGATGATAAGATCATAGACTGGAAAACTGAAAGGGACCATAGAGGACACTAAGGCTATTCCCCCTGAGTCCAAGAAGGATTAAGTGACTATGGTTTCTGAGCTGAAATGCAAAGTTAGGTCTTTCTGATTCTAGATCAAGGCTTCTGCCTTCAGGTGTATTGAAATGTTTTCCTGCTCCCTCTCCTTATTCTTCATCATAAGGGATGGCTCTGACTGAGATTGGGAGATATCTATATATTGAGTAACAGGTTTATGTTGTTTAAAAATAGCAATTTAACACATAGAAAAGAAAGATACACAGAACTCTCCATAAGCATTTCCCTTATTTTTTCTTCCTTGGATTATATAATATTTATTTATCTATGTAAAAGTGGCATTCCCTCTAGTAGAATCTATACTCATGGAGCACAAAGACCATTTTCTTTGGCTTTCTATGTTGAGCACTTGGCACAGTCCAAGATATATAGTAGGTACTTCATGAAGTGCTTCCTGAATGAGTGAATGGATATCGAACAATCACACTAAGAAGAAACTTAGACAAGCAAGACTGAGGAAGACTTTCTGGGTGAGGTGACATTTAAAGTGTGCTGTGAAGAATAGCTAGGAATTCAACAGGCAGAGTTGGAGGGGAAGGACATTTCAAGCAGAGGGAATAGTCTAATCAAAGACATCTAGTCTTGAAGACACAGTACTAGTTTGTAAGCAGGGAGCTGTCCAATTTGACTTTAATGTGGAGGGAGGGGCAGGGATCTAAGATGTGCTCTAGCCTCTGAAAATGTGGAGGATTGTAGAGAGCCTTGAATGCCAAGCAAAGGGACTGAAACTGGAGAAAATTAATTTGCTTACATTTGTATTGGTTACTGATTTCTCTCTGAAGAATTGTGTGTCTCTGCCCACAAAAAGCTTACTGTCTAGTTGGAGCTGCTTGGTTGGTAACTATCTGAATATACTGTGTTGTCTGTTTGGATGATTCTTGTAGCAAGAACTTAATGGACAACCCAAGCAACCAAGGGCAGCTAGGTGGCACAGTGGAGTGCCAGACCTGGAAGACTCATCTTCCTGAGTTCAAATCTGGCCTGACATTTACTAGCTGTGTTAACCTGGGCAAGTCAATTCACCCTGTTTGCTTCAGTTTCCTCATCTGTCAAAGGAGCTTGAGTGGGAAATGGAGAATCACTTTAGGATCTTTGCCAAGAAAACATCAAATTGTGTCATGAAGTGTCAAACAGCAACCAATCAAGTCATTTCTAAAGTTTCTTAATTACACAGGAAGTAAAGGGTGCTATAGACAAAAGACAAACTGGATTGGGAAGTTTTGGGGACTCTCCAATTAGGTGCTGTAGCCTCATGCAAGAGGATATAATGTTAAAAATCCTGGAGTCTAGAGAACTGGGTATGAATCTTGGTTCTGGTGACTACCAGCTACTTGACCAAGGACAAGGCACTCAGTCTCTTAGCCTCAGTTTTTACAGCTGTGAAATGGGGATAGTGACACTTGTACCATCTACTATAGAAGGATGAGTTGTGGTTATTCTCCTCTTGCTTTGTGCACGTCAATTTTCTCCTCTTCCTCTTTCTTCTTTTCCTTCTCTTCTTTCTCCTCTTTTTCCTTCCTTTCCTTCTCCCTGCTTATTTTCCTCTTCTCTTTATGCTCTTTCTCCTTTTTCTTTCTCTTTTTCCTTCCTTTTTTCTATTTCTTCCTCCAGTGACAAAAAGAGTATCTTATGTTTGATCCCAGGGATGATAGGGAGTCAATGGAATTTAGTGTGTGTGTGTGTGTGTGTGTGTGTGTGTGCGTGATATGCTCAGACCTGTGTTTTAGGAAGATGGTTGCTCATGCTCCATAACTGTACACATACATTTCGAACCTATCACGTAGGAGGTGATCTGTTCTTGGCCATGCAATTCATCATTTGCCCTTCAGCTCAACCTAATTCCACAAATATTTGTTCAGCATTCACTATGTTCAAGGCAATGGGCTAGGTACCAAAGATACAGAGATATAAACAAGACAGTCTCTGCTTTCAGGTATCTTATACTCTGCAGTGGTACACAGAGAAGTCAATATTAAACACACACACACGCACACACACACACACACACATCAAGGTAAGGGCATGAATGAGCAGGGGAAAAAGGAAGGGCCTTAGGCAGGTATCATCTCCTGAGCTGGGCTTTGAAGGAAGCTGAGGATTCTGAGAGATGGAGGTAAGGAAGACGAGCATTCTAAACATGGCTGATCTCCTGTGCAAAGGCATGTGGTTGAAAAATGGTGTGTTGTGTGATAAGGAACAGTTAGTAGGCCACTTTGTTTGGAATAGACAATTCATGAAGGATAATAATATGAAATAAGACTGAAAACATGGCTTCGGTTCATATCATGGAGAGATTAACTCCCAGGTTGAGGATTTTGTATTTTATTCCATAAGCAATATGGAACCATGGGAAATTTTGGGATTGGATAATAAAATGTTCATATATGTGTTTTAGACATATCAATTTCACTCATGCGTACATGTTGGAATGGAGGGGGGAAAGGTAGAAAGCATCAGTGACTTATAGAATCATAGATTAAGAGTTGAGAAGAATATTAAAAGGCATCCAGTCCAATCTCCCCATTTTACAGTATCTTGTCAAAAGTTACCCAGCTAGTAAGTGGCAGAAATGGAATTGGAATCCAGATCCTCTGTTTCCAAATGGACGACCTATGTTCAAATCCTACCTTGGATAGTTATTACCTTAGGCAGTTCATTTAACTTATCCCAGTTTCCTCATTTGCCAAATGAGAAGGTTGGGCCTTTCCAGCTCTGGCTTTATTATCCCAAAGCAAAGCTGGGAGGGATTGCTAACACATTGGATAATTGACTGAGTTAGGACCCCAAGGGACCTTTGCACTTTTCCTAGTTTATTCCTATATTAGTCTCCTTTTTTTCTGGTCTACTAAAATTTTCCATATAGAATACACACACACACACACACACATACACACACACACACGTTGGTGGCACTCTATTGCATTCAGTAGAAGAGTTTTGTGTCTTCATTCTCCTCATAAAGATGGGTGCTCTATGGACTCAATATTTATTCATTTTTCTGATCAGCAAGAATAGAAATCAGTCCATATTAGGTGTCTGTGGCTTGGGAACATGGTGCAAAGCAGAGAAATCATGACGATAATTCCCCTTTTCTCTTGTCAATAAAAATAAGTTGCTGAGTTCACCAAGGGAATTGTTGTCCTGCTGGTAATTTATTTTTCTCTTAGGTCTCTAATGATGTCCTTTTGGGTAAATTAAGCCAGCCCCCAGTAGTCTTTCTCTGCAACACTGATGTGTCCCTCTTAGGCATTAATGCAAGTATGCTTGGAGAGGTGGTCGCTATGGCTGTCCCATCTTGTTGCCATGGTGCCATTGGAAGCCTCCCTGATTGGGGGCCCACTAGGGCTTTGTTTAAACAAGTAGGAGCTAAGAAAAGAACCTTTTCAACCATTGCTGTCGCTAACATTTTAAACTGGTCTAATTGTTCTCATTTCCTTCCTATTTATTATGGACAGCATGGATATGTTGTGTACAGAGATGACCACACAGTTCACCAATGGGATGAGATCAGAATGTTTCCCTTGCAGGACCCTAAACCAGTCTTCTCTCACGTAGTTTCCTCCAGGAATAATGATAATGATAAGAAATCATACAATTTATGAATCAAGAGGTAGGTAAAAGAAATGCTATTGCCCCCATTTCATGGATGAGGAAACAGAGAGATGTTAAATAACTTGTATTCAGCTCAGAGCTGCAGATTCTGAGCTTAGTATGCAGGAATGGCATTGGTCCAACAATTGGCAATGTTGTCAGTGCAGATGCATTCTTCCACCATTTACCTGTATGAGCTTCTCTGACCAAAAAATTCTTTTCTCTCTCATAACAACTCTCCATACTTAGCTGGGCTAATCTTAGTCAGGGGAGGCAATGTGGTACGGAAGAAAGAATGGGGATAATGAGGTAGAAGACCTGAGTTCTAATCCCAGTTGGGTTTCTCTAGGCTTAGCTAGACCTATCTTAGCTTGTTACAGAGAAAAGGATGCTGGTAGCTGGGTTAGAGTATCTGGGTTCAAGTCTTGGCTTGAATTACTTTGAGCAGATCACATCATCTCTCTAGGTCTCAGTTTCCCTACCTGTAAAATGAGGGAGTTGGATGAGTTGGTATCTAAGGAAGCTTCCAGCTCTAGATGATAATAAAAATCATAATATAATAAGCTAGCATCTTATATAGCACCCTAAGGTTTACAAAGTGATCTACAAATATTATCTTATTCTCATGACAGTCCTAGGAGGTGGATACTAACATTATATTATTAGATACCTTGGGAGGTAGATTCTAATTATCCCTATTTTACAAGTAAGGAAACAGGTAAGGAAGCTTAGAAAGCTTAAGTGAGTTGCCCAGGGTCACACAGCTAGTAAGTTTCTGAAGCAGGATTTGAACTCAGATCTTCCTTGACTGTAATTCCAGTGTTCTATCCACTTCACCACCTGGCTACCTCTATAACTCTGTGACTTCTTTCTCTTAGTTTTTGGGGTTTTTTTTGAGGCTCCTCTCAAATGCTACCTCCTACGAAGGCTTTTCTTGATCCTCTTCCTCTATAAACACTGGGATTTTCCCTTTCCACTATGAAATTTCCTTGCTTTCTTTTTAAACCAAATCTGTGAGTTCATGAGTTTACAGAGTTCCTAGTGAGGAACTTCCTCTATAGTCCAGGTTAGCACCTCCAGTTCCACTGATGACAGTGGAAAATGAAGTCACTTGCCCCAAATCATAAATCCAGTCAGCGTCAGAGGTCAGATTTGAACTTGGGTCTTCCTAACACCAAGGCTAGCTCTCTATCCATTATTTACTGCCATCTACTGGTATGTGCTTGATGTGCAGATTTATTTACACATTTATACAGATATGTACAGATATATATGTATTTGTATGTGTGTGTATGGATATACACATGTACATATTTAAGTGTATATGTTGCTTTCTACAATAAAAATGTAGGTTTTCTTGATGTTGAGAATTATTTTTACTTTTCTTTGCATGCCCAGCACTTAGTACCATTTCTGGCAAATAGGAAGTGCTTAATAAATTTCTGTTGATTGATTGATTGACAGATGAGCCATCCTGATCCCCTATAGCCTTTCCACCTTGGGAGGACATGCCTGAGTTTGCTCCTTGTTGGCACAGATTCTGAGAACTTGTGGGAACCTTGACCCTGTGGTGAGTCCTTGGCATTGGACTTTAATGGGAATCTGTTATCCCTGGCTTCCTGGAAATGGTTACAGTTAAGATTTTCCCAAGCTACCTATCACTGAACCCAAGGATATGGAAGCTGGTGACCCAGTAGAGTAGAACCCCAAAGGCAAATTTTAGTGAGATTAAGTTAACCACCTGTTTTTAAAGTTGTTTCCCTCTTACATTATTAGCCCTTTTGGAATCTGCTATTCTATTCTGAGGTCTCACCATGACACAGAGGTGACTTTGGGTTCTCATGGGCTATGGCACTAGTTCATAGCATTTAGAGCCAGAAGGAAACTCAGGAGTCATTTAGTCTAACCTCTGATTTATACAGAAAAGGTAACTAAGCCTCAGAAAGAACTCATTGACCCAAGGTTCCACAGATAGGAAGTGGTAAACCCAAGACTGGAACACAGACCATTTGACTTCAAAACCATCCATCACTCCAGTACCCTGGATTGCCAACTATCATTCACAAAGAAAATGTGAGTTTGACTGTCCTCTGTGCTGAATTCAATGTTCCAATAGCTCCCTCTGTCTACAGGACCTTGTCAGGTGTTGTTAACTTGATTAGAACATCATATATGCTAGAGAGTTTCAAACAGTTCCTTTTCTATAAGGTCTGCTCAATGCTGGCTTTCCAAATTTCTTTTCATAACACATGGGAGGCTAACTGACAGATGGAGGGAATCTTCAAAACTGTGAACAGTGTCCTTTTCATTTTACATGAGTAAACTGAGGCAAGACCATGTAGCTTAGGTAAGTAGCAAAGGATTCTAATTCATTCCTTCTTATTCCTACTACCTCTCTAGCCTTTCAATGAGCATGGGAAGCTGTTGGGAGGTAAATGAACACAAACTCTACTTCCAGCCCCCTCCAGAAGGAGTGGCAGCCCAAGTCACACAGAGGAAACTGAAAGTCCTGACCTGGATGATTGCTTCATTAGCTGATGCTATGATGACATAATGAATCATCTCCCGAGAAGTGGCACCTGAGCTGTGCTTCTTGCCTCTAGAGCCTGAAGTGGGAGGTCTAAAGTGGGCATGGTCCTATAGGGAATCCAGGAATCAGAGGTGGAGTTGGGCCTCCTGGGGCTTTTGACATTGAAGAATCTACTGAAGGCTGTGACCTTTGGGATACTTTCCTGTTTCTTCCTCTCTCATCTTCTCAGTGGGAGTTAAACAGCAAATCAATGTCTTGGAGAAGGAGGAATTGGATTTAAAAAAAAAAAGTATGTCATTAAAAATATCATTCTAATCTATTTTTACCTGTTTGGGGGGGATTTAGACAGAAGGAAATCAGCCAATAATGCTAAAAGCAACAGGCCATATTCTATTTCACACATGGGACCATGTACAATTAATCAATCAACAAATGCTTACTATAAGCCAGGCACTGGATTCAAATTCTCTCTCTGCTGTTTCCTTCCTGAGTAATCTTCCACAAGTTTTTTTTCCCCACTTTCCTGGGCCTCAGTTTCCTCATCTGTAAAATAAAGTGATTGGACTCAATGATTTACGATGGTTTTTTTTTCAGCTTTTGGACCTTTGTAACCTGGGGCAAGTTGAACCATTACCCAAGATACTTTGCCTCTATGGGCCTCAGTTTCCTTCTCTGTAAAATGATAAACTTGGTCTAAATGACTTCTGATACTGGATTTAGGATCCTATGATCTTGAGGCCACAGTGGGAGAAGGAAGACGCTATGAAATCCAATGAGCCCTGGAAACTGGTTCTCCCCTCACTCCTTCCCAGTTGAGTCTGGATATGTCTGAGTCAGTCCCATCCAAAAGATTCATTCTACAATCTAGAAGGAGGTCAGGTGTTTTATAGGTAAGACTGGGATCTCATTCAGACATATCAGAATGATACAGTTAAAAGTGTTCTAGATTTGGAGTCAAAGGATCCAAGTTCAAATCTTGACTTGGTCATTTAAAAATTGAGCAAATTAAATAATTAAATTTCCTTAGTAATTAAATTAAACTGATTGACTTCTTTGGGTCTCAGTTTTCTGTTCTGTCAAATGAGGGGGTGGGGTGAGAGGACCTGTAAGATTCCTCCAGCTCTATCTTTTTGCTCTATCTTTGATCAGATTGATTTTGCACCTTTGGTTTTCCAGTGAGCTAAGTACCAAGCCAAAAGAGTCCAAGTACTAAGTGCCAGGTGCTGGGGTCAAATTTTTGTCCTTTACTATCTCTGTTATCTTAGACAAGTCATTTCCAAAGAAAGAGCATGGTAAAGATTCCAGGGAGTGCCTATCAAAAGAATGGTGAGGTCTACACCACTAGAACATTTTTTTTCACATCTACATACAGATGCTAGAGAGGATGGATGCCTCTAATACCTTCTCTTTTCAGATCTACATTCTTTATTCTCATCTGGAAAACTTGGCCAGTGAAACACAAGCTCTGGATGCTTCTACCATTTTGGAAAGCCTTGCATACGGGCCTGTTGATACATTGCTTGTCCATTTCCAGAAGAACTGCTTAGCTGAGTTTGGAAAGACTCATACCTAGGTTGGCCCTAGTCTATGAAAAATATGTATTTTAAGTCACCCATAGGAACTTGTTAATGATTATCCATTAGATCACAGAAGGGCTGCAACATGCATTGGAGAAGTGAATACTCATTTTGAGAAAATTACAAACCTTCATGGATCAAAGTCACATGTTTTTTTTAAAAAAATCAGTTGCCTTCTCTGGATGAGTTTGACTCTTCAAACCAATTCAATCAATTTTCTTAATAGAAAGGTAGTGGTGGCTGAGTAGACAGATTTGGTAGAACAGGGTTCAAGTTTCCCTTCCACTGTTTATTTCTGTGACTTTGGGCAAGTCACTCAAACTCCTGGACCTCTGTTTCCTCATCTGTAGAATGAGGAGATTGGAATAGATGGCCTCCTAGGTCCCTTCCAGTGCTAGACCTATAACCTATGACCTCTGATGGAATTGGTATCAGGGGACTTGAATTTCAACACAAGCTTGGGCTAGTCACTTCATTTCTCCAGGACTATGTTTTCTCATTTTTAAAATGAAGGGGTTGCTTGATGACTTCTAAAGTCCCTTCCATCTCTAGGTTTATGATATTGTCTTAACTATGTGCCTCCAGGAAGCTCACTAAGACAAATATATTGCCAGTATACTTCAGTGGCAGCTGCATGGGACTGTGGAGAGTGCCAGGTCTGGAAAGAAATTCAAGCATCCTCAAATGCTAACTAGCTGTGTGATCCTTAACCCTATTTGTCTCAGTTTTTTCATCTGTAAAATGAACTGGAGAAGGAAATGACCAACCACTCCAGCATCTTTCCCAAGAAAATGCAAATGATATATCACAAAGGGTCAGACATGACTGAAATAACTCAGCAAAAAAAACCCAATACCCATAGTCTCCCCCTTTTCTGGGAGCCAAGCTTACTCATGCCTTTGTGTTCATTGTTGGTTGTTTTATTGTTTTAATTTATATTTCTGTGGTTATTGTACCTATCATTTCCCTGCATTTATTAAGCACATATTGTAAAGTCATATCCCACAGATGTATCAAAGGTTCAAGCAAGTAAGTAGGACAGATAAACAACTCATGTCAATGTTTGTTTTTTTCTCTGTGGAATACTTTTCCTGCATGATCAATGTCAAAGCCCTCATTTTTCACAATTCTAGAGGAGGAAACCATTGCCATGGATAATTTAAGGGTTGTAACCACACCAGATGATGCCAGATAAACGTGAAGTCGGTAATGGGGCTGGTTGCCCCCAAAGAGCCTAATTTTCTTGGCAGGTGTGAGTGAGGTGGATTTGGAAAGGCAGGTATTTTGGGAAGAGTCATGTTAGAGCAATTTGAGAAATAGAGTTCCTTCAATTCAGCATGACAGCAGCCCCAGGTTCATTATGGCAGGCCTAGCAGGAGAGCAGCAATTGGGCTGTTGCTCATGTGGACTGGGACCACCCTTTGTACTCAGCTAATTCCTCTGTAGACATTTGCACATGGACTCCCGAGTCCTCTAAACCATGTTAGACACTCCTGATACCAAACAAAAACATTGGGAAGGGATATTTTCAGGTACAAAACAACATGATGTAAAAGGTAGAAAGCTCATATTAAAGAAAGGAAGACCCCGGGTTCATGGCTACATCTGATATGGACTAGCTGTGTGATCCGGGGCAGGTCACTTAATCTTGGTGCCCAGGGACTAGAAATTACAGGGAAGTCAATCTGTCTCAGTGTATTTAGTTTCTGTATTTTGAACTTTCATTGAGTCTGGACCATAAAAAATCATCACACACATTCCAACGGTTAGCAAAAGAACTAATACTGTTGTTGAGTTGTTTTCAGTTGTGTCTGGTTCTTCATGACATTTCTTGGCAGAGATATTGGATGGTTTGACGTTTCCTTCTTCAGCTCACAGGAAACTGTGGCAAACAGGGTTAAGTGATTTTCCCAAGGTCACACAGCTAGTAAGTGTCTGAGGCCAGATTTGAACTCAGGAAGATGAGTCTTTCTGACTCCAAGTCAAGTACTCTATCCACTGCACCACCTAGCTACACTAATAGCAACAGCAGCAGCAACTTAGTTGTTGTAATTATCTTTATACAGTCAATCTAGGATTCTTTCTGTTGTATCTTTATAGAGTTAAAGAAACAGAAAAGGTCATAAAAGGAAATTATGCATATCACAGGCTGTGCTGACCAAGCAAAATTCTTAAGTAGGTGAAATCTACAGGTAGAGCTGGAAGGTATCTTTAAGGTCTTTGATTCCAATTCCCTCATTTTTACAGGTGAGGAAACTGAGGCTCACTCAGAGAACTTAAGTGACTTGTCCATTGTGGATGGTTGCCAGATGACAGACTCAGTAGTTTAACCAAGGTCTTCCAACTCGAACTTCAGCACTTTTTCTTTTCCAAAGCTTGTCTTCAGAGGTTCCTAACCTCTTCTTTCAACACACCCCCTCCCATAACTTCTCAGTACATAACCCACAGGTCAGCCACCCATTCTGTCTATGCCTAGGGCTGGGTACTAATTCCTAAGTTCTAATTCCTAAGTAGTTTCATGTATATTGCAGAGTAGTAGAGGATTGACTGGGAAGAAATCCATTCTCCTCTCCTTCTTCCTTACCTACTTCAGGAATACTTAAAAGGTGATCATTCCCAGAATATTTGAGAAATCTTGGAAACACACTATTTTCCTAGCCCCGTCCTAAAGCAAAATTTCCAAGTTGGCTATGGGTCTCTTTGGACCTTCAGATCCCACTGACATCTCCAAGGGACCCAGAAACTCTGGAGTCCTCTTGAAATGTGGAACAATAGGGCCCTCAAATCTAATACAGATACACATATACACACACTTTCCACATCCCTTCTTGAAAACATATCTGTGTGACCCTGGGCAAGTCACTCAGTTACTACATGCCTCAGTTTTCTCATTTGTGAAATGAACTAGTTGGACCTGCTGTTTTCTAAGGTCTCTTCCAGCTCTAAATTTATGGTCCTATAAGCTGGCAAATATCCATAATCAATCAGGCAGATTAAGTAGGTTTTACTTGTATTATAATTCTATTTTCTGTTTATTTTTCAAAGCAAATTTTATTGTTTTTTGTTTTGACCTTATAGTTACTTCTAGTAACGTAGTTACATCTAGATACCTCCTAGCCTTCCAGTGATGGATACTTCTTTCTATTTATCTAACTATCTATCTATTTATGTATTTATTTATTTTTAAATTATTTTAATTGTTTTCAGTGTTCAACAATCACTTCCATATATCTTAGATTTTTTCCTCTCCCCCCTTCTTCCTTCCCTCCCTCTCCACTCCCTCCCTGAGATGGCATACAATCTTATATAGGTTCTACACATACATGCCTATTAAATACATTTTCACCTTAGTCATGTTGCATAGAAGAATCAAAATGAATGGTAAAACCATAAAACATAATAAAACCAAACCAAACAAAATACAAAAGAAAATGATCTGCTTCAATCTGCGATCCAGTTCCATAGTTCTTTCTCTAGATGTGGAAGATGTTTTGCCTCAAGAATCCATTGGAAATGTTTAAAGTCCTTGCATTGCAATGAAGTACTAAGTCTAGCAGAAACATTCCTCTCACACTGTGGTTGTTGCTGTGTACAAAGTTCTCCTTGTTCTGCTCCTTTCACTCATTATCAGTTCATATAAATCTTTCTAGGCCTCTCTGAAGTCTTCCAGTTCATCATTTCTTACAGCACAACAGTATTCCATTACATTCATATACCACAACTTGTTCAGTCATTTACCAATTGGTACCAATTACCAAGGGCATCTCCTTGATCTCCAGTTTTTGGCCACCACAAAGAGAGTTGCTATAAATATTTTTGCACATGTGGGATCCTTTCCCATTTCTATGGTCTCTTTGGGATACGGTCACAGAAGCAGTATTGCTGGGTCAAAGGGTGTGCACATTCTTGTAGCCCTTCAGGCATAGTTCCAAATTGCTCTCCAGAATGGTTGGATGAGCTCACAGCTCCACCAACAATGAATTAGTGTTCCAACTCTCCCACATCTTTTCCAGCATTTATGATCTCCCTGCTTTGTCATGTTAGCCAATCTGATGTGTGATGTGGTACCTTAGAGTTGTTTTAATTTGCATCTCTCTAATCAATAGTGATTTAGAGCATTTTTTTCATATGACTACAGATGGCTTTAATTTCTTCATATCTTTTGACTATTTATCAATTGGGGGATGACTTTTTGGCCATTTGACTCAGTTCTCTATATATTTTAGAAATGAGGCCTTTATCACAGACACTAGTTGCAAAAATTCTTTCCCAGTTTTCTGCTTCCCTCCTAATTTTGGTTGCATTGGGTTTGTTTGTGCAAAAACTTTTCAATTTAATGTAATCAAAATTATCTGTTTTGCGCTTCATAATGTTATTTATGTCTTGTTTGGTCAAAAATTTCTCCATTCTCCATAAATCTGACAAATACACTGTACCTTGCTCCCCTGATCTGTTTATAATATCAATCTTTATACCTAGATCATGCATCCATTTGGACTTTATTCTGGTGTATGGTGTCAGTTTCTGCCACACTGTTATTCAGTTTTCTCAGCAATTTTTGTCAAATAGTGAGTTCTTATATCAGAAGCTGCAGTCCTTGAGTTTATCAAACAGTAGATTGCTATATTAATTGACTACTGTGCCTTGAGTACTTAACATATTCCACTGGTCTACTCCTCTGTTTCTTAGCCAATATCAACTGGTTTCGATGACTGCCACTTTATAATGCAATTTGAGATCTGGTAGGGCTAGGACACCTTCCCTAGCATTTCTTTTCATTATTTCCCTTGATGTTCTGGACCTTTTGTTCTTCCAGATGAATTTTGATATTATTTTTTCTAGCTCTAGAAAATAATTATCTGATAGTTTTATGGATACTTCTTTCTATTCTGTTTTTATTTGGCTGAAAACTGATGTCTTCATTAGGAGCTATTAGAATAGTTTATGGTACCTTCAGAAAGAAATTAAATGCCTTATTCAGGCTTTTCCAACATTTGAAAAATTGGGACGGTGTGTGTGGGGGTTTTCAAATAAATAGAAATGAGGCCATCAAACTGTATACAAAGATCCCTGCTGGCTGCATGTTGACTCAGTCTGAAAATGTAATTTTGCATTGTATTTTTATTCATTTTGTTAAACATTTCCCATGACATTTTAATCTGATTTGGGTCACACTGGGGAGGTGGTGTTGCAGGGGCATATGTGGGCTCCATGTTGGATGGCTACAGTGTAGCATATAGGAAAGAATATTGGCTGTAGAGTCAACAGATTTGGGTTGAAATCCACGCTCTACTTCTTATGATCTATGGGACCTTGAACAGTTATTTGACCTTTCTGGACCTGAGGTCCTTCAAATACAAAAAAAGGAAGTGTTCAACTCCATGCCTGCTGGTGTCTCACTTCAAAAATCATGATTTTATGAATCTGGCAAAGTGATCAATTGTACCTCAGTTCCCTTGTCTATAAACTAGGGATAATAATTTTGTCCAGGATCAAAGTTCTGAGGTCAGGGACCTCCGGGGCCATACTGTCCAATCCCTCCATTTTATACAGGAGGAAGTGGTAACCCCAGGGAGGTTCAGAGTGACTTACCTTTGGTTCCACAGGGTGTATGTACCACAGTTGGGATTTGAAATCAAGTTTTCTGACCTAGGGGGTGGGAGAGAGGAAAGGTGGTGAGGTGGTGCAGTGGACAGAGTGCTGAGTCTGGAGTCAGGAAGGCTCATCTTCATGAGTTCAAATTCAGCCTCAGACACTTCCCAGCTACGAGACCCTGGGCAAGTCATTCAACCTTGTTTGTCTCAGTTTCCTCATCTATCAAATAAGCTTGAGAAGGAAATGGCAAACCACTTTGGCATCTTTGCTGAGAAAACCCCCAAATGGAGTCAGGAAAAATCAGACACTATTAAAAACAACTGAACAACTTCTGCCCCTACATCTAGCAGTCTTTAGATGGATCATTAAGCTTTTGTTTCGAACACTGAGTGGCCTAAGTATGTTGAGAGCTCTTAAGAGGAAGTGGGGGAGGCACTTGAGAAAACCACAAACCAGAAAGGAGAAATAATTTGTTTTTTTTTTTTTTTTTCCCATAGCTGAGGGACTTGAGTTGTTGGATGGACTTGAGTTATGATGCATCCATAAATACCTGAATAAATAAGGATACTTCCTTCTCTAACAGAGACACATGTTATTTCTTGGCCTGTGGCCATGTGATATACTCACACTAAAAAACAAAATGCAAAACTAAATGTTTTTTAAAAAATTAAAAAGCCTTACCTCCTCTTTTGTTTGGATACAAAGCCTCCTTTCTTTGCTTGTTTGTCTCTTTGTATCATTTGTTTTATTTAGTGAATTTTAGGATTTGCAACAAAAAGCATCCTGAGACTTGGGCCCTAAAATATTTTGGATGCAATGAAATTGAATATAATTCAGCAAATATTTATAGAGGACCTACAATGTGCATGGTGAAAGAAGCATGGCAGAGTGGTGAGAGGACCAGCCTGGGTTCAAGCCCTGGCTCTCACACTGGCCTGGTAGTGATGCCCTGGGTAAGTCACTGACTTTTCAATTCCTTGAAACTCTAAGTTCATTATAGAATAGCTGAAAATCTACATTGATAGATGGAGATTCTGTATCTGGGAGTTCCCTGAACCAGTGAAGGGAAAGAGCTCTGGGTCTGTAACCAGAGAAATTGGGTTGAAATCCCACCTCTGATGGGATACTACTCACTGTTTGTGTGACCTTGGCCATCTTCCTCAAGAGAGGGATTTAGGTGATGCAGCCTCTAAATTGTCTTCCATCTCTAGGTCCATGATCCCATGAAATCAAAACAATGGGCTTAAAAAAGTATAAAGCATTGAACTAGACACTGGGAATAAACACTTAAAAATCCCTGACCTCAAGTTGCTTACATTCCACAACATGTACATAGAGAGTAAATACAAAATACTTTCAAGAGGGAGAGAGCATGAGCCATGGGAGTTTTCAGAAAAAGCCTGACCTATGATTGGAAGGATGTTGAGTATTCCAGGAGGGGGAGATTAGGAAGGAGTGCCTTTGAAGTATGGATGGGGTACTGTCATGGTCAAAGGTATGGAGGTGGATACCGATGAAATGTCAGTTCTTCTTAAGTTTAGCTGCCTAGGCATGCAACGTTAACATTGTTCTGACTTCCTCTAATGGTTCACTTGTTAGGGAGCTGAAAGTTCCTGAAAGACCCTGACCATGGAAAGATGGTGAGCAGTTAGATTCTTGGAGGTTCACTCAATTACCACTAGAAAGTTATAGTGTTTTAAAAACATGATCAATAGCATGGTGAAGCAGTAGATTGAGAGGGTGGAGGACCTGAGCTCAAATCTCAACTCAGCTACATAACTAGCTGTGCTTCTGGATAAGTCACTTAATTACACTCAGCCTTACTTTCCACAACTGTAAAATGAGAGGAGTGGACTTGTGACCCTGAGTAGCCCCTCTTGTCTCTCAATCTATAATCTTATCAGTTAAGTTAAATCCTTGTTAGTTTAGTCTGGACAGTACTTGGAGTCTCTAAACAATGTCCTTGGTCTCTTTTTTCTCATTTTTATTGACTCTAAAATCTTGAAGGAACTTTATTTTTTTCTTTTAAATATTTTGATCATTATATTCATTTAAAAATTTTCCCCTCTCTTTAACCCCTCCCTCATATATTGAGAATGCAAGAAATGCTATATCCATTATACATATGAAGTAATGCAAAACTTTAGCTGTGATGCTCCCCTCCCCAAATGCTTCAATCTGAATGCAGAATCCATCAGTTCTCTCTCTGGAAGTGGATAAACTTTTCCATCATGGAATCCCTTGAAATTGTCATGGGTCATTGAATTGATCAGAGTTGTTAGGTCTTTAACAGTTAAATGTCATTACAAAACTGATCTTAGTGTGTACCATGTTCTCCTACATTTGCTCACTTCATTCTGGGGGAGGGACTTGAAAAGTCGTATTTTAATACTTCACTCAGAATCATACTTATGCATTTCTGTACGTGGGCCAGAATAAACCATGTCTACAACAAGCAGACAATACACCATCAAATCAACTTGTTAGGATGTGAATAGAGGCTGCTGCTGGCCCTTTCATGAGAGGGAAGGAGGGTCAAAACATAGAGGAAATCATTCGGATTCTAGTCTGTGGGGACAGGAAGGGAGTTATCTGGTACAATTTGTTTTAATTAATTCTTCTTGTTAAATAGGTGTCAATTCTGTGGTTTCTACACTCTTGGAAGACTACCTATATTTTCAGTGCCCTTAAAATTTGGCACCCTGGGGGAAGGCCTAGTAACCTCATGTTAGTTACACAATTGACCTCAATACTTCAAGAACCTGTGATTTCATCAAGGTGAGTCTCCCCTTTGCTAAAACAGACTGTAACCCATTTATGACTTACAAGATGGTCTCAGAGATTTGCTGTAGCCAAAAGATTCATCACTGTGGGGCCAATCTGGTGATGAATCTTTGCAAATTGAGCTGGGGTGGTCCTTGGATAGCAGTCCATCTTTGGGTCAATAATACATCACAGGATTATGGGATACCCAGCTAGAAGGTACCGTAGAGGTGATCCAGTCTGACCTAAGTCATTTCCACTCTTTGCGTCCCAGTTCCTCCAATTACAAGTTGAAGGGATTAGATTCACTTCTGCCTTTTCCAGCTCTAAATAAGCAATATTTTTTGTAAAGATAATTTGCCATCCCAATGATTCTGATTTCACTGACGTTTCAAGACATCAGAATGGTGAAATGATTTGCCCAAGATTCCACAGTGAGCAGCAAAGCTGGATGGTAGAGCTCCTGTCTAAAATATGAATCCCCTTTATATTACCCGCGCAAAAGTGACTCATAAGACTGAGGATTCCCTTGAAAGTTTAAATGTCTCCCTTCAGTGGAGTTCTACACTAGGTATCACTGCCTTGGTCTTTTTCATCTTTCTGTTTTGCTAAACCATCTCTCCCCTCTCCCTGGAACTGGTTTGAAACTGCCTGGTTGCAAGTTTTCTTTCTTTTCCTTTTGCTTTTTTCCTAGTTGGCAGCTTTCTGGGAGCTTTCAAGACTTCAGGGCTAGAAGTCTATTGTTGCTAATATGACTATGGAGAACGGAAAATAACCTATAATTAGTATCGTGTAACCTTCTTGCCCACACACCTTCCCTTTAGCATGGAAGGGATATTGTCTTTTCTGCATTTCACTTTCCTTGGGTCCTTGGCATTGGAGGTCAATGTAACGAACTACAAAATCATTTGCCTTTTGGAAACTATGGATAAAAAGGCTCCTGTCTAAATAAATGTCAGTTTCAGAGGTAAATGCATGTCAGTGGTATTTTTCCTCTCTCGTTGCAATTTCCAACCTTCCTAATCCCCGAGATTACTCTGAGTATGATGATGAGGTTTTGATGAGGCCCAGGGATGACCAAATTGGGACTAGATGGGATGGGGGGGATTTGGATTATTTGAATCCAGTAGGTTGATCTCAGGTTGGTATCGAGTAGGGCAGGGCTCTGTTGGAACCAACTTGAACCAACTCCTGGCAGCCAACTGTCAAAATTTCAATGTGAGTATGTATGCGCCTCAGAAATCAGCAAATGTTATAGATTTGAGTTTGGTTTATTGTTTTGTTGATTGTCTAGATATAGTGGAGAAAATTTTAATAATGCAGATTAAATTTGAAAGTATGATGTGAGTACACTTTGGAGAACTCTTTGTGAAACATTTACTCACACACTCCTGGTACAGTGGTTCTAAACTCTTTAGTCTCAGAACCCCTTTCTGTTTAAAAATTATTGAGAACTCCCTCAGAAGCTTTTGTTTGTGTTGGTTATATGGATCAATATTTATCATACTAGAAGTTGACTTCTTAGTACTATTATGAAAATAATTTTGACATCACTGACCCTCAGAAAGGATGTTAGGGACTCCCAAACATCCCTGGATCATACTTAGAGGACCAAGGATGTACTGGAAAGACCAATGGATTTGGAGGGCTTGAGTTAATCCTATTTCTGCTACTTGAAAATGTAAAGTTTTAAATTTGTTAAGAATAAGATCTTATGGATCAACTCCTCTCCCCAAGTAAACACAAGTAAAAGATGGGGGAGTTATGGCTAAACAGCAGTTCATTTGAAAAAGATCTGGAGTTTTTAGTGGACCTCAAGGTTGATAGGAGTAAACAATGTGAAATGGCACCTAAAAAGGCTAATGTGATTTTAGGTTATGTTAAAAGAGAACTCAGGACTCTGAAGTTTATAACCCTGCAGCACTCAGCTCTGCTTGGCTTCACCTCTAAAGTAGTGAATATCACAATTTATGACAAAGGGTCCCAAGAAGATGTGATGTGTTGAATTATTAAGAAATTTAACTTAGAAAACTTAGGCATATTTAACTTAGAAAGGAGAAGAATCAGGGAGGTACATGAAGGCTGTTTTCAAATATTGAAAGGGTTATGATGATAACAGATATTAGACTCTTGACAGCTGACCCCAAGAAGCAGAGATAGGAGCCTTTGTAGAAAGCAGAGCTAAGGTTGATCTTCAGCTTGCTGCCTAAGGAGGTAGTGAGTTCCCCATTTCTAGAGGTCTTCTAGTGATAGCTGGATGACTTTGTTGGATTTGGTGTCTGAGGGATTCAACTTCAGGTCCAGATGGGTCTTGATGGACCCATCCCTCTCAACTCTGGGATTTTATGATTTTGTGATACCACTTCCCTGTGAACTTTAGGCCCATTACCTTCAATCTCTGGACCTGAGGGTTCACAATTATCATAGGATGGAGTTGCAGTCTACCGTCTTTAAGACCCTCTTTGGCTTTAAATTTATGATCCCTGTGAAGTTGCTCTAATCTTTCCATGGAGTGGTCTATGATCTCATTGATTTGGACTCCCCATCCAGAGCTCTGAGCATGGATCCTCCATCGAATTTTCCTTCTATGTACCTTGTATTTCTTTTCTTCTGTTTTTCCTCGATAGAATGCCTACCCAAAGCACCAAAGGGCCCCTCCCTCCACACACTGTTAGCATTCCATGGACACTCAAGCTGTTCATCTGTTATCCCTAATTCCTGGTACATCCATCAATGGCCAACCTCTTTTCCCAGGCCTTTCTGGACTTGAAGCTGTTTTTTGTACCAATTCTTTAGAATGAACTGATTACCTTTGACAATCAATCAGTCATCAAGCATTTGTTAAGCACCTACTATGTGCCAGGGACTACTCTGTAGAGGATAGAGAGCTACCTTTTTAAACAGAATGACATGATATTTTGAGAGTGCTTTATTCTCATCAATGATAATGAGACTATTTAATGTGGAAAATATACCAACTCAAAAATGGGAAAGTACAAATTAAACCAATAAAAATGTGATTCAATTTGCCCAACTTATTGCATCTAAGGTAGAATCAGCATTGAGTTGGACAGGGTCTTATAATTCTTTTCATGCATAACAGCAACTCTCTCCTATGACTTTTCTGATAGCCATCCATTCCCTGCTTAATTATCTCTGGGGACAGATAGTTCACTAGGTTATGAATCAACGTATTCCACCGTTGGGAAT
The DNA here is from genome assembly GCF_028372415.1 of Notamacropus eugenii. Lineage (NCBI taxonomy): Eukaryota > Metazoa > Chordata > Mammalia > Diprotodontia > Macropodidae > Notamacropus > Notamacropus eugenii. Next base: position 286,221,488 of record NC_092874.1, on the reverse strand, counting down.
CCTAAATCATCATACGGTCCTTTTTTGTTTTGATTTTTAGACAGCTCACTGAGAGTGTTGGAATTGGAAACAGGTTTGTTCTGAGTTCAAATACAACCTCAGACATGTCCTTATTGTGTGACTGTTTTATTATTTATCTTTTCTGTGAATCAGTTTCCTCACCTGTAAAATGGGATTAGGGTTTCCAGGGTTGTTGTGAGCATAAAATAGCATATTAAAAGAACTTTGCAGGCAACTCTCTCAAACTTTAAATAATATACAAGATGCTGATCTACATGGCAGGGAGAGTTCCTCACTGGGACCCCCCTTTACAGATGAAATCGTAGGTCCAATAAAAAGATGTAAGCCAAAAAAAGTGCTTTGTAAATCTTAAAGCACTATATAAGTGCTATTATTGTTATTATAATATATCTTATTCTACTCAGCAATATTTATGGGACAATACAGCACAAGCATATTTCTTGACGCAGATATATGAAAACTCCTATACTTTCTCCCATTCTTTTTCTCCCCTAGATGGGTCATCCAAGATTTTTATCCATTTTTTATATAATATGATTCCTCGTGTTATACAGTCTCATCATTACCTTGGCTACTCTCTGGTTTTTATTATTTTATTCACAGGGAAGGACAATGGGTTCCAGACTTGTGATTTCATCAGTATGAGGAATCCCCAGAATGGAAAGTCCATTCACCAATGCAGATTAATGATTCACCAGTAATATTTATAGTCTTAGTTGTCTGGGGTGTGCAGAGATTAAGGGTCTTGCTCATGATCATCTAGTTAGGATGTGTCAGAGGCCAGCCTGGGATCCAGATCTTGCTCATGCAAGTGTGACTTCCTATTGGCTATGTCACACTGCATATTATTTTCCCTTATGGATATGATGTAGAGCACTGAAAATTGCCTGGCACTTGCTGAGTAGGACTATTTGTTGATAAGCCTGGTAGAAGATGGCAACTCTCCTAGTTCTCTCAGCTGTTCCGGAATCTGCTGCACTTTCATCGCTTGTGAAGCAAGACTCCTAGGATCCTGGGCCTTTGGTCATCCATTTCTTATGAACAGTAAGATAAAAATACAACTTTGCTAAGAAAGAGAGAGATTCAATGGAAGCCACTGAACATAAGGATGATTAAAGGAAATTATTAAGTAAAAAACAGAGTACCAATCCTGGACACAAGTTGGCATAGTGGGTAGAGAGCTGCCCTGGGAGTCAGGCTGGGTTGAATTCAAATCTGTCCTCCTACCCATGCTGGTTAGGTGATTCTAAGCAAATGACTGAACCTATTCAGAAGTCTCAGGCATTTTACTAAGATTCTAGGATGCTAAACAGCTGGTTTAGTGGAGGGTGTTTGCTCACTAGGAGTTCTCTACACCAACCAATTCACAGGTACATGACAAAAGGTCCTGAGCACATGGTCTTTAAGGGGAAATATCCACTCAGGCTAGGAAGCAACATGGCACAGCATCTGGAGAATCAGCTCAGAATCAAATCTCACCCCTAACACATACAGGCTGTGTGACCCTGAACAAGGGACTAGACAACTCTCAAAGACTCTGAGCTCCAGAGAAGGTGGTGATCTGCATTATAGGAGGCTGTTCCCTCCTTCTAGAATTGCCTATGCTAAAGATCATTTGTCTGATTCAGGAGTGAGGAACCTGCAGCCTTGAGACCACATGTGGCCTTTTAGGTTCTCAAGTGCAGCCCTTTGACTGAATCCATATCAAGGGGCTGAACTTGAGGATCTAGAGTGCCACATGTGGCCTCGAAGCCGCAAGTTCCTCACCCCAGTCCCTATCCCTGATAGCTCAATCATGGATATACAAATTTATATATTTTTACCTATTCTCTTTATATTTAGGTTGTATCATTATGCATATCTACATATGTGTGTCACATATGAATATGTACATGTGTACACATGCATTTCTATATATATAAATGGGTGTGTATATCTTTATCTCTCTCTCTCTCCATATATATATATCTACATATAGATATATATATATATTTTCTCCATTAGAATGCAAACATCTTGCAAGGAGAGATTGTTTCATTGTTTGTATATCCGCAGCCCCTAGTCCAATGTACTCTTGTGTACATAGTAGGTGCTTAATAGTGTCTTATTGAAAGACTATTAGCTTAATAATAAAACTACATACCTATCAAAATTACTTTGCATAATTAAAATCCAGCCTTTAGCACACAATTATTCCTGAAAAAAGGTTGACATTAGTTTGCATCTCTCAGATCAAATTGTGCGTACCTGGTACTTGAGGACTTCTCAATGAGGGAGGGAGGGAAGGAGAGGGAGCAAGAGAGAGGAGAGAAAGCAAAGGAGAGAAGGCGCCTTAATTTTCAGTTTGATTTTTTTGTCCTTTATAATTCCATTCATTCACTGGGATCCCCAAGCACTCCTTGAGTTGGGGTAGTATGTGAACTTTTTCCTCTGTGGCAAAGACTGACAGCTAGGAGGCAGCAAGCAGCCATGGAAAGAACACTCAATTTGGAGTCAAGGGCCATGAGCTGAAATCCCCATGTCTGCCAGCTTTGCCATGTGTGACCCTTTGTAAAGCTCAGTTTCCCTTCTGTTAAATGAGGCATTGACTTAGACTACCTCCCAGGTATTTTTCAGCTTTAGCTCTAGGACCTTACAATCCAACTGCTACTTCCAGGCTGGGAGAGAATGCCAAGGCTTCCTCACAGATTTTTTTTTCCTGTTCTCAGGTGGGGGAGACAGAAATAAATAAAGTCACTTTTCTGGGGAGCTTTTCGGGGGCAAACTTCAGAAGGTGCTCTCTGGTCACCAAGACTTGATACTGAGTAAAGAAATCATCTTCTTAACAAAAAGCAATATTGATGATTACTGATTTGTAGTTGCAAATCAGTTTAAAAGTCATCCATCTTGTTTAATCCTTCAAACACCCCTGGAGAGGTACCGAAAAGAGACTAATTACAGAACTTAGCTCTGAGCTGAAGTCTTCCTGATTCAGGGTCTTGTAATTTATCTAGAAGCTCTAATCAGAGATAAAAACAGGAAGCAATGTTAACAAACATGATACCCCTCCTCTTTTTAGAGTGAGCATTACACGGAGGAATGCATGTATACCCCTTTAATGAAATTGATTTAATATTCTATCAATGGGCTACTCATTATGTGCAACCAAGTACATCTCAAGGAAGACCGTATTTAGATTCATTAGTCATCATAAATCTAATGATTGTTTAACAATATTATGAAGGATTGACGATGAGGAGCAGGTGTTTAAACATACAGCGCCAATAGATTTGACACGGTGTTCAGATCTCTCTATTTGGAGGCATATTTTAAAGGCTTCTATTCAAAAGGTGGAGACAATAAGGGCCCAACAGAAGGGTAAGAGTGTTTGCTAAAAAACATAAAGCGAATGTTGACTTAGGTTTTAGACTTTAGGTTTTAAAATGGATTTGTTATGCTATTATATTACCCCTTCTACATACACACAAACATATAATTCCATGTATATATGCTATTACGTATGTATATATGTACACATATATTATGTCTGTGTCTGTATATGTGGGGTGTCCCCAAAGTATCAGGCTTTGGGGACACCCCATATGAGAAGAATTATTGTGCTGCACTGGGAATAACACTTAAGTTCAAGGACTTGAGTTCAAATCCGGACTTTGTCACTCGCTGTCTGTGAAACTGAAGAAAAATTACTCGACCTCTCCCAGCTTTTTTCTTCATCTGTAAAACAAAGAGGTTGGACAGGCCTCTGAAGTCCCTTTGGCTCTAAATGTATGCTCCTCCATTTGTTTTTTTGACTCTGAAATCTATATGTGTATGTATGTATGTATATATACGTGTGTGTGTATATATATGTATGTATGTATGTATGAATTAGAACAACACTGCTTGAGGCTTTTGCTCTGAGTGGATGCTTGGAGTACCTGGTATCTGGTGCCTGCTGAACGAGGCACTTCATAAACCCCCTTTTAAATAGATCTATAGCATTCATTTTCATTGCATTAATTTCTGTAAGATTGAACAGACACCACCAAGCCCCAGATGTAACTATTGTGAGTGCAGTGTGTCTGAGAAAGCTGACCAGGCCCACAGAAGCTAGAGGAAAGGTTAAACCTAATCATTAAGAATGGATGTTACAAGATAGTCAATACTCAATAAAAAATGAATTCAATGGTTTCTCCATACGTGAGGCACAGCGTTAAGCTGGGGATACAAATACAGCTTCAAAACAAAGGCAGTCCCTGCTCTCAATGACTCGTGACATGGTAGCAGTCAGAAGAGTTGGATCAGGATTCAGGTCTCACCAGGTACTAGCCACATGACTGGAAGTAAGTTGTTTAATCTGTCTTAGACTGAGTTTCCTCCCCTAGAAAAGGGGCATGATGATGATCCTCATGGCACCTAGCCTATAGCACCTTGCTATAGGCTCTGCGTTGTTATACATAAACTGCCACAGGAATGTCCAGTGCTGGGCTTCCCAGAAGTCCAGGTACAGACTTTGGGGATAACCTGTCTTATCTGTGGGCAGATAACTTGTCCTTTCTGAATGTTCCCTCTTTTGTTCCTTGCAATATTTGGCTGAAACAGGCAGTAGAAACACTATCACCTGTATTTTACAGATAAGGCAACTGAGTCTCAGAAGGTGAACTCAAGTCCCCCAGAATCCAAGTCAAGCCCTCTTTCTACTACACAAGACCACATCTCATCCATGTGCTTGTGAGCATACACACCATATGCACCTATAGATTTGTATCTAGACTTAGCATCTAATTGGTAGAGTGAGCTCCCAGGTGAGAAAAATCATTCTAGCTATGTAAGTCATCACCTTTTCTGCAACTCACATCCTTAGAGAGTCGTCTAGAGCACTGAGAGATTAAGGGTCTTACTCATGGGTCACACAGCCTGTTTCAGTCAAAGGGAACTTGAATACAGGTCTCCTGGACTCTGAGGTCAACTCTATCCACTATACCATACTACCTTTCACATATGTGTGTGCATAAACATGTGTATACAGTATCTATGCATATATATACATGTGTTCATTCATATACAGGGTGCAACTAGATGGCACAGATAGAACCCTGGGATTGGAGTCAGGAAGATTCATCTTTCTGAGTTCAAATCTGGCCTCAGACATTTGGTAGCTGTGTGACTCTATTTCCCTCAGTTCCCTCCTCTGTAAAATGAGCTGAAGAAGGAAATGGCAAACCACTCCAGTATCTTTGACAAGAAAACCCCAAATGGGGTCACAGAGAGTAGGACACAACTGGAAAACCACTGAACAACAATGACATATCCATACAAGTGGGTATGTCTGTTCACATATGTAGGTATATCCCCAAAAGTGAGACGTAGGACTTTGGGAAAACCCTTACTGCTAATACTTGAATCCATAGTTTACATCAGTCTTGACAGTGGGTACTCTTAGAAGGGAGAAGGCAGACACAAGGCAAAGAGATCTGAAGACAAACGGTGCTGAACAATACAGACCTATGGGAGAGACAGACCACAAGAAACTAAAAGAAGAAACAGTGAATCATGTTCAATCAGGACTACTCTGGTGACCTCATTAATAGAGACCGATCTACATGCCTGGATGGCAGGGACTGATAACAGGTGCATTTTTAGATAGAGTGGAGTCAGGGAAAAAGTGGTTCTAAATTTTCCTGTTTGTTCAAGGATTCTCAAGACTGTAGACAAATGATTTAGCCCTGACTTCAAACAAATGAAATAAACGGCACCATCAAGGAAAACAATTACCCATAGAATCAGTCAAAAACAAAACACCTTAAATACTGGTGTTGAAATTACAGCCCACTAGGAGTAATGGATGAAAATGGCAGATAGACTTTGACTTGCTGTCAGAAAAATCTTCCTAAAGACCAGAGCCATCCCAAAGTGGAACAGGATGCCTTGGGAATGGGATTTTCTTTCTCATTGGATGTTGCAGAGGAGGTGTCTGGGTTGGACTACATGGCCTCAGGGGTCCCTTCTAACTCTGAGATTCTGTATTCTGTGAAGTTAACATCTTTAGTCCTATATGTCTGGCAAAGAGGAATGTGATTTTTATCTACTAAAAATTAAAATAATAATTTTTTTTTGTAAATTTCCTCAGCATTCTTAGTTCTGAGAAGAATTTACTCTGGGCACTAAAATTTGCAAATTACAAGTTCAAAGACTCTAGAAGCAGAGATTCTTAACTTTGTTGCAATGTGGACCCATTTTTCAAATGGGGAAGCCCATGGATCCCTTATCAAAAAAGAAGATATTATTAAATTTCTGCTAGAGGTGAGGAAAAATATAGATGTAATTTTTTTTCCCATCCAAGGTCATGAGCTTTCTGGAATCTATCCAAGAAATTCTGATTTTGACCAATGGGTAGACATTACAGAATATTGGTTCAATTTAACGAAAAACTTTCTGAAAAGTTGACCTGTTCAAAAATGGAATGGATTGTCTCTGGATGGGGTACTTCTGCTCTGGAGGTTTCCATTTGCAGGGGTTCCTAATGCTTTTGGGGCCCACAAAAAATACATAGACCTCAAGTAGGCCTTGGGTGAGACATAACTCCAAAGCTTTACTGTGAAGAGGAGAAGACAGAGTACACATGGAGTGCTTTCCAGACCTCAAAAGTGTTTCCCAAACACCAGATATCATTATGTATATGAACCTAAATGAAAAGGATTTACAATTTTGTCAGCTCTTGCAACCAAGGCAGAGCATCTCCTTTATTCTAGTGAGCCTTGCCCAAGGATCTGGGAGCTTCACAAAATATTCTGATTGTTTTTCCAGTTATCTCCCTATTCTCCCCATCTTCACATGGCTAATGGGTGTGGCTATCCAAATGACTTGGGTGTGTTTGCTACTGCATCTAGCATGATAGGAACTGGGTGGAGAAAGTCAGTTACTCCTCTGGCAGTATCTATGAAGAGAGCAGGAGGAAAAAATGCAGTCTTAAACAGCTCTACTACATGTATTTCATTAGATTCAGAGAAATGTCTCTGACATTTAAAAATCTGGCTCACTCCTTCTCTCCTCCTTTTTCTCCTTCCTTCCTCACTCTTTTCCTTCCTTCCTCCTTTCCTTCCCTCTTTCCTTCTTTCCCTCCCTCTCCCTCTCCCATCCCCATCTTTCTCTCTCTTTTCTATCCCTACTTTTTGCCTATCTCTGTGACTCTGTCTCTGTTTTCCCCATGCAACACTTATCTTCACTGACTTTTTGTAAATAGTATTTTATTTTTTCCAACTACATGTAAAAATAACTTTCAATGTTCATTTTTATTTGATTTTTATAATTTTTATAACATTTGAATAAGATTTAGAGTTTCAACTTTTTTTCTCCCTTCCTCCCTCCCCTTTTCCCTTCCCAAGATAGTAAACAATCTGATATAGGTTATCCATGTGCAATCATGTAAACATATTTCCACATTAGTGGTGTTTTCACTGACATTTTCCCCTGCTTCACTTCCAACATGGTCTCAATTGCCCAATCTGCTTCTGGCAGGGGATTGCTGCACTGGTGCTGGATTTAGTACAGTCACCTGACAGTCCCTCCTTTTCAGATGCTTATGTTTTAATGGGAGAGTTAAAGCTTGTTGTGCATTACCCTGGGAAGCAGAATTTTGAAAGTTGCTTAATAAATGCTTGTTGATTGATTGATCAATTTTTATAAATTAAAAATATTTTTAATGCAGTCAATGTTAATTGTGACTTTTCCATGGCAGAAGGCCTCAGTGGTGATTCTCTTCCAATACCTCCTCTTGGCATGAAGTGAGCCAGGGCTGCTGCAGAATCAGCATTACCTAAGATCTAGAAATCTCTTCCAAGCTACAAAGCCTTGAAGATCCAGGCCCATCAATAGACTCTGTGTCCAACAGCCCAGGACTAGCCTTGTTCAGTTCAGGGAGGCTCATAACCAAATTGATCCCAGAGGGGATCAGTCATAGAAACTTGGGTCCACTATCTCCCAAGTCCCAGGAGAAGTTCCAATCTCTTGAAGCCCTACTGGAACTGCAGGGTATCAAAGAAGATCACAGGAAAATCATGTCCTAGTTGATTTGAAAGATCTGAGTTTGTTGTTCATCAGAGTCAAGTTTTTTAAGTATATGCACTCGCACACAGACACAGACACACACACACATACATACATACATATACACATATGTACTTATACATACATATACAATATATATATGTATATATACATACATTTATATGTATGTATGTATACTTGGAGGCAATTGGGGTTAAGTGACTTGCCCAGGGTCACAGAAGCAGTAAATGTCTGAGGCCAGATTTGAACTCAGGTCATCCTGACTCCAGGGCTGGTGCTCTATCCACGGCACCACCTAACTGCCTTGAGACTGAGATCTTTCAGGCTTATAAGATCATAGATTTAGAGTTGTAAAGGACCTTAAGAAGTCATCTAACCCACCCTTTCCCTACCCCATGCAAATGGATGCTCAGAGAAGCTTTTACTTCCCCAAGGTAACACAAGCTGAAAGTGGAATGGTTGCTACTTGAACTCAGACTTCTTGACTCTGAATTGAGTGCTATTTCCATACTGGTTAAAGAGTAGTAAGCACATGGGACTCATGCCACATGCCATGGTAGAGTGAATGGTGGATTGGAAGTCTGAGAACCTTGAGCTGAATCTCAGGTTTGCTACTTTGGACTTGTCTCTTCATTTCTCTCAGATCCAGCTTTCTCTGATTTAAAATGAGGGGTTAGACTTTATTGAGGTCTCTGGACATTTTAAATTTCTGCTAGAAAGGGGTAAGGTATACTATTTTCTCAGTATGACTAAAAAAACCCAACTTGATTTTATGGTTATGAAAGCATAAGATAAGGTTTACTAATTTCTAAACCAAACCAAACCTAAATCCCAAACAATCATTATTGTTTACATCTGCATTGTTTCACTCAGAGATACATCCCTGTTAACTTTTGAGTCATTTTGCACTAAAAATCTGTCTTTGCATGCTCCGTTGAGTCCCTTGTACTTTGTGCATTATCTATAAGGTGAAATAAAGGCTTGATCAATGCATTATAACCTTCAGTGCTTATATAGGACCTGTAAACTCTATTGCCCACATCTGTGGAGACTAAGACACAAGTTTAATTCTCAGATTTCCCTCTTTGGGTGAGGACAGTACAAAATTTTAATATTTTGGAGGTAGCTCTCATTATCGAAAGTAGCTCATATGAGTCTAAGAGATAGGGACTCTGGACCACTGTCTTTATTGGTTGTAACTTTTACTAAAAGAGAGTAAGGCAGGAAAACTATTTTTTAACTTCTCATCCTCCAAAGAATCATGCTATGATGGCTGACTTTTGCCTTTATTAGATAATGAAATGACGGTGGTTGAACAAGTCACAGAAATAATAAATACAGTAATTTGCCTTAGCCTATTGTGGGCTATTCATAAATTTCTCGGGCCCTTAATATTAGATCCACTTACGTAAGACCTAACGAACGGTAATTATCTTTTGGCCAAAGAAAAAGCCTAAATGAATACTAAGCTTCATTATCGCTTGGCTTCTGACATGAGCTGATAATCAGATTTTCTTGCTTAAGCCCATGGTGGCCGAACAATGCTCCCCACTGTCTGTGCTTCCCGATATTACCCTTAATTAGAAAGAACAGAAACACAAATCTGAATTATTTCAAAATCTGGTTTCCATGGGCAGGGGGTTGGAAAGGGCTTAACTTTATTATAAATAAACCTGACTTTTTTGGCTAATGAAATCTGGAATGTGAGGCCTGGGTTAGTAGATAGGATAATGCTCTGATGTTTACACGTTGGAATAGCTGGTGGGGGCAAAGTGTTTTGTATTAAATTGTTGGATAATTGAATTATAATTCCTTCATCTCTGGATCCTCCTATGTCATGGCCAAGGGGGTCAAGTCAGGAGCTCAGTTCGACTCTTCAATAGGTCAGACTCTTTGAGAGGTAGAAACTTCAAAAAATGCTTATGGAAAAAAAAACTTCTGGTATAGTCCATTGTTCCCATTTCTTATTTTATTTTTTTCTTCCTGATAAATCAATAGTGAGAGGAAAAACTTGACTTTGTGGTTATAAAATCTGCCACACTCCAGTATCAAGTGTATAATTACCTGGAATCTTGATGTATACTTGTGTATATATCCACACAAATATACTAGAGAATCATGGGAAGGAGTATTTCCTTCTCCCCTCTCTGCTATGAGGTCCTAGAAATGTAGCACTAATATATGTGATAGTGTCTGAATGAGACAGATGACAAGATGGTAGATTTGTTCATTTTTTATTTATAATCTTGTAAAAAAGAGATTCAACAATAGGGACAGATGTCTGATTCTATTGGAAGAGTTAATTAATAACTAAATAGATGGAACAACTTTTGGGGGGGTTCTTTAAGATAATAATAACCTAAAAAGAACCTATTTCTAGGATCTCTCACTTAAAGATGGAAATATGTCTGTAGTTAGACTCAGAGGACCTGGGTTCAAATCCTGTTTCTACCACCTATGTAGCCATGGGCAAGTTGCTTTACCTCTCTAGATCTCAGTTTCCTCATCTGTGAAATGAGGAGATTGGACTAAATTATTTCTAAGGTCCCATCCAACTCTAGATCTAAGGTCCTATGATCCTAAAGACAATATGACTAAGGAGGGGGCAGAATGTATTTCTGTGAACCTTTTGGTAATGGAGTCCGTGTGTGTGTGTGTGTGTGTGTGTGTGTGTGTGTGTGTGTGTGTGTGGTATCTATTATTTTCTCTGAATTGAATATTGTATTCTTAGATCTCATCCTGCTACCAAACCAGATCTCCTATCTGCTTTGTATACCTTTCCTCTTTTCCCTCCAGTCATATTTTTTTTTCTACTCAAGTGTGTGTTTCCTTCTCCTTCCTCACCCTACGTTTCCCCTCTTATGCTGTCCTATTGACCTTTCTGGTGGCTAATCAGGTCTCTCTTAGCTTCTCCCAACTCTTCTGGAGTAAATACTATGCTTCCTGAAGTGATGGTCTTGGTATAGGTGATTTATGGGATTTAGAATTGATAGGCACCTTGGAGATATTCCAGTCCTATCCCTTCACTTTTTTCCTATTTTAAATTTTTATTGATTTTTTACATTATCTTTGTTTCTTTTTCCTTGATAAATTTTATTTTGAAGTTACCCTTATTTCCTAATATAGTCCATCTGTCCCATCCCAAAGAGTTATCCCTTAGAAAAAGAATAAAAAAGAATTGAAAAAATCAGTTCATCAAAATTGCAAAACAAACCAACATAACTCCTGAGTATCTGATGTAGTTTATTACAGTTGTCCTGCAAAGAAGAGACAGGTCCATTTTCATGTTTCTTTTTTGGAGCTGAACTTGGTTATTGTCATTTTAAAGCATTCAGCTTTGATGGTTTTTTTTTTTTGCTGTTGTTTCCATTTCCATTGCTGTAGTCATTGTGTATATCGTTTTCTTATTTCACTTTGCCTCAGTTCAGATAAGTGTCCTCATGCTTCTCTGTCATCTTCCTAGTCATTATTTTTTGATGGAAAAGTAATATTCCATTATGTTTACATACTACAGCTTGTTTCAACATTCTGTAGGCAAAGGGTATCTACTTTATTTTCATTTCTCTGCTACAGAAAAAACATTGCTCTAAATTTTTTTAATGGAGACTTTCATTTTACCAATGATCTTCTTGTAATTTATGGAGCTTCTGTGTCAAAGAGTATAAACATTTTAGTCACTCTCTGAGAATAATTTTCAGAATATTTGGACTAATTCCCAACTTCAAAAATAATACCATTTTCACCAATGAATACATCTCTTTCCCTCTCCCCCATGTAGTGAGCTATCTCTTTTAAGAAAGAATAAAAAGAGAAAATTGTTGAAGGTAGCAAAGTAGAAGGATGGACCTGCTGTAGCTCTCCTCCCAAAATCCATAAAATACTTGTAAAAATGACTCTAAACAAATTCTAGAGCAGCAGAAGTCACAAAAAGACAGAGTGAAAGAGATTTCCAGCCCAAGGTTGCCTGGAAGTTTGACAAGAAAGGTCTATCGCCCTGAGTTTAGAGTGGAGCGCAGTGCAGCCTTGGCCACACGATGTGGCTCGGACAGGACTGGAGCAGGTTTTGGGGCATGGAATCCTGGGCAGCAACTGCATTTCCCAGATTCCTCAACTCAGAAACACCAAAGACAGCTTCAAAGGTCAGTGAGAAAGCTCTTTCATGTGGGTGAAAAGGGAGCAAGGTCCTTCCCTAGCCCCAACCCCAGGTGGCTGCAGCATCCATTTTTGAAGCCCTCGGCCTAAAGATCCTGGGGGAATCAAGTGGCTGATCTGAATCACAGCCCTGAGTGGTAGCCTTGGGGTGAGGAGGAGCACTGCCTGGGATGGTGGAGCTTGTGGAGGCTCTGGAGAGGGAATCCTACTCACAGATCCTAGGCATAAAAGCTTGTGGTTGCTTCTAGACCAGAGCGCAGGCCAAGAGAGGAGTAAACTCCTCTCCCATGACTGTGCCACCATGGAGGAACTGAGAACTTACAGGTCCCTAGAGTATACCCTCCACTTGACAAAGGACTCAAAAGCCAGGTAACTGACTGGGAAAATGCCCAAAAAAGGGGGAAAAAATAAGACTATAGAAGGTTACTTTCTTGGTGAACAGGTATTTTCCTCCATCCTTTCTGATGAGGAAGAACAAAGCATACCATTAGAGGAAGGCATGAAAGTCAAGACTTCTTCATCCAAAACCTCCAAAATAAATTTGCAATAGTCTCAGACCATAGAAGAGCTCAAAAAAGATTTTGAAAACCAAATAAGAGAGGTGGAGGAAAAATTGGGAAGAGAAATGACAGCAATGCAAGAAAATCATGAAAAGCAAGCCAACAGTTTGCTAAAGGAGACCCAACAAAATTTTGAAGAAAATAACACCTTTTAAAATAGACTAACCCAAATGGCAAAAGAGGTCCAAAAACCCAATGAGGAGAAAAATGCTTTAAAAAGCAGAATTTTGTGTTTGTCCTTCAATGCCGAAGAAGTCCATGCCACCAGAAAAATGATGGCAAGACTTGCACTTGACTTTGTTTTGAGTGAGGGAGGGCTGTGCAGGTCACCAGCTTCACTTCTCCTCCAGAGCCATGTGAAAATGTAGAATTAGCCAAATGGAAAAGGAGGTTCAAATGCTCACTGGAGAAAATTGTTCTTTAAAAATTAGAATGGAACATATGGAAGCTAATGACTTCATGAGAAACCAAGAAATTTCAAAACAAAACCAAAAGAATGAGAAAAATAGAAGATAATGTGAAATATCTCATTGGAAAAACAACTGACCTGGAAAATAGATCCAGGAGAGACCATTTAAAAATATGGGGCTACCTGAAAGCCATGATGAAGACAAAAGAGCCTAAACATCACCTTTCTTGAAATTATTAAGGAAAAGTGCCCTGATATTCTAGAACCAGAGGGTAAGATTTGAAAAAAACTCAAAGTATTTCTGGCATACCTTGGAGGAATTAAATGAGGACTGAGCTGAATCTGAGAAGGGACATAGTATAGGAGAGTCATTGGCTCTTTAGGCATCTAGAAGAGAGTCCAAGATGAGGGGAAGTCCCAAGAAAAGACCCTCCTTAATTTCCCCTCTCAAAGCCTTTCTCTTCAAAGGAAGTGTAATATAATCTACTATTTCATTACCCAAGTGTTTCTCAGAAACTGCATTTTGTCTTAATCATAAAGAGGTTAGGAGTTAACTGGTAAGGTATGTAAATACAAAGTGAGGCAGAGAGCCTTACCTCTGCCTAGGTGTTCAGGACTTTCCTAACTGGAGGCTTAGAATATCTGTGATTGAACTCAGACCTTTTTCATCTTAAAAAAAACTCCCTAAAGAAGAAGAGGAGGGAACCAAGTGGATTTTAGGGGATATTGTTACCTCAGAAGATTGAAATGTTTTAACTATTACAATAGGATGTTACATGTATGTGTGTGTACATATATATACACACACATATACATATATGTTATTTACCTTCATAGAATGTAAGATCCTTGAGAGCAGGACCTGTCTTATTTTTATCTTAGTATCACAAATGCTTAGAACACAGTTGGTGCTTTATACATGTTTGTTGAAGGGAAAATATTTTTAAAAATTGGAGTGGAGCTATGTAGTGATTGCTCCCCACCCAAAAATAAAGAAAAATCCAACAATGAATGATTTAAGAAATACACAGAAGAGAACAGAAAAGTTAAAAAAAGGGACACAGACAAGCAGAACAGCTTTGGTACTGGTATGTTTGCAGTGGCAGTTTGGGAAACATCAATAGAGTGTAAACAAGATTCATGATTTCACATGCAAACTTCTTTTTCTACTCTTTTTATAAGGAGATATTTATATTTGTTGATACCACCCAGGTTTATGATCATAAAGCAAACATTTATAAAATAAATTCTTGTTGTTGATCAATCAATTTATTGAACCCTAGGAAAGGTCTCAGGACATTTGGCAGACCCTATGTGAAGTGTTTGCAGGTGTATGTGGAGTCACACAAAGTGAGAAAGTATAAACACATCAAGTGATCAGGGCTGTCATTGTGAAGCACCCACATCAATGTAATCCTGCATCTTTTTCTGTTCTGAATTATAATTTGGGTTCACTTTGACTGCTGAGATACCCCCTCCCAGTGTTTCAGTTACAGTCAACTACAGACACCAAAGAGAGATGGACTCTTTTAGATGGTCCCTTCTGACAAACTTTCGGCAGTTACATAAACACTTGTACAAGCCTTTAATACTGTTGTGTCTAGAAAGGATTTGAAAGAAAAAAAAAAAGACTTGCAATTTTATCAGTAAGAGGAGCTCCCAGTGAGGACTTCCCACTACCCAACCTGTGCAGTAACTTATAATCCTAGAGAACCGTCTTTGACACTGGGAGCAATATGTCAGGGGTCACATAAAGCCAGTAGGGGATCAGAAGTGTAACTCGAACTAAGCACTTTCTGACTCCAAGGCCAGTTCTCTATGCACTTTGCCACACTGCCTCTTATGTAGCAATTAATTAATTAAATGGTACAAATAATGCTGACTCTGCTAAGGGTATGTTCTGTTTTAGACTTGCTGGGATTGGCTTATCACTGAGACCCTTAGGTAGAGAGGTCCAGTAGGCAGCTAACATTTCAATTATGTATCTATTAACATAAAATAACTGTAGCGCTATCATTTCAGAGATTGCTCATGTAAAGCATGTCAATAATAAATATTTATCAAATGCAAACTATGGTCAGCACTGAGCTATTAAGCTGATAAACACTGAGACATAAGAAAGGAAAAAAAAAGAATCCGATCTCTCTTACATTTTCAAATAAATGTTCATTTTTGGACTGTTCCAATTCTGAATATCAATAGTCAAGTTCATATGTATAGGCTCTCAAAAAATTTTAGTCTTAATAATTGGATACAGTACAAAACTTTGTATTAGAGAAAATATCCAAATTATATATTGATGGATTTTATGCTGTAGAAAATTCAACAATGGTGACTGGAACCTCTTTCTGCTGTTATTATCTCCCCTGAACAGCTATTTTGGAGCTTTGTTTCCATTGGTAAGCAGAGTAGTACAGTGTCTAAAGAGCTGCCCTCAAAGTCAATGTTACCTAGCTTCAAATCCAGCCTCTGACACTTACTGGTTTTGTGATACTGAGCAAGTACCTTCACCTGAGTCTTCTAGGCAAGTGTCTAAAGTGGTAAGTTTCAGAAAACACCAACCTACAAGGAGTTCCCTCATTTGAGAGATGCCTTTAGAAACAAAATCACTAATCCAGCCCCTATTCTTACCACTTTCATTGCTTAATTTGAATGGATTCAAATAGAAAGGGATGTTCCTTTTTTACCACTGCCTTGTGTTTTTATAACGTAACTGATGGCTCACTATCTAATTCCAGAGAGCTGTTGGCATGCTGAATTTCTTACCTAAACTGGACTTACTTTTTAAGATCATTTTAGTGAAATGGATATGAAGACTGGAGGAGTCTTTGGCCATAGTTTAGGGAGTGTGGTGTGGCAAATGAGAGTGCTATTTTTGTATTCAGACGACAGGAGATAAAAGTGAATTTTGCCATTTTCTATCTGTGTGCCTTTGGAGATGTTTAGCTTGGGGAAGAGAAGACTGGGAGGTGTGGGGAGGGAGTATTTGAAGGGCTCTCATGTGGAAGAGGGGTTACATTTGTTTTGTTTGACCACAAATCATAGAACTGAGAGAAAAGGGTGGAAGTTGTCAAAGTGTGAAATTTAGACTCGATGTTAGGGGAAAAAAAGGAAAAAAAACAACTTCTGAAGAATTAGCACTGTCTCAAAGTGGGATGGGCTGCCTTGGAGGGCAGGTCTTCAAGCAAAAACTGGATCATCAATCATTCTTGGAATATATTGCAAAGTTGATTCTTGTTTAAGTTGTTATTGTGTTTGTCCTTCGTTTTTGAAGAGGACCATGACATCAAGATGATGACATGACTTGCATTTGACTTTGATTTGAGTGAGGGAGGGCTATGCATGGTCACCAACCTCACCTTCTTCTCCTGAGCCATCTGGGTCCAGTGGCCTGATATTTATTAGGCAAGTGGAGATGGCCCAGGATGCAATGTGAGACTCTGGTCCTTTTAGGCTAAGGTCTTATCACATTCTCACTTTAAGTGAGATACACCCATTCAGCGAACAGGCTTCTTTAAGTAGTTACACAAGGGATGGCCACTTGTGTAATCAAAAAAAAAAAAAATCAAACTGGGAGGTGAAGACCCTCAGGGTTCCTGGATAAAAGAGAAACAGTTAGTATTTAGTAATTACAAGTGGATGACCATTGAGATCTGGTAACTGGTACACCCCCTGTGGATTCTGAATTTCCATGAAAGCAGTAATATACAATACAAAATAGAAAAGTAAACCAGTCCCTGCCCTCAAGAAACTCACATTCTAATGGGAGAGATAACACCTACAGAAGATTTCTGTTGAAAGTCAGATGGAAAGGTCCTGTGGTCCTTCAAGTTTCCCAGCAGATGATAAAGTCTCTTCTTTAATGTCATTTCTCCTGATAAAATCATATCACTTTTTGATGGTAGGCCTTTTAAACATATCACAGTCTTTAAGGGGGAGAACTTTCTTTTCTGGGTCTCTAGTAGCTATGGTTATAGGCATTTGCAGGAGTAGTTGCCAGGTTGCATCTCTATAAGGGTTGCTTCCCAAGGATGATTAGATGCAAACACTGGACTAGAAGCATTGACATTCCCAAGGCTGTTGGATTCTGTGTCCTCACCTGTCCTCATCAGGGTCCAAGGGGTGATTGTGGTCAAAATGGTGGTTGTGGTTTGACCTGCTTGGTGTGTGCTGCTTACTCTCCCCTAGAGTGCCTCACTGTTCCAGCTAGCCTGCCTTCCCTTCCCTGTGGAATACATTTTGTTGGCAATTGGTGGGCATGATGGATCCCTTCTCCATAGGAGCCGCCTCTCTGATAATAGTTAGTCTGGAAGTAGGACTGATGATATGACAGGAAGGTTAGTGCCACTCTCTGGGCTCCTATACGCACATGTCTGTTGGTGGCAATTGGTTAACAATTGTTCTTGGTGGTGATAAGGAAGGTGTCCCCCTCCTTTCACATAATTTTTTCCCCTTCATTACTGCAGAGATTGGGTTAGAGACATGTTTGATAGCTTGAGATGCAAAGTTACAACATCCATTGATGTTGGTGAAGGTTATCCAGTTACTTAATAGTGCACTACCTTACTTATCTTATGTTGCCAGAGTTCAAGGTATAGATAGGGAAGGATATGACAAAGGTTCCACAAAGTGAAGCTGAATATTGTACTGCCCATCATTACAGAATGAAGATGAAGAGCCACCTCCTACAAGAGCCTTTCCTGATCCCTCCAAATTGTCAGAATTCTAACTCCCTCCTACTTTCTTCCAAAATATTTGTATGTATTTTATAAATAGTTTTTGTTTACTTTTTTGTACTTGTTTCACTCCAGTGGAAAATAACCTTCTGGAAGGCAGGGGTTGATCTGGTTTTGTTTTTATCCTTGTACCATCACTATCTAGTAGAACATAAAGGCATAAAGGAAGCACTTAAAGTTTTTAAACAAAGTTGAATTGAATTATATATTTTGGAGTTGTAAGCAACCCTAAAGTTCCGACTATCTAATCATATCTGAGTAATGGTAATAGAAGAAAAAGAGGTCAAGGGAGGATCCTGGGTCATTGAATACCTACATTCAAAGCCTCTTCATGAACTGGGTCCTATAAATTTTATTAAAAATGGCAACTTTGGTGGATCAGTAGAATAAATTAGGTACTCAATTCACATTGGTAAATGATTATATTAATTTAGTGTTCAATAACACCAAAGATCCATGGTTTTGGGGCGAGAATTCATCATTTGACAAAAATTGATGAGAAAACTAGAAACAGTTTGGCAGAAAGCAGATAAAGACCAACATTTCACACCATATGCTAAGATAAGGTTAAAATGGATAAATTATTTAGATGTAAAGGATGATATCATAAGTAAATGGATAATTTTGACTACATGAAATTAAAAGATCGTTTTTGCATAGACAAAACTAGTGCAACCCAAATTAGAAGAAAAGCAGAAAACTAGGAAATTTTTTTTTTTTGTAAATTTCTCTGATAAAAGCCTCATTTTCAGATATAGAGAGAATGGAGCCAAATTTTAAAAAATAGCCAAATTAAAAAAAAAATAGACCCAGTTTGACAAAAGGGTCAAAGGATATGAATAGGCAGTTTTCAGAAGAAATCAAAACTATGTAGTCACATGAAAAAATGTCCTAAGTAACTATTGATTAAAGAAATGCACATAAAAACAATGCAGAGATACCAACTCACATCTACCAGATAGGCTAACATGAAAGAAAAAGAAAATGACAAATGCTGGAGGAGATGTGGAAAACACTCATGCATTGTTGGTGGAGTTGTGAATTAGTCCAACCATTCTGGAGAACAATTTGGAACTATATCTAAAGAGCTATAAAATTGCACATTCCCTTTGACTCAGCAATGCCACTGCAAGGTCTGTATCCCAAAGAGGTCAGGGAGAAGGGAAAAGGACCTATTTGTAGAAAAAATATTCATAGCTGCTCTTTTTGTGGTGGTAAAGAATTGAACATTGAGGAGATGTCCATCAGTTGGGAAATGGCTGAACAAGTTGTGACATATGACTGTGATGGGATGCTATTATGCTACAAGAAATGATGAGTAGGATGGTTTCAGAAAAACCAGGGAAGTCTTATATGAACGGATATAAAGTGAAGTGAGCAGAACCAGGAGAACATTATACACTGTAACAGCAATACTCTATGTTGATCGACTGTGAATGACTTAGCTACTCTGATCAAAACAATGATCCAAAACTATTCCAAAGAACCCATGACTGAAAAATCCTATCCATTTCCAGAAAGGGAACTGATGAACTCTAAGTACAGACTGAAGTATGCTTTTGTCTTCATTTTCTTGTTTTTAAATGCATGTTTTCTTTTGTGATATGACAAATATGGAAATATATTTTGCATGACTGTGCATGAATATATCAAATTGCTTCCTTTCTTAAGGGGCGGGGGAGGGGCCAGAGAAAGGGAGAGAATTTGGAATTAAAAATTTTAAAAAATGAATGTTAAAATTTTTAAAAATGTAACTTTGAAACATTTAACAGAAAACAAATTAGATATACTTTTTAAAAAGTGGCCACTTCTCTGCATAATTAATATTTATTTCACAATTGTTCATAATCCTACTTTACTGTTGGCTTTTTGACCCCAGCAGGGCACAGTTTGAGATTTAACAGGGCTAGAGCAAAAGTTCTTAACCTGTTTGGAAGAATTCATGGATGGATTTCACACATAGAAAGAAAAAAATATAACTTCCTTTTCACTCATTTTTGGTTTTCGTTTTAATTCTATACAATTTATTGTGTGAATTTAGAAACATTTCAAGTTGGGGTCCAAAGGCTTCACCAGATTGTTAAAAGTGTCCAAAATCTAAGAAAAGGTTAACAATCTCTGGGCTACGGGAAAACCAATTTCTAATTTCCTTTTTCTTCCCAAGCCAATGCACTTACTTAATTCTTTGTCATTTGGGACATGATAAAGGAAATAATCACCTTTGTCTCTCTTCTGTTTCTCAGATCTCCAAATCATGATTTTTGCTAGGTGTACTGTGACTGATACTCTGGCTTTACATTTTCCTAGGAAAGAAAGAAAACACATCTTGATTGGCTACTGTACTCAGAATGGGTCTCAAAAACAACTAAGAAAACCACAGTGATCTTGGCAAACAAACAATCGAAAAGTACAGGTGCTGGGAACTAGCCCAAGCTCAAAGCAAACACAGTTTGGCAGGTAACAAAGGAGGGTACTTTTCATTGGAGAAATTTATTTCTTTTAAATATTTGCAATCCACAGCCGCCTGATAGCACATAACGCCACTTAGCATGATTTCCGGACAAAGGAGAGGGCTTGTGGCAAGAAGCAGATGCTTGAGTAGCCCCGTGTGGCGTGAGGTTCACCATCCATCAAGAAAATCAATATTTACAGTTCTGGTATCTTTGTCATGAAAGTTTGTCCTCCTCAAAATACACAGACACACACACGCACACGCAGACACACAGACAAGTAAGTATTTTAATATATAGGGCCCTATTTTTACTTGGGGCAGGTATGATTGAGAGAAACAAGGTCTTTGCTGTGAGGAATGATTAACCCAACTAAGTCAATAAGCTTAGTTTTTCAAGGAGTAGAAGTCAGCTGAGGAAATTGACAATCTTCTTGCCATTTGTTCAGTCAGCTTCGATAGAGAAGATAAGTAAGATTTGCATGTCATACTATAGTCAAAGTGGCTTTTACAAGATAAAAACCACCATTCTCCTCCTTGGAACTTGTCCACATTGAATGAAATTGAATTGGTTTTTTAATTGTTTAGATAATTTTCTGAGAGTGGTGATTTATTCTTGAAAGGCTAACCTTGATGGTTTAACCTGAACATCTGTTTTCCATTGAATTGGCCTTTAAGTGAGCATTTAATAAAATAGAAGGGGGAGCAACCTTTGATTCATGTCAATACAATTAATTTTTTATAGAGTACTGAGTAAGCATTGTCCATCTTCCCTCCCATGAGAATTCATGAGAGAGTATCATAGAGCAGGGATTGGAGAGTCAGTCTTGGCCTTATAAAGACTTGATTCAAGTCCAATCTCTAACTTTGGATCACGTTTGGGAAAGGATGGACATCCTATAATACTATTCTTTGTCTATGCCAGTTAAGGAAGTGTAGAAGTGTGTTGGGCACCATACTGCCCAAGACTTTTCTGATCTGTTTAGGAAGCAAGAGGGTAACCTTGAATTCCTTAAACATCTCTGACTCCTATAATAATAATTCCTACTATTTCTTGAACATCTTTAAGGTTTGGAAAGCACTTTTCAAATATATCATTTATTCCTTACAGCATTCGGACCACTGGACCCAGATGGCTCAGGAGAAGAAAGTGAGGCTGGTGACCTTGCATGGCCCTCCCTCACTCAAATCAAAGTCAACTGCAAGTCATGTCATCATCTTGATGTCATGGTTCTCTTCAAGAATGAAGGACAAACACAACAATTATAATTATTATTTTCCCCATTTTGCAAATGAGAAAACTGAGATTGAGAGAAGTTATTGACTTTTCCAGGGTCCCATAATTACTAAGTGTATGAGGATGGATTCGAACACATGTCTTCCTAACAGCAGGCCCAGTGCTCTATCTTCTGCACCCTACTCTTTCACTAATCACTGCTATGATCTCCTACTAGATTCGTATTCCTTTTATCTCGGTCTTCATTATTTTTTTGCTGAATAACCATGACCAAAACCCAACATTAGAGATGATACTTGAACCAGAGTTGCCAGTATTCATTTATCTGTTATTAATGTGGCGAATGATTCTTTTTTTCCCCCTTCAGTTAAGTTGAGGAGTTCACTGTGATTAAGTGTATTTCCCTCTGTACACAGTATTTATGGGCTGGCTTTGTATGTTTGGTTTGTCAGGAAGCATTTACTATGTGCCAAGCACTGTGCTAAAAACTTGACATACACAAAGAAAAAGATAAAAACAATCCTTGACTTCCCAGGGTTTCCATTCTAGTGGAGGAGACTACACATGTCCATTATTGCATATAAGATAAATACAGAGTAGATGGGGTGGGGAAGAGGGTGCACAAGAAAGGTTTCTTGGAGGAGGTAGCTCTTGAGCTAAATCTCAAAGGAAGTCAGGAACTGAGCACATTTAAACATTTAAACATTTTCATTTTTAAAGGACCCAAAGGGAACGCTTACAAACCCTACTTTATGTCTTATGGCAGTAACTGAAATCCTACTGACTTAAAGGCATTAATACTATTACAGGCCTCCTTTACCACTGGGGCTAAATTAGGCATCAAAAGAATCATGATTATGAAACCTATCAAGTATTAGAATACTCTGCTATTCAAAAACTTAAAAAAAATTTCTGTGATCCACATTGATTTCCATTTTTAGAGATGACTCACATTCCTCAGGAACAGATCACCAGTGGTATCTTTTAGAATTTGGATCTTGGTGTGCCTATTTTCTTCTTCCAAAATAAATTTTTACCTAGCAGCTTTTTTTGTCATTTTGATTTTTTTAAAAGAGAATACTTTAGGATTAGTTCCAGCCAACTGATGTCATACAAAGAAAAGGAATGTAAATCTCTCAGTTCTTATCAAAGGATAAGAGAGAACATTATTGCTACTAGTAGTAAAAGCCTGGCTTCCTGCTTCAGTGTCTCAGAGTGTCACAGGGAGACAATTATTTACATACCTCTGTACCTAATTGTAGGGTTCAGCTATGTGCCTCAATGGATAAACTCCTGGGACTGAATGGAGACTCATCTTCTTGAGTTCAAATCTGACCTCAGACCCTAGCTGTATGACCCTGGACAAGTCACTTACCCCTGTTTGCCTCAGTTTCCTCATCTGTAAAATGAACTGAAGAAGGAAATGGCAAAACACTCCAGCATCTTTGCCAAGATGGACCCAGATGGCTCAGGAGAAGAAAGTGAGGCTGGTGACCTTGCACGGCTCTCCCCCACTCAAATCAAAGTCAATTGCAAGTCATGTCATCTTTGATGTCATGGTCCTCTTTGAGAACAAAGGACAAACACAACAATTATAATTATTATTTTCCCCATTTTGCAAATGAGAAAACTGAGATTGAGAGAAGTTATTGACCCCAAAAAGGGGTCACAAGGAGTTGGGTATGACTGAAAATGGATCAATGACTACAACAGCTTTGTGATAGGCACCATGTTGAGGGTATAGAGAAAGGTAAAAGACAGTCCCTGCTCTCAAAGAGCTCACTCACAGTCTAACGGGGGAAACAATGTGAAAGCTACTATGTACGAACAAGCTCTAACTAGGATAAATTGGAAATAATCAACTGAGGGAGGGCACTAGAATTAAGAGAGGTTGGTGAAAGTTTCTTGAAAAAGGTGGGATTTTCACTAGGACTTGCAGGAAGCTGGGGAGGCAAGGAGGTAGATGAGGGAGAGCCAGTGAAGATGCCTCAAGTTTGAAGGTGGACTGTCTTGTTGGAGAAGTAGCGAGGAAGACAGTGTCACTGGATCACAGAGGACATGGCTGCAGGGTTAAGGTTTAAGAGCACTGCGAAGGTTTGCATGTGGGGGCAGTTTACAGAGGATTCTGAAAGCCAAACAGCAGATCTTATATTTGATACAGAAGGTGATAGGGAGCCACAAGAGTTTATTGAAGTAGGGGTGTGTGATGTGTCAGATTTTAGGAAAATCACTGTGACCTCTAAATGGAGAAAAGACTGGAGGGGTGATAGGCTTGAGGCAGGCAAATTCATTAGCAGGCAATTATTACAATAATCCAGGTATGAAGTGATGAAGGTCTATACTGGATTGGTGGCAGTGTTAAGAGGAGAGAAGGGGATATATTGGAAAGATGTTGCAAAGGTGAAATCCATAAGCCTTGACAAGAGATTGGATTTGGGGATGGGGTGTGCTGATAGAGAGTGAGGACTCATGACATGTAGGTTATGAACCTGGGGAAATGAGAGGATAATGGTACACCTGGTGATAGGAAAATTTAGAAGGAGGATGGTTTAGGAGGGTAGCATAATGAGTTCAGTCTTGGACGTGTTGAGTTTAAAGTTTCTAGTGGACATCCAGTTGGAGATGCTTGAAAGGCATTTGGAGATGGGAGACTGGAAGTCAGCACAGAGGTTATGTCTGGAAATGTAGTTTTGAGAATCATCAGCATAGAGTTGATAATTAAATTAAACCCATAGGAGCTGATGAGATCACCAAGTGAAGTAGTAGAGAACGGGGGAGGGGGGGAGAAGGGGGAAGGGGGGGATGGCAAATGATAGCCCAGAAATCAGAGCTGACTAGCTATTTGCTTTTGTATGGATCCAACTGAGAATGATTTTACATTTTTTTTATTATTTATTTTTAACACAGTTTATAACAGATAAAGCAATTCAAACTTTTGGTCAGGTGATACTTCTTTTTTGAGCATTTACAATATGGACCACAAAAGAAATTTTTTTTTAAACATTAACCAACTGAGACACAAATAATATTTATGTTGCTAACTTCACAAGCTCTTGACCTAATTGTCTCCACAGTAATACTAAGAATTAAAGGACCCTAACTTATTGTTGTTGGTCTAAAGTCCTAAACCTAATAGCTTAATTTTAGACAACCTCGGATGTTCCCCTACCCATAATCTATAATTGAATAGATCTGGTATTAAGCTTACAAACCTTTTGACTATAGGAAATTGCCACCAAGAGTAGGGACATTGCAGGGATACAATATCTCCCCAACTTCATGTCAATTCCAGGCAGGATTAGATTATCCACTTGCATTCAGTCAGGCTTAAAATCTGCCAGGTGTCAGTGGGGAAATTGAGTCAAGAGAATCCCACCTCAGGCCAGGCTGAACAGCTGCTCTCCCACTCTTCCCTTATACAGTTCATGCCAGCATCTCATCAGCTTACTGGCATAATGGATTGGAGGCTCAAATCGCCTTTCTTGCTATCCATACCTGGAGTTAGACTCAGAAGAACAGTCACTTAATAGTCCCATAGCATCTACAAATGGCAAGTTCCAATAACCAGGTTTCAAATATGATTATAGTTTCACTTTGGCTAAGGAACATCTTTTGAGGCAAGTCTTAAGTGGCTTACATGTCTTGCAATACATGCTCTCGTTCCTTATTAAATAGCAATCATAAAATCAAATTTACCATTAAAACCTTAACTTTTCCATCAATGCCAAATTTTACGTGAGGTTACCTTCCTCTAGGAAATTTAGATTGAAATTCTTTTCTCCAAACTAAAGATGTCATCAATTTATTCTCAGTAATTAATTCAGTTTATTGTTTTCATACTAATTGCTTTTACCTCACTTTGTAACATGTCCAATTTTTCTCCTCATCACTCCCTTCCCCCCGCTTCCTAATACCTTGCATTCTGATTACTCCTTCCCTCAATGTACCTTCCCCTCCATCACACCCCACCCCTGTCCTATCCCCATCTTCTCTCTTTTCTTGCAGGGCAAGATAAATTTCCACACCTCATTCCCTGTAATTCTTATTTCCCGATTATATGCAATAAAAATTCTCAACAATTGTTTCTAATACTTTAAATTCCAACTCTTTCCCTCCCCCTCTCCCTCCCCAGCCCCACTGAGAAGGGAAGCAATTCAATACAGACTAAATATGTGTTCTTTTGCAAAAGACTTCCATAATAATTCTGTTGCATAATACTAATTATATTGCCCTCTGACCTACCCTATCCCCCCTTATTTTCCCCCCTACAATTGATCTTGTCCCTTCTCGAAAGTGTTTATTTCTAATGACTCCCTTCTCCCATTGGCCCTCCCTTCTAACATTCCCCTCACTCCACTTGTCACCTCCTCTCCTACTTTCCAGTGGTGTGATATAAATTTTCATATCAAATTTAGTGAGCATGTTATTCCCTCCTTCAGCCACATATGGGGAGAGTAGCTTTATGTTTTCCCCCCTTTCCCCTTCTCCCTTATCTCCTCCATTGAATAAGATTTTTCTTATGTCTTTTATGAGTTATAGCTTGCCCCATTCCATTACTCCCTTTCTCTTCCTGGGATTTTCCTTCTTCACCCCTTAATTTTTATTTTATTTTATTTTTGTGTGTGTGTGGATATCATCTCTTCTGATATAACACAACCTGTACTCTCTATCTATGTGTATGTGTATGTGTGTGTGTGTGTATGTACAATCTCTCCAACTACCTAAATACTGAGAAAAGATTCAAGAGTTAAAAATATTACTACATTCCATGTAGTAATGTAGACAGTTCATCTTTAGAGAGTCTTTTATGATTTTTCTTTTGTGTTTACCTTTTCATGCTTCTCTTGATTCTTGTCTTGGGATGTCAAATTTTTAAATACAGATCTGGTCTTTTCCTCAACATGAATTCTTGAAAGTCATTTATATCACTGAATGATCATTTTTTTCCCTTGAAGTATTATATTCAGATTTTCTGGGTAGGTGATTTTTGGTTTCAATCCCAGTTCCTTTGATTTCTGAAATATCCCATTCCAAGTCCTTTGATCCCTTCATGTTGAAGCTGCCAGATCCTGTGTTACCCTGATTGTATTTCCACAGTACTCAAATTGTTTCTTTCTAGCTGCTTGCAGTATTTTCTCCTTGATCTGGGAATTCTGAAATTTGGCCACAATATTCCTAGGAGTTTCTCTGTTTGGGTTTCTTTCAGGAGGTGATTGGTGAATTCTTTCAATATCCCTTTTGCCCTCTGATTCTATAACATCAGGGCAATTTTTCTTGATAATTTCATGGAAGATAATGTCTAGGCTCTTTTTTTCTTTTTTATCATGGCTTTCAGGTAGTCCAATAATTTTTAAATTATTTCTCCTGGATCTATTTTCCAGGTTTTCCAGTTGTTTTTCCAATGAGTTGTTTCACATTATCTTCTATTTTTTCAAATTTTTGGTTTTGTTTACTAACTGCTTGGTTTAACTCATAGTCATTCGTTTCCCTGAACTCAATTCTCTCTTTCAACAAATTATTTTGTTCAGTGAGCTTTTGAACCTTCTTCTCCATTTGGCTAATTCTGCTTTTTAAAACCTCCTTTTCCTCATTGGCTTTTTGGACCTCTTTTTCCAATTGAGTTAGCCTCTTTTTAAAGCTGTTATTTTCCTCAGCATTTTTTTGGTTCTCCTTTAGTAAGCTGCTAACTTGTTTTTTAAGGTCTTCTATTGTCTGAGGCCAGTTTAAGTTCCCTCTGGAGGCAAAAGCCTTGACTTCCTCTGACAGTAAGCCTTGTTCTTCCTCATCCAAAAGGATGGGGTGAGACTCCTGTTCCCCAAGAAAGTAAACTTCTATGGTCTTTTTGGGCATTTTTTGGGGCATTTTGGGCATTTTCCCAACCAGTTACTTGACTTCTGAGTTTCCTCTCCACAACCTCCTGGCCTCCAACTCCACCAAGCCAGCTCTGGGGGCTGAAATTCAAATGAGCTGCTCCCTAGCCTCAGGGGCTTTAGGTGGGGGTGGGGCGGCTATTCACTGTGAGCTTACAGTTTGGCTGCTCAGGTAGGGGCAGGGCCACCACACCAGGTTCAGTTCCCTCAGGGGCTTTCTGATGAGATCTTCAACAATGGATGCAGGCAACTTCCTGCTTTGGGAGCCTCGTCTGCTGCTGCCTCTACCGCTGCCACCTGAAGAGGCCCGAGTTATGAGGACACCTCGCTCCCCTCTTGGCCAGCCGAAAAGACCCTCTCACTGACCTTTGGGACCTGTGGGTTGAGGGATCTGCGCTGCCGCTGGAGATTCTGTCCCTGAAGCCTACTTGGATCTCCTGCTCTTGGTGCTGCATGGCCAAGGCAGGGCTGGGCTTGGCTCCAAGTCCTGTGCGCAACAAACCTTTCCCATCAGTCTTTCAGGTCTCTTTGGGATAGAAATCTACTCCATTGTTCTGTGGCCTCTGCCGCTCTAGAATTTGTTGAGAGTTCTTCTTTACAGGTATTTTATGGGCTGTGGAGTAGGAGCTAGCATGTGTGTATCTTTCTACTCTGCCATCTTGGCTCCTCCTTCGATTTTACATTTTTAAATAAAGTTTTATTTTATTAAAAAATGAAAAGAAAAATATCCATAGCTCCATAAGCTTCCTGTTTATCTCACATAGTTCCTGCTACAAGTTCTGTGTTTCCAGTCAAAGCACTACTCTAATGACTTTGTACCTTTATTCACTCAATAATCAGCCTCCTCAACCTGTTGGATTTAAAGTCCTACTCAAATGGTACCACCTTCAGAAACCTTCCTTTATTTTCTCAGTTAGAAATGTTCTTTATCCCTTTGACTCTCCCGTGTTACTTTTCCCCTTCTCTTATACATTTATCATAGTGATTGGACCCAGGTTTTCATTGATTTAGGAAGCTCCCTATAGTCAGGTACTCCTTCTGCCAATGTAGGTTGGCACCTTTACTGAAACTTACAGTCTTAGAGAGTTGCCTGGAACACTGAGGGGTTAAATTAATTGCCCAAGGTGCTATTAACAGTACACGTCAGGGAAGGGTTTTGAACCCAGGACTTTTTGTTTCCAAAGCCTATCTTTCCATCCACTATACTATGGTGCCTCTCGTCAGAATATATTACTGGTATTATGATTTTTTTCTGTATTTCTATCAGGCCTGTATCCCTGCTAGACAGTAAGGACCATGAAGAAAGGGCTCCATGTTATTTTAACTTTGAAAATTAAGGGCCTTAATATAGTATTCTGTATACTTCAGGGAATTAATTGATTCTTACATTATTTGATTAAAAACAATATTGTCACTGACTGACTTGAATTGTACTACTGGCTTTCACTGTCATCTATGTGAAAAAAACACGCAAGAGAGAAAAAGGGACACACTCAATTTCATATGGTCTGATTTTTTAAAGTATACTCTTTTATGGATAGCTTTCCATCTTGGAAAGCCCCTGCTATTACTATCTCTTTCAATTCTTTTTATTCCATTTGCAAATTAGGTCATTTTGTCTGGTAATATTGATTAACGTCATATGTTCCTGTGTCTTTTCCTTTTTTAATGTTTTCACTGATTCCTTTTCTTTTGATGTATCAATCACTTTCTGACAAATAACCTACCATACACTTTACTATAAAAAACCTAAGAAGAACTATTTAATTATATGGTTGCCATTGATAGTATACATACATATACATGTATATATATGTGTATATCTATATCTATATCTATATATACACTTCCCTTTTTGCTTTAATTGTTATCTATTGACAGAAAGGAAGAGTACATACTTTAATACTAATAATTGGAACATGTCCCCTGTGTGTTCCTGAATTTTGCTGATTTTTAGTGTTCTTTTTAATTATGTTCTTTTATTCATATATATTACTCTTTATTTTTCTGTTTTCTCTGGATCAATTCATAGTTTTTTTGAATTCTTTATATTTGTTATAATATATAATGCCAGATTTTTAATAGAGATGTTGGTTACAGATTTTTTTCTTTCCGATCTCTATCTTTTCTTATTCTGCCTGCATTGGTTTCCTTTGTGCAAAGCTTTTC
Organism: Notamacropus eugenii; assembly: GCF_028372415.1. Classification (NCBI taxonomy): domain Eukaryota; kingdom Metazoa; phylum Chordata; class Mammalia; order Diprotodontia; family Macropodidae; genus Notamacropus; species Notamacropus eugenii. Next base: position 286,191,839 of record NC_092874.1, on the reverse strand, counting down.
AATTTTATATAACAGAAATGCTTTATTTTGTCTTTCACAACTGATTCTATCTCATAATATGCATCATCTTTTCCCACCCATAGTTCTGAAAGATAACCATTGTTCCTAAATTTATTATAATGTGATTTTATTTATCTTATCTATCTATTTGGAATATATTTTGCCACATGATGTAAAATTCTGGTCTAAATACATGTTATACTAAACTTTGCTACTTTTTTCTGTTAGTTTTTTTTCTAATAAAGAGTTCTTCCCCCAAGATTGTATGTTTTAATTGAACGAGTAGATTTCTATACTCACTTGTCCCTAGGATTTGTTTATTGAATCTCTTGCATTGATCTAATTTTCTATTTTTAACAAGTATTTATTGCTTTATGATATGATTTGAGATAAAGAAATTCTAGACCTTCCTTTATTTCTCCTTTTTTCCTATTATTGCTCAAAATAACTTGGTCTTTGCTCCTCCAGACAAATTTTGTTATTATGCTGCCTAATCTTATAAATTATTTTCCTTGACAATTTGATTGGTATAGTGTTAAATTTCTAGATTAATTTGAGTGCTACAATCATTATTTATTATATTGGCTTGCCCCAACCATGAACATTGAATGTCTCTCCAACTTTTTGACTTCCTTTTTTTCCCTGTAAATATTACACTGTAGCTATGTTTATCTAAGTTCTGTGGTTTCTTGTGGATAAAGTTCCATATATTTTTTGCTTATTGTAGCTATTTTCTGTGAAATTTCTCTCTCAGTCTTCTCCTCTTGTCTTTTATTAGTTATATTCCAAAGTGCCACACATTTTATAAATTGATTTTATACCCTGCTATGTTGCTGAAGATATTGTCTCTGTTTTTTCTTTAATTGACCTATGGTTTTTGAATTAAACAATTATATCTTCTGTAAATCCAGGTAGCTTCCCTTCCCCTTTGTCCATGATTGTTTTCTTATTAGCTTCATTTTATTTTATTGCTTTAGCTGGAATTTTTAATACAATCGAATAATAGTGGAGTCAGGAAACATTCTTGCTTTACTTCTTTGCTTTTTGGGAAAGCTTCTAATGTTTTTCTATTACAAATAATCATAATGCTTAGTTTTAGGTAAGTGCTTTTAAATATATTAAAGAAAAGCCCTTCCATTTTCATACTTAAAGGCTTCTCCTCCCCCTGCCCCCTCATCCCCAATGTGGCTTATATTTTGTTTGGTTTAACTTTAGTCTCCTGAACTGGGACATTGCTGTCCCGATCAATAAGTTAGCATGGTAGGAGAGAAGTGACACAGTCTTTTGTTTCATGAAGCTATTTTTAGAAGTGAATAACTTTGAAGGGAGCACAGAAAAACTGTAGGAGAGATAAATCCCATGAGTACTGTCTAAGGATCCTATTTATTGTGGCCCTTAAAGACAAGTAGATTATTTTTTGTAATGGAGAAGAGAGTTAAAGTTAGAACTGGGGCCAGATGGATACAAAAAGCCTCACTGGATGGTGGAAAGAAGGCTAAACTTTGATTCTGGAGTGACTTGGGTTTGAATCCTGGTTTGGACACTTACTGCAGTGGGATTGTGGACAAAGCACTGAGGACAGAGCCTCCGTTTCCTCATGGGTAAAATAATATGTAATATTTTGCAAACCTTAAAGTTCTATAAACATATGAGTTGGTGCTCTCCTCTTCCTTGCTCCTTTCCTCATAGACTTTGTTGCAGTCTCATCATGTGCATCCCTGTACCCAGTAATCTACAGAGGCTCCCAAGATCAAATGTAAAACCTTCTGATTATCCTTCACAGTCCTTGTAACTTGATCTCTCCCTACTTTTCCAGTCTTCTAACACCTTACTCCTTTCTATGTCCTTATGACACTAAATTTCATGATCTTTCTCAAGAAGACATTTTATAGATGAGTTAACAGGAAAGTTAAGGGATTTATTCAGTATCACAAAGGTAGTACCAGAGATAAAATCTGAACCCAAGTCCTTATTGAGTAAATAGAAGGATCTTAAGGGTCATCCTTCTTTTTAAAGATGAGGAAAAAGACACCCAGGGTCACATAGGAAGTAGGTATCAGAAGAGGAATCTGAACTCAAATCCTTAGCTATTATGGATCACAGGATCATATGTTTAGAGATAAAAGGGATATCAGAAGCTCTCTCTTCCAATCTCCCTCATTCTATAGATAGAGACACTGAGTCTTGATCTATAAAGAGACATTAATAGATTTGCCAATGTCACACAGGTATCAAGGGGCCTCGAGTCTTTGATTCCATAGCTACGTTCTTTCCTGAGTGCCATACTGACAATTATACTATTTTGTTTATTTCCTGGGAAAACAGAGCAGTGATAAAAAATGACTCTACGGTTGTTTTGATTGTTAATTCATATTGCCATCCATTTTTAAGAACCGCCATAGGAGCAGCCCTATCAGCCTTGTCCTCTGCTTGGGCTAATGTTTTGCCAATTCCTGTCCTACATTCCTATGTCCTGTTCTTTCCTCTCCAAATGATTTCCACTGAGGTTTATGGACTGTGATAGAAAAAGAAAGCTATTTTCCTTTTTAAAAAAATTATAAACTTAACAATGATCAACAAACATGAATGTTTTACTATTCAGAAAAAAAATCACTTATAAAATTGTGACTATTTGTTATACAATTTTTTCCTCAAAGTGAATATTAGGTATATATTTATAGAAAAAAGTCACATAGCAGAGTAGATTGGGAATGGATATCAAGGCAGCAAGACCTCAGTTCAGGTCATGACTAATGTATTCTGGCTTCACAAGTGTCTTAACCACTCTGTGTTCTAGGTACTTCTCTACTTGTCAAGAAAGTGCCAACCTGCATTCCTTTTTCAAGAGTTCAGTGAAAGCCCATGTCCAGTCTCTGTCCATTAAATTGAATATGGTAGTAACAACGTGGCCCTCTTTGTATCCCCTTCTGACCTGTGAGAAAATTGTTCAAGTGTGACCCTTTCAGGTAGCTTCCACATAAAGGGGCGACCTGTCCCCCAATCCCTGGGCACAGCCATTCTTTCCTTGACTGCCAAGAGCTTGGGGGTCTGCCCACCCCACCAAATACTGCTTTTCAAAAACTGAGAGGGACCTGGTGTTTTTCTTTCTCCCTTTTCTTTATTTTTCCCCTTTCTTTCTTTCTTTTCCTTTCTTTCAGTTTGGCAGTTTGTAGAAAGTTGGCTTTTGGGGTGAAGTGATGCAAATACAAACCCCAGGCTTAACCCTCAGGAAATCCGGGAAGCATCTCCCCTAGACAAGGGATGGGGACGGGCAAAATGTATCCAAGTCCCTGGGCGTCTGCTGGTCCCCATATAAATGCTCTGCCCCCTCTTTGTTCCAGCAGGAATCCAGAGAACAAAACCTGGGCACAAAGGCAAGCAGGCCACGGCCAGTGAATGCAACAGTGTTTTCTTAATCCATGTGGATCAAAAACACGAATGTTTCGATTCTGTAAAGGCCTTTCCCTCAGCATGCTGGCTTAATCACTTGGATTAATAAAGCCCCGTTGCCTGGGCTGGCTGCAGCCTCCTGGCCTTTCGAAGGGACTGGTTTTGTATATGATGATTCTAAGAGGCCGCAGCATGAACAAAGGCGGTGCCATTCTGTGTGAATGCCATGCCCATTAGGACTTCGTGGGACTCCTTGAGATTGTGAAGGGATGCTCCCAGAATTTTCTAGCAGAGAAAACTTGAGCTTGGCCCTCTGCTATGAACCCAGGGGACTTTGAGAGGCTAAACATTGCTTTTTTTTTTTTTTTAACATTTTCCTACTTTTTTTGAAAGTCATTGATTCAACTACTACCCTGTATTGTACATCTACCCGTTCTAATACAGGTCCTCAGCACTGATCAAGGGCAGTATTGCATTAACCTGCCTAGAGTCAGGGAGGACTGGGTTCAAATCTCACCTTGGATATTTGTAAGCAATGTGAACAAGGTAATGATCCAACCAACCAACCAATGAACACACATTTATTAAGTGCTTAGTAGAGGCCAGTCCCTGGGGACAAAGAGCTCAATCCACAAACATTTATTAAATACCTAATATTCATGTATGTAATAATCTGTACTTGCAAGGAACTAACACTCTAATGGGGGAAGACAAGTCTATGTATAAGTATATATAGAACCAACATACAGAGATTAAGTACAATGTAGTTTGGGAGTGAGTGCGCTAACAATTGGAAGGAGGGTCCGTGGAAAGTCATTTCTCCTCTCTGGGACTCAGTTTTCTTCTCTGTAAAATAGGAGGATTGGACTAGATAGTCTCCAAAGTCCCTCCAAGCTCTAAACTGTGATAGAGTACCTACTCTGGAGTCAGGAGGACCTGAGTTCAAATCCAGCCTCAGACAATATACCGGATGTGTGACCTTAGGCAACTCACCTTGTCTACTTCCCTCCTCTTCAACTGTAAGATGGGGATAATAAAAGCACCTATCTCCCTGGGTTGTAGGGATCAAATGGGATAACACAGTGCTGTTATCACAAGCATAACAAGGTCAAATTCTCTCCTTTGCATTTGTAACCCAGTGCTCAGATCAGTGTGTTTTCAGGTCTGATAACAGTCAATTAACATTTATTAAGCACTTACTGTGTGCTAGATAGTGGGTCTATGGGAAAACAAAAAAAAGGTAACCAACTAACCAAAACAATCCCTGCTCTCAAGTGGCTTCTAGTCCTATGGGGGAGGCAATGTGTAAACAACTATGTGCTAATAACGTATATAAAGGATAAATTGAGGGTAATCTTGGAGGGAAGACGCTAACAATAAATGCTTCTTACAGAACTTGAGACCAGAGCTGAGTCATGAAGGCAGCAAAGGAAGTTAGAAGCAGGGAGATCATGAGGAAAAGCCAGTATAAACTCTCAGAGTTGGGAGATGGTCTTCAATGTAAGCCCTTCATTTAATACTTTTTCCTTCATTCATTCAGTTATAGGATCATAGATTTAGAGCTGGAAGGATCTAGGAGACAATCTAGACCGATCCTTTGATTTTATAAGCAGAAACTATGGTTCACAGAAGTTGCCATTTTTTCATGGTCAAGTCACCACTCCTGCCATCTCAGTCAGTCAGTCAGTCAATGATAAGCATTTATTAAGCATTTACTATGTATCAGGCACTGTGCCAGGTGTTGAGGATGGGCAACTGCCTAGCAGCAATGCCCTGGTTATGTGTTTTTTGTGGAATCCAAGAATTTGATCATAGCATCCCAGAGGTGTCAGGGATCTCAGAGGCTACCTGGTTTGCTCCCCACCCTAAACAAAGCATGAACTCTCTCAACAACATTTTCATTAAGTAGGCACCCAATCACTTCTTCAATACCTCCTGTAAAAGCATATCAAGTACCTCTTTTGATGATTCATCCCATTTTCAAACACGACTAACTATTCAGAAGTTCTTCCTTATATTAAGCTGCTACCTATTACCCTGTAACTTTTCCTTAGTTGCTGGAGTTCTGCCCTGTCTATCTATAACAGAACATCACTTTTAATATTTTAAACACATCATTCTCTTTCTTCCTCCCTATTCCCCAACTCTTTTCTTTTCCAGGCTAAACCTCACGTGGCATGGCTTAGTTCACCCTCATCATCTTGTTAATCTGCCTCTGGGGCAGGTCTTACTTAAAAACATTCATCCTAATATTTGGCACCAGGACCTACTCACAATATTCCACATATGATGTGATCCATGAAGAATGAATTGGTCTTATCAGCCCCTTTACTGTAATCTCCTATGGGATGGCTACTATGGCTTCACCTAAGGAAATGTGTGCTCAACAACTCACAGGACAGAGACATGGGCTAAATTCCATCAATGGGGATGTTGGCTGGAGTGAAGGCAGGATGGTATGGTCATGGCTGGGGATACAGATAAGAGACCTAGAGCTGGAGTTGGGAACTGCCCCAGTTATATGAACTGAACAAGCTCCTTACTGCCTCAGTTATCTCATCGCTAAAGCTGGAATAATAATAATTACCACCTATTTCATTGATCAAATGAAATGGATCGAATGAGATAAAGTATATAAAGTGCTTTGCAAACCTTACGGTGCTATATAAATGTGAATGATCTTTAGGAGTGCTTTCATTTACATGTTGTTTCATAATTATAAAACATAGTCACATAGTTCATCAGATTAATGTTGCCTGAGATCACATTAGCTTTCTTGGCTGCCATGATTCATGTTGAGCTTGTAGTCCACTAAAACCATCAATTTTTTCCTCACAAGGTACTTTCTAAACATGTCTTTCTTAGACTCCTTGGTCCATCTTTTTGTAGGTTTAGCCATAGGTCTCCTGTTATAATAGGAAGAATGTTGGATTTGGGATCAGGACAAATCTAGATTTAGATGGTACTTTTGACAATAATAATAATAAGAATTAACACTGATATGGTTCTTTAAGATTTGCAAAGCATTTTACATATATGTATATCTATATGTGTGTGTGTATATATATATATATATATATATATATATATATATATATATATAAAACGATAGATAGATATAGATATGGAGAAAGAGAGAGAGAGAGAGAAAGAGAGAGAGAGAGGGAGAGAGAGGGAGAGAGAGATGGAGTAGATAGATAGATATAGATACTCTCTCATTTGGTTTCCTTAATTACCATCTGCAAAGATGGGATAAAATTATAAACTCATAGAATCACAGATTTTGAGAGTTGGAAGAGACATCAGCAATGATTCATTTCAACTCATTCACAAAATTACTATCTAGTATAGCATATCCAACAAGTGCTTGTCCATTCTTGGCTTATAGATGTCCAAGAATGAAGAACCCTCTATTTCCCAAGTAAGCCCTATTCTACCTTGGGACAGCTTTACTTGGTAGGAAGTTCTTCCTGACATCAAATTAAAATTGGTTTCTTTGCAACTTCTACTCCACTGCTTCTGGTTCTGCCTTTTGGGAACAATAAGAGACTGTCAAATGGACACTCTCTAGCTTATCAATGTTTTTCTTAAACTGTGGTACTCAGAATAGAACACTATACTTCAGATGAGGTCTGATGAGAACAGAGTACCGTCCCTATATCCAGAAGCAATACATTCCTTAATGTAGCCAAAGACATCATTAAATGTTTTTTTTTTTTTTTTTTGGCAGCCATATTATGGACTCAAATGACTACTAAAACCTTTACAACTCTTTTAGACAGATAGCTAATTATGCCTTCCCATCTTGTACTGGGGAAATTGATTTCTTGTACCCAAGCGTAAGACTTGACATTTGTCCCTACTGAATTTCATCTTATTAGAGTCAGTCCGATGCTCCTGCCTTTCAAGGCTTTTCTGCATTCTTTCATAATTGCCCAATGTTTTAGTAACTCCTCCCAGCTTTGTATCATCTGTAGATTGAATGACCATGTCATTTACCCCTTTATTCAAATCACTGATAAAAACACTAAACAGCACAGGGACAAGTGAGTTTGTTAAGAGACAGATGATATAATGAATGAAATACGTTCTACATACTTTTAAGCATCATACACGTGTCAATTACTACTATTATCCAAACAGGCTGCTCTCTTTCCTGCCCATATATAAAGAAGAAGAGAGCAGAATTCTACTCAAATTAATTCAACCTAATTCAGTTCAACTCAATATTAAATACTCTCTATAAGTAAAACACCTGTGTGTACAACGAACTGGGGCTAGACAGACCAGGCAAATGAACAGACAATCCTTGTTTTCAAGGAGCTTAAATTGATTGCAAAATGTCTTCATTTTGTATCATGGCAAGGGAGAGACCACTGACAATAGGTGAACACGTCTGATCTCAGTTACTTCTTTGCTAGAGTGATGAAAGGTGAGTTTTAGTAAAACAGGATTCCTCATGGATATATATATATATATATATATATATATATATATATATATATATATATATATATATATATATATATATATATATATTCCATGTTTAAAGACATGGCACAGATAGACACACACGTCCCCCCTCCTTCCAACTTAAAGGGATGTCTTGATCACATATATTGAACAAAAAATAAATGAACCCTGAGGAATGTCTTCTGGGTTCCAGCTTGCTGTTCTCATTGGGATGTTATTATAAGCATTGCTTTCCTAATGTCATTGAAATGCATAGCAGTAAGCATTCCTCTGCTGTCTGTGTCACTTCTTTTAAACTTATTCAACTACATAATGACTTTTATAGATATTCTTTTTGAAATGGAAAACTTTGGCCCAGAGTCTAATTGGAAAAAAATGCTCATTGATTTCAGCATCAGTTTCTTTTGTAAACTAATGATTTCATTTCATCACACAAAATGTTTGTTCTTTTTTCCCAAGGAGAACGTAAGGTCAACTTGAATTGATTTTGTGGTTCAAATGTCTCCTCGATTTTTTTTTTAATGTAAAAGAAGATATTAAATACATTCATTTCCTATGGGAAGAAATTGGGAGATACATTCTCTTGTTTTGGGGGGGTACAGAGAACATAAGATTTAGACCTGGAAGGGATATTGGAGTCATCAATATCCTTAATCCCTTTTATTTTCACCTCTAGATGGAGGTCATTTGGTACATCCACTTCTTTTTAAAACAGAAGAAACTGAGGTCTAGGGAGGTTAAGGAAGTACCATGAATTAAAAAAAATCATAAGCATTTATTTAGTGCTTACTACACGTGAAGTACCATTCCCACTTGACCGAGGTGACACAGTTAGCAAGTATCAGAGTCTGGATATGAATCCAAGTCACCTGACTCCAAATCCATTGGTTTCAGAACCAAACTGTAATTCTTCCTTCTTACCCCTCCTTCTTCCATCCTTCCTTTTTTCCCTCCATTCATCCCATCTAACCTCCATTCTTTCTCCTTCCTTCCTTCCTTCCTTCCTTCCTTCCTTCCTTCCTTCCTTCCTTCCTTCCTTCCTTCCTTCCTCCCTTCCTTCCTTCCTCTCAGTCTCTCTGACTCTGTCCATCAATCTGTCTCTCTCTTTCCACTGGACTTAATTTTTGTTTACAAAATTGCACTGTGAACAAATTGGAGTACTTTGAAAACTACTGACCCTGATCAGGTTGGGTAGTTTCTGTTCTTATACCCGTAGACTTTGAGTTCTTTAAAATGGCCACAATTCAACAATGAGCCTGAGTTCTCATTATTTCAAAGAATCAGTTGTGAACTGGGTGATCAGACCGAGGTCTGGAGAGCAGGGGCACTATCTCTGTGCCCAACCAGAATGTCTGGTTATCTTCTTTCTGACAACTGGGAGGAGACCAATGTCTCATGAGAAAAAGGCAGCGAGGTTTCCTTATAAACATTTGCTAGCCCTCAGCAACTAACATAATCTTTTAAAGCAGTCCAAGGTTTTGTATCCCAGCTTAACATTTGGTCAGGTCTGTGGTGGATTTAAATATTAAAATGATTTTACTTTTGGAGTCCAAGACAAGAGCCTCCTGGGGTCTCTTGAGAATCTCTGTTTCCCAGTTTGCCATGAACCTTTCCGGTAGAGAGAGACATCCATGTCACCAACTACTGCCATTGTTAGATTTCAAACTGCTGATTGAGAGCTTTCCAGAATGGTCATCCATAGGACATGACTCTATTGGCTGCTTCCATTAGCAATGAAATAATGCCTCCTTGAGTTCTCCAGGAGGAGGAAGAAGAGAAAATAAAGTCTTGTCTTGATAGCTTTATGGCCCCTCAAGTCTTGGAAAAGAGATTCTGCTAGTAAAAGACTCCTTTGTTATGCTCCCCTGTAAAGGATCATTTTGTCTCCTCTCTGTCTCGGATGTCCCAGAATGGCTCTTGTTCAGAATGGTTGCCCTGTGGGCATTCCCTTCTCTTTGTTTATGACCAAGAAACAGAGGTAAGTTCATGCAGAGGTTCAGGTAAATCTTCTGGTAAGCAATTTAGACATTTCAATAATTTCACAGAATCATGAGAATTTTAGAATTAGAGTTAATCTATTCAAATCACTTATAAAGTATCTGCTTCATGACAGACACTCCGTTAGGCACTGGGGGATACCAATGTAAAAGTGAATCTGCCCCTGTCCTCAAGGAAATTAGATTCTCCTAGAAGAAGGCAGCAAATTCCCAGATAAACAAATAGGGGAGATTAAGTCAAGAAACATTTATTAGGCACCTACTATGTGCCAGATATGATGCTAAGTGCCAGGGATACAAAGAAAGTAAAAAAAAAAACAAAAAGAGAAAACAAGACATATATATGTGTGTGTATATGTGTATGTAATATATATACATGTATACACACATATATATCCCATTATTGAGCATTATATTTTATATGCATGTAAGTATGTGTAATATATAACATAAAATATATAAATAAAAATTATGTAAGAATAAAATTTATAGAAATATATGGAAATAAAATGTCTATTATACACAAATATATAAAAATAAAATGTATACATATAAATATAATATATGTTGATGGGAGTTCTACCCACTAGGGAAATCAGGAAAAGTCTCTTAAAGAAAGTCTTACTTTAAAAAACCTTTGAAGGGAGCTGAGGTTATCCAAGAGGTAGAGATGAGTGATTTTTGTTATAAGGCACTGAGAATACAAAGAAATGATGGTGGGAGATAGAATCCTGGTAGGGAAAAGTCAATTTTGTTGAAATACAGTATATGTGAGGAGGTACAATATGTATCCAACCTGGAAAGCTAGGCTCGAGTAAGATAGTGATGGATTTTAAATGTCAAATGGTAGAGTTTGTATTTTTCTCCTCTAGTCTTTGCGAAACCACTGAAACATCATGGGCAGAAGAGTGTTGTGACCAGTCATGTGCTTTTGGAATACCATTTTGAGAAGTATGGGAAGGAAGGATGGGAGAGGAGAGAGTCAGGCAGCTAGTCAACAAGCCTTTATTATGGTTTTACTCCATGTTAGGTGTGATGTTAAAAGGCTGGAAATGCAAAGAAAGGTCAAACATAGCTCCTGCCCTCCAGGATTCTAATGGCGGATGAAGACCACCTGGGAAGCTATTGCAATATGGCAAATGAGAGGTGGCATTGTGGTATGAGTGGAAAGTTGTTGTTCAAGCTGTCATGAAAGTAGAGTAGATCAAGACTTGGCAATGCATAAGATGTTGGGTTTGAGAAAGTGTGAAGAGTCAAGGATGTGAGTCTGTTTGGGAACTTGGTTAACTGGAATAATGATGGTACCCTTGACAGAAATTGAAAAGTAAAAGTATTTATGTGTTGGGGTAGTGGCTTATGGGTAAATTGTCACATATGACATGATCTCAATGCTTTCTTCCATGCTGGTTGTCTTGTGAAACTTAATTATATCCAAGAGATTTAATTGACAAAGCAATGAAAGAAATATTTGTTTGACACCTGTTATGCGATAGGTTCTGCGGAAATATAAAGATGAGAACAGCAATTTCCTCAAGGAGTTTACATCTTCAAGAGGAGAGATAAGTGTAATTTAAGGGATATAGTTAGGGGGAAAGATGAGATCCTGACAAAGTCATCTTGGAAAATCTGAAGAGAGAGACCCCTTTGGGAGGACATAGGCCCATAGTTGGGGGGTAAGAGAAGGCTATCAAGAAATACTTTTTGAGCTGGGCTTTAAATAAAGATATAGAAACATAAAAAAGGTTACAGGCATGGAGGGTGGCTTGTGTGGATGCATGGAGCTCAGGCAACTTCTAGCAGTTCACCTTAGGGCGAATATACAACATTATATATGGAGACATCTCAGAAACAGGAAAATGCTAGGAATCAGGGATTGACTTACTGTTTTGTGATTGTCTAGACTTAAGGAAGTGATGGATAAAGTGTCTGTAATGCAGACTAAACTCAAAAGTGTACTGTGCATATATTCTCCTCACTCCCCCTAGTCCCCCGAAAGCTGGTTGTTAAACATTTACCAGTATACCACATTCAAGATAACAATGCATCAAATATGTGGCAGACTCTATTCACATGACAAAAACCACCAGACATGGATAACTTGTATCCAACCTCATACAATCAAAACAGCTCTCCTCCCTTTTGTTATCACCACATTCCCAAGAAATGTATACAGTGATCATGACTTACAATCTTCTTCTGGGGCTGAGCCACTCCCCTACCGCAGGAGAAAGCACTTGATGTTGCTAGAGTGGCAAGCCCTTTCCCCTAGACCTGTACAGTCCACATGACACACAGTACTAGCACACCATGGCAGGATCCAGGATTGCTCCTGGATAGTTTTGTCCTTTGCTACTCCTTGGTGCCACCTTGCGTTTGAAAATAGAACTCTGAATGGTCTAGCAGCTCATCCTCTGTGTAGAAGGTTTAATTTAGGATGTCCTCGTCTTGTCCAAGAGTTTCTCCAACATCTCTCAACTCTAAACCTGCTTCTACTGGCTTGTATTCTTTCACCTCAAAGATTTAGAACTAGAAGGCTCTTAAAGGTCATTGAATCCAATGATCAATGTTTTGTAAATGAGGAAATGTTTTATAAATGTTTTTATAAATGAGAGATTTTGACTTACCCAGGGTGACACAGCTAGTAAGTTTTTGAGACACGATTTTCACTCAAGTCTTCAATGCATTCCACCTGTGAAACTATTGAGGTAGCTAGGTAGAGCAGCAGAGAGAGCATTGGCCTTAGAGTCAGGAACACCTGAATCGAAATCCTGTCATACATAACTATATGACCCTGGGCAAATCTTTTAACCTACATCTGCTTCATTTTTGTCACCTATAAAATGGGCATATATGAGCACCTTCTTTCCTGGGTTGTTTCAAGGATCAAATGCGATAATATTTGTAAAGTGCTTAGCATAATGCCTGGAACTTAGTAGGCACTTAATAAAAGCTTGTTTCCTTCCAGTTCTGGGTTATACCAGAAACTTCTTGCTATACCACCATTACCTCCATGTTCTCTGATGCCCATGCATTGCTGAGGCACAGGCATGGGGTTGTGGGTTTACAGAGGCTTCCCTCCAGAGTACTAGAGTTGGTTTTGCTCCAACAGTTTGTCTCTGGCTATATCAGGCATGGGTTTCTCTCTGCCTCTCTCTCAACTGGTGTAGCTCAGGTATCAACTTGATCAGCAATGATGTGTTTGGTAATAAGGTAACTCGATATCCAGTAAAATATAACCTCCCTGGCAGCAGGGATTGTTCTTTTTTTTGTCTTTGCATTGCCCAATGCCTGGCACAGAACATGGCACACAGGAACTACCTATTAAGTATTTTTTGTATTGAATTAAATTGTATTAAGCAGGTGAGTTCACACAGTATAAAACTCCATCAATGCCAGAATCTAGTGTCAAATGAGACATCGATGGGAGATGCATAAATGGGGAGCAGTCAGGAATACTATAACTATAATACTACAAGATTTTAATATATTTAAAATCTAATACTCTAACATAATTATTATGAAACTATATATATATATATATATGTATGTATGTGAAACTTGGAGCAGCAGTTGAAAGTGGATGTAGAGGAACTAAAATCTAAATCCTTTAGAGAGATGACTCACAGAAATGCAAATGACTTTCCCAAGACCACAGACAGCCAATGATTTTGACTCAGGTCCTTTGGCTCTAAGACCATCTTTTTTTGCCATTGTATCACATCGTCTCTCTGGGTCTCATTCTTTAAGCTTGTGAACCAGGTTAGCGTTTAGTTAACCAGGACCAGGCTGTTCTTTGGCACTCCCTCCACATTTAGATATAGGAGCCATCTTTGCAGTCTTTTGTAAACTCCTCCCCATCTCCAATACCTAGCATATAATGCAAGGCACATAGTAGGGACTTAATAAATGATTATTGAATGGTAGAAATATCAGGTAACTGTCTGAAAGAAAGTAGTTTCTTTTTTTTTCTTTTTTGAGAAGTGGACCTTTTCTCATCTCTCCAGAAAACTGACAGACGTGTGAAACTGACTCACGTCTTAATTTTCATAGTATCTTTAACAGGGTCTAACCTAGTATATTGCTCTGTGAATGCTTATTGAATGAGTTAATGTTTAAAGAAAATTAAAAAGCAGTAGAAATCCTAGATCAATTAAATCCTCTCATGTTCTAGGTCACAATGCTTTTTTTCTTTCCTTATTTTGTATTTAAGTTCATATTTCTTTTTATTTTCTTATCGTATATTTGTTTTTGTATCATATTTCACAGTACAATCATCACCACCACATAATCATTGTGCCCTGATTTTTCAGTCCAAAAATTCGTTTATAATCATTCATTGTGAAATTGTTGCACGGAATAATTGTGTTTATCATGTCTCATAAAAAGTAAACAGAATAGCAACGTATTCACCAGTGGCATATGGATACGTATTTATCTCTCACGTATTGTAAGCCCAGGGCCTAGAATTGTCAGCAGAAGTGCATTGTCAGTATTCAATTTTAATTTATATTCACAAGTATTCGGTGTGTCCTAATCTTGCACCAAAGACAGTTTAGTAAGAAATGATTTTTAACATTACCAGCTCAGTTTTTTAAAAAGCTTCACATAATGGTTGCACCCCACTTTTTTGTAAAAGTATTTGGCATAAAACCTGTGATAATTACATGGTGAAATATAGTATTTAAGTTTAAAATAAATTAATAAAATCAAAAAAATCCTAGATCAGTCTTTAGGAAACAGGACCCATCCTAGCTCTCTTACTAGTTTCACGACCTGGGGCAAGTAATTAACCACTCTTTGGCCTCTAGACTGCTTATGTTGAGAATAAGGGCTTAGGACTTGGTGGTCCTCCAGGTCTGATTCCATGGTTGTAGGTTAGGGGTGCGGAACCTGTGGCCTTGAAGTCATATATGGCCCTCTAGGCCCTCAAGTGCAGGTCTTGTGATTCAGTCAAAGGGTTGCACCTGAGGACCTAGAGGCCAAGTTTGGATTCAGTCAAAGGGCTTCACTTGAAGACCCAGAGGGCCAAATGTGGCCTCAAGGCCACAGGTTCTCCATCCTTCTTCTAGGTCTTAGAAACAGCCTGGGGAATTGGCCCCAAGTATCATATTTTATATACCTAAAGTTCTAATTGTGCCGTGTTTTCACTGGTGGCATGAGGGAGATATATAAAGAGATGGACAGAAGTCCATTCTGATACTCATTATGGAAACAAAGGTAAGTGGTGGGGCTCTGGACTAGCAGTGTGGACATCCAGAATTTGAGAGCTGATACCATCCCTTAGGTCTCATAGATGGGCTATCGTTTTCTTTCTCAGATTAGAATAGAATGGAAAATATGAAATCAATCAGTAAGCATTTGTGAAGCTGTTACTAAGTACCAAATGCCATGTAAAGCAAGTACTGGGGGATTCAAAGACAAAAGTAAAACTGTCTCTGCCCTCAGGGAGATCACATTCTGAGGGGTAAAAAGCTGAGGAGAGGGAGTGGGAGGGAGGGTGCTCAGGTGGAGACATGATGAAGCCCAGAGAAGGACAGCTGGGACAGAAGAGATGAAGTGGCTGCCTTAGGCATCCTCTTAAATAGAGGATCTGTGAGGTACTATCTGATGTCTACCCTCCTCCCTTTCCAATCAGTGGGAGGGAGAAACCCCAAGGTCAGGGGATAACTTAAAGAGGTGAGTTTCCTAATTGATATGATCTTGAAAAATGATGAACTTCTAGAGACCATGATGAATCTAGGAGTACATCCTCATTTTACAGTTGAGGAAACTGAGGCAGACAAAGGTTAAGTTACTTGCCCAGGGTCATACAACAAGTAATTATCTGATGCCCAATTTGAGCTCAGGTCTTACTGACTTTGGGCCCAGTGGTATCACCTAGCTAGACATGAGCTCAAATTTTGTCCCTGAAGATGGTTACTTATATGACTTTGAACAAATAATTTAATCTTTTTGGACCTTAGATTCACTATCTGTAAGATAAGAGGATTAGACTAGAAGGTCTCTGAGGTTTCTTCCATTTTTAAGTCTATGATCTCATGGTTCTTCTCCCTTGGGTTCAAAGACTTATGGAAAGTTGTACCACCACTACCATCTTCATAGCATAAATTTAGAGCTGGAAATTATCTTAGAGGTCATCAAGTTTAACCTCTCCTTTCAGATGGGACCCTGAGATAGACAGGTGAAATTATTTACTTAAGGTCACACAGCCAATTAGTGTCAGAGGTGATATATGAATGCATATCTTTTGACCTCAGATTCAGCAAGTCATTTCATCATTGGGGATCCATTAAAGTCTCTTATTTTTGTTGGTCCTCATCTCTGAAAGAAAGAAAGAAAGAAAGAAAGAAAGAAAGAAAGAAAGAAAGAAAGACAGAAAGACAGAAAGAGAGAAAGAAGGAGAGAAAGAGAGAAAGAAAGAAAGAAAGAAAGAAAGAAAGAAAGGAAAAGAAAGAGAAGGAAAGAAGGAAGGAAGTAAAAGAAAGAAAGAAAGAAATCTTGGTTTTTGAAACTAGTTCCTTGGAAAATGCTTTTCCAGTAAGGACAAAACACTTAAGAATATTTCCTGAGCTTTTTAGCCATTGAGTTAGAAGTATTGTTCTTGACAGCATATGTGATGGTTGTTTCCTTAAGGGGGCATTGTCCACAGTCAATTTTGTGCCAGATGACATATTAGCAATATTCAGCATTCATTTACAGAAGTTAAACTATGTCCTCCCTGCAAGGGCCAAATGAATAGAACACAGTGGCTGGATTTCAATGTTACCTCTGTACCAGGCAAGTCATTTACTCAGAGCTTCAGTTTCTTCATTTTTAAAATGAGATAGTTGGGCTATTCATCCTCTAACTTCTAGCTAGAAATCTATACTCCTGTGCATTTACCTATATGGCACTGGGTAGATTACTTAACCCAGGCTGGACTCAGTTTCCTCATTTGCAAAAGGAAGGAGTTGGATTAGATTACTTCCAAGGTCCCCTCCAAACTCTAAATCTATGACCTAGGAACATACTGGTGGTTGGACTTTGGACAATTTACTACTAATTTTGGCCTCTTAAGATCTCTGGGCCTCAGTCTCCTCATCTGTAAACTGAAGTTGGATGAGATGACTTCTGAGGTCTCTTCAAGCATAAGATCTAGGATCCTATGGTTCTGCAAACCCCTTCAGAACTCTGAAGTTCCAGACCTTTTCCTTATATCCAAAATTGTCACCTCACTCAATTAAAACTCATTTCCTTTTTCTTTTTTTTAAAAAATTAATTAGTCTATTTATTTTCAGTTTTCTACAATCACTTCCATATATCTTAGATTTTCCCTCCTCCCTCCCCCACTTTCTCCCTTTTCTCCTCCCTCCCTCCCCGAGAGGGCGTGCAATCTTATATAGGTTCTACAAACACATTCTTATTAAATACACTTTCACCTTAGTCATGTTGCATAGAAGAATTAAAATGAATGGGAGAAACCATGAAAACAAAACCAAGAAAACCACAACAAAACATAATACAAGAGAAAATGGTCTACATCATTCTGCAGTCCAATTCCATAGTTCTTGCTCTGTATGTGGAAGGCATTTTGCATCAAGAGTCCATGGGGAATTTTGTAGGTCCTTGCATTGCTGTGAAAGGCTAAGTCTACCAGAAAAATTCTTCACACACTGTTAACACACATTTCTTAAGCATCAATGATATACCAGGTTTATATGGCACTATGAAATAAAAGACAAAAGCTGTCCTCTAAGCTGAGAAGGCCTGATTGAAGTCCTCCATCTGACATATACTGGACGAGTAACCTTAGGCAAGTCACAAACCCTCCAACAGCTTATTTTCCTCTTGGCAAGAATGCTTTTCTTTAATTTTCCACATATTAAGCCATAGCCAGGTATGATGTCATGTTGGACAATCGCATTTTGAATTTCTATGTTTTACTTTTCTTGAGGGGCAGCTAAGTGCATAGTGGTCCAGACCTGGAGTCAGGAAGATTCTTCTTCCTGAGTTCAAATCCAGCCTCAGACACTTACTAGCTGTGTGACCCTGGGCAAGCCACTTAATCCTGTTTGCTTCACTTTACTAATTTGTAAAATGAACCAAAGGAGGAAATGGCAAACCACTCCAGTATCTTTGCCAATTAAAGGTCACAAAGAGTCAGAAGTGTCTGAAACAACTCAATGGCAATTCTCAAAGGAAGAGGATTTGTTTAGTAGCCCAGGCTTTTAATATTGAGACCACTGTGGTGCAGTAGATAGAAAACTGGTCTTGCAATCAGGTTGGATCTGGGTTCGAGTCTTGCTTCTGATATATCCAGAAGATGTGACTTCAGGCAAGTAAGTCATGGAACTCTGGACAGCTCTGTAAGTCAACATACATGGGGAACCTGAGGCCTCAAGGCCACATGTGGCTTTCTAGGTCCTCAGGTGCAGCCCTTTGACTGAACCTAAACTTATTTGTTCTGGGAATCCTGGATTCAGTCAAAGGGTGACACTTGAGGATCTAGAGGGCTACACGTGGCCTTGAGGCCTCCGGTTTCCCACCCTCTGGATACCTTTCAAAGAAGGTTCTCACATGAGAGAGAGAGATAGAGCTTCATTACCTTCAAATTCCCCATGCCAATGGAATCATATTCTAGTCGCCTGGCATCAGGGAAAGAAAAACAAGAGAAACCATTCCTGCCTTCAAGGAGCTTCCATTGTAGAGGAGAGAGATAGTAAGACAAAATAGATATATCTGTTCATCTTCTGAAGAGTGAAGGTGTTTTATTAAAAGGAAGATGATCTGGCCATGAAAACTGGCAGAATCTTATTGTGCTGAGGCCTCTGAGTGACCTCCCCCATCCTTTTCCCCCTCCCATTTTGGCCTCCAGTACATCCCTTACTCAAAAGTGGACAGAGCTTGAATCAGGAAAGCAGGGGGAAAAAAATCCCCACTTTTGTTAATGTATAGGCATTCATCTCCTGCTGTTCATTAACACCCATATTGCTGCCACTTAGCAATGGAGTGAACATTTTTTTCTGGAGTGGGGGTGAAAAACTAATTATTCACCATATGGTGGCTGGCCCTCCAACAATTGGGGAAGCCCGAGAAGCAAAGGGAAGTTGGCCGGCTGATTTCTTTGGGTAGTTTACACAGCAATGACTCCGCTGACACATGTCATTCACAGGGCGAGTGCATAACAGATGGGCTGAGGCTGGGAACGGAGGCCGATCATGGCAGAGATCTGGTGGCAGCCGGGGCCTCTTTATCCAGCAGAATGACTTTGGGTCACGTGGGCTGGGAAACTAACAAGGAGGGGATTGTCCCTTGGACTGTTTCCTTGCCTCTTTCATAAAGCCCCTGCGTAATTTTTCGACTGCCTTTTCGAATTTTGTTTATTAAAGAGATCAGGGCTTTAGATGAAAGAGATTACTTGGATGGGTTGGGGGGGGGGGGGGGCTTGGCAGGCTGAGGCTGTGTGATGCCAGTGACACTTAGCTCATTGTTAGAATGAAAAATGCTGTCCCATTTGATAAGGGATAAGAAAACAGAGGGTATTTTTTTTCCTAAATTAAAATTTAAATTATTCTTCATTTGTTTTCTTCTGGGTCGGGCTCATATAGGCAGGTTAAGATAAGGGCTATTTTTGATTCTGAATACTCAAACCTGAGATGAATTTGTGTTATGAGGGTCCCCCAGCTTCCCCTCCCTCCCCCACTCAGTGAATCTGATGGAGGGTAAGGGGAGATTAATTTGAGCAGACCATACTCAACTTGTGTGCTTTCTGGATCTCACATTGTCCCCCCAGAAACAAAAATTAATGGAAGGTAAAAATTGCACAATAGAGATGATTTAGTCCCTTACATGCACAACACTCAGTTTAGTTAGGATTGTTCCCAGGAGGCAAGTTAAATTTTAATTAAGTTGTTCATTGCAGGGTGAAAGCCCAAGGAATGGACACATTTAGTTTAGAGGCTGATAACTCTAACCCTCTTCAATTGGAGCCCTTACGTTCATCCTCACCTTAATATGGATCATTGGTTTAGAACTGGAAGGGACCTCAGAAGTCATCTAACTCGCTTAGTTTTCAGATGAGGAAACTGAGTCCCAAGCTAAGAAACTTGTCCAGTATTACTCAAGGAGAAAATTCATAGGATTGTAAACTCATAGATCTGTAGCTGAAAAGGATGCTGAAGTGATCTGGTCTAACCCATCATCTTGCAGATGAGGAAACTGAGCCTCATAGAGGTAAAGTGGCTTGCCCATAGGCCCATAGGTAGTGACAGAGAGAGTCACTCCCAAGTCAAGTCTTCTTTGCTCTGGACCACACCCCCTCAGAGCATTCCCAAGAAGACCTGGGTGAACAGAAAATGTTACAGGAACTTAAGATGGGCTCTTTGAAGGAATTCTTCATTCTAGATTTTAAAACTCCATTTCTGAAGGCTTGGTTCTGGTTGGAACAGATACCCCGAATTTCTGAATCTTGGAATGGGAATGGACTCTACTCTAACCTGTGCCTGACCAAGAAAGCACCAAATGAGTGATCAGCCATGCTGTATTTAGAAGACCTTTAGTGATATGGAGGTCACTGCCTTCTGAGTCAGTCCACTTCCACTTTTTCCTTATTTCAGTCTAAAATTGCCTCTTTGCTACTTCTTACCCATCACTCCTAGTTCTGCTACTGAGATGATAAGTGGTATAAAGCAGATATAAGCCTAATAATGAATAATAACCAAGCTTACTGATAAATAATGAGTCAGATAAAGCAGAATAAGTCTAATTAATCCCTCTTCCACAAAGCAGCCTTAGATACTTGAGGACAACTATAACATACCCCCCAAATATTCTCTTCTCTAGGTTAAACACTCAGAGCCTTCTGGTGATTCTCATGTCTTAGGATCTCCAAGCCACCACCATCCTGGTCATCTGCCTCCTAGATGCTCTCCAGTTCACCAATGTCCTTCCTAAAATACTCAGGTAATGGCCCCCAATATAGGAACCTCATGCCAGATCTTCTGGTTCAAGAGCAGAAATTCCAAAAAGGCAGATCAAGTCTTCACATGAGGAAAAAATACCTAATGAAATTCTGAAAACCAAATGGGCTAACATGAGAGATCAAAGTCTAGAGGTACACAGATCTTTCAAGTACATTGGTCCAAACCCATCATTTCATAAATGAGGAAAATGAAATGAAGGAGCTTAAGAGATTTGTTCAAGTTACTAAGGTGTACTCCATGATGGAGTGGATAGGGAATGGAACTTAAGAGTCCGGAAGGCCTGGGTTCAAATTCTTACCCTGGACTCTCCTGATGCTTATTCCCCATGTGACCTTGGATAAGTCATTTGTGTCTCAAAATTTTTTTTACCTGTAAAATGAAAAGGTTGAACTAGTTTACCATGAGGTTCCTAAATTTATGGTCAATTCAATTTAATCTCGGTTTAACCAGAACTGAGAGTTAGTCACCTTATTTCTCATATGGTTGGTTCAACATGACTATCATCCATGGTAATATTTAGATGGTGAGGGAGGAAAAGAGAAAGAGAGGGAGGGGGAAGGGGAAGGAAAGAAAGATGGAGAGAAGGAAAGGGAGAGGGGGGAGGAGAGAGAGAGAGAGAACAGGAGGAGAAGAAGAAGGAGGAGGAGGAAGAGAGGAGAAAGAATGGAAGTGCTAGGAAACAACAGAAACAAGTGTCAAGAGGTTTACATTCTATTGAGGGAGATAATCTGTAAATAATTAAGTACATAGGAGAAGAGAAGACTCTAGCAGCTGGGAGGGGGTGGGGGGGGCGGGGAAGTAGCAGGACAAGGGAAAGGTCTCCTGCAGAAGGCAGGGAATAGGGGTGGTAGTGAGGAAGTACTCCACAGATTATCTAATTTGTCCCTTTCATTTTTAAAAAAGAGGAAAGTAAGGCCACTAGAGGTAATGTGACTGGTCCAAGGTCACATAGGTGACAGAGGAAAGATTCATAATTAGCCTTGTGACTCCAAGTTCAAGGCTCTTTCTACTGCTCAAGCCTTTCAGCCTTTCTGAAGAGAATGTCAAGGGAAGTAACTACTAACTGATTACAAACAAGACACTGTCCTATTGAGATTGTGGAAACAGATTGCCCCAGTCATTGCTGTGCTCAGACCTGAATCCAAAGTTTGCTAACATGTCTAGGCCTCCTAAATCATGGTGTCTGGAGCTTTGGGGCTATTGGCTGGAGTTGACAGATGCTTTGCCCTGTTGCTAGGTTGAACTGCCCTGGTACTAAAAGTTGGGCTGAAGTCATTTACAATCCAGGTTAGTTATCACATACTTTATGCAAATGAGCCAATCAGTTTCCCTTTGTGTGGTGGCTTAGATAAAGCTGGCTGGGAGCTGGATTGTTGATTTTTCCACCTTCACTGAATCATGCAAAATCTCTTTGTCCACCAATTGCAAAAGTCTAGGGGAAATAAAAAGAAACACAAAACTTTCAAACCTCTGAGCTCAGAGTGTTTTCAATGGCAAGATTCTGATCGGTTGACCTCCATATATTAGGGCAAAGGAATTCCTCCAATGCCAAGGCAACAGGCAGAGTTTCTAGGGACAGCTGTCCACTGTCACTCCTGACCCTAATCATACTGGAAAAAATGCAAATAGTGTGTAGCCTGATTTTCAGCCCATGACCTTGACCATCTTGTGTAATGAATTAATGCTGAGCATCTCATTGATAGAGATTTCCAAAGTAGAAGCTTTGACTAGATGTCATGTTACTTAAAAATAAAGATAGAAGATATGCCTGGTTCTGCCTTAGAGGGAATGTCCTGTATCTCTAAATTGTATGGCCTTGATCAGAGGTGAACCTCCTTGCCCTGAGTCCTTGCTACCCCACTGATGAAGTATTTTCTCTGGTCCTGAATCAAATTCATCTAGTTAACATGTATGACCTTGACCTTTGAGCTTGCCCTTTGAATTAGATAGGGAGTGAGAAGAAACAGACAGAAGCTATGGATATGGACATGATTCCTTGGAAAGAGGCTTGAGCATCCAAAGCATCTTTCAGGGAGACGACACTTAAGGAAGGATCAACTCCAGATAGAGACAGAAAAAGAACAGAGGTGACAGAGGTTCTTCTAAAGGAAAGAACACCAGAGACTCTAGATAAGTTCTCCTGAAGGAGAAGTCAAAGTAAGAGAAGAAGCCATTGCCAGACCTAGACATTGTGGGGAGGAAGGATAAACATGGCAAGGAGTCAGAGCAACCCAGACTAATTCCTTTGCTGATTCTGTGAGTGATGGAACCACATAAAATCTAAATTGGAAGAGACATTAGGGCTCACCTGGTTCGAGGCTTTCATTTTACAGATGAGAAAACTGTGATCTAGGAGGTCAAATAAATTGCTTAATGTCATATACCTAGTAAGTGCTAGAGCTGAGATTGAGCCAAAGTCATATGCTACAGGCCTTTATTTACATGGAGAAGATCCCAAGGGGAAATGGAACATGTCAGAGTGGAGGGGGGTACTTGACTCCTTAGAAATCTTGAGGGTTTTTTTTGTTACCTTACCATGGTAAGATGAGGAGAAGTGGTACCTCCAATCATAATGTAACCTTATAGAACTCTCTTGATCTTTGGGGTAGGTAGGGTTCACTCACCAGTCAGCTGAGCTGTTTGAATCTCTAGCATAACCCCAAATTCATTCTCCTTGTTTGGGGTGTGGAATGAGGGCAACTGAGAATAATGGTACTATAAGTCTGGAAGCTTGTTAGCTCTCTGGAGAAGAGGAAAGGCTCACCAGAGAGGAGATGGCACTATTAATGGGTTGGGATGGGAGGCCTTTGTATTTTATCTATAGAGGATAATATGTGTTACCCTGAGTGCTCACATGAGAGCTGAAGATCCTCAGAGAGACACAAGCTAAATTTTGAGTTGGGGCACAAACCAAAGATGTTTTATCAATAAGTCTCCAAGACTAAATTCAATCCATGTCAATATTCTGGATTTCTGGATTTCTTGACTTGTGATCTGTAAACTGTGTTTAAAAATATATATTTTGTTGGCTCCATTAAATATAATTGGTTTCCTTCGTAATTCTTTGGATTTTATTTTACACCTTTAAAAATAATTCTGAGAAGGGACCAATAGGTTTCAGCAGACTGCCATAGGTCATGACACCCTCTTTGGGGTTAAGGTTAAGAATCCTTGGAACAGAGGTAAGAATCTTAGGCAAATTTTGAAGCAACCTACTTTCCAGAGAAAACAATAAAAAAATAGCTAAAATTCACACAGCCTAAAAGTTCACCAAGGGCTTTATGTGCTTTATCTTGCTTGATTCTCATACGGCCTTGTGGACTTTGTGCCATTATTATCCTTATTTTATGAATGAGGAGACTGAGACCAAGAGAGGTGAAGTGACCTGTCCGGTGTCACACAGCCAGTAAGTGTGTGAGGCAGGATTCAAACTCACATCTTAACTCCAAATCTAGCATTCGCTCGTCTAAAGCCACCTGGTTGTCTGTAGAAGGTGAAGGGCCAGGTAGGGCAAAGAGACCTCCCAAATCTATTTGACTTGGTCCTTGCTTCATCTAATGAGGAATAGCGATCCTCTAAGGAGCGAAGGGTCAGAGGTGTGCTGGAGTCTGCTGTAAAAGGATAATTCCTCCAAGTCATGATATCTGCAACCTAGGAACCTCAGAGTTCCTGGGAGTCAAGTATCCCTTCCACTTTCACATGTTGCATTTTCCCTTGGGTTCTACTCCATGTAAATGATGATCTGTAGCATATGACCTTGGCTCCCAGCTCTGCCACTTACTTGGTGTATGATATCAAGGAATTGATCAGAATTCTGTCTAAAAGATGGAGCCGACCGTCCAGTTTTCAGCATGAGCATTTACGCTATAGAAAGCTAACAAGTCAAGGGCTTGGTTTATTGTTTTGCTGCTTGTCTAGACTTAACAAAGTGATGGAGAACAGGTAGATTGACCTTAAAAGCATGTTTTGTTGACATTTTTCTTTTAAATGGAGAACCAGTTGTTAAGTTTATCTGCACACCAGTGGGTAGGTGTAGGGGGAAATTCAGAGCAGGCTTGAGCTCATTGAGGTAGGAGGTATAGAAAGATCAGGTGGAGAGACAAGAAACCTTCTTAGATAATTAAGCCCTTGAACAGCAAATTTGCTTACTTAGAGAAAGGAAGCCTCTGAGAGCCTACAGGAGCTAGGCCTAAATGAATACCATAGAAACGCTCCTGGTAACCATCCTCAGAGAGTGTCTTCGACAGTGCTCCCCAAATTAGCTCTTCGTACTCATAACCCAGATCCATTGGGGGGTAGGACCAGAGGGGTAGGAAAGGGAGGGAGACTGAAACAGGGGAGCTGAAGGTGAACAATCTAGAAAATAAGTATTGTAATCAGCAAATGGGCTTCCTCCTTCCCCATGGAATTACCCTTGTCTCAGCTCAATCTCAACGTCAAACCCAGATAGGTGCTCTATGTTAAAACTAGGTCATTTTGGTTTAAGGTTATCTAGAGCTTGCCTAATACCAAGGGACTTCTGCTTGACACTAATGGGGTAAATCTAATTAAAATTCTCCTTTCACCCCTGGGATCACTGCTCCTGACCCATTTATTAAAACAACATCTCACTCTTGGCAAAATAAAGTCCATTTCCTCTAGTTCAGTCAGTGTGGTATTAAACACTGAAAACAAATAAATTAGAGTCAATTTAACTCAGCAAATATGTATTAGATGCCTAGTATAAGCAAGTATAACCTGACACTGGGGGCAAAAAGATGCCTATAAAGTTTAAGCCCAGGGGTGTACCATGTACTCCATTAGAGGTCCCTCAGGCAAGTTATTATTAGCTCAAGGTACTCTATGCATTCTTAGTTACTCAAATCAGTGAATTATGAGCTGCCATTGATAATTCAAAGGATTTAGTGAAACAGCATAATAAGAAAAAAGTACCAGTAGAAAATTCCCCTCATTAACCTGTGGTATAGTCTCCCACAATTAAACACATACAGTGAATACATATGGCCAGGGCACAGACATAAAGGATAGGTATGGCCCAGGTTCACACATGAAAGGGTAATTCATGCTTAGGGTTTTGTAGGGTCATTGATGTTTTCTGGTGATATCACTGAATTACTCGCATTAGCACTGTTTTCTGTTAGATCTGCTCTACATTGGGCATGATGTAGAGTCTATGGTGGACAATTTCCTCTGTTGTTCTTATAGTTAACCATTGGTTATTTCTGGATTAGTTTCATGGTAACTACTGGGCAAGTTCACTGGGCACATGGTTCCACAGTCTATTCTATCTCAACTTGATGGCAGACTCATGGCCAAGATGGAGTGTGTCCAACAAAGATTGGTAAGGTTGCATTTATTTAGCATCGTGAGTTTCTAATCAAAAGGACTGAGAAAGGAGAAGTCTTCTCTATACACAGAAGCAGAAGCTGCTTGTTTTGTTGAGATAATCTCTTTATCTCGACTTCTGATGATAAGGAGCTGCATTTGGTGGAAATTACATTTAGAAAAAATACTTTTTACTTTTACATTA
The DNA here is from genome assembly GCF_028372415.1 of Notamacropus eugenii. Taxonomy (NCBI): domain Eukaryota; kingdom Metazoa; phylum Chordata; class Mammalia; order Diprotodontia; family Macropodidae; genus Notamacropus; species Notamacropus eugenii. The sequence continues at coordinate 286,165,488 of NC_092874.1, read as the reverse complement.
GGGATAGTCTCCAATGAGCCTTCGGTTGTACTAAAGAAAAGCAGTTAATTATCTATGTGCCGTAAAAGCAAGAGATATCAATAAAAAATCCATCTTTAAAAAATATTTCATCTAAACTTATCTGTCCCAGGGACCAGAATCTGGGATTGGTTTATGCATAATTCTATCCTCACAGTCCTCACCTCTCCAAAAGACACTGGTGTATTCTACAGGTCATTTTTGTTGACTTGAAATCTTCTGCCCCAGACATACATTGAAAATAAAATCACAGCCTATTTAATCCCTTGTCTAAGCCTTTGAAAAAGGTTTTGTGCATTTTCAAGCAACAGGCTAATGTGCTCCTGGGTTTCATGTGGCAACCACTGGGTGAAGTGAAGAAAACCAGGATTCTGCATCTTCAGGGTCATCTGCTGCTGCTGTCTTCCTTTTCCACATAATTGTCTATTCATTTAATTACAATTAGTCGACTCTAAAGTCAATTCTATATCACAAATAGAGATCTGTGGCTGCTTTAATCATTGGAAGGGGGGGTGATGGAGAGGAAAGAATGAATAAACAATAAGACAGGGAAAATTCTTGAGAAACAAAGAACTTATTTTATGGAAATGAATAGCAGTTCTCAAGTAAGGAAGAGCCATATGGAAAAGTATAAAATATGAGCGGTGCTGTTTTTAAATAGATCTTTACAATGCTCCATATGGTCACAGCAGTGCTGGGTGAGCAAGGTAACAGACAGGGACTCTCATTCCAGCATAGTCTCTGCTCAAAGGCGGCTTCCTCTGCTTGGAGGATGCTTTCAGAGGCACACACTGATGGTCAGTGAACTGAATTAATGAATTATTAATCACATTCAGTGACTCTGATTTCTACTATGTCATTTATGGAGGTTCAATAAGTTGCTCATAAGTTGTCATGATTTCTCTTCTCCCAGTTCTTGTCCTTCTCCCTCTCCTCTTCTGTCTTTTTCCCTTTTGTCTCCTCTTTCCTCTCTTCTCCCCCCCCTTTCTCCTCTTTTCTCCTCTCCTCTCCTACCTTCCCCTCTCCCTTTTTTTCCTCTCTTCGCCTCTTCCTTCATCTTCTCTTTTCCTTTCTCCTCTCTACTCCCTCCTTTTCTCCCCCTCTTCTCTCTTCTTTTCTTCTCTCCTCTCCCTTCTTTTTCTCTCATCTCCTCTTTTCTCACTGTATGTGTCTCTTCCTCTCTCTTTCTCCCTTTCTTTCTCCCTCTCCCTTTTCCTTTCTCTCCCTGTCTTCTCACGCCCAATTTTCTCTTCCTCCTCCCCTTTTCAAGACATAAGCAGGTACAGTCGCATACAGTTGTGATGTCCGCGTCACAAAAAGCCTGGAATCTGTAGTCAGCGTGCCACAGTTGAAAAAGTTTAAAGGGTGCTTGTTGTGCCTGTAAAAGGCTGGTAAACAGTTGTCACAGTTAAGAGCTAACAAAAACGTACATTTTAGAAAGGATTTTCAATTTCTTGAGATGACGCTGAAAGAGATTTGGGGAACCTTGAGAAGTTCCTATCATTTCTATTCCCTGGAAATCTCAAAGTCTGTCCGTAAGCCCCCAAACCAATTTCTTTTCTGAAATTGTCCAAACATTAGGTCATATCCAGGCAAGATAAACGATGTTGGATAATGACACCTGAATTTCTATGCACTGGTCTTATTCAAAGCAAGAGGTTTACTTGAATGTTTCAGGCTTTTAATATGCAGGCAGCTTGACATAGTGGATAGAGAACTGGCTTTGAAACAGGGAAGACTCAGGGTTCAAATCCCACTCTTGATATTGACTGTCTGGGTGATTTTGTTCATGTCTTGGGCAATTCTCCAAGACTGTATGTTGCAAAAAAAATGTATGGAACTGCTTCTGTAGAGGAGTTCTCTCTACCCATGAAATAATGGTTCCTACCTCTACTATGTGCAAGGCACTGAACTAGGTAACAAAAGGTGAAAAGATGATGCCATCTCTGCCCTTTAGGAATTCACAACCAGTATGATGCAGGAGAAAGAATATGGAACCAGAATTAGGGGATCTGAACTCAAATGTTGACTTAGTTTGACTTAAACAGGACTATTCAATGAATGGGTATAAACTCACCCTAAGTGAGTAACTGCATAGACCTTGTCCTAAAGGAGCCAAGGTCTCCCAGTGCATCCTGGGTCCTCTCCAGTCATCCTGATGAATATCTGGTCACTGGATTCAGATGGCTCTGGAGGAGAAGTGAGGCTGGTGACCTGCACAGTCTTCCCTCACTCGAAACAAAGTCAAGTGCAAGTCATGTCATTATTTCTCTGATGGCATGGTCTTCTTCAGCAATGAAGGATGACCAACAATAATCTCTCCTTAGGTTCTATTTTCCTCATCTGTATAATGGAATGGTTGTACTAGCTGACATTTAAGGTCTCATGTTACTCTGAATTTATGATCCTGTCACACTACTGAGACAATCATCAAGCTCCAATAATAAGTAGAATGTGATGAAGATAATTTCAGGGAGAAGGAATTGCTTTCAATTTGGATGTTCAGGGAACGTTGGCCTTGGAGGAAGAAAGGGATTTCAGTGAGTGTAGATGAACCTCAGGGGCAGGTAGGTGGTGTTGTAGTAGATAGAACATCAAGCTTGGACTTAGGTAGAATCTTTTTCCTGAGTTCAAATGTGGCCTCAGATTAGCTGTATGACTCTAGGCAAGTCACTTAACCCCTTTTACTTCAGTTTCCTCATCTGTAAAAATGAATTGGAGAAGAAAATGGCAAACCACTCCACCATCTTTGTCAAGAAAACCTCAAATGGAGTTGTGAAGAATCAGACATGCCTGAAACAACTAAATAAGATGCCCTTCCTTCCTTCTTTCCTTGCTCTTTCTCTCTCATTCTTTCTCTTTTCCTTCTTTCATTTACTCCTCCCTTAGAGAGTCCAAAGGAGAACAAATGAAGATGGTGAAGAGACTTGATACGCCAAATGAAGAGAAAATTTAGTGGGGACATAGAGCTGTTTAATTCTTTGAAGGGCTTCATGTGAAAAAGGAATTAATCTTCTGCTTGGCTCCAGAAGACATTAATGGGTGGAACTGCCAAGAGGCAAACTTTGGGCTTGATGAAAGGGAAAATGTAGTGAGAGCTTCCCATCGATAGAATGGTGTACAGAGGAGCAGTCCCTTTCTAACTAGAGGTTTCTGGTCACAGATTGGACACTTACTGGTCAGGGTTGTTACAAAAGGATGGTTGTTGGACACAGGTTTGACTAGATGGCCTCCAAGTTCTATGTCAGTTCTTCCACTTTATCCCATTAGAGTGACTGAAACAGTCCCAAAGTCTCCTGGACCTTTGTGTCTCTAGCAATCAGAAAGAATGAAAGTGTCTGGAATACAGCAGAAGCTCCGTCTGGGAAGCAGCTCTCTCTCTTTTTTTTTTTTTTAACTCTTTTGTCTCTGTGTCCCCACTGCCTAGCACAATGTATAACACATAGTAGGTACTGAATAAATGCTCATGGATAGAGGGAGACCAAAGTTTGTTCCATTTTTTGGACTTTGTAAAACCTACACATGCTATTCCATTGTTAGGGTGTTCCATGTGCCATCTTAGGCTTATAGATCTAAAGCTGGAATCTCAGAGGTCATATCCTTCATTTTCCAGATGAAGAAACTGAGACCCAGGGAAGTGAAGATGGCTGTCTCATGAACCATCAAGGTCAGCCAGGTATGAGAAGACTTGCTGCCACTTGGGACATAATCCTTCTTCCCTTCTCCACTCTCTAGCCCAAGCTGTTACAGAAATCATCTGGGGCTCTGGGCAGCAGGAAGACTTCCCAGTACTGGGGGTACCCTATCCCTTTAGCTTAAGCTGCTTGTCTCCTCACAGAGCTTTCATGAATGGGAGTAAACAACTCTATCACACCCGATGAAGTGGAGAACTGTCAGATCATGCCATTGTCCTGCCACCTAAGATCCCCCAGACCTTACAATCTGCTTTGTTTCAATGCCCTGAAGTCTCCAGCACTACCATCTAACCTACTTATGTAACCCATACATTTCTGGGCTTTGCCATACACTCTATCACTGGACTCTTAGGGTTCCTGGGTCTTTACATACTCCCTGCAGCCGAACTTTCATTTGTGTGTTGTCTTCTTGATTTAGCTCATTCCCCATGAGCTCCTTGAGAGCAGGGACTATGCCATTTTTTCCATCTGTATGCCCAGACTAACCCAGTACTTGGTACACAGTAAGTTTAATAAATTTTTATTCATTCTCCAAAATCATAAGTGTATTAAGTGGCAAAGGCAGGATTTGACTCCAAGGGCTTCCACTCCAAATTTTCCAATCAGCATTCTTTCCACTATCTCACGCTACCTCCTTTCTTTCTTGTATGGAGAACCTGTCATGGCTTGAATGTTCCCCTTTTCTCTTTGTATCCCCCCAAGTCCCAGCTCTTGTCATCACCTATAACAGAGTAAACTTGTACTTCTTTATGTACTTCACTGAGTCTCCATAGCTCTGGCTAAAAGCGAAGGGGAATGAGTTGGCTATGCATGCATAGTTCCAGGCTCCTCTTAGCGTGTGAGCGTGGAGCACTATATTCAGTATGTCACATTCCACTCTCTTCCCAACCCCATGAAAGCTCACAGGGCTCACCCCTCCCCTGTTTTTCCCCATGTGTCACTCAATCATCCATCCTGGATGCTCCCTCCTTTAATTGTGATTTTCCTTCATTATACCATCATTAATATGCATGGGCATAGCCCCTGCCCCTGCCCCTGTCTCTGGGCAAAAGTTCACTTCATGCGGGAGCTGCTCATCCTCGGGTTCATGTCTGGGTCCTGCTGCCCTTTATCTTTGGCAGGAGTCATAATTCTTCCTCATTATCCTCTTTTCCCCTCCTCCCTTCCCTCATCCAACCCAGACAACCAGCCCTCAGTCCTTAGAATATGGCCACATGTACCCAGTAAGGGTCAGGGAGATAAGGGAAAACAAGCCCTCAAATTGTTGGAGGAAGCCTGGTACAGATGAAAGAGCACTGTTTCCAGAGTTTGAAGGACCTGGGTTCAAATCTTGTCCCTGTTGCTAAATGCCTGTGCAACTTTGGGCAAGTCACTGCCCCTCCTTAGGTCTCAGTTTCCCTATCTATAAAATTATGAAGTTGCACTATATGGCTTTTGGGATCCTTTCCAGCTCTAGACCCATGATCTATAACCCCATAAGCCACCAGGTTCATTATATCATACTTTGTGTCCTTGGACTGGCCAAGGTAATGGTTACTCTAAACCTTAGCTCTACTGAAGTCCCTCATCAATTGGGTATGAGAATTTTTCTAAGCCATGCTCTTATGGGAAGTTTGTGAAGAATGTTCTATCAATATGAGCTATTTAAAATGTTTGATGTCTTTTATTTTTATGTCGCTTCCATTTCCAAATATTTCTCTCTCTTCTCCCTTTGTCAGTCATCTCTTATAACAAAGGATGAAAAAGAAAGAAAGGAGGAAGGAAGGAAGGAAAAAGGAAAGAAAGAAAGATAGGCAGAAAGAATGAAAGGAAGGAAGAAAGAAATTTTATCATAACTAATCAACACATCAACCAAGCCTTATGGTATATTCATTTTTTTTATACCGGTAGTCCCCAATCTCTGCAAAGAAGGGAGGGAGAGTCATTTGCTTGTCTCTTTTTTTCCGAAGGTCAAACTTAGTCACATTACACAGCATTGGTGGGTGGGGATTGGAGGGTTGTTGGTACCTCTTCTCCCCATTTCCATTGTTATAGTCTTAGTGTATGTTTTTCCTGGTTCTGTTCACTTCATTTCACATCAATTTATACCAGTTTTTTCATTCTTTGAATTCTTATATCACAGTCATATCCCATGATACTAATGTGGTACAATTTATTGAGCCGTTTCACAGTGGATGATCATCAACTTTATTTCTAGTTCTTTTCTACCATGAAAAAGCACACTACTTAAATATTTTTTTTCCTTTTATTGTGAATATGCTAACACAAAGCCCTTCCCTTAGGAGGCAGGAAGTAATGTGCTGTCTTGAGTGAAGGGAGATGGGTATGGGTAACCTCTGGTTTAGAGGCACTTCCAGTGTAGCCTGCTAGCCTTAAAGTGTGTTTGACCTTGCACGTGCTCTAATAAGGACATCATAAATCAGTACAGGTCAGAATCAGACAAGAAACTAAGCCTGCAGCAGACGTAGGGAGGGGAAGTGACCTGCCCAAAGTTACACAGGCAGTTAAGGATGTATGATTTAGAAGACAGCGGAGGCCTAGCCTCAGATCAGACAATAGGGCCAAATAGGGCTTATGATTAGAGGACTTTGAGGTGGAAAGGAAAGGTCGGAGAGGTCACCTAGTTCTACTTATACCCTCATTTTACAGATGAGGAGACTGAGACTTAGAGTTCTTGTTCCTGTTCCCTTTTATGGCTTGTCTTCTGTGATTGGAGTGAAAGCTTTGAGAGGTAGAGACTGTCCTGCCTACTTGTATTTCTACCCCCACCATTTAACACAGTGCCTGATATATAAGTGTTTATAAATATTATATCTATGCCCATCTAATCTATCTCTATATAATTCATATCTATTTATTTCTTTTTATACATCTAGTTTGTCTATTATCTATCTCTGTCTCCCTACCTATACTTCTGTCTCACCATCCATTTCTATGGATCTTTCTGTCTCTGCCTCTGTCTGTCTGTTTCTGTGTCCATCTCCTCCTCTCCCCTCTATTTTCCTTTCTTTTCCTCCCCTCCCCTCCATATTCCTCTCCTCCCCTCCCTTCCCTTTTCTTCTCCTCTCCCTCCTTTACCCCTCCCCCGAAGGCTGCATTTCTCACTAGTAAGCTTCCAGAGTGAGGATGTGAACCTAATTCTATTGACTCAAAATAGAGAGCTGTCAGTGGTACAGCCTAGTGGCAGAGGCAATTTTGGTACAAAGAACCACAGACTCTCTAAGTTCAAAGGGGCTTCGGCAGTTGTCAAATCCAGCTGGGATTCCCCTTCATCACATGAGGTTACCATGCAGGTTTTTGTTTGGAAACTCCAGATGAAAGGAAGCTGCCATCTTTGGGGGTAGCCCACTGCCCTGGCTGAGAGATCCACTTATTGGGGAGCTTTGCCTTACCTCCTGGCTACCTTGACCCCTTTGTACTCATAGCTCCTTGTGCTCACTTCTAGGGCCAAGAAAATGTCTGTTCCTTTTTCTGAGTAATGGTCCTTCTCTTCAGAGACCTAAGAAGAGCTCATGTTTATTCTCCATCCCCGCCCCTCCCCAGTCTTCTCTAGGATAAGTGTTCTCAGCTTTTCAACTGACTCTCACTTGGCTTGATCACAAGGTCCTGTGCTACCTTGCTGGACAACTCCTGGCTGTTGTTCAGGATATCAAAGTCCTTTTAGTAGCAAGCTGTTGACTCCTGTCAGGTTTAAGACCCGTGGGTGTGGGCAGTGCTCCCTAAGCATGGGTATTACTCACACCGTAACATATTAGTCAATCTGCAAGCTGGTGGTTTTATCTACATAATTAACATCAATTGTCTGAAATGAAACATATAGCTATTTCCCTGTTCTCAGATCCCCCCCAGCTCTGACATTCCCTTTTCTAAATTCCCTCCCAATGAGTACAGGGATGTTCATCCAGCTCTGAAGTTAATGGTCCTGTATCATTTGCACTACTAATCTAACATGCAACCCCCTTTTCCCAGACACAATTCAAAAGTAAAATGCATTTCCTCAGTAATGACTGCAGGTACTTAATTAACAATGGACAAGTGAGTGAAGTTTTAGTAGGCTAAGGTTAAACTGTATCTTTTCTACTGTACGATCAAAAAGGTTAGAGTTTGAAGTTAGGGCTATTGTTTCTCAGTAAAAAATATTTCCTTTGGTTTATGTGGGAGCTCAGAGGAAACCAGAAGGTGCTGATTGGTTAGAGAGAGGCTAAAACTTCATTTTATTATGAAAAGTGACCACAAGTCATTTCTGTGAAGCTCATTCACAAATCTCTCTACCATTTAGATTCTTTGAAAAGTAGCTAAAAAGAACAAAACAATATCTCACAGGGCATAATTTAAGGAAGACAGTGCCTATTAATAATGAGAACATCAAACCTTAAAGGTTTAAAGGTAGAGACATTCCTAGTGAGGGAAGTGGAAAGTGCACGGTTTGCTTTGCTGTCAATTTCAACCTTAAAGTTTTGTTTTTTTTAAAGTGGATCCCAAAGTTACTGGGTAAGGAGCTTGTTAATGTAACCTATTCAGTTGTGTTTAGAGGTCTGTTTTATGCATTGAAGTCAAGTTACACTCAATGTCCTATGAATTTATCTGTGCGAGAACATCTTTGAATAATGCAAATTGCAATGTGGCCATGACTTATGGTCCTATGGACTGCCTTGAGGATCAGTGAGATTGGGTGATCTGCCTGTTACCCCCCAACTACTACATGTGAGAGATCCATTCAGAACCCACGGCTTCCTGATTCCAAGTAGAGCAGTCCATGCAATATGCCGCACTGCCCCAGGTGATACTTGGTAGAATGATTAACGATGTTTACTAGATTTGAGATTTCATGTGATTTCATTGGCATAGGGAGCTCTCAGCAAGGAAGTAGGCATGTCAACACTTCCTGTGCCCTTTTGGAAAGTCCTTGATCTGAGCCTTCAAAGGAGCTGGAATTTCCAAAAGGTGGAGATCAGGAGTCAGAGTATCCAGGTAGGAAGGTCAGATGGTTTGAACAAATCCTATATACAGGGGTACAGCAAGTGAACGTTTGGCTAGACTGGAGGAAGTGTGAGGGAGAGTAAGTAGAGTGTCAACAGTCTGGAAAAGTGAATGGGAGCTGTATTGTGAAGGGTTGTAAATGACAAACAGCTGAGTATGTGGTTTATCTTAGAGACAATTGGGATGTGTATGTGTGTGTGTGACTTTGTAATCTATAACATGGTATAGTTATACAGTATGTATTTATACTATATATAATATGTATTTGTATGTGGGCGTATGTGTGTGTATATATGACTATATATAAAAAACTATACCATATAGTGTATATCTCATATATAATACATATGCTGCATATGTAAATAGGTATATATGTGTATATATTATATATCATATAGTATATATCTATATTACATATAACATATGTGCTGTAGATATGTATGTATATATGTGTCTGTGTATATATGTATATACTATATAACCACGATGTATGATAGTATATATCTATACTATACATAATATATGTGCTGTATATGTATATAGGTATATATTATATGTATATGCACATGCACATACATACACATATGTCTATATACACATGTGTGCATGTGCATGCACTCATTCCTAGCTAAACTCATTCTCAGGATTATCCCCAACACCTCAGTTGTAGCCGGGTGCCCTCCCCTTCCTTTCTGGTTTTCTTTATATTTTGTCTTCTCCTATTAGGATTATCTTTTTGTATGCCTAGGACTTAACACTATTGCCTGGCACATAGCACTTAATAAATTCTCTATCCATCCATCTATCTGTCTACTTATCTATCACTATATAGCCACCTGTGTCTGGGCCATGGCCAGTTGTCTTGATGTAGGTCTTGTCACTGGACTCTGATGACCCTGGAGGAGGGAATGAGGCTGATGACGTTGCACAGCCCCGCCTCACTTAAATCCACTTCACTTGCAAGTCAAGACATCACCCTCCTGATATCAGTCTTTGGTCCTCTTTGAGAATGAAGGACGAATAACAATAAGTTTCTACTTATCTGTCCACCACATATATATCTACCTACCTATCCACGATATGTCTATTGACTTTTCTGTCCATCCATCCATCCATCCATCCATCCATCCATCCATCCATCTATCCATCCATCCATCCATTCATCCCTCAATTCATCTATTCATATGTATGTTATCTGTATATTATGTATTATAAGGAAAGGGATTGAATTTGTGATTTCATTAATACTGGGAACTCTGAAGTGAGGAAACTCTCTCTCTGAATGAATATTGGCACCATATCCCCAACTAAGAGATGTGGGAGAGTTTCCTATACCTTTGAGAGGTTAAGTGCCCTGCTCAGGATCACAGAACCAGTATGGGGCAAGAGCAACAATGAATCTAGGCTTTGGAGGCAGTCTCTATGATAGAATGTATTACATATTATGGATATTGCATATTATTCATAATAAATAATACACATTTGATAGGTATAAAGTATGTTTGATAGAGATATAAAGTTTGTTATAGATGTATCATAGAGATATAAGGTATATTAAAATACATGTATATAAATTATATTATAGACTTTTGATAGAGAGACAAGACAGGGAGAGATTTCACTGGACTTGGAGGGAGAGGTGCTGCATTCTAAAAACAGCTAACTAACAGCTAGCATTTACATGCCAGGCACTTTACAAATATTATCTTCATTTTTATCCTCACAACAGTCCTGGGAGATAAGGTGCTAGTTTTATTCCCATTTTATAGATAAGGAAATTGAGGCAGGCAGAGGTTAAGTGACTTGCCCAAGGTCACATGGCTATCAAGTGTCTGAGGCCACATTTGAACTCATGTCTTCCTGACTTTAGACACTGTGCTATGGATGTTTCAAAGTCCAGGTTAGCTACCTACTTGCCTGTGTGAATGTGAACAAGCCCATTAGTTGCTCTGAGCATCCATTTCCTCATGTGTAAAATTAGGACAGTAGAGGAGACGATGTTTAATGATCCTTCCAAGAATGCACACTCATTCACATGTGTACATAATGTACATACATAATGAATGTACATTCATATGTGTGCAGGCATATATTCATGAATGTAGGCATATATTTTTATTCTTAAAATTTATAGATAAGCATGAGTATATACAAAGAAGCAATCCAAAAACTTGAATTGTATATTCCTACGCTTGCATGCTGCTATCCCCAGCAGTGTGCATGGGAAGAATTTATACATATACAAATTTCTAACCAAAGTGCTTTCACCCAGGTATGCCGCCAAGTCACTTACAGTAAAATCTCACTAATAGAACTCATCTTGACTATTCCAGGGACTAGAACATTTTAAAAAGTGGGATTTTTTAAAAATTTTATTTTGTTTTTCTTCTTGGGGAGTTATGTTACATTGTTAAGAGAAGATCTATACTGTCTAATGATTGTATATAAGTAAATTAATTTTTTAATTGGGTTGCTTGGGTCTGTGAATCCCTCATTGACATGGACCATGTCCATGAAACAGGAACCCATCCCCAGCATGGCTACTGTGGTCTAGGAGTTGAAAAGGTATTTGTCTGGAGGAACAATCCTCCTTCACAACGGTTGTCCACCTTTGGGTCAGCTGTCAGCCTTACACATTTGTGTGCCTAGCAGTGGGTTTTGACAGAACTTATAAAGTTCTCTTTGGCCGCAATGAAATATGATGGATATGTCACACCAACGACCCTTACACGAGGCCACGTGTTAATATGCAGGCCCTCCCTTTTGTTAGACTCGAACAATGCTTGTCATTAAGGGAACCCCCTTCGCCAATATGCCCCTCGGTTAGGCTCCCGAGCCCTTCCTGATTGGTCACCAGGACATGTCATGTGCCTTTGATGAAAATGACATGGAAGATGTATGGTCCGAGTGCCGTGCTCAGCACCACTGCTGTGCTGAGGAGAAAACCCCTGTGACCCAAACAGACCTGCAGTCAAACAATGTCGCACCAACCAAAGACAACATATTGGGAAGAAAAATGTGAGTAAACTGGGTGTGTTGGAAGATGTATTGGCCAGATGGCCATAGGGCAATCTTTGAACTATTCAAATCTTTAGAAATATTTTCGGGTTCTGAAACAATACTTACAAACCTAATTAATCAAGCATAGATGGAGTATTTTCAGGCTTCCCCCATGCTTGCTTCAGGGCAAGAATGGGGACCTGTCAGGTTCTTTTTGCTGTTTCACAGAGGCATGCCTGAAGCTCAGCATGGAGATTCATGTTCATACAAGCTAAAGCTTGAAATTTCAAAATGGTATTTCCATAGATCTTTGGGGATCCTGAGAACAAAAGCAAAAAAAAAAAAACCGCAAACACCCCCAAATTCCCAACTCAACCTAACTACCCTTCATGAGACATCCTTCCAATTGTTCCCAAATAAAAATTCAATTTAATAGTCTTTAAATTTATTTTTCCAGCTTTTTTGCCTTAGAAGGGAATTATTCTCAGTGAAATTTATTCAGTCTGATGGAATATATACATTATTTTTCTGCTTATGGAGTGAATTAAATTCATATGAATATATTGAACCATTTTAAATATTACTTTCTGGAATATTACGTTTTATTCTTGGCACCATAATGTAAGAGGACTTTTTGAGAGCAGACTTGTGATTTTTATTAGCAGATGTAGTTCAGCAAAGGAACTTCTGTGTGGCAAATCTGTACTCTTTCTGAGAATTAGAGAGTTGTTTTCAGGCACTGAGGGGTTAAGTGACTTGCCTAGGGCTTGTGTGTGTGCATGTGTAAGAAGTGGGATTTGAATCTCATTCTTCCTAACTCCAATGTCACTTCTCTATCTGCTAGGTTATGAATCCTCTTACGGAACAGGAAATGTAAATGAGGGGAAAACTAGAGGAAAATGCATAGACTAGTTATGGGTTTAGAATTCGTCATATAGAAGGACTGGTGATATTAGAGATGTTTCACTTGTAAAAGAAACATGCTAAAGAGCATATAACCACTGTCATCGAATATTTGGAGAACCATCCTGATGGGTTACACAAGTCTGTGTGTTTCCAAAAGGCAGAATTGGAGTGGAAGCTCCTTGAAGACAGGAACTGTTTTTGCCTTTAATTTGTAGCCTCAGTGCTTAGGCAAACAACAAAAGCTTAATAAATATTTGTTGATTAATTAAACTAGAACAACTGGTGAAAGTTATGGAGGTAGATTTCAAAAAAATCTAATTAAATTAAACTAGAACAAGTGATGGAAGTTATGGAGGTAGATTTCAAAAAAATCTAATTAAATTAAACTAGAACAAGTGGTGGAAGTTATGGAGGTAGATTTCAAAAGAATCTAATTAAATGGGAATATACCTCAAAAAAGGCAGAGATAGACAAAAAGGTGCAAAATATATCAAAATATTCACTCCAGCACTTTCTTCTGGCATCAAGGTACCGGAAACAAAGATGATGCCCTTTAATTCAGGAATGCTTAACTAATTATGAGATATGAATATAGTGCAATATTACTGCATTGTAAGGAATGAAGAAAGTGATTAAGTTAGAAAAGTCTAGGGGGAACCATATGAACTGATGCAAAGAAAAACACAGAAAATCGGGAAAATAATCAACACCATGAATTTAACATTGTAAACAACAACCTGGGACAAGCAAAGTTAGTGAAAGAAGTATGAGTAGAATGCTGATTCTTAGTTCCCAGAGGAGAGACCAGAAAAGCATCTCCTTTCCTTTCAGAGCTGAGTGGTTGTGTTCCTCCATTAGAGTGGAAGACCCTTAAATGTAGGGCTGGTTTTGCTTTATGCTTGTATCCCCCTGAGCTTAGTATAGGAATAGAAAGTTCTAAATAAATGTTTGCTGATGGATCGATTGACCACTGTTGGACTCAGTTAAGTATGGAGTCATTTTCTGAACTGGTTTTAAGACTCTTCTGTTCTTTGTCAGAAGGGATGGCTTGCTGAGTAGGGAAGAATGGGTATAGATTTCAAAATCAGTGCTATAAACAAGATATAATTATTTTTTTAAAGAAGCCTTTCCCCCTTCCTTAAGAAAGGAACAAAAAAACTTTTTAGGGTACTGAGAAGTCTTATCATACACATATATACACATATTTCTATACCCTCAGTCTATATATGTGTGTGTATGTATGTGTGTGTGTGTGTGTGGCATGTGCATGTATAACACACAGAGCTAGGTGGAACAATGGATAGAATGCCAAGACTGTAGTCTGGAAGACCTGAATTCAAATTTGGCCTTACACACTTACTGGCCGTGTGACTCTGGGCAAGTTGCTAAACCCTGTTTGCCTCAGTTTCCTCATTTGTAAAATGAGCTCAAGAAACAAAGGACAACCACTCCAGTATCTTTGCTGACAAAATCCCCCGAAAGGGTCACAAAGAGTTGGACACAATTAAAAAATGATTAAACAATATGTATATACGTGTGTGTGTATGTGTGTATATATATACACACACACACACATATATTTGTTTATAAACACTGAGGGAATTTATTTTTCTTGACTATTCATATTTGTTACAAAGAATTTTCTTTTCTTTTTCTTTCCCAATGAGGTCAGGATGAGAGGGAGAAAAAATAGATTTCTGTTCATTACAACAAAGATAAGTGGGGGAGTGCTCCAGATGTGGGATGTTGTCTACACTTGGAGATGTGGTCACTGTATTATTAAGTTTACTTCAGTTTTGCTTTGCTATAGGAGCTGCTCATGCAGTGGAGGTAATTTATAATGGTGCCAATCTAAAAACAAAACACATTAGTAAAACTTTTTCCCTTAAAAATAGTCTAATTCAATTCACCAAATAATCTGCACCTCAGAGCAATCCTGTGAGGTAGGCATTGATATTCTCATTCTGCAGATGAAAAAACTGAGGCTGAGACATTTCAGAATTTCTCAGGATCACACAGCTAATAAGTCAGAGGTAAGATTTGAGCCCAGTCTTTCCTGACTCCAAGTCAAGATCATTATCCATTTAGCTGATTATTAGATAAAATGAAAGCTTGGTGTGTTTGTCCAGGGTAGGAGGCTCTTGGTGAGGAACTGTTAGGGTTGTCTCCTTGGCTTTAGCCAGACTATGCCTTCCTCATTACATGAACACAGAAAAAAATTTGTTCTGTGAAGTTTGGAACAAAGACCCACACTTGAGGACCTAGAGGGTCACATGTGACCTTGAGGCCGCAGGTTCTCCACCCCTAGACTAGATGGTCTTTCGTGCTCTAAATCTCTGACTGTCAAGGTCACACTGGTAGCTCTGTACCAAAGCTGGGATTTGAACCCATGTTCTTTGATTCCAGATTCAATTGTAGTTTACATGTACAACAGATATTTCTAAATGAAAAACAAAGACAAATTTAAAAAATAAATACGGCCCTGATGTTTATTTTTGAGTCTACCTTAAAACCTCCTGCTTGTCACATTTTTAAAAATTAGTAACAGATGTCCTGTGACTCAAATCCGGAGATAGAATTGCCCACGCAATAACAAAACTTGCAAAATGAGAACACTGAGGGGGAAAAAAAACCCCAAATCTTTCTAGCCCTCGATGGAGAAGCTCCTAGTTGGGAATTATTTGTTCCCACATACCCTGTGGGGTTAATGAATAATTAACAGAGGAGATGAATTCAACACCTACTAACCCAGAGGGAGCAGAAGAACTCCCAGCCCATGACCCAGTCCAAGGATGGTATGCTACTTCCTGGCCATGTTCCCTCCATAGGAGATAAGCTCCTTGAGGGCAGACGCTACCTTGCTTACTTGTATTTGTATCTCCAGAGCTTAGCGCGGTGCCTGGAATTCAGTAAGCATTAAATAAATGCTCTATCATCCATTTTTCCATCTATCCATCTACAACATGCCTTGTAGACTTCTTTTTTTCTCCACTGCTGCAGCCTGCACCCTTGTTCAGGCTTTCCTCAGCTCTCATTGCAACAACCTCCTAATTGGTTTTGTTGAATCTTTTCTCCCCACGCTAATCAAATCCAGCCTCGAACACTTACTGTCCTTACTGATTCTGCTTACTTCAGTTTGCTCATCTGTAAAATGGGGTTAGTGATATCAACAATATCCTAGGGTTGTTCTGAGGATCAAATGAGATAGTAATTATAAAGCACTTAGGCTAGTACCATGTGCAGAAAAAGCACCATATAAATACTGAGTATGATTAGTATCATTATTATCCTCCACCCAGGTGCCAAAGTGATTTTCCTAAGGTTCAGGTCTGCTCATTTCACCCACTGCCCCCTACTCAGTCAAATCCATTAGCTCCCTGCTATCTCCAGAATCTAAGGCAAAGTCTGGTTTGATCCCTTCCTGTCTTATGAGGGGGTCTGCTTTAGTAAGCCAATAAAATTACCCCATCCCACCTAAAGTAAGTGATTGTCAGGTGGGAATGTGTCTTGAGTGAATCCAGTCAATTAAAGGTATTCCAACTCCATGAGAAAGGGTTATGATTAATTTAGATAGCTCTGATGAGTCCCTGGATGAATTAGAATGAAGTTACACAGGATAAGTATTGGGATTGGCTGAGGAAACTTGGTCACACTCTATAAAACATGAAGCTAGTTCACAAATGAAGATATTTGAGAGATTGGAGAAAGCATGATATTCTAGTAAAAACCCATTAGGATGGACTTTTGGGGGAGTAGAGGGAGGAGAGCACCTCAATTTCAGCTTAGGTCCCTTTCCCTTATTCCCTCTTCCTATCCCTCACTCCTGCATTTGTTTCCATGAGGAGCTTGAGAGCTTAGGAGGGTCTGAAGGACTTTGGACTTCCCATAGACATACAGGCATCACCCCCTAGGAAAGTCTTAACTAGATGTGATACATGTAGGCAGATACATGGTTCCATCAGTAGCCCAGTAAAGAATCTACATCAAACTTAAAGGGAGACCCCTTAGATGGGAGCACTCCACAAAGGGTAGAAAAGGACTCCTAGCAACCAGTAGCTTGACACAAGGGATCTCTAAGTTTGAGCCTGCTTTTCCCAAGACTCTGGCTGTCTTCATGGGACACTGTCACACACTTTTGGGGGACTGATTTATACCAACTGTTCTTGCTGTAGGACCTTAGTAAATTCCACTTTCTAAAAGTTATTTAAGTTGGCTGACTCATTTAGAAGAAACTGATAATCATGGTGGGAAGCACACAACTTCAGGGTTACTCTAGAATTCCAAGGGCTCCTAGTGGTTACACTCTTGGGATCCAAATCGTCAGAGGGAGTTGGGCCAATCATTTCAGAGTTAAACAAGATAGTGTTAAACTATCTTGACAATATTTTTTACTCTCTACTCCTCTCGACACTCTCTGTACCCCACCTTCACTGGTCTCTTTGTTCTTCCCCAGGCAGAGCATTCCGCCTCTTATCTTCACGCTCTGCTGTGAAGGGCAGCTAGGTGGTACAGTGGATAGAGCACCAGTGCAGGAGTCAGGAGGACCTGAGTTCAAATCTCATCTCAGACACTTGACACTCACTAGCTGTGTGACCTTGGGCAAGTCACTTAACCCCAGTTGCCTCATCCTGGATCATCTCCAGTCATCCTGATGTATATCTGGTCACTGGATTCAGATGGCTCTGGAGGAGAAGTGAGGCTGGTGACCTGCACAGCCCGCCCTCACTCAAAAAAACGAAGTCAAGTGTAAGTCATGTCATCATTTCTGTGATGGCATGGTCTTCTTTGGCAACGAAGGACGAACACACAATGGCGTCCCTTATGCCTAGAATGCTCTGCCCCCTTCTCTCTTCTTCATAGTTCCTTGGCTTCCTTCAAGACTTAATTCAAGGAGGCGGAGCCAAGATGGCGTAGTAGAAAGACGCACATACACATAGCTCCGAACCCACAACCCATAGAACAACTACAAAGAAGTAACTCACGGCGAATTCTGAACCCAGAGGCCACAGAACATTGGAGCGAGGGAGATTTCTGTTCCGGAGAGACCTGCAAACCTCTCGTAAAAGGTCCTTCGTGCTGCGGACTGGGCGCCGGGACTGGGAGCTGAGTACAGCCCTGCCGTGGCCGTGGCACCGAGAGGAACAGATCCGAGCGGGCTTCAGGGACGGGATCTCCAGCGGCCGCACAAGTACCTCCACCCACAGGTGACGGGTGTCGGTGAGAGAGTCCCTTTGGCGGGTCGAGGGGGGAGTGGGGTGCCCCCATGGCTCGGGCCCCCTCGGGAGACAGAAGCTGAGGGGCAGCGGCAGACCAGGGCTCTCCAAGCAGGCAGGAGCCTGGATCCATTGTTGAAGGTCTGTGCATAAACTCCCTGAGGGAACTGAGCCTGAGAGGCAGCCCTGCCCTCACCTGAGCATCTGAATTTAATCTCACACTGAATAGCAGCCCTGCCCCCGCCAAAAGCCCTGAGGCTGGAAGTAGCATTTGAATCTCAGACCCCAAACACTGGCTGGGAGGATCAGGAGGTGAGGTGGGTGTGAGGAAAATATTCAGAGGTCAAGTCACTGGCTGGGAAAATGCCCAGAAAAGGGAAAAGAAATAAGACTATAGAAGGTTACTTTCTTGGTGAACAGGCATTTCCTCCCTTCCTTTCTGATGAGGAAGAACAATGCTTACCATCAGGCAAAGACACAGAAATCAAGGCTTCTGTGTCCCAGCCTACTCAATGGGCTCAGGCCATGGAAGAGCTCAAAAAGAATTTTGAAAATCAAGTTAGAGAGGTGGAGGAAAAGCTGGGAAGAGAAATGAGAGACATGCAGTCAAAGCATGAACAGCAAATCAGCTCCCTGCTAAAGGAGACCAAAAAAAATGTTGAAGAAAATAACACCTTGAAAACTAGCCTAATTCAATTGGCAAAAGAGGTTCAAAAAGCCAATGAGGAGAAGAATGCTTTCAAAAGCAGAATTAGCCAAATGGAAAAGGAGATTCAAAAGCTCACTGAAGAAAATAGTTCTTTCAAAATTAGAATGGCACAGATGGAGGCTAAGGACTTTATGAGAAAGCAAGAAATCACAGAACAAAGCCAGAGGAATGGAAAAATGGAAGTTAATGTGAAATATCTCATTGGAAAAACAACTGACCTTGAAAATAGATCCAGGAGAGACAATTTAAAAATTATGGGACTACCTGAAAGCCATGATCAAAAGAAGAGCCTAGACATCATCTTTCATGAAATTATCAATGAAAACTGCCCTGAGATTCTAGAACCAGAGGGCAAAATAAATATTCAAGGAATCCACAGAACACTGCCTGAAAGAGATCCAAAAAGAGAAACTCCTAGGAACATTGTGGCCAAATTCCAGAACTCCCAGGTGAAAGAGAAAATATTGCAAGCAGCTAGAAAGAAACAATTCAAGTATTGTGGAAATACAATCAGGATAACACAAGATCTAGCAGCTTCTACATTAAGGGATCGAAGAGCGTGGAATAGGATATTCCAGAAGTCAAAGGAACTAGGACTAAAACCAAGAATCACCTACCCAGCAAAACTGAGTATAATACTTCAGGGGAAAAATTGGTCTTTCAATGAAATAGAGGATTTTCAAGCATTCTTGATGAAAAGACCAGAGCTGAAAAGAAAATTTGACTTCCAAACACAAGAATGAAGAGAAGCATGAAAAGGTGAACAGCAAAGAGAAGTCATAAGGGACTTACTAAAGTTGAACTGTTTACATTCCTACATGGAAAGACAATATTTGTAACTCTTGAAACATTTCAGTATCTGGGTACTGGGTGGGATTTCACACACACACATGCACACACGCACACACACATAGAGACAGAGTGCACAGAGTGAATTGAAGAGGATGGGATCATATCTTAAAAAAAAAATGAAATCAAGCAGTGAGAGAGAAAGATATTGGGAGGAGAAAGGGAGAATTGAATGGGGCAAATTATCTCTCATAAAAGAGGCAAGCAAAAGACTCATTAGTGGAGGGATAAAGAGGGGAGGTGAGAGAAAAACATGAAGTCTACTCTCATCACATTCCACTAAAGGAAAGAATAAAATGCCTACTCATTTTGGTATGAAAACCTATCTTACAATACAGGAAAGTGGAGGATAAGGGGATAAGCAGAGTGGGGGGGGATGATAGAAGGGAGGGCATGGGGAGGAGAGTGCAATTTGAGGTCAACACTCATGGGGAGGGATAGGATCAAAAGAGAATAGAAGTAATGGGGGACAGGATAGGATGGAGGGAAATATAGTTAGTCCTATACAACACAACTATTATGGAAGCCATTTGCAAAACTACACAGATTTGGCCTATATTGAATTGCTTGTCTTCCAAAGGGAAGGGGTGGAGAGGGAGGGAGCTAAAGAAGTTGGAACTCAAAGTGTTAGGATCAACTGTAATGTTCTTACCACTAGGAAATAAGAAATACAGGTAAAGGGGTATAGAAAGCTATCTGGCCCTACAGGACAAAAGAGAAGACAGAGACAAGGGCAGAGAGGGATGATAGAAGAGAGAGCAGATTGGTCATAGGGGCAATTAGAATGCTTGGCGTTTGGGGGGGGAGGGGAGAAAAGGGGAGAAAATTTGTAACCCAAAATTTTGTGAAAATGAATGTTAAAAGCTAAATAAAAAAAAAAATGAAGAAAAAAAAAAAAGAAAAGTTTCCTCAGGCAAAAAAAAAAAAAAAAAAGACTTAATTCAAACCCCACTTTCTGCAATATGTCTATCCTAATCCCACACCAACTGTATGATCCTAGGAAAGTTACTCTCTAAGTGTCCTGGCTAACTCTTTAAGTGGCAGAGCAGGTGCTGATTTGCATTGCAAGGGGAAGTTTCCTAAATAGATCTCTGCACCAATAAAATAACAGATCTGGTCCCCTTATCCCCAATAAAAAAATACCCATGGTGTTTAAGCATGGAATTTTCCTATGGAATTAAAATTGATTCCCAATTAATAAAGTTAAACAAAGAAGTAACCAACATTTCCCTCCCCAGTGCACAGAATATTGAACTTAGAGGCAGGAAGACCTGGGTTCAAATCCCACCTCTAAGAGCCTTATATAAAGAGCTCTCCTATAAAATAATGGGGTTGAACCAGATGGCTTCTCAGTCCTAGATCTGTGAATCTTGGATGCCATTATACACTATCCCTATGAAATCCAGACTACTGTCTCATATTATTTTTTCCCTAGAGATTTCATTATTAGGATGCAAGCTGATGATTTATGGAAATTTATTTGGCTGATCTATAATTTTCCGAATGCAAATGACATGGGTTATGTCACTCACACCTCTTAGCTGTTAGCCATGGAATTCTCCATCACTAGCACAGAACTTCAAATGGGAGCCTGGGTTTGATTCTGATTTCTTTCCTTTTTATGTAACTGGGATTTATCAAGCCCTATGGCTGGCGTCCCTCTTATAAAAGTGACATCATCAATAAGAATGACTGTTGCTATTTGGTCAGAGTAGGCAGGAAGGGAACAAAAGTCCATATGGCACCTGATTTTGCCCTGACTCTCAATTGGACAGACTTTGAGGCAAGTGCTTTGAAACTCATTTTTCTCTTCATCTATAGAATATTCAAGAAGAGATCTGAATCATTCCTGTTGGAAAGTTCCCAGCCCTGCTGGTCCAACCTTTGCTTCTCTTAATTGTTATTATTAATAATAGTAACTATTAATTTTCAGTTTGCAAAACTCTCTCTCTCACTCGCTCTTTCTTTCTCTTCATTTAAGATATTCTTACAGTGACAATTCATTTCATTCTCCTAAGGAGGAAAGGAAAAGGTCCTATTGATACTAACCAAAAGAAAAACAGCAACACAAAAGAAAAAAAAAGAATAAAAAATTGAAGAAAATAAAATCTGGCCCCAAAGAAGAGATATGAGAATGTGCCTTCTTCACTGATGGGGGGGATTTGGGGTGTGGAGTACTACATTTAGCATCAGACTTAATTGAGTGTTGGTTGCTTTTTAATAAACTCCTTTTCCTCTTTTTTTGTTATTATTTAAAGTGTGGCTTTCTGAGTAGGGGAGAGAGAAGGGACATATTTTGTAATGAAGGTGATATGACAATAAAAGCTATCAACAGAAATTCAAGTGAATTTGAGAAACTGAATAGATGGTAGACTCCAAACAGCGATGAGATTATCTAGACAGGAAAAGCTTCACTTCACCAATGTAAGGTTTTCTCTGTTGGATGCTATACACAAGTCCCCTGGTTAACCTGTGAGCACTGTTAGCCACCAGCAAAGCTTTAACTAGGCTGCTGAGACTAGGGCTTTGTCCAAGGCGTCAAAATGCAAAGGGTAATTTTTTTTGCTTTCTTTCATCAGAAATAATTAAGAATTGCACTTAGTTAGCCAGAATAACTAGTAAAAACAGTAAGTTATTTATATATTTTCTTACCTGCCATTCCAATCTGATGGAGTCATATATTTTGAGTTGGAAAGAAACCAAGAAGCAAGCTAGTCCATGCTCACGTTACAGATGAGGGAGGTTAAATAAGTTGTCCAAAGTCACACAGATTTAAAGTAGTGGTGCCCAGATTTGAACCAGTACTTCTCAGCTCAAATCCTGGATGTTTTCTTCTGCATCTTCCTCCTACCTCAAACGAGGTCGTTCCATGGTCACACTATGCTTTCCCATGTCCAGACGTGTCTTTTAGTTTTCATTCATGGGGCCAGAGGTCGCAGGGTTTCTTTCTCCACCCCCCCAAACATCTTATGTTCCAAGATCTCTCCCCAGGGACTTTGTGTCCCAGGGTCTCTCTGTTCAATTTAATTTGTTTGAAGAAGTTGATTTCAGGTACGTTTTATGCCGCTTGTTATTTCCCTTGTCCCAGAGAACAGAATTACTGGTTAGAGCTCTGCCAACCAAATTGCGGATCCATTTGGGAAGCTCCTCAACTTCTAAATTACTTCCCTCTCTTCCCTTCATTAAAAACACCTGCTTTTTCCAGATTGATGATCTCAACTAGGTGCTAAGAATCAAGCAATCTGATCAAACTAGTTCATACTAAGTTCTGCATCATGTCTCTCATTCGCCGGTCTCCCTAAGGAAGGTAGTGTGACCCAGTGGGGAGAGCTCGAGGTCTGGAGTCATGGGGCCTGAGTTCAAATGTCACCCCTGAAAATTCAGTCTGTGAGTGTGGCAAGTCACTGAACCTCCTTGGGCCTGAATTTTCTCATTTATCAGGTGAAAAGGTTGGACTAGGCAGCCTCAAAGGTCCCTTCCAGCTCTTTGTCTTCCATGTGTCTTCTGTGATCAAAATATGAAAGACATTGCTAAAATGGTAGACCTCATTTTAGAAGACAGAAATTGTAACAATAGTTTTTCTAACAATGTGGATGATGCTGAGCATTTGTAATTAGAACTCACATGTCAACAGCGCTCTTAGGTTCATATAGAAAAAACATAACCCTACAAGGTAGGTACACAAATATTCTTTTAGAAATGCATTTTATTGATATATTTTGATTGCCTACATTTCCCACCTCTGATACTAAAGAATAAAAAAAGGGGAGAAGGAAGAAATAACACTGACCAAAGCTAGTTAACATATCGGAAAAAGTCTGGTGACAGATTCAATGTCTTTTGATAGCAAAAAAAAAAAAAAAATTCTACTGGGCCACTATACTTCCCCTATCTCAGGGGGTACCTGTTTCATATCTGCTTGGAATGTTGGTTGACTGGGAAGAGCAGGATGAATTTGTATTTATTAAATGCTGGTATTTATTAAAAACCTACTATGTGCCGGGTCCTGTGCTGGGTACTGGGAATATAAAGACAAAATTAAGATGCTTTGAGCTCAAGACCCAGTTGTGACATTAACTGTATCATTTGCAAACCAAGTCTGCTAACTTTTCTGAACCTCAACTACCCTATCTATAAAATGGGCATAATAACAGTCAGCTAATATTTAGATAGTGCTAAAGATTTGCAAAGTGCTTCCCATAGTTCCTCAGTTTCCACATTTCAACACATTGGAATCTCACAACAATCCTGTAAGTGAAATGCTATTATTAGGTGAAGAACTTAGAGTGAGAGAGGTTAAGTCACTTGTGCCCAGGTTAATAAGCACCCAAGTGAGAATCTTTGCACTATCTACCTCCCAAGGGTATTATTAGGGAAAGCACTTTGTTGTTGTTTGTTTATTTTGAGTCTAGGTCTCCTTTTCTTGACCAGGTTGGAAGCCTAGTGGCCATTCACTGGCCCCATCCCATGCCCAATCTCAGGCAGCCAGGCCAACCCAGCTCTTGAGAACTTATCATAGTGATACAGGGACCCAGTCAATTTAGTCCACTGTATGCAGCTTACAACTCTGGAGCTAAAGGGGGCCACCAGCCTCAATCTCCCAAGTAGCAGGAATTATGACTTAGGAATTATGAATTAGGATTATTTGACACAATGGCTGTCCAGAATGAACTTTGTAAATCTTAAAATGCTACAGAAATGTGAATTAATATCATGTACCTTCCAGGAAGGTGCATTTTAATTCCTAATTTAAATTAAATTAATTTTGTCCCTGAGCCTGCCAAATCTGGCACAAGAAAAATGCTCTCTTTGCCTCCCCCAAATAATCCCCCTTCCCAATAAATCATGGCTTGTCCAATGATTTTCTGGCATCCCTAAGGAGTTAAAATCCCTTCCCAAGTGCCTGATTTGCAGATCAAACTGGGTCTCAACAAACTCAAAAAGACTAGACCAATTCTCCTTCTTAATGGAACATTCTTACATTCAATATTGATTGTAATAAGTAGGTTGTCTGTAGGGGTCTCAAAAAGCAAACCCAAGCGATTAACATTTATTGAGTGTTGAACATCTGAAAAGCTTTGGCTTTATCCCTTGGCTCTTTTCCTTCTTGAGGGTGATTTGAGTGAGTTTTGGTCTTTACAACCAAGGCTTGGTAATGAGAAGAAGTATAAAGGATGTTACTAGAGCTATATCAGTAACAACAAAGATGAGCTAATCAGGAACTGAGACCATTGGCATGGTCTGGAAGACCTGGCTTCATATTTTATCTCAGATACTTATTAGCTGTGGGTCCCTAGGCAAGGTGCTTATCATTTCTGTGCCTCAGTTTCCCTTTTATACGTCCATTTCTCTCCATTCACCCAAGAGCCATGCTGGTATAGACCTTCACTACCTCATACAGGGACTGCTGCACCAGCCTGTGGTTGTTCTCCCTGCCATGAGTCTTTCCCCATTCCAGTCTATCTTGGTTATCAATTTGGTCTTCCTAAAGCACAGGTCTGACTATGTCAGGTAAATTCCAAGGGTGCTCTATCACCTCCAAGATGAAATATGAAGTACTCAGTTTGGCTTTTAGAGTGCTTCACAGCTGGCTCTTTCTAGCCTTTCTGGTTTTCTTGCATTTTACTGTCTTCCCCATATTCTGTGATCTACATGAGCCTCCTTGCTGTTCACCATACACAACACTTCATTTTCCGGTTTTATGTCTTTTCACTGACTGTTCCGCATTCATGGAATGTTCTCTTTCTTCACCTCTGCCTCCTGCCTTCCCTGACTTTCAAGACTAAACTCAAACCCTTCCTTCTGCAAGAGATCTTGCCAGCCCTCAACCCCTCCTCCCAATGCCTTTCCTCAGAGATTACTTTCTATTTGTCCTGTATATATAATGCATGTGCATAGCTGCATGTCTGTTACCTTTTCCATTAAAATGGAAGCTCCTCAAAGGCAGAGCCTGTCTTTCATCTTTCTTTGTATTGCCAGTGTTTGGCACAATCATGTAGCACATTGTTGTTCAGTCATGTCTGACTTTGTTTGGGGTTTTTTTTGGCAAAGATACTGGAGTGGTTTAGCATTTCCTTCTCCAATTCATTTTATAGATGAGGAAACTGAGGCAAACAAGGTTAAGTAACTTGTCCACAGTCACACAGCTAGTCAGTATCTGAGGCAGGATTTGAACTCAGATCTTCCTGACTCCAGGCCCAGTGCTCTATCCACTGAGCCACCTAGCTGCCTGGCACATTGGAAGTGTTGAATAAATGCTTATTGGTAGGACCATGCTCCAAGAACTCTAGATCTTCTCCATGCCACAGATGGGCAATGAAGGAAACCCATACTGGAGAAGATAACGTCAGTTTACCATAAACCCAGAGAATGAGAAAATATTTTGTCCCTGTGAATTATTTGATGTCTTTTGCACCACCTGCTTCTTTAAATGAGGGGAGAAAAGTGTTTAAAGTAAGCAACTTTCATTTCATACAATAAAGGCAGTCTTATGGTACAGAGGGATATTTGGCTTCAAAGTCAGAGGATATGGGTTCCCATCCTGCCTCTGATGCTTGCATGTGTGACCTTGGGTTAATCAAATGATGTCCCTGAGCATCTAGTTTCTTGATCTGTAAAATGAGATCAATGGGCAGACTAGATGGGTTTAGATTTTCCTTCTATCTTTAGATCCATAATTCTATAATCCGCGCCCTTCCCCCCCAAGTTAGTTTAGTTAAAACTTGTAGCTTTTACCATCCACTGGAGAGGATTTGGTTTTATCTATTTCCAAAACAATTAACCTATTTGGTCAAAAGAAATCAGTCTACTCAAAGAAAAAATAAATTATTTGAAATGATTAGACATCATTGGATCCAACACCCTAGTTTTACCGATAAGAAAAATTGAACCAGAGAAGTGAAATAATTTTGGTTTGTGGAGCTGGAAGTCGCCTTAGATGTCAACCAGTTAAATAATTTTACATAGGAGGGAACAGAAATGGGTTGATGTGTGATGTGTTCAAGGTCATCTGGTGGGCAAGTTAAGATTCCAAACCCAGTTCTGACTCAAAATCCAGCCCTCTTCGCACTGTACCGTTCTTCAAATACAGCAGCGTCCGCAAAGAGCTTTCCAAACTTTTAAATGCTCTAGAATTGTCTTTTGTTGTGAGAGATATTTGCTCCCCATCATTTGCTCAGAGTCAGAGGACCTGGGCTTAAATACTGCCTCCTACACACACCCCTTATAGACTTTAGGGCAACTCACATAACTTTCATGTAGTTTAAGATCTTTTTTTTTTTAACATTTAATTTTAATTTTTTCCAATCATATGTAAGCAAAAATTTAACATTCTTTTTAAAAATTTTTGAGTTCTAAATTCTCTCTCCCTTTCTTCCCTCCTTACTCTTGAGAAGGTAAATAATTTGATATAGATAAGCAGTCATACAAAATGTATTTCCATATCAGCCATATCTCAAAGAAAATAGACCAAAAATCCCCAAGCCCCTAAGAATAATAAAATAAAAAAAATATGCTTTACTCTGCATTCAGACTCCATCAGTTCTTTCTGTAGAGGTGGATAGCATTTTTCATCATAAGTCCTTCAAAATTCATGGCATTTAAGATCTTCCATTATAAAATAAGAGTATTGGACTAGTTGGCATCTGGAGTAACTTCCAGCTTTAAATCTGTCATCCTAGTTGTGTAATCCTTGAGCAGGTCAATTAACTTGTTTTGATCTCAGTTTTCTCCATTGTAAAATAAAGAGATGGGATTTCTAAGGTCTCTTTTAGGTCTATACCTAGAATACTATGATCCCTTGACCTAATGTCTGTGTTAGTGTTGGAGGGATGCTGGAGCCAGCTGTAACTTGCTCCAGACCCCATGGTTAAATTTTCAGTGTGAGATCTTGGAAACCCACACACGCAAAAAATCCTGTACATGTTTTGTTGATTCTCTAGCGAAGGTGGGGAACATGTGGCTTTGAGGACAAATGTGGCCCTCTAAGTCTTTAAGTGCGGCCTCTGATGGAATCAAAAAAGATAACAGGCTTCACTTGAGGACCTAGAGGGTCCCATGGTGCCTTAAGGCCACAGGTTCTCCACCCCTGTACTTAAGAATGTGTTCATGCAGATTAAACATAAAAGTGCACCTTGTTCACATTTTTCCCCCCAGAGAGACATTTGTTAAATGTTTACCAGCTTGCCCCTCCATGTCACTGTGGGCAATCCCCTTCTTTCTGATCCTTTGGCAACCTTTGACACTTTTTCGGCTAAGTTAGTTAACAACAAGCATTTATTAGATGCTCCTAGATACCGAGCGCTCTGGATACCAAGAAAGGCAAAAACACAGTCCCTGACCTCAGGGAGCTTACATTCTTTTGGGGACCAAATTCAGTTAGTTAACTGTGAATATACAAGTTGTATATAGATTCGATGGAGTGTCATCTCTGAGGGAAGGCAATAGCATTGGGAATGTAAAGGAGGGACTGGGAGAGAAAGAGAAAAGCATCCTATAGGAGGGGTTTGAGAACTGACGGAAGCTAGGGAAGCAGGAGGTGGAGGTGAGGAGGAAGAACTTTCTAGCAGTAGAGGACAGACAGACTCTGAAAAGGCACCAAGTCTAGAAAGGAACTGTCCTATGGAAGGAACAAATTCTACGTAAATTACATTTGGCATCAGAGGAAATTCCAGATTATTGCTCTTTTGCCATAATAACAACCAACCTTCTAGCTCACTAGCTCCCCAAGTGAGCACCGCTTTCCTTTCCTTCTTTGCCATATCGAAGATGACTGTTCTATTGGGAACCTGGAGCAGATGCCGACATATGACCACAACCTCAATACTTCCCTGCCACCTCCCCCAACCCCTCAAGCAAAAGCTCTCTGACAAAACCAGCTTATATAAAAGCTCTCCCTTGGTGGCCTGGCATTAGCAGCCTGTACTCCAGTTACTATGGTGCTGAGGATGGCCATGTCCTCTGGGCTCCTCTGCATTTCTGTGTAAAAAAGGACAGGAAAAAACCCTTAAGGAAAACACCTTATTTTAGAGAAATGTGGCATGACCAGCCCCTCCACTGTGGCCATTTGCCTAGGCTCCTCCACATCTCCCCACAAAGAGGCTAAGATGTGTTTACGTTCTTCCCCCCCTGTTTCCATATGGTTTGTTCACAGGCCCTCACTTGTGTGCGTGTGAATGCTCACTTCCATTGACTGCTGTGAGGGGATTGTTCCCAGAATGCTGCCCATCTTCCCCTCAATGGACCGGCGAGACAACAGAAAGAGCTCAGATGCACCGGTTTCCACAGGCGCATTGTGCTGCCTTTGTGAAGCATTTTGGAACCTAATAAATAATGTCAAAAGTCTCTCTCATCGCCAAAAATGTTCCTTTTGAAAGATTTCTAATAGCATTTTTGTTAAGCAATGTCTCCCAGTGTTGCAAAGAATCCATGCCACACAATGGGGATCTGGCCTATCGCGTGCCACCAGACTATGATGCCTTGGCAGGGCTAGGGAGGAAGCCGCCATGCTTCTACCTTCCTCAGGTAGGAATGACCCTTTGATGAGTCAGACCCAGAAACTATCAGCTGTGTCTTGTCATTGCAGGACTTTTTACATCTTTTTATCGGATATATTTAAATCCATTTGTCCAAATATTGCCCTAATGGTGAAAAGTACTGCAGGGTCATCTAATCCAAGCTCTTCTTTTTAAAATAGAAAACTGATATCCAGAGGCATCAAAAGGCTTGCCAAAATCACACAGGCAGGAAGCAGAAGTTGGATTAGGTTCTGTGACTTCAATTCTCTACTTTGGCGGTTGCACCCTGATTTTTTTGTCACCCTTCTGCTTTATGATTCCAGCATCTTCCGTCATGTTTGCAAGGGGTGGCTCTCCCTGTCTGTCTCACTGAAAACTGAGTAGACCTGAAGGTGGTTAAAGACAGGTTTGTGATCAAGATAGAATCTGTCTATGAGCATCTCTAGTTAGCATCACAGAATTATCATCTGTAACTGGAAGAGACTTCAGAAGTTATTCATCTCCCCCTTTCTCATTTTATAGATGAGGGAACTGAGGTCAAAAGAGCAGTGAGTGGTTGAGGTAGCAAGTGGCAGAATGAGAATTTGAACCCAGGTTCTCTTACCCCAAATCCAGCGTACTATGCCTTGGAGTGATTCCTTTGATCATCTTCCATCTTGGGAGTTTGAACTGGAGCTGACTAAATTCTGGATTTTCCCTCATTGGTAAGAAAAGTGAAGGAGACTGGTTCTCTGCATGAAGCTCCCTCCCTATCTGAAAATCCCTTTGATGCTGAGAAATAGAGCAGGACTAATCATTGCCTTAGATGGAAATTAGTTTCTTCTGTATTCTTTTCATGATTAAATCATTTGAAATAAAATTTAAAAAAACCCTTCAATTAGCTGAAATTCCTGGTACCATCTTAACTATTTAGAACTAAAAATAACTTTAATTTCGTCATGTTATATGAAGAATTGGGTTTCATTTTCAGCTTTGTGTAATTTTGGATAAATCATTTACTTTTGGGAGCCTCCGTTTTCTTATCTATTAAATGGGCAGGGAGTGTTTTCTAACACCTGAATGTCCTGTATGTTCTGTAACACCTCTAGCTTTCGAGGACAACAATTCCCTTCCTTAAAATGTATCACCCAGAAATGAATACAACAGGGTTACTGGTGTTCACATGAAAGGGACCTTATTGGTTGTCTTTTCTGACTCCCTCCATTTTACAGATGAGGAAACTGAGTCCCAGAGAGGTGAAGAAGCTTTTCTGAAGGAGTAAATGGCAGGATTCTTGTGAAAGTCCTTAGATTCTGTATCCAGGGAATTATTTTTCCCATTGTATCACACTACCAATCTAGTTGAAAATTTACTAGCATTCTTATGAACTCTGCCATTCTTATGTACTTTTACCTTTGTAAAGAAAGTAAATGCTTGAATATCTTAGTCCACAATCTTTCTTTTAGGGGGCCCAGAGTTAATATGGAAAGTCTATCCTTTGATACAGACTAAGAACATGTCCCTATCTTATGGTCTTGGAGTGGTGCCTAGAGCACTGAGAGGTTGTGACTTGCCCTGAATCACACTTCTAATACTGTACATGTCAGTGGTAAGATTTGAACTCAGGCCTTCCTGACTCCAAGGCCAGCTCCACCAAACCAGAAAGCTTCTTACTATAAAAAAACTAAGTGGCTAAAATATTATTCTATTACACTACTCATCTTCCTTTCCACCTGAATGTTTAATTATTGTGCACATAAAATTTTATAAATAGAGGCCCCCTCTATAGGGACCCCTTGAGCATAAAGTGATAGTGAACACATTTAGTTTCAAGGAAGTCAGGAGCCAGGGGATTTCATGGTTTGAAATACTAGAGCAAACTGGGGTCTTTTTCTTCAGCTTGTCATTTTCTAATAATGGCCCTATTTTTGAATTTGCCTAAGGATGCAGCTTTGTTATATACTGCATGAGGATGATACAAGCCACATTAGAATGCATGGCTCTGCTTTACCTAATTTTTCTATTTCCTTGATTTATTTCTTGACTTTCTGAGATGAAGATAGGCAGCATAGTGGAGAAGGAAAGAGACAGAGAGAGGGAGAGAGGGAAGGAGAGAGAGAGAGAGAGAGAGAGAGAGAGAGAGAGAGAGAGAGAGAGAGAGAGAAAGAGAGAGACAGAGAGAGACAGAGAGAGAGAGAGAGATGTGGGGTTTAGAAGACCTGAGTGCAGATCTTGCCTCAGATACTTATTAGTTATGTTATCCTGAACAAGTCACTTCACTACCATCTGCCTCAGTTTCCTCAACTTTAAAATTCTGATAATAGCGCCCTACTCCTTAGGGTTATTTTGAAAAACAAATTAGATAATAGTTGTAAAGTGCTTGACAAACTGCCTGGTACATAGTAGGTACTTAATAAATGTACCTCTCCTTTCTTCATTTTAGTGCAACAGGGTGATTGAATTCAAGAAAAGGGTGTCAATACTAATAATATATTCCTATCCAGTTGGACACTGACAGTAAACTAGGATGCCATAGACATTCAGAACAATTTGATTCAATTCCTCACGTATTTATTTATTCCTGTCTATATGCAAGTCAAGAGGTAGTTCTGGTCCAGTGGACAGAATGAGAAAGACTTGGGTTGAAGTCCTGCCCTGGCATATACGAGCTGCAACAAATCACTTCAATTCTCAGTGTCCTGGGTCCCAAACAACTCTCTAAGCCTGTAAGTTATAGATGAAAAGTCAAGTTCCAAATTCAGGAATACACACACACACACACACACACACACACACACACACACACATACACACACACACACACACACACACACAGTGTCAGACACTATGCCAGACTTACAAAGACAAAAACAATTTAGGTCCTGTCCTCAAGGAATTATATTTTGCTGGAGTACACATAGGGGGGTGACTTCTTTTCCACACCTCATCAGAATATTATGGTCCCATGGCAAGATGGATAGTGTATACTCAGAATCAGGAAGGTCTGGATTCAAATCTCACCATAGGTATGCTGCTTTACATTTCCGAGCCTCAGTTTCTTTTTCTCTAAAATGGGGATAATGGATCTCTATCTAACAGGGTTTTGTGAGCCTCAACTGAGAGAAAGTATATACAGTACTTGGTAAAACATTAAAGTGTCATATGTTGTTCTTTAGTTGTGCTTGACTTTGTGATCCCATTTGGAGTTTTTCTGGCTAAGATACTGGAGTGGTTTGCTATTTTCTTCTCCATCTCATTTTACAGAAAACTGAGGTAAACAGGGTTAAATGACCTGTGCAGGGTCACACAGCAAGTAAGTGTCTAAGGCAGGTTCTGAACTCAGGTCCTCCTGACCCAAGGCCAATGCTCTATCCACTGCACCACCTGACTCCACCCAAAATGTTATATAAACATCAGTAATTATTGTTCTTCTCTCTTGGACTCTCTAACTCCCTTTAAGGATCAGCTTAAGTGTCAGCTTCTACCTGGGGGCTTTTCCTGATTCTTGCAGTCCTTAACTCTCCCCTGTCCCTCCCACAAATTGCATTATACTTGCTTCTCCATGTCCAGTTTATCCCTTTTTCCTCTAAGCTCAGTAGGGACTGTTTTCTTTTTTACCTTCCCATTCCAAGTGTCCAGCACAGGCAAAGAACCTATGATTTCAATGGAAGAGGAAAATTCATGTGAGAGAAGTCCTTTTACTGAGGCAGATCTCAGCACCCACTTTGCAACTTGTAGGCTTAGAGAGTTGTATGAAAAGTTGCAGTGTCTTGTCCAGGTTTACACATCCACTTTGTGCTAGACATAGGACTATAATCCAGGTTCTCCTGAACTTAAGACCAGCTTTCCAGCCCCATGGATCCCATGGAGTAGCACAATCCGGCACTTGATAAACACTTTTCAAACTGAACAGAAAATCTTAAAGTGTGGAAATGGGAATTAGTGCAGGTCTTAGAAATTGTTACATATAGAAAGGTGAATGCAACATTGTGTTTTTGATTGTCTTGATTCTATGGAATCCATGTGGTTTTTTTCATGGCTTCAACATGATCTTTAAGACCTAACCCAGAACACTGATCAATATGGTGACCAATCCCAAACCCAGCAGCCTCAAGATGAAACATGAGACCTACCTTCTGAGGGTAGAATTTATATACACACACATACACACAAGTTTGTGTATGTGTCTGCATACATACATTTATATGTATAAGGTGTATATCTCTATACACTCAAAACACAAAATGTATTATATGCATATATGTATGTATACATGTACTCATGTACATATACCCACAAACATAGCCAATGTGGGGATTTGTTTTATTTGATCATGGGTTACAAGGGTTTGTTACAAGGGTTTTATTATTCTTTCCCCTTTTCCAAAGGAGCAAAAATGAAGTTGAAGATAAGATTGCTCTGTCCCCCAAAAAAGAAAGAGAAAAGACAGTCATCGAAGCATTAAAAAAAGCATAGCAGAGAACAGAAGGAAGGCCAGAAAGGAACATGGACAGGAAAGATGGCTTTAAAGGTTTCATGGTGAATTTGTTTTATGTTCAAAGGAAAAGTAAGGTATACTTGACAAGGATTCGTGGCTTCTCATACAATCAATTTCCCCTCCTCCCCTTTCTATTTTGTAAGTGGAAAGGATCACTTTATTCGGTGCTGATTAATTTCAACATAACTTAAAAATAACGTAAGGATAAAATCCAAGCTAAGCAAATGAGTTTCACTTGGAACAAAAATTTGCTTCTTTGTATCAAATTCCAACCCCTTTATTTTACAGAGAAGGAAGCTGGGGCCAAGAGTGGTTAAGTGACTTGCTCAGTGTCTCATAGGCAGTATAAGTGAGAGGTGGGGTTTGACTCCACAGCCAGGACATTTTTACATCATTTACAATACATGACATGTTGTGTCATGGAATTGTTGTATCATTTGGAAAAAGGAAGTGAGAGAGAAAGACAGAGATACCAAGAGACACAGAGATAATCATAAACTCACAGACTTAGAGCTAGAAGCAATCAGAAATTATCTGGTCTAATTGACCTTATTTTACAAATATTAGCTAATGTTTATATAGCTTTTCAAGGTAAGCAAAGAACTTTGCAGAAATTACTGCATTTAATTCTCACATAAACTTGTGAGGTAGGTGCCATTACTATCCCCGTGTTATAGATGAAGAAACTGAGACTGAACCTAAGGGACTTGCATGATTTCATGTGTAGAACCTATATCCTATTAATTGCTGTCTTGGAGAGAACAGTGGGAGAAAAATTTGGAACTCAAAATCTCACAAAAATCAATGTTCAAAACTATCTTTACCTGTAGTTAGAAAAAAATACTATTAAATGAAACTAAGTGACTTGCCCAGGGTCATATACCTAGTAAGTGGCAGAGACTGTTTCATTTTTAATTTTGCACTCCCAGCAAATAGAATGAACTTAATGCATGTTTGCTCAATGGCTTGCATTAGAGTGGAATAGAATTTGCTGTTTAGCCAGAGATTGTTCTGAAAGTCAACCAGGCATGTCCACCCACCTCTCCTCAATCAGCACCAAGGATAGTACCAAGAGGGCCAGAGACAAGTCAGGATTTGGGAAAAAGAAAAATTATTCCATTAGGGATAAGATGAGTAGACTTGTCTACAGGGTAGAGATGAAATTAGTTCATGTCAAGTCAAAGTCAAGGTCAAGTTCAAAGTCAAGGTCAGCAAGGGATCTAGGAAATGGAAACACAGACTTGGAGAGATGGTGGCTAGTTATATGGTACTTTGACTGAGAAGTGACTATGAAATATATCATTTGGTTCCATAAAACATGGCTGTCCTATTGTTCCCATATTACTGATCTCACTGATGCTAGAAGGACAGGGCTTCCTCACAGGCCTGACCCCAGTGATGATCTCCATGGAGGCTTTGACCTGCTCCATTTCGGACCTGTTTGGGTTTGCCCCTCATTAGATAGTTTTATGAAAACATCTGATTAGCTTTGGCCCTGTCATATCTCAGAATTCCTGAATTCAAGCCATCTACTAGCCTTGGCTGGCCTTCCCAGTAGCAGAGACTATGGTCATAATCACAACTTCTGACCAGTTAAATTTATTTTAATCAATTCCCCCAACCCCTACTTAAAATAACTAAATTAGTAAGAAAATACAAAGTTTTACTCAGCAGTTTTTAAGGTACAGCTTTTCAGCTGGGCTCTGAAAGCTGCCACTTCCCATTGGGTTTGATTTGACCTTGGCTCAGCATGCACTTCTCTGGTGCCAATGAGAAGTCCAAATCCTGTGACTCTCTAAAGCTCACATATTGTCCAGTGGCCAAGGATGGAGTGAGAAGACTGAGGCTCTTCTCCTTATCTCTCCTCCTCTCCCACCTCTAGGGGCTTAGCTGGGATGACTTGACCACTCACTGGCCTTACACTAGTGCACTGGAATCTAGACTGGCTTGCCATTCTATACAAAACTTTCAGGATGACTGAGGGTCCTCATCCAATCCTAACATACCTTCTGTAGAGCACCATTCTGTTTCATATAATGCTTTTCAAGAATTTCTCAAACCTAGACGCATATCCTTACTTTAATAGAGGTGGTTAAAATTGTTTTAAGTGGGAGTTGGGGTGATTGACTCAGTCAACCCTCTATCTTACATGAACACATTAAAAAACAATTTATCAAACACTTCCTATGTCTCAAACCCTTTGTTAAATGCTGGGGATATAAATATAGAAGCTCTGCCCTCAAGCCAATGAGTTTATAGTCTAATAGGGGAGACAACACATTCAATGGAATGGTGGCCATGGAAGGGGACTTTGGTGGAAAGTCACTGGAGAAGTAAGTGGAGCCATCATAAAATAGATGGACAAAACAATACATATACTAAGGTAATCAAGTGATTATATTCCATATTTTCTTCTGAAAATAAGTGTGGCACTCTGTAAATTCAATTCAGCTAACATTTATCAAGCACTTACTATATACCTGACCCTATGTTAAGAGATAAGGAAAAAAATATCTTCCTTTTCCCTCTAGGAGCTTATTTTCTATTCTGGAAACTCAAGAGATCCACTGATAAGGAAATGCAGTATTAGGCACAAAATAATTTCTTGAGGTAGAGTATACTCAGAGCTAGGAGGCTTGAAGAAGGCCTCATAACAGATTGACTTGTGTGTATGTATGTACAAGGCCTCAATAACAGATTGTATTTGCATTGAGTTTTGAAGGAAACCAGGGATTATAAGAGATGGAGCTAAGGAGGGAATGTGTTCCAAACATGGGGTACAGCATGGGTAAAAGTGTGGAGGTAGGAGATAGAATGTCATGTATGGAGAAGAACTAGTAGGCCAGTCTGAAAGGAATGTAATTAAAGGGCAGTAGAATGAAATGGGAAAGGAAGATGACAGGCAGGTTGTTGTCCTTGTTCTTCCAGACCTGATTCTGTCATTGTGGAGAACTTGTGGTCTGGAAACTGTCTCCACTGGAGCAGATCTGTAACTCTCCCATAACATATAGTATTAGAGACTTGTCTGGGGACCATGAAAGTTGGCCCATGGTCACACCACTAGTATGGGTGAGAGGCAGGACTCGAAGCCAAGTCTTCCCAAGATGACACACTATGTCTGGCAAGGGAGCCTAATTATGTTTCACCAGTTAGCTTTTGGGAGAGGCAGATTTTAGATCTCAAGGTAAAAAGAGACTTTCAATAGTATCTTTAAAGAGAAACCTTATTTTCCTACTTGGTTTGAGTCGATTTTAGTGTCCTTCAATCTGTACCTTCCCAATGACCAGTTAGACTATATCCCAATCCTTCTTAATGCTAGTGCCTTCCCTCTGATAATTATCTTCATTTTAAGGGCAGCTAGGTGGTGCAGTGGATAGAGCACCAGTGCAGGAGTCAGGAGGACCTGAGTTCAAATCTCACCTCAGATACTTGACACTCACTAGCTGTGTGACCTTGGGCAAGTCACTTGACCCCAATTGCCTCATCCTGGATCATCTCCAGTCATCCTGATGAATATCTGGTCATTGAATTCAGATGACTCTGGAGGAGAAGTGAGGCTGGTGACCTGCACAGCCCTCCCTCACTCAAAACAAAGTCAAGTGTCATGTCATTATTTCTCTGATGGCATGGTCTTCTTCAGCAAACAAAGGATAAACACGCACACACATCTCCAATTTATCCCAAATATATCTTGTTTATATCTTGTTTTCATATTATTTCTCCCATTAGACTTGAGAGGAGGGAATTTTTTTAATCCTTTCTTTGTACCCAAAGCAATTAGCATAGTGTCTTGCACTTAATAAATGTTGCTTGTTGATTTGCTAATTATCTTGTGGTTCAGTCATTTTTTAGTTGTTTCTGGCTCTTCATGACCCCATTTGGGGTTTTCTCAGCAAAGATTTTGTAGTGGTTTGCCTTTTCCTTCTTCAGCTCATTTTACAGATGAGGAAACTGAGGCCAACAGGATCACACAGCTTAGTAAGTGTCTAAGGCCAGATTTGAACCCAGGAAAATGAGTCTTCCTGTCTCCCAGACCCAGCACTCTATCCATTGTGCTACCTAGCTGCCCTATTAATTATCTAGCATCTTCCAATTTTTCTTAGAACTATACACAGGCAGTCTGAGTAGCGAGGAAAAAATGAATTAAATTTAATACTATATTTACTGTACTATATACTAATATTTAATGTATGCAGAAATAGACAACCAGCCAGTCAAACAGATAGACAGATAAATGGAAGAAAGGAAGAGAGGAGGAAGAGAGAGCAGGGAGGGAGAGAGAGGGAGGGGGCAGGAAGAGAGAAAGAGAGAAAGATAATAAATGCTTGTCCTCAAGGAGCTTATATTCAAATGGAGAAAGATGACATATAAAAGGGAACTGGAAGGAGGTAGATGGCATCTCCAGAGTGGGAAGGCTGCTGGTGAGGAGGGGGAGAAGCTCAGAGAATGAGTGGAGTTGGAATTAAATATTGTCAGAGCCAGGATTTCATTGGCATAGGAAACTTGCAAAGAGAAAACTCCCCTTATCAATGTTGATCAGTTCTGTTCTGTAATTCCAAGGCTTAAGGAGTTGCCTTAGAGTACTAAGAGGTTATGTGAGTTACCTAGAGTCATATGTTCAGTATATATCAGAAGTGGAACTTGAACACAGATTTTCCTGACTCTGAGGCCAGGTCTCTATCTGCTTCCTCACACTGTCCCTCATAGAATGATGACATCGTAAAACTACAGCTAGAAGAGACCTTAAAGGCCATTTGGTCCAATCTTGTCATTTTACAGATGGGGAAACTGAGCCCTAGGTGACATACATACCTAATCAGTATCTGAGGCAAGTTTTGAAACAAGGTCTTCCTGACTCCAAATTCTGTGATGTTTCCACTACACAATGCTGGCTCTTTCATGTACAAATTTGATAGGGGCTGGTCCGATGGTGCCATTGGAGTAGGAAACCCCTGAACAAGGAAACTGCCTTCACCAATTCAGAGTGTGAAGTAAGAATTACTGCTGGAAATTGTTTGGCCCTGGGCCATTTCACTTTAGTCCATCTAGAAGTTGGTCTTTGTCTCCAACATAAGTAAAAGCAGGTCTCTCAGTTCCCATTTCTTTATATTTTCCCTCTTTGGTCTTGCTTCTCCTCACCTTTCTGACGGCCTGAGTGATGTGCAGAACGGAATGGCGAAGAAATGGCCCCGGCTGCCATCTCCTGGGCTCCTCATTTTTTTGCTCTCCATTTTTCTTTGTAATGGAATCAACATTGCGTGTTCATTTCTTCCTTCCCACACCTCCTCGAGCTGAAAGTTGCATTCTTTGCTGGGGCGTTGGGTTTTGTGTGTGCGCAGCTCTAACAATGGCCTGTTCACTTGTCCTTGCCGGGGACCGACAATTGCTTGCTGACCCATTCTAACCTCCTTTGAGCGTCATCTTCAAAGTGTAACTGTCCTTGACAATGAAAGAGACCTTCCTATTGTCTGATCCTTCCAGGCAATCTTTAGCATGGAGCTAAATGGCTTTCAGTTGTAGGAGTTGGCTAGAGGAAGGAGACAAAGTGGGCTGTTGTCCCTGAGTGACTTTGCACCACTTTGCCTTTTCTCTCTTAGAATGGGGCAGTTCTATAGAAGATGACAGACATTTTGACAGGTGCAATATGCTTTGAACTGTTGTGTCAGATAATTCTTTTGTCTTGGTTTTTCCCAGCAGAGTGGTACATCTCCTTAGGATTTCGATATGCATATTGCTGGGGTTTTCATTTAGTGTGGTGAAGCCTTCCAGCCCCTCTTTCTCTCTATCCCCTCTTTAGTGCTCTTTGCATACATGTCACTAACCCAGATGATAAGTCAAGCAGCGGGACTGATTACTTCTCCCCTAACCTTTGGACTGGGATATTGGATGGTTATGGTACAGGGGAAACATGTTGGTTGAGGAAGAATTATCCGAATCACAAAAAAATGGGTGACTGAAGAAAGACAGACAGAAAAAAAGAGAAAAAGAAAGAGAAAGGATGAAAGAAAAGGAGAAAAAAGGAAGGATGGAAGGAAGAAAAGAGAGAAGGAAGAGAGAGGAAGGAAGAACATTTATTAAGTGCTTACTATGTGCCAAGAAGCAAGAGGTACCGAATCTAATGACCATGGCAGTCTTATCTCTGCCATGATCAGGTAGATGGACACAGAAGAAGTCTAGAGATGATTTGGAAATTGATTTTCAAAACTTAAACAATTGTCCTTGGGAGTATTCTGTTTCTGAGTTCCTAGGAAATTCTTCTTAGGACCAATATTGCCTTTTGTGTATCTGGCCAAAGAAGATATGGTGAAGCAAGAGAAAAGAAAAAAAATAAACTTGAAAATAGAAATTTTCTGCATCACCTGTGACTACTGACCTCTTTCATTCACTTTTTTTTGTACTTGGGCTCTTTCTTCAACAACATTGTGTTTCTTATGAGTTATAACCATCAGATAGCCATTCGTCTCTAAAAGTTAAAGAAATCCTCAGCTCTTCCTAAGTTAATTTAACATTAGTCCCTATTATCTAGAAAACATTAAAATCTTTCAAACTTCTGTTCTGTTCCCTTGAAGATCATTTCTCAAGAACTCTACAGTTGTGGGGTTTTGCTAATGCAAAAGGTTGTTGGAATAAATTTTGAGAGGTGAATATTTTATTATTTAAAGATGAACTTTTATTAGTGGGTGTTGGCAAACCTTTTCGCCAAATTTTTATGAGTGGAAAGTAGCTTATCTTCAATGATTTGGAATACACACACACACACAAATATATGTATATATACATATATATATGTAACATATAAGAAAGATTCAATAAAATCCTGCAGGGAAAAGGATATCTTAATCATGGATTGGATTCTTATGGTGGTATCTGGTTTACAGAACACTTGGCATATTCAAAATCATTTTGTTCTATGGAAAATCAATGTGATTGTAATATCCATGGGTCATGTTGTGAAAAGAAGAGCATCAAAACACATAATTCAATTAAAAGATGATCAAAAGACATTGGAAATCATTCGTAAAAGTTTTCATGACCAGAGTAAGCTCAGAAAATGAAGGTACCTTGGGTGACCATGAGAAGTGGCAAGAAACAGTAGAGAGAGGGACAGTTCTGGAAGGTGCAGGTGCCTCTTCTGGCATACACTTATTGGCTGGGTAACCTTGACTTTCTTGACAAGTCATTTGACCTTTAAATACCCCAGTTAATTCTCCTTCCTTCCTTCCTTTCTTCCTTCCTTCTTTCCTTCTCCTCCTCAATTTGACTTCTTTGCTAAATTTCTGGCAAAATCAGCCTAGCTGTTCAATACCTTGATGTAGACTGTGAACCCTG
The DNA here is from genome assembly GCF_028372415.1 of Notamacropus eugenii. Taxonomy (NCBI): domain Eukaryota; kingdom Metazoa; phylum Chordata; class Mammalia; order Diprotodontia; family Macropodidae; genus Notamacropus; species Notamacropus eugenii. The sequence continues at coordinate 286,124,797 of NC_092874.1, read as the reverse complement.
ACATAAAAAACCCGTACTTTGTATGTGAATTGTAAAAGCCAGGAATTGCCCTGAAATCATCATGCTTCAGTGTTTTTAGACACCAAGTATGCTCAAAATTTCCAGAAACATGGGTCATGTGATGCTCTGACCCTCAGCCATGATCTGTGCTTTTGCCTAGTAACAATTGATTAATGGTTTATGGTAAGTTACAGAGCAGATCTCATCCAGCTCTCCTGAATTCAGAGACTTTCTCATTATCTTGGGTCTTTAATGGTTGCCTTGGAAAATTTTACTCACAAATTAGGCTGGACAAAGTCCTTTAAAAGAAAATTATTTTCAGTGAATGGTCATAGTGGAGCATAAGGTTTGAATGGCCACTTACTAAATCCCAAGGGGACCTGGATACCTTGCATCTTATGAGCCTCAGGGCCTAAGGTAAAAAACAAAATTAAATTAAAAGCATAACTTAAGTGGGAAGTTGATTAAAACTTTCCAGGTGAAGTTTTGCTCCTTTGAGAACGACATTGTTCATTTCATTTCAATTCAATTGATTTGATTCATTTTAATTCAATTCAATTTGAGTTGATTGAACTTGATTCATTTTATTCAGTTTTACCTGGAAGGTTCTGGAGTCAGAGAGCTTGGGTTCAAATTCTGTCTCTGATGTTTACTATCTGTGTGATTTCTCTGGACTTGAGCTCCTCATCTACGAAATGAAGGATTTGTACTATATTCCTTCTGAGATCCCTTTCAATCTAAATCTATTTTATTATAAACCTATGATTCAATTCAATTCAACATACACTTGCGAGGTTTATTGACAGGGAGATCCTCATTATACAATGTCTTGAAATTGAGCTCAGATCACCCAAAAGGCATTGGAGAGATACATGGTGGACAGTAGAAAATGACCACACATTATACTCCTTTGTTTTTCTTTCTTTTATTTTTTTAAAAAAATTCTTCATTACAAGTGATGATTATAATTCTTGCATTCTACCAAACCATTCTGGACTGGACAGGCAGATTGGAGTGAGATTCTTGAGGCTTTGAATTCAGGGTCAGGAATTATACTTTATTCCCAAGGAAAAGTAATCTCTCTACTCAAAAACTGGATGTGAGGAGAAGTTACATGATCATAGCAGTGCCATAAGAAAGTGGCTTAGGTATCAGTATAAAGAATGTCTTGGAGAAGGGGCAGATTAAATATAGGGGGCTGTTTTAATAGTGTAATTGAAAAGAAACGAGAAGCTTAATGAGGGTGTTTGGCATGGGAATAAAGAGACCAGATTTGAGAGAGATGAAAATAAAAACAATATTTGGCAAGTGGGTGGATATAGGGAAGGGAAATAGGAAAAGAAGTTTAAAAAATGATCCCAAGATTATGAGCCTAGGTGCCCTGAGGAATGGTGGTGCCATAGGATGTTAAGGAAAGGACCAGTGTTAGTTGGGAGAAAGCACCAGCTCACTTTTTGGCAAGTTGGATTTGAAATGCCAGTTGTTTGTTACAGGTTCCAGAAATCCAGTGAAATTGTGATCCACTCAGTAAAGGCAGGAAGATTCATCTTTTCATGTCTTTGGGGTCAAGTCTGTTCATTATAAATACACAGTGTTGACTTCTAAGTCATTTGTTCTTGTGATTCGAATTGTTGTAACCCCTTGCTTTCCTGGTTTGGCTTCTTCCTGCATTAGTTCATAGAAATTTTCCCACTGCTCTGTCTCAATTCTTCTTCTTTATTATTTTTATAGTATAGTGATATTCCATGGCATTTATATACATTTATGTACATTTTAACCACTGTTCATTCAGTGGTGTCTCATTTTTTTCTAGTTCTTTGCTACGATGAAAATTGCTACAAGGAATACTTTGGTGTACAGGGGAACTCTCTATCTTTGATCTCTATAATATATATGTGTGTGTGTGTGTGTGTGTGTGTGTGTGTGTGTGTGTGCGTGTGTGTGCATGTATATATATGTGTGTGTATATGTGTGTGCCCAACAGTGGAAACTTAGGATCAAAGGGTATGATAATTTTTGTCACTTTGGAGGGCATAATTTCAAATGATTAATTCAGAGCTCCATCAATACTTAATTAATGCAGCCCACCCTCTTTAATTGATATATATGCATACAATTTTGTCCAAAACTGGAGATCACAGAGCTATGGAAAGTTAGAGGCAGTATAAAATGAACATCATCTGTAGTCTGAACCTCTTCTTTGGTAAATGAGGAAACTGAGACCCAGAGAGGGGGATTGGACAAGTGACTTGGTCAAGATTATATAGCCAACTAAGAACACCCAGATCTCAGACTATATACAAATGATTATCTTTCAAGTAATAAATTAAGGAATTTAGAAGGAACATGGCCTGTGGAAGAGAACTCTACCTTGAAATTTTTCTCACAAGGAACATGGCCTGTGGAAGAGAACTCTACCTTGAAATTTTTCTCACTTTGTCAACTTTGGTTGTTTGACCCTGGGCAAGTCATTTGATGCTACAATCCTCTCTTTGGACAGCAAAAAGGAAAAAAAAAAGACAACATTTATGTAGTTCTTTAAAGTTTGCGAAGTGCGTTATAAATTTGGTCTCAAATTAACCTTATGATGATCTTGGGAGGCAGGTGCTATGATTATTCCCATTTTACAGATGAGGAAAGTGAGGCAGAGAGGTTAAGTGACTTTCTCAGAGTGACACAGCTAGTATGTATCTGAAGTCAAATTTAAACTCAGCTATTCCTGATTCCAGATCCATCATTCTATTGCCTGAAGAACCTAGCTACCCAAGTGTTTATACTAGGAGGTAGAGGGTAGTGTGGCATTGAGAGAATCACAGGAGCAGCAGCCTGGTGCAAATTCAATTGTCTGTAATCCAATCTACTGCGGTTAGATAGAATCTTTAAAGTGTGGGATTTTCAGTCTGGTTTCTTTTCCCCTAAACTCCACCTCTGACCCAGCACTCTAATACCCACCTTCGGACCTTAGGTGAACGATGAATGAGAATGGTGAGCATTCACCATACTAGACCAAGCATGCTGATCTCTAGAACCATCTTAATAGTTTCATGCCATCCCTGCTTCCACCTCTAACTCTGGGAACAGTAATTAAACCAACATTGCCATTCCTGGAAAAGACATTTCAAACCAATTGATTTATGGCTACTTTCACTATCCCTGGGATTTCTCTGATTAAAACATCTATCACTAACCACCACTTCCCAATATAGGGCATCTTTTTAGCATGTAAACACCTTGAGGATAAGAACTGACCTCATTTTAGTATTTGTAACCCCACGGCTTAGAAACACAGTTTTGGCCCACAGAGAGCTGGATGCAACTAGAATGAATCAAGAACAAAAAAACATTCACTAAAAAAAAAAAATCATTCAAGAATTCATGGAATGCAAACTCCTTGAGAGCAAAGACGATTTTGTTTTTGTCTTTATATACCCCTCTGCCTGACAGTGCCGGGCACAGACAGAGGCTTAAGAAATGCTTGTTGCTTGGAAAGGCTTTAGAACTCTGACAAATACAATGATAAATCATGAGTCGCAATGACTGAAGAGGAAACACACCACTCCCATCTCCTGCCAGAGAGGGAATGGACTCGATATGCAGAATGAGACATGGCCATTGTGGGAATTTATTCTGCTGGACTATGCATATTTGTTAAGAGGATTTTCTTTTCTTATTGTTCAACTGGGGAAGGGGCTTCACATCATACTGGCATATAGTAGGTAAATAAAAAATAAATAATAAGAAATAATAATGATAAATGATCATTGATAGAAGAGGGCAGAGAGAACAGAGGGAGACAGAGATAATAAATTTTGTAAACACAAACAAATGAATATTTAAAGCTTATGGATCAATTCCATAGAGTATGTATTTGTAAATTATTATTATTAATAATAATGATCCCTGAGATTGATGTAGAACTTTCAAGTTTCAAAGTACTTTACGTTTCATTTGACATTTTAGAAATCCCTCCTTTCTCTATTGTGAAATTTGTTTTTCTCTCCTAAGGCATTCTGCAGGGAACCCTTAAGGACAGTGGGTGCAAGGTGAGTCCTCACACAGATCATTGCATTAGCCATTTTCCTATCTGCCAGCCAGTCCTTCCAAATGTTATTTGTCTACTTCTCAAAACCAGGCTGTCAGACTCACTCATCCTTGGGGGACTGAGCAAATCCATTGAGCTCATTGGGGGGGAGCAATTCTGAAAATACAGAGTAGGTTTCTGATGCCTCTGTGAAATGTCATCCTTGCTCCACCCAACAGGGAGGGAGAACAAAGCTACACATTTTCTGCCATTCTTGTCCAGGGTTTCATATCAGTGAAGGCCAAAGGGAGATTAGGCAGCTACCCCCAGTCTGGCTGCCAGATACATCAATCCCCCTCCAGCAGCAGGACAACTGCAGAGTGTGAGCAAAGATTAGCCATCCAAAATATCCATCTAAAGCACTGCTTAACGTAATTTCTTCTTTCTTTCTCACCTAAGTAACTCTTTGATAAAAGGACAAGGTAATATCTTTATACTGCTTTGATTGCTAAATCAACTTCTAAGACCAAAGGCAAAGAAGAACCCCTTAGTGAAACTCTATTGTAACGGAAAAAAAATTCTTAAAATTCTGGCTCATGAAATTAACAAAGAATTATCTCCCTATCCCTTTTCAGGTTGGAGATATATATAATTTCCAAAAGTGAATTTTTGAAATGATCAATTTTTAAAATGATCAATTACAAAATATTTATTAAGCACTTACTGTGTGCTCAATAAAGCATTGCATTAAATGCTGGGGATACAAGCACACACAAAATGAAACAACTCTTACTCTCACGGACCTTCCATTGTAGCCTTTAAGTTCTTTCTCTAGGCTTCAGTTTCCTGATCTGTAAAATGAGGTTGTGTCTCATATAGCTTAAAATCTATGATGCTATGAAGCTAATGTCCAAACCCAAATCCTATGATAAATACCAATTTATTGTTTCAAGGTGTGTATAGGATGGACAAAGATTGTAGTCTAGTAAAGGAAACACTAATTTTTTCCCCTTAACGATAGATACAAAAGGGCAAGTTAGATTAGCAAAACCTAGTCGTGGTGATAAATCGTCTGAGTCAAAACGGACCTTAAAAGCCATCTAGCTGAACCAGGTCATTTTACAGATACTGTGGTCTGAAGAGATGAAATTTTTACTTTGATTCTTCAATAGATCTAGGATATAATCATTATAAATATTCCCTGTGGTGGTATGGATAGCCACCTTGCTATGCATTCTCATCCTATGTGATGAGATTTTACTTGTTATCTCATCAGTGCCCTGTGAACATTCCATTGTATAGTGGATCTCTCTGGCAGTTTGGAGATACTTAAGGACCCTCTGTTAAATGTTTCCAATTACATGTAAAAATATTTTTTAACATTCTTTTTTTTTTAAATTTGAGTTTCAAATTCTCTCCCTCTCTTCTTTCCACATTCATTGAGAAGGCAATTTGATATAGTTTATACATGTACATTCATGTAAAGCATACTTCCAATTTAGTTACACTGTGAAACAAAACACAGACAAAAAAACAACCCAAGAAAAATAAAGAAAATCATGCTGCACTCTGTATTCAGACCCCATTAGTACTTTCTTTGGAGGTAGATAGCATTTTTCACCATAGGTCCTTCGCAATTGTCTTAGATCATTGTATAGTTGAGTCACTCATCTTACAATATCACTGGTACTGTGTATAATGTTCTCCTGGTTCTGCTCACTTTACATTGCATCAGTCCATGTAAGTTCTTCTGAAATTATCTCACTCATCATTTCTTACAATACAATAGTACTCCATCATAATCATGTACCACAACTTGTTAAGCCATTCCCCAATTGATGTGTGCCCTCTTAATTTCCAATTCTTTGTCATCACAAAAAGAACTGCATAAATATTTTTTGTACAAATATGTTCTTTTCTTTTTTCCTTCCTTCCTTCCTTCCCTCTTTTTCTTTCTTTCTCAGACCTAGTAGTGGTATTGCTAGATTATTTATAGTCCCTTTGCACATAGTTCCAAATTGCTTTCCAGAGTTGTTGGATCAGTTCACAACTCCACCAACAGTGCATTAGTGTCCCAATTTCTAAGGACCCTTCCTCAAAATAATATTATAAATACATAAAATAAAGCATAAGGTTAAAAAAGGAAATCAATTACACTGAAGTACAGTTATTAAAATATAAGCTTTTAAAGTTCATACTCTCTAGATAAAGAACTTTTTTTGAGTCCCTTTAACATTATATGGATATGAGTCATTAAGTGAATTTGCCATTGCATAAGCCTCTTTGTGGCTTCCATACACCTCACAATTGCTCTTTGGGTCAATGGTGACATTTAATAAGAGTGAATATAAAAAAATTTGATCTTTGAGAGCCAATCTCCTGTTGAACAAGTGGATTTCAGTTTTTCCCTGCTCTTTTTCAGTGTCCTTAGGTGCCAAAAGAAACAGAAATGTGGACCTGCAAAGCCTCTGAGGGATACAGGTAAAGAGGGACTGGTGATCAAGTTCACATTGGAGTCCCTGGCAGGCAATTTTAAAGGATAGTTGCTGTGATGTGCAATGTTTCCTCTTTTTATTAAGAAAAAGATGAAGAACTATGGTAGAAGAAACGTTTATTCTGCTTGGTCTCAGAAGGCAGAACTGGGGAGCAGTGAGTATTATTCATAGGGAGCCAGGTTTCTGGGCAATGTCAGAAAATACTTCCTAATAATTAAAACTGTTTTCAACCTGTAATCCCAGGATGGAGATCAGTCTCCATGAGAAGATGCCCATGAAAGTGAGGGGCAGGACGCTGAAGATGAGGGTATGTGTGCTGAAAATTCCATGTTACCAGTAGTGGCTAGGTTCCATTACTTTAATTTCTGCTTTTATATTTTACATTCATTTTCAATGTAATAAATGTATATTTATATACTATATGCCAAGAGAATGTCTTTTGGAAGATATCCAGAAAAAGGAAATGAAAGGGAGATTCAAATAAGTAGAAGCATGCACCTCTCTCTCTCTCCCCATCTACCTCTCCAAGTTATTAATAGGAACTTCATAAATGTGTGCTTGCTCCTTCCTTTCTCTCTCCCTCCCTCCCTCCTTCCTTCCTTCCTTCCTTCCTTCCTTCCTTCCTTCCTTCCTTCCTTCCTTCCTTCCTTCCTTCCTTCCTTCCTTCCTTCCTTCCTTCCTTCCTTCTTTCTATTTTTATAGATGAGGAGACAGGCTAAGAGCTGGTAAATGTTTGCACTCAAGTACCTGACTTGAAACCCAGCACTCTATCCACCATGCCACCTTAGCTATCTACAACTAATCTCAAGGTGGAAATTATGAATCTGGGAAGATCAGAAAGAAAATCTCATGGAGGAACTTGCAACTGAACTATGCTTCTAAGGAAGCTAGGTGTCATAAAGAAGTAATGGATAGGGAGCAGCATGACAGAGTGCTTTCTCAGGAGAGAAAGAACCATGGTTCAAATCTTTGCTCAGCTGCTTCTTACCTGTATGCCTTTGGGCCATCATTTCTCTTCCTCAGGTCTATGTTTCTTGATCAGAAGGGGTTAGACTAAGTTAGAGAATCTTAGCCTATTTTTGTGTCAGAGACCCCCTTGGTAGTCTGGTGATACCTATTAACCCTTTCCTAGAGTAATGTTTTTAAATGCATAAAATACAAAGGATCATAATTTTCCCAATTATATGGAAAACAACTTCAAAAACATTTTTTAAAAGCAAATTCAAGTTCCCTGGGTTAAGGACCCCCGGACTAACATCCCTTCCTGCTCTAGATATGGGGTCCCTTCTGAATATGGCAGACCACTGGGGCAAAGACATAGAGGAGGGAGATGAAGGTACTTAGTAAACATTTGTTAAATTCACCTTTTTTCCTCTGACTTTTTGACTTTGAACGTAACACTACTCACCTCCAAACTGGCTCTTGGTGTTAGGGATTCATGGATTTTTCTATTCATAAAACTTTATAGAAATCAAATAATTAAATCAGAGTTGGAAGATATCTATCTCTTGATCATATAGTTTAACATCCTTATTTTACCAAAGAGGAAGTGATTTGCCCCATGTTACATATAGTAGAACTGAACCTAGAAACTAAATCTTTTCTGATTCTCAGCCCAGAGCTTATTGCCTTCTGTGATGATGGGATTCCACCCAACTCCAGTTTAAAGACCAATATTTAACAATTTCCTCATTGTGATTGTCACTAAGTGAAAATGAGGACGGCACACTGGAAAGACAGAGGCTCAAGACAATCTGCTGCTTGCCAAAAGGTCACTCAGCTAAGTCGGTGTTGGAACTCGGCTGGAAACGCCGATTTCAACTTACAGGCTGTGCTGCTTTCGCTGACTCATATTGATTGCCCTTTAAAGAGAATAAATGGTTTTCTAAAGGTTAAGTACCAACAGGTGTTTAAGATGTGAATACACAGAAAGAAAGGATGGAGGAAATCTGTTTTGAAAATGTTCTTTCTCCTAGTGTCCTCTGGTTAACAAATGAAGGGCATAAAAATGGCACTCAATTACTGAGCTTGACTTTCTATGAGCTTAGAACCTTGTATTTAATCGTGCTGAACAGGTGAGTTTACTGGCAGCAAGAATGATGAGGGAGAGAGGAGAGAGACAGAGACAAAGACACACAGAGAGACAGACACAGACAGAGAGAGACAGAAAGACAGAGACAGAGAAACAGAGAGTCAGAGAGAGAGAGAGAGAGAGAAGAGAGAGAGAGAGAGAGAGAGAGAGAGAGAGAGAGAGAGAGAGAGAGAGAGGAGACAGAGACAGAGACAGAGACAGAGACACAGAGACACAGAGACAGAGAGTAAGAAAAGAGAATCCTGGTCTCAGAGACAGAAAGTCTAAGTTCTAGTCCCGGATTGGCTACTTATTTCTTTTTGATCACTGAACAGATGTTTTCTCCTCTCTGGGCCTTAAATTTCTTATCAGTAAAATAAGTGGTTTGGACATGATGGCCTCTAAATTCCCTTCCTGAGCCTGTAAGCAGTCAGTAAATAAGGATTTATTAAGCACTTACTATAGGGAAATTATGTGGCTTAGTGGATAGAGTGTGGTCAGGAAGACCTAAGTTCAAATCTGGTCTTAGACAATTCCTAGCTATGTGACCCTAGGCCAGTCATTTAACCTTGTTTGTATCAGTTTCCTCATTTGAAAAAAATGAGCTAGAGAAGGAAATGGCAAATCACTCCAGTATCCTGGCCAAGAAAAAAAAAACCAAAACAGGTCATGAAGAGACAAGACTGACAAATGACTGAACAACAAAGCGCCTACTATGTGCTAAGTAAGCATCGTACTGAGCACTGTGGATACAAAGAAAGGCAAAAGATAGCCCCTGTCCTTGAGAAGTTCACAATCTAAAAGGGGATAGATGCAAGCTATATATAGGATAAAGGAAACCATTAACAGAGGGAAAACACTTGAATTAAGGGGGATTGGGAAAGGCTATCAAATAATGCTAGTACTTTGTAACCCTTTCTAACTTTTTCTTAGCTTAGGTGAGTGCTGCTGACACATTATCTCTCTCTCTGTCTCTGTCTCTCTCTTTGTCTCTCTCTTTCTCTCTCTCTTCCCTCCCTGTCTCTCTCTCTCTCTCTGTCTGTCTGTCTCTCTGTCTGTCTCCCCTCTCTCTCTGTTTTAATAACTCAAAACTGAATGGCATCAAGACTTTTGGGACACTTTGTATATATTCCTATTCTGCCCTTCTCCCCCTCACTCCCCACATTTCTTCTTCATATGGGCATTCAATGCTTTGAATTTTCCTCTGAGCCCTATTCTGGTTGGATCCCTAAATTTTGACATGTTATCTGTATTGTCATTACCTTTGATGTAATCTTTTATTTAAAATTTTCTTTCCTCTCTCCCTCAGTCAAATGTCATTTTAATTATCCATAGGAGCCCTCACCATTTATTACTGTATCATTATAGTCTGTAAGTATGACTTTCTAAACTTGCTTGTCATCTTTGTGAGCAAACACTTGTCTAAGTTCTATGGGCGTTTGAAATGAAGGTACACTATGTAATTCTAGATCTAGTTTATAAATAATCCCTTTAGCACTATAATTTCTTTTTATTTATCTTTTCTATTTAACAAATAATGATAACAGTATATAAACATTTTCTACCTATTTTTTTTCTTCCATGTCCATGAGGTTTTTCTTTGTGAATTTTGTTGTAGGATGATTAGGCAATATATATTTAGGATTGTTACACTTTATTTTGTAGAGAACCTTTTAGCATAATTACCAGTAGTTCTATGTGACATCAGGAAAGCCATTTACCTTCTCTGGCTAATTAAGCACTCCTCCCTTCCCCTCTCCCCAGCTTGGAAAGTATAGTTTCTTTTTCTTTAGCCATCACAAAGCACTTTCCAGGTATCTTTTGTGTAATAGAAAGCCATGGGATCTTGATTTAATCTGTTCTCTAAAATTAACTAACAGCCCAATGGAAAAGTCACTTTACCTCTGAACATCTCAGCTCCATCATCTGTATAAGGGTGGTAATAATATTTGCATTATGTCAAAGGACTGTTTTTTTAAAGCATTTACTATGTACCAAGTTCTGTGTTAAGTGCTGGGCATATAAAGTAAGGTGCCTATCCTGAAAGAGCTCATGTTCTAATGGGATAGACAACATGCGAAAAGAAATATACGCACAAGATATAGACAATGTAAATGAAAGATTAAAAATGGATTCAATCTCAAACTTCATCTCCTTTTGGGGTTGAGGATAGGAATAGTATTAAAGAACTATAGTTCTTTGGGTTTTTTTCCATTATTGTTCCAGAAAGGGTGTGTGTGTGTGTGTGTGTGTGTGTGTGTGTGTGTGTGTGTGTGTGTGTGTGTAGAATTTATTTATTTTTAAATAAATTCTAAATCAGATAGTCACAGATTGTTTTCAGGAAAACCCTTTTTAAATCTTAACTTTCTGTGGAAAAGTGAGTTATTTGTATTTCTTATGTTCCTTTCTAAATTGTATCTCTACAATAACAGGCACTCACCAGGTTTTATTTATTAGTGTATAGCACAACTCAATTCAGTGTCATTCAGTTTAATCCAACTCAAACAAACTCAATTAAAATCATATCAATTTAATTCAGTTCAGTACCTGCGTACCAGGCACTGTACCTTAGTACCTTCAATTAGGGATACAAGGACAAAAGAAAAGTCCTTGCCCTCAGGGAGCTCACATTGTTCTGGTAAGATACAATCTGAAGAGTCTGATTTTTCAATATGTCAATGGATCCGATCTCGTCTATATGGGTACACCCCCACCTTCATCCATACCTGCTCATCCTATCCATGGCCTCCCCTGAGTCTTCCACAGGCTGTGTAGCCAATTCCTCTGGTTCTCTTGATATTCTTTGGATACTAGTAGAGCACAGGGGCAGCTAGATGGTAGAGTGAATAGAGAGTATCCTGACTGAAGTCAGGAAGACACATCTTCCTGAGCTCAAATCTGGCCTGAGACACTTATTAGAGGTGTGACCCTGTTTGTCTCAGTGTCCTCATCTGTCAAATGAGCTGGAGAAGGAAATGGCCAACCACTCCATTATCTTTGCCAAGAGTGCCCCAAAAGGGGTCATGGAGAGTTGGACATGATTGAAATTGACTGGACAATAGCAACAAGAGGAGCACAGGGGCTATCCATCAGAGAATCCCCATCTCCATGTGACCAGCCCCATTTTCTTCTCTGGTCATTCATCCATCTTTCTTTGGACATCCTTTCTGCTGCTTCTATTGTGCAATCCTTGCTTTGTAAAGGGTTTGAGGTCTACTGGGTTCCAACATGTGCCCCTCCATTGTCCTAGAGGTGACCTTGTATTTTGATTCCTCAGAAACTCTTGGTCATCATGGCATCACAAGCAGAATAATGGGTTAGGCCTTTGCTTTAGGGAGAAGCTTGTCATAATTCAAAGCAATATACAGTTTCTTACAGGCACCCAAGTCCTTTCTTTTCCTGCTGTTTGGGAACATTAGCACAGATCAGACAAAGAGCTCTAGGAATATTTGAAGAAGGAATGAGTTCTGTAAGATGGAGTGAATCATGAAAGGCTTCATGGAGGAGGATATCAACACTGAATTTGGAAAGAGGGGTAGGATTCCAAAAGGGGGAGATAAGGAGGGAGAGAATTCCACAAAGAAATATAAAATCACTGATATGGAGCAGAAAAGAAGCCTAAAGCTGATGTAGTCCAACCCTACTTATTTTATAGATGGAGAAACCTAGGCCCTGGGAGAGAATATGACTAAAGCTTCTAAGATCCCTTTCAGGGACCTCAAAAGATATCTAGTCTGATCCCCTAATTTTACAGATGAAAGAGCTAAAGACTGGAGAAGGAACATGACATAAGATCCTAGAATCAGTCATTTCAAACTAGAAAGGACCCCAAAGGCCATATAGTAACTTTACAGATGAGGAAACTAAGGCCCAGAGAGGTTAGATAAATGACTAGTCCAGGGTCAAACAGGTAGCAAGTAATCAGAATTTGAATCCAGGTCTTTTGACTCCAGAGCTATATATACTCTGCCACACTATCTCCCAATGGCTCCTGCTACCTATTTATGGAATTGATTCTCTTTCTCTGTAAAATGTGATACTTGTACATGATGATCTCTGAGGTTCTTTCCAGTTGTACTTCTCTAAGCTTATGATTTGCCCTTTGAAATAGCTCAGAGCCAAATGTAATTCCTTAAAGCCCATGTAATAAATAAATGAAGTCACTCCAACTTCTCTAGACCTCAGTTTACTCATCTGTGAAATGAGAGGTTTGGAGAAGATGAACTCTGTTCCAACCACCAGGTGGCAATATCAAGCAAAGAAGAACGACTTGCTAGATAGTCACTGGGGAGGGAATAAGGAGGTGAAGCTTCTCCTTCTTCCTTCTCCTTTCATGGAAGTGTGACTTTTTCTCAGCTCTCTTGTTGAAGATGAAGCTGGAGTTTAGCTATGTCCACTCCATTCTACTTTCACATAGTGATGGCCAGGAGATTGACCATGAAAGCGAAATGATCCATACTTTGCTCCCTTGCAGCTTGGGTTTTCTTCTGGACTCTTTTTTCTCTCTCTAATGCACTATGGTCTATCCCCCAGCCAGTCTGCATGAGTGACATCCAAATTAGATTTATAAAATCTCAATACTTTCAATCCACTCCCTTTCTGCATTCCTGCCTCTATTTTCAATTGCATCACCAGCATTCAAGAAGAAGAACTGGCAAAGATTCAAACGGCCATCTGGATTTTAATATGGTGACACACAGATCCTGAGGAACACTTAAAACATCATCTGCAGGCATAGCAGTATTATAAGTGACCACAGTCTGCTCATACAAGACCAGAAAAAGTAAGTCAGAGAAGAATGGATGGTTTCCTCTCTGTCCATTTCTTCATTAGAGAATAGGTAAAGAAAGAATAAATGGGATAGGTAATTGGTAAAGGGAACTCATCCCCTAGGATACAGAGGAAGAAGCCTCCAAGGTGGTCCTTGGACCAATAACCTTATTCTGGAATAGAGAAGCTGGAAGTCATTGGGGCTCTGCTCCATCACTGGGTAACAAAAATGCCCGATGACACTCAATTCACAAAGACGGAGTTCAGTTTATAGGCTCAGGCTCTTCTGACTCCAACTGCTACTATTCTCCCCATTACCTAGAAAGATCAAAAAGTCTCTCCTCCCCTGAGTCTTGTTTGTTTGTTTTGGATTCTCCCCAACACAGCCCTCCTAATGTCAAGGTTCCCTGAGCTCAGTAGAAGCTTAGTGGATGGGACAGAAAAACATCAAAAAATCTTGATGTTAAAATAGAAAATTGTGACAGACTCTGATTTCAAGGAGCTCACATTCTCAATGTGAAAGCTCAAAGGAAAGGAATAGGAGAATTCATATATGAAATAGATGCCAAGGCTCAGGGGTCCTTGGAGTGCTATAGCAGGGCAGGTGGCAATGCCTGGGAAGCTGGAAGGCACAGTGGAAGGGTGGATGGTAAGGTTCAGTGGTCTCTAGAGTCTAATGGTAGGAATGGTCCTTCTTCATACCAAAGGATTATAGTTGGTGATTCCTTGTTCATTGATGGATTGAACTAATAGGAAGGGTAATCTTAGTGGGATCTGAGCAGGAGGTGTGGCTGGGCAATGAAAAATAGCTCCTGCTCTATGTAATTAGCTCTACCCTCTAAAGCTGAAATCTGGGTGGAAAGATCAGGCTGGAACATAGGGGGAAAGGTTCCCACTTTGGCCTCATCAGTTCAACCCTTTTTATTCCTCTCTATATCTCCTTAGACCATGGCTTCCCTTTACTCACCTTCTCAGCTTAGAGAGCCTTGTCTACTATTTTACTGAAAAAGTGAAGCCATTTTCTGAGAAGTCCTTCTTGTCCCCTCCTCATCATTTCACATCACTTAGATGTCTCCTGCTACTATCTTCTGCTTCATTCCTAGCTTACATGAAGAGATGGCCCTTTCTCTTGCCGAAGTAAAGCACTCTTCGTGTGTAAGTGATACCATTCTAGTTCATCTTTTCTAGACTCCCCCTCCATCATCCCAATTCTCTTACTTATCTTCAATATCTCCCTGTTCACTACTTCCCAAGTATGTTTTCCCCATCCTCAAAAGTATCCTCACTTGATCCATCCATCCCTTCTAGCTGTTACTCCATATCTCTCCTCCTTTTTGTGTTAAACTAAGCCCTTGAGAAGGCTGACTACCACCCGTGTCTCCACTTTCTTTCCTTCTACCCACTTCTTAACTTTCTACAGTTTGGCTTCTGATCTCATCATTAAACCCAAACTGCTTTCTCCAAAGGTACTAGTGATCTCTGCAGAAAGTACAGTGGCCTTTCTCAATGCTCATTCTCCTTGACCTCCCTGCAGCCTTTGACGCTATTAATCACTTTTCTTCTCTCTAGGTTTCCAAGGCACTGCTCTGTCTTGGTTGCTCCCCTTATTCTATGAGCACTCTTCAGTTTCCTTTGCTGGAGCTCCATCCAGCTGGTTCCTGCTAAGGATGAGCATCACTCAGGGATTGGACCTGGAGCCTCTTCTTGTCTCCTTCTATACTGTTTCGCTTCGTGTTCTCATTTGCTCCCATGGATTCAATTATAATTTCTATGTCAATGATTCTCAGATCGACTTATCCAACTCTAACACCTTCTTCTATTCAATAAACATTTATCAAGCACCTACTATGTTTCAGGTGCTGTGCTAAGATAACTTTCTGTCCTACATCTCTGCTTATTGGACATCTCAAACGGGATATCCCATAGACATCTTAAACTCTACATATATAAAATAAACTCATTATCTTTTCCCCTCAAAGCCTCCCCTCTTCCAAACTTCCTTATCACAACTGAGGATTGTACCCTAGGTATCATCACCTGTACCCATTCTCTTTCATCCTGACTCCTACACATTCAATCTGTTTCTAAGTCCTATAGATTTTAATATCACTAGCCCTTCTGGTAAATTCCCATTGCTCTCTCCTGAAACTTCTACCACCTTGTTGCAGGTGCTTATCACCTCATGCCTGGATTATTGCAATAACATATTGTTTGTGGCCCCTGTCTCTAGTCTCCCTACTAATTCCATCCTTCACTCACTTGCCCATTGATTTTTCCAAAGTATAGGTCTGATCATATCACCCCCTGTCCCATTCAATAAACATCAAAAGTTCCATGTTACCTCTAGTATCAAATATAAGATCCTCCATTTGGCATTTGAAGCCCTTCATGAGCTGGCCCCTTTCTACCTTTCCAGTCTTCTTATAACTTAATTATCCCTGTATGTTCTTCACATATGCCTTGTCCTCACTCTGTGCATCTTTCTTGACATGAGGCTTCTTCATGCCTGGAATTGTTTCTGTCCTCATTTCTACCTCCTGGCTTCCTTCAAATCCCAGAAAAAAATATCTCACCTTCCCTAGGAAGTCTTTGCACAGCCTCCCTATTAATTCTAGCATCTTCTCCTTGTTGATTATCTCAATTTATCCTAAATCTATCTTGTTTGAAGATAATTGTTTACATGTTGTCTCCCCTATTAGACTATGAGCTCCTCCAGATCAAGGACAGTCTTTTGTCTTTCTTTGTATCTCTAGCACTTAGCACAGTGTCTGCCACACAGCAGGCACTGTGTAAATGCTCACAGAATCAATAACAGATTGATCTTCCAGGGCTCAGTGTTTATTTGAGGAAGATCAAGAAGCTTGGGAATCCAAGTGTCTGTCCTACAGATAGCACCATCATGGGAACTACCCCATCCCCAAACGCCATGCCTTTTGCTTTTCCGTGTCCAAGCCTTTTTTCTCTTTGAGTTCCCAAAAATATGCTACCCTGTATTAATTTGTTTTCATTTAGTACATATTTATTTAGCTACAAATTATCTACCCTAAAAGAATGTAAGCATCTTGAGAGCAGACATTGTCTTATTTTTTTTTTTTTTGGCTTTGTAACTCCAGTACCTGGCATAAAGCAGGCATTTTAAAAATACTCATTAATTAATCATTGATTTTGCCTCAAAATCAATGATCCTACAACCCTGAAAGTCACAGATGCCCACTCCAGAGTCATGGACAAGTCCTGCCTTTTCTTCACCACATCCTTCTTCCCATTCCAGGCTCTATTTCCTTCTATAAGGCCTGATTTTGATCAAATTTCATTTTTCCAATTGACCTCTCATCAGGGATGAACCCATTTGAGTTTGTGCCTGATGAATCAGTGCATCTGTTGGAAACAACAGGTAAGGCCCACACCTTCAAGGATACAGGGACAAATGAGCACAAAGTATGCACTTCTAAAGTTGCAGTCAGAAGTCAGAGTCCCCCTCCCCCAGTTTGTTATTCCCCTCTCTTCATTCCCGGCAGCCCCACATTCAGGCAGAGGTGCCTGGCGGCCAGCACCGAGTGGTAATTTATCATCTTTCTTGGCAGGCTTCCTACTCCATCCTGCACCTGCCTCCTTGAAAGAAAACAAGACATCAGATATTTATTCAGATAATGGAGAAACTGATCAGTCCAGGAGCTGCACAATGCTGAGTTACCCAGGATAAAAGGGGCAACTTTTTATGCATTGTTCTTGACATATGCATCCCTTCCCTGAAGATTTATGACACCCAAGATGAGAAGCATTGTTAATAGAATCAGACCTCTCACAGCCTCATGGCAAAGATTAAACTTATTATCAATAGGCTTCTAGAGGTGGAGTCAACTGGTGAGTTTCATAAATCCTTTGATATCTGCACACTTTCTGTCAATGGGGGCAGGAGAAGATGGGATCAATACCAGTGCCTTAGCTTTCTTAACCTGTTATGTCATGAACTGTTTTTTTGAACTCAGGAGTTGTAGACAATTGGCCAAATAAGTTCATTACAATCCCAGGAAAAATGAGTAACAGGCTAGATGTGATTTACTAGTGTACTCTGGAGTCAGAGGGAATGGGATTAAAATTCCACCACCAAAGTGAATGTCTGAAGTATCTTGGGAAAATTACTTAATCTCTCTGGGCCTCAGTTTCCTCCTTTGTAAAATGAGAAAATTGGACCAGATGACCTCTGAAGTCCTTCCCAGCCTATGTGATTTTATGAAAGGTGGTTAAGGAACAATAGTATTCCATGACAATCATATACCACAACTCGTTCAACCATTCTTCAATTGATGGGTATTCCATTAATTTTCAATTCTTTGCCATCACAAAAAAGAGCTGATATTAATATTTTTGTACACATAGGTCCTTTCCTTTCCTTTTCTTTAAATCTCTTTAGGATAAAGACCTAGTAGTGATATTGCTGGGTCAAAGAGAATATACCATTTTTATTCCTTTGGGCATAGGTCCAAGTTACTCTCTAGGGTGGTTGGATCAGTTCACAACTCCACCATCAGTGTGTTAGTGTCCCTATTCTTCTTTATTTCCTCCAACATTTGCAATTTTCCTTTTTTGTTGTATTAGGCAATCTGATAGGTGTAAAACTTCAGAGTTGTTTTACTTTGCATTTCTCTAATCAGCAGTGATTTAGAACATTTTTCTATGACTGTAGATAGCTTTGATTTCTTCTGAATACTGCCTGTTCATATCCTTTTTACCATTTTACCATTTAGAAATGCCTTGTATTTTTTATAAGTTTGCCTTTATCAGAGATACTTGCTTAATTTTTCTCCAAGTTTCTTGTTTCTGTTCTACTCTAGGCTGCATTGTTTTTGTTTGTGCAAATCCTTTTAAATTTACTGTAATTAAAATTATTTATTTTATATCCCATATAGCCAAAGTACAAGTGAAACTTAGAGAAATGCAAGATTCTTGACTCAGCAAGAAGAAAGATGAGATTCAATTCTACACTGACAGCCATAATCCTAAGCACTTTTATGATGGCCTGAAGACTATTTATAGGCTAAAGACTTCTCATGCATTTTAACTACTCATCACTGATGGAGCCACACTAATCAATGATCCTGGAGAGATGAGCTAAACACTTCCATAGTGTTCTTAACCAACCATTACCAACCAATGCTGAAGCCACTAATCATATGCCTCAGGTTGTAATCAGTTCCTCTCTAGCTGAACCTTGAACAGAAGCAGAGACACTGAATGGTCCTTCTCATGAGGCAAAACACCTGGTGCCGATTCCATCCCAGCAGAGGTCTAAAGGCATGAGGTCCATTGCTTATATAGAAGTTGACTGAAATCTTCCAAAATATATGGAAAAGGAAGTCATCCACCAGGAGTGTAAGGATGCCTCCATTGTCTCTAAAAAGGAAAAGGAAATAGGCTGTCTTGTGACAATCAAAGAGGTATCTGTCTCCTAGTCACTGTTGGTACAGTTATTGCCAGAGTACTCCTTAATTAGCTGATCAATCATCTGGAAGCTAGTCACCCGACTGACAGGCAATGTAGTTATACAAAGGAGCATGGAACAGTCAACATAGTGTTTGCTGCCCAGTAACTCCAGGAGAAATGCCAGGAGCCAAACAGATGTTTGTGAACCTGAGCAAGGCCCTTGATACTGTCAGTGGTGAGGGCCTGTGGAAGACCATGTTGAAATTGAGTTTCCTGGAGAAGTCATCAGTATTGTTTGCCAGTTTCATGGTGGTATGCTTGCACACACCCTGGATGAAGGAGTATGCTCTCACGCTTTCCCAGTCACCAACACAATGAAGCAAGGTTGTGTGCTTATTCCCACACTCTTCAGCATGATGTTTTCAGACACTTTCAGCAAAGACAAAAGCCATATCAAGATCAGCTTATGTACTGATGGTAAACTATTTAACTTGAAAAGGCTCCAAGCTAAGACCAAAGTGGAGGGGGAGCTGGCACACAGCTTTTTGTTCACAGATGATCGTATACTCAATTCAGCGTCTGCAACTGAAATGCAACAGTGGATGGATTGATTCTTGCCACCTGTGCTAATTTTGACCTGGCAATCAACACCAAGAAAACAGAGGTTCTCCACCAGCCAGCACCATCCCATCCACACATGGAACCATTGGTCATAGTAAATGGAGAAAGTTTCAATGCTGTGAATAAGTTCACTTACCCTGGCAATATACTTTCCAGGAATGGACATGTAGATGATGAGGTTGGCACATGCATAGTGTCATAGCTCAGCGTTTGGGAGGCTCCAGAAAAGGTGTGAAAGAGAAGAGAACTCAGGCTGCATGCCAAGCTGAAGTTCTACAGAGCTGTCATGCTGACTCCTCTGTTATATGTCTGTGAAACCTGGACCTCTATCAGCATGATGCCAGAAAATCGAACCATTTCCATTTGAATTATCTCAGGAAGATCCCGAAGATTACCCAGCAAGATATCATACCAGCCACTGAGGTCCTCTAGAGCTGCACTGCCAAGCATTCAAACTCTACTTCAGAGGGCACAGCTCCAGTGGGCTGGCCACCTAGTTTGAATGCCAAATGTATGCTTACGTCAAAGACTATTTTACAGAGAACTCTCACAAGGTAAGCACTCCAAGGTGGTCAGAAGTTGTGGCATAAGGATACCCTCAAGGTCTCTCTGAAGAACCTTAACATTGGTGATGAGACATGAGAAGCACTGGCTCAGAACCATCCAACATGGTGTGCCCACATCAAAGAAGGTGCTGTACTCCACAAACAAAACAGAATTGTAGATGCACAAAAGATATGTGTTATGTACAAATCTGGACCTCTTCCATTCTAACTGTTCTAACAGACCACTTGTGCTTGATCTTTGGTAGTGCCTTCTCATCTCATAATGGACTGATGAGTCACAGCTGAACACACCCTACCCTGACTCCAATATTGTGATGTCATCGCCCTTCTTCAAAAATGAAAGACAAACAAGGAATTGCTCAGAGAACTTGACCTGATAGAGAAAGCTTCACTATTTGAGCCAAGAGTCCTGATTATACCATTTTGTATTGATGGTGAGTGTGTACATGTGTACACACACACACACATGTGTATATATACATTTTGTGTATATATATTTACACATATATTTCAAATGAACCATTGTCTAGCCATGTCTCTTCCAACTTGTTATTATGAAATTGACATTTTGCACTTGAATATATGACTTTATATTTATTCTTATTGAATTTCATTTTAATGCTTAATGCTCTAGCCTTTCAAGAACTTTCTTTTGCATTTCAACTTTATCATCCCAGCTCCCAGCTCCAGGCATTTGCTCTGGCTGTCCTCCACATCTGGCTCACTCTCATTCCTCCTCTCTGCCTACTGACTTTTCTCCTGGCTTTTCTCAAGACCAGATTAAAACCCTATCTTCCACTGGAAACCTTTCTCAACCATTCTTAATTCTAGTAACTTCCCTCCAGTGATTAATTCTGATTTATCCTGCATATGGCTTATTGGTACACATTTGCTTCTTGTCTCCCTCATTAGATTGGGAGCTCCTAGAGGACAGGGACTTTGGCATCTTTTTGTATTCCCAGAGTACTTAGCACAGTGCCTGGCACATAGTAGGTACTTAATAAATGTCGATTGCTTATCTGTTTGGTCCGGTGTTAGCGATTTATCTCAGCTTTGTGATATCTGTACTTTTGACAAACATGGCACTTATGCCTTTTTAAAAAAAATTAATTTATGGAATAAAATAAGTATTTCCATAATATAGTACAATAAAAAGATGATTGCACATGAATCTGCAAATCTACTATGCACAACTTGTTATTCCTTTCAAATATACAACAAAATTAGCATGTAAATTTCTTTTATTCTTTCCTCCCCAAGCCCTAGAGATGGTTACTATAAGACACACATAGTATACACACATATGTATGTAAATTTATTCTATACATACTTCTATTTATCAATTCTTTCTCTGGATGCAGATATCGACTTTCTTCATATGTCCTTTATAGTTAATTTGGGTATTTGTAATAGTCACATAACTTCTCTGCTCAAAGTTGTTCTTAAAATAATATTGTTGTTAGTATATACAGTGTCCTCTTGGTCCTGCTCTTTATTCTTCATTATTTCATGCAAGTCTTTTCGTGTTTTTATAAGATCATTGAGCTCATCCTTTCTTATAACACAATAGTATTCCATCACAATCACACACCACAACTTGTTCAGCCATTGATCGGCATCCCTGCAATTTTCAGTTGTTTGCCACCACCAAGAGAGCTGCTATAAACGTTTTAGAACATTTAGGTTCTTTTCCTTTTCCCCTAATCATCTTTGGAAATAGACCAAGTAGTGGATTGCTGGGTCAAAGAGTATAGGCAATTTAATAACTTTTTGGGTATAATTCCAGATTGCTCTCCAAAATGGTTTTTTCAGAGTCATTGATCATTTACTCACCTTTTCAGTGAATGGAGGAGGGTATGGAAGGAGGAAGAGAATTTGCAACTCAAAATTTAAAAAAGAAAAGAATGTTGAAAATAAACAAACAATAAAATCAAAGTCATTGACCAAAGTGTTCAAAAGCTTAGAGCTGTGTCCAGATCCTTGTGACAATCTGCTAGACAGATGCTCAATCTCCTTTTCAATGAAGATCTCATACTTTTAACGACTGTTTTCCATCCATGAGGTATAACCTCTCTGGGACTCACTTTCCTCATGTGTAAGGAAAATGAGGAGTGTGGAGTAGATTATTTCTATGAGATGCAGCAAAAGGTAGGATTTTGAAGTGAGAGGATCTGGGTTTTAATCCCACCTTTATAATTTACTGACTTATGACCTTGAGTGAGCGTAGCTTCATCTCTCTGGACCTCAGTTCCATCTCCTGTTAAATGAGGAGGTTGGAGCACATGACCTCTAAGGTCCCTTCTACCTTTAAATCTATGATCATCTGATTCCTCCCAGCTCTAACGTGTTCCTATGATCCATAAAGGAGATGGAAAAACTGCTTTGCTAAGTTATTATTTTAGACCATTTATTCTCATTGCTTGATCTCACTTTGATTTTTCTTGTACTTTCTTGAGAACCTGGGAAACATTGAATGAATATACATATATCTAACTTAACTGTAGAGGGAACAAAAAAAGTTGCAGAAGGAGCAGGACCAAGCAAAGGCATGACCCAATAGGAATATTGCCTCCCAAATTTCTATGCTTACACAATGTGAATGGTAACCAACAGCTGGACAGAAAGGGGCTGGACCATATGCCTCATGACATTCACAGATTTTAAAAATACACAGAGCTTTTGTATGGCTTCTCAGCCAGTTACAGAATTTTCTGAATTTAACACTGTTTTCGTTTCATTTCACAAACATGAATTAAGCAAGTGCAAGAGACTGGGTTAGGCTCTGGGGATACAGAGATAGAGCAGGCCCAACTTTCAGGGAGCTTACAGTCTTAGTGGGGAGGGAGACAGATGTATAAATAATTATGATAGGAGGAGCTTGGAGAAGGAGAAGACAGCAGGGGAGGGAAAGGAAGAAAGGAAGGAGAGGGGGGAAAGGAGGAGGCAAAGGGAGACAGAAAGAAGGACGGGAAGAGAAACCAAGGGAGAGAAAGAATGAAGCAGAAAGAACAGAAAGTGATTTACTATATCGCTCAGAAAATTGACCATATTGTTTAAATCCAACCCTATGTGATTGAAGGTGATCTGAACCCAGAATGTCATGTGACCCTGGGAACTCACCACGAATACTAGAGATGGCTACAAGATATTTGGGTTCCCCTAGGTCCTGGGGGAAAGCATTCTTGTTTTGCATTAGCACACTCAGGATTTGTGATGTGCCCACCCAAACTTGAGTTTTGACTCCACCCAAATTTTATTGAGTATTTACAGTTACTCATATCTCTCTCAATCTACCTTGCTTTCAAGTTACCCTCTGGGCAATTTCGCTTAACTGTGTAAATGTGGTTCTTAATGTGGGCACCCTTGTCTAAATCTTATATGATGTAAACCTTCCAGAGCCTGGATGGGAGGAAGCCACATCTTCTTTCTGTCTTGCTCTGCTCTCCCAAATGACCTAATACATTTCTTTCTAAAATACCTCAGATTTTGTTCTCATGAATAGCTAAGAAAGCAAAGAAGATTGAGACAGAATAGAGGTAAGAAAGAGGAGAGGGAAGGGAAGAAGGACTGGAAAAGAGAGGAAGTGAGGGAGACAAAAATGGAGAAAGGCTCAGCAGAGGGAGAGGGGAAAGAAAAGCTGGAAAGGGAAAGGGGAAGGAGAAGATTAAGAATCCAAGAAATGTCCAGGTAACTTGCTATGAGAATTTGGAGGAGATAGATCATTTTTTTACCCCAGGGAGGAGGAGAGCATATATGACATTGTCCTTTTTATTATGACTCACCTGGCACTTAATAGGCACTTGATAAATGTGAATTTATTGTTTCCTCATACAGACCTAATTAGTGTGTATTTTATTTGTCTGATTCTGCCCTTTCCCCTTATTTGCATTATGGTATAAAGTTCCCTCCCTCCCCTAGACTTCTTTGTATTAGTTGGTCTGGATTGTGCCCTAAGCATAATATTTAAATACAGAAAAAGATTTGTGATTTACAGCATGGTTAATTCTCAGTATGGCAACTCTCTCCACCAAAACCAACTGAAATTTACTGCTTGAGAAAAAGGGAAGTCAAGCCATTAGCTCAGGGTCAATCCATTGGTTAAGTTTGCTGGGCAGGATTTGAAGCCAGACCAACTTTCTCCTCTCTAACTCTATCCACTACTGTAATACAGACCCTAGATTCCTGAGTGGTAAGAGTTCACCCTATCTAATCTGGCCCCAGACAGAAAGAACTTGAGGAGGGCCATGATCAAATTAAGATACTCATTCCTGGAAAGGACCTATCATACACTTAAGCTGTGATTACATTCACCATCTAGCTGACAAAACCAAAACACCTCTTCCTGGCAACTATGTCCTAGATGTATCTTTTCTCTCTAGTAATCAATAAACATTTATTAAGCTAGTACTCCATGTATGGAATTATGTTAAATACTGGGGATATAAAAACAAAAAAGACAGTTCCTGTCCTAAGGGGTTTACAGTCTAAAGGGCAAAGCCAACATGCAAAAGGAAGCCAACAAGAGTGGGCAGAGAGATGGTATTGGGTGGGGAAGGAAAGCATATGAAAGAAATTCAAAGCAGTGTAGACTCATGGGAAATGAATTGAATGCTGGCTTAGGTATCCTCCTTAAATGGAGGTTTTGGAAGGATCTCTGTACTCCACTCCATTCCACTCAAACAAAGGCAGATAGTACTGTTGAGGTGTGAGTTCAAGGATAGATGTGATCTTATAGGATGAGGAGGTTCTTTGGGGCAGGAAGAGAAAATCAAAAGGACTTCAACTGTAAGAAATGAATGTCTAAGCTCCCCAATGCTTAGCCTTGCCTGGCATATAGGGAGTGCTGAATGTTGTTCAGTTGTGTCCAACAGGAGTGGTTTGCCATTTCCTTCTCCAGCTCATTTTATAGATGAGAAAACTGAGGCAAACAGGGTTAAGTGATTTGCCCAGGGTCACCCCACTAGCAAGTGTAGGAGGCTTGATTTGAACCCAGGAAGATAAGTCTTCCCGAGTCCCAGACTGGCACTCTATGCACTATGGTACCACCTAGCTGCCAAATAAATACTTTTAAATTAATAATAGATTCATTCATTCACTGACTTTCACTTTTCATTTTATGAATTTCATCCATTCATTCATGTCTTCCCATATCACTAATACCTAACAGGTGCTTAATAAATGTTCATTGAAAAATGACTAATATAGAAATATTTTACATGATTGCACATGTATAAACTATATTGGATTGTTTACTGCCTCCGGGAGGGAAGAGAAGAGGGAGTGATAAAATTTAGAATTCAAAACTTAAAAAAATGTTCAAAATTGTTTTAGCATGTAATTGGTGGAAAATAAAATATTATATTAAAAATGTCTGTTGAATAATTTTAATCTCTTACAAATAACATGTGCTTAAAGTTGGAATGGATAAAGGATCCACCTCACACTCTACCTGGCATTTATTTTGTGTGTATTCTGTATATTACTTGTAAATCTGTATATCATGTCCCCATAAAATATAAGTTCTTTTAGGTAAGACATTTTCCTATGTGTGTCCAACACCTAGAATAATATCTGGCACAGAGTAAGCAATTATTAATACATTTTCTCATTCATTCATTCATCCATTAAATCATTTAATAAACATTTATTAAGAATCTACTCAGTTCTAAGTCCTGAAGAAATATAGAAAGGTAAAAGACAGTCTTTGCCCTCAAGGAACTTAGAGTCTAATGGATGAAGACAGGTCTGTACAAACAAGACATGGATTTAAAAGATAAATCGAAGATAAGGCACTAGAATTAAGGAGGATTGGCAAAGACTTCTTGCAGATGGCAGGATTTGACCTGGGCCATGGAGGAAGCCATGAGGTAGAGATGAAGAGGGAGCTTCAAAGGCATGAGAGACAGCCAGAGAAAATGCTGGGAGGTGGGCAATGGAGTGTCTCATCTAAGGAACAGCTGAGATGCCAATGTCGCTGGATCCCAGAGTATAAGGGGTAGGGGCTGACTATCCATTTGTTTATTTGGCAATTGTTTTACTTCCATCTTTGCATCTTTAGCTCCTAATATAGTCTCTGGGACGCATTAGGTACTTAATAAATGCTTGTTGATTGGCTAATAAATGCTTATTTATTGGCAGGAACGATAAATTTCTGGCCAGGGCCTAGACTTTCTATTTCCACCGCTATGATTAGTGCAGTCTGGGGCCAAGAGCAGATCACACTGCAAGGATGGATGATCCGTCCTAGCTAAAGGCTGTGTCTGTCCCAAATCTGGTGAAAATGAACATCTGAGATAACTTTGATCAGTCGAGATGACGGCATTACCATCAGGGGAAGAACTGCAGGGGGAAAGTATCTCCAAAGTCCAACAAGTAGCCCGAGGGAGTTTGTAAGTTGGAGGGGAGAGGGATGGGGGAAGGCGGGGAGAGAAAGGATGAATATGTTCTGGCCTCCAGCTGCCTCCTGCCAGCTGTCTCCTCCCCTGGCAGCTGGAAGGAGCTGGAGAACCAAAGCACAGCGCCTGGGGCGATCACCCTGCCTCGCTCTACCCCATGGATAGCCCGCTGTATTTTCTTATTATTCCCATAGTGACTAATAGGGTTCTAGGAAAGCAAGAGACTCCTGATAAATATTTATTGATTCAAATGGAATGTAGTGATACACAGGCCCACGGTCAAGGGGGTTTATGCACAATAGCTTTGAATCTGAGTGGAAACAATGGAAAACATTTGAAGTGGTTGTTGTTGTTGGCGGTGGTGATGGTGTGTGTGTGTGTGTGTGTGTGTGTGTGTTAAACCATCTCTTGAAAAGTTTCAGAAATTTGGAAGTTAAAAAGTCAAGTCAAACCTTAATGCACAATGTAGATGTCAGTTATTATGCTTTTTTTGGGAGGGAGATTCTTTTACAGCACAAACTCGTTTAACTCAAAGAAAGGCAATCCTTTCTTTGGAGGCTGCGTGATTCAATGGAAAGAACAGTGACTTCAGAGCTAAAGCATGTGAGTTCAGATTCCACCTCTTAACACTTCTGTAACCTTGTGCAAAGTCATTTCATCTCCCCGGGCCTCAGTTTCCTCATCTGTAAAATAAGACACAAAGGCTAGATGCCAGCTCCAGAGCCATGAATTATAAAATTACACTGTAGCCTTTTGTTCCATGACAAGAGTGTTGTGAAGATATTGCAGCTAAAGAAGGTTCCCGGAATTTCCTGACATTCAGAGAATCCCAAGACCAGAGTTCAATAAAAATAAAAATGTTCTACAAGTGGTCAGCTAGCCTTTATCTGAAGACATTCAGTGAGATCAAAGGAGATGATGTTTGTAAAACACTGAGCACAGGGCCTGGCACATAGTAGGTGTTAAATGGCAAGTAGTAGCTGTTAAATAAATATTTATTTCCTTCCCTTTTAATGATGAAACTGAGTCAGCCCATTTTACTTTTGGACAGATCCGATTATTAGGAAGCCCTCCTGATTTCCAGTCTCAGTTTTCCTCCTTGTAACTTCCACCACCTGCTTTGGGTTTCGTCGCCTGGAACAAGCCTGATGCCTCTTCAGTATGATGGCCTTTCTGATATTTGAAGGTAGCATTCTCCTAAGTCTTTTCTATTCCAGGCTAAACACTGTCTCCTGAATCTCATAGGGTATGAAATTAAGACTGCTCAGCATCCCGATAGCTCTCCTTTGGAACTCTCCATCTTGTCAATGCCTTTTCTAAAACAAGTCATACAGAAGTAAATACAATAATCCAGAAGTGGTGACCAGTTATAATGCATATCTCACTTTCTTCTTCCAAGAAACCACTCCTCTTTTAATATCTAAGACTGTATTAGCTTTTTAAAAAAAATAAAGAATTTTGGCCCTAGTATAGCAAATCATTGACTTTTCTTGAGCTTTCAGCCCACTAAAGCAAACCAACCAATCAAGCAATAAACATTTATTAAGGCGCTTACTATGTGCCGGGTACTGGGCTAAGTGATTAAGATACAAGAAGTGGCAAAAAGCAAGCCTTGCCTTCCAGGAGATTATAATCTAATGGATTTTTTTCCCCAAACTACTAACTAGCCATGCCTCTCTTCTATTTCACTTTCAAAGCTGATTTTTTGAACCCAACTGTAACACTTTGCATTTCCTCCTAATTAAATTTGATCCTATTTGATTTAACCTTCTGAGGTATTTATGAATCCTGAGTCTGTTCCCAAACATATCTATCTCTTCTAGCTTTGCTTCTTCTTCACATATGATAAGGATTCCATTTGTTCTTTAATCTAAGTCATTGATCAAAAATGCTCTTTCTCCTAAGATCAATTTATAGACCAATAACTATTTGTAACCCTGACGCGAAAGGACAGGAGGTTAACCTGCAATGCTTTATCCTGGATGAACCTAGGCTAACTCCTGGTGAATTCTGCTTGTCATGGAATGTTCTAGGTGGTCAGTAACCTTCTCTTTAATAATAAGTTCTAGAACTGGACCAAGGCTGCTTTCAGTGAATCTGCAAAGGGTAAATTTGCATTCCACTTCCTTCAACTACCAAGAATGGTTCTTTGATCTTTGATCCACCTGGGCCCTACAAGGTTACCTTCAAAGAATTATGGCAAGAAAGTGACTCGTCCCAGACCTATTTCTACATGAACTTCATCCAACGAGATGAGAAGAATGAGATGATAACAACAACGGTATTAATGATATTGTTATCAGTACTAATAATATTGACGAGGATGATGATAATTTTCATTTACACTTTATCTTATGATTACGAAACTTTTTCTCCCCACCATTTCCTGTGCACCTCAGAGGAGTCCAGTGAAATAGAAAGCACAAGGATCATTACAGAGGAGAAGAAGAGTAAGATGACTTTCTTAAGGTCACACAGCATGTAAATATCAATATAGAGATTGTAACCCAGGTCTTTTCATTCTAAATCCAATGTCTTGACTGGGGTCTTTGATTTTGTTTAGTTGCTTTTAGTCATGTCTGACTATCCATGATCCCATTTGAAGTTTTCTTGGGAAAGATACTGGAGTGGTTTGCCTTTCCTTCTCTGGTTCATCTTACAGATGAGGAAACTGAGGCAGGCAAGATTAAGGGACTTACCCAGGGTCATACAGCTAGTGTCTGAGGCCAGATTTGAACTCAGGAAGATGAGTCTTCCTGAATCCCAGGTCTGGCACTCTATCCACTGCACTACCTAGCAGCCCTTTGTCCAGTGTCTAAAACAAAATAATACTAATTAAAAATTATATAGCACTATGTGCTTGTGTGTTGAGTGCTCTACAATTATTATCTCATTTAGTCAAGAACCCTTATTATCATCTCAATTTTACAAATGAGGAAAGTGAGGTAAACAGAGGTCAGGTTCCTTGCCCAGGGGTCACACAGCCAGGAAGTATCTAAGATTGGATTTGAAGCTAGGTCTTGTTGATTCCAGCACCAGTGCTATCTACTTTACCTAGCAGCACATGGTATGTGCTCAACAAATACTTGTGAAATTTAATACAATTTCTACAGCTACTGAAGTGAGACTTAGGGTGACACTTAGAAAAGTAGAATCATAGCATTTTAAAGTGAGAAGGGACTTTTGAGATGTTGCCTCGGTTTCCTCATCTGTAAAATGAGCTGGAGAAGGATATGGCAAACCACTTTAATATCTTTGCCAAGAAAACCCCATATGCAGTCATGGAGAGGCAGACACAACTGAAACAACTGAAAACACAAACACACACACACACATCATCCTACATATTTCAGCTCAGTGGCACAACAGAGAGAGTTCTGGACTTGGAGTCATGAAGACCTGAATTTAAATTCTACATTCACCTACTTATTAGTTGTGTGACCCTGGGCAAGTCTTAACTTAACCTAACTCTGTTTGCCTCAGTTTCTTCATCTGTAAAATTAATATAATAATAGAACCTACTTCTCCAAGTTGCTGTGAGAATGATATGGCAATACTTGCTAGGGTGGCTAGGTGGTACAGTGGATAGAACTGTGTAATCCTGGGCAAGTCATTTAACTCTATTTGCCTCATTTTTCCTCATTTGTAAAATGAACTGGAGTGGCAAACGGCAAACCACTCTGGTATCTCTGCCAAGAAAACCCTAAATGGGATCACAGAACAACTGTGTTGTCCCCCATTAGAATGTGAGTTTCCTTTTGGGGGGGCGAGGCAATTGGGGTTAACTGACTTGTCCAAGGTCACATAGCTACTATGTATCTGAATCCACATTTGAACTCAGGTCCTCCTGAATCCAAACCTGGTGCACTATGGTGCCACTTAGCTGCTCCAGAATGTGAGTTCCTTGAGGGCAAGGGTAATCTTGCTTTTCTATTTGTGTTAGTAAGCATCTAATAAATTCCTCTCTGTTCATTTATTCATTCACTCATTCATTCATTCCTTCATTCATTCATTCTTTCATTCAGTGCCTCGAGCACTGATTTGTCTAGTATCACAAATCCTGAACTTTTAGGACCTGAACTTCGGTCAGTCATAGGATTAGAAATTTAGAGCTAAAAGGACCTTAGAGATCATGGAGTCCAAACCTTCATTTGACAGATCTTTATACTGAGCTGCAGAAAAATTACAAGACTTGCCCAGGATCACACAATATGTATCACAGGTGGAATCTGAATCCAGGTATTCCTGGTTCTGAGGTCAATCCTCTAGCCACTATACCAGCTGTCTCTAAAACAACAGTACAGCCCACATGACCTAGAGCCACTGGTTGCTTTGATAAAAAGCACTTTTTAGTAAACAAGACTCAGTGTTTTAAATAAAGTGTCTTATTCTAATACAAAGAAATATACAGGTGACCAGAAAGCTCTCCTGGAAAGCTTCTATTGTACACATGATAAAAAATGGGGTGGGGGATGAGGGCTGGAGAAGGTTCACTTTGCTGCAGCTATACTAAATTGCTAATGTCCCATTCACAGAACTGCTCATGCAGCAAGACGTGAAGATGCCCTTTTTAATCATCTCACCAGAAATTTAATATATTTCCATTTGCTGGGCACCTTGACTTGCTCAGCAACAAAATCCTCTGAGATCTGGATCCTTGCTGATTTTGATGCCACAGAGCCAAGCCACTAATGCACCGTTGCTTTGCTCTGGGGCATCAAAATCAGCAAGGATTCAGATCTCAGAGGATTTCTGTTGTCATTATGGAAATTAGGGTATTGTACCTCCTAAAAGTCAAATACAAGGAAACCCAAGAAATTAAACATTTACAAAAGAAACCATGGATGAAAACATCCAGGAGGTTCATTGGCTAAATAACATTTTCTCCCTATTGAATCTCAGGAGTAGCTAGGAAATGGGAATCAGGTAATTAATTAGATGTTAGCATACACATCTTGTGTATGCTGTGAGCTTGCAAGGATTTTTCTGGAGCCCAATTTATAGGAAATCTTCAATTACATAGTAACACTTTGGCTCTGATGTCATAGACACATACAGCATAGGGTCCCAGAAATTCGAGGAGCATAGAACATTCTTTCACAAGAATGGATGGAGGGATAGTTCTTGACCAAACAAGGAACAGAGATGACTTTATAAATAAAATGGTCAATTCTGATTATTAAAATTAAAAAGTTTTTGCATAAACAAAATCAATGCCATTAGAATTAGAAGAAAACTAATCAACTGGAAAAATTTTTTTGTTGCCAGTTTCTCTGTTTTCAAAAGAAGAAATGCAAGATTTCAACAAACATGAAAACTGCACCAAATCACTTCATACAAAGAAGAAGCGAAATTTTCACTTTGCTAGATCATATGATGAACCCTAGAGATTCAACTAAAATTAATTAAAATAATGCCAATAAAATAGGTTGTAAAATAACTCCTCTACCCCCAAATCTTCAGCCTTTCTGTATATGACCAACAAAACCCAGCAGAAAGAAATAGAACAGAAATTCCACTCAAAATAAGTAGAGGATGCCTGTCCAAAATTAAGATAAATGCAAATTAAAATAACTCTGTGATTTTACTTCACATTCGTTGGCTTGGTAACGATGGCTCAAACAGACAAAATAAAAAGTTTTGAAAGGCTTGCAAAGACAGATGTCACAATGTATGACTTCAGCCCCTAGAGGGTGCAGTGAATGGAATAGTGGACCTGGAATAAGAAAGACCTGTGTTCAAGTCCACCCTCAGATGCTTCCCAGCTGCGCAACCCTAGGTAAGTCACTTAAACTCTATCTGCTCCAGTTTCCTCATGTGCAAGATGGGGATGGATGCAGCATCTACCTCTCAGGATAGTTATGAGGATCAAGTGAGATACATTTATAAAGCACTATATGAATGCTATCTATTGTCATTACTGCTGCTGCTGCTGCTACTACTACTATTAACTGTGAATTGGTACAATTTCTGGAAAACAATTTCGAACTGCATAAAAAAATCACCAAACTGATCCAGGTAAACTGCTATTAGACATACCATCTAAGATGGGTAGGTATTGAAAGTGATGCACCAAAATGAAATAAAACAAACAATAAACAAAAGAAGCAGAAAAAGACAAATCAGTAAGTCATTAAGCATTTAATAAGCACCTACTGTGTACCAAACACTGGGGATACAACAAAAGGCAAAAAACACCCCAAAACTAGTCTCTGCCCTCAAGGAAACCACAATTCTAATAGAGGGAGACAAAAAGCAAGCAACCCCGTAAAACAAGATATATATTGAATAACCAATGAAATGTTTTCAAATATATGGAAGAGAGCAGAAAGAAGGTCAGAGTAGGGCACAGTCAAGCAGGGAAATGTTGGTACCAACATGGTACCTTTAATATAAACTTGAAAAAGTTCACAGTTTCATAGATAATAATATTTTTCTGATCTTCTTTGTATGTTTAAATGGTCTTGTTTGTTAAGTTGATGGGGAAAAAAATGTATCCCTGACTTTAATGACCTTGCCATTTATTGGAGGAAAGACTTGTTGAGAAATAATCATAGCATGTCAACCCATCAGTGATTCTATGTTCTCATCAAAGTGGGTACTTCTCGCAGTAATGCAGGCCACAAGCTATTCAGGTTTTCATCTTGGATAATTCTTGTTCATATCTGTCCATCAATCTGCCTGTGGAGTTCCCCAACATTTTTGTTGTGTTCAATCATTTTCAGTTGTGTCTAACCCAATTTTGCCATTTTCTTGGCAAAGATACTGAAGTGGTTTGCCGTTTCCTTCTCCACCTCATTTTACAGATGAAGAAATTGAGGCAAACAGGCTTAAGTGACATGCCCAAGGTCAAAAGCTAGTAAGTGTCTGAGGCTACATTTGATCTCAGGAAGATGAAGCTTCCTGATTCCAAGCCCAGGGCTCTACCATGCCACCAGCTGCCCCACATATACCCAACATACATAGCTTTCTTCTGGAAGGTAGCAGTAGTTTAGAAAAAATCGGGTCCATAGAAGAGGTCAACTGTAGTGGCCTCATTTTTTAATTCACTTTAGGTAGACTTCTTCTGTTCTATTTGACCCTAGAATGTCCATTGTGGAAGGGTTTCTGATGGCTTTGAAATATGTATGTGGAGAGGCTGTATGTTGCATAGGAGGGTGCTAAATGTAGAAGCAAGTGAAGTAGACTCTTCCCCTACTCTTTGTTACAGGCATATTATAGGGCAAGTCACATAACCTCCCTCTGAGTGTTTTCTCCTCTGTCAAATGGAGATGAAAATATGATCCCCACCTGACTACTGAGATTGTTCTTAGAATCAAATAAAGTCATGTATAAAAAGTGCCATAGACATGGAATGATTATTAACTGCTAGAGAATGAAACATGTTGGGGTCAAATGAAGGGGGCTGGACTATGAAGGATTCTTAACTTGGTGCTAATGAAATTGTCTCAAAATTTTTTCAATAATTGTATTTCAATGTAATTTCAATGTATTTCAATGTAATTCAATGTACTTGTATTTCAATGTAATTGCAATCCTTTTCATGCATTTAAAAATGATTTATAAAGGCATCTGTAGGCTTCACCAAATTGCCAAAGGGAAGAAAGGAAAGAAATAAGCATTTACCAAACACTTTCTGTCAGGCACTGTGCTAAGCACTTTATAACTGTTATCTGATTTGCTCTTCACAACACTTTGATACAGGTGCATTATTATTCCCATTTTACAGATGAGGAAACTTGAGACAGAAGGAAGTTGGCTTTCTTAGGGTCCCACAGCTACTAAGTGTTTGAGGCTGGATTGGAACTCAAGTCATCCTGACCCCAGACCCAGTGCTCTATCCATGGAACCACCTCGTTGATATGAAGAACCCTAGAGATGCAACTAAAAATTAACTGAAATAATGCCAATAAAATAAGATATAAAATTAGCACGCAAAAAATCCTTAGATTTTCTGTATATTATGCACAAAACCTGGCATAGGTCCATGACATACACACACAAAGTTTAAGAGTAGACTTCCATTTTCCCATTTTATGATACTAGGGCCATGTCAAGCAGAGTTGCAAAGGAGTCATTTGCAAAGAGGGAATTTGTTCTGGACTCTTTTGGTGGCTTTCAAAGGTCTGATTTAAAAAAAAAAAATTTAAATGTTTAAAATCCTCTTGTTATTCTCAGAAGGATTATAATATTCCCATCAAAGTCAATTTGGGGCTTTATTGTGTCTATGAAGGTGGTGATTTTTCTGCCCATGGGGGAGATGGTTGGGACTTGGACAAAGAACAGAAATTCCCCTTGCTCCAGGAGTGGAGCCTCTCACTTCTGAGTCAGTGTTTACTTACACAGCTCTTTCCTGGAAGGGAAAGTATGGGAGAGGGGAAATTATATACAGTGTTTCTCAGCCTTTGTCTTTATGTGTATGTATGTGTGTGTCTCCTTGTGTGTGTAATATCAGTCTTTCAACTAGATAGCATAAGGTCGGTGAATTTGCATCAGGAATTATCAGTCAGGTCATGTTTGGTTTTGTTCTTTATTGAAAATGAACTTTGATAAAACTTAGTTTCCTACAACTACTGGAGTGGTTTGCCATTTCCTTCTCCAACTCGTTTTATAGATGAAGAAACTGAGGCAAACAGGGTTAAGTGATTTGCCCAGGGTCAAGAGCTAGTAAGTGTCTTCCTTCCTTCCTTCCTTCCTTCCTTCCTTCCTTCCTTCCTTCCTTCCTTCCTTCCTTCCTTCCTTCCTTCCTTCTTTCCTTCCTTCTTTCCTTCCTTCCTTTCTCTCTTTTTCCTTTTTCTTTCCCCTCTCCCCTTCTCCACTTTTCTCCTTTTCTTTTTCTTCCATTTCTATTCAGTTTGCTAAATTCAGTTCAATTCAAATGAAGCAACATCAATTTCCTGCTATACAAAGGCAGTTGGGATATAGTGGATAGGACACTGAATCTGGAGTCAGGCAAATGTAGGTTCAAATTCCACCTCCAATATTTAATAATTATTTGACCCTAGGTAAATCTCTTTCCTTTTCTAAGTCTCAGGCATTTCTCCAAGATTATAATTTAAATATATGTTGTGATCATTCCATCCTGTCTTCCTTCTTGCCATGTTCTTGTCACAGCACCCACTGTTCCACTGGACCTTCAGAGGTGATTCTCTGGAGGTGTTAACTACTTAACTTTGGAACTACTGGCTTGGGGCCTGCCCTACCCTGCTGAGTTAATGCCACAGCTAACTCACTTGGATGGCTCATTATAGCTAGCTAACCTCAGCCATGCTTCACGGTGTACCTTGGCCATGTTACTGCTAATCAAATCAATGGTCATTGCTGTTGGAAGAACATGTCAATCAATAGCTCTGTGTTTCCATTTACCATTCCATAACTCTCTAAACAGAACACGAGTCCCTGGTCTCCATTCCCCTACATGTGCTATTTCCTCCTGTTAAAATCTAAGCTTATTAAGAACAGGAACTGTCTCACTTTTGGATCCTCAATGTTTAGCACAATGCTTTGCACACAGTAAGCAACAAATAAATACACATCAATTGATTGACTCATTGATTCACCACCACAAACTGTCATGTTGTCAAAATCATAGGTATCTAAAGGCATTTATTGTTATGTGCAAAACTCTACTAAGTACTACTACCTGAGGAGATGATGATGATGATGATGATGATGATGATGATGATGATGATGATGATGGTGGTTATAGACCAGGTGTCAAAAGTTAAATCATGGAAAAAACCCGAAGAATACGAATGACCAGGAGGAGGCTCAGTATTGAGACTAACAACCAGGGAAGAGTAAAAACTAAAGAATTTTCAATCTAAGGATGCTGAATGATGATAACTGAACATGGATCTTACCTTGTCCTGTCTGTCTTTGTGTAGGTAACCTCCCATGCCTGGAATAGACTTCCTTCATCTGTGCATTGACATTCTTCTCCTACCAACCATTCACACCTCTTTTATATGAGATAATTTGCTCCATTTTACCTCTCCCTACCCAATTGTATTTTTTAGGATCATCTCCTCATAATCCAGCCTTCAATCCATTAACACTCTTTCAAAGTGTCCTAGTAATGGTAACATTTTTAAGAGTTACAGTGTCAGGGCACTCCTCTGCCACTAGACTGAAACCAGGGACTCCACTCTCCTGCTTGTGACCACAGCCAGCAGGGCCTGTCCCTCTAGGGCTACACTCAGGGCACGTGCTCACTCCTTCTCCCCTGCTGTCCAGTGGCCGCAGTCTCCCCTTCCCCATTCTCCCACGTGGTCCGTAGGGTCTGAGGCTGAAGCTATCCTCCTTACTTGACTTCCCCCAGGGCGTGTTGTTTGTAGACTCTGCAGATCTGCTTTGAGAGGCTCCCACCCTTCAATCCCACCAAACCACCCTGGGGGAGGTCAGAGCTTTCCCTAGCATCCTCCCAAGTTGTCTTAGGCTGGACTGCTCCTTTACTCTGAATTTTAACTATTTCTGCATATCTAAAATCTACTTTAGAGCATCATTTTACGTTATTTATGGGAAAATTCCCTCTAATAATAACAAGGAGAATGTCTTGGCATATGCAGTAGCTCCTCTTCTCTCAGCAGCCATAGCTATTTAAGATTAATGAGAAAAAAAAATCAGAAACACAAGTGGTTCCAGGACCACAGGTTTGAAGTTGGAAGAGATCTGAGAGGTCACAAAATCCAACCTCCTTGTTTTACAGAAACTGAAGCTCGCTCTAGGTCTCACAACTAGTGAGTGTCTTGAGGAAGGTCTGAGCCCAAGTCTTCTTAACCCTAATTCCATGCTCTCTACTCATTTTATAGATGAAGCAATTGAAACAAGGAGATGGAAAATGACTTGTTGAAAGTGACATAAACAAAAACTGAACGTTAACTCTGCTGATTCCCAAGTACAAGATTCCTTCTGTGGCATCATGCTGCCTCCTGGGAGTCAAAGCCCCTGGTTCTCACCTAGGCTCATTTGCTTTGTCTTATCATGAGAAATCCCACTAAAGAAGCAGCATTCCTGTGTGCCTTGCCTTGCCTCAGGACTTTTCTTTTTGCTCTGCACCTGAACCTTCCTATAGACATCAACTCCCCTTTTAGACTGTCATGGATAATTTCACTTTTTTGTCTGTATCCCCAGGCTTTAGCACAGTGCTTTGTGTAGAGATAAGCCCTTCATAAATGCTTTTCATTTATTCA
Organism: Notamacropus eugenii; assembly: GCF_028372415.1. Taxonomy (NCBI): domain Eukaryota; kingdom Metazoa; phylum Chordata; class Mammalia; order Diprotodontia; family Macropodidae; genus Notamacropus; species Notamacropus eugenii. Next base: position 286,087,242 of record NC_092874.1, on the reverse strand, counting down.
TCTAGCTTAACCTTTCATTTTACAGATGAGGAAACTGAGGCCCAAAAGAGGAGAAGTGATCTGCCTAAGGTCATGTGGCAGAGCCAGAATCTGAACCCAAGTCATCAGACTTCAAAACTTCTTTCTTTCCACTACTTTGCCACCTACTCTTAATAAATGCTGACTGAATTTAACTGGAGGGCAAGAGCAGGGGCAAGGCCAGTCAAAAGCTCGGTTTCCCTGGAGCACAACACTCACAAAGGAGAATATTATGAAATAGTATTGCCAAGGTAGATTGAAGCCTGATTGTGGCAGTCTTGTTGCATGTTACTTTAAGGAATTCTTACTTATCTTGGTTGGCAATGAGAAACCACCAAATTCCCAAGGAGAAACATTTGGTTCAAACTAATATTAATTTATACTCTTTTTTTATGATGTGTTAAAATTGTTTTGGGAGTGAAGGAATTGCACAATATTAGAATTGCAAGGGAAAGTAGATGTCATCTAGTCTGAACTCCAGAGCAACAATTGTCTCTACAATATTCCAGTGTCTGAACACTCCTAGTGACAAAGAGCTCACTATATCACAAAGCATACTATTTCCCTGCTGGACAGTTCTAGCAATTAAAGAGGTCTTCCTTACAAGACCTTTAACTTCTGTTCATGATCCCTGGTTGTGTTTTGTTTTGTTTTCTGAAGAGTTAGAGTGAGTCAGAATCATGGAACAGAAATCACAGAAACCTTAGGGGAACACAGAGCTCATTTAATCCAGTCTTTACTAATCCCCTGTCTCCACTGAAACAGGTTTAAGTAATCTCACCTCTCTTTCACATAACAGTCAATATCGAATGAGTCATCTTCCCTCCTTATTCACGCCTGGTTATGCTATACCTGTAAAGCTGGTGAGTAACATTTTCATAATCGAGAGTATTTCCTTGACATATGGAATGACGTGTTCACAGAATTTTGTGTCTGTAAGAGACTGGCAGAGACCATCTGGTTCAACCTCCCTATGCTGACAATATAATGAAATGATGACATATCGCAGATGTTTGTCTACGCTTCCCTTCAAGATCAGCAAGGAGAGAAACTCAAACAGCCTCCCCCAGTCACTGCAGGATTTTATTACACTGACCTTCAAGAAGGCCTTCTTTGGGCCCAGTGGGCATTTCTCCTACTGAAATCTAAACCCATCATAAAACACTGGTAACATCGGAGTTATGGTCCATCTGTGGAAACCGAACTACTTACTGTTGGTATTTCAGGTGGCTGGACACTTTAGAGGAGTTTATTAGGGATGCAAATGATACGTTAGGTAAATATAACAGGGAAGGTCATTAAAAATAACTTTTGAAGAGTTCAAGTTTTATATTCAATTAAACATTTTATGCAACAGCAATTGTTGAAGTCTATGCAATTAAGCATCTGCTAAGTGTGCATCATTGTGTCAGGCTGGGGATATGAAGAAAAAGTCAGTCCCTGCCCTCAAAGAAATTTTATTCTAGGGGAAACTTAACTCTGACAAGTTGGGGGAATTTAAAGAGGAAAAAATAACTATTTGCTTATTCTTTTATCTGAAGTCAGAGTGTAGGATCCTAAGGATTTTTGGAATAATCATTAACAAACATTTATTAAGCACTTCCTAAGTAATGGGCATGTGCTAAGTGTTAAGGATACAAAGAAAAAACAAAAAATCCATTCTATTCCCTACTTTGGGGGATCCTAGTAACTGGTTCATCCCCTCAAATACTGGAATCCTTCTCTTCCACCTTAGGGTTGCCTAATGTTAAGACTGAAGCTTTATACCCCCTTTTCATCAGTAGTATCAATGATACACCTGTACCCTTCTACCCCTGCCTTGAGAGACTGATTTGATAACTACTTGACCATCCCCAATCCCTGTACCACCTGAACCCCATTTTAGCCCCTATGTAAGCTCTCCATATGGCTAAATCTCTGGAGCCATCCTTTACCTAATAATGACCTCATGGTTATTCCTTGCTCTGCCCACTTGATTTCTAGTTGTGAGTAGGTACTTTTTTCCTCTGAAGACCTTGCTGCTTTGTAAGTATGTCCTTTACAAGTCTGACTTTTGGTGGTACATCGGCATGCCTGCATCATAAGCAGACCCAGAAGGGGAAGGGCAAAGAGCTTTCATTCTAATAGGGAAGACAGTATGTATGTATGGATCTCTGTATTTGGACTGGAGACATTGACCCAGTTACCAATTGGCAACTTTGTCTGCAAATGGATTAGTTTGTGCATACAGGCAAGGATTTTCCTTCATAGTTGGGATGCTTCCTTATCTTTCAACTTAATCATAGCCATATTATGACAGCCCTGAGCTGTAGGTGGCAAAGAAACCACATAAGTCATTCAGGGAGTAAAGACTTGGGGAGCTAGGAGTTATGCTAGGAGGTGCAGTGGCTTGGGCTCAGAATTTGGAGTCAGGATGACCTGAGTTCAAATCCAGCCTCAGACACTCATTACCTTTGTAACTCTGTGCAGTCACTTAACCTCTCTGTGCCTCAGTTTCTCATCTTTAAAATGGGAGGTAATAATAGCATTGTTGTGAGGATCAAATGAGTTAGTAAGAGTTTTCTCTAAACCTTAGAACATTATACAATGTTTGATATTGGTGTTGTTATTATCTCTTCATTGCAAATACACACTCGATTGAAGTAAATCATTGATTGCCCATCCTGTGGTACTCCTATAATTCTGTTAGGAAGTTTTAGGTTCAAATCAGGAGGAATTGCCAAGTAGATCAACAGTAGTTGGACTATAGACAGTGATGAAGGATGGAGGCTTGACTTGAATTTCATTACCATAGAGAACTCCTAGAAGAGAAAATTCCCTCTACCAATTCATCTTAGAGAATTTCATCTTAGACAATTTTCTAGGGCATTGAGACATTAAGTGGTATACCCAGAGTCACAAAGTCAATATATGTCAGAAGTAGGAATCAAACTCGAACCCAAGTATTTCACTATGGACAATTACCCCCATTAAAATGTGAAGTGATTTAGAGCATTTTTTCACATGGCTATAGAGAGTTTTAATTTCTTTCTCTGAAAACTGCCTGTTCATATCCTTAGACCATTTATCGATTGGGGAATTATTTGTATTCTTGTACATTTGACTCAGTTCTCTATATATTTTAGAAATGAGGCCTTTATCACAGATGTTAGTTGCAAAAATTCTTTTCCAGTTTTCTGCTCCTCTCCTAATCTTGGTTTCATTGGGTTTGTTTGTGCAAATCTTTTCAATTTAATGTAATCAAAATTATCCATTTTGTACTTCATAATGTTCTCTCTCTCTCTTGTTTGGTCATAAATTTCTCCATTCTCCGTAAATCTGACATATACACTATTAGTTGTTCCCCTAATTTGTTTATAGTACAAATCTGTATGCCTAGATCCTTGGGTTTATCAAACAGTAGATTTCTATATTCTTTGCCTACTGCCTCTTGAGTACCTAGCCTATTCCACTTGTCTACCCTTCTGTCTCTTAGCCAGTACAAGGAGGTTTTGATGATTGCTGCCTTATGATACACTTTGAGCTGGTAGAGCTAGGCCACCTTCCCTAGCATTTCTTTTCATTAGACTCTGATATTCTGGAGCTTTTGTTCCTCCATATGAATTTTGATATTATTTTTTCTAGCTCTAGAAAATAATTATCAGGTAGTTTGATTCATATAGTACTGAGTAAGTAAATTAATTTAGGTAGAATTGTCATTGTTATTATATTAGCTTGGCCTACCCACAAGCAACTGGTGTTTTTCCACTTACTTAGATCCAACTTTATTTGTGTGGAAAGTGTTTTGTAATTGTGTTCATATAGTCCCTGAGTTTGTTTTGGCAGGTAGACTCCTAAATATTTTATAGTGTCTACCATAGCTAAGTTAGAAATCTTAATAAATTCTTCCAACTCCTAATTCAATGTTCCTGCCATGAAAGAGGAGGCTGATCAGCTGGGTCAAAATGTTCCAACAATCAGAAGTATTTCAAAATGAAATAATCTGACTTGGAAGGTAGTAGTCCTGTCCCTCCTGAGAAGGGAGTCTTCAGGTCAAAGCTGAATGACCACTTGTCCTGTATGTTGTAGAAGGGATGACTGTTCAGGTAGGAATTAGATTCAATGGCCTCTGAGATTCCTTCCCATTCAGCTCTGACATTCCATGATTCTGTTGGCTTGAATAAGATATTTAGTCTCAGAGCCTTAATTATTCCATCTGAAAAAGGACATAATAAAATTGCCCTACCTACTATACTGGGTTGATAGGACAATTAAGGGAGACAATGTATGCAAAGTACAAAAAAGGCATCTTCTCAGGAAAACTTACATGAAGACATAGATATGGAGACAGAGGCCAGATGATTCATTCAGCAAAGATTTCTTAAGATTATCACGGGAGAGAATACCCAAGTCAGTGAGAGGGCAGAGCTATTGGGGTAGGGTACCAGAGTGATCCTTTCACTACATTGTTGTAAGGAGCCAGCACTTTACCATCACTCTCATTCCTTTCTCCTGAAAACTTAGGCTCTATCTCAGACTTCCCTGGCTCTGATGGGTGAGATGTAGTCTTCATCTGCCTAGAACCAAGCATGCATCTCACTTTCTAGTCACCTCTGCTCCATATTCCTTCCCTTTATGTGATGTCTTATCCCATTAGAATGTAAGATCCTTGGGATTAGGGATTGTCTTGTTTGATTCTATTTGTATCTTCTGTTCTTAGCACAGCAACTAGTATAAGGCTAATTCTGTCTGTCTGTCTGTCTGTCTGTCTGTCTGTCTCTCTCCTTCTCTCTCTACCTCTGTCTGTGTCTCTCTCTGTTTCTGTCTGTCTCTATCTCTCCCTCCTTCGCTCCCTCTCTCCCTATCTCTCTGTCTGTCTGTCTCCTTTCCTCTCTCCTCTTCCTCCTCCTCCTCCCTCTTTCTCTTTCTCATCTAGATTCAAATCCTGCTTCAGAGACTTATTGGCTGTGTAATCATGGGTAAGTCTCTTGACCTTTCCATGCTTCAGTTTTTACATCTATGAAATGAAAAGTTTGATGTAATATCCTTTTATGATTTCTTTCAGTTTTTTTATGATTCTGTGAAGTGAGATAATAAATGTGAAAGCACTTACCTAACACTAACCACTATACAAATACAATACATTATTGATGTAGAGCCACATTACTAGAAGAGATTTCCATCCTAACAATATCTGACCATAATATACATGGCTGGTCAGGTCCATGTTGCTAAAAATGAACTCAGATTAAATGAACTTTTAAAGAATGAAAAATCACAACTGAGATTTAAAATCGATCTTTCTTCCAAAACGGATTTTAAAATCTGCAAAGTCATTTGTTAGGCAATATGTAAATGTTATGTGGAGATAACAAAGCATACTAGATAGAGAGCTGGCCCCAAAGTTAGTAAGTTCAGGGTTCAAGTCCTGACTCTGGACAAGTCACTTACCCCCTCCCTTTTCCTCCCACCTACCCCCTACCCAATGTCCCCAAGTAATCAAAAGTTGCAGAATAACTGCAAATGTTCTTTGGTAGATGAAGTTCTCTCTATCAATGAAATGAAAGGTCTCCAGATAGCCCCACTGGTTGACAAAACAACCAGTTGATTAATTAGGAGAAAAAATAAACAATTTGAGTTTTATCCCATATATCCATGTTGCCTTTGCTCTTTTGCATGGAGGATAAAACCTCCACCCTGAAGGAAAGCAGATTTTAAAAATGTGGTCAATTGGTCATTTTCAGCCTAACTTCCTTTATTCACCTTTTGAGCTCTCTCTCAGTGAAATTCAAAGCCTCCATCTGTTAGGCAGAATCCTGGATTGTTGACTCTGTCCATATGAATAGATAATCCCTTTCTCTTGTGCCTCCTTTAAAGAGATAATAAATCTTTGTATGGCTGAGCTATTTTATGACTTCATTTCCCATATGTAGAATTGTGGATCCAAGGGTTTTATATATAGATGTATATGAATATGTGTATGTATGTGTGTGGTAGGTAAACACTGACATCCCTTTAACAATTTAATTAAGTTGGCTCCCATATGGTATAGTCACACAGCATGAGAGTGTTTGAATATATCCTGGGGGCCTCTGAACTACCTTGTTTGAAAGCTACCTTCAGAAAATAGAACTCATGGCCAGGCATGCATTATAAATTCATTGCATTATAAAATCAATGTATCGATCGACACGCTTTTATTAAACACCCACTGTGTATCAGGCTAAGTGCTGAGGATTCAAAAACAAATAAGAAGTGATCCCTATCCCAGACCCTAAATTCATTTCTAACCCTAACCCTCACCCTAAATTTGCTTATAACCCTAACACTAGCCCTCAAGCTTCTTACATTCTCTTCAAGCAGTGGTTCCCAGAATTTTTTTTTTTTGAAATTACCTTTCAACAATAATAACAAAAATACATTGTAATTTAATTTAATATGATACTCTTGCAATTCTGCAATTACTTCCTGCTTAAGGTGCCACTGAAAAATTTTAACATGAACCCCTTGGACCAAGGTGTTTGAGAATTACTAAATAGGAAATACTCTTTTAGGGGAAGCAATCCATGGGCAGCAGGAAAGAAGCTTGTATGGACTATGTACCAGGCTGTGCCTGGTGTTTTACAGATGTTATCTCATTTGACCCTGGGAGGCAGGTAGGTATTACTCCCATTTTAAAACTGAGAAAACTGAAACAGAGAGAGACTGTGATTTACCCAGAGTCACACAGCTTGTAAGAGTCTGAGAACAAATTTGAACTCAAGTAACCCTGACTCTCTACCCAATGCTCACTCTATCCACTGTATCACCTAGATGATAGGTCTTTCTGAATTCAAGCACAGCATGCTTTATTTCATATGAATTCTAAATTTAAAGCTGGGATGCATGGGGTATTCAGGGAGGACTAGTACCTCTGGTGTGAAGAATTGCCGAGCCCATTTCAGTATTTCTCATCCATCTTTGGTTTTCATCTATCACCCAACTCTCACCTGTGACTCCAAGAAGCAGCAGCCACACCCCAGTAAAACCAGGTTGAGGGTAACTGATAGGACTCAATGCCATCATGAATTAGGAAGATGTCTACACCAAGCATGGGAAGATTTCCCCCAGTGGCATGGGCAGATGAGAACAATTTGTTCGAAGGGCCAAGAAAGCTTCTAAAGAAGGTCCTATGGAGAGCTTAGAGCTTGGTCAGACACTGAGGAAGCCAAGACCACCCACTGCATCCCAGTCTGTCACTGGTCATCTTCACTTTTGTCTCGCCACTGGTCTTCAATGGAAGAAGAATCAGGCTGATGACTTTATCACCCTGTGATGTCCTTGGCACCCTTCAAAAATGAAGTATAAACAATAGCAAATTCAAAGCTGGAAAAGGCTTTACAAGCTTTCTGGTCAGACTCCCTTATTTTATAGAGAAGGAAAAGGAAGCCCAGGGAGGTTGTGACCTTGGGGGAGGTCATATGGGGAGGACGCATCAGAAGTGGGATATAACCCAACACCACGAAACTTCAGAGTCAGTATTCTTTCCTTTGCACTAAGCTACCTCCCTTGCTGGAGAAGACAAGGGCATCATAACAACATGTTTAGAATTTTAAGGTTTAAAGTCACTTTATGTACATTATCTAAGGTGACAGTAATATGATTTATGGTCAAAGCAGGAACTTCACAGAATCACAGAATTTCATCATCAGAAGGGTCCTCAATATCTTTCTATAGGCTACATTCCACAGGAATTTTCTGTATAATTCTCAACAAATGGTCATCCAGCCCCTCCTTTAGGACCCCCAGCAATAGTGAACCCACTCTCTCCCTCTGTACTTTGCTTCTCTCAATAAATTTATTCCATCCCTCATAGCATTGTATAAACTCCAGATTAGAGAAGTACGCCATCTCTATCTTCATCTGAATTATGGGGTAAAATATGGAAGGCCACAGAATCAAGGAGTCATTCCAGGATCACTTCTCCCAAGATAACATCAATTAATGGAAATTTTTTAAATTTATTCATTCCACTGATTGTGATTTTATTTAATTTCATTATCACCCAATTCAGTGGTACTACCAGTCCACTGTACCATACAGAAGCATCCCTAAAACTACATATTGACTGAGAAAATCAGATATTAATACTATATACATTCCATTGTATTTTTATTTATTTTAAAAATTTTCCAATTACATTTCAATCTGGTTTAGGAGATTGGTGGGATGCATGGGATCGGTAGACCCATTTTTGATACCTCTGATCGAGGGTATATCTCTTTACCTTGTTGGTATGGATATAGCACTCTATTCTTATTGAACCACTCATGTTGATCTCAGTCTTAAAGTGCTCAAGGTCTTCTGGCTCTAAGTTTCTCTATTAACTTCAAAGTGTTGGACACTTGAAAATCTCCTTTTGATTTGCACATTTTTGTTTTATGTATTTGATTATGAAATAAAATATATATGGTGGTCACTTGAATTATTTTTCCATCTTTGCTTATGTGAATTCATGACAGATTTATGATTTTATAGGCATGGGGAGATCCCTCTGCCATGCTACATTTTACTCACTAGACAGGTCCTACAGACTTGCCTGAGGCACATACAGGAACTTACTACTCAGGTTCCCCCAAAAGTCAGAGACAGGATTTAAACCCAGTTCTTTTTGGCTCTAAGCCTAGCCCTCTAGTCACTAGGCCATACTGACTCTCCTCAAGGCCAGGGTCTGCTTCGTTTTTGTTAATGTTTATTTATTTTTAGTTTTCAACATTCACTTCCACAAAATTTTGAGTTCCAAATTTTTTCCCCATCTCTCCCTTCCCCCCACCCCAAAACATCGTGCATTCTGATTCCCCCTTTCCCTCTATATGCCCTCCCTTCTATCACACCCCTCTCTTCTCTTATCCCCATCTTCTCTCTTTTCTTGTAGGGCAGGATTGATTTCTAAAACCCATTACCTGTATTTCTTATTTCCCAGTTGTGTGCAAGAACAATTCTCAACATTCATTCCTAAAACTCTGAGTTCTAACTTATCTCCCTTCCTCCCTCCCCATCTATCCCCACTGAGAAGGCAAGCAATTCAATATAGGCTATATATGTGTGGCTTTACAAAAAACTTCCATAATAGTTATGTTGTGTAAGACTATATTTCCTTCCATCCTATCCTGCCTCCATTTCTTCTATTTTCTCTTTTGACCTTGTCCCTCCCCAAGAGTGTTTACTTCTAACTGTTCCCTCCTCCCATTTGCCCTCCCTTCTATCATCCCCCCACTCCACTTGTCCCCTTCTCCCCTAGTTTCCTGTAGTGTAAGATAGATTTTCATACCAAATTGAGTGATCATGTTATTCCCTCCATAAGCCAAATGTGAAGAGAATAAGATTCACTTTTTCCCTCTCACCTCCTCCCTTTTCTCCTCCATTGAAAAAGCTTTTTCTTGCTTATTTTATGAGAGATAATTTGTCCCATTCCATTTCTCCCTTTCTCATATTCCTCTCTCACCCCTTTATTTTATTTTTTTATATATCATCCCCTCTTATTCAGCTCATTGTGTGCCCTCTGTCCATATACATATATGTGTGTGTGTGCGCGCGCTTGTGTGTGTCTGTATAATCCCTCCAACTACCCAAATATTGAGAGAAGTCTCCAGAGTTACAAATGTTATCTTTCCATGTAGGAATGTAAACAGTTCAACTTTAGAAAGTCCCTTATGATTTTTCTTTCCTGTTTACCTTTTCATGCTTCTCTTGATTCTTGTGTTTGAAAGTCAAATTTTCTATTCAGTTCTGGTCCTTTCATCAAGAATGCTTGAAAGTCCTCTATTTCATTGAATGACCATTTTTACCTTGAATAATTATACTCAGTTTTGCTGGGTAGGTGATTCTTGGTTTTAAACCTAGTTCCTTTGACTTCTGAAATATCATATTCCAAGTCCTCCAATCTTTTAATGTAGAAGCTGTTATCCTGATTGTATTTCCACAATACTTGAATTGCTTCTTTCTGACTGCTTGCAATATTGTCTTCTTGACCTGGGAACTCTGGAATTTGGCTACAATATTCCTAGGACTTTCTCTTTTTGGATCTCTTTCAGGAGGTGATTGGTGGATTCTTTCAATATTTATTTTGCCTTCTGATTCTACAGTGTCAGGGCAGTTTTCCCTGAATAATTTCATGAAAGATGATGTCTAGGCTCTTTTTTTTTGGTCATGACTTTCAGGTAGTCCCATAATTTTTAAATTGTCTCTCCTGGATCTATTTTCCAGGTCAGTTGTTTTTCCAATGAGATATTTCACATTATATTCTATTTTTTTTCATTCTTTTGGTTTTGTTTAGTAATTTTTTGGTTTCTCATAAAGTCATTAGGTTCCACCTGTTCCATTCTAATTTTTAAAGAACTATTTTCTTCAGTGAGTTTTTGAACCTCCTTTTCCATTTGGCTAATTCTGCTTTTTAAAGCATTTTCCTCCTCATTGGCTTTTTGTACCTCTTTTTCCAATTGAGTTAGCCTATTTTTAAAGGTGTTATTTTCTTAGCATTTTTTGGGGTCTCCTTTAGCAAGCTGTAGACTCACTTTTCATGATTTTTTTTTTGCATCACTCTCATTTCTCTTCCCAATTTTTCCTCCACCTCTCTTACTTGATTTTCAAAATCCTTTTTGAGCTCTTCCATGGCTTGAGACCACTGCAATCCACTTTGGAGGTTTTGAATGCAGAGGCGCTTACCCCTAGATCTTCCTCTGATGGCATGTATCACTCCTCCTCATCAAAAAAGATGGAAGAAAATACCTGCTCACCAAGAAAGTAACCTTCTATTGTCATTCTTTTCCCCTTTTTTGGACATTTTTCCAGCCAGTTACTTGACCTTTGAGTCTTTTGCCAAGAGGTTATACTCTGGGGACCTGTAAGTTCTCAGTTCCTCCAAGGTGGCACAATCAAGGGAGAGGAGTTTACTCCTCTTCTGGCCTGCGCACTGGTCTGGGAGCAATCAAAAATTTTTCTACTCAGGATCTGGAAGTAGAATTCCTTCTTCACAACCACTGCCAGCTCCACCACCCCAGGGCTGCCACTCAGGGCTGAGATTCAGATCAACTACTCATTTCCCCCAGGGGCTTTAGGTGGAGGGCTCCAAAAATGGACACTACCACTGCAGTGGGTGCTGCCAATGGGACCAAACTGTGTTGTCTTCTCATCCAGATAAAAAAAAAAAAACTTTCTCACTGATCTTTGAAGCTTTCTTTGGTATTTGTGGGTTGAGGGATCTGAGAACCGCCACTGCTGGGGATTCCATCCCCAAGGCCTGTTTCAGTATTGCTCCTGACAATTCTGAGCAGCCAGGGCTGGACTGGACTCCATGGGCTGTGCTCTACTCTGTGTCCATGCAATAGACCTTTCCTGTCAGCTTTTCCTGTCACTTGGGCTGGAATCTCTTTCACTCTGTTGTTTTGTGGCTTCTGCTGCTCTAGAATTTGTTTAGAGTCATTTTTTACAGGTATTTTATGGGCTGTGGAGGAAGAACTAGAGTATGTGCATCTTTCTACTCTGCCATCTTGGCTCCTTCCCCCAGGTTCTGCTTCTTGCCTTGCTTTCTATGCCCAGCAGAACTCAGCACAGTGTCTGACATATAGTAGGTGCTTAATAAATGCTTAATAGTTACTAACTTACCCAGAGTCACACAGATCTGGCTTGTGAGTAAGAGCTCTTTCTACCATATCATGTTGGAAGGATGAGGGTATAGGGGCTCTGCTATGGGAAATATGCTATTATTGGACAACCCCAAACTAGCATACCTTGGTCTCTTAGAGTAGAAGATGTCATATTGAGTGGGAGGAAAGAAATCAGAAAGCAAGGTTCTTAGGCCCAAATCTGCCAGTCCCATGTATGTCACCCTCATTAGAGCTCCTTGAGAATGAGAACTGTCAGACTTTTCCATTTGTATCCCCAGAGCTTAGCACATGTTGTTGTTCAGTTGATTCATGGATCATAGCACTCCAGGCCTTCTGTCCACTATCTCTCCAAGTCTGTCCAAGTTCACATAGTAAACTCTTAATAAATGCTTCATTCCCTCCTCCATTCATTTATTAACTTTCAATTCTCTAAACTTCATTTGCTTCCTCTGTAAAAAGGGGATGTTGGATGAAGTGGCCTCTAAAATCCATTTCATTGTTTGCATTTTAAAATTCTGAACTTTTGCCTTTTTTTCCTTATCAGATAATCTGAATATCACAGCCTCTCCTGACCTGACCCCTGGCTCATCAAAACACAGACACACACACAGACACCCCCCCCACATTTTTCATATCCCCCTCCTTTTGAAACTCCATTGGATATATGCATCATTTAAACAAAGAGCAGAGTTTTTTTAAACCTTATCCTCTATAACTATGAATAGCAGAGACAGTCGCAAGTATTTTCATAGATCAGAACAATAATGTCTCAGCATAATCACCAGCACATTGTTAAGCTTATTGTGGGAAGATTTGTATGCACAAAAAGAAACATTTCCTAGTTATCACAGGGTATGATAAATCATTAGTGTGTGTAATTGTAATATTAATAGGTCTTTTAAGCAGATTTTTTTCAAGGCAAATTATGGGACAAAGAACAAAACAGAGTAATCTTCCCCCCATCCTCTAAAAATACAATTGAAATTATTTTAATGACTGAGACAAGAAATAGCAAATGATTTGACTTAGGGCTAGATATATACATAGATATGTACATAGAGATATACATATATGTATATACACACACAATGTAGACATGAATGTACTCTTTCTTCCTTTATACTTACATGCTGAATAAAAAATACTTATTTCTGAATGTGGTATAGGGTAGCACTTATTTTAGATGTTAAAATTTCATACTTCCGTATTGATTCCTGGTACACATATTTATTATATTGGAACACATGACATACTCTCCAACTATATGGTAAAATATCTATCTATCACCTCCCCCAATGTGTATCCTGAATCCTCTGTGGAATCAACAGACAGAGCTCTGAGAATTGTTTTGGAAGAAAAAAAATCAACCTGTTGCCACCCTGGTGAGAAGCTTGCCATCACCAAGATGAATGTCCTTCCAACTCAGTAGGACCTACTCTGTGGAGTAAGGAGGAACCACTGGATTTGGAGTCACAAAGAAGTTGACTTCATAAATCACAGCATCTCCAAGTGAGAAAGTGATCCAAGAGGTCGTCTCATCTGATCTTTACCTGAACAACAGATGGGCAGAGCAAGCAGTGCACTGATGCAGTCAAGATATGAAAAGACCTAGAAAAAGACCTCCAACACTTTAAGCCTCCACCCCTAGACTGCCATGTTGTCATTGCCTGCTTAGTATTGGCCAACGAGCTTGGTGTTCAAAGATGAAGAGTAATTCCTATATGAAGATTTTATGAAAAGACATAGATGAGTATTACACAGAACACCATGGTGTGAAGGGTGTCTGCTCTTTGGCCAGAATGATAGGAATCCCCATGTTATTAAATAACAGATCTATCAAAGTGATATAGGTCTTTTATATAAAAAATACATTCCAGGAAATATGTTCCTAAATATAATATTTATAAACTGAATCATTCATACACTAGAGAAAATCAATATTAAACACTTTGAGTTCTTTTAAAAAAGTAAACCATCACCTCTAATATTAAAATAGTCATAGCTCTTAGTTATATAGCAATTTAAGGTTTGAAAAATTGCTTTGTGTACATTATTTTGCAATAATTTTGTGAATTAAAGTGTTGTGATCATCCCCTTTTTACAGATGAAAAGACAAAGGCTAGCTTGTCCAGCATCACATAGTATACATATACATACACATATATGTGGATTCAAGACTGAAGTCTTCAGTGGAGCCAAGCATAGTGCGCTATCCATGGTGCCAGAGTGCCTCTGTGACAGCACTGGATTAGAAGTAGGATGATTTGGGTTCAGGATCTGGTTTTTGTCACTAATTGAAAGTGTGACCTTGAGCAAGTAATTTAGGCTATCAACCTCAGTTTCCTCCAGTGACACAATGGGATCTCATCTCCATGTGGCAGAACTAGTTTAATGAGTATGTGTTAGAAGGTGAGAGTGGCAGGTCATGAGATGGAAGAGAGCTCTGGGGCAAAGTGAAGGGATGGTGGTCTTTGCAAGGAGAAATCATGCCACCCTGGATGTTGGCACTTTGGGGCAAAACCCAATTTACCTACTGCTGTCATTTTCTCCTCTGTAATTGGAGGGTGTGAGACAAGATCTTTAAGGCTGTTTCCAGCTCCAGTATTTTGAGATTCCATGAAATTTCTTCAAATGGTTATTGAAATGCATGGCCTTCTTTTCTTAAAGCATGTTTAATGTCTTTAGCTAACTCAATTATTCTATATTCACCTTCCCCCATGCTGCTGTGACACAGAGTTATTTTTTCGTGTACACCTGGTGCTCATTTGATCACAGATGGTTAGGTAGGTAAAATTACCTCTCATGATTTAATTTTATTTTGTCTCTGCTGTTGCTGGTTGGCTTTGTAAAGTATTTGGGTAGGGGGAGGGATTTTGTCCCCCTTTTAAAAAATGAATTAACTAAGGAAGAAATTGGAAACTGTCAAATTAGACTGGCTTTTAAAGCTAGCCTTGCCTTAAGATAAGCCCCCTACTTTCCTACACCTGGGTTCTCATCAATGTAGGCAGTCTTGATCATATAGATTGTGACCTATGTATGACCATCCATTCTCTTCTATGTCATTTTATAAATTTGCCACAGAGTCCACAGATCTACAGCTGTAAGCATCCTCTATAGCCATTTAGTCCAACTTCTTTATCTTACAGTTGAGGAAACTGACTACTGGAATATTTGATTACTTGACCAAAGTGACATGGGTAGTAAGTGACAAAGGGGGTGGTTTTCAGCTGGATTTCTGTGACTTGGGAGCCATATTACTTCCTGGTGGTGATAGTGAAGGGCTTTTCTGGGCATCTGTCAAATTCTCCTATACTGCTGCTATGCTGGAAAAGGTTGGCCATCATGGTAGTTGTGATAAGCATTGGATTTTGAGTCAAAAGACATGCTTTCAGGTTCTGGCTGCATCACTTACTCTCTATAGGGTAAGCAGCATGGGATAATTCTCCATCGACAAAAGATGGAGACAGGAGGCCTAGGTTACAGTCCCAGTTTCACCTCTAAAGAAATTTTCCAAGCTTCATTTTCCTCATTCTAAAATGGGTATGATCACACCTGTCCTCCATCTCCTTCAAAGGCTCCTGTGAAGGTCAAATGATAAAATATATATGAAGTACCTTGTAACCTTAAAGGCACACCCATGCAGATGCACATTTTTTCTTGCTAATGTATCCTAAGGTGTGCTGGAAGCTAGCTTGAAGATAGAACAGGTGATTATTAAATTTTCAGCATGAGCATTTTCACTTCAGAAATTGGTAAACACTAGAAATCATGGCTTGATCATTTTTGCTGATCATCTAGACTTAAGAATGTGACAGAGAAAATGTCAATAATGCAAATTAAACTTCTTAATGTGTTATAGAGAGCCAGTGGTTAAGCACTCACCAGTGTGCCCTGCATATTACTACAATGGAAAGTCTTTCGAATACTTGGAGAAGACTCCAGAACATTGAATGGATTTGCATAATTTACAGAAAAATGTGGACAAGAGTTGGCCCAGATATGTGTCTATTTATCAACAAATCAATGGAAATTTACTGATTGCTTGCTATGTGACAGGCATTGCACTCATTGGTGGTAATACAAAGAAAAATCAAAACCAAAGTCTGTTCTCAAGGAACTTATACTCTAAAGGGAAAGCCAACATACATAAATCAATACATGAGCAATCAACACAAAATTGATGGTGCATAGCCTTAATGGGAAAGGTATTAGCAGCTGGAAATGGTGGTAGATGGCTCAGAAAGGCCTCCTGGAGAAGTGGGCACTTGGGCAGAGCTCCAAGAGTCAGAGGTGAGCACGGGGAGAATTTCAGGCATGGGGCACAGCCAGTGCAACGGCACAGAGATGGGAAATAGAGCATCAGTTTGTGAAGAGGGTTTCCTCCTTGACCAATGATTTGAACCAGGTTTGGGCCAGATATGGATAGATTAACTCAATAAATAGAAAGATATTTTTCCAGTAAATGTAGAAACTCCCTTCACCCAAGATGCAGATGAAGAAATCTTCAGTAGCTTTTTAGAATCATAGACTTAGAACTGGAAGATCTTAGAGGTCATTTAGTCTCACCAGCACATTTCATAGGTGAGGAAAATGATGCCCAGAGAAAGGAAATTACTTTCCCAAGGTCACACAGATAGTACATGAGAAAGCATGGATTCCAACTCAGGTCTTGTGACTCCATGTTCAATGTTCTGCACTAGGTTATTTCTCATTGAGACCTAGTTAAATGAATTGTCCAAGGCCCAACAGGTAGTATGTTTCAGATACAGGATTTGGACCCAGGTGTTTCTGACTGTAAGTCAGGTTCTCCATCTACATCAGGCAATATCAAAGTAAATGTTAGCACTGCAATGGGGACAAAACCTGTGATTTCATTGGCATAGGGAACTCCAAGTTGAGGAAATGTCTTCTTTCAGTGAAGGTTGGCATATTCTTAACAACTTTTAGGCATAAAGAATTGCCTAGAGCACTAGAGTGAGGTTACTTGCCCAGGATCACAAAACTAATGACAATGGATGGATAAGAACTAGACTCAGAGGTATTGTGAAGTTCAAATGAAATCATGGATATAAAGCACTTTGCAAAACTTGAAGTGCAATATAAATCCCAGTCCTTCTCCTTCTCCTCATCAGTAGTAGTAGTACAAGCACTAACAGCAGCAGCAACAGTGGTAGTGATAGTAGTGGTAGTAGTAGTAGCAGAGAGAGTAGTGGTGGTAGTGGTAATAGTAGTAGCAAAGATTGCAGTGGTGGTAGTGGTAGTAGTATTGGTGGTACTGGTAGTGGTAGTAGTAGCAGTAAGAGTAGTGTTAGTAGTTGCAGTAGTAATACTGGTGGTTGTTTTCCTTTGTTCTGGTGATGGTAGTATTAGTAGTAGCAGTAGTAGTGGTGGGTAGTGGTA
Organism: Notamacropus eugenii; assembly: GCF_028372415.1. Taxonomy (NCBI): domain Eukaryota; kingdom Metazoa; phylum Chordata; class Mammalia; order Diprotodontia; family Macropodidae; genus Notamacropus; species Notamacropus eugenii. The sequence goes on along the minus strand of NC_092874.1, from coordinate 286,070,200 downwards.
GTAGTAGCATGGTGGTAAATGGTAGTAGCTGTAGTCTAGACTAGAAGTGCCAAACTAAAATAGTAATAGCCACTAAACCATCCATAAGGATCCCAGCTGACTGCATATTGACTTAGAAAACCACATAGTAACTTTATGTTCTATTGTATTTTTCTTTATTTTGTTAAATATTTCACAATTACATTTTAATTTGTATTAATCTAGGCTATATTCATGCTTGACACTTCCGGTCTACTTTCCCAAGCCTCTAGTCTGGTGATGACTTCATTCCCTGAGTTTCATTCCTGTTGAGTTGAAACAATGTTAGTACAACAACAAGGGAATCTGTTGGTAAATGTTTAACAACTGGGCTGGGCGTGGGGATTACATATAGGTAAGCATACTTTTCAGTTAAAACTGTATTACTAATATTTTCTTATGTCTAGACAATCAACAAAAAATAAATCAAGCTCTGATTTGGAGTGAATTTCTTAGATAGAAATGCTAACACTGAAAATTTAACAACAGATTCTGGACAATTTAACAAAAGAATCTGAAAATTTAGCAACAGAACTGACTCTAGCACATCCTTGTCATTTTATTGAGCACTACAGATGAGAAAAACCCCTCTGTCATTGCAAGTTGGCACAGTTTCTGTAACTTATAATCTTAGTAAAAGAATTCTTAACCTAGGGTCCACAAACCTTATTTCAGAGGGCCTGTGTACTTGAATGGGAAAATAATCAATCTTTTATTTTCATTAACCTGTAACTGAAAATTAGCATTTCCTTCAGTTACGAGTAAAAAACAAAAATGTTATTCTTAGAAAGGGTCCATAGACTTGCCAACTCTACTAAGTGGGTTAATCACACATATACACACACAGCGCACGCACACACACACATGTTAAGAATCTGCCTTAGGGAGTTTCCAAGAGCACTAAGAACTGACATAGCCAACATAGGTCAGAAGCAGGATTTGAGCACAGGTCTTACTGGCTTAGTGAACCTGGGTCCTAATTCTGTATCTGAAACATACTCCTCATAGGTGGATTCCTAGGCACTATACCACTGTGCCATATTAGTAATTATTCACAATTATAAAGCAGCACGTAAAGGTAAACCTATAGTGCTACTATTTTCTGTGGAGAAAATTGGCTTAGTTTAGCCACAGTCCCAGAATTTCAGGAATTTTGAAAAATAAAAGAAAAAAAAGAAACATGGAGGATTGTTTAATACTAAAGTCCAGAGAAAAATATATGTAGGCTCAGTGTTGATGACATCTTGAGTAATCTTACCTGTTGCCTGTCTCAGAGCAGGTGGCCCTCAGAGCTGGGCTCCTCTCGAGTGTTTGAGGCTGATGGAGAACAAGTGGTCTCTTTGTTTGGCTCAGTGTGGAGAGGTAGCTTCCAGCCAGCACAATTCATGCCCTAATTTTGGGGCATGGAGAAAGAGACTTCCATAGGTGCATGCTCAAAATGTTTCCCTGTAACTTAACTGCTCTCTCTTTCTCTCTCTCTCTCTCTCTCTCTCTCTCTCTCTCTCTCTCTCTCTCTCTCTCTCTCTCTCTCTCTCTCTCTCTCGTGTACTTATCCCCTAGGAGGGCTTTCAAAACTCTTGAGAATTCAGCAACTGTGTTGGTAGTAAACATGAAGGAGCTGGGCTATCAGAATTGGAGAGGCAGAAGAATATTTTCGTAGAATTCTAGAGCAAGAAGGAACTTTAGAGGGCATCTCATCTGAGCCCTTCCCTTAACTTTACAGATGAAGAAACTGAGACCCAGAGAGGTTAAGTGACTTAAGATCACAGGCTCATACATTTAGAGCTAGAAGGGACCCCAGGGGGGAGATGGAGGCCCAGGGAGGTTAAGTCACCCAAGGTCATATGGACTGTGAGCATAGTACACAATGGAAGATCCAAAGTCAGTATTCTTTTTTATTTTATTTTTAATTTGTGGAATAAAACAAGCATTTCCATAATATAATACAACAAAAAAGATGATTGCCCATGAAACTGCAAATCTACCATGCACAATTTGCTATTCCTTTCAAATATACAACAAAATATCATGTAAATTTCTTTTTTTTCTTATGGAATATCCAGTCAATGTTCTTTATATTGTACTTATGTCCATTACACTATCTTAAAATAAGATTGAGTACAAATAGACACTTTCCAGTTTTTTTCATATATTCTACAAACATGCAGAAAGGGTCTTAGAAATCATTTGACCGAACCCTTTTATTTTACAGATGAAGAAATGAAGACTTGAGAGGTCAAATTATTTTATTAAGGCAATACAACTAAGAGCTGGTCTCAGAACCCAACTCAATTTCTGGTCAATTGCTCCTTCTATACTCATTTGAGAATATAAATAGAGGGATTTGCAAGATATATTTTTCCTTTTCCAATCACCTGTGGAAAGTTGTTCTGAATGACAGGTGCAACCTCAGCGCCCAGCTACCTGATCTATTCATTTGTGTTTACCTTACTATATGTTTGCCTTCTGAACAAGAGGGACAAATCTCCATTAGGGGAATGACTAATCCACTCTAAAAGAGCCCAAAGAAATGGAGGGGCATCTATCTCAGGGCTGTCAGCTGAAAGGAAGATGTTCAGAGAAGAGGGAATTAGAGTAATTTCACCCCATTGCTCCCCCCATCAAAGGCTGCATAAATCACATGTAGAGTTACATTTAAGGTAGGAAAGATGCTTGCAGATCAACTAATGCAACTTCTCAGTTTACAGATGAACAAGCTGAGGCTCAGATAGGTCACAAAGCTATTTAAGTTAGAATTAGAGTTTGAAACTATCTTCCTTTGCCTCAATGCTCTCTCCATGGTACTGCCTGCCTCTTATACTGAGATCCTTATATCTGTTACATGTTAAAAAATGGAATATCATATATATATGTATATATGTGCTTGTGTATGAAATATTGAATCAAAATCACAGAACTTCAGAGCTACATAGGACCTTTGTGCCCATGTATTACATCTTATCCTTGAACACAAGTCTCTACTACAATGTGCCTGACAAGTGGTCATCCCCCTTCTGTTTGAACACCTCTGGTGATGGGTATTTGCCACTTCCCAAAGCAACCCAGCCCATTTTTGGACAGCTCTAATTATGAGAGTTTTTCATAACATCAAACCCAATTTGGTATCTTTATATCTTCTACCCATTGCTCCTAGTTCTGACCTCTAGGGCAAATCAGAAAAAGCATAATCCCTCTTTCACCTGGCTGCTTTTCAAATACTTTATAACTGGTCTCAGTCATGAATCAATTAATAATAACTCACACTTAAAATTTTTTATTCATCTCTTTTGTTTTTATGTCTCTTGCAAATATATCCCTTCTTCCCCTCAACAGAGAGTCACTTCTTGTGAAATATATTTAAAATCCATAACATTATAGTATTAGCATGTTGGTGTTCATAATAATTATAAAGAACTTCTATAGTTCTTGCTGTGTACTAGGCACTGTGCTAAACACTTTACAGTTGTTATCTCCTCACACAACTCTGTTAACTCCTCACACAAAAATAGATAGGTTCTATTAGTATCCCCATTTTACAGCTGAGAAAACTGAGGCAAAGAGAGGTTAAGTGACTTGCCCAGGGCCACATAGTAATTGTCTATGCCTGGATTTGAACTCAGGTCTTCCTGACCCCAGATCTAGGACTCTATCCAGGGTGCCATTTAGCTGCCCCTGGGTAATACGTTTATAATATTAGTTATTCAAAATGGCTTATGCCTTTTAGTGAGGCTAGATAATCTGCTGATTATTTCTGAATTATCTTGTATATATCTTGGTTGCCCACAGTTGTCTGCATGGTGTTTCCCCTATTAGACAGTCAGCATCTTGAGGATAGGGATTTTGTTTTGGCCTTTCTTTGTAGTCACAAAACTTAGCATAGTGATTGATACATTGTAGATGCTTAGTAAACGCTCATTGGCTTGACTGAACTTGACAGGAATACAATACACTTGATCTTTAACAAAAGAACCCATAGATTATAACCTTTTAATATTTAAAGTAACCTTATGGATCCTCTAATGCAACCTCTTCATTCTACACAGGAAGAAACAGAGACTCATAAGGTTAAGTGACTTATCCAAATCATGTATACCCTAATCAGCTGGAGAAACAGACACTTGGGATTTCTGGATTTTACATGGCACCATAGAAAGTAAGGTTGTCTAAGAAAGGAGATTATGATCCATAGCGACCATGGTGTCCTTCAAGCCCTTAAGTGTGAGAGTCAGGGCATTATATATTGGGGGGGGGGGGGAGGAAAGGGAAAGGGAAATAGAAAAAAGAAAAAAAAGAAAGAAAAAGAGAAAATAAAAAGGAAGGGAAGAAAAAATAAAAATGAGGAAAAGTAAAAGAGAAATAAAGAAGGGACGAAAAGAAAGAAGGAAAGGAGAAAAGAAAGAAAAGAAGTAGAGAAATAAAGAAAAGAGAAAATTAAAGGGATAAAGGAAAGAAGAAGGAAAGGAAGATATAAAGAAAGAAATAAAAATAAAAGAGGAGGTAAGGAGAAAGAAAGGAAAGAAGAAGAAAATGAGGAAATAGAGAAAGAAATGAACAAAAAAGAAAGGGAGGGAAGGGAGAGAAAAGAAGGAAGAAGGAAAGAAAGAAAGAAAGAAAAAGAAATAAAAAAGAAGAAGAATGGTAGAGAAGGGGGATAAAGGAAGAAAAAAGGAAAGGAAGAACTAGAAAAAGAAATGAAGAAAGAGAGAAGGGAGGGAGGAATGAGAAAAAGGGAAGGGCAGGGAAGGAAACAAAAGGAAAGAGATAATGGAAGGACTGACAGAGGGAGATAGTGGAAAAGAAAGAGAAAGAAGAAAGAGAAAGACAGAAGTTTCACAAAAACAAGTTCATTCCCAGAACTAGTTGGGCCTTTTTGCTTTGCTCAGACCATAGAACTTTGCTAATTCTCACTAATGATAGAGGAAGCCCATTGTCAATAGGGCAGTTTTACTGATTACTGAATCGTATAAAATATTCTGAGAAAGAAATGAAATCTTGGTTATTCAGGACCCCACTGCTGCCCTGTGTCTCTTGCTGAGAAGTAGTTGACTACTGCTGTTTTAATTGAGAGAATAATCCGATTTTCAGTTCAACGAACTGAGATAATCACAAATGGTGTCTTAGAACAGCTCTGTATTTCAGCCACGATTAAGGAAAATGGACTCAGGTAATGAAAAAACATCAGGCCAGACCCCACTGGGTAAGTAAGCCATTGCGCAGGCTTAAGATACACATTTCCAGAGCTGCATTCATTTTTTATACTATTTGCATACTATAACTACTCTGAATCAATAAATTCTTAAATAGCTTACTAATAGCCTGAAAGAATTAACTCAGCTGGCAGGACTTGGCCAGGTAATTTCTCATTTCATCACCTGAATAGTATTACAACATTAAGGTAATATTTGGAAAACAATACTGGATCAATTGCTCTTAAAAAAGTCTAAACCTATGATTTCACTGGCATAAGGAATTTCTGATGAGGAAAAACCATCTATCAATAATGGTCCTCAATTATTTTGAAGTTGGTTGTTGTAGGGAATTGCCTAGAACGGGGAGAGGTTGAGTCCAGGGTCACACCACCAGGATGAATTAGAGGTGGAATTTGAGTCCTTGTTTTCAGGATGATGAAACCAGTTCACTATACACTATGCCACACTGCCTCTGTTTCTCATTTATTGTTGATAAGTTGCTTTTATGTTATACTGCCCTAATCCCAAAACTAAAGGAATACTCAAGGCTAGATATTAATTTAGAGTATTGCTAGTTTATCAGGAGGAAGCCAAAAAAAGACACAGTATTCATTTGAATATAAGAGTGTGTACTAAATATTATCCACATTTGTTTTTTAGATTCAGAATTTTTTCAAAAGACTCCTGTCTATAATAGTTCCCTCTGGAAACATCCCTTTAGCAAATTGCAATAAACAATTATGTTTCAAAAATGACAGCCACAGCTGGTTTTTGTCTATTATTAATATTCTTGGGAGATGAGTACTTATGGTAAAGAAGAGAGCCAATTAGAAAGATTCAGATGAAAATGAGTTTATTGACAAGTGGTGTAGGCAATAGGATAAGTGGTAGATTTGATATTAGAAGCTATCTATTCACATTTTAGCTCTGCTACTTATTATCTTGGATAAGTCACTTTCTCTTTCTGGGTCTCAGTTTCCTCAAGTGTAAAAAAAAGAGATTGGATTATAGGACCATTAGATCTCCTTTCAGTGCTAAATCGATGACCTTGTGACTATCCTGTAGGACAGTATTGGCATGTTTTGAAGAAATCTCTTTGCAACATCGTTGTTGGGGAACAAACGTAGCACTCCTCCAATCTGACTAGTAGACTGACATAAAGGGCTTTTCTGCATGGAATTTATAGGATCCATACTTCAAAGGTAGAAGGGACTTTAGTGACTCAACACTTTAATTTTAAAAATGAGTGAACAGAGCTAGGATATTCATGTTCTTTGAATCCAAATGTGGCATTCTGCCTCCTACACCACACTGCTTCTCCTTAAATGGATGGAACCATCTGATAATTCTTCATTGATTGAGGTGTGGAGATGAATTTGGATTCTCTCCTGTGCCAGTAGGAGACATGGTCCTCCAGCAATTGGAATGTTTTAGGGGAATGGTCCTTAAAGTACACTCCAAGGAACCCTGAGGGTCCTTTCAGGGGATTCTTGAGGTCAAATCTATTTTCATAATAATACTAAGATGTTATTTCCTTATTAAAATACTCCATTTTCTAACTCCATATCTTCTGATGGTTTACCATTTCATGACAGAAAATAAGATAATATGTTTTTAACTTAGGATATTGAAATCAGGACTCACAATTGTATTGGATTTTAAATTGGTTGTCTTCAGTTATATTAATGTAGTCTTTGCGTATATTATTCTTTTGTTTCTGGTTTCATGGCTCTGCATTTATTCATATGAATCTTTCCAGGTTTTCTTTTCTGAATTCCGCATAGTTGTTGTTTCTTATAAAGAAATAATATTACATTATTTTCATATGCTGCCATATATTCTACTGTTCTCCAATCACTGGAGACATAATTACTTTCCAAGTTTATTAGTCCATATAATGCTGTACTGAATATGTTCTGAATTTTCCTTTCTGTCATTGACTTCCTTCAATGACAAATATTGGGATTAATGAGTGATGTGATCAGTTTATCCGTTTAATAACATTTTCACATATTTAACAGAACAATTAAAAGCCTCTTTTTCTAAAACCCCTTCAGTATGGATTATTTCCATTTTTTATCATCTTTGACAATTTGATGAATGTGAAGAGTTGTTTAAATTTGAATTACCAGAGGTGGGTTGCAAAAGGAGTTTTTGTTTTACAAAATTTATTAAGATGGCCTATCCATTTGAAATTTGTTACAATGGCTGGTTTAAGACACTTTTCTAAGCAGATTTACCACCAAACTACTTTCCAATGATCCTAAATAGCTCTTGTGCATTAACACCTTCTTCTTCCAATTATTTGCATCTTTGGGCTTATCTAATATTACTAAGTAATCATATTAATTTGTATCTGGGCCTAGATTATCTGGTTTATTTCACTTTTCTCATTTTAACCAGTGTCAAATAGCTTTGATAATTACAACTTTATAATACGAGTTAATGATGAAAGTACATCTTTCTTTTAAAAATTATTTCCTTTCTTGATCTTTTATTTCTTCAGACATTATCATTTTATCCAATCCCATAAAGGTAGTTTGAATATCACAGCCCCAAAACTGTTCACTCATTTAGGTTATTGTCATTTGTGTCCTGTCAGCATTCTCTAGTCATGAAAGTGGAATACAAATGGGGTTTTCTGGTGCCAAAACATTTTTGTGCACCATGATGGCCTGTTGCTTGCTTGGCCCTCCCTATTTAGCTTGTATATCTTTACTCATTGCTAATTCAGATTTGTTCATTGCTAAAAGCTGGTTAGTCAAGTACAATCCACTAGGAAATAGGACCTGACTTATCATGACGTTGGCCACTGAGTCTAAACCAAGTTGTTGAATTTACTGAAGTTTCAGGACAACGAAACTGGAACATCTGGATCTGAATCTTGAATTGCATAACAATTAGAGTGAAAATGTCAACTGTCTTTATGGGAGATATATTTTTTTTGCTACAATTAGTTTATGAGGTACAGGCTGGTAGGCGATTCTCAAAGGTCCTTTCTAGCCCTTTAATTTTATAAAGACAGGCAGTATAGCTTAGTGAATAGTATTAGACTTGGAGTTAAATCCTGGGTTCAAGTCTCACCTTAGACAATTTCTAACTGTGTGATTCTGAGTAAATGCCTTAACTTCAGTGAGTCTCAGTTTTTTTACATCTGCAAAGTGGAAATAAAACTGATACTTCCCTCACAAGGTTATTGTGAGAAACAAATTAGAAAAAAAATTATAAAGTAGAGCATATAAACATGAACTATTAACACTACACAGCATTGTGATAAGCAGTGTTGCATTGTGAGTAGAGAACCATCCTTGAAGCCAGGAACATTTATGTTCACATTTGACATCATGTATGTATTGGCTGTGGAACCCTGGGCAAGTCACTTCACCTCTCAGTGTTCCAGATAGCTCTCTGAGACTGTATGTTGGCAAGAAGATCAATAGGCCTTCGTGGATAGAGGGGGTTTTCTCCTTTGGAAGTTTCCTATATAAATGAAATTCACAGGTCCTTTCCCAGTGCCAGAGAGGAAACGACCAATCTAAGGAGGGCATTAAAGGGCAGAGGAAACTTTCAGGGTAAGAAAGCTATGGTGGCATGTTGTAAATCAATCCATAGTACCCATAAGATGGAACTTGATTTCCTAGACTTGTGTTTATAGGTTCCTTCCTAGACTCATATGAACAAAGTAGATGCTACATACGTTACTGTGTTCTGTAACCTTTTTTTACCCGACATCATGTTTTCATGGAACTAATCGATGATGTTAGGGGCAGGGAGGAGTATGCCTGTATAATAATAGCTAGCATTCATACAGCACTTCAAGGTCTGCAATGCACTTTTACAAATATTATGTCATATGATTCTTAAAACAACCCTGGAAAGTAGATTCTAACATTATCCCCATTTTAGAGATAAGGAAACTGAGACAAAGGGTAAATCACTTGACCAGTGTCATACAATAGCATGGGAGGCCAAATTTGAATTCAGATCTTCTTGATTGCAAGTGGATTGTTTCAAACTTGTTTTAGGGGTCCAGAATTTCATCGACATGAGTACAACCTCACTGATATGAGTTGCAACTTACTTTATGTTTCAGAGATAGCTTTCAACAGTTGCTATTGCTAGAAAAAAAATCAGTACCAGGTGCCTAACCTTCTGACAATGAGCCTCTCCAAATATATTTTGGTTGGTCCTTGGACAAGAGACAATTTCCAGGTACATATTCAAAAACTTTCCAGTTGGATTCTACCCCAAATTCAGCGACATAGAATAAATCTCCTTCCTAAAATATCTGAAGATAGTTGAGTTGTCTCTTTTCAGGCTGACCCAGTTCCTCGGTTTCTCATATTAACATGGCTTTGGCTTCTTTCTCTATCTTGTTTATTTTTCTCTGAGTGAACTCTAACTTTTCAGTATGACATCTGGAACTCTACATAAAATTTCAGACATGGTTTGAATAACATAGAGATATGTTAGATGATCATTCCTTATTTTTCACAATAGACCTCTGATAATATAGCCAATTTTCAAATTAGATTTTTTCCTTTTCTGTGTAGGGAAGGAATATTATTATACTGTTGACTTAAAATAAGCTTGCCATTCATTATAAGACATATTGTCTCCTCCAACCTATATTTGGCAAAATGTTTTTTGAATCTAAATATAGGATTTTATATTCATCTCTATGGATTGTTTTTATCATTTCAGTCGTGTCCAATTCTTCATGACTTCATTCGGGGTTTTATTCACAAAGACACTGGCGTGGTTTGCTATTTCCTTCTCCAGCTCATTTTATGGATGAGGAAACTGGGGAAAACAGGGTTAAGTGACTTGCCCAGGGTCACACAGCTAGTAAGTATCTGAGGCCAAATTTAAACTCAGGCCCTTCTGACTCAATGCCTGGCACTCTATCAGGCTAGTGGTGTTACTTAACTAGCTGCCTCTCTCTATTGTATTTATCTTGTTCCATTTGGCTGTTGTAGATTTTTAAGAGAATGTGGGATCTTAAGTCTATCATGCTAGGTATTAGCTACCCATCTTAGCTTTATGACATCCAATATTACATAATAATAATCAATAGATAGATGGTGGCATTGATCCAGCACTTTAAGGTATGCACAACAGTTTCCATATATCCTCTCATTTGAGTACCGCTATGACATTTTAAAGTAGGTGCCATCACTATCATCACCATTTAAAGATAAGAAAACCGAGACAGAGGTCAAGTGACTTGCCCAGGTTCATACAGCTAGCAAATATCTGAGTCAGGATTTGAACATATATTTTATTGATTTCAAGATAGACACTCTATCCACTATGTCACCAAGCTGCCTAGGTAGGGTATATTTCTTCATTTGTTAAATGAGGAAAGTTTAATATGAATGACCTTCAGATATTTGCGTGGTGAAATCCAGTTGGGAAATAAGAAAACTAAACTGATGTGACAAGTATTTGAGGTTCCAGGTGAACTAGGCAGCTTTATACCATTTCGTATGAAAAGAGCAGCTGTATAATAGCTACTGATTGTCCCACCCATGTCCTCTTCATCTCATATAAGTAGTTCTCATTGCCCGTTTTCCCTTATAAGGTCCAGGCTTCCCATACTGTAATGATTATTCTGGACCTAAAGTAGACATCTGTGTATCTTCTTTGCCTGGGCTTCCTAATACTTCTGTTGCCCAGGGAAGCTTGGGTTCTTGACCACTGCTGCCTAGCCTACAGATCCAGATTTCAGATAGGCAAGTCTTCTGATCCTTCCAGGCCCATCTGCTTATGCAAAGACCTCTCTCTGCCTTGTGATAGCTGCCTCATCTGTCCAGCCTTGTCTAAAGACCTAATTTCTCATATCTGTTCCCTTCTCTCCACTCACATAGCCACCAGTCTAGGTCATGTCTTATTCACCTCTTTCTTGAACTATTCCAATAGTCACCTGATTGGCCCCTCTTCATTATGAAAAATTAAGAAATGTGTACAGTGTTAAATAGCAATTAAGTGTCCAGAACAGGATTCCATGTCCACCTGTCCATGTCCATATCCATGATGTACTACAAAATGCTATCTCTCAATTAATTCACAAGATTTCCAAATGGACCTGGAGTTGAGCAGGCATGTCTCAAGTTAAAGGCACTGCTAAATAATTAAATGTATGAACAGACCAATAAAATGAGTGAATAAATGAATAAAAGAGTGAATAAATGATCAACAGACAGATGAGTGAATGGAATGAGTGAAATTGAACATTGGAAAATGTTGAGGAAATCCTTCTTCAGATTGAAAAGCATTTAAAAATATCCTAACTATCTGGACAGCTCTGGAATGAGATGCAAGCAGCTGATTTTCCTTGCTTTATCCCAGCTTCTCTCATGGCCTTGGACTAAAGGAGACAAGCTTGGTGTGGCCCATTTGACATTCAGCTGTTGCTGAAGATGTTAAAGTCTGAGCTAATGTAGCAATCGTTGGGGGACAAAGCCGTTTAATCCATTGCTGACCCACAATTTGTCTGGGATCCTCTGGAGCAGCAGAGAGATTAAAATGTATAAAAAAGAAGTAAACAGTAGGTCAGAGATTACAGCAAAAAAGGAAAACACTTGTCCCCCCACCCCCACCCCAGACCACACACTGACAGTAGCTCTTCTTTCCGTCAGAGATTGTCAAGGGATGGTTCATGTCTCTTTCCCCCTCCCTCCCCAAGACTCCCCTCATTGCTCCTCCACCCTCCAGCCTGGGGAACAGAAGGTTTGATTGGCACTTGTCCCTACTGATAGAGAGATGGAGAGGCATCAAGAGAAAGAGGGTGGCTCTGGGGGCGGTGGGGAACTCAGGCCCGTGTCAAAAGCAGCGCTAGTCAAAAGATGAGTCTTTCTTTCTGCCTGTGTTTTATCTCTCTCTGAATTATTCAGATCTGGGTGGCATCTGAGCATAACTGGCATTTTGACACAGCTTAAAGGATTGTCTCCCTAACGCTATTGAACTGAGGCTGCCATCCCTTTTTAAAAAAATGGATAAAGAGGCAGATCTGTATAATCTGATATGTCTCTCAATGAAAGGCAGTTAGATGCAAAAGGCCCTCAATATTTGGGGACAATTATATCCATTTCTGGCCTATTGTTTTGTTCTAGCCATCTATGAGAAAACCCTTTATTGGTTTGAAAACCTTTTTACTAGAGATTTCTTCAGAATATGCGTACTAGTTCAGAGTGAGCATTCCTTGGTTACTAATGGGAATCTAGCCAGCTGGGTGAGAAGGAAGACAAGGAGTTATCTGAGCACAAGAAGAGTCTTGTTGTTGGAAAGAATGTCTTGAGCCTGGAGCAGGAAATGCGGCTTCTTTCTCTAGTTCTGCCATTTTCTTTTTGTGTGAACCTGGATGCATCATTTTTCTTCTTTTGGTCTCAGTTTCTTCATTTGTAAAGTGATAGGGTTAAATCAGATGGCCTATGAGGTCCCTAAATCAACCATCCATTCTCTGGTTCACATTTATAGTTTACCAAGTACTTTCTTTACAACAATCCTATGAAGCAGACGGTAGTATCCCCATTTCACAGATGAGGAAGCAGAGACTCAGAGATTCTTAGAAGCTTCTCCAGAGCTGTACATGGGAAAGAACACTGCATCTGGAGTCATTGGGTCCTAGATTCAAATTCTAGCTCTGCTGTTTACTATGTGTGTAACCTTGGTCAAGTTAGTTTGCTTCTCTTTGCCTCGGTTTTCTTATCTGTCAAATAGAGAGTTTGGATGCAATGACCTCTAAGATTTATTCTAACTGCCATTCGGAGTTCCCATGGTTACTTGGAATTTTTTTTTTAATTTTTATGTGTTTTAGGGATATCATGCCTCTTCTAACCCAATGTAGGTGAAGCCTAGATGGGTCCAGTAAGATTCTTGGTAGACGCTGAATGTCCTTTCCCCTTACTTACTGATTTCTGTCCTTGACCAGGCCATGAGAAGCTATGGACAAACCATGCTGCAATGAGAAATCATAGGACTTGAAGTCCAAAAAGAATTGGATTTAAATTCCTGACTTAGTCTACTTCTTATTACTCTACTGCTTACTACCTCTGTATCCAGGCATGGGTCCTCAGTTTTATCATCTGTAAGATTTAGAAGGTTGGAGTAAACGATCTCTGAGGTCCCTTTCAGGTCTGGAGGACCATGATCCAATGAGTCTCCACTTTCACTTTCACCTCCCTTAGAGCACTGCTCTGAGGAATGGACTTTGGCAGGGGAGGGAGTATGGGACTAAGAGCTGGGTGACACCTGGGTTCAAATCCTACCTTATTCAATCAAACAAATATTGATTTGTTAATTATCTACTATATGTGAGGCACTAGGGATATATGAGAAAAATAGAGCCATTTCTGTCCTCAAGGAGTTTCTGTTTCATCGGGAGAGATAAAACTGTATGTCCATAAATTAGGATATGGAAGACTGGACCTGTGATCTCATTGGTTTGGGTAACTAACTCTCTTGAAGCAGGTTGGCACTTTTTCTGTAATTTGAATCCTAGGAAGTCGTTTAGTGCTCAGGGAGGTTAAATAATTTTCCCAAGGTCAGAGCCAGTAAAGGGCAAAGATAGGGGTGGAACTCACTTCTTCGTGGTTCCAAGAGAAGCACTCTATTCACCATGCCATGCTCCTTTCTTTAAAACTAAGTATACAAATAATTAATACAAATTAATGTGGAAGTGTGATTGGAACCAGTAGCTGGGGAGGTGAGTAAAAGCCTCAAATAGAAATTGAAATTTCAGTAGAGGTTTGAAGGAAATTAGGGCTTTGATGAGTTGGAGGTGGAGATTGGGGTCAGATTGTGAAGGGCATTGAAAGTTAAGCAATGGAATCTGAACTTGCTCCTAGAAGCAATAGGGAGTCATTGGAATTTATTGAGTAAGGGAGTGACTAAGACACTTATTAGCTCTGTGACCATAGGCAAACCTCAGTTTCTCTATCTATTAAATAGAGCTCATAACTGCACCTACCTCACAGTGCCATTGTGAGATTCAAAGTGATGACTGAAGTCCTTTGTAAATGAATGCACCCTATAAGGATCACCTTCATAAACTCTAAGTAGCAATATAAATGCAAGCTATTATGAATCCATTGTCCATTTCTCTTTCAATTCAGTTCTCTGTATCATTGGGAAAGGATAACTTTATGTGACTTTTAGTTTTCTCACTGGCAAAGTAGAGATAGTAACATTGTACCCCCTCCCCAACCTTCTTGCAAAGCACTTTGGAAATTGCAAAGCCTTATAGAAATGTGCTATATTTCCTCATTAAAATTCAAAGAACATTCCATTGTCATTAAGATGACTTTTCCTGAGATTCATTAACCACGTAGCTAATGGAATATTAGATAACCTGGAATCAAGCATGCCCAGTGCTTCCTGACAGAATAGAACCAGCAAATGTTAAGAGGGACATTAGACAACACCTGTCATCCAACCTTCTTCCATATATGAAAGAAAAAACTGGAGTCAAAAAAGTAATGGGATTTGACCAAGGTCAAAGTGCCAGAACTTAGACTCCAATATGGGTTCCTAGGGGGCAGAGAAAGTATGCTACAATGGACAGAAGCCTGCAGCTGGAGTATAAAATGGACTTCTACTTTTGAATACCCATGTGACATTGACCTTGGGCAAGTCATTTCACAACTCTTGGCTTCGGTTTCTCCATCTTAAAAGTAAGTGAGTTGGAACTGATCGATGATTCTAGCCCCAAATCCCATGAGTTGATAGTCATGGTAATGTTCAATATGTTTTATTACCAAAGAACAGAATTATCCAATTGTAGATGGCTTTTCATCTGGTAGGATGATGCTTGGCAAACAGCAGACACTTAATAAATGCTTGTTGACTTGATTTATGGATTAAAGAATGCATTGATTCTGAGAGGAATGGGAAGTAGTATAACAGCTTCTCAGCCAATAGAGTATAGCAGATAAAGGGTAAGCCTTGAAATCAAGAAGAGCTAATTTCAATTTCTGCCTTTGATTCATTGACTGTGTGACTTACAGACAAGTCACCTAACCTCTCTGTGCTCTCTAAAATGGAGCAGAGAAGGGCTGAGAGGGGAAGAAGTGTGACTAAGTAGAAAGAGGGTTGGGCTTGTAGTCAGAGAACACGGCTTTGAATCCCAGCTCTCCTACTTACTGTGACCTCAGGCAAGTCATTGTACTTTCCTAGGTCTCAGGTTCTTCACATATAAAATTGAGAGGGTTACATTAAATGACACTTAAAGTCTCTTTCATCCTAACCTGCACTGATAGAGACAATTAAGTATGGTGATGAAATCCAACTGGTCCACTGAAGTCCAAACTCTACCATCCCAGAAAGGATCAGATTTCACAGAAGAAGAAACTGACGCACAGAGACATAAGCGATTAGTCAATGTCTGAGTGAGATATCAGTCCTGATTTTTCTGACTCCTGGTATCTGTTGCACCACTCTTCTTGAAGAACCCTATGAGATACATAGCTTAAGTATTGTTTATCCCCATTTTGTAGATGTAGAAATTGGGGTTCAGAAAATCTAAGTTCCTTACCCACAATTACCCACCTAGTCAATATCAGAACCAGCTAGATAACAAGGAAATAAGGATGCCAGGTTTTCTCTACACTAGATTTTTCCTTTTCCATGGTCTAGGATATATGAGGAAGGGGTGGTAGTTAGATGTATTTTAAGCTCAGGAACTAGGAATAAGCAGTAGAAACTATAGTATTCCAACATTTATACTTTATCTGAAGAACGGATATTGAAAATTTCCTGCAGTAGTTTCATCTGAAGCTATGTGAGGAACATTATGAATTATTTACAGGTTATGGAGATCTACAATGCATAGGTTGTAGATTATAGGTCTACAGCTGGAAGGGACATTGGGGGCCCACTAGGGGAACCTCCTCTTTTTATAAAGAGGAAACTGCAGCCCGGGGAGGTCAAAGGACTTGTCCAAGGTCAAACATGTAGTTTGGGATTTTCTGACTCCAGAGTGAATGCCACACTCGGAACTGCAGCCCAGAGATAAGTTATGTGCCTCAGATCACACAGGTAATGAGTGATAAAGCATGGCATTCTGGGTAAAACACAGGACTTGATTTAGAATCCTGGTTTTGCTGCTTACTTGCTGCGTATCCTTGGGTAGATCACAATCTGAATTTCAATTTCTTCATCTATAAAATTAAGAGATTGTACATGATGACCTTCAAGGTTCCTTCCAGCCACATATCCAGAATCCTGTGCATACCAGCATTTGGATTTGAACCTGGGGCTTCTAACTCAAAATGTAGGAGAGCTGGGAGGTATGGGGAGAATAGCTTATACAAATTGAAGTTTGATGTAAGGTAAAAATCCCTAACAAGGAGAACTTACAGAAGAAGAAATGGGCTGCCTCAGAGAGAGGTTGTGAGTTGGGTTCATGGTCCATTATTGTCCTTCTGGACAGCATCAGGATGGTTTCTTCTGAAGGTGAGGGCTCTTCTCAGGGTTACTGCCCTATGGACACTTGCTCCTAGGAATCATGGAAGCAGAGACTAATCAAGATGTCCGACTTAGGAAAGGGAATCTATCCTAGGAGCATTCAATCAGGAGAAGGCTGAGGGGGTAGCAAATTACTCAGATTTTGCAATAGGATGTCATTCAAAAAGCATCTGGTGTCACATCATGAATTGTTTCAGAGGAGGCATTCCATATTAAAATATGTCCTGTAACAATCCAAGACCTGACTTCCTACGTGGAGTTGATCTCTCTATAAAAATATCTCTTGTGTCAGGGTTCTGACATCTCATGAACATGTACAATGCCTACATCATAACTATTGGGAAGGTTGTGACATTTTGGCATGTTAAATATGGACTCCTGCTCAGCAAGGTTCGATCAGATTTCTTCATGATAGTCCTAAGCTGTCAGCTCTGAGTGGCTGGATATTCATCCTGGAAAATTGTATTATGTGGTTTCTGGGATGGTTAATTCCTTGCTCTGTGAAACATTTTGTTCGTCACCAAAAATGGGCATCGATAGTATTCATTAAGATCTACTCTATGCCTACCCTCAGCACTAAAATGTTAGTGTCTGCTGTTTTCTTTATCACAGACACTACAGAGAATGTCTGTGAAAGGCTTCTGGAGCTCCTTGGGAAACAAAAGTAAACAACGGTAAACATCCGACATAATGTGGTAGGGAGAAACACCGAACTGAAGGTATTTGGGTTGGAGTCCTGCCTCAGTTTCTCCATTTGTCCAATGAAAATATTGATTATTTTATTTCTAAGCTCCCTTCCAACTGAAAGGTAATGATAATGATCAAAACTAACATTTATATAGCACTTTGAGGTTTGTAAAGCATGTCACAAATATTATCTCATTTGATTATTACAACAACCCTGGGAGGTGGGTATTATTATTATCATTTTACAGATGAGGAAACTGAGGTTAATAGAGGTTAAGTAACTTGTCTAGAATTACATTACTAATGAGTATCTGAGGTTGAATGTACGTCTTCTTGATTCCAAATTCAGGGTTCCTACCCACTGTACCATGGGGCAGCTAGGTGATGCAGTGGATAGATTGCCAGGCCTGAAGTCTGGATGTTCTGAGTTCAAATTTGGTCTCAGATATTTACCAGCTGTGTGACCCCAGCAAAGTCACTTACCCTGTTTATCTCAGTTTCCTCATCTATCAAATGAGCTAGAGAAGGACATCTTTGCCAAGTATCTTTGCCAAGAATACCCTAGATGGAGTCATGAAGAGTTGGAAATAACTGAAAAACTAAGAAGGAACATTTGCATTCATAGATTGGTTCAAAGGTGGGTGCCTGTGTACTTTTTTCAAGGAGTTTAAGCAATTAAAATTAACCAAAGACCCTCCTGGGGAAATCATTTCTCACAGTCAAAGCACAAGGAAAGAGAATCTAAGGGAAAAAAATATTCCTGTAAACAAAAGTGCTATAATGATAATTCACACCTCTAGTGACACTTCAAGGTTCACAAAAGCCTTGTAAAGTAAGGAATGGGAATATTCTCAGCCCCATTTTGCAGATGATATAACTGAGTTTCACTATTATGTTGACTCTGTCCAGTAAGGGGCAATATTCTTGACTAAATCTTAGACAATTCTCAAACACTTCACCCTCTGAGGTCATATGGACTCTATGCTACATTATATTTTGCTTTAAGACCTCTGAGGGAAATTATCTGGTTAACTCAGTATTAATCTTGAAAACTGGCTCTCAGCACACAAGAGAAAGAACATGAAACTAAGCCATTCTTTCAGGGGCAGTGTTTCATGAGAGCCTGGGTGCATTGTGCGAAATAAGCACTCAGAGAGGCTGGGCTCTTGTCCAGCTACATTAAGCCAGACCACTCTTGGATGAAGAGAACTCCAGTCAGATCAAAGATACGCTTGGCCAATGTTGGAGTCCTGTTTCTGAATGATCACCAATTGTCCTACTCTTTCATTCCCTCTTATTTTACTTTTCTATTTCTAAATTAGAAGATAGGAGCCTGGCAAGTCACAGTCATCTAAACTAACATGAGGATCGAATGTCCCTGGCTTAAGCTAAAATGTGTCCCAAAGTTTCTGCATATTTATTTTAAGCATCTGTCCAAGTTCCATGGTACATCTGGGGGGAAAAAGCACTGGTTCTAGAATCAGAGAATCTACCTTTAAATTCTGTCTCTGAAACTTCTTTCCTATGTGACCTGTTGTGACCTTCTTACCTGTGTGACCTTTGGCTAATGGCTTAACCTCTCTGGATGTCAAGTTTTTTCACACATAAAATGAGGGGGTTGGTTTTGATTGCCTCTGAGGTTCTTTGCAGCTCTAGATCCACGATCCCTATGATCTTTGTTCCATATTAAGAAAGTTCTGAAGACAAACTAATATGAGACAGTCATACCCAGTTATATTTTTCAGTTGTATTTGGTGACTTGAATTTGAATAGAATTCTCAAGAAATAATAGATTTTTAAAAATGTAAGATAGACTTATCAGTTGTCCAAATATATAGATAATATATATCTTGTGAGTGGCATAAATAGATGTAATCTGGGGTTACCTTTGCAGAGAGTAGGAGGAGGTCTATGCTGGCACTACCAGCAGCCCACCTGGAGGAAGGAACAAGAAATTAGGAAGACTCAGGATGACAGAGGTTAGGGTATCTCCTCTATCTTCAAGACAGAATTTTATCTACCTGCCATCTGTCAGGTATTTTTAGTCTAGGGGTATAAGTCTGGGTTTAGAACAAAAGCTACTTTCCTGGTTGCTCTGAAGGGAGATGGTAACCCTGATTTTATAGTCACCATCTTAACTTCTTCCTAACAAAATGTTGTTCACACAGACAACTGTTAGAAATATCAAATATTAAGCAAGCTCATTTAAGGGATATTAACTAAGAAGACATGGCACATTTCCTCGAATATCTGAGGGCACATGATCCCAGTCCCTGGGGAGAGTGGGATCAAACAATACAGCTTCCATATAGTATTCCCTTTCTGTTTACTTCCAAATGTAGCATAGCAAGTTGATGATTCCTCCTTTGAGCTACCTTTGGGGTGGGTCCCAAAGGTCATTCCACAAAGCCTAGATGCTAGACTGGCTGACTGCAGACTAAGTCTCAAACCAAGAAAAACAGCAAACAAAAATCAGTTCCACTGGCTTCGGTAAAATATACTCAATATTACCATCTGGTAGCAAAATAAGATCTCAGTTTAAACCAGGAGAGAATGATCTTACCATGGGTAGCCCACTAATAGCAGTCTCTATTGTTGCAAGCACAGGAGGTCAAGTGATCAGCTTGCCTACAAGTTTGGGTGTTCAGGTCTCCTGGCAGTCATTCATAAACTCAAGCTTATCTCTTGTGATGAGCTTTCTCCAGATCTTCCCTCAAATTCTATCAGAAGTGGAGTTTGGCTGTCATCATTTTCAGCCAATTAGAAGTCGTCTCCCTACGAATTTGCACATGACTCTTCTCCTGACTGGGAGTAGGTATCAAATACTTTGAGAATTTTGTAACTCCTTGAACTTTGCAAAGCCCTTTCCTGATAAATCTATCGAGAAAGGAATAAACTTATTCTCATTTTCATTTTCATGGATGAGGAATGTTAAGAGAGTCTAAACGACTTCAAGGTCAAGGAGCTCATGCATTTCTTCATAATATAATACCCTTTAGTTCTTCAATGGATTTGTGGTCTCTTCAATGCAGTTAGTACCTCTGCAATTGAAGATCACAATCTATCCAGGCTTTCTCCTCATAGGGAGGTGGTGTGGTACTCTAGAAAGGCATTGATCCAGAGGATCTGGGATTGAAGCTGGGCCTTGCCACTTAGTACTTGTGTGATCTCTGAGAAGTCATTTCATCTCCCTAGTTCCTCAATCAAAATGGGGGCAGAGGGAGAGTTGGATTAGATGATCTCAGAGGTCTCTTCTAACTCTAAACCTACCAACAATACTATTGTCTTTAATAATATCAGAAGCTCTTTAGTCCAGCTTACACATGGAATATTATTCCCTGAAAAGTATCCCTGACAAGTAGTTGTCTGGTATTTGCTTGTAGACCTTTAACAATGAAGAACCTGTTGAGTTGGTAAGGTATCCCATGCTACATTAACATAACTTTAACTCATGGGAATTTCTAGGAAATTAGAATACCACCAAAGGCAAGTCCACTGTCTACTAGACCAGACTCTACCTCAAAACTAAAAGCTCAGGGCCTACCTGCCACTCTACCACATAAAAATCTAATTTGAGTTGATGAAAAGCATCTTGGCCACTCACCCAACTAGCTATTACATACACAGTCATGATAAATCAAAAGCCTAATGTAAAAAACCAAACATATTTGCATACAGATCAAATGCATGTAGTAAATGGTGAGTTCACATTGTTCATAGGACAAATCTGAATATGGAATTTTCCATACTGAGATAATTAATGAGGCAAGGACCGTCATTCTTTGAAGAGCACTGTGCTGCAAAGTTTAACTGATTTGTTCCTATTTGTCCAGGACTTACTCCTGTTTCTGATGCCCCATCATAAGACACATCTTGACTCTTGTGATAAGAAGGCATTCACAGAGCAAGAGCCTGGAGAGGTGTATGTGTGTGGGGGGGGGGGGGGGAAGAAGTTTGTCTCTTCTCTTTCTTTAGACAACAACTACACTTCAATCATAAAAATAGCTAGGGTTTGTATAGCACTTTTAGGTTTGCAAAGTGCTCATCCTTATTCTCACAACCCTGGGAGGTAAGTGCCATTATTACCCTCATTTTGCAGATGAGGAAACTGAGGGAGATAGAAACTCTGTGACTTGTCCAGAGTAACCCAGCTAGTAAATGTCTAAGACAGGATTTAAACTCATGTCTTCCTGATTCCAGATCCAATACTGGATCACTGAACCACCCAGCAGCCTAGTCCCTGAATTTTCAGAAATAATGATAAGGCATGTTGGCTTCCAGACAAATGACATTCTCCAGTGATTCATTTAATCCATCAACATCCTTTTGGTGTTGAGAATGAGAAGACAAAACTGTAAAGGGTCTCAGGGGCCACCTTTTCCAGCCCATATCTGGAATTAGAATTCCTTTCACAAATATTTCTACTTAAGTGAGTCTCCAATTTTTTCTTAATGACCTCCAGGGACAAGGGTACGCACTCAACACCTCCTGCTCCAGCTCATTCCATCTGGGGACAGCCCCACAGGCTAGGATGCTTTTCCTTATACCAAGCCTTTTTTTCCTACTGTTTTGTGTTCTGGGAATGATTAGAATGAGTCTACCACCTCTTTCATGTGACAGATACTTAAATGAATGAAGACATCCTTCATATCCCCTATTTCCTTTCTCATTCAAGCCAAAAATCCCAGTTCCCTCAACCAATTTTCAAAAACCATTTTCTACACTGTCCCCTGGACGTACTCCAGCCTGTCACTGCTTCCCAGACTCAAACACACTCTTCTAGGCGTGGTCTAACAATTGGAGAGGCCAATGGAACCTTAACTCCCCTCTGCTCCATACTGCATTCCACTGAATTCAGCATAAGATTTCATTTGCTTGAGGTAGGAGGAGGAAGATTGGAGGGAGAGAGGAAGTAGGAAAGGGTAGGGGTATGCTGGAGCCAGCTCAGGGGTGGGAGAACTGATCCTCACATTTTCAGCACCATTTACACCTTGGATATGGCAAATGCTGCATAACTGGGCTTGGATTTACTGTTTTGTTGATTGTTGAGATTTAAGAAAGTGATAGAAAAATGTTAATATTGCACATTAAAGTTAAAAATCTGTCATGAGCTCCTTCCTCCATCACCAAATCCAGATGTTAAACATCATCCCAGCACTGGGACAGACTCCCCCTAGTCCTGCTGCCACCTCCCCTTCCCCTGCAAAAAAAAAAAGAGAGAGAACAGAGCAGAAGGAATCCTAGCCAAGCAGGGCAGCTTTAGAAATTTCATGGTGAATTTATTCTATACTCCAAAAAAAAAGCAAGTTTTTTGTAACAGAGACGTACAGTTTCACGTGCAATCTTCTCCTCATCGACAATATACAGGCAAACGCTCGCTGTATTTGATGTTTGTTAAGTAAAGGATAACAATGTTGACTCCCCCAGAGCACTATTGACTCTCACTGTTTGTGCAGTCCTCTCGTATGCTTCCCCTTCCCATCACTCCAGTCCTTTTCAGATGAATTATTCTTATAATTTCTAAACCTAAGTTTAAGATTGTACTTGTATTCCTTTTCAAATTGTCTTATGAGATGTAGGTCAATAAACCAGCATTCAATTAATGAACATTTATAAAGCACCCACCATCTAGGTGATGCAGGGAATAGGGCACTGGCCCTGGAGTCAGGTAGACTCATCTTCCTGAGTTCAAATCTGACCTCAGACACTTATAGATGTGTGACCTGGGCATGTCACTTAACCCTGTTTACCTCAGTTTCCTCATATGTAAAATGAGCCAGAGAAGGAAATGGCAAACCACTCCAGTATCTTTACCAAGAAAACTCCAAAAGGGGTTACCAAATGACTGGAAAATAACAAGGTAGTGAGTTCCCTTTCACCAGAGGTTTCAAATCAAAGCTGGATGACTGCTTGCCAAGAATGTCGAAGAGCGTTGTCTTTCTCCTCATTCCCTACCCCCAATAGAGCCAGGAGCAGGTAGCTTATCTCAGTGATGAATTTATGATAGGATAATAGATGCAGAACTAGAAGAGGCCATCCAGCAAATTCAAATCTCTCATTTACAGAGAAGGAAACTGAGGCATGGAAGAGTTAAGAGACCACACTGTAGCTGTCATCTGCATCTTCCTCTTACAGGAAAAATGGATTTTTGCCTCTGCTCTGATGAGTGAATTTTTGGTCCCTTCCCTTTTCTAGTTCCCCTTTATTTGTTGTTTTCCTCTTAGAACATTAGTTTCTTGAGGACAGGGACAACCTTGCTTATGGGTTATTGTATCTCCAGAGCTTAGCAGAGTGCCTGTGGGGGGTGGGGGTGGGTGGGGAGGATGGTGGTATATAGTAAGTTATATAGTATATATAGTATATAGTATATATACACTATATGGTAAGTGCTTAATAAATGCTTTCCCTAGATAATCTTGCCCATGTCACAAATATAAGAAGGTCTTCAGACTCTCAGTCTAGAGTTTTATTAACTGTGCCATAGTCTGTCCACTTCTGCGGTTCTACTATAAACAGGCACCTCTTACACAGTATATTCTGAGGGATGGTTTCTCTTCTTTGGATTCTTGAAAACCCTCAATGACAAATTAAGCAACAAACAAACTTTGATAGCTTGGTTATTATCCTCAAATCTGAATGTGGAGTAAGTTTTGAAATGCACACTGTCCTTCAGGGGAATTTTCCAAACGCCTACGGGAAAGAGATGGAAAGGATTGGCTTGGGGGGTTTGAAAGAGTTTGAGGAGCTACCAGTTCCTTTGGAACTTACAGAAACACACACACAACAACAACAATTCATCTTTGTTCTTGTGAAAATGAGGGTGACTGGGAAAAAAAGAAACTCTGTCCCTGAATTGGGGGATAATTCTTTGACACTCTTGCAGCGGAGGGCACTCAGAATGTCGACGACTAAACCCACTTTACATCACACAGACCTCAGCATCACCACCTGCTTGGAGAGGGAGAAAACTAAACAGGCAGGACCCAAAATGAATGCAAGAAGTTACTCCCCCCTTTCCACCACCACCCGCCCCCCCCCCCCCCCCCACCAAACACACAAGAGGAACATTTCGAGATCAAATGCTACAAATGCAAACTGTATTTTCTCCTTCAAAAAAAATATCAGGACAAGGGAGGAAATCATGGTTGTTACAAGCATTTTCCTGGATTGGATTGGAGAGAAAATCCAAAAGAATATATAGTTCCCCAAAGGAAGGAATCGCAACCTTTTCTTAATCAGAATTCATCCTTTTTGCCCTTTTTGAGATGAAAAAGAAGGAAGAAAAGAAGGAAGGGAGAGAGCGAAAAAAAGAAAGAAAAGAAGGAAGAAGAAAGGAGAGAAAAGGAGAAAGTAGAACAAGAATGAAAGAAAAGGGAAGAAAAGGAAAGACAGGATTATTTAATGTTCTTCTATCACTGGTCACTTTGGTCAACAATTTAAAAGGGCAATTGTTGGAGATCTGAAATTGCTTTTGTCAGGGAGTAAAATCATTTGTGTGTGTGTGTGTGTGTGTGTGTTTTAATGTAGTAATTCTGTAGATTACCATTTCATGCTACATTGCACTCCAAAGAAAGCAACCTGTGTCCTTTAAGCAGAAGTGTGTGTGGGGGGGATGTCTGGGAGGGGCTGTGGGGAGCATCAAGCTCCAGAATGAAATCAGATAAAGCAGAGCCGCCCGGTATTAGGAGGCTTGCTTTGTCCCTGTCCCAGCATCCTCAATGGGCCACAGCGCTCCCTTCATTTGTCAGCCCAGCGCACCTTTTGTACAAATCATTTCCCCTCGGTATTACTAGGCGCTAGGAGTTGATAGCCGGCTAGCCTCTTTGCTTGTACTATTATTTCCAGCAAGCTTGCCACGGCTGTAATAAATCCAGGAGGATTTCTGAGTGGACTGGGGCGGGCTGAGTGACATACTAGGCTGATAAGACCTGGGTTCTACAGGAACAAAAGCTGTTCCTTTTGGGCCTGATGAGGCCCAAGTCACTGCTTTTGAATTCGGGGTGATTTGATCAAGTTTTCCACCAGCTGTCTCAGGGAGCTGAAGCAAATGAGGAATTAATCCAGCTAAACTAGAGCTTTTCTCTCCCTCTCTAATAAGGCTGTGGATCAG
Source organism: Notamacropus eugenii (assembly GCF_028372415.1). Taxonomy (NCBI): domain Eukaryota; kingdom Metazoa; phylum Chordata; class Mammalia; order Diprotodontia; family Macropodidae; genus Notamacropus; species Notamacropus eugenii. The sequence continues at coordinate 286,044,730 of NC_092874.1, read as the reverse complement.
GACCTGGGATGAAAATATTCATCACAGTGTGTTCCTTTTCTGCTGTTCAGAGGAGCCATTCAGGGAAGAGGCTCAGGTGTACCGAGGGGCCTTTTCAAGTGATACAGTCAGATGGAAAAGTAGGCTTTGGCATTAAACCAAAAACCTCACCCTATGATGCTTCAGCAGTCACAGCTAGGACCTTAGAAAAGTGTGGAGGAAGAAGGTTATTTGAAGCTTCGCTTTACTGAGCATGGAGTTGCTCAAATGTTAAGTCACTGGTAGGCTAGGTCAACATCCAAGACCATCTCTGAGTTTCTAACTCCCCTCAGTGTTTTTCTCTTTTTCACATTCAACTCCAGAAGCAGTTCTTGCCATGAAAACAATCCAACCCACCAATGATTTATTAAGTTCTATCTATCTCCTTCCTTTCTTCTTTCCTTCCTTCCTTCCTTCCTTCCTTCCTTCCTTCCTTCCTTCCTTCCTTCCTTCCTTCCTTCCTTCCTTCCTCCCTCCCTCCCTCCCTCCCTTTCTCTCTCTCTCTCTCTCTCTCTCTCTCTCTCTCTCTCTCTCTCTCTCTCTCTCTCTCTCTCTCTCTCTCTCTCTCTCTCTCCATAAATCCTAGGTGCCAAAGCCAGAACTTAAGCCTATCTTTTGACTTCATGTTCAAGGTTTTCTTCACTCTCCCATATATCCTTCCATTTTTATGTGCTGGCAAAGCAGTGGGCAAGAAAAAGCTCCAGGGTTCTCAATATTCCTGGACAGTTTCCATTGCTCTGCATTCTTTCACCAACTAGTTTCAGCTACTCAAGCTAGAGTAATCCTACACAGTCTATTTATGGGTGGGGAACCTGTGGCCTGAAGGCCGCATGTGGCCCTCTAGATCCTCAAGTGTGGCCCTTTGGCTGAATCCAAACTTCACAGAACAAATCCTTTAAGAATTTAGTCAAAAGGCCACACTTGAGGATCTGAGGATCTACAGGGCCACGAATGGTCTTGAGGCTGCAGTTTCCCCACCTCTGTTAGTCCAAACTCTCGAAAGATCTTGTTTCTTTCCTGCGTTATCTCATTGAAACACTGAATATTTCTGAGGTGCCCATGCAACAAGTCCAAGGAGACTGCCTACAGAAATACATATCTCAAAGACAGGTAAAGCAATATGTCTCCTATCGTAGTCATATGAACCTTCGATACCACTTTTTCCTGGTCATCTCCATATTTATGATAATCGCATTTTTTTTTTTTTACCTATCCAAGTCTGACCCCTCCATCCTGGGTCACCTCTTAGCCACTCCATGGAGTGACTTTTAGGAAATCAGCAGCTTAAGTGAAGGTGTTGGTGTACTGAGAACTGTGTCATAACACAGAGATCCCTACATCGATCAGTACCCAGGTAGATAGAGCCTAGAGTAAGCAAGTTGTTTTTTAGTCATTTTGTCAGTTGTGTATGACTCATTTCTGGATTTTCTTGGCAAAGATGCTGGAGTGGCTTGTCATTTCCTTCTCCAGCTCATTTTACAGATGAAGAAACTGAGGCAAACAGGATTAAATGACTTGCCCAGGGTCACACAGCTGGTAAGTATTGGAGGTCAGATTTGAACTCGGGAAGATGATTCTTCCTGACTACAGGTTAGGCATTCGTTCTATCCACTGCACCATCTAGCTACCCAAGTTCAAATGTAACCTCAGTCACTTATTAGCTGTTGTAACTCTGGGCATGTCACTTAATTTCTGTCTGCCTTAGTTTCCTCAACCATAAAATGGGGATAAAATAGCACCTACCTTCCAGAGTTGTTGTGGTGAGGATGAAATGAGATAATATTTGTAAAGTTCTTAGCACAATGCCTGGCATAGGAGTTTAATAAATGCTTATTTCCTTCCTTCTCCTTCCTTTCCTCCTCCCTTCTTCCCTTTACTTATCTTTTTCTTTTTCCCTCCCTCTCTTCATTTCTTCATCCATCCCTCTCTTCCTTCCTTCCTTCCTCCCTCCCTCCCTCCCTTCTTTCCTTCCTTCCTTCTTTCCTACCTCCCTCCCTTCCTTCCACCCTTCCTTCCTTCCTTCTTCCTTTCTTCCTTCCTTCTCTCCACATAAAGAAGGAAGAAGGGAACCCAGAGAACCCAGACTGGAAGCCAAGGAGTTAAGCAAATGGCAGAAGAGTCAATCACATTGGAAAGCAGACTTCAGGCTTTAACACTGCTCAGGGTCCCAGCTTCTTCTGGTTGTCTTCAGGTCTTCAGAGCCTACTGCTGATCCCTGGCACCTGCACTGACTGTGGGCACAACCTTGTTAATAGAGAGATAGAAACCTGAAAAGGTTTAGAAAATCCATTCAAGGCTGACTAAGCTTGTTAAAGGTTGAACTCCTTTCCTGGAGATTAAACAGGTGTTTGGGGCCATTATTATTGGAAAGGCTAAAAGAAAAAAAAAAGATTAGTCCTTTGGGCATAGCTGGTGAGTTTTGTTTTTCACTTAAGCACTGAAAAATTGAACATAGATAATGGTAAATTTAGTCACAAAAGCACAAAAGAGAAACTAAAGCCTAGAAAAAGGAAGAGATATGCTCAAAGGTGGTTGTTGTTCAGTCACTGATTTGTGTCCACCTCTTTGTGAGCCCATGAACCAACTGTCCATTGGGTTTTCTTGGCAAAGAGTCTGACCTAGTTTGCCATTTCCTTCTCCAGTTTGCTGTAGGCAGGAGTTCAGTAATTTTTCCAGGGTCGCACAGCTGCTGTACTCAAGGGTACACAGTGACTAAGTGGAAGAGATGAGCCATGATAACTAGGTTTCCTGACCTGCAGAGCAGAGATTCTGCCACTATATCAAGCTGCCTTCTGCAATGATTCCATACAACTTCAATAACCCTCATTTAAAAAGACTGGTAGATCTAGATGCTAGATGCTAGACATGCCTAGCCCTTGGTGTTACTGCCGGAGCCAGAACATTGAAGTGTGCGGGTCAGTGAGTTGAGCTTGAGTTTGAATCCTGCCTTAGACATTAGATATGTAACCCTCAGCAAGTCATATAACTTCTCTGAGCCTCAGTTTACTCATCTTTAAAAGGGGAATGGTAATAGTATCTAATTCATAGGGCTGTTTTGAGAATCAAGTGAGATAACACGAGTAAAGAGTTTGCAACCCTGAAAGCTATATTAAATAAAGCTAACTGTTATGATTATCATTATTGAGATACTGTGGTAATTCTTATACTCTTCTGTTTAGGATTCTGGGTTAATCAGCCAGAGTATTTTAGCCTAAAAGTTAAAATATCACATTAGGTTTGTTCCAAAAAGTATAATATCAGTGAAGCCAAGATATTTTAGGAAAAGAAATGAAAACAGATCCCCCAATCCAATATTTTGACTTAAAGTAATTCTAGAAAGTTTTTTTCTTTTACTTCATTGTTGGGGGAAAAAACCTTGCCAAAATGCCAATCTTCTGGTAACAGAATCACAGACTTTAGGGCTAATAGGAGGCATGGAGATAATATAATCTAACCCTTTCATTATACAGATGAGGACAATGAGACCAAGGGAGGTTTAGTAACTTGATTGAGGTTATATAGATAGTGTATATCAAAGCTAGGATTCAGGTTCCAGGCTCTGAAAAAGTACTGAATTTGGAAACAGAAAACTGGAATTCAAATCCTGTCTCTTCCACTTACTTACTAGATGTATGACCCTGGGTAAGTAAATCACTCTAGACCTCAGTGGCATCATCTCTAAAATGAAAGGATTGAAGGAGACGTATTCAAGGAAATTTCCAATTCCAACTACATGATATTTTGACTCCAAGACTGTCATAGTTTTCAGTATACTCAATGCCTCTGCAAGGTTGATGCTTAACCATTCCAAGCCTTGGTTAACTCTAGATAATTCTTGGCACACACACAGACATGGACATGACAATATCACAGACATAGACAGACACCAACAACACATGATGTGTATGCTCATATTCATATCCATACTTCTATATTCTAGACCTAGTCCTAGACATATTGTGCACTTGTATGTTTTATATGTGTAAATATATGTTCATTTTTACATGGATATGATATCTATACTGTGTTTTACATACACTACCTCAGATTCACTTCCTAACCTGCACAATTTGCAGAATTCACAGAAGGAAAAGACTACTGGGTACAGATTTGCTCCTATACACAATCACATATTACACACACACATGTCTTTTTACTGTACCAGATCTAACATTTACTTTTCTATGACCACAGTGGACATGTCCCTGAACCTCTATTTCCTAATCTTTAAAAATGGGATAGTCATGCCTTAATCCCTGCCTCAAATGGGTAGTTGTAAGAATTTTAAAAAAGGTAACATAAAGCATATTTAAGGTTTACATGGTTTTTTATTTCAACTTAGAAGTGTAGCATATGCATATATGGGTGGCTGCTGCACCATGATGTTCAGTAATTGCTTACAGAGCCATCATGTTGGCACAACCTTTGGGGTCATTATTTACTTGGTTTCTCAAAAATCTTCTCAGCATCCACAGGCACTCAAATGTAAAATAAAGACCATCACCCACTTCAACTTCACCTCTTTCCTCACACGCCAAGAGTAGGCAAAATGAAAATAAACTAAAAACATAATTTTGAAAGGAGAAAGAGGATCTGCAGCCTTTCCAGACCCCTCTTCCCATTCAGGGTAGGGAGAGTGTCTCTTTGGCCTTACAGGGAGCGACCAGCACCTCTGCTCTGGAGTGGTTAGGAAACTTGTTAGCCGTTACTCAGTCTTTTTTTTTTCAGCTAAATAAGCTTATTAATTTTAATAGCTCAGATTTCTATAGGGTTTAGGTATAGGTTTACATACATTATTTCACTTGGACTTAATAATAACCCTGAGTGAAGTAGGTACTAAATATATTATCGGCCCTATTTGACAGAAAAGGAAACTGAGGTACATTAAGGTGAAATGATTCACCTAACAGAAAACACGGGCTTACAAGTCTAATGGTGGAAGTGATCTTTGAGTTTATCTGGTCCAACCTGTTTATTTTACAGATGAGGAAGCAAAGTTAGAGAAATAAAGGAATTCACCCAAGGTCATGCAGGTAAATAATGGGAATATTAGCCTTCCATTCATTACTTCAAGGGAGTAAGTGATAGAGCTGAGATTTGAACTCAGATCTTCTAATTCTCCACCTAGGACTATTTCCACTGCTCCACACTACTGTTGTTTGTTCTTCATTCCAAAAGAGGACTGTGACATCAGGAAGGTGATGCCATGGCTTGCAAATGAATTGCATTTAAGTGAGGCAGGGCTGTGCAAAGTCACCAACCTCATTCTCTCCTTTGGAGCCATTTGGGAGGCAAGATATAAATCAGGATGACCAGAGATAGCCCCACCCGACGCTGGGTTAGTGTCTCAAGTGAGTTTTAAACCATGTATTCCTGATGCTAAAATCAGCACTCTGGGAGTCAGCCCTAGACTAGATGATGATTTAGGGAGACTTGGTTTTAATATCCTACAGATAGCTTAAGTGACTTGCCCAAGGTCACATCAGCAGTAATGATGGAGAATTTGAAATCAGGGTCTGAGATGCCAACTCTGGAATTCTTTCCACATTGTTGGGGATGAGTATGAGAGAGAAGAGAGTCAAGGCCAAGGAAAGACAGTCAGGCTACAGTAGAGATGCCCATGTAAGCACTCCTCGATTCAAGTTTTACTTCTGCCACGTACTGGGGGTGTAACCTTGGACAAATCATTTCTACCCCAACTCCCTTGGCGCTTTCAGGCAACTCTCTAAGATTCAAACCCTAGCCAAAATCCCACCTTCCAGAAGCCTTTCCTGATCACTTTGATGGCTAGTACCTTTCCTTTGTAATTAGGACCAAATGACTCTAGAGAAGACAGTGAGGCTGGTGACCTTGCATAGACCTGCCTCACTTAAATCCAATTCACTTCCAGTTCAGGAAGCTCATATCATCGGTTCTTTTCTAACGTGAAAGACAAACGACAATCTCCAGTCTGTCTCCCCCTTCTACCTTGACTTCCCAAATGTCGCACTCTGGTTTTCTACTGATAGAACTTTGTTCCCTGCTCTTGATCCTCAAGGAAAACAATCAATTTCCTGAAGAAACTCTTTGATAGATGACAATAGACAGGCGTTAATGAGTTAATCAGATAAACTAATCCCTACTTGAGTGTTACTCCCAAATAACAAAATGCCTTAACCCCTAGTAAAAAAAAAAAAAATAACTTGTTTGCTTAAGAAGGCTCTTAAGTAACTTGTACCTGAGATTTCAGGTAACTTGGTGGCCAGTATGGAACATATTTAGAGACAAAGTCATGGTTGTATATGATTAGGGAACAAAAATACCTGCTGCGTATGAGGCAAACCTGGTTGTTTTTTGCACGAGAAATTTTCTTTTAAATATAGCTTTGGTTCTACACTATTTTTTTTCTCACCAGCTCCAGATGGTCCAGACACACCTAAGCATATATACTCTTTTAAAAAAGTATTATATTGATTTTTTTCTTTTTGTTACTGTTCTTTGGTTGTTTCAGTCATATCTGACTCTTTGGAACCCCATTTGAGTTTTCTTGGTACAGATACTAGTGAGGTTTCCCATTTCTTTCTCCAGCTCATTTTACAGATGAGGAAACTGAGGCAAACAGGATTAAGTGGTTTGCCCAGGGTCACACAGCTAATAAGTAGCTGAGGCTGGATTTGAACTCGTCTTCCTGACTCCAGGGCTGATGTTCTATCCAGTACTCCACCTAGTTGACCCCCTTTTCTTGTCTTTACAGCATAATGATTTGTAGGAAAACAAAAGAAATATTCTCTTCAGATTGAATCTTTCTCTCCAACAAAGACAATGAAATAACCACGCCTCTGCCAATGTAAATGACACTCTACCCTACTAGTCCCCAGTCTTCTTCCATGAGGATGGAATTGGGTTTCATTATCTATTTGCCAAGACCATCAAAAGCTTTTTCCATTGCTGACAGTTTGGCTTCTTTTTAATATATATTTGCTGTTGTCATTAGGTATTTATAGGTTGTACCCTATGTTTCATGCGACCTAGAACCTTGGAGACATCCAGTTCAGTTCCCTCATTGTAAAGAAGATCTGGGGACGTTAAGTAACTTCCTCATGGTCACACAGGTGACATCAGAGGTGAGATTGGATCCCAAGACTCCTGACTCCACAAGTTTCTCTAAATTCCTCATAATTATGATTTCTTAAAGTGCAGGAATATTCATGTACATTCATATGCCACTTTTCCCCCCAGGCCATTGCCTGAACAATAGACACTGGATTTATTTTCAGTATAAAATAGACACTGGATTTATTTTTTCAGTATAAAAAGTGCTTCTGGGAATATTTTCTTTTTTTGCATATTTAACCTTCTCCCCCCCTCTCCTTTACTTCTTTTCAGGTGTGTGTGTTCGTCCTTCGTTGCCAAAGAAGACCATGCCATCAGAGAAGTAATGACATGACTTGCACTTGACTTTGTTTTGAGTGAGGGAGGGATGTTTTCAGGTATAATCCCAGTAATCTAGGGATTCCCAGGAATCACCAGGTCTAGTGAGTGTGATCACTTTTTTGGTGTAAAAGCAAAATTGATATCTAGAATGTCTGGATCAGACTCCACCCATAATGTATGAACATGCCTGTCTTCCTACAGTCCCTACAACATTTACTGTTTCTGGTGTTTTTTATTTATTTTGCTTTGCTAATATGTGGGGTAGAAAGTTGTTTTAATCTCATAATTGTTTTAATTTGTATTTCTCTCTTAGTAGGAGACATTGACTGAAATTTTTATATTTTACCTTGGGTAAACAAATCCTTCCAAGTTCAGGTCTTTTGGCAAACTAAGTCAGGGAATTGTACTCATCTTCCATTTTATGGTTTTCTTTTCCAAAAAGTTCTATGGCAGATATAAAGAAGAACTGACTGAGGGCTCAGGGTCTTCCAATGCATAAAGTCACAAGACTGCTTTAAAGCCTGGACAGGTCCAAGTTATGTTACTCTTTGGTTCTTTATGCTTAAGAATCAGTAAGAATTCTGACATCTAGTCTCAGACTCACCTGGGCACAATATATGCTCTAACTTCAATGTGCTCACAGTAGCCACATGACCAGGGCAGAAAAGGGTACTAGTCCCTTTCATAGCACGCCAGGGAGAGGCTCAAATAATTCTAACACCATCTGTAGAAGGAAAAAGAAAAGAGATTGAGAATGATGTCACTTCTTTTTTTTTTTTAAAGATCCACTGAATTCACTGCTTAGTAATCAATAGAGGGAATTGCCTCATTATTTCAAAGCACCAAGCCTTGAGTCACCTATATTCTCAGAGAGATCAGAGGAGCTCTAGTACAAGGTCCATGGAATGAACCTTGCCCTTTCCAATATGCTCCTTGGGCTACAACCGTTGTTAGACTCATATTGTAGAAGAAGCCAAGGTGCAGAGAATTGACAATTGTGACATTATTAATAAGTGTTTGAGATCAGATTTGAATTCAAATCTCTTCTGTATTTATTGCCCTACTAAGTGTTTTGTAGATATTATCTCATAACGACCCACTGATAATGTTAGTATCCCCATATTATAGTTGAGAAAACTGTGGCAAACAGAAGTTACATGACTGGCTCAGGGTTACACAGTTACTAAGTGTCTGGGACCAGATTCAAACTCAGGTCTTCCTGACTCTAGGCCAAGTGCTTTATCCACTGCATTATCTAGTTGCCTCAGGTGCTGTCGAATAGCTTCCAAAGGAATTAAGATCAGAGACTGCATCTTTTAATTGTATCATTATCCCCCCCTATCCCTGAAGTACTTACAACTATACTTTTCATGAAATCAGAAAAAAGAACCAATCTTTGAGGAGAACCACTGAAGTTTTATACATTTTTTAAGGCTATTATGCCTAGGTCCATGGGATCATAATATTTAGAGCTACAAGGGATAGTCTTGGTTGACATCATCCCCTCAGCTTCCTCTTTCTTCTGATTGGAGGGCTGGAGGGTGAGTACCAAACTTTCCAATGCTTTCCTTTATAGAGGCCAGAAACCACACTTAGCTTGTTCCACTTTGCATCTGCTGCCCTGCCAAGTATCAGTCAACTCCATAGAATAAGATGTCCTCATGTGGGTGCCATCTGGTAACCTCCCTTTTCCTGAATCTTTTTGTGTATTTTCTCCTCTGTAAGATTGTAAGCTTCTTGTGGGCAGGGACAATTTTTGTGATTTGTATCCCCAGGGCTTAGGATACTGCCTTGCAACATAGTATGTGTTTAATAAATCCTTTTTGGTTTGAATCAAGTATCAGAGCTGTGATTCAGAGGTCTGACTTGGAATCCCGCTTTCTTTCCACTTCACCAAGATGCCTTTCTAATTTAATTTCTCTTTTCATCAATTTCCATGAAAGTTCCCTTGGATTTATTCTAAGACATTAACCATATGTCCCTTGGAGTCATGATTTACTTGCTCTTGAGGGATATGGGTTATTGGTGAGACTTCATCTGGCTTAAGGGGCTCTCAAATTAATTTTTCACCTTTACTTTTTCACCTCACTGCTCAGGAGTACATCTGTTGTCTCAGCATTTGTTAGCAAATGAAATAGGTCCCTTCTCCTTTCATTCGCACTCCTTTCGTTTCATCCCTAGCTTACTGCCAATTTTCTGTTTGTACCCGAAAATAGAATACTATATTGGAAATTTATCTCATTTGTCACTCTTGTGAATCCCTCCCTGCCATCAGCACAAATCTTCCTTGTTCTTTCTATCATCAACTTCTTTGGCAGTCTGGTGAAGCTTATGAACCACGATTAACGTTTTTAAACACATCAAATAAAGTTGTTGTTACTGCCGGAAACTAACTATGGTGAAATATAGCTATGAATTAAATATAGTTACATATCAATTAAATGTAGGTATAGTTGAAATAGTTATCAATTAAAAAGTAACATATCATAAATGGCAGGTTAATTTCTCAGACTATAAATGCATTTGATTGCTTCTATCTCAAAACAAATTTTAATTCCTTCCTTTGTCAAAAAATACCTAAATCTTTCTAGATGTTTTGATCATGTCTCAAGTTGGTCATTCGTCATGTTTCTCTAAGGAGTAAAAGCCATCTGTCATGCATATCCTCACCTCCATTCTTCTAACACTCCTGTTGTCCGTAGGCATTATCTCTTATTCCTCTCTGATCGTAGGAAGAGGTAGTCTCTCCTCTTGGTAAGGCTGAGTCCTTCCTTTAAGCCTGTAATTCTCTTCTCTTTGATATAAAGTCCCACTTTGGTTCTAACCTAACCTTCCCAACCTTATTTCATATTGTTCCCTCTTAGCCACTCTGTGATCCAGCCATACTGGACTGTTAGTAATTACCTAAACCCCATATACCATCTCCTCTCTCTAGGTACTCCCCCAATTTTTGCTTATGCCTAGAATACACTCCCTTGTGATATCCTTCTTACTAACTCCTTATCTTATCTATCTTATATAAATGTATCTATATATCTATATCTATCTTATCTTACTCCTTATCAGTTCAGGTGACACCTTCTCTGACAAGTCATTCTTTATTCCTTATATTTATTATAAATGTTTCAATTTCATGCAATCAATTTTTAAAAAATCTTCTGTGATCCCTTAGTCGCTTACTTGATTGGAGAACTCCCGCAATTCTACCCCAAATGAAGCTGTGGAAGGTACCTGTTTCGTTTTCTTATAATTATTTTTAATGGTATGACCTTTAATACTAGACCTCATATCTGTTCTGAGCCTCTTGCAGTTTATAGTGTAAGGTACTTGTTTAAACCTAATTTCTGCCAAACCTTTTTCCAATTTTCATAGCAGTTTTTACCGGTCGGGGAGTTTTCTAAATAATTTATGTTCAAACAATGGATTGTTGAGTTTGACTGCAATTGATTGAGTGTTATCTAGTGTATTATACTAATGTACTTTCCTATTTTTTAGTCAGTGCCAAATATTTTTTGATAATTACTGTTTTGGGTATATGATGAGATCTGGAACCTATTTTTCTTTAATCTGACTTTTAAAATCATTTCCCTTAAATTTCTAGAGGTTTTGTTCTTCCAAATGAACTTTGCTGGCATTTTGTCTTGTGCCATATATCCTTGATTATATGATTGGTATGGCATTAAACCTGCAAAATAATTTAGATTGAATAATTATTTTTATTATAGTGACACATCACAGACATGACCACTGAATGTGTTTTGGTTCCTTAAATTGTTTATTGTGTTTCTACAGGTCTTGAGTGTGCTCTAAGGGATTAATTCCCAGATATTTGGTATATTATGTAGACATTTTAAAATGGGATTTCATTTTTTAAAAAAATTTACTCCTAGGTTTTCCTGTTGCTCTGATTCTGGTATTTTAATTTTGTATACGGCTACTTTGCTGGAGCTATTAATTTTCCCAATTAACATTTTTTCCTGTTCCTCTAGCATTTACTTTTTTTCTTTTTTCCCACTCAATATATTTTATTTTTTCTCAGTTACATGTAAGGATAGTTTTCAGCATTCACTTTTATAAGATTTTGAGTTCCAAATATTTTCCCTCTCTCCCCTTCCCCAAGATGCCAAGCTATTTGATATAGGCTATACATGCACAATCATACTAAACATATTTCCACATTATTCATTTTGTGAAAGAAGAATCAGAATGAAAGGAAAACAGCATGAGAAAGAAAAACACAAAGCAAAATGAGAAAATAGCATGCTTCTATCTGCAGATTCCATAGTTCTCTCTCTGGATGTTGATAGCATTTTCCATCATGAGTCCTTTGGGATTGTCTTAGGTCATTGTATTGCTAAGAAGAGCTAAGTCTATCAAAGCTGGTCATCACACAGTGTTCTCCTGGTTCTTTTCACTTCACTCGGCGTCAGTTCATGTTAAGTCTTTCCTCCTCTGAAATTTTCTGTGATGCTATGAGTCAGTAGCAATAGTTCATTTACAGGAAGGAAAAGAGGCATCGTTGCTTGTGCAGATATTCATTTGGAAAGCTTCTAATAATGTTTCCCCATTTCAGATAATTTTAGCTTTTTAGTTTTAGATAGACTTTTAAAAGTCATATTAAATAAAGGTTCTTGTTGCTTGTGCTTTCTTGGGTTTTTAGCATAAATTGGTATTATTTTTAAAAACTTTCTTCTGAATCTATTGATATAATTATATGGTTTGAGATGTGTTTTTTAAGAGCTTAATCATATTGTTTTCCTAATGTTGAACCATCCTTGAATCTCTGGTATAAATCCAACCTGACAGTTATGAATAATTTTTTGCACAGGTTGCTCTAATCATTTGTCAGAGCTTTACTTAGATTTTTAAATCAATATTCATTCATTATATTGATTTATCTCATTCTTTCTTTGTTTTGTCCATTTTTTAAAAAAAATGATAGTAACTTATAATTCTTTTCATGTGCTTTATTTTCCTTTCCCGATTAGGCATTATGTCTCTATTTGTCTCCTAAAAGCAGTTTGGTAGAGGGTCTTCTTTTGAAGTTTTTAACAATAACTTCCGTATTTTAGATAAATTGGTTATTTTATAATACAAGTAATATATATGAAGAATTTGGAGAAACATAGTAAAATTTAATAATAGCTAATATTTATATAGTCCTTTTAAGGTTTAAAAAGGGCTTCAATTCAGTAAACATTTATTAAGTACTACTGTGTGTCAGGCACTGTGCTAAGCACTTGGGGATACAAAAAGAAGCAAAAGATATTCCCTGCCCTCAAGAAGCTTACAATCCAATGGGAGAGACAATATGCGAACAAATATGTACAAAGCAAGCTATGTACAGGATACATTGAAAATTGTTAAAAGAGGGAAAGTACTAGAATGAAGAGAGGTTGGGGAAGACTTCTTCTAAGGGATTTTAGTAGAAACTTAAGCCAAGAAGTCATTTTGGGGCAGCTACGTAGATTAGTGGATAGAGCACTGGTCCTGGTCATTTTACTGAGTTTGAATCCAGACTCAAACACTTACTAGTTGGGTGACACTGGGCAAGTATTTGATTCAGTTTGCCTCAGTTTCCTTATCTGTAAAATGAACTGGAGAAGGAAATGGTAAACCATTCCAGTATCTTTGCCAAGAAAACCCCAAATGGGGTCATGAAGAGTTGGAAACAACTGAAAAAATGGCTGAAAGGGGGCCATTAGTTGGATCAGAGGAAGGAGAGCATTCCAGGCAGAGGAGGCAGCCAGACAAAAAGCACAGAGCTGAGAAGTGGAGTGTCTTGTCCAAGAAAAAGACAGGGGATCAGTGTTATCGAATCAAATAGCATGTGTTGGAGAGTAAGGTATAAGAAAAATGGAAAGATAGGAGGAGGCTAGCTTATGAAGGGTTTTGAATGCGAAAGAGAGTTTTGTATTTGCTCCTGGCAGCAATAGGAAGCCACTGGGATTTACTGAGTATAGGGGTGACATGATTAGACCTGCGTTTTGGGAAAATCGCATTATGTTACTCCATTTGAGCCTCACAACAACTCTGAGCAGTACTATTGTAATCTGCATTTTACAGATGAGGAAACTGAGGCAGACAGTGGTTAAGTGACTTTGCTAGGGTCACAGAGAATAAGAGGGATTTGCCTCAGCCAGGGTTTGAATTTGGGGCTTCTTGACTCAATGTCTCGTGCTTTATGCATTATACTACCTAGCTGCCTACACATGTAACACATTTTCTTGAATTTTTCTGTCCCCTTCTCTCTCCTCTCCCAACTGAAAAACCTTATAACAAATATGAATCATTACTCATAACAAATTCTCATGTTGGTCATGTCCAAAAATGGATGTCTTGTTTTTCATAACAAGTTCATCACCTCTGTCAGAAGGTAGGTAGTGTTCTTCATCACTGGTCCTCTGAAATGCTTTTTGGTCCCTAAAATGGCTGGTTGTGCAGCAGGGAAGACAATGGAGACAAAGAAAGTGAATACTTCTAACAGAATGATAAAACTGGGGAAGGCAATGTAGCATAGCGGATAGAATGAAGAAGATCTAGGTTTAAATCTGACCTTTGACATATGCTGGCTGTGTGACTTTGGGCAAATGACTTAGATTCCCAGTTCCCTCACAGAAGTCTCTAAAAAATCACAGAAATGATGCTGATCAGCACTGATTCCAGTGAGCAAGAGAAAAAAGAGAAATTCCTTTCTGGAACTACTCTACACTGATGAAACCACAAATCCACACTCATGCTCATTCCCCATCCCCATCCCCCAATAGAGTAGATTCAGTCACTACAGTTTGGTGACTTCCTTTAACAGTACTTACTCAGAGGCCAAGCAATAGGAATGGATAAGGTAGACCGTGGGGATAAGTCTTGTTTGAGGATGCACTGGGAAGGAGCAACAGAAGCACAAGGGCTTAGAGACTTTTGAGTTGGAGACTTGTTGAATTGGCTAACTATAGGTTTGGCATTGTTGGTCGCCCTTCATTCTTGAAGAGGGCCATGACATCATGGAGGTGATGCCATGACATACAAGTGAATTGGATGTGAGAGAGGGAGGGCTGATAGGGTCAAGATCATGATGGAACATAACTGAAACCAGGAAAGGGGTGATCAAGGGAGAAAAAAAAAACTATGGTGGGCTGTGACTGAAGGGAATGGTGATCCTGATAAGGATGAAGAAGATGAAGTGATGAGAAGGTAAAAGGTAAAAAGAAAAGTAAGGCTTTTTAGCTTCTTTCATTTTTCTTGTTCAATTGAAGAATGACTTTCCCAGTCATTCTTCATATTTAGACATGATCCATCAATCAACATATGGATATTAAACATCTACTCCCTGGAAATATTGCCTCATGGATATTGTCTCCCCATCCCTGCTGGTCCAAAAATAGAACCTCATTTTTCTTCTCAAGATTCCAGTAAACCTTTCAATAGATTAGTGGAAACTTACCTGGGAATAGCTGGGAGTGATTTAAGTATAGAAAAGAACATTCAGAATTCGCATTTTCCTGTTAGAGCATGAAACATATGTCTCTACTCTCAGCAGAGACATGGGGGGAGCTCTGGGTATAGAATGCCGTATATATTGTTGGATGAAATGCTGGATGGCTTTGCTTCATTGCTTTTCTTTGTTACAAGTAAGAATTTTTTTAAAGGGGAGGGAGGTGTGGAGAAAGTTGTGTTAAATCGGGATATGCCTGGGCATCAATAAAACAAAAGAAAATTCCTTTGAATACCTATAGTATCTCAATTCAAATTTCCTATACATTATATATGGTGGTTCTGTCAACCTGCCTATTTAGGAGGGGTTCTTAAAATCTCTTAGAAACTTTATTTATTATAATTTCTACCCTGTAGTTTGAAATGGGATGATAATGATGGTGGCAATCCAGGCATGGCCTGGAAGGTAAAGTTTTGGACTCAGAGTTGGGAAACCTGGGTTCATATCTCACACTTACTATGTACCCTCAATCAATTCATTTCATTTCTGGGCCTCAGTTTCCTTATCTATTAAGTGGATGAGTTGGACGAAATGTTCTCTAAGTTTTGTTCCAACTTGAAATCTAGCATCACATGATCCTATATGTCCCTTCACCTCTCTGGCCTTCAGTTTCCTCACTGGTAAAATGAGGATTTGCAATCAAATCACAGAATCTCAGAGCAAGAAAGAACTACAGAGGCTATCTATCCAGATCTATAATTGGTAGAAATTCCCTTATACCATGTAAGAATATCTCTTGTTTATGTATCAGCTTAAGGTTTACAAAATGCTCTCTCTCTCTCCATCATGTCTGTCCATCCATCCATCCATCCATCCACCCATCCATCATCTATCCATCCAGCTATCCATCTATTGGTCTATCTATCTATCTGTCTGTCTGTCTGTCTATCTGTCCATTTATCCACCCATCTATCCGTCCATCTATCCATCCATCCATCCATCCATCCATCCATCCATCCATCCATCCATCCATCCATCCATCCATCCATCCATCCATCTATCCATCTATCTATCCATCTATCTATCCATCTATCTATCCATCTATCTATCTATCTATCTATCTATCTATCTATCTATCTATCTATCTATCTATCTATCTATCTATCTATCTAGCAATATTCCCAACAACCCTACAAGGAAGGCACTGTTACTATATTATTATTCTCAAACTCAGATTCAGAAGGGTTCAGTGATTGACCTGGAGTCACATAGTCGACTAAGCTTCTGAGGCAAGAGTTGAAGTTACCTGACCAATTGTCTAATTTATTGTCCTTCCTGGCTCTAAAATTCTGTCCTCTGGGACTTGGTTTCCTCATTTATAGACTTAGAGGATTGGGCTAAAGTAGTCAGTAACTGATTTCCAAGGTTCTTTATAGTTCTAAATCATATAATGATCCCCCCCCCCAAACCCACAACAATAATGATATTTTAAAAACCAGTTTAGGGGAATTTTCATTTTCCATTTAGTATAGACCCACCTTGAAATACATCCTACCCTTTCTTTTTCTGTGTTCCTTGTCCTTTCTATTTCTTCTCAAATCCCCCAACTTCCTACAATATCCTACAAGAATTCCCATCAGTAAGCAACCTTTCTATCTAGAAGATCTTTTTAGACTACTCCAAAAGTTATCCAATCATATTAATAGATTTTAAGAAGCCTGAAAGGTGATCCAGTCCAGCTCCCTGCTTTTACAGAGGAGGAAACTGAGGGACAGAGATATGAAATCACTTTCCCAGTGTCACAGAGATCCAAAGCCAAGATTTGAACTTTGATCCTCTTTGGTATCTCCAAACTCAGAGATCTTTCCAATGTGCCATGCTGTTTTAACTTCCACAATTCAAAACCATAGATTGACATCCTCCTGAATGGACAAAGGTCTGAGTGTGTCACAACTGAGAGCCACAAAGCCACTTTAGACCCTCTCAGGTCAGAGTACTCCAGTGCATCCGCCATGCTAAATGAGCCCCATTCTTCACTTCTAGTTGACTTAATGACCTGAACCAGGTGAAAAGACAACAGTCTCAGAAAGCTCAACTGCACAAGAAATTTTTCCAAAGAGGTGGCTTATTTTCTCATCATGGTGGGCCTTGTGACGGGACTGAGTGAACTCTACTTTGTAAAACTGGGTCTTTTATGTTGAAGAAAAATTACCAAGGGACCATGAAGGCGAGTGGACAGAAAGGGAGCCCTTTGATGGAAGTACTTTACACTTTTTATTCTTGGTTTTGTTTTTGTGCTTTCTTGTGGTCAACTTTTTTGGCAAAATACCGCATCCTCAGCCAGGAGAAGTTGGCCAAGCACAAAAGGCTTTGGAAGCAGGGGAGTGTAAATCCAGACCCCTTTTCTCCCTTTCTTCCCTTTCCATTCTGCCCCACCCCTTCAACCCCCTCCCTCTCTACTCTTCTCCTGTGTCTGTAGACAGTTAAGCAGAAATAATGAGCACCAGAGTTTGCTGCCCACGTCCCATGAATTACCCGAACATCAAATGTAACTTTAGAAAGGAGGCTAGCTTTATTCTGTTGGGTCCAAAGTGCCCCCCCTCTCTCCCCACCCCCTAACACCCACTCCATTCTCCACTCTTTATTTACATGGCGTGAGGCTAAGCAATGTACAGCCAGTCAGAACACACGCGCACACAGACATACACACACACACACACACACACACACACACACACACACACACACACCAGACCATTAAACAAATTAAAAGGGCTAGCTAGGGAGTGACTAATACAGTAATCTTGGAATTTCCAATTCGATTAGTCTGAGTTTCATACACAAAAGCAGCGCCGAAGGAGGAGGGCAGCCACACGGGCCCTTTAATAACTTGAGACAATTAAATTATGGCGATGAATTTCACCATTCTGGGCTTCTTAAAGGAGCCTGTTATCTGATGGTTTCTGAAAGAAAGTCAGTATTTTCATCAAGGCTGTTCAGCTAGGCCACAGGGAGATACATACAGTGGTAGTTTTATATTTTAGTGGCTATTTTTCTCCCCCACCCCCAACTTCCCTTTGTATGCCTCTCGTGTTTCTCCAGTAATGTCTCTCATGATTATTCAGATGGCTTTTGATGGCTCAGAGCAATCATCCTTTGGCCCTTTTAGAAATCTGGAATAATAAAGGTCCAAATGTAGGGAAAGAGGTCTGCTTTCCACTTGGAAAACAGTAGGTAGGGACTCTGGGGGGGAGGGGGAGGGGGAGGGGGATATATGGTACAATAGCAGGGTGGTGGAGTATGCTGGAACTATTTTTTATGACCTAAGATTGAGAAGAGAGTTCATCTCCTCAGAACCCCATGACCTGGTGTTAACCTCATTCATTCATTCATTCTTTTCCATCCATTAATTTACTTTTGGTTTAGACTTATGATCTAATCTATGTGTAAGACTCCAAGTCTGGAAATACCCTGCACCAGTGAAGATTGGAAATGTGGGGAATCTGGATTCAAATCTCACCTCTGACCCTGACCATCTCTGTAGTCTTGAACAAATTGCTTCCTCTCCCTGAACCTTAATTTGGACCAGATGGCTTCTGAGGGTCCTTCCAGCTCCAGAACTATGTCCAGTGACCTACTTATTGAATCTCCCGGGGTCTCAGGTTCCTTATCCATAAGTAGCATGTATCATCTATGCACCATCCCAGAAAAAGTTCAGCTATATCTGCTCCTCAAGATTTCAGGAGTACCCTGTAATTATGTCCAACCCACCTCCACTGTTGGGAGCCAATAAGTAGTACCTTACATCTGCTTAACTGCTTAACATTGGTTAATTCTTACAAAAGGAATGTTTATTTCAAAGCTAGAACCAAGAACAGAAGCACAAACACTTGAGGTGTCAAACTAGTCTCCCAAAATAAAATTGAGAAGTGCTTAACAAAATAAGTAAAAATATAATGCAACAAATATAATGTTAATTTGTGGTTTTCTAAGTCAATATTGTGGTCTACGGAGATCCCTTTGTATTTGAGTTTGATTCCAATGCTTGGAGAAGCTTGGGGAACATTCTCATGTGAATGGTCACTAGGGAAAATGGGCTCAAACTTAGCTCAATTTCTACATAATATTGGTCTCACCAAGATGGGGTATGAACCTTTGTCTCAGCCACTGCTAGTCTGAGTCTCAAGGGTCACTCTTGAGAAGCTTGCTCTTATGGGCATTGATGATGGACTGGCTACAGATGTCCTGGGACACTAGGACAAAGGATGACAAGATGACAGGATACCAGGACACTTGCTGTCTTGAACTTTCAAACTCTCAAGGTCAGAGGATTTTAATCCCTTGGCCTAGAATTGAAAAGAGGAAACACTGGGGTTTATTTATCCATACATACATTCTATCCCCCCCCCAACCCCAGATCTCCTACCCCACTGAAATATAAGATTTGTTTGTTTCTGTTTTTGTCTGCATCTCCTTAGGGCACAACCCAATTTCTGGCTTATTGAAGGTACTTAATAAATGTTTGTTGAAGGAATAGATGTTATTACTACTTTTTCCCTCTGGTTATTGGTGAGCATCTTTTTTTGTTGCTGTTTTAGTTTCCTCCTAAGAATTTATGACCTAAGGTTAAGGAGAAAGTCCATTCCCTACATGTCTGTAAGTCTTTCTGTCTGTCTTTGTCTCTCTGTCTCTCTATCTCTGTCTCTGTCTCTGTCTCTGTCTCTGTCTCTGTCTCTCTCTCTCTCTCTCTCTCTCTCTCTCTCTCTCTCACACACACACACATACACACACACACACACATACACATTAGACATGCTCTTCAAAAGTCATCTTCTATAATGAGAAGTCATGGGATCATTGTGCGAGGATCCAGTTCACACTCTGCATTTTATAGAGGACACAACCAACATCATGAGGAGGAGTGTCTTGCCTGAGGCCTCACAGGATGTAAGTGGCCTGTGATACTAAACCCAGTCCAGTGACAGAGTTTCCACTGTGGCTCCCAACTTCAATACCAGAGCTCGGTTGACTAGAGGATTAGAGATTGACTAGTCTGACTCTGATCTTGGGAAGTTAGCATTCCTTTTGGGAGGAATGAAGTAAAAGAGACTTTTTAGGCAATGATGTACACAATCTTCAATTGTGTACCACAAATCATATTTGGGGAAGCAGCTTAGGGAAGGAAGGAAGGAAGGAAGGAAGGAAGGAAGGAAGGAAGGAAGGAAGGAAGGAAGGAAGGAAGAGAGGAAGAGAGGGAGGAAGGAATGTTGGTCAGAGGAATTGGGAACTGGACAGCAGATATGCTCTAGGATGCTCTGCTTCTTCAGATGCAGAGAACGTGGGTTCCAATCCCACCTGGGATGCACTGTGTAGCCTTAGACCAGTCACTCAACCTCCCTGGACCTCAGTTTTTCCTTCTGTAAACTAAGACTATTGAACTAGATGGCCTCTGAGGTATTTTCCAGCTTTAGATCTATTATTCTATGATCCTCCTTTCTGCCCTTACATTGGCTGGGTGACCAAAAACAAGTACGCCAATATCTTGGCATCCTACTTTGAGAGCTGAGAGGGACCTTAGAGGACCTCTAGCCCAGCATCATTATTCTACAGAAGAGGAAGCTGAAGCCTGTGGAGGTAAGGTGAGAAGGGATTCGAACCCAGGGCTTCTTGATTCCCGAAAAGGAAATCTTTCCAATGAAGTATGCTTAAGGGTTTTTAACTAAACTCCACATTGCCTTCCAATCTTACAAAAGACAGACTAGAATAGAAGGCTGGACTTGGAGTCAAGAAGACTGAATCCCATCTGGCCCATCCCAGATATTAGCTATCTGGCCTTGGATGAATCAGCTCATCTCTTTGGGTCTCTTCAAATAAAATGGGAATAACTATAACAACTTAAAGAATTTTTTGCATTAAATGTGATAATATGTGAAATGTATCTTTGAAAACAAAGAAACAAACACCACCCTAAAGTGTAATATAATCTTAGCTATTATTATTTTTATTCTTAGAGAATATTTTAAGGGGAGAGTTTGAAAGAAAAAAAACATTATATTTGCTTCTCTTACTCATATTAATTTCTTGTTTTGTGCAAGGCTAGAGAAAGAAAAATATTTTTCAGTATCTAATAGTTTGGGGAAAGAATTATTCAGTCATCTTCAGTTGTGTACAACTTCTGGTGACCCTTTTGGGGGTTTTCTTGGCAAAGATACTGGAATGGTTTGTCATTTCCTTCTCTAGCTCATTTTATGAGGATGAGGAAACTGAGGCAAACAGGATTAAGTGACTTTCCTAGGGTCATACAGTTAGTAAAATTCCAAGGTCAAATTTAAACTCAGGTCTTCCTGCCTCCACAACCACTACTCTATCCACTAAGCCACCTAGCTGCCCCAGGGAGAAAAATTGGAGCAGCTATAATAGGAGAGTTAAGGCTCTTGTGGTATAAGGAGGCCAAACTAAAAGTAGCCAAAGAAAATTGCCACCACATGCTCTTTGTCCATGGCTGAATTAGTCTAGTGACTACCTGAATAAATACTTATTGACTAATTGGCTCAGCCCTCTCCCTCGCTTGTGTCACGGTGTCTTAACCATCCATCCTTGGTCTTCCCAGACAGGATATTGCAGGAGAAGACAAACTGGCAAATGTTCCTTCTCATGGTTCACAAATCCAATACCATCTGGTTGTACAATACTCTTATTGTTTTTCTCACCATTTACAGACTCATTCTGGAGAATTGGGGATGGGAATGAAGTAGAATCCCTTCCTTTTTCTTAGATTTTACACATTGGTAGGCAACTGTGCTTCACTCCCTTTTATTGGGTATGGGCAGAGAGAACTTTACAGAGAAGTACAGCCCTCCCTTATAATTCATCCATTCTTAGCATGGGATCACAGATTGAAAACTGGAAGAGACTTTAAATATTATTTTATTGATGAGGAAACTGAGATCAAGCAAAATGGAGTGCCCTGCCCATGGTGTGCCAACAATCTGGATCCCACATGTATTTATTAAGTACCTACTATATACAGGTACCACATAAGAAATTAGGGATGTAGAGTCTTCCCCTCCTCCTGATTCTTTACGTCAAGAATTTTACATTCTAAGGGATGCAACATGTAAGCATAACAATACGTATGTGATAATTTAAGGAAAAGGGAGTAAACGTTAACAACAAAGGTCACAGGGATAGTAATTAAGAAGGAGAAAATTCTAGTTTAAGTTCTTTTTCCAAATCCAGAATTCTTTCCATTATACCAACTCCTTCTTTCTTTTTATCCAGTAATTAATACCTGGCTAGTATTTTCCTACAATATTTCCAAGCCACGTCTCACCCTTCATCTGGCATTTTGAGGCTAAAAAGGGTATGATTTTCTTTCTAATTAACTTTTTCAGAGCAGGACCTCATTTCTCCTTCATCCTTCAACATCATGATTTCTTTATGATTTGAAAAAGGATTTTGCCCAAATCATGATTATTGAAAAAAGTTAAATATAAATGATAATCATGGACCTGTGAATTTAACAGGGTTGGGAATAAGGAACTCATAGTGTGGAAACTCCCTCCGATGTGGAGATTAGTGATTCACCTTGTATGTATTATCTTAAAAAGTCATATGATTCACTGGGAAGCAAAGTGACTTGCTTGGGGGGGTCACACGTGATAGGACTTGAATTCATATTTTCTTGATTCCATTATCAGTCTGGTGGTTACTATGCCTTACCATCTCTTAATAACAACAATAATAATATCTCATCTCATATAGGAGTTTAAGATACAGGTTTTTATTCATATAATAATTACAGTAATAACATAGTGTGGTGTAGTGTGGCATAGTATAGTATATACCTTATATTGTATTGTTGTATTTTGTATATTGTAGTGTTGTATCGGGTAGAATAGGACATCAATTCATTATTGTTATACATGGCAGAGTAATTATAATTAGGTGCAGCTAGGTAAGTGATAGAGGGCAAGCCTGAAGTTGAGAAGACTCATTTTTATGAGTTCAAATCCCTCCTCAGACACTAGCTGTGTGACCCTGGGCAAGTCACTTATCCCTGTTTGCCTCAGTTTCCTCATCTGTAAAATGAACCCGAGGAGGAAACAGAAAAGCACTCCAGCATCTTTGCCAAGAAAACTCCAAATGGAGTCACAAAGAATACAACTCAACAACAACTACAGTCAAGTGATTCCTATGGCTAGACCCCTAGTTATTAGCCTGCAAATCTGCTTGTCCCTACAGTAGGTATATGTAGATGCTGAGTGAGAGCTCTATATATTTATATATTAAAGCTCTATCATGTTAATTAGGATTTTTAGGTTGCTGCATGGGGCAGGATCTGTCTTCTTATCCTGTGGAATTAGTTGCAATTATTTTATTTTGGTGCATAATTCGGTTCTTTTGAGGTTCAGGGATTGAAGATGTTTGCTGAAAGCAGCTGTTACACCACATTGGTGGTCCTGTGATGGGGAGTTTTGTAGCAGAGGTATCTCTGCAGGAAGAGCTTGGACTAGAGATCTCTGAAGTTCCTCCCAGTCCTGAGATTCTCTGGTTGTAGTTTATCAAGTGTTTCTTCACAGCAACACTGAGGTAGACATCCCCAATTGATAAATGGTCAAAGGATATGAACAGGCAATTTTCAGAGGAAGAAATTAAAAGTATCTATAATCATATGAAAAAATGCTCTTAATCACTTTTAATTAGCGAGATGCAAATCAAAACAAATCTGAGGTACCACATCACACCTAAAAGATTGGCAAACATGACAGAACAGGAAAATGATAAATGTTGGAGAGAATGTGGAAGAGTTGGAACACTAATTCATTGTTGGTGGAGCTGTGAGCTCATCCAACCATTCTGGAGAGCAATTTGGAACTATGCCCAGAGAGCTACAAAAATGTGCATACCTTTTGACCCAGCAATATCGCTACTAGGACTGTATCCCCAAGAGATCATAAAAATGGGAAAGGGTCCCACATGTACAAAAATATTTATAGCAGCACTCTTTGTAGTTGCCAAAAACTGGAAGTCAAGGGGATGCCCATCAATTGGGGAATGGCTGAATAAATTATGGTATATGAATGTAATGGAGTAGTATTGTGCCATAAGAAATGATGAACAAGAAGACTTCAGAGAGGCCTGGAAGGACTTATATAATCTGATGCTGAGTGAAAGGAGCAGAACCAGGAGAACTTTGTGCACAGCAATGACCACAGTATGTGAGAGTTTTTTCTGGTAGACCTGGAACTTCGTAACAACGCAAGAACTTAAAAAAAAAAATTCCCGATGGTCTTCTAAGGCAAAATGCCTTCCACATGCAGAGAAAGAACTGTGGAATTCATTCACAGAATGTAGCAGATCATGTTTGTGTGTGTGTGTGTGTGTGTGTGTGTGTGTGTATTATATTTTGATTTGTTATATGATTTCTTTCATTTATTTTAGTTCGTCTACACAGCATGACTATGGTGAAAACGTGTTCAATAGGAAAGTATATGTAGATCTTATATAGAATAAGTGCCATCTTGGGGAGGGAGAGGAGTGGTGGGGGACAAGTGGGGGGGGAATCTAAGTTTTATGGTAGTGATTGTAGAACATTAAATAAATAAATAAATATAAAAAGAATAATGGGAGCTGTAGCAGATGCCAGGCAGGATCAACTTAATTCCAGGATGTCTGGAATTCTGTGCCAGGGTTCTGTGCAGAAAGTCTGAGATCAGCATGATCTATAACATTCCACTGACATCCTACAACAGAGGACAGAATCAATTTCTAAAAGGGGAGAATCAAGGAATCCTAAGAACATCAGAGAGGATTAAATAAAACAAAGAGAAATCCAAAAAAAACACTGAAGTAGATAAAATAATAAGCCAGTGTCATCTTCACTAGAATGATGTACAAAATCTAGCATAATCTAGCTATGTGAAATTGGTTTGGAGAATGGTAATGCTGTGTTTGACTTGTTCAATTCTGCAAAATAGAAATTTAAAGTGCACCTATGGGTTATGTCCAGGAGTAGTATTTACAGTAAAGACTGGTGTTAGGTAGCAGAAAAAAATATCTCCATAATTATGCAATATTATAATATTCCACAAAACCTTAGAATTTCTGAGTGAGAAAGAACCTTATAAGAAATTTCCAGTAGAGTGAGAGAAGACAGAAAAAAATTCATGCATTTATAAACTCACAAAACAACTACGATTGCATTCATATTGGTATAGTAATAAATGACCTGGGTTCATTTCCTACCTCTAATGCCTGCTACCTTTGTGACCTTGGTCTGGTGCTTTGTATGGGGAATTCCTGGTTTGTTAGGATTTGACCCAGGGGGACTTTAAGCAGTTTGAAAGAACACAGGGTTTGAAATCAGAAGACCCAGGCTCAAATCTTGTCTCTGCCATATTCTACCAGTGTGACCTGCAGGAAAACACATCCCTGCTCTGGGTCTCAGTTTCCCTTCCTATAAAATTTGGAGATTAGGCTTGTTGACCCTGAAGGTCTACTCCAGCTCTAAATCCCATGACCTCAGATTTTATGGTTGTATGAACACATCCATTAGCCAGGACAGCTTTTCACTGTCTAATTACATTCCCTGGCAATTTTTTTTTTCATTTTTCTTGCATCTAGGAAGTACTTGCCAAATTCTCCTAAACCTCTATTTCAGGGTCCAAACTGTCATTAGCTCCTTTCAGAACTGGCTCAGAATAAACATTTGCAGACTATGAGCTCCCTCCCCAATTCCTCTGCCCTCCTGCTATTAGCATCAAAGTCTCCCACAGGCTCATTCCACTCAGTTTCACAGGACCACAGAACACTAGATTTAGAACTAGAAAAGACCTCGAGGACATCTGGACCAAGTCTCTCATTTTACACATGGGGAAACTGAGGCCTAGAAAGTTGAGGTGACATCCTCTTGCCGGACTACATATCCCATTTCTCACATATTCTGAAGAGAGAACATTTTTTGTGAAAAGCAAGCTGGTTTGTCAGAGGAGCTGGATTTGATTTCTGTCTACATCACTTACCACTTGTGTGATTCTTGGCAAGTCCCTTAAACTCTCTGGATCTTTTTTTCCTCTGTCAAATGAGGATGTTGGAATCCATTTTAGAGCTTGATCCTATTCATTTAGTGTCGAAGGTGTCTTCCTATTATGCATCTGTTATCCAATGAACCTCTGCGGGACTCAGTTTCCCTATCTATAAAACAAGGGCATTGGACTAGATGGCCTCTAAGGTCCCTTCCAATTTTATATCTATGATGTAATTAACTTCCAGGGGGCAGTTAGGTGGTTCAGTGGATAGAGTGTTGGACCTGGAGTCAGGAAGACCTGGGTTCAAATTCAGCTTCAGACTTACTAGCTGTGTGACCTTGTGCAAGTCACTTCACCTTGTTTGCCTCAGTTTCCTCAACTGTAAAATGGCCTGGAGAAGGAAATGGCAACTCACCCTAGTATCTTTGCCAAGAAAACCCCATGGACAGCATTAGTGTGCTATGGTCCATGGGGTCATGAAGAGTCAGATACGGCTGAATGACTGAACAGTAACAATGCTAGGGAACAATAAAAAAAACCAACAGTCCACACTCTCAAGAAACTCTTACTCTGTATCAGGGTAAACAAATTGTATGTATCTAAGTACTGTTATTAATAATAACAATAACATGTAAGATTTACAAAGTGTTTTACATTTATTTTTTCATTTCCTCTCCACACCCTCTGAGGCAAGTGTTATTATTATCCCTATTATACAGATGAGGAAACTGAGGCTGGGAGGAGTTAAATGACTTCCTCATGGTCATGCAGCTAGGAAGGATCCAAGACAGGATTCAAACTTGGATCTCCCTCATTTCAAGTCCAGTGCTCTACTCATTGCACCAACCACCTGTCTATATGAAAAATATATGCCAAGGAAATACAAAAGAAGTGGAAGACCATAGCAGTAAAGGAGAAAAGGCATAGGTCTCCTGCAGAAGGTGACTTGAGCTGACTCGTTATCCTGTGAAGGAAACTAGGGATTCTTCAAAGCAATGGTGAGGAAGGGTTATCTTCCAGTCATGGGAGATAGAAGCTTTCCAAGACTCCAGAAACAGAATGTTTTATAGAGTTTGGCAGAACTGTTGAGTATATGAAGGGGAGTCATGGTAAACTAGAGCCAGATGATGAAGGGGTTTAAATGCCCAACTGAGAGGAATATATTTTGTACTAGAGGTAATAGGGAGCCATTGGAAGTTTTTGAGCTGGGAAGGAACATGGTGAGATACTTATGAGAAAAGGACACATCATACAAAAACCTATTTAAAGGAAGTAATCTCCTTTGACTGGCAATATGCGGGTCAAGCAAGCTAACACTGGCATAGAGATTGTGTGGGAGAAACTTTAATCGTAAACTCATGTGGTACAAGTCCAAAAGGTATCCTCAATCACATTGAGATACAAGGAAGGAAGAATTTGGAGGTTAACTTTAGGACTCTATCAGCAATCTCTGTTTTGGGGAGCAAAATTCTGAACATGGAGGGTTAGGGGCAATTATATTAAAAGCCTATACAGTGTGTTCAGTGTTACCATGGCATAGGAAAAATATTTGCTTAGGAAAGGCTGTGCTAGACATCAAATTGTAGTTGCAGTATAATAATTTACCCACAAGCAAGATTCTGACTACCTTTGGAGTTCCTTAGGTGGACTGGGGATTTGAATTTGGAGTCAGAAGACATGGGTCCGAATCTTGACTCTGTTACTAATCATCTGTGTGACCTTAGACAAGTCACTTCAGCTTCATGGGGGCCTCAGTTTCTTCATCTGAAAAATGAAGAAATTGGACTATTTGTCCTCTTGAGGTCTCATCTAGCTCTAAATATAGCCTCTTTTGTTCCTAGCTCTGTGACCTTCAGTGGGCATTTCTTGATCTGTGTGGTTGTGATGTGGCAGTGGGTTAATGTCCCTTTCAACTTTAGATCTGTGGTCTAATGACTCATCATATGAGGAAGTTTGGAGGAACCTACCTGTAGGAGGTTTTCTTCTTTTTTGTGGGGCATGACAGCAATGCTTTAAGAAATTATTTCTAAACTAAAGCTATTCCCATCAATTGGGGAATGGCATTTTATAGATCAACTACCATATATGGTTGAGGTATAGTATGATTACAGTGGAAGAAATTTTGAAAGAACTGGGTGCAGACAAACCTGGTAAGACTTGTACAAACTGATGCAAAGTGAAATCAGAAGAACCAGGAGAAGAATTTACAAGGACCACAATAAAGGAAAGGAACAGAACTTTAAGAGGCTTCAAAACTCTGATAGATTCACTGACCAGCAAACTATACCTTCTGAAAACTAATTAATGATGAAATAAATTTGAAGATGTCATTTATTTTTGACAAGTGTAAAATTCTTAATGGATAGTAGGGGGAGACGGAGAATAACCACTTCAAAACAGAATCTAGAGGTCACATTGAACCAGTGGATGAAAGTGCACTTTGAGCTATTGTAAGCAAGACACATTGAAATGAAACCAACAAGGAGAACACTGTGACTGAGTATGGTAAGAGTCTCATTGGCATCCTGAAATTGATACTGGATTATAAGACTGGAATATCCCCAGTTTTCCGAGTTTTCCATCTCAGTTGCTCTGCGCCATCCTCACTGTCTCTTACTATTTCCCATACAGAATATCAGCATCTGCCTTGAGTTTTCTACTATTATTCTCCCCAAATTCCAAATGGAAGGGCAAAGCTGAAGAGATTATATTGCTTTGGAGCTCAATGCCTAATTTGCTTATTTAGTTTTATTCAACAAGTCTTATTTAGTGCCCAATATGTATCAGTTACCACATAAGAATCGAGGGCTACAAAAAGAAAAAAATAGTCCCTACCTTCAAAGAACTTACATTTTACTGGGTATGAGTAGTAAAGGGATAGAGAATGAATCCGTATAAGCAAATCCAAGATAGCTATAAAGTAATTTCAAGAGAGAAAAGATGCTAATAATTGGAGAGAAGGGAAGAGTGAGTTCATGAAAGGTCTTCTCTGGGACATATCACTTGAAGAAAGCTGGGATTCTTTAGAGCCGTCTTGATTCCTTTGAACCACATAACATTGTGTGTAGCAAAAACATCAGACTTGGAATCAGAAATGACCAATTTTTAAGTTCTGTCTCTGATATTTCATAGGTGTGTGTGTGTGTGTGTGTGTGTGTGTGTGTTTATGTGTGTGTATGGATGTGTGGTAGATACGTGTCTGAGTATGTGTATGTTGTGCATGCAGATGTGTATGTGAATGTGTATGTGTATGAGTATGTTGTGTGCACATGGATCTCTGTGTGTGTACGTTAGTCTGAGGAAATCACTTCACTCCTCTGAGGTTGCCTTTACTCTTCTGTAAAATGGAGATGACGATATTTGAAATGCCCTCCTTGTCCTCCTCCTCTTCCTCTCAGGAAACCATTTGGTAAATCTTAAAGTCTGGAAGAAATCAGTTCTCACTAATTGTCTGGAGTCAGAAGAGACCTGGATTTTATTGCTGACCAACACTGAGCAGCTGTGAGACCCTGGGCAAGTCACTGCAGCTCTTAAAGCCTCAGTTTCCACATCTGAAAAAATGGAGATAATACTACTTAATACTAATACTTACACCACCAGGTGTGTCTCACAGAGTTGTTGAAAAACAAGCACTTATCAGGAAGTATTTCACAATGAAAAGAGACATGATGTTAGAATTAGAAGATCTAGATTTGAATCTTTGGTTCTGCTGCTTCCTACCTGTGTGACCTTGAACAAGTCATTTTTCCTCCATGGGCCTCAGGCTCCCAATCTGAAAAAAAGAGAGAATTGGACCAGAAGCAGCTGAGCTCTTTTCTACCTCTTTGTGACTCTATGAATCTTAAATGTTATTGAAGTCTAACTTATTATATAAAGACAGGTATCTTCCTTGTTTTTGAGATCCACTCTAATTTCCTTAAAAAATTCATCATAGGCTGTTTATCCAGGTAAGTAAAGAGTGTAGATTTGAAGATTGAATCTCATCCTGATGCCTAATGCAGTGACTAGACCAAGCTCCATTCTCCTGCCCAACCCTTATCCTAGCAATCTGTGACATCTCAGGCATTTGCTTCCTTCTCTGAGGTAGACAGGGTCAAGATTCGGTAATCCTATTTTGTCATTGTCCCTGGAGTAGGTCAAGCAATCAGCTGATTTCCTTCATACTTTACGCCAGAACTATGGATTTCAAAATAGAACCCTTCATGCAGCTTCTAGCTGTATGAGAAATAGTAAGAGACAGTGAGGATGGTACAGACAAACTGAGGTGCAAGATGGCCAGATAAGAGAGACACTTGCCCACTTCATACTTAGATCAGATGAAAGTCCAAACAGGATGGAGTTAGTAACTCAGTTCCTGGCTTCTTGAATGAAGAAGTATCACCCACAGTTTGCTTGCTGAACCTTCAAAAATCCAGAAAAAAAGGCATTGTTTCTGTTGGAATTACCTTCAATCCCTAATGCCATATTTTCCCTGCTGTCCCTGGTCTGATGATCAAACACTTCACTCATTAGTTGAGTTGTGCTTTTGCTTGAGGATGTATATATGGCATAGATAAAACATGCAAATTGGAAATGCTAAGCTTCCCTTTTTGTGGAGTAAACATGGATAACCATTGGCTTTGATTCAGGATTCAATGTCCTTCTAGATTAGCTTGGCAAGCTCAGAGAGGAGATTTTGGAAAGTTAAACCATGCAATGTTTTCTCCGCAAAAACAAAACAAAACAGCAACTAGTATTAGAGATCTCAAAGTGAGCTGTCCAAAACTGCAAGAGCTACATGATGTAGGAGGAAAGAGACCTGGATTTGAAATCAAAGGAGCTGGGTTTAGTTCCCAGTTGTGCTGCTTACTAGCTGCATGTACTTAGAAAAGTCACTTCAACTCTCATCTGCCATTTTCTTTTCTGTAAAATGGAAGGGCTGATCTTGACTGTCAACCCTTCTCTTGACCCTTTCTCTTGATGGTCTCGAAGGTCTTTTTCAGCTTGAAATCTATCATATCCTAACTCATGGATTTCCTAATTTTGGAGGTAATCAAAAGGAGTCTGGTAAGGAGTATTAAAGAGGAGAAGCCTGAGCAGTCATGGATCAAACTAGATGACCTCTGAAGTCTTTTATATTGCTGAGATTCTTTGAACTCAAATGAAATGTGTGTGTGTGTGCACATGCATGTGCATGAACACAGTGTGAGTATGGAGAGAGGAGAAAGAAAAGACTAAACATACTTATTAATTTCATTACTTTACATAAATTTCAGATCAAGTAAAATTCATTATAATAATTGACAAAAAAAACTAGGAATTAAGGAAGAATACTATCTAATTCCATGTTCTGTGTCTTGTCCCGCTACTACATGTTTCCTCTTTTGTAATCCGACTGATTCACTTTTACCAGTGACTTTTTAGAATCTCCATCCTTCAAAGATTGACTCAAGTGCCACCTCCTACATAAAGCCTTTCCTGATCCTCCATTTGTGAATGCACTGGCCTGCCCCTTCTCCATTTAAATTTGAATATATTTTGAATTGACTTATATGTGTGTGTACTGTTCACACACTCAGCCCACAAGTAGGATGCAGGTTTCTTGAGGGCAGCAGGAGTTTCATTTTTTGTCTGGTCCATTGTAGAACTCAATTAATTTTGAATTGATTGTTGAATGAATATATAGATGTATATGTATGTATATATATATATACATACATACATAGATGTGTGGATGGATTGATGGTTGGATGGATAGATGAATGATTGGATGGATGGATGGATGGATAGGAAACCTGAGATCAAAGTCAAAGGTTGTGGCTTAAAATTCCAGCTCTGCTCTTTATTGCATGTACAACTTTGGAACAGACAATAGAATGAACTGCAATGTACATTCAACTTGGAGTCACAGAACCTGAGTTCAAATCTCAGTTCTGTCACTTACTACCTATGTGATCTTAGCTAAGTCACTTAATCTTGATTGGCCTCAGTTTCCTCATATGCAAAATGAGGAAATTGGGCTAAATGATTTCTAAGGAATTTCTTCCCTAAATCTGTGATCCTACTATGTCTCTGAGCCTTAGTTTTCCCCTCTTTAAGAGAATTAGACTAGATGACCTCTAAGTTCCCTTCCACCTCTACATTTCCTCTTTCTGTGCCTCAGTTTTCTTATCTGTAAAATGAAAGGACTGGACTAGATGGCCTTTAAGATCCCTTTCAGTTTCAATTCTATGATACTGCAATCCCATGAACTTCAGAGTTCCTCCCATCTCTCAATTCTATGGCCGTAAATATCTTTTGTATCCCCAGCAGCTAAGTCCTAGACACTCACCAGATGCCCAATAAATACTTTTGAATTGGCTTATTGGCAGGAGTGGATGGAATGCAGGTCTGAAAGGCTTTTCCCTGAACCAGTGCCACTTTATCTCTCGATAGCATCCACCTTCTTTCCCTGCCTTCGTTCTTCCCACTCTGCTCAGTGTCAGATCCCAGGGAGCTTCCAGGGAGCATGACACTAGCACAAAAATCATGTTTTCAAAGTGGTTTGGTGGAGGCCAGGTTTTTTGGCTGCCATAAGCCCCACTGATCTCTGTGATTTCTCTTCCTAATGTCAGGTCACCCTTCCATTTGCCACTTATTAACTGCACTTTCTTCCTTAGTGGCTAGGGCTCTCTTGGTGAGTTTGTGCTACTGAAATCTGTTTCTCAGGCCTCTGGTGAGCTTAGGGTAAATAGATAGACTATTTGTATTCAATTAGTCAAGCTATTTCCCTGCTTGTCCAACTTAGAAAGAGAGGGAAGCATGAAGCCCTGGGTTTTACGGAATATTCATGTAAAAAATACCAGCTACTGTTGGCGGAACAAGACTGACAGGAAGAGATTGTGTGAATACTAACTTTTTTTTAACCCACTTGGAAAAAAAAAAGAATGGATTTCAAATATAATTTACTGTTTTCTACCTGGTGAAAAGGGCATCTCTCCACATGAACTCTGCCGCTGCTGAGCTGAGCAGCGTTTCTTTTGAGAAGGCCGTGTTCCCAAATTAACTTGTTCGGATTCAAAGCAGAATTGTGACGATGCAGTCGCCAAGCAGGACAATCGGCCCCTCGCTCTGGTGGCCTGCCTGCTGCTCAGCTCAGTCCGCTTTGGTTCCAAGTCTTGGCTGGGCCTGGCAAGCTGGCTTCATACTGTGGGTCTCTGGGCCTCAACTCTGGCCAAACCAGTGACAAAAAATGGGAGCACACCGGGAAAGCTTTTACTGTGCCAGATTTGGATAATTCGTTTTTGAAGGCCCAGAGCCAACCTCCGGGAATGAAAGCAAATAATCATGGGGCATATTTTGATTGGTTTACCTTTAAGAGAGAGACAGACAGACAGAAAGAGAAAGAAGAAAGGAGATTGGAAATGAATACATCTCCCACCCTCTAAAATGTCTAGCTGCTTAGGCCTACTTTGGACTTCCAACTGAATGAGAATACATTTGAATAGCCATTTCAGACATGACCTGGGATTTCCTTTGGCCTTGGGAAGTGGGCACAGTGTGGGGCTTGGGTGCTCATAGCTTTTCTTCAGCCAATCCTAGTGGGTCTGAATTGGGCCATCGAAAATGATGGGGGACTCTGGGTGGCACAGCAGCACATTCGGACCATCCCGTTGCTGTCACTTCTGACAGCCCCCGAAAGATGTGGCCTCTGGATCGAGTGCTTCCTGATGCCAATCCCCCTCTCAGGGGACCCAGGACAAAGGCACACGCTGGATCTTCACATTTTAGAATGAGGATAATCAATCTTGCTCCCTGTATAGAACAGACCTAATGTTCAAGAAGCGCAATAAACATGACCAGCTGCTCTGGGGCACTTGAAAGGGGTTGGGGAAGAGGGGTGGGAGGGAGAGTTGCCTTTTTTTTAACCTGTGGGAAAAAGATTCCACACCAGATTATTGCACAAAGAGACCAGGAAAGGGGAAAATTTTCTAAGCACACAATGGAGTTTAGGGACAAAATAAATAAAACAACTTTGTTCCTCAAAATGGAAGCAAAACCAAATGTGTTTGTGCTTCCTAAAAGCCAGACATGTTCCTGGACAAAAAGAGTACTCTTGTGTACATGACCCTTGTAACGTGGCCCATCAGGCAGGCTGAAATTGCTTGCCAAGGTCAGATAGGTTTACCTGTGGGTCATGATAACTGGACAGTAGAGAGCTTTGAGAAAGTTTTGAGAAGGGGAAATGCCACTTATTACCAGCTCTACCATTTCAATTTATTTTTAATTCTCTGTTGTGAGTTGTTGTTCCTTACTCCATCTCTCCCATTCATTCTCCTTTCGTGGGAGAATTCTTTTCAGTTTAATATTATGGGTTTGTTTATTCAGTTTGGCTTTTGGTGCTTCTCTGTGATACTTTCGTGTCATTTATTGGTACAGGTCAGCAACTCATTTGCAACTTTTTGTATAGGATAGTAGTTGCTTAGGATACTGAGAGTTGTGTTTTTAGTTGTGTTTGAGTCTTTGTGACCCCATTTGGGGTTTTCTTGGCAAAGATACTGGCATAGTTAGCCATTTCCTCCTTAGATCATTTTACAGATGAGGAAACTGAGGCAAAGAGGGTCACATGGCTTGCCCAGAGTCACATAGCTAGTAAGTGTCTGAAGCCATATTTGAACTCAGGAAGATGAATTCTATCCACTGAGCCATCTAGCTACCCTACTAAGAATTGACCATGGCCAGATAGCTATGTCAGAGGCAGGACCTGAGCCAATCTCTCCTTACGTGACCCTTTATCAGGCTACTTGTCATAGTACAGAGTGTAACAAAAACGATCTTTCCCAATGGCTACATAGCTGCTCAGGATTAGTTTGTTTCATTTTGACTTTGGGAGCTGGGAAGACCATGGTAGGGCTTGGGGCACAGTGATTCCAAGCCATTGGCAACTGCTAACCTCCATCACAACTCTAGGTTAACTCAAGAGCTTTAAAAACTTGAGGCAAGACTAGAATAGTCTTGGTAGTCTCAACGCACTGAAGGTGGAGGATGCCAGAGTTGGAAGAGACCTCAGAGGACAATTAGTTCAAGACAAAAAGAGGAATTCACTCCCCAAGTCCATTAAAATCCACTGGAAGATCTCAAGGGAGAAGGAACTCAGTATCACATCAGGTAGCCTATTCCACTTTTGTATAGGGCAGCTAGTTGAAAGAATACCTGCCATGGAAACAGGAACACTCATCTTCCTGAGTTCAAATCTAGCCCCAGACACTAACTAGCTGTGTGACTCTGGGCAAGTCACTTAACCCCGTTTGCCTCAGTTTCCTCATCTGTAAAGTGAGTTGAAGAAGGAAATGTCAAACAACTCCAGGATATTTGCCAAGAAAACCCTAAATGAGGTAAAAAAAAGTCATACATGACTGAAAACAGCTGAACAACAAGTGGTTAGTGTGTATGTGTATGTCTATTTTCTGTCAAACAGGAAAATTTCTTTCTGCAAATTCTAGTTTCTATCTTTGTGTCTAAGCAGAATAAGTTTGATCCAACTTCCCCTGGGTAGCACTTTGCATATCGGAAGACAGCCATCATCCTTTCTGCCTGCCCTGAGTCTTTTCCTTCTGGGTTTAAATATCCCCCAGGTCCTACAATCAATTCTCTTACAGCATGGTCTCCAGCCTCTCACCATCCTGGAGGTGAGCCACAATCGTTGCCACAGTTTCTCTATGTCTTTCCTAAAATATGGGGATCAGGATGCAACAAAATAATCTAGTAAAGTCTGCCTTTTGATTTCTTCAGCCTAACAGTCCATTTGTTTGCATGGATGCCATGTCATACTTTTGATTCCTATTCAGCTTACAGTCCCCTACAATCCCCCGTTTTCATATAAAATATTGCCAAACAAATAATGGTTCAGAAATCTTAAAGCCTCATATATATATATACACCTAACTAAAAATAAATAAATAAACAGAAATCCTAAAGTCTTGTGGAAATGTGACATTTATTATAGCCTAGTTTTCCTCATCTTGTACTTCAGAAATTGATTTTTTGAACCTGGGTATAAGACTTTATATTTATATCTGTTGCATTTTATCCCATTATATTTGACCCATTGTTCCATCATATATAGAGATCTGGGGAGATTTGAGTATCCTCTACAAATTTGATCTGGAGAATGGCATGATACAATTCCATTTCAGTTGAGCCAAGAAACCTTGTTCTTTCCCAGAAGAGAAACATTTTCCCTCAAAGTCCAAGGACTGCCTAGTAGGAAACAGACCACCTTTGGGAGACTAGGGTCTGATCAGATCCCCAGACTGATCTGGGAGATCAGATCCCCCCAAATGGCACTAATTTACTTAAGAAGATCTGGGGTTCAGAAAATCAAGGAGACCTTGAAAGGCTTAAGATTACCCAACATAAAGTTTGTTTACCATAGAACATCGTTTCTTTACAGTAGACCATAGTCTAGTGGCACATAGGTGCTCAATAAATGCTTATTCTTAGGATTATAGATTTTAAGCCAGAAGGGACCTTTAAGGTAACTGAATTCAAAGCCCTTTTACAAATAAGGAAACTGAGGACAATGACTTACACAGAGTCATCCGGTTAGTAAGTGTCTGAAGCAGGATTTGAACTCAAGGGTCACAGAGAGCCAGACACAACTGAAAAAAGACTTAACAAACAAGTTACTGAGTCCAAATACAGTGTTTTATCCATTAAGCCACCTGAGTGGCTTGCTCATTCATTTGCTTGGTTTCTGTTTTAGGTTTCTTAGTGAGGCCCCAGATTAACAAAAGATTCTAGTTTAAATACATGACAACTGATGACTTGATCATCCAAGATTGTTTTTATTTGTTTGGATGGAAAGAAAAGAGAGCTTGCTTTTCATAGGACTATATATTTAGAGCTGAAAGGCATATCTGATGTCACTGAATCCAACTCCCCTCATTTTACACATGAGGAAATTGAGTCCCAGAGAGGTTGTGACTTGCCCAAAGGCACCTAACTAGGCAGCATCTGAGATAGAATTTGAATACAGGTCTTCCTAACACCAAGTCCAGTGCCTATCCATCATACCACGGTGCCTCTCCAGAGCTGAGCCTATAGGGGCCAATGAGGTATTTGGTCCATAGAGTATGGGTTGCTTGGCATTGTGAATCATAGGATCTTGAAGTTTCAAGGGACTTTAGGGGTAATTTTATAAAGCCTATATCATTTTATAGAGAAGAAACTGAAACCCACAGAGTTGAAGTCACCTGACATCTCATAAGGAAAAACTTCATCCATAGAGCTGTCCCAAGGATAAATTGTTACATACCACATAGAAAAGTGACCCATTCCCTTGCCCCAATGTCCAGTCTGGTTTGAATCCATTCCCAGAGGTGGAGTTGGGAGGCTTACTCCTTTGTCAAAATGGTGAGCCAAAGTTCATTAATCAGCCAGTCAATTCTTACTGAGTCCTACTGTGTGGCAGATCATCAGACCTCCACTAGGAGACTTTCAGGGCTCAAAAAGAGCAGGGCCAAAGGTCAGTGAGAAGCAGTCAAGAGTACAGTCAAACAGTATGTTGTCAATTCTAATTCACCATGACCTCCTCTCCTCTGGTCTTCTGTGTTTATCTGCTCTGTGTAATAAGCTGACATTGAGACTCCACATTCCTTCAGTACTTCTCTCTTAGCTTAGTGGATTCAGAACCCTATTCCTCCTGTATGCTAGAATGCTCCTCCCATTTCACCCCTTTCCAGATGTTTAAAACATTTTTTTTCTGGTCTTGTTTCCTTAGTACCCCAACCCCAGGGTTCCAGCCACCTGGCTCTCTGCTGCCCTCTTGTGTTATCGTAAAAACCATTAGTTTCTGTCCTATTCTGTACTTGAATCTGGTAGTTCAAGGCTTCTTCCTGGCTGGGCTATGAGTAAGTTTTCCTAAGTAGAAAGTATGGCCCCTGCCGTCAAAATCTGGCCATCTAACTGGAGATAAAGAATACATTCATCCTTATAAAAGACCTGAAGTATCAACTGAGGGGAACTTATCACTAACACATCTAATACAAAATGATAATGTGCTAAAAAATGTAAAAGCCACACTTAACTAGTGTATTAAGGCTTGCAATAGTCCAAACTGGCTATGTTAAGTGTAGGTGGAATGCCAAGCGAAGGGAACAGGTAGATCTTCCTGCTTATGGTCTCTCTCCTCTACTCAACTCCTGAAACAGCTGGCAAAACAATCATTTGAAAGCAGAAATCTGGCCATCACTGCCTTCCTCAGGATCTTCAGTGGCTCCCAATGGCCTCTAAAATGACCACTTTGGCATAGGAAGCTTTTCAAACCTTTCCAGACATTTCACATAACCCCATCTTCATTCTCCCTACAGCCTCGCCAGACTGTTCTTCTCTCTGAAATTTGCCATTCCAGCTTTTGCCTCGCCACATTAGCCTAGAATGCCTTTTCTTCTCACCTCTACCTTTACAAATTCTTAGTTATCTTCAAGATTTATCCCTGAATCTTTGTCCTTTGTTCTCCCCCAACGGCAACGTTTCTTCCTTACTCTGTCCTGGCATGTCCTCAGTGACTGATAGACTTGTTAAATATCACGAGCTGAACACCACATAGAAAAGTGCCCTGTTTCCTCACCCCATTGGTCAGCCTGGTTTGGGCTCGTTCCCAGAGGTGCAGCTGGGAGACTTATTCCTTTAGCAGGACAGTCTCAGGATCAGTCTTTCTTGATCCCTTCATTGGTTTCTAGGTGCTCCTTCCTCAAGATAGCTTATATTTACTTATCTCTGTTCATGTTGAATCTGCTAAGTAGACTGGAAACCCCTTGAAGACAGGGACTATTTTGTGTTCTTGCCTTGATCTCTCCAGAGCCCAGTAATTTTTTGGTGCTTAAAAAAATGAATTGTTAAATGAGATAGAACAAAACAATCACTCATTAAACAGTACTAGGTACCAGGTACTTTGCTTTACAAATATTATCTGATTTGGTCCTTGCATCAGCCTTGGGAAGCAGATGCCATTACTGCCTTCATTTTTTACAGGTGGGGAAACTGAAGCAGATTGATGTTAAGGGACTTGCCCAGGATTACACAGCTGGTAAGTGTCTGAGATTAGATTTGATTAGATTAGTAGGTTTTACCAACTCCAAGACCAATGCTTTATCCACTAGGTGACCCAGATGTAGAATATGCTGAAGTTTGAGGGAATTTCTAATTATAAACCATTTCTGAGAGGGTGTCAGTTTGGAGGATCATAGGATTCAGAGCCAGAAGAATCTTTAGAGACAGACTACCTAGTTCAGACTTCCCATTTCACAGATGAGTAAACTGAGACAGAGAAAAATGACTTGCCTTCCTCAAAGTCATACAGATAGTATAAGTTGCAGGACCAGAATTAAAACCTAGGCCACCAGACTCTGAGTCTAGTGCTGATTGTTGGGGCAGCTAGGTGGTGCAGTAGATAGAGCACAAGTGCAGGAGCCCAGAGGACCTGAGTTCAAATCTCACCTCAAATACCTGACACCCACTAGCTATGTGACCTTGGTCAAGTCACTTAACCTCCATTGCATCATCCTGGGTCGTCATCTCCAGTCATCCTGATGAATATCTGGTCACTGGATTCAGATGGCTCTGGAGGAAAAATGAGACTG
The DNA here is from genome assembly GCF_028372415.1 of Notamacropus eugenii. Lineage (NCBI taxonomy): Eukaryota > Metazoa > Chordata > Mammalia > Diprotodontia > Macropodidae > Notamacropus > Notamacropus eugenii. The sequence goes on along the minus strand of NC_092874.1, from coordinate 286,005,236 downwards.
GTAATCTGCACAGCCCTCCCTCACTCAAAACAAAGTCAAGTGCAAGTCATGTCATCATTTCTCTGATGGCATGGTTTTCTTCAGCAACGAAGGACAAACACACAGTGCTGATTGTTGGAAAGCCAGGCCCTATTAGGGGCTCATTTGAGGGGACCATCTAAGTTCCTAAATGATATGGGCCTTATGTTCAAATGAAATGGCATATGATTCTCCAGGTTAGCTTCACTTCCAAGGCAACTGAGGCTATGAAAGTTTATGTACTTTGCCCAAGATCACACAGGTAATAATAGTGCCCGCATTAAAACCCAGGTGTTTCAATCCTAACTCAGTTCAGCACTCCGCATTACTCCTCAAAATCCTTACCCTGGTAGTCAAGCATCTCCATCATCTGACTTTGAATAACCTTTCTAGGTATTACTACTACCTTCCTCGCATGCCATACTCCTACCAGGCTGGACTTACCATTTCCCATACCCAGCCCACCAGCCCCTTCCTTTGCTCACACTGTTGACAAGCTTCAAACTCTGCCTGGTGAAATTCCACTGAACCCTAAAGGTCATTCTTAGATCTCTCATAACCAAACTGCACTCACTGAGTCAGAGTTAGAAGGGAACTAGTCCGTTGAGTGCAACACCAGTCCAATAAAGGAAACTCCCTAGAAGCCTACTCAGTAAGTGGTCCCCTGAGAAAAATAACTAAGATGTCTGATCAGCACAATACACTTTTATAACACACTATACATAAATAGTATATCTGTCTATGTTTGTCCTTCGTTTTCGAAGAAGACCATGACACCAGAGAATTGATGACATGACTTGCATTTGACTTTGTTTTGAGTGAGTGTAAGGTCACCAGCCTCACTTTCCCCTCCTGAGTCATCTGGATCCAGTGACCAGGTATACATCAGGAGGACTGGACAAGGCCCGGGATGTAAAGGAAGACCTTGGCCTATTAAGATACTCACTTAGAGTGAGGTAATGCCCATTCAGTGAATAGGCCTCTTTAAGAACTAATCAGGGAATGGCCGCTTTAATGAGCAAAAGAAAAAAAAACAAGTAAATCAAGCTGAGAGGGAAAGAGCAACAGTTACTATTGATAATTGCTCTGAAGTCATATATAATTATAAATTCAACATGTACCTTTCATAGCTGCTTATCTATATTTTTTCCTGACCTTCCTTATTTTTTCTTCTGAGAATTAAAAAAAAAATACTTCCGTGACTTTCTTTTTTTCCCCCTTTTTGAGGGGCAACCTTACCATGATCCCTTCTCTGCCTCCCCAAAATTGGAAAAAGAAAAACAAAATCCTTGGAACAAGAAGGGATCATCAAAAAAAACCCTAACAAACCCCACATTGACCATGTCCAAAAATGGATAGGTAACAGAATTCTTCATCCTTGTTTTGGAAATATGGTTGATGTTAATCACAGCTTGTCTTTCAAACTATTTTTCTTAAAGGCCCTTTCTAGTTCCTAACCAATGAACAGAGTCCTGCAAATACTGGTATTCCACTGAGTTTGCCATTCAAATAAGCCTTTGAGTGAATCTTTGAATTATTTGTCTTATTCAAGCTCATCATATGTTATTTAAAAATTACTAAATGTGCAGGTCATTTGTACACTACTTGGCACCTTTTCCCACTTTTTCTGCAAAAATCCAAGTGTCGGTTGATATGCCGGATTGTTTCCCCAATTAGGGAGGCAGAGCAGTTGAGCTGGAAGAGCAGAGAGGCAGCCATCAATGCCAGGAGTCCTAATGAGAGTTCCAGTCTCTCTCAGAGAATGCCTGCAGGCAAGCAGATAAAAATGGAGACAGTGAAATGGTGATACAACTGACTGCGTTGGAAAGAAGAGGGCAAAGGAGCCTGGTATGACCTCTTCTTACCAGAAAGAATGGCGCTCAGCACTCTGGGTAGTTTTCTCTCTGCAGCTGTGTTTGTTTGTTGACCTTAGAAAGTCTTATGAGTTGGACCACGCAATAAATTGCCAGAGATCTTAGGAGAACGAATTAAAAGACTTGGTAGTGACTCCTTGCTACTAGGTGAGCAATGGCTTGGCCACACCCTCCAAGCCCTTCCATTATTTTTCAGGTATTCATGGGACTATGTCAGTCAGCAACCAGGGATACCTCAACACAAATATCCAAGTGTAAGGTCATGACAAGTTAAAAAAAAACAAGCTAACCAACACCAAACCTGATCTGTTCAAACATCCTGTCTATGATAACAAAGCTTAATGAGTAAGGATTACGTTGAAGATTTCAAACACAGATAAGAAATTGAGAAGCAGTTATGGGGGAAAAAATTACCAAAATGAAAAACTGAAAATAAAACGAAATTTATTGACAACTTCTACCTTTGTGTCTTAGACTAAAGAGTACAGGCACAAATTAGAGCTTCAAAGTGTTATAGAAATATGATTTTAGATCGAGATGGGATGTCAGAGGCCATGTAGTCTACTCTCCTCATTTTGCCCATGAGAAAAGCAAAGCTGAAGAGGTTAAATGATTTGCCCAAGGTCATACAGGTAGTAAGAATTGGAGATGGGATTTGAATCTAGATCCTTTGACTCTAGGAGCAGTGTTCTTTGCACTATAACATACTGCCACATGAAATATGAAAGGTTTGAGGAAGGGCTAGTATAATTATAGTGCCTTTGTTAAACAACTCTGGCAATGTGGCGTGATAGGAGTACTATTGGATATGGTGTCAGAAGAACTGGGGTCAAAGCTGAGCTTAACTGTGTACTAGACATAGAGCAGCAGCATGGCGGACTGTGTAGTATATTTGTGTCAGGAGAAAACCGGGTTCAAATCTCCTCTCTTCCTCTCACTATATGACTCTTGGTCAAGATACTGATCATTGACATGCCTTAGTTTCTTCATTTGTAAACTGAAGTGAAAGCTTCCATGGTCTGATGAGGAAAGCAGTGAATCCGGGGCTGGAGAATTTTGGTTCACATTATGGTTCTGGTACATACCTACATAACCTATGGCCAATCAATTAACCTCTCTGGGATTGTTTCCTCGCCTGCGAAATTTAGAGAATTGAAATAGATGACCCTGAAGCCCTTCCTAGCTCTAGATTAATAAAACAATAAAGCCTGTGGCATCTACAGTTATGGTTGTAACTTCATGGGGTTACAACGAATAATTCATTAATGTGTATATAGCTTTTTGCAAATGTTAAAGCACTATATAGGAATCGTCATTGGCTGTTCCCCCATGTTGGGAATACTTTCTCTCTTTAACTGCCTCCTGGTTCCCTGACCTCCTTTAAGCCTCATCTGAAGCTCTAGCTTCGATAAAAAGCTTGTTCCAGTCTCCCTCATTCTTAGTGTTTTCCCTCTAGGACTACCCCCAGTTTTTTCCTGACTCTGTCCTCTTTGCATATAGTTATTTGCATGTTATCTGCCCTCATTAGATGGTTAGCATCTTAAGGGCAAGGACTCTTTTTCTTTGTCTTTCATTGCACTCCCAAGGGTTTAGCACTTAATCCCATGCTAACTGACTAATTTATATATAGACCCTTAAGCAAAGCACTTTTCAGATATTTTCTCATTTGATCCTGGTACTATTACTATCTCTGTTTTACAAATGAAGAAACCAAGGCTGAGGGAGGTGAAATGACTTATGCAGGTTCATGTGGCAAATAAGTGTCTGAGGCAAGACTTGGACTTTGGTCTTTTGATTCCAAATTCACCCTATCCTCTCTGCCTTCTAGCTAACTGGAATCTGATCAACTTTTGAAATCAGGTGAGACTGGGCATATTTAAGGTGGTAAGGCTGCACTTATTTTGGACAAGTCTCTCTATCCTCAGTTTCTTCCCTTTTGCAAAATGGGAGCAATTGTACCTGGCCTGCCTATCCCATAGGGTTGAATAGCTTTGTGTTTCGACAGTGCATAGAGGGCTGTATCTGCAAAAGTTTTCATTGTATTGTACAAGTGAAATGCCCTTGGAACTGAAAATGATGAGGCAAGCCCAAGCTGAATTCATGTTAGCCAAAGGATTTTAAGTTTAGAGCTGAAGGGAACCCTAAAAACCATCTCATCTAACTCCCTCATTTTACAGTCAGTCAGGAAGCATTAATTAAAAGCTCCCACTATGGATCAGATGCCGTACTGAGTGCTGGGGACTCAATGAAAGGCAGAAGACAGTCTCTGCCCTGGAGAAACTTGCAATCAAGTTATTTTTTGCAGATCACTTTTACAGAAGAGGAAACTGAGACCCAGTGTGATGAAGTAACTTTCCCAAGCTGGTAAAGGTAATTAAGGGAGGGCCAGAATGGGATGTGAATTCAGGTTCATTGATTCCAAACCTGCCCCTCTTTCCACTGCTCCAAGCTTCTCTCTGCCATGGCAAACACAATGCCCCATGGGTATTCAATGTCAAGGCCCTTTCATTGTAGGATTCTAAAGTAATCGGACCTTATCAGGTGCTCGTATCCCCCTACTATGCCCTTTGTATCCCAAAAAGATGATCCCCGGCAGAAAGCGCACATGGCTTTAAACAAAAATGCTATCTAGGAACTTCATTTTCCATCTGTCGGCATTACTGTGTATGATAATTAATACACAACCCAAAAGAGGGCCGCCCCCCAGTCTACGGCCGTGCCGTATTTAACCGACTGCCCATCTTTTGTGTGGTCACTGATCACTTTAAAAGGACGATTCCCGACATTTACTTCTGTCTCTCCGTATTGTCGGCAGCCTTTGTCTGGAGTTCCTGCTCGGCAGAATGTGCAGCCTCGAGGTCCGTCAGGCTGTTTGGGCTGCCTGCCTGGGCCCTGAGTAAACAGGCCTTTTCCGCTCCCTTCCTCCCTATCCCCCTCCCTGCCCACCCCCGCGCATTTTCTGTTCTTTCTCCATTGTAACATCTGAACAGGGGTTTTGAAAGCACAGACACAGAAAGGAGCCGGGGAGCTAAACACGGTGACATGTACCGTACCAACAGTGGGAAGGAGCACCAGCCAGGCACAATCGGGGCTTTTACAGCCCGCACTCGGTGCCCTTGGGACTGTTGTGCGAAGCAGACGAGGGAGGGGCCGCCCGTGAGTCCGGTGGGCTACATTCAGCGGAGACCCACCAAGACAATTGGCCAAAAGAAGGGGAGGTGGGCGGGGGGAGCTTGGGGAACGAGTCGCTTTAGAAACACAAAGCTGCGCCAACCTCAAGGTCACAGCCATAGGTTTGCTCCAGAGAAATGGGCCATTCACAGCAGGACCCTATCAAAGGATGCATACTCAGACTCAGCGAGAGGCGAGTTCTTGATGGGAGGGGGGCCCTTTCCCCGCACTGACCTGCGGGTTCTGCGGAGGCGCACGCCTCAGAAGACAATTGCCCCGAGTCAGGAGAGGGCTGGAGAGCCCGGCCGTTTGTCGTCTTCCCATCCAATGTCATCCGCACCCCCATTCTCAGGACCTAGGGTCTTTTGGGGTCCCTTCTTATTCTGTGAAACCACGGAGAAGCTTGCCTTTCACAAGCCTTTAGCAAGCACCTATTGTGCGTCATGTACTGGACTAAGGGATTTAAAGACAGAAGTGAAATCATTCGTAGCCTCACAGAGCTGCAGTCAACCAAGACAGAGTTAGGAAGTGCCTACTATGGGCCAGGCGCTGTTCTAGGTGCTGGCAAATGAGGCTGAAAATACAAGAATGAAACAATCCCCTTCTCTCGGGGTGGGGGATTCCAGTCTAACAGAGGAGATAAGGAGATGAGGAGGTATCTGCATACAGAGAGACAGAGATACACATGTGAAAATGTATGCATATATTTATACATATGTATATGCATTGTATAGATATCAGATTGATTTCCATATATACACATATTTCCACATATATGTATATAAAACACATATACACATATATATGTATGTGTGTGTGCAAATATATACCCACTCAGACAGCTGCCACCTTATTTCAGGCCCTCACCACTTCTTGCCTGAATTATTTCAATAATCTCCTAATTTCTCTCCCTGTAATTGTCTCCCCATTCCAATTCATCTTCTACTCCGTTTCCAAAGTAATTTGGAAGTTCCTGGAATATACCATGTATAAACGTACGTACACACATATTTTATATATATATATATAGATACATACATACATTCACACACACAAAGGAAAAAAGGAATGGGGAAGGAAGAGAGGAGAGGATGAGAAGTAGGGGGAGAAAGAGATAGAGGAAAAGGGCCCAGGACAGAACCTTGGGGAATGCCCAAAGTCTGAGGGCATGATAGGATGATGACCCAGCAAAAAATGCTGAGCAGGAATGGTCAGACAGGTAGGAGAAAAACCAGGAAAGAGTATTCGAGAGAGATTCAAGTTGCATCCTGACTGTGTGACCCTGGACAAGTCATTAACCTCTCAGTACCCCAAGCAAATATCTGAACTTCCCAATTTCTGCTCATTGTTCTCCCTGCCTTAAGTCTCTCTCCACTCCATCGTCCCTCCATCCAATAGTCAAAGTGATTTCATCAGTATAGGGAACTTCCAGGGAGCAGTGCCCCCCTTTCCCATACATATTGGCACCTCCTCTACAAATTACCATCCTAGCTAAATGAACAGCATTTGTTAAGTGCTAACTGTATATCAGATACCGTGCTAGGTTCAGAAACCCCAAAGAAAAGGTAAAAACAGTCTCTTATCTCAAGGAGCTATTATTGTGTATGAATATACACACATGTACATAAAGTGGGCACCTACATGATACAGAGTAGAGAGAGACTAGCCTTGGTGGGGATGGCAGCAGTATGGTGAGGAGACAGCCTGGATGTGGTGTGGAGGCCTGGGCCCTGGCAAGATAAGGCAAAATCTCACTTATCACAGCTGGCAGACCCAGGGATGGAGTCCAAGGTTATGGTGGGAGGGAGAAGGGGATGATGGAAGGAGGGCAGACTATGCATGGTGGGAAGACAGCCAGGAAGGGGCATTTAGTTATGATCTATTAATCAGGCCTCTAGTCAACTCTCCAAGACTATAAATTGCAGATAAAATGTCGACCTGACTTGATAGAGGGAGTTTTCTCACCAGGGAGTTCCCTATGCCAGTGAAATCATGGGTCTAGTCCCTCTCCCTATTAAAGGCATTATTGTCGAAGGGCCTTCCTTGGAGCAACATTGTATGCCTGGAAAACTGTTTGGAGGTGCTCTGAATTCTGATGAGGTACAGGAATAGGCTATCTCCTCTCAAGTGGGTTGGGAGACCAGGACAGATGAAAGAGGGGCAGGGGTCAGGACGATGAGGGAAGGCTGGCATTGAGTGTTTTCCCTTCAGTCTCCCCAGGAATCGACGGCTTCATTCCAAACTGTAAATTGCATACATTCCTACCTGACCATTTTCAACCCCCCACATTCCAAACCAGCTATTTCCCAAGCACCTATAGGACGATGTCTACTTTCATGGGTCAAGGGCCTTGAAAACTCCATGGCAGGCCTGAAAATAATGATACCCCACAGAGCTCACTATTAGGGACTTGTTTCTTCAAAGATGTAAAGTTGCTCCAATATATTCTCTCTGTTTTTCCCCGGGGGGTGGGAAATGGGGAGGGAAATAGAAGGCTTGCAGACAATGACCTTGTCCCCTGTCACGTCCAGTTGCGAAAATGTGTCATTTATAAGCAGAGATGTCTAAAACCCCTCAAGGGCAGCAGGGACACTAACCTAACTCTTCTGTTCTTTCACGGTCCAATATCTTATAACATGCTTTTATAGATCCAGCCAAATCCCAAATAATTGCCACTTGGAATTTTGTTGACTCATAGTTAAAAACTTTAGAGACTAGCGATGTCTAGAAGAGGTTCCTAGCCTGGTTCATGAACTTAAAACACATTTTGATAAATATATTTCAATATAACTGGTTTCATTTATAACCCAATGTATTTTATTTTGTGCATTTAGAAATATGATTCTGAGAATGGGTCAATAGGCTTCATCAGATTCACAAAGGAGACCATTTCTCTCTCTCTCACATGCACACACACACACACACACACACACACACACACACACACACACACATTTAGAATCCCCGGTCTAGTTGGAGTCTAGGGAAAGTATTTATTTTTTAATGACCAGTTCCCAAAAATGTCAGTTTGTAGCAAAGTTGGTTTTAAACACAAGGTTAAATAGGTGCACTTGTTATAATTTGGGGTTAGTCCAGATCTTTCATTTTCAGTAAATAAAAAACTAAACAATTAAGAACTAAATAATAAAGCATAAAGAACTCCTAGGGAGAAAACTCTCGCTCCCAATTTATGTTGACTTTTCTTAGAAAATATTCTCAGAAAGTTGTCTGGAATACCAAGTTAAGTGACTTGCCCAGGGTCACCCAGCCTGTATGTGTCAGAGGAGGGACTTGAATCAAGGACTTCCTGGCTTTGAGACTGGTTCCCTAGGCATTATGCCTTACTGCCTCTAGGTGATGCAGTGGAGAGAGAGACTGTAAGCAGGAAAAACTGAGTTCAAAGCTGGCTTTGGGCGCAGCTGAGTGTCTCTGGGCAAGGCATTTAACCTCTGATTGCCTCAGTTTCCTGATTTGTAAAATGGGGGTAATAAGAGCTCCAGGGTTGTTGTCATCAGGATCAAATAAGATAATATTTGTAAAGCGCTAAGCATAGTGTCTAGCATATAAGAGCCATATAAATGTTAGTTATCTCCCTCTTTTTATCCATCTCTATCACTCCCTCTACCAATACTGATCAATGCTCGTTTTGCAACTTACTTTCATATAGTTGCCTGGGGCACTGAGAGGTTGTGACTTCCCAGGGTCACACAGGCAGTTTGGATCAAAGCAGGGTTCAAACCTAGGGCTTCTTGACCCTCTTTATCTACTAAGCCATATTGTTTCCCTTTAATTTAATCAATACAAAGAAAGATATTCATGAAATTTTAAAAATTCATTTTGGTAGCAATTGATGATTGTTTCCTGACTACTGTAACAGTATTTTTTTGATTCAGGTTATAATTAAAATGAAACTTTGATTCAATTTTTACAGAGCATCTCCTACATGTAAAAATCTGGTAATCACTGTGTTTACAGAGATTAAAACTAATACAATTTCTGCTCTCAAGGATATTGCAATTTAATAAATGGAAGGAGATATGGATACACTAAGTACAAATCCTACTTATAATGGTTATTATCTTTGTGACCTTGGGCAAGTCATTTAACCTCTGTGAACCCCAATTTTCCCATCTGTAAAATCAAAGGGTTGGACCTAGATGACCTTTCAGCTCTCCATCTGTGAGGCTCCAATTCAAAACAGAATATGATTGGAATAAAGAGGACATCCAGCAAAGCTTTCTTGGAGAATTTTTTTTGGATGAGTAGAAAGAAATTATCCCACTGGGGAGTTTAGGGAAAAGTGAAGGATGTTGCATTTGGACTGGACCTTGAAGAATGATAGAGATTTCAACAAGTACAGATGAAGAGAGATCATTCCCTAGCCTTGGTGAAGGGAGGATGTCTTTAAATTTCTAGAAGGGCAAGAAGAAAGGACAGAAATGAGGAACGATCACTCGACTGGAATGTAGAATGTATAAGGGGGCAAATGTCAGAAAAGGCTAGAAAGATGGATTGGAGCCAGATTGTAGAAAATGCCAGGAAAAGTTATTGGTTTTATCCAGTCGGCAATGGGGAGCCACTGAAGGTATTTGAACAAAGGAATGACATACTTAGATTTCTTCATTGGAAACTTATCAAGGCAGCCATGAAAGAACGTGCTACTAGTAAATGTTTAACAACTGGCTCTCCAAAAAAAGTCTGCATGACACCCTTTTAAGTTTGATCTGCATTATTGACATTTTCTCCATCACTTTCTTAGGTCTAGATAATCAACAAAACAAATAAATCAGACCTTTTTTTATGTGACATCATGCTCACTTTCTTCCTTCCTTCCTTCCTTCCTTCTTCCTTCCTTCCTTCCTTCCTTCCTTTCTTCCTTCCTTCCTTCCTTCCTTCCTTCCTTCCTTCCTTCCTTCCTTCCTTCCTTCCTTCCTTTCTCCTTCTTCTGTCATGTCCAAGTGTTCATGACTCCATTTGAGATTTTCTTGGCAAAGATACTGGAATGGCTTGATATTCTTTCTCCAGCTCATTTTACAGATTAGGAAAGTAAAACAATTAGAGTGAAGTGACTTGCCCAGGGTCACAAAGTAAGTGTCTGAGGCAGATTTGAACTCATGAAGATGAGTCTTCCTGACTTCAGTATACACTGCACCGCCAACTGGCTACAATACATCTCTGAAACCACTGGAAGGAGAGAGACCAATTAACAACCTAAGAAAGAGGTAATGATGCCCTGAACTGAGAGTGATTGCCATCGCAAGTTAGGAGGGGCCAGATAGAAGATACATGCCAAGACACAATCAATAGGAACTTGGCAGAGGATAGAAATAAAAAATAAAATAGAGGAATGGATCAATCATGCTCTTGAGATCTCAAGCCTGAAGGACTGGGCAAATAGCAATACCTTTAACAGAAATCAGAAAGCTGAGAAGTTTGGGAATATTAAAGCATTGTTTCCGTACTCTGATGAAGACGTTATTTATTACAGCTGCAAGGGATGAGACAGATTCCAAACAAATTGGTGGGCACCATGGCCAAATTCTCCTCTAGCTGAACATTGTATAATCTTCTGAAATGGGTTGGTAAGACAAAAGAAAATTGGAGATTGTACAGAGCTGGAAAACCCACAAGAATAATAAGTAATACATTAACAAGATATAGTTACAACAGGTTGAATGGGAACAAACTTTCCCATGGGAAAGAAAAATATCCAATAGTCATTTAACATATGACAAGTCATTTAACCTCTGTGAACCTCAGTTTCCTGATCTGTAAAATGAAAGGGTGGGACTAGATGATCTTTGAGGTTCCTTTCAACTCTTCATCTGTGATTGCCTCAGTTTCCTGGTTTGTAAAATAGGGATAATAATGTCCAATATCTACCCTGCCCATGGTCTTTTGCAATAATGTCAAGAAACACGATAAAAATAGTTGTAGAATCCTGGTTCTGTGGGAATAAAGATGCTGAATTTCTTTGGAGATACATTGAATTTGACATGTTGGTAGGATGTCCAGGTAGAAGTGTCCAGCAAGTAGTTATAAATGTAGGAGGGGAAGTTAGAAGAGAGGTTGAGGCTGGAGATACTGACTTTAGAATCACTGGCCTAGGGAAGATTTTTGAAGTCATAGAAGTGGGTAAGATGACCAAAGGAGAGAAAAATGAAAAATAATAAGTCCCAGGGCAGAGAGCATTGATCGGGGATGGAGAACTTGTGGCCCTGAGGCCACACATGGCCTTCTAGGTCCTGAAGTGTGACCCTTTGATTGAATCCAAACATTTGAAAACCTAGAGGGTGAAGTTTGGATTCAGTCAAAGAGCCAACACTTGAGGACCTACAGGGCCACATGTGGCCTCAAACCTGCAGGTTCCCTAACCCTGGCCTTGATCAATGCCTATCTATAACACTAAGGGTACAATGGAATCAGATTTAGAGGAAGCCATTTTCAAGGTCAATCAGTCTAATGTTTTCATTTTACAGATTTAGAGAGTCAGGATTTGAATGCAGGTCCTCCTCCTCCAAATCCAGCACTCTTTCTATCATCTTACTGTGAAGTATCTTATCTAAGATGCCATTTTCAGGACAAGGCACCACCTCTCTGGACCTTAGTTTCCTCCTACCAAAATGAGAGTTGAACTCAAAGCTCACCAAGACTCCTTCTATCTCCAACATTCCATATTTCTTCTTTTATCTCCCTTCCCTTCTCCTTCTACACTGGGTAGAAAAGCAAAAGTCAGCTTTGAAGATGGCAAGTTGAGCATTTTTCAGTATGATTTGGACTAGCCTCACTCAGTCATTCCCTTTGGTTTGGCATGGATATCCCCATTTGGCAAACTGTTCATTGCTAGAGAAAGGTAGTAGTAGCCAGTCACGTATGTCCAGAGTAGAACCTGACATAACTCCCCCTTATCTCTCACTCTAGGCCTTGACCTTCATCACTTAGGTTGGTTGGTCAGATGACAAAAGTAGTTATTAATGATTCTTTCTCATCTCAGAAGGAGATCTGCAGTGGGGTGCCCTAGGAATCTGTGCTTGGCCTCCTGTTGTTTAAGGATTTTTATCAATAACTTGAATATAGACAGAGATAGAGTGTTTATTACGTTGAGATGTCACCAAGGTGGAAGAACTAGCTAACAAGGATGACAGTGTCTAAATCTCCAATGACGTCAACAGGCTAGAATATTGGGTTGGATCTCATAAGATGAAATTTAATAAAAATAAATGTGAAGTTTTATATTTGGATTAAAAAGCATCAGGTTCACAAGTGCTAGACAAAGAGGGTCAAGCTAGGCAACAACTGGTCTCAGAGAAAGATCTGGGTTTTTTTAGTGGTCTGCAGGCTCAGTAGCTAGGAAGCTAGGTGGTGCAGTGGATGGAGTACTGGACCTGGAGCCAGGAAGACCCATCTTCAGAGTTCAGCTCTAACCTCAGACATTTACTAGTTGTGACCCTGAGCAAGTCACTTAACCCTGTTTGCCTCAGTTTCCACATCTGTAAAATGAGCTGGAAAAGGAAATGGCAAATCACTCCAGCATCTGTGTCAAGAAAACCCCAAATGGGGTCGAACACAACTGTTCAACTAAACAGTAACATGTACTAGATCCTGTGTTAGAGGCTTAGAAATACAAAGATTAAAAAAAGCATACTTCCTGTCCTCAAAGAACTTATATTCTAATGAGGGAGTCATGTATGTAAGCAAGTATATAACACATACACAGACAAGTAACTCCCAAGGGGAAGATGAAGAGAAGTTCCTCACTTCTCTCTCATCTGGTCCCCTTCTCCCACTCCCCCCCCCAAAAAAACACCCAGCCAACCAAACAAGCTTTACTCTGAAAACAGTTGTGGTAAAGGGTTTCCCCAAATTCAGAATATTTAGCCCCCCACAGACCCTTGCATGCTAGCTTTCCAACATAACAGCCATCCTCTCCAAGATGCATCCATGTTCCCCTCCCGCCATGATGCTTGTGGATCATAGAGACCTCCCATTCAACACTGGGCATTTGACATCAGGCCTCTTTAGTGTGTCAGGTTCATAGATGAGGTTTTCTCCCCACCCCCAGGTTGTTTTGTTCTCTATGGTAATCAATCTTGTCTCTGCCTCAATCAGAACACATTATCTTCTTCTTTTCCCTCCTCCCCCTCCTGTGAGCAAGGCAGCAATCTGTTCCCTTTGAAATCCTTCATCATCCTGGCTCTCTTCATCTCCGCTCGCCCAGATTTCCAAGATTGTTGATGATTATGTAACAGATGGCCTACCAGACCTCCGACTCTTTGCTGGGTTAGCTAGCTTGGCTCTGAACATAGCAGCACTGCAGTAAACATTCACAGGCATGGACGCTCATGAATTTTAACTCCTCCCTGACAAAGGAATCCAAAGGGAAAAGGAGCCAATCTATCAGGGGCCCAAGTAATTAAAAGGCTTAGGTTGGCTCTCGGCTTGCTTGCTGCCTTCCATATCTATTCAGATATCTTCAATATCTCCCCTTGCTGGTTTTAGCTATTCAGACTAGCTACCATTCATCACTAACCCACAACAAAGCATCCAAGTGGTAAGATGGCTTCATGCAGATGCCAAGGAGCTGCCATTGGCCAATCCTCTTCCTTTGGCTCTTAATCAGAAAGGATTCTTGACATTTGCTTAGTATCTGTTCTTATAAGAAATTCCCTTCCTCATGCACCTTTCCCTCCTTTTTTTTTTTTTTTTTTGCACACACTGTCCTCATGCCTGGAATGCACTCCCTCTTCATTTCTGCCCTGTTGCCTCTGTGTTCAAATACAAACCCATTTGTCTGGTGCGTAAAGTCCTTCACAGTCTGGCTCCAGCTCATTCTTTCAGACTTATCGTGCCTTGTTTCCCATTGCACATTTTGTGCTTTAGTCAGCCTAGCCTAGTTCAATCCACCAAAAAGCTTTTATTGAACCTAGTATATAGCAAGCACTGGGTTAGGTGTTGGAAATGTAAATACCAAAAAAGGTACAAAAATATTTATAGCACCTTCTCTTGTGATGGCAAAGAATTAGAAATTGAGGGGATGCCTATCAGCTGGAGAATGGCTGAACAAGTTGTAGTATATGAATGTAATGGCATACTATTGTGCTATGAGAAATGATGAACAGGAAGACTTCAGAGAGGCCTGGAAGGACTTATGTGAACTGATGCTGATGAGGTGAGCAGAACCAGGAGAACAGTGTACACAGTAACAGATACTTTGTGTGATGACTGACTTTGATAGACTTAGCTCTTCTCAGAAAGGCAAGGACCTAAGAAAACTCCAAAGGACTCATGATGGAAAGTGCTGTCCACATCCAGAGAGAGAGAACTATGGAGTCTGAATGCATATTGCTTTCTCTCTTTCTCATTTCTTTTTTTGTGTATTTCTTTTTTCTTGTGGTTTCTCCCATTGAAATTCTTCTTTACAACATGACTAATATGAAAATAGGTTTAATATGTAAGCCTATGTCATACACACTGTCTTGGGGTGAGGGTAGGGGAGAGATGGGGAAAAAATTTGGAACTCAAAGTGAATATTGAAAACTAAAGATAAATTTAAAAGATCCAATATTTAATAAAAAAGAAAAAAAGGAGCAATTTCTGCTTTCAAGGAATTTACACCCTACTGGGGGAGATAATGTGCATAAATATTGATCAGAAAACATTTATTAACACTAAACTATTAAAAGGCACTGTTCTAAGCATTGCAGTATAAGAGATCAGAAAAGGCTCTGGGGAGATGGCACTTCAATTGTGAAGGAAGAGAGAGACTCTGTGAGGTGGAGATGAGGAGACAGTGCATCCCAGGCATGGGGCAGAGCCAATGCAAAGGTACAGAGATGGGAAATGGAGTGCCACATATGAGAAACAGATAGAAGGCCAGTTTGACTGGATCACAGAGTATGAAAAGAGAAGCAATGTATAATATATAAAGAGAAGCAATGTATAAAGTAAAATACAATGTACAATGAAAGGAAATTTGAATCCAAGTCATAAAGGACTTTAAAAGTAGGAAAGTTTATATTTGATTCTGGAGGTAATGGAGTATCACTGGAGATTATTGATTACATTCTGACATGGTCAGAACTGCGTTTAAGGAAAATCAACTTGGCAACTAAATGGAGGATGGATCGGAGTGGCGAGAGATTTGAGGCAGGGAGGCTGTTGGAATAATCTAGACATGAACCTGACGTAGGATGGTGGCTGTGTGAGTAGAGAGAAAGAGATGTATAGAAGAGACTTTGTAGAGAGAGAAATGGTGAATTTGGCCACTGATTTTATGTGTAGGGAGAGCGTGGAGCTAAGATTAACCCTGAGGTTACGCTTTGAGAGACTGAAGAATGGCGGTGTTTGCTGTATATGACATTCCATCTTTCATCTCCATGACTTTGCCCAGATTATCTCCCATTCCTAGAATGCAAGGTCTTCCTTACCTCTTCCCCTATTACCTCTCATCTCAAAGTTTTCTCTCTACCATATGACTTCAGCCTATTTTTCCAGGCTTATTCTACATGAATCTCCATATTCATCTCCAGTACAGTTGACCAGATCTCCTTGCCGGCTCTCACACATAGCACAGTCTCCTATCTTTGTGTCTTTGCTCTATGCCTGAAGTTGCTTCATTATTTCTCAATCAATTAGTAAACATGTATTAAGCACCTACTATGTGCCATGCATCGTGCTAAGAGTGGGGATACAAAAAGAGGCAAAAGACAGTCCCTGCTCTCAAGAAGCTTACAATTTAATGCACCATTTTAGAATCCTTAGTTTCTTTCAACTCCGTTCACATGCCACCTCCTACCATGACCTTTTCTGATCACCCAGGTTACCAGTGCCTTCCCCTTGAACATATTTTCCATATTTTGCGCCAACACACCAATTCAGAGCTAATACTAGGTGTCCTTGCCACCATTAAATTTTTTTTCTCTACTACCTTCTGATGACTAGAAAGTGACCTCAGGTTCTCAGGAGAAGACAGAGTGAAGCTCTGAGAGGTTAAATCCCCCAGAATAGGTTCAAATTTAGGCCTGGAAGTTGGCATATCTTCAGAAGAATTCTTTTTCAATTTTGGGGGGGGTCTAGAACTGAGATTTTATGGACATAGGAGACTCCCTTTATCAATACAGATTTGCACTTTTTCTGCTACTTACAGTCTTCGAGTTTCTTGGGACACTGAGAGGCTAAAGAACTTGGCCAGGGTCATATAGACAGTATGTATGAGGTAGGACTCAAACCCAGTTCTTCCAGAATCAGACGTTCTTTATTTATGACTTCATGCTGCCTTAGCATCAGCTAAGGATTAAATAAAATACTGTTTCCTTTAAGTCTTGGACTCCTATGTGTGATTTCTCCCATGAAAAAATTGTTCCCGTACCTTCTCCCTCATAATAGCAAAACACATCACCAATCTAGCTCTAGGTTATGTAGTTCTTAGAGGGAGGAGAGTGGAGTGAGGAAGGCTTAAGTTCAAATCTGGCCTCAGATACTTACTACTGAGTGACCCTGGACAAATCACATAACTAACTGTTCAGTGCCTAAGTTTCCTCAACTGTAAAATGGGAATAATAGCACCTCCCTCCCACAATAGTTGTGAGGATCAAATGAGATAATATTTATAAATGACTTGGCACAATGCCTAATACATAACAGGAACTTAATAAATAATCATCTCCCCCTCTTATCTAGCTTTCCTCCATAAAGATCTAACCAGGAATTGTTGGAGATCAACATTATTACAAATTTCAATGAGGGAAGTCAATCCAGAAACATAGCATAGAACACGCCCAGAGTATTTGGACTCAAAGTGAGAGAGAAGCTTTTTAAAACTACTGATCCTTTAAAGTCAAGTTATCATGTATCTATATCTATCTATCATCTATCCATCTATCTATCTATCTATTTATCTGTCTGTCTGTCTGTTCATCTGTCTGTCCGTCTGTCTGTCCGTCTATCTGTCTATCTATCTGTCTATCTATCTATCTATCTATCTATCTATCTATCTATCTATCTATCTATCTATCTATCTATCTGTGTGTATGTGTGTGTATGTGTTAAACCCAGGTGTGCTACAAGAAGGTAAAAGGGAATATTTTAGCACTATGGGAATGAAGCAAAAATACAGATGAGAAGCAAGTATGATGTTTATATATTAACAGGTTCATGGCTACACGTGAAAGAAAGTAAACTACGCAAAACATCCAACTTCCATAAGAAAATAAGCTAACTTAATTCTAACTTAAGAATTGGTAAACAGACCTAAAGAAGGAAAGGTACTTGCCCAATGTCTCACTGGTGATAAGCAGCTGAGCAGAGATTTGAACTCAGGTCCTTTAACTCCAAATGTAGTCATCTCTCCCCTGCTTCTGTTAGACCCTAATCTTGATGATACCTTTTGCATTTTACAATTTTCTAACAACTTCCAAATATAGCATATCATTTGATCCAAAGGAGCATTCTGTGAGATGAGCAGGGAGTATTTATTAATCCCCCCATTTTAAAGAAGAAGAAATTGAGGCTTAATGATATTAATCAATTTAAGCAAGATCACATGACTAACAAATGACTAAATTGGGACTTGGATCCAGGTCTTCCTAGTCTATGCTTCTACCTCACTATTGATAGCTCATATCATTTGTGGGTAATTAAAGAATGCTACTAGGTATTGATAAAAAGAAAGGAGGCTCAGCAGCTGGGCTAGCTCATACAACCCTGGTGTGTTCATTGTGCATTCGAGTGTACATCCAGGGAGTAGGGGATGGGAAGCATGAAGAAGAGTCCACAGACATCAAGGAGGCAAGATGGTTCAGAGACAGTTGGGGCGGGCACTAGAAAGGGGCACTTCAGTAGCCCCCATTGGGCTCATAGGAAAATCAATGCAGAGGAGTATGGGAAATTGGTTTGATGCATTGTGGCAGATAAGGGCTGGCATGAGAGCCCAAAATGTTGCCTGGAACTTGGGATGCTGCAATTCTGAGAGAAGACAGAATCATGTTTGGCCATTCCATGAGATAATAGATTTCCCTGGCTCCTGCCATTTTGATGCCAGTCACAGAGGAGGAGCAAGTGACATTATGGAATGCATTAGGAGCCAGAATGGCCCCATGGAAAGGGCACTGACTTTGAAGCACTAGGATATGGGTTCAAATCTTTCTTCTGACTGCTACTTCCTATATGACTCTATGGAATAACCATGGTATCAGTTTCTTCATCTACCTCTGGTTGGACTAGATGTCTTCTGAGGTTCCTTCTAGATTTATAGTGACATGGGTAAGACTGTGATCTGGCTTCCAGTACCCCCCCAGGAGATATTAGTATGAATAAATGATGAAAAGCTTAATATCAAATCCAGTATAAAAGTTTATTTGTGTCATGGCTATCTATCATTTGCCAGATATTGCTCTTCTGAGTGGAAGTTAAGGAAAGGGAGCACATTGCGTGAGCACACAATACAAGTGCTCAGAAAATCTATGGTACCATTGATCTGGAGATAGAAGGGACCTCATAGGCTTCCAGTCCAACGCCTTCATTTTATGGATGAAAAAACTAAGCCCAAGGAGACCAAGGGACTCATCTGAAGTCATGTAGGTAGGAAAAGTCAGTGGTGGGATGTGATTCCAAGCCTTTGACTCATGAGTCAGTGCCCTTTCCATTATACATGCTGCAGTAACGAGAACATGATGACTTGGAACACGGGGCCACAAGGAGCTAAGAGAGTGTGAAGGGGAGTTATTGTTAAGCAACAGAGAAAATATCCATCTAGGAGAGTGTTAGGCACATGGTAGGTTTTCCATAGATATGTTGGTTGATTGAATAATTTGAGGGTCATAGGAACTCATGGTGAATGAACTAAATAAATATTTAGAAAGAAAATCTCTCTCCCCCACCTTTCTATCTTCCTTCTAATCTGCCTCATTCCTGGGCAAGGGCCAGCGTCAATGTACCCTGGTACCTCTGTGCAACAGGCAAAGTCCACTGTTAAAGAAACAACCACTGGCAAAATGGAAAGCAATCTGGCAAAAACTAGGTAGAGACTACCATCTCACACTATATACCAACGTAACCTCTTAATGGACAAACAGAACTAAAAGAAAACATTGTATACAGTAATGGCAATATTCTTCAAAGAATAATTGTGAATTACTAAGCTATTCTGAGTAATATGAATATTCAAATCAACTATAAAAGATTTATAAAGGAAGATGCTATCCATCTCCAGAGAAAGAACTGATATATGGAAGTATGTATGGTATGGTTCCACATATATATCTGCATCAAATGTCGGTCTTCTCTAATGCAGGGTTGAGAGGGAGACAACTTGCAACTCAAATTATAACCAAAAAATATATTATATATATATATATTTAAAAATCTGTACAATTTGATAAGTTATTAGTCAATTGTAATAATGATGTAATCAACTAGGAATATACTAAATTTAGTCAATAAAGATCCAATTTAAAAAAAAAAAACAAACAACCTCCAAACATCACTCCATCTGAGAGGATTACTGGCTGAGTGAGCTGGAGCAAGTGACTTGAGTCCTCTAAGCCTCTGTTTTCCCATCTCTAAAATAGGAATAATAGTATCTCCTCTCTCACAGGGTTATTGTGAGAATCAAACCAGGTAATAAATGTAAAGTACTTTGCAAACTTCAAAACACTGATACAGTGTTTTGAATACATAAGCTATATATTCTTATTAACCATTAATTGCTTGGTTTTTCTGGGTTCCAAGGAGTCATTTTGTTTGAAGTTTCATGACCAATTCCTCAACAGATTAATAGGTCTTTAGGATTATCTTTGAATAAAGTATAATGCATGGGTTTTATCAGGAGGTCACAAATAGTGTGCATTAGTGAAGACAACATTGGCTTTGGAGTCATAGACATGTGAACTTACATCCTGGCTCTGCCATTTACTACCTGTATGGCCGATGAATAAGTAACCTCTCTGAACCTCGGTTTCCTTATCTGTAAAATGAGGGCTCATAGGATCATAGATCTAAGACTAGAATGGATGTTGGAAGCTATGTAGTCCAATTATTCATTTTACAGGTGATGAAACTGAGACTCAGACAGGTTCAATAACTTGTCCAAAGTTATGAAGGTAATTCATGCAGACCTAGCTTTCAAACTCAGATTGTCTGACTCCAAATCCAGCACTCTGTTCCCTGTGGCCCATAAGGAGCCTTCCAACTCTAAAACTATGGGCTTACAATCTACAACTTAAATTTCTATGAGAATGAGATTCATTAAGGACTTTCCTCTTGCCATAAGGTGAGTAAAATGAGGATTATCATTCCCACTTTTTTGAGGAAAGGACTGAGACACACAGGGCTAAAGTGATTCATTCATTGTCATATAGCAGGTAAGTAAGAGAGGTAGAATTTGAATCTCAAGATTCCTCAAGTCAATGTCCAGCACTTTTCCCCACTCTACCACTCTATCAAAGGTAGAGACCACTGAAATAACTTGCCATCTAGGAAGCTGACGTTGACGGATGAAAAATAACCATATCTTGAATTGTGATAGTCTCTTAATGTATCTGAAACAACTGTGATTTCTGCCAAGATGAAGAGCTTCCGATATGGGAATTCCATTGGCACATGGACAAATCCCAGTGAGCTTCCTGTGGCCAACAGAGCTTAGTTAATACCAGGAGCAGAATTTGAACCCAAGGCTTCCTGATAATAGACCCAACCATCATGGTTCTCTGTACCAAAAAATTATCAATAATTTAGGTGACAAAGCACTGACTCTGGAGTCAAGAGGACCTGAGTTCAAATCTGTCCTCAGATAGTAGCTGTGTGACCCTGGGCAAGTCCCTTAATCCTGATTGCACCCAAAAAACTAGCAACAATTTAGGTGATAAGGTGGAAAGAATACTGCTGTAGGAATTCAGAGAAAGAAGATATCAATCTAGGTTCTGATTGGCTAAAAAAAGACTGTCATAAAGAATTTTAAATATATTGCCTCATTTAGTCCAATCTAATTTAGTCCATCACTCAACCTATTTGCCAGGCTGAGTGGACCTGTACAACAACCCTATAAGGTGCTTGTATTATTGCCTTCATTTTACAGATGGGGAAATTGAGTCTTAGAGGGGTTAAAGGAGTTGTCCAAGGACACATAGATAGTAAGCAGATTTGGATTCAATCAATCCTCTGCTATTCTCATTGTGACTTAACCTATATATTTTTTTCTGTTGTATGCTCCTACTTACCCTTTTGTACAAAATAATTCCTCCACAGATGCCTTTCCTATGATCTGTTTTTTGTACCCCTCAGGAATTTTTTCGTTCACATCCCTAGTCCCTTCTCACTACTTACCCTGCATGAAAACTTTCTGTCTCTTGACTTCCCTTCAAATCCCATCCACATTCTCTCATATCCTTATTCCAAGAATCAAAATAATAAGGTGCTGAAGGACCCTAGAGCTGGAAATGAATCACCATCTAATCCACCTACTACCTAAAGCAGAAATTATATCTTTAGTATTCATGACCAGTGATCACCCAGCTTCTGACTGAAGAACTCCAAAAAAGGAGGTGTCACTACTTCCTGAGGCAGCCCATTCCTTTTTAAAATTTTAATTTCATTTATTTTTTGTGACAACTTAAGTTCTAAACTGTCTCCCTCCCTCATGCCCTACTTCATATTACAAAAGGCTACCATTTGACAGAGAAAGAGAGAGAGAGAGAGACAATGAGAGAGAGAAGGAGAAAGAGAGAGAGAGAGAGAGAGAGAGAGAGATGTAAAAAGTCATACTATGCATACTTCTATTTATTATTTCTCTGGATGTGGATAGCATGTTCCTTCATAGGTCCTTTGTACTTGATTTGAGTATTTATAATCAGAATAACTTAGTTGTTCACAGTTGTACTTCAGACACTGTTGCTGTTACTGTATACAATGTTCCCTTGGTTCTACTTATTTCACTCTTCGTAATTTCATGTAAGTTTTTTGGTGCTTTTCTAAATCCAGCTAGCTCATCATTTCTAATAGCATAGTTATATACCATCACAATCGTATACCAAAACTTGTTTAGCCATTCCCCAATTATTGCATATCCTCTCAATTTCCAGTTCTTTGCCACCACAAATTCTGCTACAAACATTTTATAACAAATAGGTTCTTTTCCTTTTCCATGGATCACATTGGGAAACACACCTAATAGTGGTGTTGTTGGGTGAAAGAATACGCATAGTTTTACAACTCTTTGGGCATAATTCTAGATTACTCTCCAAAATGGTTCGATCAGTTCATGGTTCCAGTGTATTAGTATCTCAATTTTTCTACACGCTTTCCAACATTTGACATTTTCCCCTTCTATCATTTTAGTCAATCTGATCTAATCAAAAGTGACTTAGAACATTTTTTCATATAATTTTGATTTCTTCATCCAAAAACTGCCTGTTCATATCCTTTGACCATTAATCAGTTGGAGAATAACACATGTTCTTATAAATGACGAAGTTCTCCCTGTATTTGATATATAAGACTGTCATCCAAGAAACTGTCTATAAATTTCCTCCTTAATTTTTTGCTTTCCTTCTAGTTTTGGCTACCTTGGTTTTATCTGTACAAAACCTTTTTAATGTAATGTAATATAAGCCATTTTGCATCGCACAATGCTATCTCTTGTAATGCCCTATCTATCTATATATCATATTAATTTATATCAATGCTTTTAACTCTGTCTCTATCATAAATTCTTCTATCCATGTCTGATATGTTTCATGTATTTTAATTTTTTTAGGATATATCCAGGTCATGTATTGATTTTGACCTTATCTTGGTAAATTGTGTAAGATGTTGATATCTACCCAATTTCTATTAGATTGCTTTTCAGTTTTCCCAACAATTTTTACCAAATAGTGAATTTTTATCCCCAAAGCTTAAAGCTATATATTTGTCAAGCACAAGATTATTATAATCAATTACTACAGCGTATTGTATGTCTGCTTTTTTCTACTGATCAGCTCTCTTGGTCAGTACCAGATAATTTTGATTAGTACTGCCTTATAAATAATTTAGGATCTAGTACTGCTAAATCTGCTTTCTTTACATTTTTTCATTAATTCTTTTAATATTTTTTACCTTTTGTTCCAAATGAATTTTGTTATTTTTCTAGCTTAATAATTTTTTTGGATTTAATTGGAATGACACTGAATAAGTAGATTGGTCTGGGTAGAACTGTCATTTTTATTTTGTTGGCTTTGCCCACCCATGAGCAATTAATATTTTCCCAGTTATGCTAGTCTGATTTTATTTGTATAAAAATCTTTTATAATTATGTTTATACAGTTTCTGGGTTTGTCTTGGGAGATATAGTTCTAGGTATTTTATGCTGTTTATAACTATTTTACATGAGATATTTCTTACTATCTCTTCTTATGTGGTTTTGCTGGTGATATATAGAAATATTGGTGATCTATGTGGATTTATTTTATATCCTGCTACTTTGCTAAAATAATTTATTATTTCAACTAATTTTTAGTTGACTCTGTAGGATTTTCCAAGTATATCTTCATATCATGTGCAAAAAGAGATACCATTCTGATTCCTTCACTTTTTCTTATCTTATTACTGGTGCTAGCAATGTTGAATAATATTGGTGATAATGGGTATCCTTGTTTCACTACTGATTTTGTTGGGAAGGCTTCTAAACTATTACCATTACAAATAAAGTTTGCTGATGATTTTAGGCAGATGCTTCTCATTTTCAGGGAAAATTCATTTATACCCATGCTTTCAAACATTTTTTATAGGAATAAGTTGTATTTTGTCAAAAGTTTTTTCTGAAGGCCCCATATGTACAAAAATATTTATAGCAGCTCTTTAGGTGATGGAAAAGAATGGGAAATGGAATGCCCATCAGTTGGGGAATGGCTGAACAAGTTGTGGTATATGAATTTAATGGAATACTGTTGGTCTATAAGAAATGATGGCCAGATGGATTTCAGAAAAAAAACAGAAAGACTCACATGAACTGATGATGAGTGAAGTGAACAGAACCAGGAGAACCTTACACACAGTAACAACAACACTATACAATGACCAACTTTGATAGACTTAGCATGCAACGATCTAAGACAATTCCAAAAGATTCATGTTGGAAAATGTTATCCACATCCAGAGGAGTCTGAATGTCGATTGAAGCATACTATTTTCTCTCTTTTTAAATTTCCTTCTTGTGGTGTTTCCTTTTGGTTCTGATTCTTCTTTACAACATGACTAATGTGGAAATACATTTAATATGATTGTACATGTAAAGCCTATATCAGATTGCATGCTGTCTTAGGGAGGGGGGAGGGAGGAAGGGGAGGGGGAGAATATTTACAACTCAAAATCTTATAAAAGTGAATGTTGAAAACTAAAAATAAATAAATAATTTTTAAAGCTTTGTCTGTATCTATATAATAATATGCTATTTGCTATTTTTGTTATTGGTATAGTCAATTATGTTAACTGTTTTCCTACTGTTAAACCATCCCTGCATTACTGTGAGAAGTACCACTTGGTCACAATATATAATCGTTGTGATATATTGTTGTAGTCTCCTGGCTAGTGTTTTACTTACGGTTTTTGCATCCATATTAATTGATGAAATTAGTCTGTAATTTTCTTTCTCTGTTTTTGCTCTTCCTGATTTAGGTATCAGTACCATATTTATTTCATAAAAGGAATTTAGTAAGACTCCTTTGCCTGCTATTCCAAGCAATTTATTTAATATTGGAATTAGTTGATCTTTAAATGTCTGCTAGAATTCACTTTTAAATCCATCTGGTCCTGATGCTTTCCATTTTAGGCAGCTCATTTATGGCCTAATCAATTTTTTTTCTAAAATAGGCTAATTTAAATATTCTACTTCCTCTTCTGTTAATCTAGACAATTAAAATTTTTGCTAATATCCTCCCATTTCACTTAAATTGGTAAATTTATTGTTGTACGATTGGGCAAAATAGTTTTTAATAATTGCTTTGATTTAATCTTCATTAGTGGTATATTAACCCTTTTCATTTTTGATACTAGTGATTTGGTTTCCTTCTCTCTTTTAAAAAAAATCATATTAACCAAAGGTTTATCTTTTTCATTGGTGTTTTCATAAAAATAACTCCTGGTTTTTATTTATTAATTTAGTGATTTTCTTTCACTCAATTTTTATTAATTTCATTTTTAATTTTTAGGATTTCCAATTTGGTGTTTAATTGAGGATTTTAAATGTGTTCTTTTGCTAGTTTTTTAAATTGCAGACCCAATTCATTGGCATGCTTTTTCTATATTTTATTGATATAAGCATTTAGATTTAGAATACAAATTATCCTCTAATTACCACTTTTGTTGTATCCCATAGATTTTGACATGTTGTCTCAAAATTGTCATTCTCTTGAACAAAATTATTTATTGTTTGTGTAGCTTTAAAGTTTGTGTTCTTTAACCCATTCATTCCTTAAGATTAGGTAGTTTAGTCTCTAATTAATTTTTAATCTGTGTTTCCATGGTCCCTTATCATATCTAGCTCATTTAAGATTCTATTGCTCTCCTTGGTATCTTTCTTATTTATTTTTTTGGTTAGATTTATCTAGTTTTGAGAGGAGAAAGTTGAAGTTCCCCACTATTACAGTTTTGCTCTCTATTTCTACCTATAGTTCATAAAGCTATTCCTTTAAAAAAAATGTGATGCTACAGCATTTGGTGAATATAGCTTTAGTACTGACATTCATTATCTATGGTATCTTTTATCATAATGTAGTTTTCCTGTTTATCTCTTTTAATTAAATCTTTTTTAGCTTTCACTTTGCTCTGAGATCATGATTGCTACTTCTGTTTTTCACATCAGCTGAAGCATAATCAATTCTACTTCAACCTCTTATTTTTATAAGAATTCCTCCCTATCCTCTCCCCTTACCCTGCCATTCCTTAATCTTTCCACCCTTTGAAGAGTATTCTCCTTATCCTCTCTCTTGACCCTCCTATTTCCTAATTTGCATGCCCTTCTAAAAGTTCCTCCCTTAGTCCTATCCCCTCACCCTCCTCTTCTTTTGTCAGTTAAGAAGACTTTTATACCCTTCTAGTTGTATATGTTATTCCATCTTTAACCCAGTTCTAGCACTATCAGCCCTCCATCCCCTTTGACTCCACTAAAACAGTTTTTCTATTCATGTTTCATTTGTGTGAGATATTTGTTCCATTTTATCTCTCTCCATCCAATTTTATTTTTTAGGATCATTCCATCTTATTCACCTCAGCCCCTATCTATGTATGTTCTTTCAAACTATCCAAATAATGATGTTTGGTTGGTTGTTATCCTTTGTTCTTGAAGATGATCAAAATGAGGGGTGGAGCCAAGGTTATAGAGTAGAAGCATGGGCCTACTCAAGCTCTCCCCCCAAAGCCTTTAAAATATCTGTAAAAAATGACTCTAAACAAATGACAAAGTGAAACAGATTTCTAGCCCAAGACAACCTGGAAGGCCAACAGGAAGGGTCTATTAAACTGGACTCAGAGTGGAGCACAGTCTGGTGTGTGCTGCACTGACACAGACAGGACTGGAGCAGGCTTTAAGGTGCTAACTCATGGGTAGCTGCTGTGGTTTCCAGATTTCT
Source organism: Notamacropus eugenii (assembly GCF_028372415.1). Taxonomy (NCBI): domain Eukaryota; kingdom Metazoa; phylum Chordata; class Mammalia; order Diprotodontia; family Macropodidae; genus Notamacropus; species Notamacropus eugenii. Next base: position 285,978,574 of record NC_092874.1, on the reverse strand, counting down.
CAACCCACAAACACCAAATACAGCTTCAAAGGTCAGTGAGAAAGCTCTTTCACCTGGGTGAGAGGGGAACTTGGTCTGACCCCAGCCCCAGTGCCAGGGTAGTTGCAGTCACTGCAATAGCAGTGGTTGCTTCTGCAGCTCTTGGCCTACAGACCCTGGGGGAATTGAGCAGCTGATCTGAGACTCAGTACTGAGTCGTTGTCCTGGGGTGAGGAGGATCTCTAGTGGTGATTGTGGAGAGGGAATCATACTCGCAGTTCCTAGGCAGAAAAGAGTGCTTGTGGTTGCTCACAGATCAGAGCACAGGCCAGAAGAAGAGTAAACACCTCTCCCCTGATTATGTCATCTTGGAGAAACTAAGAACTTATAGGTGCCTAGACATATCTTGGAGAACAGCTACACAAAACCTTGGAAGCCTGAGGTAGTATACCCTACACTTGACTTCAAAAGTCAAGTAATTAGCCAGGAAAATGCCCCAAAAGGGAAAAAATAAGATTATAGAAGGTTATTTTCTTGGTGAAAATGTATTTTCTTCCATCCTTTCAGATGAGGAAGAGCAAAACATACAACCAAAGGAAGACAAAAGCATAAAACTGGAGGAAGATGATAATAAGGTCAAGGCTCCTACATAAAAAGCTTCCCAAAAAGTATAAAATGGTCTCAGATCATGGAGGAGCTCAAAAAGTATTTTGAAAATCAAGTAATAGAAGTGGAGGAAAAATTGGGAAAAGAAATGAGAGCAATGCAAGAAAATCATGAAAAACGAGACAACAGCTTGCTAAAGGAGACCCCAAAATGCTGAAGAAAATAAAACCTTGAAAAATAGACTAAATCAAATGGCAAAAAAGATCCAAAAAGTCAATGAAGAGAAGAATGCCTTAAAAAGCAGAAATGGCCAAATGGAAAAGGAGGTCCAAAAGCTCACTGAAGGAAATAGTTCTTTAAAAATTAGAATGGAGTACATGGAAGCTAATAACTATGAGAAATCAAGAAATTATAAAACAAAACCAAAAGAATGAAAATATAAAAGACTATGTGAAATATCTTGTTGAACAAACAACTGATCTAGAAAATAGGTCCAGGAGAGAGAATTTAAAAGTTTTTGGTCTACCTGAAAACAACGATAAAAAAAGAGCCTAGATGTCATCTTTGAAGAAATTATCAAGGAAAACTGCCCTGATATTCTAGAACCAGAGAGTAAAATAGAAATCAAAAGAATTCACTGATCACCTCCAGAAAGAGACCCCAAAAAGAAAACTTCTAGGAAAATTGTAGTCAAATTTCAGAATTCTCAGGTCAAGGAGAAAATATTACAAGTAGCTAGAAAGAAACAATTCAAATATTGTGGAGATACAATCAGGATAGCACAGGATTTAGCAGCTTCTACACTAAGAGATCGAAGGACTTGGAATATGATATTCCAGAGGTCAAAGGAGATAAGATTAAAACCAAGAATCATCCACCCAGCAAAACCGAGAATAATACTTCAGGGGGGAAAATGGAATTTCAATGAAATAGAGGACTTCCAAACATTCATGTTTAAAAGACCAGAGCTGAATAGAAAATTTGGCTTTCAAATACAAGAATCAAGAGAAGCAAGAAAAAGTGAACAGGAAAGAGAAGACTTTTTCAGTATTAAGGTAGTTAGAGGGAATATATATATATATATGTAGGTATGTATGGGTATGTGTGTGTATGTTATATATGTATATGTATATGTATAGATAAATATATATGGGTGTATGTGTGTATATATATGTGTGTGTGTGTGTGTGTGTACACATGCACATATACACACATACACATAAATAAACAGAGGGCACAGGGTGAGCTGAATATGAAGGGAGAATACCTAAAAAACAAAATTTACTATTGAGTGAAATGTACTGGGAATAAGAAAAAGGGAGAGGTAGAATGTAGCAAATCATCTCACATAAAAGAGGCAAGAAAGAGCTTTTACAATGGAGGAGAAGGAGGGGGAGATGAAAGAGAATGAATGAGTTTTACTCCCATGGGATTTGACTTAAGGAGGGAATAACACATACTCAATTGAGTATGGAAATATGATTTATCCTGCAGGAAGGCAGGGGGCAAGGGGATAGGAGAGGGAAGATAATAGAAGGAACAGAAAATTTGGGGAAGGGATAATCAGAAACAAATGCTATTGTGGGGGGATGGTTTAAAGAGAGAATGGAATAAATGGAGGGCAGGACAGGACAGAGGGAAATATGGTTAGTCTCTCACAACATGACTGTTATGGAAGTGGTTTGCATGTCTATACATGTCTAAGCTATATCAAATTGTTTGCTTTCTCAATGAAGATGGGTGGTGAGGGAGAGTGGTAGAGAATAAGGAACTCAAAGCTTTAAAAATAAATGTTAAAAATTGTTTTTGCATGCAACTGGGAAAGAAGATGTACAGGCAATGGGGCATATAAATCTATTGTGCCCTTCAGGAAAATAGAGAGGATGGAGAAGGAAGAGGGGGTGATAGAAAGAAGGAAAAACTGAGGGAAGAGATGAATGGGGTGCATGCTGTCCTGGGGTGGGGAAGGTGGGAGAGATGGGAAGAAAATTCGGAATTCAAATTCTTATGGAAGTGAATGTTGAAAACTGAAAACTAAATAAATTATGCATTTTTTAAAAAGATGATCAAAATGACATCACTGTGCTAGACTCAAGTTTCAATATGTCTGACTGTGGCTGATCAGACCAATGCAAGTTTGTAATGCTCTACCACAGGTTGGGCACAAATAGTCTGTGTGAATATTTGGGGTGGATTCCCTAAATGTGTGCATCCTGTATTCACTTTGAGCTGTTTCAATTCTGCTTTACTCATAGCACCTTCTCTGTTGTGGCATGCCATACCAAGTGGTCCTGTGCCAATGTCTCCCATGTCACACAATCAATTCCAAAGTTCTTAAGAGAGACCTTGAGAGTGTTCTCGTATCACCTCTTCTGACCACCATGTGATTGCCTGCCCCATGAGAGTTTTCTATAAAATAGTTTTTTGGCAAACATACCTTTTGTATTCGAACAAAGTGGCCCACCCATATGTGCTCTGAAGCATAGTTTGAATGCTTGGCAGTTTAGTTCGAGGAAAGACCTCAGTGTTTGGTACCTTATCCTGCTAGGTGATCTTCAGAAACTTCCTAAGACAATTCAAATGGAAGCAATTCAGTTTCCTGGCATGGCACTGATATACTGTCCTGGTTTCATAGCCATACAAGAATGAGGTTAGCACAATGCCTCTGTAGACCTTCAATTTGGTAGTCAGTCTAATATCTCTTCTCCTTCATACTTTCCTTCATAACCTCCCAAACACTAAGCTAGCTCTGACAATGCACTCTTCAACCTCATTATCACTGTGTATATCCCTGGAAAGTACACTAACAAGGTCAGGGAACTTATCCACAGAATTCAAAACTTCTTCATTTTCTATAACCCATGGTTTCACATATGGATAGTATGGTGGTGGCTGATGTGTTTTCTCAGTGTTAATTGTTAAGCCAAAACTAATACTTTGAACTGAGATCTACCTCCCTTTACAAGTTCCAACTACTTTCTCTTGTTTGGGGGGCAAGTAGAACAAGTGTAATCTCCCTTCCACACAGAAGCCCATAAATTACTAGCAGAGAGGTATCATTTCCCCTCCTTTCCTCCCTTTACCTGTCCTCTCTTCTCTTTTCCAGACCAGATATCCTCAGTCCTGTCAATCCTCATGTGGCACGATTTCTAGTTCACTCAGCATCCTGGTGACTCTTCTTTGGTTGTGTTTCTTGTCATGGTTTCTTCTAAGACATTATGTGCAGGATCTGAAGCAATGTTCCAGATGTCATCTAACGAAGGAAGAGGACAGCAAGACTATCAGGTCCCCTCATTTTGAACATGGTCTTCTATTCATACACTGGAAGACTGCATTAGCTGATTTTGGCTCTTTATCAGATTATTGATTCATATCCTTGCATAAGGTCATAAGTCCCCAGCAAATTGGATTTTGCAATTTCATAATTTATTAATGAAACACTGAACACCATGAGAAAGCTGAAGTTAACAACACAAGGTCATTCCTTACCCTGTTACTCATTAGAATCATCCTGTTGAGAAAGTAGCATCTTCATAGTCAATTTCCTTGACTTCCTTGGGCTCTCTTCACTTTTCACAAAATCTTTCCCTTTCCAAAGTAAACATTCCCCTGATGATTCCTACAGAAGTGTCATTTCCATGTTGAACTGAAAAGAACTTGACTATTTTTTCACAATTTACACAGTTCATTAACAAGTTTTTATATTTGCATTTCCTAAATATTACTTCATACCCTCAAGGGAGGAAAGTTATGTCTGTCACTGTCCATCCCCCATGCCTAGAATGTTGTCTCTCCTCATCTCCTCTTCCTAGCTTCCTTCATGTCCCAACTAAAATTCAACGTTCTGTAGGAGCCCTTCCCAATTACTCTTAGCTCTACTCCCTTCCCTCTGTTGATTGTTTCCTATTTATCCCAAATATTGCTCATTTGTATGCAGTTTCCCCCTTTAGATTGTGAGTTCCTCGAGGGCAAAGACTGTCTTTTGCCTTTCCTTGTATCCTCAACACTTAGCATAGTATCTGACACATAGAAAGTTTTTCAAATAAATATTTGTGGACTGACCTCACAACAAAGAGAATTAAATGTTACTTTAGGGAGGCAGTGTGTTTATCCTTCATTGCCAAAAAAGACCATGCCATCAGAGAAATAATGACATGACTTGCACTTGACTTTGTTTTGAGTGAGAGAGGGCTGTGCAGGTCACCAGCCTCACTTCTCCTCCAGAGCCTTCTGAGTCCAGTGACCAGATATTCATCAGGATGACTGGAGATGATGACCCAGGATGAGGCAGTTGAGGGTAAGTGGCTTGCCCAAGGTCACACAGCTAGTCAGTGTCAGGGAGGTAGTATGATACCACGGAAGAAACATTGACTCTGGAGTTATAGGACCTGGGTTTGAATCTGACATCTGACTCTCATAAACTGTGTGACCTTAGCAAACCCTTTACCTATATTTCAATTTCCTCATCAATAAAATGGGCACAATGACACTCATAGCCCTTATCTTGCCAGTTGTGAGACTCAGATGAATGAACACATATAAGGCACATTGCAAACTTTAGAGTGCTATAGAAATGTTGACGATGATGGCGATCATGTCAACAATGGCGGTGGTGTTAATGATAAAGACAAGGGCAATGATGAAAGTGATGATGACTGGTTATGATCATGATATTGGTGATTATTGCAATCATGGTGATGATATGTATGATTGTGATACCGATAACAAGGACAATGGTGAAGATGGTAGTAGTGCTAATGCTGGCAATGATGATGAAATGGTGGTGATGGTACTGATGATCAAATATACTCTTGCCCAGGAAAGAAAGAGGAGGAAGGCTACGAGAAAGGCTATTCAAGGAAATAGGCTGGGGAAAGATAAGATAAGTAGATTTTCCTCTGGTTTTCTCCAGATTCCTGACTTAGTCAAGTAGCTAGCTCTATAATTTCTAGAGGTCCTTTCTTGGAGCAAGACCCTTTATTCAGCTTGGAGGAAAAACAAATATTAGATGTCATATGAATGTGGCAGAAATAAAGGGGGTAATAATAAAATCCAAACTTTAAGGCTAATGTGGTAAAGGGATGAGAGGGCTCAGAACTGGAGACATCTAACTTGGAAGAGAAGAGCTTGGAAAGGGAGGAAGGAAGGAAGGAAAGAAATAAGGAAGGAAGGAAGGAAAAAGGAAGAAAGGAAGGAAGGAAGGAAAGAAGGAAAGAAGGAAGGAAAGAAGGGAAGAAGGGAGGGAGGGAGGGTATGATTTGACAAGACTATAAAACACAGTACACCAAGCAAGCATTTGGACCCTGAACCTGCCTTTGGGACAACCAGACAAAACCCCAGTTAAACAAATATGAATGTACTCCAATTACCATCATAAATCATGAACTTTCTCTTTGAAATGTAGGGGTAGTAGTTAGACACAATAACATATAGTGAAAAAGAAGCTCTGGTAAATGAGGTCAAAAGGAGTGAGACTTAACAATATACACAAGAAAATCCTAGTGGACAAAGAAGGTCAATTGGTCAGATCATGATGGGTAGTTGAATGGACAAACATCATTTCAATATTTGGGACAGAAACCAATGGTGGACAATGAGTTGGACCCAGAATTAAACAGAAGACACAGAGCAGACTGCTCTACCTTCTGCAAATTACAGTTCTTTCAATAACCCCAAACTTGAAATGAAGATCTTTTTTTTAACCAATGATTCAGCAAGCATTTGTTAATTCTCTCACATGCCAAGTACTGTATTAGAAGTAGGACATACTAATACAAAATTAAGATATTCCCTTCCCCAAAGGCATTTACATTGTACTGGGATCCTAACATCTCACAAGAAATATGGATTGTTCTACAGTTTCCTGAGTTCACATTTGAACATGTATTTGCAATTAGATGCCCCTCTCACAGGCATCAAGCTCACCAATTCCTTTTTTAAAATTTATTTTTAACATTCACTTTTTAAAATTTTGAGTTCCAAAGTCTTTCCCTCCCACCTGTCCTTATCTGACCCCCATTGAGAAGGCAAACAATTTGATGGTGATTATACATGTGAAGTCATGCAAAATATATTTCCATATTAACCATGTTGAAAAACAACAATGCAATGGATAGAGCACAGGACCTGAAGTCAAGAGGACCTGAGTTCAAATGTAGCCTCAGAAACTTAGTAGCTGTGTGGCCTTGGGCAAGTCATTTAACCCCAATTGTCTCCCCTCCTCAAAAAAACAAAAACAATGGAAAAAAACAAGAAAATAAAGTGAAAAAAAGTGTGCTTCAAGCTACATTCAGACTTTTATTAGTTCTTTCTCTAGCAGAGGATAACATCCTTTATCATGCATCCTTTGCAAGAGTATTGGATCATTTTTTTCTTGACCACAGTAACTGAGTCTTTCTCAATTGATCGTCATTATAATATTGTTATTACTATGTATAATGATCTCCAGGTTCTGCTCATTTTATTTTGCATGAGTTCATATAAAGATGTTCGGGTTTTTCTGCAACCATCCTGCTCATCATTTCTTATAGTACAGTAGTATACCATCACAATCATATACTACCACTTGTCTAGTCATGCCCCAATATTCCCCTCAATTTCAATTCTTTGCCACTATAAAAAAAAGCTGCTGGAAATATTTATATAAAAATAGGTTCTTTTCCATTTTCTTTGACCTCTTTGGGAAACAGACTTAGTAATGGTATTGCTGGATCAAAGGGTATGCACAGTTTTACAGACTATTAGACACAGTTCCAAATTGTTCTCCAGAATGGTTGGATCAGTTCACAACTCCACCAATAGTGTGTTAGGGTTCTTATTTTCCTACATGTGCTCTAGTATTTGCCATTTTCCTTTTCTGTCATATTAATCTGATCCCTTTCAGAGTTGTTCTCATTTGCCTTGTTATTGTCCCCGCAGGGATTATTCAGCCAGTCTGCTCCCTTTGCTCTGTACCAGGACAGAAAATTCTTCCCATGTTTCTCTGAATTCCTCATAATCCAGACACCTCCTTATGCCATGATGTTCAGAGCATGAATAGCATGTGCATTATGCCAAAAAATAAGAACCTTCCAGAATTCCCAGGGCCTGTATTTCCACTACCTCCCCTCTCCCCATATATGCACACATAGGCTGACACCATCCATCACACCATCCAGTCCCTTTGGGCTAACTGAGCGTCTCAGAAACATAATAAAGTGACAGCTTTTACTGATCCTGGGGCTAAGTCTACACATGTAGGAAGAAGAAAATGAAAGAAAATAAAGCCCTACCATTTGGCTCCAGTTATCAGAATACTTCAATTGAAAGTGCTTTTTCACCTGATTTTCTAGAAAATAACCTCCATTTCATGTTAAATATAGCTTTCCCCCCAAAAGTTAAATTAAATTATAACCATTTTCTCCCAAGGACGGCAGTTATACTTCTAATCAGCAATATTCTTCAGTATTTCCACTTCTTCTTTCCCAGATCGACAAGTAGGATGCAGTATTTAGCCGCCTTACCCTACAGTCTTTCATTGCTGAGTGTTCTCATAGGGCTGGAGGGAAGCCTTGGTCTGCTCTCTAGCATGTTCTGAATATTAAAACCACAAAAGGCTTTGAAATGCCACCGAGAATGTCTGCTCATTGGCTTCAGTGTGATTCATATTCGGGGGCGCCAGGACAAGCAGTTCTATAACACTGGGGTTATCCTGATAAAACTTCACACCAGAGAATTACCTGAGGGCAAATCTGTGTGAGTATCGGATTCTTCTGGGACGGCTGGGCTAAAAATAGTGTGCTCACTGGGGACAGTCTGTTAGTGTGGGCCCGGTGGGTCAGATAACAATTCAGCCTCTCTCTCCTTCTTCTCATTGCTGCTGACCCAGTCCATCTGCTTCTCCCCAGCCAGATGGTGCAGAAGAGGAGTGGGAGACTGAAGACATTTCAGCTTGATGCATCTGAATGTTCTTCGGTTTCACGAAAACCCCAGAGAAATGACATTCCTGAGAAGGGTGGCTGTCCACAACTGAAAATAATGAGGGATGGTTTTCTTTGTGTGCTAGGGAAGGACGAGAGAGCCATTCTCTTCATTTAGTTGTCTCTTGGTGTTTTATTGGAATCGTATTTAAGCTAATTGTACCTAGTGACTGCTTTCTCCATGCAAAGAAAGGGAACTGAAGGGAATGAGCATTTATTAAGCTCCTACTAAATGTCCGGCACTATGCTCAGTATACAAATCTGATCTCATTTGATCCTCGTAACAACCCTAGGAGGTAGGGACTATAATTATTCCCATTTTACAGTTGAAGAAACTGAGGCAAATGGATGTTAAGTGATTCACATAGCTAGTAAATGTCTGAGGACAGATTTGAAAACAGATTTTTCTGACTGAAAGAGCCTGCGTTTCTATCCACTGTATCACCTATATGTCCATATAATAGCAGGGCAGCAATCTGTCCCAGGACCCTTTCTGTCTGAACCCCATTGTAAAATGTGAGAAGAATGAGATAATAACATTAATTTTCTTTTTCTAAATAGATATCACCATCCTGAATTCTCATGTAGCACATAAACTCTGGGTTTGCTTTCCTCACATACATTCTGAAAAGGAGGTTGAGTGTCCAGAGCAAAAGGGTGATGCCCCCTTTGGGATTTTGGAGTGACTCTGAGGAATTAGGGCTGACTTTGTAATGCTATTTTGCACAAGACCCGTCCCCCCAACTGGTTTATTCCCTCTCTATTTTTTTGTTGTTCTTTCTGCATGACCCCATTTGGATTTTCTTGGAAGAAATATTGGAGTGGTTTGCCATTTCCATCTCCAGCTCATTCTACAGATGAGGAAATCGAGGCAAACAGGTTTATGTGACTTGCTCAGGGTCATACAGCTAGTAAGTATCTTGAATACTAATTTGAATTCAAGTCCTCTTGATTCCAGGTGCTGAGCTCTATCCACTGGGCCACCGAGCTGCCCCTAGGTTTGTTCTTATCCCATGCTGATTACCAGTTAGTATTAAACAACTGGTTTTTATAAAGGGATATTTCCTGAGAAGGTATAACAAGGATCAAAGTATGACCACTTCCCAAACCAGGAACCTTACCTTTATATCTCTACCAGCACTTAACCCAGTGTTCCATATATTGTAGACACTTCACAAATTTTGATTGGTAATGATGGAGAAAGTGAGACATGCAGCGTTATTTGTATTCACTCTGCCAAGAAGGATGAATTTTAGACTAAAAAGGACAAAATAAAAATGTGTAATAGGAGTTGTGGAGAGAGAAGGAGGGAGGGAGAAGGAAAGAGGGAGAGGGAGAGAGGGAAGAAGAAGGGGGAGAGACAGAGAGAGGGGGGGAGTTTTTAATAATTGAAAAATTATAAATAATAAAGGCTCATTGGAAGGGACTTTAGAAATAACGCAATCCAGTCCTTATCCAAGCTATGAATCCCAGCTAACTAACTAGCATAATGGAGAGAGAACAACTTTTTGAGTCAAGGAGACCTGAATATGACTCTTGACTTAGATACTTACTAGCTGTGTGACCATGGACAAATTATTTTACCAGTCTGTGCCTCAGTTTCCTTAACTCTAAAATGCAGGGGTTGGACTCAGTGGCCATTAAGATCCTTTCTAGCTTAGCTCTATGATCCTACGTCCTCATCTATAGTATTCCTGGAAAAGCATCAGCCAGCCTCACGTGAAGCTTTTCCCCAGGTCAAAGAAGTCATTACTTTGCTTCTAGAGGGAGCTGTCCACTTTCAAGTGCCAATGAAACTATTAAGTATTATACTGATCTGGAATCTTTCTCATTCAGTATGTGTTTTGTTCATATTCCCTCTGAATAAAGAGATGCAGTCTAATTCATCTTCAATATGAAAATCCTTCAACTATTTCAAGAATGAATATTCATTCATTCAAAATGCATTTCTAAACACTCCTAGAATGCAAGGCAATTTATGTTTCTTGAGATAAAGATGGTTTTGGATTTATGTTTATAATCCCCAGCTTCTAACACATTGTTTGAGATAGAGAAAGCACTGAAAAATAATTTATATTGGTTATATATTGATTGGCTGTGGAACAACTTGTTCTTAATGAATTCATGCTGACTTTTAGTGATCACTTCCTTCCTTTCTAAGTAATGACAAATTGTCCTTTCCATAGTGGGTTCTGGAATTTTACTATAAATTAGCATGAGGCTTATCAGTGAATAGTTTGAAATTTCCATGTTATAAATTTTTATAAAGTGGAGACATATGTCTCCAATTCTGGAATATCTCTCCCATTCCTCTTAAATTTTTTTTAAAGATAACCTACAGTGGCTCACAATCAAACTTACTAGAGTATTTCCCCCTACTACTCTGGGATGTAATTCATATAGGTATTGTTTATTGAAATAATTGAAGCAAAGTATGTGCTCAATTACCATCTTCTCAATTACCTTTGGTCTCAACTCTCCATTATCCACTTTTTCCTTTGTCTTCCCAGTTTGATGATTTTTATCCTTGGTAGGGAAAACAGGAGCAAAATGAGAGTTGAGTTGTTCTGCCTTCACTTTGTTGTTTGTTTTTGTGAATGGTCCTATGTCTTCCTTCATTTTCCTTTGGTTTTCAGCATAGTTAAACCGGTCCTTTTAATTATCTTCAATGTTTGTTACAAGCTCCACTTTAAACTAGTCTTTACTTTCCTGGAACTATTATCCCAGGACCACATTATCTATTTTGTATTCATTGACAATGACCTACACACATCCCCTCCCCTTTTATCTCTTGTACACAACCTTTGGAAACCTGACTTGTTGGTCTGTGATATTGCTTAATATTGACAGAGGTACAGTCCTTCCTACTATTCTTCTGAAAAGTAGTGGTACTCCTGAAATGGAATAAGCCATCTGAAATGTAGTATTCCTCTTTCCATGCTGAAATTTGTCTTCTTTTGTGTCTCACCTCAAAGAGAGAATGCTTTATAATGGAACTGCCTTTAATTACCCAACTGGTATAGATCAATCAACAAATTAACTATACCTAGTCACTGAGTTAATCAGTAACATAAGGGAGAAATAACTCTAATGAACAGTTGATACTAGGGAGATTATACCTAGCTTAGGGCTTAAGCCAGTTACATTAGAGGCATTGGGTTTTTTCTAATGTTCCCAGTCATTAGCGTCTTCTTATGATTTTATTTTACAAAAGGATGTTTAATAAGAAGATACTATAAGAATAGCAGCACAAATACATCCTCTAAAATCAGGTACATTCTCTCCTGTATCACCTATCAGTCCCAGGGGACAGTGGGCTCAAACTTAAAATTGTTGCTACATTATTTTTATTTGAATGTTTATTCAAACATTTATTCGACCCACCAAATTCATTTCCAAATATGGATCAGACAGTGGAAGGAGTCAGTCCCTTGCTTGCAGGACTGGGCCCCCAGAGTCTTGGCTCAACACTAAACATTCCCTAAGTGCCTTCTATATGTCAACCAGTGTATCAGACACTGGGCTGCAAAGACAAAGAGTGAAACAATCCTTATTCTAAATGAGCTTGAATTTGGTCTACCTATGAAGCATAATCAAATATTTTGTGATTTCCATCTGAATTTTAGAAGAAGTATTAATATTTTAGGACTTTGCCTAAATCATAAATAACTCCTACCTGAAACTTAAATTAATATTTGCATATAACTCCTTTCAGTGGAGCAGAATGTATCAAGAATTTTGAGGATGATTTGTTTGAAAAAAAAGCTGCTTTGGGGAATGTGAAATAAACCTAGATGACAATGTCTAGATGCATGAACTAAGGAGAGTCCTCATTTTGATTTCTTTATTTGTTTTGAGAGGATGCTGTACCTTAAAACTCTGGGAAGTGCAAATATTTGATGGTTGCTGGATGAGTTTGCTTCACTCTGTTCAATACCTGACTGAGGGGCAAGACGTGGGTGGAGTGATGGGTGGTGAGTTTGTTGTCATACCTGTGGGCAGAACCAAGGTCATGGAAGCAAGTAATGACTGGTGGGAAACCAGGGAGACTTCAGCAACTGAAGATAAACAATTCTTAAGGTTTTGCCAGCAAATCCAGCAACCAACTTTAGGGTGGGTGTTCGGAGGCACAAAACATGTGTGTTTGTGGTGGCTTCACTAGAATAAGGAATTGAATAAGGAACTGGATAATGAATAAGGTCTCAAGTTTCTGCACACAAATTTCAGGAAGTGAAAGTCGAGTGGGCTTCTTGGGAGGCAATAGATTCTTCTAGTGAAGGTGGTCTTGAAGCACAAGCTGGATTCCTTTTGATATGGTAACTGGTGGGAGGGATGTGTGTTCAGGTATGGGTCCACTATCCACTGAGATCCCTTCTAACTCTGAGACTGGGACAAGCTCTGCTAGCAATACTTCTTACCATTGTATTGAGGTTTGGGACTGATAGGAGTTGATATTATCCAGACCTGTGTTTTCCCTGATGTAGGTACCTCTCAAAGTGGAAACTACCTGTACAAATACAAATCACTATCTCACTTAGAACTTATAGTCCCAGAGAGTTGCTGAGAGGTCACTGAGAGGTACATAGCAAAAGTAGGACTTGAACTCAGGTCTTCCTAACTTCAAGATCAGTCCTTTATCTGTCATGCCATATTGACTCCCTTAATATTCCATATCTGAGACTGGAAGGGACCTCAGAAGCTATCTAGTCAAACACTTTTAATGTATAAATGAATCCCCCAGTAAACCATATGCTCATTCATTTAGGGCTAAAAGGAAACTCAGAGGTCATCTAATCCCAATGCCCTCTTTTCACAGATAAAGAAACTGAGTCCCAAAGTCCTAGAGGAACTTCATGGGCAACACAAATGGTCCCCAACTACTAAACATAGAATGAGTTGGAGAATAGGGAGGTCTTTTTGTTAAACTGGGTGCCCACTTTAGGACTGGCCCCATCCACAACCATAAAAATAGCTATGGTGAAGATGTAAGGACAAGAGAGAAGTTGGAGTAAGACCCTTCTTCTACCTGAAATCTAAGCCCAAAGAAGCCCCAGGTAATCCTCATCTTTGAAAAGGTAGAAAGCATACTATATTTGAAGTCAGAGGTCTTGGATTCAAATTCTAACTCTGTGTGACCTTTGGAAAATTATTTAATTTCTCTGCATCTCAGGTCCTCATTTGTAGAATGAGTGTTGGGGCCCAGCTCTGGACCGTGGCCTCCTGTATGGAAAGTTGAGACACCTGGAGGTGCTAACCAGCTTACGTGGCACTAACTGGTCTAGTAGGCTATGTGGTACTGGGAACGCCTCAGTAACAGGATAGGCTCCGCCTACAGGGAGGAACATGGGAGGAACTCAGGTGCCCAAAGATATACTGGGGCATTGGGGGGATCCCCGGGAGAGTGATGTAACCATTAAAGAATGTGCAGCTGCCAACTCAGGTGTTCTGTCTAGTTATTCCCCTCCCCCACCAGAGGGGCCAGAGACATCTGAAGACCAATAGAGATCCAGATCTTGAGGTAAGATTCCAAGCGAAGCCCAGGGAGGGAGAGCTAGCGTAAGGAGCCTGGGACAAATGAGGAAATTGGATTACATGAATTTTAACATGAATTATTGCATCAACAAGTTCTGCATCAATGATCCAATTGTCTTATGAATAGGTGCTAAATATTACTGTGGATAGAGCACAAGACCTGGAGTCAGGAAGACTTGAGTTCAAATAAAGCCTCAGACATTTGCTAGCTGGGTGACTCTGAGCAACCACTTAACCTCTGTTTCCCTCAGTTTCCCCATTTATAAAAGTGGAGATGATAATAGCACCCACATCCCAGAGTTATTGTGAAGGTAAAATATTATAATATTTGTAAACTGCTTTGCAAACCTTCAAGCATTATATAAATACTGGTTATGATGAGGAGGGTCTTCACTTCCTTTTTGAGTTTTTAGGCAATGTGGGGTTGAACAGAGAAGGATGAATAAATGGCTTGGTGTCACCAAATAGTTAAAAGCCTAAAAGTTAAAGAGCAATTTTGAAAATTCTGAAACTAAATCATAAGCCCTTTAAGTGTGTGGTTCTGTCTCACTGATGTGCGTATTGGTCAATCAATGGGCATTTATCAAGTGGCTGTTATATACAGCATGTGAAGGGCTAGTGAGACAGAGACAAAAAAAGAAAATCCTCCATGTCCTTAAGGAGTATATGTTTATATATTCTCTAGAAGTCATTAAAGTGTTATGTACTTAGTAGGAATCTAATAAATAGTCCTTGAGTAAATTGATAATGATCATTGTTCTATATTAATTATATCTTTTTTTAATTTCAGTTTTTGATGTTCAGTCATTTTCCATATGTGTCCAATTCTCTTTGACCCCTTTTTGGGGTTTTGATGACAAAGATACTGGAGTAGTTTGTCATTTCCTTCTCCAGATCATTTTACAGATGTGGAAACTGAGGCAAACAGGGGTAAGTGACTTGCCCAGGGTCACAGAGCTAATGTGTCTGAGGTCAGATTTTAACTCAGGTCTTCCTTCTTCCAACCCACCTAGTTTAGTTTAGTTCCTTATTCACTGATGTCCAATTTAGGATCACAGTCAGAAAAGTTTAGGAACTACTTCCTAATTTATAATCTGTAGATATGAGGAAATTTTGATGAAAACTGATGTCAGTTTTAACTAGATTAATAGCAACATTAGCAAGAGAGGTCTAGATACTCCAACACTGCAGTTGATCTATGATCTCTTCATTCATTCATTCACTCACTCATTCATTTACTCAACAAGAACTGAATGAATAAATTTCATTGATTAAGATACGTCTCCAACAATGCAGATCAAAATGCTCCATTGCTTCCTACCCAGTATTATTCTCAATGACTTTCATCCACATCCTACCCTAAATTCACCATGAGAGCCCCAACCAATATGCTAGTGGACCTTTTCTGACTCCCCCTGATACTACATGGTTCATTAGTTATCCCTCATTCTTGCCTTATACCCAGCCCACCTTTTTCCCAGGTTCCAACCTTAGCACTGTACTAGACACCAGAATTTCAAAGGACGAAATGGAATAATAAAAGCCACTGATATCCAAATGCCTTTTTAGGTTTGCAAAGTACTGTACATTCATTATCTCACATAATTTCTATATCAAAAAAGTTAAGGCTCTGAGAGGGTGATTAACTTACATAAAGGCACACCTCTAGCTAATGGAACCCAGAACCCTGGTCTCTTGACTCCCAGACCAACAATCTTATCATTCCACCTTAATGCCTCTTTTCCTTTGTGCCAGATTCCAATAGCTATCTCATGGTGAAAGGTACCATCATTGGTGAGTGCTCAGAAAAAGTTTGCTCAGGTCACTAGTTAATTGGGGATATTTGGATAAGTTAACATATTAATCCACTGTCTCATCAACTGCAAACTGCCTTTCCTTTTTCCCAGAAATAAAAATTACAAAGCTTTGTGTTTTCGAAACAGAATGGTACAATGGAATGAACACTGTCTCAGAAGCCAGATTCAAATTCCATGTCTGCCCTTTACCACCTGTGAGATCATGGACAAAGTACTTATCCTTATGCCTACACTTCCCCACTGTCAAATGAGCAGGTTGAACTAGGCAGTCTCTGAGGTCCTTTCCATCCTTAGATCTATGATCTTATGTGCCCTGGGATGGATAATGTGATTATATATCACACTTTCTCCCTCTGGGCTTCAGTTTCCCCATCAGTCTTCACATGAAACTACATGGTTACAACAGGGATAGGAATATAATGAACACAATCATGGCACTTGTGAGGTCTGCAAGAAAATACTATCAAAAGATGATAAAGGATAGGAAAATGGAGTCAAAGAGAAATCATTTGGAGTGGTGTGGGAGCATTCTGGCAGCTAGGTGGTGCTACAGTGGATAGAAGACTGAGCCTGAAGTCAGAAAGAGTTATCTTTGTGAGTTCAAATCTGGCCTCAGATACTTACTAGCTGCGTGACCCTGTGCAAGATACCTAACTTCTCAAACACCCCAGATAACTCTGCAAGATGGTCAGCTTCCCCAACAAAGTATAAGCTCCTTGACGACAGTAACTGTATCATTTTTGCCTTTGTGTTCTCAGTGCCTAGCACATGATAGCTGCTTAACAAATCCTCTTTGATTAATTGATCGAAGAGGGAATTCATCAGTTTCATAGAAATGAAATCATAGTGCCTAATACCAAAAAATCATAAGTCTAGCCCGTAAAATGAGATATTGTTATCAAAGTCCCAGCTCTGCAACCATGGTCAAATCATGTCATCCCTTTGACCCTTAGTATTTTCATCTATAAAATGGAGATGGAGGGGCATGTTTGTCTCCAAGCCTCATCCTCTACTGCCAGCTCCCACATTCCCTTATCTGAACTCTGCCATGGCAGTGCTACTGACCCAGACTGATAAGGAGAGTCGATGGAAAAGTAACTAGTAGACTCAAAAAAGACAGAAAAAATAACATTAGAAGGATTTATGTTTGGAGCCTTTTAGGGTAGGAACTTTTTAAATTTTTCATTCTATTTTTTACTTTATATCCCTGCAACTATCAAAATTCATTGCACAAAGTGAGTGCTTAATAAATGTTTGTTGAAACAAGTTTTGTGATTAAGATGATTGCACTGTTGTCCTCTGCTCCGATCAGATGACATCTGGCACGATGTGTTGGGTTTAGGCAGGGCATTGATAAGCCAGAGCATGAGTTGGAACTGGAGACCATGTCATATAAAGTTTAGTTGAAAGGGCTGAGGCTTGGAAAGCCTTGGGAAGGCCAGGCTTAGGAAGGCTAGGACAGCATTCCAGGAGTATTTGAAGGACTGTTATGTGGAAGAGCATTAAAGATGTCTCTGGTACCAGAGTTCGGAATCAACCAATCAACCGACAAGCATATGGCTGTTGACGATTCATTTCAGCTGTGTCTGACTCTTTGTGACCCCGTTTGGGTTTTTCTTGGCAGAGATACTGGAATGGTTTATCATTTCCTTCTCCAGGCCATTTTACAGATGAAGAAACTGAGGCAAACAAGGTTAAGTCACTTGACCAGAGTCTCATAGCTAGTGAATTTCTGAGGTCGGATTTGAACTCAGATCCTTCTGACTCTAGGGCTGGTACTCTATCCACTGCACTGCTTAGCTGCCCAATAGAAGCATATATTCAACCCCTACTATGAGCCACATATACTAGGTGCTAGGGATAGAAGTACAATGAATGGAGATAACAGCATCGATATTGTGTGTTTGTGTGTGTGTGTGTGTATACATATATCTCATATAATGTTAGCATTATGTGACATTGCCATGTATGGTATATAGTATATTACTGTTGTCTCCATGGATTGAACTTCTATCTAACTATCTAAGTTCTGGAAAGACAGACTTAGGTTCCATGTTACCTGCTAACAAATAGTTATCCAAAGTGTAATAGGAGAAAATAAGTTCTCCACTTCTATCCTCTGCCTTACTTAATAAAGGCTTTTCAAGCATATGCTGGATAACTACCCCTCAGGTATGCTGCATGGGGAATTCTTGTGTAGGTATGGGTTGGACTAGATGGTCTTCCCAATTCCTTCTAGTTCTAAGAGTCTATGATTCTGTGCCATGAAAACTGTTCACTTTGCTTGGCTCCAGGAGTCTGTAATGTTGCTAAGTTGACTCCCTCTTCCCTAGGCAGAGAATATTCTCATAAGGTCAGAAGCTAAACTAACCTTGATATCTCAACCAAAGCATCTTCTAAGCATCAGATTGAGTAGAAGGCAGACCACTGTCAAATAGCCTTCTTTTATTTTTTTTTCTTTTTATGCTGGAGAAAGGAAGACTTAGGAGCATGACAACTGTCTCCAATTATTTGAAGGATTGTCACATGGAAGGGGGATTAGATTTATTCCATGTAGTTAAAGAGAATGGAAAAAAGAAGCATTGCGTCTAAGCCAAAAGTCAGATTTGGGTTCAGACAAAGCAGCTTTCCCCATCTTCCTTAATGCTAATGGCCTTCCCTCTGAGATGAGCTCCAATTTATCCTATACATAGCCTGTTTGTGTATGGTTGTTTGCTTATTGTCTCCCCCTTCTACTACAAAGGATTTTGGCTTTCTTTGAATAACCAGGGCTTAGCACTGTATCTGACACACCATACCTGCTGTTTAATAAATCATTGTTACCTGACTGATCTCAATTATAGTGAGAAGACAACTTTTGGCTTCTCCAGTCAGTGAGTGTTGGACAAAGAGTTGGTGTCCTTAGAGTACGAACAATTAACAGTTGTTAAAGATTCTTAGTATTCTTAGGACATAGACTTGAAATATTTCAAGCGTTTTACACGTGGAGAGCCTGAGTGTTGTTCTCATGGAGAGTTTTACAAAAAAGACCCAAAGAGAAACCTATAGCCTGTTAGGTAGAATCTCCATGGAGGATTTAGGGAAAGATTCCAATAAAAAATTATATAAAATTAAAGAGCACAGATAAGTCATGATCTATATTATTTTGGAGGGAATTCTTGCATCCATATGATCACAAAATCTTTGAAACATTGATTTAGAAGGAAGACTTAAAAATCAGAACTGTACAAAATAGCACAGTTTATCTATTAAGAAATTATATGATCAAATTTCATGTCATGCTGTAGAAGCATTTTAATTACGTTTCTAAAGAACCTGAAGGTTTATAAAGCATTTTTCTCACTGCCTGTGAGAAAGATTCTATTAGGTACTGTTCATCCCCATTTTAGAGATGAGGAAAATAAGGTCGAGAGAGGTTAAGCGAATTGCTATGGCCACACATGTAGTAACTTTTAGAGGTAAAAATATAATCCAGGTCTATTGACTCTCTGATCAGCCTTCTCTCTATAGCAAAGGACTGAGGCTGCAGTTAGGGTTCTAGACAGTATCAATAATTGCCTTCCATTCTGAGAGTCAATGATTCCCCCCCCAAAAAGAACTTGAGGCAGACTTCTTTCAATCAATAGGCAATATCAACATTTGACTTACTTTTTACATTGCTCCACATGGAAAAACCAGGGAAGATAACTCCATTTTTATATGTTCTTCATTCTTGGACTTTATCGGCAGGATTGAAGTTCAGTGTACAATGTTATCGGTAGGACTGGTTAATTTGGAAGAGAATTATGCCAAGATGCAAACATTCCCTTCTTTTTGTCATTATTGTTTTTGCACAACTTGCAAGTTTTCTTGTTTTTCCTGGTAAATAATAAACTGCTTCTACAAATCTGCTATCTAAAGGACAGGGCTAAATAAATGTTACCATGACCTGAATCAGCACAGATCACAGAATACTGACCTTCTCACAGTGGGCTATGGAGAAAAAAAAGGTTAGGGTAGCATTATAAAATGAGAGGTCTACACCGAGAATATTAGCTGCACTTGATGACCTTAACTGGTCATTCATAGGAAATGTGAAGAAGACTTTCTTTTTTTCTTAAAACAACTCATAGTATTTTAAGAATTCCTTTGCATGAGCTTCCATTTTTATATTAATTTCATTTACAAATTTTCAGTTTGGAAAAAGTGTTTTTTTTTTTTTTTTACATCATCCCTCTGGAAAACAGAGATATCTCTAATCTTGATAAAAAGGGTTGTTCTGAGAAGGAGCAACTATGTTCCTTAGCATGATCTAAACTGAGAATATTGGAACACAGATGCTAAATTTGTCAAAAGGCATAGTCTTATTGGTTAAAATGATTGTATAAGTTTATTTATGTGAATGCATCCATATTCTAGTATCTATATATTAAGCAAAAGAGCCCCAAAATTGGTTCATCCGGGAAACATTAGATTTCCTTGCTAAGTAAAGAAATAAGGGTTGTCCAAGGAAACAATGATTTACAGCACAAGTTCATTAGCAAAACATCATAGAAGACAGCAAGTATTTTAAGCACTCTTTCCTCTTAGCCCAGTGAATAATAACAATGGAAAAAAATGAATCCATGAAAGAGCTTAATGTGTGAATAATTGACTAAGATAGATCATACCAAGAGAAGACACAGTTAGAACTGATAGAACAATAAATAGAAGTGAAAAGGGAACAGATTTCTTAGCATATCTATAGCTAGTATCATCAGTGTTAATAATGGAACTCTCATGTTTGAACTCAACACCTCAGGACCTGAAATATCACTTAAGAAAGTAAAACAAGAAAGATCAGACAGTCCAAACCAAATCCCTGGAGAAGAAATTCATGCTGGAGGTGACAGAATTTTAAATATACTCAGAAATAGATTTTCAAAGTTTTTCAGAGGGGAAAATTCCCCCAAATAGAAGTGATCATGGATGGTATAATTACTGAAGAAGTTCACTATGTGCTAAACTCAACAAAAGTAAACAGAACTTATTATCTTTCACACACACACACACACACACTTCTTCAGAAATTCCCCATTACTATCACTCAGTTCCCCTGTATAGATCACTCCAAAAAGTTGCCAAAACTTGTCATTTCTTGTTCCACATCTCTGGTATAAATCTCCTTCCCTCCATTCGCATGGCTACCATCCTAGTTCATCACTTCTCATAAGGACTATTGCAAAAGTCTCCACACTGTCCCCTTTACCTTGTCTCTTCCTACTCCAATTCAACCTCCAAAGAGCAGCCAAAGTGAATTTCCTAAAGTGTAAGTCTGATCTTACCACCTTTTTCCTCCCTCTTGTGCAACAAACTCTAATACTTCCTCTTGTCTCTAGAGCACATACACATATCTTGTGTATGTGTATGTGTACATACATATTTTTATATGTATATATGTATGCATACATATAAGATACATATAAATTAGATGGAAAGATCAAAAGCCCAGAATCTCACAGCTGGTGTGTGACACAAGGGGACTGAATCTGGATCTGACACATTATGAGGTCAGCTCTCTGTTCGTTATAATTCTGCTGCTTCTACCAAAGAAAAGTATATATCTTTTTTTTTTAAACAGTAGATGGAAGATATGGGACAGCTAGGTGGCGCCATAGTAGAGAGAGCATCTAGGCCTGAGTCAAGAAGACTCCTCTCCTGAGTTCAAATCTGACCACAGACTCTTACTGCTTACTACTTACTGATCCTGGGCAAGTCACTTAACCCTGGTTGCCTCAGTTTCCTCATCTGTAAAATGAGCTGGAGAAGGAAATGGCAAACCACTCCAGTATTTCTGCCAAGAAACCCCAAATGGGGTCCCACAAAAAGTGGGACATGACTGAAAAATTACTAAGCAACTATGCAGATGGAAGATGGCCTTGGAGGGGAAATACACACACACACGCACGCACACACACACACACACACACACACAAACACAAACACAAACAAGCACTTAATGAATGATTGTTAATTGATTAATATGCCCATTTATTTTCAATCAAAATTGGTCAGGAGAATAGTCTTAGAACACCTCAAGGGTATCCTTGATGAAAATATTAGAAGACAAAAAGTTGTCTCAAACAGATGATTTTATGTAATATACTATATTTTTATATTATGTGACTACACAGTTTTCTAAAAGGTAGAGATGATCCAACTGTAGTTTTGTGGGTGTTATTTTTAGGGGAAAAAGTATTTGACTCAGAATGGTAAAACACAGTTTTAGGAAGTCTGCTCAATCAACGTGCCTCTCATGTGTATATATGTATGTAAACACATACACATTTTATATATATATAAACCATAGAGATAATTTTACTCAATGAATCTCTGAGAACCTGCATTAAGTAAATCATAAAACAAAGAAACATTTATTTGCCAAAGGAATTCCTCAGGATCATTAGAGAGTTACCTTTGCCAAGTTGAAATAGAAGAGGGATTCCTTATAGATGCCCATTTTCTATAGACATCTGTCAAGGTATGGTTTGCATCAGGGACTAGAATTCCAGAGGAAATTCTACTGGAATTCTACCAGTGAGAGAAACATGGTACAATGAAACAGATGCTATATTTGGAGCCACAGGAACTGAATTCAAATTCTAATTCTGTCACTTACTAGCTATATGACCTCAAGTGATCATTTAACCTGCCTGGGTTTCAATTTCATCCATAAAACAAGAGAGTCAGACTAGATGCCCCTTCCCATTCTAAATCTATAATCTTATGATTCTTGAGACCACTCAGAAGAGATCAAACCAATTATTCACTCAAAAATGCACATAGTTTGAAGAGCACACATTAATCACACTATGGTCATAGTTAAATGGGAATGACTTTTAGAAATTTTCTTTCAGAAATATGGATTTTTTCATCACTATCATTTCACAATTACTTCCTTCATCCTAAAATTACCTGCTTGACTTTTCAATTAGAACCTCTTTGCATGTGGCTCATTTTATTTTTTCCTGATTTTTATTGGTATCTTTTTTTAAACATGTTCATTTCCAAATAGAAATTCTCCTGCCTCTTCCCAAAAAGGCATCCTTTACAATAAAGAATAAAAAAAAGAATGAAAAAGGAGCACTTCAGCAAACAAACCAACACATCAAAAGAGTCTGTCAGCATATTAAATGGCATCTTCCCTTGTAATGAATAAATATCCAAGAAAAAAATTAGCACATTTTACATATCTAAAGATATATTCCTTATTCTATGCCAGTTGCCACTGCTTGTCTGTTGAGAATCAGAAGATATGTTTCAGTGTCAAAAGACCATCTAGTCTAACACTGTCATCTTACAGGTGAGGAAACTGAGGCTCATAAAGTATAAATGATTTGGTCAATGTCACACTAGTGACACTAGTGTGATGTGCAGAATGTATGGTGGAATTTTAAACCAGGTCATCTGAATCCAAAGCCAGTATTATTTCCACTTCATAACTAAAGAGAAAGAACAAGACTAATTCTATCTTGGAGCAACTTTAACTATTAAAACTCATCTAACAAACACGTTCTTATGAAATCGCAAGGATGCTTATGAAGCAAAATGGTTTAGCATGTGAAACATAGATATCATAGTTTGAGAATGTCAGCATAGAAACCACAAAATGTTACTACATCCTTGACGTTTCCGCAGTATTGCTTAATCTATTCTCCCTTTAAACTTAACAAAAATGTAAAGTAGTTTCATGTGGAATTGGAACAATGCTCATAGAAATCTGACCTGGTTTTCTTTTGTTTAAACTAGTAAAATCTCTTGACTCATGTGACTGTGATTCAGCTAGTTTTTTGTACAGTCCTCCAAAGTCATGATTGATCACTTCGTTGGTCAGTGTTAAAGTTTTCCAAAGATTCCTCCAATTGGATTAGTTACAAATTTCAGATTGTCCCCTTCTTTAATTCACTTCATATAGAGTCAATTTGAGCTGAGACTGATTCTTAGAACTTTCCTTTCTTATTCACTATCTATAAGGGAAGGAGCTGAAGGGTGAGATACAAAAGCAAAGATATACTAAATTTAAGTCCCAGTGATTAGAAACAGCTAGACATTCTACTAGATCCAGTAGTACTTTCCATTAGTGGAAAGTGTGTTGGATTTGGATCCAGTGGAACTAGATGTGAATCCTGCCTTCCTAATTTGTTACTACATGTCTGACCTTGGGCAAGTCATTTAGCTCTTTGGGTCTCAGTTTCTCATCTTTAACCTGAAGGAAAGAGTCTACGAATTGGTTTCCAGTTCTAAATCAATGACTATTTAGAATCTTTTTAAATCAATATGTCCTTTCATTTACATTTCAAGACCCTATAAAATTCCTCAAACGTCTTTTTGTTGGCTCATGACCCCTAATCAAGTGTTAGCCTCTTAGAGTTAGAAGAAATCTCAAAAGTTGTTGGCTGCAATCCTATACCTTTCCCTTACTTAATTACTTCTCCCTACCCCAGGGAGACATGCCTTGCCATGCTTCTACTCTGGAATAAAAAATATGCCTGGTTAATTTTTAATGAAAGTAAATTTAGAGTCATTTGGAATGGAATGGTGATGAGCTGGTTTCAGGTGGGTTGATAGATCAATAAAAGTCTAGGAATTTGTTTTCTCCTTAATTGTTGTCTAAATTTTATTGGTTTGTTGATCAGAAAATGAAGTCCACCTGAAATCTTCATAGCTTTCCAAGAAGTCCCAGGCCAGAAATGGAACAGAATAGATTTTCTTTGTATTTCTTATTGCTGACTCTATAGGGTTGGTTAAGTGATACATAAAAAGCATCCAAGTAAATATAAAACATTCTAACAGCTAACTTGTCATGGTCTGTCTTTTGAAATAATGTAGGCTACTCTTTATAGAACTTTGGAAGGATGGAGCCATAATCTTGAAAATTCTGTGGATTTTTGCTTGATGGAATCAAATCTCTGGTAAGTACATGAGTTGCTTAAAATATTATCCTATTCTACAAGATATTCCCTTTAATGTAAAGACTGGAAGAGACAAGCCTTCTCTCAAAGTAATTTCAATACTTGTGAAACTCTGTTGAATTTCCTCAAATGAGTTAAACACATTGGAGAGATGAGAGTTGGAAGACAGCACTGCTAGTTGGATTCAGAAATTATTGAGTGATGGAATCTCAAGAGTGTTGATACGTAAATTGATGACAAGTCTCATTGGATACCCCTTCTCCTCCCACCCTCTTTGATCTAGCCAAGCTGTCCTTCTTTCTTTTCCTCACACATAACACTCCATCTTCTTCATCTGTATCTTTTCACCATCTATCCCATGTTCCTCTGAGAATCCCTCTCACACTTGGTACCTTCTTCTTAATGGAGCCTTTGCTGATCCCCCTCAAAGTAAGAGCCCTCCCTTCAAATTACTTTGTATTTAACTGCTACTTAAGTATTTGTATTTATTCCCTTTATATTTATGCTGGACATATTTAGACATGTCCCTGTTGTCCCCTCCATTACAATTAAACTCCTTGAGAGTGGAGATCATTCCATTCTTTGTGACTGTATCCTGAACATGTATTATAGTGGAAGGTATAAATCCTGCTTGGTTTAATACGGGGTCAAAGATTTAGAGCTGGAATGGATCTTGGAGGTCATCAGCTTCAACTCTCACTTTCTAGACAAGCAAAGTGAGTAATGAGATTACTTGCCCAAGATCACACAGTTAATAAATTTCTGAGTTCAACTCAGGTGTCCCTGATTCAAGACTCAAAATCCAATGCAATATTACATCATTCTGTCTCTCACATCTCTCAGTGCTTGCTCCTGTAAGCCAGCCACATGCCCCTAAGATGCCTTGTTTTCCCCACATGCTCTCTCTTCCAATTTACACAGCATAAGCCCACCAAACAATCCAAGGTGAAAAAAGGCAACCTACAAGTCAATTCTAGACTTCTGTGTCATGTAAACAAAAATATGACAGACTAGATATTTTTTTCTAATTCTAACATATCAAACTTCCCTAAAGTAGAAATTATGCACCAAAAATGAAGCAACTCCAGCTATTTCCATGGTCTAGGGCTTCAAGAATCTAAAACAAGGTTAAAAAAAAACCCAAACCCAGGAGCTGATGCTCACTGACCCAGAATTCACTCAACACTCCTCCCCCTACCTCCCAAACTACCAGCATCAAAGCTGTACTAGCAGACCTAAGGACAATACCTAGGCTTACATCAAAACCCACCCCTATACCATAGTCCTACCTCCCTCTTTCCAGTACTATAGAGAGCTCAGCTATAGGCTCTGGAACTTTTCTTGGACACCGATAGCCAGCTTGGTCATGGTCCTCCAGGAGCAAAAGCTCAGAACTTCTGATAACTCTACTGCTGATGCCACACTGGGACAAAGAAGTAAGGAACATTAAAAAAAATGGAACAGGTCACCAGGATAAGACATTGTGCATATGAGGGGCTGTGCAGAATTCCACCAAACCTGAAAGAAGAGCACAGCATACAGCTGAGGCCAGTTTGGACCACCCAAAAGTCACTTGGGACAGAGACCTATACTGGTGAACAATGAATTGCCCAGTGTGTCATCCAGTCCCCTAAGAAATCACAACCAAAAAGGAGGGAGTCATAAGTGAACAATTTAGAAAATATGGGAGGGGATGATACTGAAAAGTACCAAAGATTCTAGAAAGAAGAAAAAACAAAAATCTCAAACATACTATCAAATTTTTATCAGTGACTTAGATGGAGTGAATGATTATCAGTAACATAAAACTCTAAATCACTATTGATTAGAAAAAGGCGAATTCAAGCAACTCTGAGTTACCACCTCATACCTATCAGAAATGACAAATGCTGGTGGAGATGGGGGAAAATAGGCACATTAATGAACTGTTGGTAGAACTGTGAACTGATCTAACCATTCTAGAGAACAATTTATAACTATGCCCAAAAGGCTAAAAAACGGTGCATGTCCTTTGACCCTGAAAAACCATAACTAGGCCTATATCCCAAAGAGATGAAAGAAAAACCAAAAGGACCTAAATGCACAAAAATATTTCTGGCAGCTCTTTTTTGAAGTGGCAAAGAATTGGAAATTGAGAAGATGCCCATCAATTGAGGAATGGCTGAACCAGTTCTGACATATGATTGTGATGGAGTACTACTGTGCTATAAGAAATGATAGGGGAGAAAATATAGGGAAATGATAGGTTCAGAGAAACATGACAAGACTTATATGAACCGATGCAAAATGAAGTGAGAACTGAGACTTCATTATATACAGTAACAGAAATATTGACCAACTGTGAAAGACTTGACTACTCTGATCAATACAATGAACAAAGACAATTCCAAAGATTCATGATGAAAAAATGCTATCCACCTCCAGGCAGAGAACCAGTGAAGTCTGAGTACAAATTGTATTATAATTTTCTCACTTAAATTTTCTTGCTTTTTTGTTATATGGCTGATATGGAAATATGTTTTGCATGATTTCATACGTATAACTGTTATCACATTGCTTGTCTCCTTGGAAAAGAGGAAGAGAATTTAGAATTCAATTTAAAGAGAAAAATGTTAAAAAATTAATAAATAATTTTTTTAAAAAATGACATGGAGCTGGGTGGGACAATTAACGTATAGGATGATAAAGTAAAGATGCAAAAAAGCAGGCCAATTTGACCATGCCAAAGAGTAGGCAGTGATGCATAATTAAGTTCAAACCATTCATTTTACACATAAGGAAATAGAGGTTCAGAGAGGTGAGGTTGCCTAGGGTCACCCAGCTACTGAAGGTCTGAAGTAGTCTTTAGATCTAGGTTTTCCTGACTCTAGACTAATACTTTATCTCCTACATCAAAGGGCATCTATCATGCTATGGCAGTGTTGCTACCTAAGCTAGACCTGTAAGCTGATCTAGATATGAGGTGATGTAGAAAATAGCTTTTCACATTCAGATCAGATTATTTGCCTTCTAGAGGTCAAATTTTGGCCTTGATTTGGTACAGACAGATATTTGTTAATTCACGTGAGTTATGGGATGCTCCTTTCATCCATCAGAAGTTCATCTTCATGGTCTCCTGGACCATGGAGGTGGAGATGAGCAAAAAGTCAGGTGGGATGATCACATGGCAAGAGTGAGAGAAGACCATTTGGCAATTTGTGTTTTCCATTGATTTCTTGAAAGTAAGGAAGAGAAAGCAAGAAAAATCTTGAATACTTAGAATGATGAACTCCTAGAAAGCAAGAATCATGAAGGATGGGTAGACCTGGATAGGTTAAGGACAGCACCATTAGAGGTAATTCCCACTCGGATGAGATCACAGGCTGGAATAATTCTGTATTGTAAGGTCCTCTTGGGAACCTACCCAACATACTAGAACAGTCCAGATCAACTTCCCAGAACCCATACTAATAGCAGATATTTGCCAAGCTGGGGAAGAGCCAATTCAAAAAGAAAATGAATTCCTGGAACACATAATAGGTTAGTGGGAAGAATGTACACATCTGTGAAAAGTGGAGACTGCAAAACAGAGGGCAGAGATTGTAAATCACAAAAAAAACAAAAAAAAAATTAGAATTGTTCTCTGATTTGGGGAAAGACTATAGTGATTTCACTATTATAGTGATTTTAACCAATCTCTTGAAGCATTCCAAGACATTGTGAGGAGCACCATGAAAGAAGGGCATATTCTATTTGCTCAAGCTTTACCCCACCCCTATTTTGATATCCATAGACCTTCATGAACAATTGATTATAGAGACAAATGCATCTATTATTTCCACAGTAACCATCTTCTCCCCAGTCACATCATGGTCTTGTGTATACTTATCCCACAATGTGACCTTGACAGGAAAGTGATAGCCTATTGGGAAAAGAAGCCACTCATAGTAAAGGTGACATTTAAGACACTATATAGAGCAAGGTTCTTAACCTAAGGTTCATGAACTTGATTGTTTTTTTTTTTAATATGGTATTATTTTGATAAGTGTATTCCAATGTAGTTGGCTTTCTTTGCAAGTCTATGTATTTTATTCATTTAAAAGAGTGATTATAAGAAGGGCTCTATAGAATTCACCAGGGGAAGTCTGACACTAACAAGGCTAAGAATCCCTGCTCTAGAGGGATCTTCTTACTCTATCTTTATCCATATTGACCATTAAAATGTGGAGCACCTTCAGCCAGCATCAGATCCATTGAGCGTTATTTTGTAGGCAGCTAAGAGATTCAGTTGGGCTTCTAGTTAGGAAAACCTGAATTTAAATCCTGTCTCTGACAATCACTAGCTGTGTGATCCTGGGAAATCTCCATCAGGCTCACTTCCTCATCTGTAAAATGGGGATAATACTTATCACTTGGGGTTCTTATTAAATTAAATTGATTGATTAAATGCAATCATATGTGTGAAGTGCTTTACAAACTTTATAATGCTATGTAAATACCAGCTATCATTAGAAGACTTCATTTTAATATGTATATTGATTGTTAAGAGCAAAAGAAGACAGCTAGGTACTACAATATTGAATGTGAAGTCAAGGAGACGAAAATTCAAATTCCACCTCAGAAGCTTACCAGCTATATAGTCCTGAGCAAATCACTTAAATTCTCTGAGCTTCTACTTGCTCATCAATAAAATGGGGATGATAATAGTACCTACCTCCCAAGGAGAAGACAAGTGACTTCCCTAGGGTCACACAGCTAGTGTATGAGGCTGGATTTAAACTCAGATCTTCCTGACTTCAGGCCAGGCACTCTATCTACTTCACCAAGTAGCTGCCCACATATGGCTTATTGACTCTCATTTCTATCTGAGTTTGATACCACTGGACTAGATGAACTCTAGGGTCTTTTTCAGCTCTGAATCTGTGATTCAAACCTTGAGCAAGTCAATCTTCCTCCATGGAACTAAATTTTCTTCCCTATAAAATGATAAACTAGATGACTGTTGAGGACATTTCTAATTCCCTGAACCTATCAAAAAACTCTTTGTGCTGTAAATCTTGAATCCATATTTGCCAACAGGTAATGCCAAACTGTGACAGATAAATGGTATTAGGTACATGCATAGTAATAGCGCTATCCTTTATTTTGATGATTCACAAGTTTTTTCAAAAGAAAGTAAAAGCCATTTTATAAGGATCCTCTCATTTTCTAGGTAGCTAACTTGCTACAAGTCCATATGGAGAGAGAAATAGGACAGGACACAAGCATAGACTAGCTCCCGAGTGGGTAATGGTACCCTGCTATCTTGTCATTAGAGATGGCTTTGAGTCTTTATCTGTCCATGAACTCTAATTAATGATCATTGAACTATACTGTCAGTCTCGTTTAAATTTGAGTATTGCCAGTTGCTTCCTCCTTGGACCAACCAATAGCAACGGGGAAAGTCATTCATGCATACCATTGTCCTGGTGGCTCTGGGCCTATAGCATCCCAGTTTAATAGGGCATTCAGAGCTCATTAGCAAGGAAACACATCAGGAGTGACCGCTCCGGTGCCACACGTTGCAGCTAATAGCCCCGTGGAACAGAATCGTTTCTGTTTCTGCTCACTTGTTGTGAAATCCTTTCAATGTCAACAAGTAGTAATGCCGGCAGGAGCCCGCCATCCTGCCCAGCAGTTTTATCCGTTGCTCTCCTGAGCCAGACTTGTGTCTTCCTCCATTGTCTGACCCCACAAAGGGGCCTGAGCAATTACAAAGGCTTCACAGCCATTCATCATCAGCTCACAGATTCTGAGGGCCATGTTGCCCGCCAAAGCTTGGGCCATCCTGCGGGCAGAGCATGTGTGAATACCAAGGCAAGGCTCCGGCGTACGCCACTGGCTTGGGGGCTTTCACAACACAAAGTCTTCTAAGAGATCTTTTCTGGCTCTTTCTTTCTTTCCGGGAAGGGGGAGTTAGGAATGGTAATGGACAAAGTCAACACTGGGAAAGGATGTAAAGAAATGGAGAAGAAGGAAAATCGTAAGTGGGGTGAATTATTTCATTAAGGAAAAATAAATATTCTACAAAAAAGGAAATATAGTCAAAGATATGCACAAGGTAGAGGGATGCCATCTTAATTTTTTTAAATAAGTTTTTCCTAATTAATGAAAATCTGCCTTCTCTCTCCTGCTTTCCCTCCCCACTTTAAAGAGAAAAACAAAATCCTTGTAACAAATATTACAGTCAAGTAAAACAAATTGGTCATATCCAAAATATATATATATAACTCAATCTGTAGTTTGTGTTTATTATTTCTCTCTTGGGAGGTGAATAGTATGTTTCATCATCAGTCCCCTGGAATCGTATTTGGTCATTGTGGGTTGACCAGAGTTCTTAAGTCTTTCAAAGTCGATTTTCTTTACAATACTGCTGCTATCGTATAACTTGCTCCCCTGGTTCTGCTCGTTTCTCTCTGTGTCAATTCATACAAATCTTCCCAGGTTTCTCAGAAACCATTGCCTCCATCACTTCTTACAGTACAATGATACTCCATCACCTTCACATACTAAAACTTGTTCAGCCATTCCCCAAGGGATGGCCCTTCTCAGTTTCTAGTTCTTTGTGAACAGGATGCAGTCTCTAAGATTATCCAATCCTAGTAATAGGGATGCAAATGACTATAAAAATAATGATCATTGGGTGAAAAGAGGCTCTGACCTTTTTTGCCCCTGCTAACAATGGTCTCCCACTCTCCCATAGTCTCTATCTGACCCCATGGGAAACTTGTGTCTAGCAGAAGCCTCTCTCAAAGTTCCCTTTCCAACTGTTTATTCCCATTTTATGGATTTAGAAAGTGATCCTCATAAAACTGAAGTGATTTGCTCCTTGTCACATAATGAGCAAGATGTACAGGCAAGGTCTGAACTCAGGATTTCCATAGTCCAAGTCCAAGATTCTATCCAATACACTCCACTGTCTTTTGATTATAAGAATCAAAATGGTTTGTATCCTTTTAGCTTAAATTGATAAATGAAAGACAGTACCATAATGGATTGATGGTGTTGGACTCATGAAGGTGTCCATGCAAATCCTAGTTCTGATACATATTGACTGTGCAAATTCAGGAAAGACACTCAAATGTCTGAGTGTATGTTCAGTCATTCAGTCATGTCTGACTCTGTGACCCCCATAGAGTTGCTTAGACCATGCTGTCCACTGGGTTTTCTTGGCAGAAGTACGGGAGGGGTTTACCATTTCCTTCTCTAGCTCATTTTACAGATGAGGAAACTGAGGCAAACAGTGTTAAGTGATTTGCTTAGGGTCACCCAGCTGGTAAGTATCTGAGGCCAGATTTGAATTTAGGAAGATGTGTCTTCATGAAGATGAACCTGGCTTTCAGCGTTGCACTTTATCCGCTGTGCTACCTAACTGCCCATAGTAGAGAGCACATAGTAGGTGCTCAATAGATACACAGAGGTGGGATAGTGGGTAACATATACCCTATAGGTATCTGATAGAAAAATCTTCTGACTGCTAATTGATACTCTTGTTTCCATACACACACACACATACACTCACACACACACACACACACACACACACACACACACACACACACACACACCCCTACCCATGTGGTTTGTTGTGCTCTGTTCTATATTTGCCCTGGGATCCCACAGCATGTCCCAGAGGAAGTGATCCTGGATAGCTATTAAGCAGCTTTTGTCTCCTATCAGAGCGGGTGGGGAGGGGAAGGCATTGTAACAGATTTCTTTGGGGAACTTTAAAAAGGGTAATTGAATTGTTCAAATCAAATTTGGGGCCCCCTGTCACAAATCATTACCTTGTCTTTTCTCCATCTATCTCCTTGTTCTTTGAAATTAATGGTATGTCCCCCTACACTGACCTCCATTAGCTTAATTTGGTTGAGACATTTTCCAGCCCCTACCAGCAGAAGAAGAGAGAAAATCGGGTTGTAAGGGACTGTCTCTGGATTGCAAATTGGAAAAGGAATGGGAATTTTTCTCTACTTAATCTTCTGCTGTTGTTAGCCTATTGCAGACCACAGGAAATGTCATCTTTGCCAACTCAGGATATCTCTAAGACCTCTGACTCATGTTTGGTGACTAAAGCAGGTAATCACATTATCTACGATTATAGAGTATCTTGACTCCTTGTGGCAATGTCTTTGTACCAATGCAACGTCTTTGCACCAACGCAGATCTGCAATGATGAGTAATTTGTAGCTTTTGAGAGGTGCCTAGGACACTGAGAGGTTGGGTGACTGGCCCAGAGTCACACAGTCACAATGGGTCAGTGGTAGTTAATCCTGATTCAAAAGCTAATCATTTAGTATTTAAACCAGGATTCTTCCACTTCCTATATATAGCCCTACAAAGGGGTTGGAGTGATTGAAGCGTGGTGTAGAGGGGGAAAATACTGGATTGGGAGCCAGAGGATCTGGTTCAAATCTTATCTATGTCACTTACTAGCTGTGTGAATTTCAGCAAAATCTCTGAGCCTCTGTGCTCTTGTCTATAAAGCATGTATAATAACACTTGGGAAAAATGCTTTGTACATCTTCCAGCACTTTAGAAATGGGAATTATTCTTCTAAAAGGGAAAATATTTTATGGCTACTCCATCTACTTTCTCTTATTGTCCTGTCATTACGTTTTCCTCTTCAAATATGTCACATCTGTTCCCTCGTCTCTACCTATGCAAGTCTTCATCCCCACCTCAAACTATTCCAGTGACCTCATTGGTCACCCTGCCTAATATTTCACCTCTGCAATCAATTCACCACAGAGTCACCAAATTTATATTCCTGAAGAGCTGGTTTGATTTGTCCCTCCTCTGCTCCAAATCTCCAGAGGCTCCCTCTTACCTTTAGAATGGAATATGAATTCCCTAATTCACAAAAGGTTTCCAGACTACCTTTCCCAAAGTGTTACACAAAACATCACCTTCACACATTCAATATTCCAGCTACTGGTCCTCATACATAGAATGCCATTTCCTATCTCTGTTCCTTTATATAGACTGTCCTGGATGCCCACTAGACATGCCATCCTCATTTCTACTGTTCACTCAAAGTTCAGCTCAAATGTCACCTCCAAAATGAAGCCTCCCCTGATGCCCTCAAGGTGGTCATGCTCACCTAACCTTTCTCGAGGGTTTTGTACATTGTTTATATTTACTTATATTCCTATCTCTTGTTGCCTCAGTAGACTATAAGCTCACTGAGGGTGGAGATTTTTCTTTTTCTTTTTTAGTCCTGGTATCCTCGGTATCTAGCACAGTGCAAGGAACAGAGCAGGAACTTAATAGATATTTGTCGATTGGATGATTGATTGATGAACAATAATAATTAATCATGTTTTCCTTAGAATGCTAAGGTTTGCAAAGTGCTTTTTTCACAACAAAAGGTAGCACAAGTATTATTATTTTTGAGGTGAGAAATCTGAGGTTCTGAGTCATTAAGTAGTGAGTCAATGGGCCCCTCCTGAGTAAGGGTCTGAGGTAGGATTTAAATCCAACTCTCTTGGCTCCAAGCCCAGAGGGCATGCTTTGAGAGGCAATGGGTATAGCGCCGAACTTCAAGCTATAAAGACCTGGGTTCACATTTTGCCTCTGAATAACCTTGAGTAAATCACTTAATCTCTCTCACCTCACTTAACTCAGTTATAAAATAAAGGTATTGAACCTCTGAGTGTCTTCCAATTCTAAGAAGTTATGCTTCTATGAATAGAAGAAACCAGGTAGAATATTTTAGAAATCTGAGGAGCAAGAGATCACTTTCATTCTAGGGATATGGGTTTGTTGGGGGAAAGAGGAACAGGGAAGGCTTCTATGGAAGCACAAAAGTTTCATGGAGAAGATGGTGCCAGGGTTAGAGGAATGAGCTCCATGAAGAATTCCTTCCAGTACTCAATGCATTCCAGCCTGTCAAGGTTTTTGGACCCAAGCCATCTTCTATCTATCACCCCACCATGCTGGAGAATGAAAGGTGTTTTGATCAAATTGGAGAGGTTATGTTTTTAGTCTTTCAAATACATTTCTCAGAACCAAGTCTGTCATCTCATACATTGTGATAGTATATGATGTCATGGTCCTCTTTGAGAACGAAGGGCAAACACACACCAACAGCATATTCCATGTTGAGTGACTTGATCCAAATCTGAGAGACTTAAACCAAAGTAGCACATGCTTATCTAAATGAAAGTAGGAAAGGACTATCTCAGGTCGGGAGAAGTAAGGACGGACTGTGTACTATGAATTGTCAGTCTATGGTTTTTTTTCTTCTTTTATTTTATTTTTTCTCAATTATATGTAAAAGGTCAATAGCATTAAGTAAGGTGGGACAACAGGGGCTTTGTCCAAGAGAGTCAAATTTCAGGGACATGGAATGGAAATGATGCTCACAACACATGAATTCCCTCAAGAGAGGTTAGCACCTGGTTGACTATGATGAATGAGCTACTATAAGGAGCTATTGGAATGGCACATTGGGGGAACTCTTCATTCTCCCTGTCCTCCTATCTTTCTAGCAACTCAATGTCTGTCTCCCACCATGGGTTGGTGTTATGTCCCCCTATCCTTCAACTCACAGTGCCTTTCATGCCCCTTGCCCCACATGTAATAACTTCAACATACTCTTCAGGTTCACTAATATTTCCTGCATTTGGATTACTTCCTCCCAGAGCTGTCCACAAGCTATCCGTAAATATGTCTGCTTTAAGCCTCTTATCAATTGTACTGAATAATTCACCTTAGCAATAAATTCAAAGGTGGCTTTCAAAGTGGTCCTATTCAGGATAAAGTGGATAAAGTGCCGGGACCTGGAGTCAGGAAGACTCATCTTCATGAGTTCAAGTGGGGCCTCAGATACTTACTAGATATGTATCCCTAGGTGTTAGCCCCATTTGCCTTAGTTTCCTCTTGTGCAAAGTGACCTGGAGAAGGAAATAGCAAACCACTCCAGTATCCCTGTCAAGAAAACCCCATTGAGGTCAAGAAGAATCAGACATGACTGAAACAACTGAAGTGATTTTTTTTGACTAGGTAAAAAGGCCATTCTCTGCCTCATTTCCTACCTATCCTTAATCATTGAATGGGCATTACTTCAGTCATACTGAATTAGCTTAAAAAAGATCAAGATCTCCCACTGCATTCAGGGCCATCCTCAGCCATCCTGATTTAAATCTTGCTCCAGAAGAGAAAGTGAGGCTGGTGACTTCGCACAGCCCTCCCTCACTTAAATCCAATTCACTTGCGCATCATGGTGTCACCTCCCTGATGTCATGGTCCTCTTCAAGAATAAAGAGCAAGTAAAACAGCAGCAGCAGCAGCAGCAACAAATAATGAGAAAACACATGTAGTATTAGTGCGTTGGGGGAAAAAAGTCCTGGATTTGTGGTCTGGATTTTACCTGGGTTAAAATCCCAGCTCTGCCTCTTCTACCAATGACCTTGGCCAAATTGATAAAACTCTCTAAGAGTCATTCATTTTATCTGTGAAACAGCATATTTGGACTAGATAAAGTCCCTTCCATTTCCAAATCTTTGATCTCATGATCCCTTCTTAAAGGGTCTTTGAATAAAATCTAGCTAACCACTTGTTGAGTATGACCTTTGAGATGCGTTTTTGCGTTCAACCCAATGGCCCAGCATATCAGATTTGCTAATATAGTTACACACAGTTTGGAGATCTGGTGCTTTTCATATAATGCTGAACATTTCCATGTGACCCTGGGCAAGTCACCTAACTTTTGTCAGTCTCAGTTTCCTCATCTTTAAAATGGGGATAAAAGAAAGCCCCTACTTCCCAGAGTTGTGAGGATCAAATGAGATAATATATGCAAAGTATATTGCAAACCTTAGAACACTATATAAATGCTAGCTATTATTATTATTAATTACACAGTAATATTTAAATGGCTGGTAAGTGGAGGTTAAGTTCTGTTTGGAGCTTATATGAAATTTTAAGCTTCTTGTCTAGCTTTTGCTTCCTAAATAACTAAATGGTTACAAATCTAAAATACAATTTTGTCTAGCTTAAGTTGACTGTGTCTTTACAATATATTCGCTGCTTTTGAAACCTTATTACTACTTTCCTGCAGTCTATAATCTAGTTAAACTATCCTTGTAACTGTGCCTCAAACAATACATTCAGCTCCCCCAACCTTGCCTTGCAAATGGCTGTTCCTTATGCCTAGAACGCAGACCCTCCTCCCATCAACTTCCTTTGTTTCCCTCAAAATTCTATACAAGTGATTAAGAACATCTTTCCTGCTCCTTCCCGTTTCTCATAATACCCTCTTCCTCAAATGAACTTGTATTTGCTTAGTTTATATACATATGCTCTTATATACGATATGCGTATTGATGTATAAATTGTCTCTCCTGTTAGAATGAAAAACTCTTAGAAAGCAGAGATTGCTTTGTTCATTTATTTACAAGCCTAATATCTAACACAGGACAGCTCCCTTCACATTTCGTACTGGAAGCGGGTTTGAATCAGCTTTGCAAGTCAAAGGACTCTACGGAAGTGCCAGTCTCCTGTTGTTTCTCTATGATTCTCCAAACTTTTCACCCTTAGACCAGTAGACCTCCCACCCTAGAGATATCTGCATCCTTTACCCCTCTTCTGATTGTTGCTTTTCTTGCCCAGGATGGCCATTTCATAAAGCACCCTTGTCATCCATGTGAACATCTCTCCTGCCTTTGCTCCTGACACTCTGGACTCTTTCACCTTGGTACCTTCCCCTTCTTCCATCCCTTTTACAGTTTGTACTCCCTCATTGGAATATAAGCTCCACGAGGGTAGGAATTTTATTTTTAATTTTGTTTTTCTCTGTCTCTATCTCTCTTTGTCTCTTGTCTCTTCACACACACTGCCTGTTTCATAGCATGTGCTTGAATTTTATCGATCGATAGCTTGATCAAAGGTCTTCCCATCCAGATCCTTTGAGAATAAATCTAACTTAATGGTAATATACATACAAATTCTCTCTTTCTCCTTCTCTTTCTCCCTTTCTCTTTCCCCTCAGCCCCCTTTTTTCTCCCTCTCCCTCTCTCCCATTGTGAATGGAAACTCCCTGCTTTCATTTGTTTTTAACTTATAGTCTTGGAGAACTGCCTAGGACTATTGAGAGATTAAATGGTTTGTGCTTGGTCACAGATAATATATGTCACAAATGGGACTTGAACCCAGGTCTCTCTGTCTCTAAGAGATATGTCCTTAGACCACTTATTGGGGATGGGCTCTGAGGTCTTTTTCTGTTTAAAATCCTATGATCCTTTGTGTTACATTTGCCCAACATACTATCACCTTCTCCCACAAATCCTGCATTTCTTTTGATTGCTGATTCTTCCATACGCTCTGGATGAGAGACTTCTCTTCCGTCTAACAGACACTATGCATGACAAACCACTTTCCTTTGGGATGGCCCCTAAGAAATTCCAGGAATCCCAGAATGCTATTCTTTTCCCAACAAAAACAAACAAAAAAATCTGTTCTTCTTTTGAGGGTGAAGCATCCCTCTGTCTCCGCAAGTGTTTCAATCCCTCCCCTGACATAGCATCTGTCACCATTGCCATTGATGGCTTCCAACCTCCCAGGGCCCCTCTGGGGGCTTTCTTTTATAGTGTGGCCTCTGACAAACTCATAGATGAAATCACTTATGAGACAGCTTTCATACTAGGATAGGAGTTGGATTTTCTGCTCTACATGGGATTTGGCCCTTTTGGAAAATTCCAGTTAATTATTGTCTATAACACTTCTAAACAAAAACTTATCTTCATCTTAAACCCAAATTCAGAAAGGCTCTGAGTAAGAAAAGAGTGTCCCCACATTCTCCTTTTCAAGATGAAAGTGGGGAGAAATGCGGAATTTCATTGAAACCAGGGGTTCTTAACCGTTTTGTGTTGTGACCTCCCTCTGGCAGTCTGGGGAAGCCTATGGACCTATCTTCAGAATGTTGCTTTTAAAGGCATAAAATAAAATAGCTAGAGTTACCAAAAAAAACTCGATTATATTCAAATATCCCTCTATAGTTTTTAAAAGTTCCTAGACCCCCACTTTAAAGCCCAGGGGTTATCATTGCACTGTTAACAAGAAGGTATTTCTTCGACCCTTCTGCATGCCTTCTGTCTATAGCATAATCCCAGTTTCTAGATGAATGATGGATTTCCATTTCCTTTATTTAATCTATTAAAAGTAGAGAGTTGCCTGTTGTTTTCCTTTTAGAGGGAAAATTTACTTTTCCTTCCCTTCTTTCTCCTCATCCCACCCAAACCCAGAGATATTCCACTGTTCCCCTGACCCTGCCAAACTCCCCAAACCAAAAATGGGCAGAAGGTATAGTAAGTAAAACAGAGAAAGCACTCACTGACCCCAAAGGAACTGTTTGTTCTTGTATCTTTTCTTGTTTAAGCAAAGAAAGAGAATGAGGGAGGTGGGGTAAAAAAAAAAAAAAAAAAAAAAACTTCACAGAGAAGTAAACCTGAGACTGATTCAAGAGGCAGACATTTGAATGAACAGTCATCGGGCGAGTTTTTGACAGGTGCGGCTGCCTGCCTATATCTGGCATATAATCATTACCATTTTAATAAGGCTCTAATAGGGGGCTGATCATTCAATGGGGTGTGAGGATCCTAATTCAGCTCCCAATCCCACATGAATGTGCTAGAATTTGCCGGCTTTGTTTTCCTCTTTTGTAGCCCTGAATGCCAATAATTACTGGCTATAGATTCAAAAATTCTTAGAACTGGAAGCTAAATTAGCTCCCCTAATGCAGCACAAGAATGTCAATACTCATATAAAAAAGAGGGGAAGCAAGTGGTTTTTTTGTATTTTTTTTACACTTGGGGGTATTGTGAAGACTGGCTGCTGAAGTGGGCCGGCCGGCTTACAGCATGAATAAGGACATTACTGTCTGTCTCACATGAAGATTTCCCTCCACCACCATCTCCCACTCCCTCCCCCACTCCAGTCTCTTCCCCCACCCCTTCCCCCAGGAAGAAAAAAAAAAGTTGCTTGTTGGTCTGAATAAAGCCAGTCTTTCTCAAATCATAAACTGCTCAAGTCCAGCTTTGGGCTGCCATTGTTGGGGAAGTCTCTGGCTTCCTTTCCCCTTTCCTGCTCTGTCATAATGGATTGGCTCAGCTTTGGAACCTCTCCTGGTAGGCATTAAGAAATGTTAAAAGGGAGACTTGGATTTGGGGAAAGATGGCCCCTGATTTGATTCACTATTCCTATGCTACTATTAACTGTGTCACTTGGGGCAAGTCACTCCCCTTCTTTGGACTTCATTTTCCTACTCTGGAAAAATGAAGGCAGATGGTTTAAGCAGCTTCTTAAGGTCCCTTGAGGCTCAATATTTCTGATCCTGTGACTCTGGAGAAGTCATTTTATCTGTCTGAGCCTCAGTTTCCTCCATAAAATGAAGTATTGAATAAAATAATTTCAGAGGTCTCTTTAGATCTCTAAATCTATTGCAAATTGGAATGAACAGAACCAGAAGAACATTCTGCACAGTAACATCAATATTGTACTATGACCAGTCTTTCACAGACTTAGTTACTCTGATCAGTACAACCATCCAAGACAGTTCTATAGGATTCATGATGACTTGACTTCTCATGGGGTGAGGGAAAGAATTTGTTACTTACATTTTTTTAAATGACTGTTTTAATTTTGTTAAGAACTCTACATCTACTACTTGAAATAATAAACAACTTTGGCAAAGTTGCAGGTTTCAAAATAAACCCACACAAATCTTCTGCATTCCTATATATAAGCAACAAAGTCCAACAGCAAGAGATAGAAAGAGAAATCCCATTTAAAGCTAGAGTAGACACTATAAAATACTT
This sequence comes from Notamacropus eugenii, assembly GCF_028372415.1. Lineage (NCBI taxonomy): Eukaryota > Metazoa > Chordata > Mammalia > Diprotodontia > Macropodidae > Notamacropus > Notamacropus eugenii. Next base: position 285,937,916 of record NC_092874.1, on the reverse strand, counting down.
GGGAGTTTACCTGCTGAAACAAACCCAGGGGCTATATGAACACAATTACAAGATACTTTTTGCACAAATAAAGTCAGATTTAAGTAAGTGGAAAAACATCAGTTGCTCATGGGTAGGCTGAGCTAATATAATAAAAATGAGAATTCTACCTAAATTAATTTACTTATTTGGTGCCATACTAATTAAACTATCAGATAATTATTTTCTAGAGCTGGATAAAATAATATCAAGATTTGTGTGGAAGAACAGAAGGTTTAGAATATCAAAAGGACTAATAAAAAGAAATGCTAGGGAAGGTGGCCTAGCACTACCAGACCTCAAATCGTACTATAAAGCAGCAATTACCATAATCTCTTGGTATTGGCTAAGAAACAGAAGGGTAGACAAGTGGAATAGACTTGGCACTCAAGACACAGTAGGCAAGGAATATAGCAACCTCCTGTTTGATAAACCCAAGGACCCCAGCTTCTGGGATAAGAACTCACTGTTCGACAAAAATTTCTGGGAAAACTGGATAACAGTGTGATGGAAACTAGGCATAGACCCATGCCTGACACCGTACACAAGAATAAAGTCCAAATGGGTACACGATCTAGGTATAAAGATTGATACCATGGACAAACTGGAGGAGCAAGGAATAGTGTATTTATCAGATTTATGGAGAAGGGAAGAATTTTTTTACTAAAGAAGAGATAGAAAGCATTATGAAATGCAAGATGGATAATTCTGATTATATTAAACTGAAAAGTTTTTGCACAACCAAACCCAATGCAACCAAAATTCGGAGCGATGTAGAAAACTGGGAAAGAATTTTTACAGCTAATCTTGGGGATAAAGGCCTCATTTCTAGAATATATAGAGAACTGACTCAAATGTACAACTATACATGTCATTCCCCAATTGATAAATGGTCAAAGGATATGAACAGGCAATTTTCAGAAGAAGAAATTAAAGATATCCATAATCATATGGAAAAATGCTCTAAATCACTTTTGATTAGAGAGATGCAAATCAAAACAACTCTGAGGTACCACATCACACCTATAAGATTGGCAAACATGACAGAACAGGAAAATGATAAATGTTGGAGAGGATGTGGGAGAGTTGGAACACTGATACATTGTTGGTGGAGCTGTGAGCTCATCCAACCATTCTGGAGAGCGGTTTGGAACTATGCCCAAAGGGCTACAAAAATGTACATACCCTTTGACCCAGCAATATCGCTACTAGGACTGTATGCCCAAGAGATCATAAAAATGGGAAAGGGTCCCACATGTACAAAAATATTTATAACAGCACTCTTTGTAGTTTCCAAAAACTGGAAATCAAGGAGATGCCCATCAATTGGGGAATGGCTGAATAAATTATGGTATATGAATGTAATGGAGTACTATTGTGCCATAAGAAATGATGAACAAGAAGACTTCAGAGAGGCCTGGAAGGACTTATTTGATCCGATGCTGAGCACAAGGAGCAGAACCAGGAGAACTTTGTGCACAGCAACAACCACAGTGTGCGAGAGTATTTTCTGGTAGACTTGGAACTTCGTAATAACACAAGAACTTAAAAAAAAAATTCCCAATGGTTTTCTAAGGCAAAATGCCTTCCACACTCAGAGAAAGAGCTATGGAATTCATTCGCAGAATGTAGCAGATCATTTGTGTGTGTGTGTGTGTGTGTGTGTGTGTGTGTGTGTGTGTATGTGTGTGTGTATTATGTTTTGATTTGTTATATGATTTCTTCCATTTATTTTAGTTCATCTACACAGCATGACTATAGTGAAAACGTATTCAATAGGAAAGTGTATGTAGATCCTATATAGAATTGTATGCCATCTTGGGGAGGGAGGGAGTGGGGGGGATAGATATGTGGGGGGGTAAAAATCTAAGTTTTATGGTAGTGACTGTAGAACATTAAAAAAAAATAAATAAAAGAATAAAAGAATCTTAAAATCAGCAGATATCCTAGGGGAGACTATATATTTTATGTTTCAAAATAATAAATCAGTTTTGTTTGATGCATTTCCAAAAAAAAAGAACTCTACATCTATGCTCTTTCTTTCCCCTTTTCTCTTTCATTCTTCCCAATCCAGTTTTAAAGTCTAAAGGGGGACACTGCAGTAGTCAGACTCTGCCTGGATCTCAGGGCATATCTGAGGGGCATACATCTGAGCTAGGAGGGAGCTTAGAAAGTTGATGCCTTCATTTTTTCTCTGAGAGAGCTGGTAGGTAACAGAAGGGGGATTCAAACCAAGGTTCCCCAATTCTAGATCTGACCCTTTTTTCATAATTTATTCTGGCAAGCTATATCATCAGTCCAAATTGTGCATTTGGTAGTCATTCCATTGGAGATGAAAAATATGTTAGTGAACAGAGCTCTGGAATTAGAGTCTGAAAAAACTGGACTCCACTCCCACCTGTGGCACTAACCACATCATCTTCTCTCTCTGAGATGGAGTTAATGATACCTGTAGTATGCTAACTTTTTTTCCAGATAACTTTATTTTCCACCAGTAGCTCTAACTAGATGGAACTCTAAGAATAACTCCATGCACATCACTGCTTCCCATCAGCTACCCTCAGGAACTCCTCCACCCCTTTTAGCTTCCTTTTATGTTTTATCTTAACCCATTAAATTGTAAGCTTCTTCAGGACAGGGACTGTCTTTGTTCCCATTTGTATTTTTATCCCTAGAGCTTAGTACACTGTCCAGCACATAGTAGGCACTTAATAAATGTTCATTGATTATTGACCATGACATCAGGTCAATAAAAACTTTGCAAAGCTAATAGTCTTATAACAATTCATCAGGAGGCCCCGTTGTCTTGTGGGTAATTTCATACAAGAAGAAGACATGTTTTCCCCAAAGCTGCCAAGCAGGAATCAGTCTCAGAAAGGAACTCCAGAAGTGTGTTGAGCCACTCTGTTGAGGTTGGTCATACATCAGCTAAAGCCAGAAATGGAATCTACTTCTGCTAGAAAGTGTGGTTCAGTGGAAAGAGTCCAGGATTTGAAGTCATATGACCTGTATTCATAGGATGCCTGGATCCTAAATCCAGAGGTAGAACAGGCCATGGATTCCAACTCCCCTATCCTACAGAGGAGGAACTAACGACCAGAAAGGGTGAGAGATTTATTTGAGGTCAAATTTATTTGACATCAGATTTCCCCTCTGATGTTTGTTGTTGGTCTGACCTTGGGCAAAGCACTTACCCTACTCAGGCTTAGTTTCCTCATCAGGGGATTATACTCTGAAGTCCTCTCCAACTCCAAGCCAATGATCATACTTTCCAAAGCTTTCACATTAGTATATACTGTATGGGCTCATGATGAAGTGAGAAATCCAAACCCTAGTTAGTCTAGGCTTGTTGGTCCTTAGTTTCCTTCTTTGTAAAATATGATCTTTGAGGTGATTCCTGTCTCTGAATTTATGACATGGGTTCAAATCATGGCTCAGCTGTGTGACTTTGGGCAAGTCATTCCCATTCATTGAAAATGTAGAGATTCAACTAGATGGTCTTTGGACTTTCATCTGGCTTTAAAGCTATGATATGAGTTCAAATCCTGGTTCTACTGTATAAACTTGGGTAAGTCATTTGTCCCTGAGTCTGAGTTTTCTCAACCATAAAATATAGTGTTGGAACTAAAAGGTCTCTGAAGTCTCACCCAAGATCTATATCTTATGATACTTTACCTAGAATTTCTGTCCTTCAGTTATTAGCTTAAATGCCCTCCATTACCATTCAGAGAACTCAAAGTCTCAGGGAAGAAAAATACCATTGGTGATTTTTGTTATTATTGTTCATTTGTTTTATTTATATCTGATTTTTTTATGACCCCATTTGGAGTTTTCTTGGCAAAGATACTGGGATGGTTTGCCATTTTCTTCTCTAGCTCATTTTACAGAGAAGGAAACGGAGCAAACAGGGCTGAGTGATTTGTCCAGGGTCACACAGCTAGTAAATGTCTGAGGCTGGATTTGAATTTGGATTTTCTTGACTCCATGTCCAATGCTCTATCCACTGTACCACCTAGCTACCTATTGGTGACTGGCTAACCCCAAATATCATCTATCTTTTCTGATGATTTACCATATTTCTGTACTTCAGGACTTATGCCACAAGATCATGGGCTTTCCTAGCCCAACATAATCTTCCTCCCAACTAGGAAAAAAGTTGCTGACATTATTCCTTCATCTCACTAATCACTTTAAGAAGTGTCTAACACATTTTACGTGTTATCTCAATTCACCGTCAAAAGAACCCTATGAAGTAACTGCTGTTCTTATTCCATTTTACAGATGAAGAAAACTGAGTGTCAGAAAGGTGAAATGGTAATCGATTACACCCAGGCTCACACAGCTAGTAGGTCTCTCAGATTTTCCTTACATACAGGACTTCCTCTCCCAGTCCAGCACTCTGTGAACTAGATTGCTTCTCAGAAAACTAAAGACCATATGTCGTCTCAGGGAGGGAGTGGGGAGAGAAGGAGGGAGGAAAAGGAGGGAGGGGGAAAAAATCTAAGATATATGGAAGTGATTGTAGAACACTGAAAGCAAATAAAATAATTTAATTTAAAAAAAAGAAAGCTAAAGACCGAGCCTTATTGGAGGACCTGCTAATAAATAAGGCGGCCTTTTTTGGTTTTTTATTGGGTGGGGTACTTCTGTACTATTAGATTTTAGACTTCAGGAGAGCAGAAACTTTGTCTAATTATCCTTTGCCAAGATGCACATAGAGGCTTAAGAATCCTTTGAGTTAAATTGAATTCCGCAACTAAAATCCCCTTAGGGAGCACCTGGCAGCCCCTTATGCCAAAGTCTATGTCTTATCATTCCTGCCCTGCTGGTTTGGATTCTATCCTGAGATTCCTGATGAACCCCACACTTTTCAAATCCTTAAAAGATAATGGAGACGGCAGGAACTTTAGGGAAACATCTTGTTCAGTCTCTTCATGTTACAGACAAGGAAGCTCTGGGCTAGGGAAGGCAAATGATGTACCTAAGGTCACACAATCCTAGCTTTGGAGGTGGAAGAAATTATAATGATCATCTGGCCAAACGTCATTATAGAGCTCTGAGGTTCATTCACCCAGAGTTGGAAAGGAACTCAAGGGTCATCTAGTCCAAGCCCCTCATTTTTACAGTTAAACTGAGGTTCAGCAAACCAACCAGAAAATCAAAGCAAAGAGAGGTGAAGAGATGTTATCGCTCACAGCTTGAGTCACTTAACCCCCAGTCTTTCAACTGTACCACGACTTGAAAGAATCCATTCCTAGGATGTGTCAGAAACCCTTCTATGTAGGAAGTTTCTTCCTACCTTGGGCACAGAGCACATATATTTTGTCTTTAAGAAACCCTGGGATTTAAAAAAAAGAAACTCCAGGATTCTCTAGGAAATACATTTACCCATTTCGTGCTAGGTCTTGCCTTCCAAATGACTTATGTGTCATTGGTCGGTACCAAGAAAATGTTAACACAAATAAAATGCTTTCGTAATAGACACAGGAAGGGAATTTTGGCAGAAGTCACTTGAAGAGAGGTTTATCCTTCAAGGGGAATCATGTGGTTCTTAAAATTCTACTGCTCAGGTAAAGTTTGGGGTGTCCAGATATTACCAGTTTCCTCAACTGTAAAATGGAGATAATAATGGCACCAACCTCACAGGGCTACTGTGAAGATCAGATTATCATGCTAGTACCATGCTGGCACAAAGTAGGTACTTAACAAATGCTTGTTCTTTTCTCCTTATCTAAAAGAGACCTTTAATTTCTGACTCTGAGTAAATCAGGAGGATTCAGCTTAGAAACACTTGTAGGCTGAGAGAGGGAGTGAGTATGACCTAATGTAATTACATGAAAGAATCTCACTTGAATTTCCCAGTATCAGTCTCCACTGGTGTGCCCGACCATTCAGAGTTTTGTAGACAGTAAGTGATCAATAAATGGGTTTTTGTTTGCATTGAATGAACAGTCTCTATGGTCCTATACCCCCTTTTTTTAAAACTTCAGAGACTTGAAGAGTGTCAAGGTCACTTAGGAGAATTTTTTAAAAGTACGTAGGACTATTGAGCTGGAGCTATAACATGGAAATGCTTTTGTTCTTGGTGAGCTGGTTTTGTGACCCCATTTGGGATTTTATTGGCAAAGATACTGGAGTGGTTTGCGATTTGCTTCTCTAACTAATTTTACAGGTGAGGAAATTGAGGCAAACAGGGTTAAGTGACTCACCCAGGGTCTAATAAATGTCTGAGGCTGGATTTGAACTCATAAAGAAGAGTCTTCCTTTGATTTTAAGCCCAGAGCTCTATCCACTGTGCCAGTAGTTAATGCTACTCTGGCATATTTGAGTAAGAGTCAGTTTCTCCCTTTGTAAAGTGAGATGAAAGTAGGCATCTGGAAAGCACTGGACTTGAAATAAGAGGACTTGGGTTTGTGGGATCTTGGACAAGTCATTCAGTGTCTCTATGCCCCTGCTTCCTTCCCAACAAAATGAGACAGTTGGATTAGATTGGCCTCTGAGTTCCCTTTCAGCTCTGGAGTTTGAATCTAGTCCAAAGTTCCCATTTTAGAGAGGAAGAAACTGATGTGGAGAGAAATAACTCATTATCCCTAGTTTACTCTAAAAGGAAGGAACCAGCTGGGATTTGAACCAAGGACAGATGACTCTCAATCCAAGGCTCTTTCCCATTATACCATGATGCCCCCTACAATAAATTAGATGTGGGTGTTATTGGGGTCATCATCAACTGACCTCCTAACCAGATTTAGTGCTTTTTGATGACAGAAATTAATCATCAGCTACTTCAGGATCAGAGTTGCTTAGATCCTTACTATAATAGGATTCTTGTGGTAGAACTTGTTTATAGGGGAAAATACTTTATAATATAGTCCTTTGCAGAAACATAATCATCACCTTTTCCCAGAATGTCTCCTTTCTCACCTCTTTCTCATAGAATCCCTACTTTTCTTAAAGGCATTGATCAGGAGACACCTGTGCCAAGAGACCTTCCCTGATTGCCCCCAGCTCCCTCCCTCCTGTCTATCCCTAGCCTCAGTACAATGTAAATTCCTTGAGGACTAGGATTCAGTTCTGTCTTTATGTCCGCAGTACCTAGCCTGGTTACATTAAGTGCTTAATTGAAATGAAATGAAAACCATGGCACCCTAAAGAAAAGGGGAGAGAAACATGGAAAGGACATTGGAGGGGGAGTTAAGGTGACTTGAATTCATGGTCTGCATTGGGCACTTACTGCTCTGTGATCCTGGACAAATCTTTTCCTCCACCTGCCTCAGTTTCCTCATCTGTCAAATGGAGGAGGAGGCCAAAGCGGGATCCCTTCCAGCCCTAAATCTACAGTCCTATTGTCTAATTGTGTTGTCATTATTCAGTCAGTTTTCAGTCACATCTAACTCTTCATGACCCCAGTGGAGTTTGTTTTTATTTTTGCAAAAACTCTGGAGTAGTTTGTTATTTCCTTCTCCAGCTCATTTTACACAGAAGGAACTGCAGCAGAGTTAAGTGACTTGCCCAGGGTCGCACAATTAGTAAGTGTCTTAGACTGGATTTGAACTGAGGCCTAGCATTCTATTCACTGTACCACCCCTAGCAGTCCCATATTACTTGTGGCATAGTGGGAAAAGAAATGAATTTGGAGTCTTCCGAGTTCAAAATACATCTCTGCTGTTTCTTGATTGTGTGTCCCTCTCCATGGTCTCTTTCATTCTATTTTGGAGCTCATTATGGAAATAGTCATTAAGTCATCACTAAGTCATTAGTTAAGTCATCTCTGGAAACTGTCATCGTTTTGGTGACTTACAAAAAGCAAAAGTTAGGTTGTTCCATCAACTCAGAACTCTGTTCCTAGACAATCAAGCTCCCCTAAGAGGAGAGTAAGCTCAGATCAGATTGCAGAAAACTACTCCTCTCTGTCACTTTTCTCCTCTGACATATGTCTCACCTTTCCACCAGAATTAAGAAGAAGAAAGGATATAAATCATAACAAGGTAAATTTTAGCTCAAAGGAAAATTTTCAAATAACTAGAGCTTTTCTGAAGCAGAATGTTGGGAGATAATGAGTTCCCCGTCCCTCAGGGGCTTCAAGGGGAACCTGGATGATCACTTACATAGGGATTTTCTCAAGGGGATACCTTTTCAGGTATAAGTCGGAACAAATGGCCATTGAGCTGCCTTCCAGTTCAGGAATTATATGACTCTATGTTTCTGGAGTTGAAATGTGGAAATGAGCTATGAGGTTAATGCTGCTTGAATTTATTTGGCCGAGTCAGTTTCTCCATCTGTAAAATAGGATGAAAGTACCTCAGCTGAGTAACAACCACCAAATGGTATTCTGAAGCTCTCAGGTTAGAAACTAAAAAGCAACCTCTGGAGTGCAGGAGTTGGTTCAATATTAGGAAAACTATAAACATTAGAGACTATATTAATAACAATAACAACATAAAAATCATATGGTTACACCAATCACTGCAGAAAAAGCTTTTGACAAAATGCAGTGCTGATTTTTATTAAAATAAACAAACTAGAAAACATAGGAATGAATGAAGCTTTCCATAACGTTAGCATTTCTTGAAAAGTAGGAACCAGCATTATATGTGTAGGGGAAGTCTGGAGCTTGAGTAGATCCTATCAGCTTGTTTGGTTGACACAACCTCTCCATGTAGAGAGTGCTTCCAAAAATAGTAACGGAAGGGAAGGGTCTGTAAATTTATTTGGACCATATATAAACCTTGCGTAATTGGCTCTGGTTTGCAAGGTTCATAGGGAAGAGATCTTTGATTGGCTTTGTAGGTATTTTTAAAAAAGGCCTTTGCCTTTTTTATTTTCCCTTTGGAGTACAAGAGATTAGAGTCTCTGGTCTTGGGAGTTGTGAAAGGTGAGTGAACCATAAGAATGTATTACAGGCTAGGTTTTGCAGCCAGCCCAGCACTGATGCCCTGAAAAGCAAGCCAAACCTCTAAGATTGACCTTTGGGACCCATCCCAAAGGAGGCTGAGTTGAGAACTCAGCCTGCAGAAATGCCTTCTTTGGACATGAATTTTGTGGGACCAATGCCATATAGAAACTGAATTTAAGTATTCAGTCTCTTCCCTGAGAGACCAAGGTGGTACTAGGGAGAGTATGCCCTCCAAAGCATTAAGGAAAAGAGAAATCTTTGTATTTCTGTTCCTGTTCTATCTTTGAAGTAAATATCACTTTATAAAAGGTAATTGTCATAAAGTGATTAAATGGAATTGGGGAGCAAGTCACAATCCCTTAACAAAGGCACAAACATTTGGTGGGGCTCAAGCTAATATCAGTAGAGAAGAGACATCCCACCCACCCAGGGACCCCCCATCAACAGATGTGGCATCGTTGTTCTGGAAGACAGACCCAGAGCATACATTTTACATGTGTAATGGGGAATAAACTAGAGCTATTTCCAATAAGATCAGGAGTAAAACAAGTCCATTATCACCATACTATTTGCTACAAAGCTAGAAAGGATAGCTATAGGACTAACAGAAGAGAAAAAGAGAGAATGGGTATAAGCAAAGGAGAAACAAATTATTCATTTTTGTCGATTATATAATGGCTTACTTAGAGAACTTTAGAGAGTCAATTGAAAATTAATTGAAACTTAATAACTTTAGCAAAGTTTCTAGATATAAAATAAATTAAAAAATAAAACATGAATGTTTCTATGTAACACCAACAAAATCCACCAGGAACAAATAGAAAAGAATCCCATTTAAAATAGCTACAGAGGGGCAGCGAGGTGGCACAGTGAACAGAGCACTGGCCTTGGAATCTGGAGGACCTGAGTTCAAATTTGACCTCTGATATGGGACACTTACTAGTTGTGTGACCTTGGGCAAGTCACTTAACCAAAATTGCCTTGCCTTCCCCCCTCCAAAAAAAAAATAAAGTAAAATAACTGTAGATCATTTACCATACCTACTAAGACACACACACATACTTACACACACACACACACACACACTATATGAATAGAATTACAAAATGCTCATAAAAATGAGAGACATAAATAATTGGAAGGAGAAAAAAAATGCTGTTTGCCTCCAGTCAAAGACGAAAGAATACTGACTGGAGTTAGAGAACCTGGGTTCAAATCACACCTTGAATACTTATTACATGTATGACCTTGAGCAGGTCACAAGCTTTATGGGCCTTCATTTCTTTATCTCTAAATGGGGAAGGGGACAACCTTTGTGTTTCCTTCTAGCTCTAGATATTGTACTTAATAAATGCTTGTAGATTGATTGATTCTCTGACCAAGGTTCTCGTGCCATTGACAAGAGTGGATCCTGGAGCCTCAGTTTTCTCATCTATCAAATGGGCACAATTCTTCTCTCAAGGGATTACTAATGAAGCAATATATGTGAAGATCCTGGACTAACTAGAAAACACTGTATTCATTTGTGAAATTTTTTTTTTCAATTTAGATTTCATTTGGTGTGATTTCATGGGAGATGGTTCATTTAAAATAGTCAATGCAATGTGGGCACCTGCTCTGCAATCTAGTCTTAGAAAGTTGCCTGGGGGCACTAGAAGTACTGTGACTAGCCCAGGGTAACACAGTCAGTATATATAGAAATGGGACTAAAACCCAAATCTTTCTAATTCCAAGACTAGCTCTCTATTTGTTTTTTGTTATTTAGTTAATTTATTTGTTTTCAGTTTTCAACAATCATTTTCATAGGTCTTAAATTTTCTCCCCCTTTCTCTCTCCTCCTTCCCTGAGATGGCATGCAATCTCATATGGATCCTACACATACATTCTTATTAAACACATTTTCATATTAGTCACGTTGCATAGAAAAATTAAAAAGGAAGGGAGAAATCATGAGAAAAACCAAACCAAAACAAAACACAGCACAAGAGAAAATAGTCTGCTTCATTCTGAGTTCTAATTAAATAGTTCTTTCTCTGGATATGGATGGCATTTTGCCTCAAGAGTCCTTTGGGAATGTTTTAGGTCCTTGTATTGTTGTGAAGGGCTAAGTCTATCAGAAACAGTCCTCACACCCCATGGCTGTTACTGTGCCTAATACTCTCCTGGTTCTGCTCCTTTCACTCAGCATCAGTTCATATAAGCCTTTTCAGGTTTTTCTGAATGTTTGTCATTTCTTATAGCACAATAGTATTCCATTACATTCATATACCACAACTTGTTTGATTTCCAGATCTTGGCCACAACAAAAAGCTAGCTCTCTATTTGTCAGGCTACAGTGCCATTATTATTATATACATTCAATCCAAAAACACTTTTTAGGCACCTGCTATGAACCAAAGATGTCTATTATCACTACAATTGTTTGAAATAGAGTTAGAAATACTCACTATAGCAAGAAGACAAGAAAAGGAAATTGAAGGAATAAGCACAGTCAAGAAAGAAAAGAAATTCTCACTTTTTGATGATATGATGCTTTACTTAAAGAACTAAAAAACAACTTACTCTTAATTTTTGGAGGGAAAGAGTCAAGCATAAAATAGCCCCTTCCCTCAAGGAGTTTATATTCTTCTAGGTTCCTCAGTAACAATAAGCTTGTCACTTTCTCTCTAGGAGTAAGCTTTAAGATGGGCATTGCCAAGGCTTTCATCAGAGTTAGAATTAGAACAGATGGCAACGAGAAAGGGGAATAAGGATGTTTTTGCCAATTTTAGGCCTCGTCTTGACTTTGATAGTGTGACCTTCAGAACTAAAATTAAGTCTTCCTGGCCTCAAACTCTGCTGAGCTCTCAGAAAAAAAGTGATTTCATGATGCAAAAATAAAAGGCTTAGAGAGAGAAGACTCAGAAGGCATCTTGGATATCAAATCTCTCTTACAAAACACCATTTTGGATGAAGGCAGGCGTAAGGGAATCAGAAACATATGTATTAAGTTTCCCTCTAAATACCCCCCAGGTTCCAAGCTCAAGGAGAAAATAATTGGGAACAACGTGGTGTGGAGGTTTTCCAGGACTGTCTGAACCTCCCCCTCCACCTCTAACTCCCCCAAACACACTAGAGAGATGCTGTTCATTCCCCTCCCCATCAGGAAGTACCAGAGCATTCACAAGACTTTCTCTTGGTGCCAGAAATCCAGATTTCTAGATCAAAGGGGTTCAGTTAAGTCCTCAGACAGAGGGAGGCTTATCTGTACTGAGGCAATGTCCCCAGTGAGGCCTGCCACCAATTAGAACTAAGCCCCTTGCTTGCCCATCTGAAGCCAGAAGAATCAGTCAAGCTTGTTTTTCTTTACTCAGACCCAAGTCAATCAAATGTATTTCTCCCATTGACCCCTCAGGAAGTTTCCAAGTTTGATGATCTACAGTTTACTCACATGGTGACAGCAGAGCCATTTTCCTGGATCCAAGATCATAGGATTGTACATAGTGGTTAAGAGTTCTGGATTTTGAATTAAGGAAACCTAAGTTCAAATCCCAGTTCAGATTTTTACTAGTGGCCCTTGCCCAGGGTTAAGGTTAAGGGTTAGAGCTGGACGTTAGTGAGCATCTGAGGCAGGATCAAGCTTGGGGCCTCCTGACTGTAATCCAGCACTTTGTCCTCTCCACCAAACAAGGGTGAGGAATTCCTAATGCTCTTAAAAGGTTGGGAAGGGAGAGTGCATTCAGACCTGTGACTTCATCCACATAGAGAATCCAAAGAAATTCCCTTCAATAATGGAAATTGGCATCTGCTCTGCCACCCATAGTCTTAAAGAGTTCCCTGGGGTCATCGAGGGGCTTAATAACTTGCCCAGAATAGCATAGACAACTTGTCAAAGTCAGGACTTGACCCCAACTCTCCCTACTTCAGTGATCGATTCTATCCAAGACACCAAGTCGCCTCTACTTATAACTTATTTAATTCAACAGACATTTATAAACAATAGAATAGAAATTTTAAAGGGCACAGGGAAAGGAGAAGGGAAGGGAAAGAAAGGAATAATCTTTTATATAGAGCCTACTGCATGCCAAGCATCATGCTGAGATATTTTTACAAATAATATTTCAATTGATCATCACAACAACCCTTCAAGGCAAATACTACTATTGTTATCCCCATTTTCCACCTGAGAAACTGAGACAAACAGAGGTTAAGTGACTGGCCCGCGGTCATACAGCTAGCGAATGTCTAAGCCCAGATTTAAGCACGAGTCTTCCTAACTTGTTCATCTCTCTATCAACTTTACCACTAACTAGAGAAGAGTGAGAGAGTTTCAAGTTATACAGGGCACCAAAAAGTTAATTCACTTAGCAAGGCTGCTCTAGCTAGTATGTGAGTGGATTCAGGTCTTCCTGACTCCCAGATAGGATCCTCTATCCACTGCTTCTCATTTATGATTCAATTTAATTTAACAAGCATTTATTAAGTTAGATGTTATGGGGAACTGAGTTCAAATCCCACTTCTGACAGTATATCTTCCACTTTGGGTAACCATTTCACTGTGTGCTTTAGAATTAACCTCACTGAGTCCCTGTTTCTGCCTCTGTAACATGAAGGCATTGTATTAAATGCCTCTGAAACCTCTTTCAACTTTAGACCTATGATCCCAAGGGCATATGTGCCAGGAGTATTATTTATTAAAACAAATAACTTTACTTTCAAAATATACTTGTTTTAATTCACTACGATCTAAAAAAGCAAGTAGATGGTAAGTGGAACTTTTAGGAAAGGGAGGGGTAATGGAGGAGAAAGGAACGTGGCATCCATCCCAGAGAACTAATCAACAAAAGAGCTTGCTCTAAGGCCCCAGAGTTTTGTGTCATTGGACAAATTAAGATTAGTTTTAATTCCAGCAAGTTTTGGAGAATGTTCACCTAGGATCTTGGCAAAATTGGCCAGTGGGCCCTTAAAAAACGGGGTCTGAAATGTTTTATCTGTGTTGTCCTTTGTAATTAGGCCGCTGAATAACCCACGTATTATCACACCAGGGTTAGAGCCAGAGGATTACCCAAAGTTTTACAGATGGGATGCTAAAGGGGTCTGAGCAGGTGCACACACAAAGAGTGAGCGAGGGGGAAAAGTAGGAGAATGAAAGCTGAGGCCGTCTACTTTCAGCCACATAGGAAAATTAATGGTTTCTGTAAATGAATGGCATGCTTAGATTACCATTGAACTTGTAAAATTAGAGGAAGGAGTCAGAGTCTTCATTACACAGCTTTTTTTTTCTTTAATTTGAGCAAAGGAGGTCGACCTTAATTGTCCTTCCTCCCCCCCCCACCAAAAAAAATCTTTTCATTAGAATAATTTTGCAGCAGGCAAAAGAATTGTGCTATCTGAAATCTTTTTAAAATTTTTTCCCCCAGTACTTCCCCTTGTGACCTGTGTGTTAGAGAAATAAAGGAGAGTACAAGTTTGAATGAGCTCATATTCAGGGAGTTGGGCTGGGGGGAGGAGAAGAGGAATCACTTCTTTTCTAATAAAAGGTGAAAAAGAAAAGGCGAATTGATTTCATTTAGACAAAATCAAACGCTAATGACTGTTTTAAGTGGGCACCCTTGTCTAGAATTAATCACAAGGGATTTGGAAGTAGAACTTCTGAATTCAAAAGTAGGGTGACTATGAGGTACCCTCAGGTGGCCTGGAGTTAGTTGTGATCTGGGATTTTGGGATTTTGTGCTTTTAATGTTTCCTTATCCTTTGCTAAAGGTGCTAATATGCATATGATCAACTATTATGTTAACCATTATTACTATTAACATTATACAAACTGAATTCCAAAGAGACATCAAAAAAAAAATTCTCTGCAAACCTTAAGGTATCTTGTACATTTCAGCTGTGGAATAGTCCAATGTATCTGTGAAGGTGCTTTCTATTCCTTCACTGAAATGCACTCTGAATTGAATTACATTGAATACTTTAATTCAATTGACTTTTACTACTATTTAAAAATAACTAAAAAGGTTCAAAGAGGTTTTGGTAAGGTGATTTGCATTTCTTAAAGCTGCATGTAATACTATAATTCTCCACTGCATCTGTGAAAGTACCTTATGACCCTTCATTGAAAACCAGGAATAGGAGTCCTTTTGGTTTGTGCCATCAATTAATAGTAAAAGTTGTATTTAGTGGAGGTAACATCTCTAGAATACTCTGAAAACCTTAATGCAAAATGTAAATGCTAGCTGCTGTGTACTCACTATTCCAATGGACAGCTCAAAGATTCACCAGAGCATTTGAGTATTGGGGGGAAAGATTGACATTGTTCATAGAAAGTACACCTTAGACTGGATGGAGCTCAAACGGATGGTATGTTGGATGGAGTTGCTTGCTCTTGTCTTTTTTGTCTCTGTAGTACCAATACTGAACAGTACCTGGTACTAAAAAACAAAAACTAGATTTGTGATTTCATCAATGAAGGGAGTTACTAGTGAGGAAATCTCCTCTACCAGCGTAAATTAACACCTGCCATAATTTAGGGTCTTAGAGAATTATCTGGGAGCAGTAAGAGTTTAAGTGACGTGATATATACTATTTTTGTTACTGTTCGCTTGTTTCAGTTTTGGTCCTGTCTGACTCTTCATGAATGCATTTGGGGTTTTCTTGGCAAAGATACTGGAGTGGTTTACCATGACTTTCTCCAGTTCATTTTACAGATGAGGAAACTGAGGCAAACAATGTTAAACAACTTGGCTAGGATCACATAACTAGTAAGTGTCTGAGGCCAGATTTGAACTCAGATCATCCTGTTTTGTCCACTGCACTAGCAAACTGCAGAGAGATAGATGGATGGATGGATAGATGGATGGATGGATAGATAGATAGACAGACAGACAGACAGACAGACAGACAGACAGACAGACAGACAGACAGACAGATAGATAGATAGATAGATAGATAGATAGATAGATAGATAGATAGATAGATAGATAGATAGATAGATAGATAGATAGATAGACATACAGACATGTAGGTAGGTAGGTAGGTAGGTAGGTAGGTAGGTAGGTAGGTAGGTAGGTAGGTAGGCAGGTAGGTAGGTAGGCAGGTAGATATGTAGGTAAATAGGTAGGTAGGTAGACAGAGAGAGATGTGTGTGTGTGTGTGTGCATAGCCTGTATATATCAGAAACAAGACATGAACCCAGGCCTTCCTCACTCTGAGGCCTACCCTTTCTCTATTCTGCCATAGTGCCTGGCACACAGTATCCACTAAATAAATTCTTGCTAAATTGAATTTAACAAATCAATTCAAAATGTCTATAGTGCATCCATGAGTGCAACAATTTGGGCATTCCCTTTAATGGTGCAAATAGTGACCCATCCACACCTCATCCTGTGGGGTGCCTGCATGCTGCATGCCTTCCCAAAAGTTCTCTGTGGAAGATTACCGGTGTCCTCTAGCATATTCCATAATTAAATTACGAAATTAAATAAATTCCTAAAATGTTAAATATTTTAAAACACGATTACCTTGATTAAAGTAGAAATAAGGGATTTTGAATCCAAGGAGTGAACCTTTTTATGGATATTCTATCACCAAAAGACACATAAGGGCTCTGTATCTATGTAAGATTTTTCCTGATCCCCACCAATGGCTAATGCTCCCCCACAAAAAAAATCTTGTACCTATTTTGTATCTTACTACATATGCAAGTGAGAGGTAATGTGAAGCAGTGGGTAAAAACTATCCCTGGAGCTAGGAAGACCCTCCTTCAAGTCCTGTCTCTGATACATCCATCTCACCTCTGACATCCACTGGCTGTGTGCGTCTAGGAAAGTCACTTAGCGCTCTAGGTGGCATTAGTGGATAGAGTGATGGATCTGGAGTCAGGAACATCTGAGTTCAAATTCAGCCTCTTACGAGCTGCGTGTGACCCTGGGCAAGTTGTTTAACCATTGCCTACCTCAGTTTCCTCTTCTGTAACACAGGGATAATGATACCACTACCTTCTAGGGTTGTAAGGATACAATGCTAGCTACCATCATCATCATTTCCCCTGCTTCTATGAGGAGCCCCTTGAGGGCAGGGATTATTTTTACTTTGGTCTAAGTATTCTTGACACCTAGCATAGTGCCTGTCAGTAAGGGAGAGGAGGATCAGAACTAGGCTGGTGATTTCATGAGGAAACTCCCTGTACCGATGAAGTTTAGCACCTTCTTTGCAATGTCTTGTCTTAATAGAGGTGCCCAAATCATTGAGAAGTTAACTGAACTGCTCAGGGTCATCCAACAAATCAACAATCCAACAAACATTTATTAACCATGTACTGTGTTGCCAGTCCTAGAGGCCTGAGGGCTACCCGAGTCTTACCTTACCTGTCCCAGGTCTTCGGTTGGCCAAACCGGATAAACGTATGAGAGAAGAGACTTTCCGGAGTCGAATAAGGGTTAGGCTTTATTCAGGGTCCTGGTTACATGTGCAGGGGAAGCTCTTCCTTAGGAGGGAGCGAGGAATCTCCCAAGGAGGCAAAGATCTTACAATAAGAGATTGGAAGCAGAAGTGTAAGTGGGGAGAGAGGGGGAGCGAAGAGAGAAGGAAGAGGGACCTTCTGTCCTGTAAGGGCCCCTCCCGCGCTGAGAGCGCCTTCAGGCTTTCCTGACCCTACTTAAGCTCTCCTGCTGCGTAGTTTGCACCTGAATACCGTGCCTGTTAGATAACAATAGGTGTGCCCAGATCTGGGTCAGTCTCGAGGGCGGGGATGCTCCTCCCATCACGTTTCTCAAGGGAAGAGGCGGAAATACACGAGATAGCTCGGTCTCACTCCTCGATTCCCTGCTGTTTTCTGGGGGGCCTCATGAGAACTCTAAGATTTAGAAGTTCCCACCTTTACCCGCCCGAGACTGTCCACATGGAATTGAGCTTCCACCCCCAACACTGTGTTTCAGAGAGAAAGACTTAAACTCCAGTTTTCCTGAAACTAAAGCCAGGTCTGTAAAATAGCAGTTGCTTAATAAAACGCAGGTTGATTGATTGATACAAATGACTTTGTACCTTGAATCTGCAAATAGCTGTCACTTGGCTCTGGAAGGGGATGCTCTGGGAAGGAAATGTTATGCCAATATTTGAAGGAAAAAATTCATTAATCAAAGGTCCTTGGTGGCCACACTTCAAACTAGCAAAGACCATCATTGGACTTCTATTGAGTCAGTGAATTTCTCTTGGCCCTGTGCTGTGTTCTTCCTAAGAAATCAGGTTTCAACTCATGTGGTCAAAAAGTAAAACTGAGGGGTTTTTGAAATAAATGATATATATATAATATAATCATATATTTATAAATAATATAAAGTCAGACAATACTAATCAACAATCAGACTGAAAGCCATTGTTTGACCTTGTTTTCCTCTTTTAGAAAGTTCACAGGTTACCTTCATCTAACTTCTGTGTTGCACCTTCCATTGAGAAGTCAACACATTCCCTAGGACTCTGTGCACCCCAAAAGTTCCCACCTAAAATGTGGGTAAATCTACTTTTCTTCTTCTGGCTTCTAGCTAACATTTTAATTCATTAAGGACCCAGTTGAAATGAGGTGATAAGAACAATGGCTCTGGATTTAGATAATCTGGGTTCAAATCCTCCCTCTGAGATTTACTGTCTGTGCTTCTCTTAACTCTTAACCTCCTTATGCCTCAGTTACCTCACTTATAAAATGAAGGAGTTGGACTAGATGGTTCTTGAGATCCATTCTAGTTCTAAATCAATGAGCCCATGACTCTCCTTCATGACTTACATGTTTCCCATAGGAGATGACCCATGGCTAAGCCTAGAAGACAGCCAATGCAACATCATAAAAGGTGGTAGTTGGAATGTCAAAGATAAGGGAGAGCTTGCAAGCCAGTGCAAGAAGGGAGTCATGGGCAATAAGCTGGCCACAGATTGTGAAGGGTTTCAGAAAACAAGATGAAGAGTGGATATATTCTTCCAGAAGTCATAGTGAGTATGCCATTGAAAAGTCTTGGCCATGGGCAGGAATAAGGTCAGATTTGAGCTTTAAGAAAATTATTTTGCCATCCATATGAAGGATGGATTATAGAGGGGAGATGTTGGATAAATATACACCAGGTTAGAGGCTACTATGATAGTCTAGGTAAGAGATGATAAGGACCTGACCTAGAGTGGAAGGCATGCGTGAATGTGCAAAAGGGATAGATGGGAAAATTATTGTGGAGGTGATTGACAAAATGTGGCAAATGATTGGATATAGGTGTTCTGGTATTCCTATACTGAATATAAGTGTTCCTGTCTTTTCTAAGCTCTCTGTAGGATTAGTTAATTAATTCCCCCAAAATGTCATGTTAGACAAACCCATGTTCAAGAGGGCAGCTGTTCTAAGTGTTATATGTTCTAATGTTCTAAAACCAATGTTCTAAGTATTATAGATAGGCAGTAGTCAGAATGAAGTTGTAATGTGGTTTCACAACTTCATAGTAAGGCTTGATTATAATATTTTATGATTACTTATAGCAACTATACATATGTATATATATACATATACATACACAAATATATACATAGACACATATATATGTGTGTGTATTGTTTATAATAAAAACTTTGGCTTTGGCCACAACACTCCTGGGTGCTTCTGAACCAGACTAAAATGTAATTGAGAAATACTTAACAAAATAAATAAAAGTACAATAAGACATAGATAATGCCAATGTGTGGTTTTCTGAGTCAATATATAGCCTACAGGAATCCTTATGTACAGTTTAGTGGCACCCTTCCTATTTGAGTTTGATACTACTGGTTTATAGGATCATAAGCTTATAGACTAAGAGCTAGAAAAGACTTGTCTTGGAGGGGATAGGAGGCTTGTTCCAGATGACACAGATATTGAGAAGGGCTGGAATTTGAACCTAGGCCCTCTAGCTCTAGGGGTAGGTAGGTGGCATAGTGAGTGGAGTCAAGAAATCTCATATTTGTGAGTTCAAATCCAGCCTCAGACACTTACTAGCTGTATGACCCTGGGCAAGTCACTTAACTCTATTCACCTCAGTTTCCTCATCTGTAAAATGGCCTGGAGAAGGAAATTGCAAACCACTCCAGTATTTCTGCCAAGAAAACCCAAAATGAAGTCATGAAGAGTCAGATATGACAGAAACTAAACAGCAGTAACAGCCTCTAGCTCCAAATCCAGGGTTGCTGCCTACGATGTTATTCTAAAAGAATATTGGCTAAAGGAACCCTTCCGCAGTGTTTTGTATGTGATGACATTGTTTTTAAGACTGTATAGAAGAGATTTCAACATTCTGTCCCACAGCGAAAGTAGCAAATAGCAACCATATCAACCTAGCTTCTTGGCTGAATGGTTAGTTGGCTCTGGGAATTTATACCAAAGATTGGTGTTTTGGGCTATCATGAGTGTTCAATGGTAAAACACTTGAGCTGGTGGAGGCTGTATAACAATCACCATCATTAATTCTATTTCGTCTAGATATCAGAATTAATAAAGCAAGTAGGAGTGAAAAGACTACACACTACAAGTAGCATGAGTTACTCCTTGGTGAAAGGAATCTCTTTACTTATTCAGTGATTCCAAACATGAGTGCTACCTAGAGAAAGGGGCTCTTTAGTATCATTCTGAGGTGGCAATGTTGTGTGCTAAATATATATATTTTCATGTTTCCCATTTGTATTCTAAATTCTAAATTCTAAATTCTACTAGTATCTTTGGCGGGTTGTGTTTGGTTGTTTACATTTTGTAGGTTGATTGGAGAAGAACTGAGTTTGAGATCTCTGTCACATACCAGATGGTGTATCTTTGGAGTAATCTCACTGGACCTTAGTTACCTCACTTATGAAACAATGCAACTAGACTAGACACTTTCCCGGTTAGGATTTTATGTTTCTATCTTTCCAACTAGGATGGAAGTGTTTCTTCTGCTACCCCAACTCCCACATGACCCTGCGACAGCATTGTGTCCTTAGTTTCATTTTGAATGGCTCACTTGCCCATTTGGATCCCAGAGACTGGTCCTGGGCTAGACACATCCATGAAACTGATTTCATGTTGGTTCCTTCTTGGAAGTCTGCAGTTATAACACCACAGGACATGTACCCTTCTTTGACAGTGATGAACTCTGGTTTGTAATGAATGAAACTTTATTATAGGTACACTCTTAGAGAAGAAAGGTAGGAAGGAAGGAAGGAAGGAAGGAAGGAAGGAAGGAAGGAAGGAAGGAAGGAAGGAAGGAAGGAAGGAAGGAAGGAAGGAAGGAAGGAAAGAAGGAAAGAAGGAAGGAAGGAAGAAAGGAAGGAAGGAAGGAAGGGAAGGACGGAGGGAGGGAGGAAGGAACAAGAGAAAGAAGGAAAGAAAGAAGGAAAGAAAGAAAGAGAAAGGAAGAGAAAGAGAGGGAGAGGGGAGATGAACAAGAGCCACTAACAGACATTTTCATTCCCTCTAAATAAACACAACAACACAAAGCAGCAGACCTAGGTTGACCTCAGTTTTCAAAGCAGATCTACATTCTTATAGCTGAATTGTTTGAAGCTCACCCACAGAGGTTTAATGCATGGTATAAGATGTCAAATAAAGCCCAGGATAGTATGTCATTGTCCCTTTTGGACAAAACTCATGCTTGAATTTTTCAACAGGGACAAAATCACATTAGTAATAAAGAAGAATGTCTCTGGATGAAAGCTAGCCACCGGTTGGGGATGGTCTATGTTATGTTAACCTAAAATCATACAACACATAACTAAACTAAGTATCCTGCCTGGCACATGGCTAATTCCTAAGGAGTCAGTTCAAGGTAAAAATAACCATGCCTCCTTCTTGGCCATCATACTGCCCTAAATGTTTTCCAGCAAACACAATCTTGGATGCTTTGGCTTAAGTAACATTCCAGGATCTGAGCCATTAGTGGGAGTTCTTTCACCTGGGGCACAAAACAGTTGGGAAACGGAGTTTGTGATGGTCCAAGCAGAGATGTCATTGCAATTGGGAGAAAGGTGGGGGTCCACTTCCAGAGTCCAACCTGAACCCATTAGGCAGGAAACTTCTTAAGATCAGGAATTTTGTTTGTTTTGCCTCTGCAACCTAGTGCAGTGCCTGGCATTTAATAAGTATTTGTTGACTTGACTTCCCAAAGTTTGCTTTTAATAGGATACAGAAAACTTTCCTAGGACCCAAATTTTTCTAACAAGAATATACATTTTTCATGACTTCAAGTTTAAAAATGGAATTTCAGAAGGAAAACAATCTCCCAAGAGACTGAATTTAATCTTTTGGTATGTTCGTCCTTCGTTGCTGAAGACCATGCCATCAGAGAAATGATGACATGACTTGCACTTGACTTTGTTTTGAGTGAGGTGGGGCTGTGCAAGTCACCAGCCTCACTTCTCCTCTAGAGCCATCTGAATCCAGTAACCAGATATTCATCAGGATGACTGGAGATGACCCAGGATGAGGCAATTGGGGTTAAGTGACTTGCCCAAGGTCACACAGCTATTGTGTGTCAAGTGTCTGAGGTGAGGTTTGAACTCAGGTCCTCCTGATTCCTGCTCTTTCCACTGTACCACCTAGCTTCCCCTTAATCTTTTGGTGAAGAAAGGGTGAAGTTGGTAGCTGATGATGGATGGGAACGTCCATACTGGGCACGAAAGTACAACAGCATTGCTAGGTCTGTCTTGAATTATGATCCTCCACTGACTCTCTTCCTGTGCCATGCTTTTTCAAACAATAGGACCATGGAGTTAGAAGAAAGTCATGTAATAAGAGTTGGAAGGCATCCTAGAGATAGATCATCTGCAGGTGAGAGAAACGAGCCTTAGTAGGTCAAGTAGCCTGTTCAAAGTCAATTAATGGAAGAGGTAGGACTGGAACTCAGAACTTCAGATCCTCACTCCATGATCTTTCCACTATACTGTGGGACTATCTACCATCATCTGAAGCTCTCTCTTTATTTCTGTTCCATGGGAAGGGGTAAGATGGAGGATAATACTTTCTTGCCAACTGTCATACCTTAACATGAAGACTAATAATGGAAAATATTAATATTATAAATGCAGGATTTAATTTTCTATTATTCACTACGGTAGAGAAGTTATGAAAACAGATCATTTCCTTTCTGCCAACTTAATAAAACTCACAAGGAAAGCAATGCTGTAGTGCTGACCTTTCCCCAAGTCTCTTTAGCAATTAACTGGAATTGACTCCATCCATTCAGGAGTTTCATGGAGAATTTTTCGTCCCCCATTGGCTGCCCAGCCCCACCCCTCAGCTACCAGAATTATTCCCACATTCAGATATCCCCTGGATTTGGATTCTTAGTTCTCAAAACTTTATTCTCTTTTTTTCCTTTAAGTTCACTCCCTATTCTAGTCACAATTCCAAGGGCAGTTAGGTGACACAGTGGATATAGTACAGGGACTGGACCTGAGTTAAAAATCTGACCTGAGACATCACACTAACTGTGTGGTGCTGGGCAAGTCACTTAACCCTGTTTGCCTCAGTTTTCTCAACTGTAAAATAAGCTGGAGAAAGAAGTGGCAAACCACTACAGTATCTTTGCTGACAAAATCTCAAATGACACCACAAAGAGTTGGACAAGATTGAAAAATTACTCAATCATAGATAACAATAAAAATTCTGAGTACAAATATATCTCTCTATATACATATAGATATATACAATATGTAATTTTAATACACATACACACATATTATATATATATACATAGACACATAGGCACACACTTACATATGTTACATCCCTGTATGGAGACAGAAAGAACAAGAAAGAAAATAGATACAAGGTGAGATACACATAGCTACAATAATAAATACAATAGATACCAAGGCACCAGTAGCTAGGGAGATTGGGAAAGTCATCAACAGTAGAATCAAACTCAAATAGAGGAAGGGGAGCCACAAAACCATATTTAAGGACACCTGTGGGCAGCATATTGACTTAGAAAACCACAAGTTAACATTGTCTACATTTTATTGTATTTTATTTATTTACATTGTAACAAATATTTATTAAATATTAAATTATGTAATAATTAAAATCAATGATAAATCAAATAATTAATATTTAATTTAAAATTACATTTTAATCTGGTTTGGGGGGCCTTACTTTGGAGTGCTGGTGTAACACTTCTGATGTAGAAGATCATAGAGCCAGGCCTGATCCCTTCACGTTACAGATGAGGAAACTAAGACTGAGGAAATTCAATGCATCAGTGATCATGATTAAAATTAAATAAATAGTAAACCAAGCTATAAAGGAAAATATGATTTTTTAAAAATAACTAAGTAAGCTCCTTGAGCTGCTAGAATTGTTTTCCATTATTGTTATGTTGTGTCCCGAGCCCCTAACACCATCCTTGGCACATAGCAATGTTTAACAAATGCTTCTGGTTTCTCTTCTTACCTACACTCCAGAGCGTTAATATATGTAACCCTGGAACCATGAGTCAGAGGACCTGGGTCCTAGCCAGCTGTTATGCCTATGAGTTTGCTCTGGGCCTCAGTTTCTTTTCCCGTAACCTGAAGAGATCCAAACTAAGTGATCTCACAAATAGTAACTTTTGCACTTTTTTTTTAAGCCAAGAAAACAACCCCTGGAAACGTTCCCTCATGTGCTGCTATGGTCTCTGAGCTTTCTTGAGTCACACACCTCTTTCAGCTAGCCCAGCTTATGAGTGGTGCCCCTGGGTCCTCCCCTTCCCCCTCTAGCACCACAGCCACCTAATATCTGTTGAAGCCTGGCTGCCCCTAGCATTGTGTGAGGCAGAGTTAATCAAAGGAGACACAGCCCCCACCACAAGTGATCAGTTTAGAAAGAGTGACAGCCTTTATTGTGGTCCACCCTCCTCCATACGATAAATGCAGACACTAGTCTTCTCCATTTAAAGATCTAATCTTCGTATTTAACATTTATCAAGCTGACACTGAGATCATTAAATATTCCAAACACTAACTGGCGCTGTGCTGTACTCCTTGGACGTTCAAAGCCAGGACTTAGCTTCTCCTCCCCACCCCCCTCTTTTAAAGCCATTGGGAAAGTTGCAGCTGGAAGAAGAGGGAGGAGGAAGAAGGAGGTCCCTAATTGGTCCCTCTGTCTCCAATCTCCCCCCTCTCTAAACCATCCTCCACACAGCTGCCCAAGTGATATGTCTGCAATACAGATCTGACCAAGGCATGCTTTGCCCCCTCCCCCTCAAAAATCCTCAGTGGCTCCCTATTGCCTTTAACATAAAGTAAAAATTCTGCAGCCTGGTCTTTTCATCCTCTACAGTCAGAGTTCCTACCTACTTCTCCAGGCTTCTGAAATATGATTCCCCTTCCCTCATTCTCCATCATAGCAAACTGACCTGCTGACCCTTTCCCATATACAACACTGTTGCTCTCACTTCCATGATTCTGCACCACTGGTCTCCCGCGTAGAAGTACCTTTCCTCACTTTCCCCTCTAAAGTCACTCCCTGGCTTCCTTCCTAGTACAACTCAAGTCCACCTCTTACGTGAGCCCCTTCCTGATTCCCACAGTTATTAGCAATGCCTTCCTCTTAAAATTACTTTGTAAAAACTTTGCGTGTGTTTTATATTTAATTACTTGTGCACCTGCTGTGTTCTCCCAGATTGCTGACTCCTTGAGAACAGGAACTATTCCATTTCTGTCACTGGATCCACAGTGTAATAGTGACCTTTCTTTGGCACATAGTAGATGCTTAAATATATTCATTGATTTGAATTGAACCGAATTCCCAGTTTCCTGAAAAGTGACCCATTTCTAGAAAAGAAAATTTGAAAACACCAATGGAACTGATGGCTGATATATGGAGTCAATGCAAAAAAAGAAAAAGGTAAGCAAATTGGAAAGTGACCTGAGTTCAAAGCCCAGAGGCCTTGGGTTCAAATCCCACCTCCCTGACTTATGTAACCTTGGCCAACTTATCTCAGTTTCCTCACCTATAAATAAGTCAATTGGGCTAAATGGCCTCCGAGGACCTTTCTAGACTTAAGCCAATAATAAAAGTAATAATGATAGTAGTTAACATTCATATAGCAAATTAAGGTTTACAAAATATATGACCTCATGTAATACTCTCAACAACATTGTGAAGTATAACCTGATGATGTTGTGAAACCGATGGAGAGAAATAGTGACCAAGAGAGACAGAGACAGAGAGAGAGACAGGGAGAGAGGGACAGACAGAGACAGAGACACAGAGTGAGAGAGACAGAGAGACAAACAAAGAGACAGGGAGAGAGACAGAGAGAGACAGAGACAGAGAGGAGAGAGAGAGAAAGTGAGGGAGAGAGAGAGACAGAGAGAGGAAACGGAGAGAGAGAGAGAGAGAGAGAGAGAGAGAGAGAGAGAGAGAGAGAGAGAGAGAGAGAGAGAGAGAGAGAGAGAACATTTGTTAAGTTGGACCAATCATTGGAGTTACATGTTACATGTACAAGGAAACAAGACAGTCCTGGGAGCTTATGTTCTAGAGGGAGAAGACAGCATATAAAGGCCATATGGAATTGAGTCACAGCTGGATGGAAATTGTGGTAGAGATCTCTAGGTCAGATCACACACACATATATACACATACATACATACATATACACACAAACACACATATACACACATACATACATACATACATACACATACATACACACACACCCCTATCAGAGCCCAAGATTTCCAATGGAATGGGGCTGTAGAAGGGGATGAATATGATGGCTGGAGCAAAGGCAGAATGGTGTAAAGATCTCCATGCCGGGAAAATGTTAGTGCATTCTCTACTGGATCTCTCCCCGTAAATGAGAAGCTTCCTTATTCTGACTACTCAGAGGCCTACACTTCCTGGGAACTGAATTCTGTATTGACTGACCTACTGCTGAATGACCTGGAGGCAGAAATGTGGTCGCCATTTGCCTAGATCAGTGCAATCAAGTGACCCACCAGGGCCTATTAATGGATAGGGAGAGGGACGTGGAAATTAGTCCACCAGGTGAGTTTATGGAAAGCTTCCTCAAACCTCAGCTATTTGGAATTCAATTCCACTCAATTCAACAGGATGTGCAAACTATCCTAGCCACAGGTGAGGCTTTCAGGTCTGCAGGAAGGATGAGATAGACCATTCCTTACTATGATACTGATGCTGTCCTCTGCCCACTGGCCAGGTGGAAGCCTTAATGATCATGCTTGTGGTCTGCAGTAAGCCAGAACAAAAGTCTGCTGCCCTTAATCTCCCTGAATTGGGTCCGCATGGGGACAGAGTGGCTACAATGAAGGGTTCATACCCCACTTCTAGTGCTCACCGTCTTTGGGATCACAGAAGAGTGGCCTTAAGAACCTCCTCCACCAGGAAGCCTTTCCTCGTCCCCCAGCTTCCAGGTTCACTTTCTCCAAGGTCACCTTCCATTTAATTCTTATTTATCATGGATGCCTGATTTCTATATGATATCTCTTCCGTTGGATTGAAAACTGCTTATGGACAAGTACTAACTTTAGTCTTTCCCCCAGCATCTAGCACAGTGCCAAGCACACAGGAAGCACTTAATAAATGCTTGTTGACTGACTGATTGATAGTTCCTACCCCAAAGGTGGTTGTGAAACTCAAATGAGACAATTCATGTAAAGCGCTTTGGAAATCTGAAAGTGAAATTTGGTGTGTGTACCTATCATTTAGAATCAGAATTAGTACTTGAAGAGACTTCAGAGGCTGTCTTGTCAAACCCCTTTATTTCACAGAGAAGACAATTGAGGCCCAGAGACAAGAAGGGATTAGTCCAAAGTCACATAAGGAGTGTCAGACTGAGACCTATTAAAGACCGGAGCTTAAAAAGTCAAGGTCCCCCACTGCATCTTGGTTCATCTCCAGTCATCCCGATCTATACCCGGTCAATGGACCCAGATGGCTCTGGAGGAGAAAGAGAGGCTGGTGATTTTGCACAGCCCTCCTTACTTAAATTCAATTCACTTGTAAGTCATGGAATCACCTCCTGATGTCAAGGTCTTCTTTGAGAACAAAGGACAAAAACAACAAAAGTGGAACTTAAACCCAGGTACTGTGCCTCCCAACCCAGGGTCGTTTCCACTACAACACACTGTGGCATTTTTTGTCAGCTATTATTTTTTTCTTGAAGAAGATTTTTAAAACCTTTTCCCCCACTTAACAATTATCTTTTAAAAAATAGTATCAGGAGGAGGAGCCAAGATGGCAGAGTAGAAAGATACACATATGCTAGCTCCCAACCCACAGCCCATAAAATACCTGTAAAGAAGAACTCCCAACAAATTCTGGAGCAGCAGAAGCCACAGAACAACAGAGTGGAGGATATTTCTGTTCCAGAGAGCCCTGAAAAACTGACATGAAAGGTCCATTGCGCCCTGGACCTGGAGCAGAGCCCAGCCTTGCCTTGGCCGTGTGGCACCAAGAAGAGCAGATCCCAGCAAGCTTCAGGGACAGAATCTCCAGCAGCTGCGCAGGTCCCTCCACCCACAGGTGGCAAAGGTCAGTGACACAGTTTTGTTGGCTGGCCTAGAGGGGAGTGGGGTATCCCCATAACTCAGGCCCCCTCAGGAGGCAGCAGTGGAGGCAGCAGCAGACAGGGGCTCCCAAAGCAGGCAGGAGCTTCCATCCATTGTTGAAGGTCTCTGCATAAACCCCCTGAGGGAACTGAGCCCCGTGAGGTGGCCCTGACCCCACCTGAGCACCTGAACTTAATCTCACACTGAATAACAGCCCCGCCCCCACCCAAAGCCCTGAGGTGGGAAGCAGCATTTGAATCTCAGACCCCAAGCACTAGCTAGGCGGATCTGGAGGCAAGGTGGGTGTGGAGAGGACACTCAGAAGTCAAGTCATGGGCTGGGAAAATGCCCAGAAAAGTGAAAAAAAATAAGACCATAGAAGCTTATTTTCTTGGTGAACAGATATCTCCTCCCTTCCTTTCTGATGAGGAAGAACAAGGCTTACCATCAGGGAAAGACACAGAAGTCAAGGTTTCTGTATCCCAAACATCCAGAATAAATATTCAATGGGCTCAGGCCATGGAAGAGCTCAAAAAGGATTTTGAAAATCAGGTTAGAGAGGTGGAAGAAAAACTGTGAAGAGAAATGAGAGAGAGATGCAAGAAAAGCATGAGAAGCAGGTCCACACCTTGCTAAAGGAGACCCAAAAATGCTGAAGAAAATAACGCCTTGAAAAATAAGCTAACTTAATTGGCAAAACAGGTTCAAAAAGACAAGAAGGAGAAGAATGCTTTCAAAAGCAGAATTAGCCAAATGGAAAAGGAGGTTCAAAAGCTCACTGAAGAAAATAGTTCTTTCAAAATTAGAATGGAACAGATGGAGGCTAATGACTTTGTGAGAAACCAATAAATCACAAAACAAAACCAAAAGAATGGAAAAATGGAAGATAATGTGAAATATCTCATTGGAAAAACAACTGACCTAGAAAATAGATCCAGGAGAGACGATTTAAAAATTATGGGCCTACCTGAAAGCCA
This sequence comes from Notamacropus eugenii, assembly GCF_028372415.1. Classification (NCBI taxonomy): domain Eukaryota; kingdom Metazoa; phylum Chordata; class Mammalia; order Diprotodontia; family Macropodidae; genus Notamacropus; species Notamacropus eugenii. The sequence goes on along the minus strand of NC_092874.1, from coordinate 285,908,519 downwards.
TGATCAAAAAAAGAGCCTAGATATCATCTTTCATGAAATTATCAAGGAAAACTGCCCTGAGATTTTAGAACCAGAGGGCAAAATAAGTATTCAAGGAATCCACAGATCACCGCCTGAAAGAGATCCAAAAAGAGAAACTCCTAGGAACATTGTGGCCAAATTACAGAGTTCCCTGGTCAAGGAGAAAATACTGCAAGCAGCTAGAAAGAAACAATTCAAGTATTGTGGAAATACAATCAGGATAACACAAGATCTAGCAGCTTCTACATTAAGGGATGGAAGGTATGGAATAGGATATTCCAGAAGTCAAAGGAACTAGGACTTAAACCAAGAATCACCTACCCAGCAAAACTGAGTATAATACTTCAGGGGAAAAAATTGGTCTTTCAATGAAATAGAGGACTTTCAAGCATTCTTGATGAAAAGACCAGAGTTGAAAAGAAAATTTGACTTTCAAACACAAGAATGAAGAGAAGCATGAAAAGGTAAACAGCAAAGAGAAGTCTTAAGGGACTTTACTAAAGTTGAACTGTTTACATTCCTACATGGAAAGACAGTATTTGTAATTCTTGAAACTTTTCAGTATCTGGGTAGTTGGTGGGATTACATACACACACACACGCACACACATGCACACTCACAGAGACAGAGAGCACAGAGTGAATTGAACAGGATGGGATCATATCTTAAAAAAATGAAATTAAGCAGTGAGAGAGAGAAAGGGAGTAATGGAATGGGGCAAATTATCTCTCATAAAAGAGACAGGCAAAAGACTTTGTAGTGGAGGGAAAAAGAGGGGAGGTGAGAGAAAAACATGAAGTTACTCCCATCACATTTGAAAAAAGGAAGGAATAAAATGCACACTCATTTTGGTATGAAAACCTGTCTTACAATACAGGAAAGTGGGAGAGAAGGGGATAAGCAGGGTGGGGGGGATGACGGAAGGGAGGGCATGGGGAGGAGGGAGCAATTTGAAGTCAACACTCTTGGGGAGGGACAGGATCAAAAGAGAGAATAGAAGTAATGGGGGACAGGATAGGATGGAAGGAAATATAGTTAGTCTTACACAACATGACTATCATGGAAGTCATTTGCAAAATTACACAGATATGGCCTATATTGAATTGCTTGCCTTCCCAAAGGGAATGCGTGGGGAGGGAGGGATGAAGAGAAGTTGGAAGTCAAAGTTTTAGGAACAACTGTCGAGTACTGTTCTTGCTACTAGGAAATAAGAAATATAAGTAATGGGGTATAGAAAGTTATCTGGCCCTACAGGACAAAAGAGAAGATGGGGACAAGGGAAGGGAGGGATGATAGAAGAGAAGGCAGATTGGTGATAGGGGCAATCAGAATGCTCGGTATTTTGGGGTGTGGGGAGGGGACAAATGGAGAGAAAATTTGGAACCCAAAATTTGGTGAAAATGAATGTTAAAAGTTAAATAAATAAATTTTTAAAAAATAGAAAAAAGAGTTAAAAAATAAAAATAAAAAATAGTATCATAGATTTTTTAAAAAAAGGATTCTCATTATTTTTCTGCCATTTTGGAACTATCCTAAAGGTTTCTCTGGAATTCATCCCTAGCTGGACTACTACTCTAGATGGCTGGAGGGCTACAGAGAGACTCCATAGGTTTTTATTTGTGATGATTGGGTCCATCAAGAAATAGACCAAAAAAGAAAGACAAGAAACTCTAGTTAAAACTCCACTTATGACAAAAAAGAGCGGGGTGTTCATACCCTGGGGAGCCATAGAGTGATCTCTTGCTGTAAATCTTTCTTGAGAAGACAAACAAAGGCCTTCATTGTTGCTTGTTGACTCCTGAGTGGATAATCATAAGAAATAAAATAATTGCCCCAAATGTCTCAGCCACAAAAAAAAAAAAAAAATCCTTACGTTTTTCACACCTTTAAAAACTGTCATGTTAGCAACCTGTTCTAGCTCCCTGTTTGCCAGGTGGCTTTCTATTTTGAACATCTTCAACTGCTCCAACCAATAATACTATGGGTAGAAACAAGCTCCCCTGGAGGAACCAACCAAAGCAAGTCTGAATCCAACCACAGATGAATTGTCCGGCATGGTAGTGCGTGAAAGGCTTGGACAAATCACACCATAAGACCATAGGGTTTCCCCACCTGGAAGGGTTCCTCAGGGGCCGCCTAGTCTAAAACTTTCATTTCACAAAAGAGACACAAGTCCAATGAGCTTATAGGATCAATCAATATTTATTAAATGCCTACTATGTGTCAAGCACTGTGAGTTCTGGAGAAACAAAAAGAGCAAAGGACAATCCCTGTCCTCAAGGAGCTTAAACCTAATGGGAAAAAGAATATGCAGACAAATACATACAAAGCAAGAGTTTAGATCTAAAAGGGACATCAGAAGCCATCTAGTCCAACCTCCCTTTACAGATGAGGAAACTGAGGCCCAAGGGAGCTAAGTGATTCCTCCATTACACACTGCTAGTAAGTAAGAGAGCCAAGATGTCAAGTCCAGACCAAGACTTCTTTCCATTACATCATATCCTCTGGTTTGTATCAGTTTCATTTTGACCCTTAAACATACTGAACCCCATAGATAGAGAATAAAAAGGAAATGAAAGTGTGAAGGCAAATAGCAGTGATCATAAAAATCAATAAAAACTCTCTCAGAGGTCCCTTTTCAATCCCATGATTTTGTGATCTTGATTTGATTGGAAAGAATTTTTTAAACTTTTTATAGCAAATATGTTTTAATACTCTAGATGTGTTTTTTTCTTTGTAATTAATTTTCATTGTGTGTGTGTGTGTGTATTTTCAAAGTGAATTTACTACCTTTATGCAAGTCAGTCTTCTCTCGCTCTCAGTTTGTTTTTGTTAAATGGGGAAAAGGGGTTTACACTAGGTTTCTAAGGTCCTCCAACTCTACATGTACGATTACATAACTTAATTTTGGGGACAGGTCCTATATTCGAGGATTATCATTATTCAGAACATTGTGGAATACATGGGAAATATACAAGTGTTTAACTTAGTGCATTTGCCATTGTTGAATTGTTTCAGTCGGGTCCAACTCTTCGTGACCCCATTAGGGGTTTTCTCGGCAGAGACACTAGAGTAGTTTGCCATTTGTTTCTCCAACTCATTTTACCAATGAGGAAACTGAGATAAACAGGGTTAAGTGACTTGCCCAGAGTCACACAGCTCGTCAGTGTCTGAGGCCAGACTCTATCCAGTGCATGCCCTAACTTGGTCCATTTTTTTATCTCTAAAATGGACACAGAGAGTCAATCGAGAGACAGCTCAGAACAGTAAAAAGAGTACAGATTTGGAATCAGAGGACCTAAATTCAAATCTTGGCTCCAGTCTTTCCTGCCTTGACTTGGAACCAGCTTTTTTAACCTTTCTGAGGCCTCGGTTCTCTTGTCCAACAAAGGATGATGTCTAAGGTTCCATGCAACTCTAAGTCTGTGGTGGTGGTGGCGTGTGAGCCTCTTGTTTCCTAGCAGTGCACCTATCCCATGGTAGATGATAAAAAAAATGCTAATTGAATTGAATTGAAAGCTATGAATTTCTCCCTTTTTATATCCCCAAATTGCCCATTAATTATTCCCTGTATGATCTTAAATGGACAAAGCACCATCGCCTTAGGTGTCAATTTTCTCAACTCTATGATGAGAGGGAGGGATCAGATGATCTCTAGGTTTCCTTCTGCCTCTAGAGCTAGCATCCTCTACCTGCATCCTTCCTTTGGGACACAGCTTCAATGACTTTGGGCAAATTACTTCACCTAATTCTGCCTCAGTTTCCCCATCTATAAAACGGAGAAATTGGATGAAATGGATGGCCTCTGCAGTCCCTTCTAGCTTTGTAGCTATGAAACTAAGATCCTATAAATCATATGATTAAATAAAATGTACATTCACTAAAATTCCTCAAGTGATATTTTTAAAGTGATAGACTCCATCTTTGAAAATCCAAATCATGTTTTTATTCACCAAACAAAATGATACTTTAGGGCTGGGGAGATAGTTGACCTGAGCTGTAAATACAACACTGTCATCTCTGGTTTCCAGGAGCCCAGAGTATTGACAATGGGGTTTCCTCATCTAACATCAGCCATCTGGAAGTTAGCCCACTGAATAGAGGCTACCATATGGAGGTCAAGCTGCTTGGGATGGGGATGGAGCTGACATGAGCAGGAAACACCAGGGACATTTTCTGCACTTTAGGGCTTCTTCCAATCCTGGGAAAGTGGTATGTTCATTTTAGAGGGCACTTGTAAGACAACAAGGTTTAAGAAATGAAGAAAGAATAAATAGTGCCAGCATAGAAACAAAGGACAGGAATGCCTTCCATTATCTCTTCTGAGGAAATCTTCCATGAAGTCATAGCTGTTTGGCCCCATCCTGTGACCTCGTCAGTGGAGGGAGATTTCCTGGGTGTAAGGAATTTTTAGTCTGAGCACTTCTTTCTTTCATTTTTTCTAATTTATTTATTTAGTTTTAGTTTTCAATATTCATTTCCACAAGATTTTGAGTTCCAAATTTTCTCCCCATCTCTCCCCTCCAACCATCCCAAGACAGCATGCATTCTGATTACCCTTTCTCCAGAATCTGCCTTCCCTTCTATCACACCCCTCCCTTCTCTTTTCCCCATCCCCTCTATTTTCTTGGAAGGCAAGATAGATTTCTAGACCCCATTGCCTCTATATCTTATTTCCCAGTTGCATGTGAAAAACAATTTTTAACATTCATTTTTAAAACTTTGAGTTTCAACTTCTCACCCTTCCTCCTCTCTACACATCCCCAGTGAGAAGATAAGCAATTTGGTAAATGCTATACATGTATATTATGCAAAAGTCTTCCATAAAGGTCATGTTGTGAAAGATTTAACAACATTTCTCTCCATCCTTTCCTGCCCCCCATTTATTCTTTTATCTCTTTTGACCCTATCCATCCTCAAAAGTATTTACTTCTAATTATAACCTCCTTACATTTGCTCTCCCTTCTATCATCCCCCTACACCCCACTTATCCCCTTCTCCTCTACTTTCCTGTAGTGTAAGATAGATTTTCATAGCAAATTGAGTGTGCATGTTATTACCTCCTTAAGCCAAAGGTGATGAGAGTAAAATTCACTTTTTCCCTCTCACCTACACTCTGTTTCCTTCCATTGAAAAAGCTTTTTCTTGCCTCTTTTATATGAGAAATAATTTGCCCCATTCTATTTTTCCCTTTCTCCTGCCAATATATTCCTCTCTCACCCCTTAATTTTTTTTTTTAGATATCATCCTTTCCTATTCAACTCACCCTGTGCCCTTTGTCTATATGTATATAATTCCTCCAACTACCCTAGTACTGAGAAAAGTCTCAAGAGTTATAAATGTTATCTTTCCATGTAGGAGTGTAAACAGTTCAACTTTAGTAAGTCCTTTATGATTTCTCTTTCCTGTTTACCTTTTCATGCTTCTCTTGATTCTTGTGTTTGAAAATCAAATTTTCTATTCAGCTCTGGTCTTCACATCAAGAATGCTTGAAAGTCCTCTATTTCATTGAATGACCACTTTTTTCCCTGAAGTATTACACTCAGTTTTGCTGAGTAGGTGATTCTTTGTTTTAAGCCTAGTTCCTTTGATATTCCTTCTGGAATATCATACTCCAAGTCCTTCAATCCCTTAATGTAGGAGCTACTAGATCTTGTGTTATGCTGATTGTATTTCCACAATACTTGAATTGTTTCTTTCTGGCTTCTTGCAATATTTTCTCCTTGACCTGGGAGCTCTGGAATTTGGCTACAATATTTCTAAGAGTTTTCCTTTTAGGATCTCTTTCAGGAAGCGATCAGTGGATTCCTTCAGTATTTATTTTACCCTCTGGTTCTAGAATATCAGGGCAGTTTTCCTTGATAATTTCATGAAAGATGTCTAGGCTCTTTTCCTGATCATGACTTTCAAGTAGTCCCATAATTTTTAAATTGTCTCTCCTGGATTTGTTTTCCAGGTCAGTTGTTTTTCCAGTGAGATATTTCACATTATGTTCAATTTTTTCATTCCCTTGGTTTTGTTTTATGATTTCCTGCTTTTTCATAAAGTCATTAGATTCCATCTGCTCCATTCTAATCTTTAAGGAATTATTTTCTTCAGTGAGATTTTGGGTCTCCTTTTCCATCTGACCAGTTCTGCTTTTTAGGACATTCTTCTCTTCATTGGCTTTTTGGATCTTTTTAGTCATTTGAGTTAGTCTATTTTTTGCAGTGTTATTTTCTTCAGCATTTTTTGGATCTCTTTTAGCAAGGAGTTGACTCATTTTTCATGATTTTCTTGCATTCCTCTCATTTCTCTTCCCAATCTTTGCTCTACTTCTCTTACTTGATTTTCAAAATCCTTTTGAGCTCTTCCATAGCCTCAGACCAATTCATACTTTTCCTGGAGGCTTTGGATGGAGGAGCTTTGACTTTGTTGTCTTCTGTTTGCCTGTTTTGGTCTTCCTTGTCACCAAAGTAAGACTCTATAGCCTGATTCTTTTTTCAGTTTTTGTTCATTTCCCCAGCCATTTACTTGACTTTTGAGCTCTTTGTCAAGGTAGATCTCTGCTTCCATTGGGAGTGGCGGATATATTGTCCTCTGCTAGATTCCCCCACAATCTGTGGGTCTAGAGTTCCTGAAACAGTTGCTGTTGCTGTTGTGCTGAGGCCTCTGCCCCCTTTCCCTTCTGCCACCCTGGGTCTGGGGCTGGACCACTCTACTCTCCCATACTGGCCCCACAACCTTTTTCCACTGACCTTCCAATTTGTCTCCCCAAGGCCTGCTCAGGTCCTGTCTGTGCTGGTGTGGCCCATGTTGGACTGAGCCCTGCCCCCTGCATGACACAACAGACACTTCCCAGAAACTTTCCAGGCTGTCTTGGACTGGAGATTTGCTTCACTTTGTCCTTCTGTGAGTTCTGCAGCTCCAGAATTTGTTTAGAGCCATTTTTACAGGTATTTGGCTAGGCGTGGGGGCAGCATCCTAGAAAGTGTGTGCTATTACTCCACCATCTTGGCTGCACCCCTGAGCACCTCTTCTTTCAAAGCAGATTGGCACCTATTTCTCGAGTGAGTCAAAAAAGTGATGCTACAGGAACTGAATATTAAGTGACTTGCCCACACAGCCTGCCTGTGTCTGACCAAAAGCAGACTTGAATCTGGCTCATTCTGCCACTTACTCCAGGTCTTTATCTACTTAAGCCCTGGTTTGCAACTCTGCTTTCCTTAACATGATCCTGTAAGGTGGGTAATACAGGTATTTCACATCCCTCCCTTTTTTCAGATGACAAAACTGAGGATTAGAGGTCAAGTGACTTGTTCAGGGTCATACAGCTAATAAGATACAGAGCTGGGACTCACTCAAGGACCTTTTGAATCATTGTCCAAAGAATGGCTCACTAGACCATGATATCCACTAAGATTCCTAACTTTGGAGTCAGAGGACCTGTGCACAAAAACTGTCTCTAAAGTTTGCAGCATGTAAGACCAGGGCAAATCACTTATCTTTCTGGGCCTCAGATTCCTCAACTGTAAAGTGAACTACCCAGCAGCTTTTGAGGTCCCTCCCATTTCTAGTTATGTGATTCTATGATGATGGATTGAGCATAACAGGAAAAGAACATTGTTTCTCACTCATCAAAGAGTCTTAGGATTTTCCAGGGAGTCTTCAAGCCAGGCTAAAAGGATATCATCGCCTTAGAAGACCTTACATTAATATTCTCCTTGGAGCCTTTGGCAACATGGCATCATGGAAAGAACACAGGGCTAAGAGTAAGAAGGCCTGGGTTGAATTTTGTCTCTGCTATTTACCATCTGTGTGACCTTGGGAAAGTTCATTTTTCTCCCTGGGCCCAGAGAGGTAAAGGGACTTAAAATCATGAATCTGGAGATAAAGGGGAACACAGAGGCCATCTAGTACAATCTCTCATTTTACAGATAGTCAATAGTTAATAAGCATTTATTAAGTGCCTCCTGGGGCAGCTAAGTAGTGCAGTGATGGACCTGGAGTCAGAAAGATCTGAGCTCAAATCTGATCTCAGACACTTACTAGCTGTGTGACCCTAGGCAAGTCATTTAACCCAGTTTGCCTCAGTTTCCTCATCTATAAAATGAGCTGGAGAAGGAAATGACAAACTACTCCAGAATCATGGCTAAGAAAACCCCAAACAGCATCACAAAGAGTTGGACACCACTGAAATGACTGAATAATACTCGTGCCTATTGTGCCCTAGGCATTGTGCTAAGCTCTGGGCATACAAAGAAAGGCAAAAGACAATCTCTGCTCTTAAGGAGCACACAATCAAATAATGGAACTGATGGTGGTGGTGGGAGTAACATGCAACCATGTACAAACAAACTACATACAGGATAAATTAGAGATAATTAGTAGACGGAAGGCACTATCATTAAATAGAATCAAGAGGGCTTCCTGCAGAAAGTGAGATTTTAGCTGGGTAAACCAAGAAGAAGAGATGGAGAGAAGTATTCCTGGCAGGGGATGGCCAATGAAAACACCTGGAGTCAGGAAACAGAGTGCTGTTTGAGGAGCAGCAAGAAAGCCATTGGATGGCAGAGTATACAATACTGGAAAGGGCAGGGGAGGCGTAGGTTGGGAAGGGCTTTGAATGACAAAAAAAGGCTTTTCTATCTTGTCCAGGAGGTGATATGGAGTCTTTGGATAGGGGATTACATGGTCAGATCTATCCTTTAGAAAGATTAATTTAACACTTGAGCGGAGGATGGACTCAAAGAGGGAAACACTTGAGGCAGGGAGATGAACCAGCAGGTTAATGCAATATTCCAGGCATAAGGTGATAAGGGCCTTCAGCAGTGAGAGATGGGGGCACATATGAGAGATACCATAAAGGTAACATCAATAGGCCTTGGTAACTGCTGGATATAGGAGTGAACCAGAATGAGGAATTGAGGATGACCTGTAGGGTGGCAACCTGGGTGACGGGAGAAGATAATGGTCCCCTAGGCAATAGAGACAAAATTTCAGAAGTGGGCAAGGTTTGAACAAAAAGGAAATGAGTTTGAATATGTCTACTGGGCATCCATTTGAGATGTCAGATAGAGATGAGTCTACAAGTTATGATTGGATAAGTAGATCTGAAGGTCATTAGCAGAGAGATTATCACTGAAACCATGGAAGCTGACAAAATTACCGAGTAGAATCAAATAGAGGCAGAAGAGAAGAGGACCAGGACACCCCCCCTCCCTTTTAGCAGCCATGACCTGGACACAGATAGAAAGAAGGAACTGAGAAGTAGGCCAATAAATAGGAGAATGCTGTTGTTTGTCTTTCAATCTCAAAGGAGACCAATGACATCATGAGGATGATGTCTTGACTTTTATCAGGAAGGAAACTGAGGCCCCAGGAGAAGAAATGACTTCCCCAAAGTCACATTCCAGACACATCCCAAATCCAGCATTCTTTCCATTGGCTCTCTAGTCATATACTTGGTTTCAGGCTGTTGATGTCCCTTCAAAAGTAACTAGATAGTTGAGATGCTGGACTTGGGGTCAGGAGGACTTGAATCCAGGCTCAGAAACCTACTGCTTGTGTAGTCCTAGGCAATTCATTGAACCTCTATCAACCTCAGTTTCCCTATTCCTAAAATGGGAATAAGAATGAAATTTATCTCCTCAAATGGTTGCTGTAATTTAATGAGATAAGACATATTAAGTGCTTTGTAAACCTCAAAGGATTTTATAAATGTTAGTTATTGTCATTATAGTACCCAGAATTAGACCTAGCACTCCAGATGCCATCGCACTAGGAATAAGGTGCCTGACTATCAGAGATGAATTGGCTTTTTTTCCCCTCTACAATCCATTGCCCTTGTGATGGAGAGCCCACACTTTGTGAACTCCCCAGCCTGGGGTTGATGCTAAAGGTCATAGTCAAACTAACTGACCCATGAAGGGGTTGAACTTGTGACCTTGGCTGTATCCAAGGGAGCTGTAGACCTGGTACATAAGGTGCGATTTTAGCAAGACCCTTGGGACCATCACAAACTCTTCTAAGTGCCTTAGGGGTAAGGTCATGCCCACCATGTCTGTTTCAATACATTAGGAAACTGACATCCAAGGACAGGCTGTAGGAAGGAGAGTGGGTGAGCAGCACAGAATACACCCTAGACCGAAATCCATCATTTAGACGCCCTAGAACTGAGACCCACTGCCCGGACTCCCTTCATTTCTGTGATTAATTTCAGGCCCTCCTTTTCTGCGTGTATATAGAAGAATTCTGATGAATGCTTTCCCCAGAGGTCAGTCAGTGGGTCACTCTGAAGTCCGAGGCTAAAACTGATGCATGCAGAGGGATGAAAAACAGACATTTTCCAGGCTCCTAAAGGATCTAGCAGGGGGAAAAAAGAGTTGTCCATTCCCCTTTTTCAGCCCTGGCACTTGAAATGCTAATGAAAAGTGTGTTGTCTTCAGGCCCTGAATGGGACTGAAATGCGAAGGTTGGGCCTATTTGCATAATGCTCTGAATAGGGAGCCAGCCAGCAGACGGGATTACTGCTGCCAATCAGCTAGCTCGAGAAGGGGCTGACAGAGTTAGGGAAAATGGAGAGGAGGCAAGGCAGCTGACCATAACGGGGAGGAGGGAGAGGAGAACGTTCTAGCCTCTAATCATTTCCTTTTTCTTCCTGGAGCAGAGGTTTTGTGACCCAAAATGCTGAGCCTCAGGCGAAAAGCATCCCCAGGGAACAGCTTCTGCTGGTGTGGAGGGACCATCAAGGAGAACAAGTAGGAGAAGCTGGAGTTACGGGACATCCCCAAGGTGGGGACTCCTGCATGAGTGATGTCACCTTTCTTTGTCCCTCTTTCTAATTCTGTGATCACCTACCCACCCCCACTCTAGAAGAGTGAGGGATAGTCTGGGTGATCCACTCCCAAGCACCCATAGGTAGTTTTCCTAGCTAGATGTCAGTCATAAGATCACAGGACTTGGTGTCAAAATGGGACATTAGGGGTCACTGAGACAAGCTTCCTCATTTTTATAGATGGGGAAACTGAGGAATGGAGAAATAAAGCAGCTTAGTAAAGTTCCATGTGGTATGAGTGGCAGAACTAGGATTTAAGCCCTGGGTGTCTGACTCCGATTCCAGGGCTCATTCTGTTCCACCTTGTTGCCTCCTCCAATTTCCCATTGAATCTAAACCCAACTGACCAAGGGTATACCATTAAATATGTCTGAGCCTCAGTTTCCTCATGTGGAAAATGAGTAGAGTGGAGATGAGATACAGTAGGCACAGTGGGTGGAGAGTTGGCCTTGGAGCCAGGAAGTCCAGGCTTTAAGAACTGTCTCTGATACTTACCAGCTCTATGTATGATCCCCCCACCCCAGGAAAATCACTTAACCTGTCAGGAAGTCCTCTAAGACTATAAATTGCAGAGGATGTCAGGATTTGCTTTGGTAGAGGGAATTTCTCCACTGGGAGTTCCTCCATCCCAGTGAAATCCTAGATCCAATAACAGCAGCAAACAACTTCAACAACAAAGAGGACAATAATACCACTCATACTGCCCAGGCAGCTAGGTGCGGCAGTGAATAGTGTGTTAGAGCTGAATTCAGGAAGATCTGAATTCAAATCCAGTCTCAGACATTTAGGAACTATGTGACCTCAGTCCATAAGTCAATTAAAATCTCTCAGCTTCAGTTTCCTCATCTGTAAAAGGAGAAGGGAAGGGGAAAGAATAAGCACTTATTAAACTCCTACTGTGTGCTAGGCACTATGCTAAGCTCTTTGCATAAATATTATCTCATTTGATCCTCATGATAACCCTGGGAGGTAGGTGCTATCCTTATCCCCATTTTACAGTTGAGAAAACTAAGGCAAGCAAAAGCTAAGTGACTTGTCCAGGGTCACACAGCTAGGAAAGTGTCTGAGGCTGGATTTGAATTCAAGTCTTCCTGATTCCACTCTCAGAGCTCTTCCACTGCCTGGTAGTAGCACCTACTTTGCACAGTGCTGTGAGGCTAAACTGTGATAACTGATATATGTAAAATGCATTTCCAAACCTTGAAACTCTATATAAATGCTAGGTATCATCATCATCGTTTTTATTCCTATATAATAAGAACAATGGGTCAGCTAGGTGACTTGGAATCATGAAGACCCATCTCTCTGAGTTCAAATCTGGCCTTAGCCACTTACTAGCTATGGGACCCTGGGAAAGTCATTTAACTCTGTTTGCCTCAGTTTCTTCATCTGTAAAATGAACTGGAGAAGAAAATGGCAATCCACTCCAATTTGTCTGCCAAGAAAACCCTAAAAGGAGGCATGAAGAGTCAGATGAGATTGAAAACGATTGAATAATAACAGTATAAGTAAACTATTGTTTGTTTTAATCTCCTAAATTGACTTCCGCAGATTTCCCAAACTACCATTCCATCGATTGATCTTGGTTTATGCAGAAAGGATGTTAACTTTCTATCCTAGAGAAGAGGAAACCTCTCCCACTATACTTCATAGTCACATTGGTAATCATGCAGATGAACTCTGTGTCATCTAACTACCTCCCTACAGCATCTCCATACCAGGGTATTGTCTTGGGCAGAGAAATGTCCTCCCCTCTCTGACTTTGCAGGTGACCTGAAGGAAATACCCACAGCCCAGCGCTAAAAAATGGATGACTGCAAAATCATGCTTTGCTTTTTTCTCCTTTAATTTTGTTTTCCTATCAGGTCAGCTCAGATGATAAATGGAACTCATTTTCTTACTTTAAAAATAACTGCTACCTTATCTGCGGGTATTTTAAGGATATGCTGTGTTAGAATAAGATAAAAGATCTACAGTTGGAAGGAGTATTAGAGGTCATGTGGTCCAACCATCCTTATTTTTATGAAAGAGGAAATTGAGGCCCATAGAGTCCAGGGTTACACAGATGCAAAATGATAGAACTGGAATTCAAATCAGGACCTTTGATTCAAAATCTTGCATTCTTTCCACTGCACATATCCTTCCTCTGATAAATTATAACATTTTCCTTGAGAAAAGGTACTGTTTAATTTTTTTTGTCTTCATATGCCTTGTACCTAACAAAGTACCTTAGTAGGTGCTTGAATAAATAGTGTATATAGTATATCAATTTATCTCTATCTGTTCTATCCATCTGTCCTATTTATCTATTCATCCATCTATCCATCCATCCATCCATCCATCCATCCATCCATCCATTCATCTATCTATCTACTGATCGAAAACCTCAAAGGGCTGCCAATCCAACAACATAGCCTTCTTCATGCCTTTGGTTTTTTCCCTGTGTGGATAAAGGAAACAAGCATTTATTAAGAACCTACTGTGTGCCAGACACTGTGCTAATTGCTGGGGACACAAATACAAGCAAAAAGAAAGATAGTCCCTTTCCTCGAAAATCTTATCTTCTAAATGCGGAAGGCAGCACATAAAAGGGAGCAGAAAAGCAGTGAAGGTTGAGGGGATTAGAGAAGATCAAGGGTGAAGGTGAAAGTATGGTGGCAAAATCCAGAGCCCAAAGCATAGCTGGGAAGGGAATGAAGCCTGGCTCAGCTAGCATCAGTCTCAGAATGAAGGCCCCCAAAAAGAACTCACCAATGGGAGGAAGGATGCCAGCATGGAGGGGGCAGGGAAGGTCCGGAATAAGAAGACCCAAGGCACAGAGGAGAAGACAGCAAGAAGGGAATGAAAACTGATTATTCCAGGTCCATCTCTAAAATGGATGAAGGGGCTGAGCAGTTTTGAGAGGTTCTGTAGTATTCTGGTCCTTTCCAGGTGCAAGTATCTACAATCATAACTGATATCTGTGGAGGACCAGAGTTGCCTCTAGGACACCTGCGAAAATTGAAAATGCATTCAATGATAGCCTGTCTTCTAAAAATCTAGGTTAAAATTCTGAAGAGCTGCCTACAAGGAAGCTCTCTTACCCAAGCAGAGTGTTATAGACTAGACTGATTCAGGCCAGACTGGTGCTTTAGGTCTGAAATTGGAATGAGATGAGATGCTCACAAATCATCTAACAGTTAATAATAGGAGGTTTATGTAATCAAGATAGGGAAACTATATTCAGCAAGGATACAATATTGATTGAGTTGGGTGTGGCTTCCCTGCTGCTCTGTTGCTCATGCTGGTCAGCTGGCCAGAGAGCCCGAGGGAGAAACTGCTGACTCCTTGGGCAGCGAATTTTGTATTTAGGGTACCAGGAAACTACATCAAGAGTCCAAGTCTTAGTGCCTTAAACTGATTGTCTCCAGGATGGTTCCAGTAACTTTTTTTTGATGGTAGCAGTGGTGGGAGAAACATAACTAATCTAACCTACATGGAAAATATTGTTCCTACAACGTAAGAGCTGGAGTTTTATGGAATTGTATGTATTAGATCCCTTTGTATGAACTAGATACCCTCTAATATCTCTTCCAGGTCCATGAACTACCGCAAAGATTGCTAGTACGTGTTCTTTCCACTACACTACACATCCTTCACCTCATCATAGCATCATAGATTTGGGAGCCATCTTGAGTCATCCTGATCTATATTTGGCCACTGAGCCCAGATGGCTCTGGAGGAGAAAGGGAGGCTGATGACTTTGCACAGCCCTTCCTCGCTTAAATCCAACTCACGTGTAAGTCATGGCATCACCTTCCTATACACTAGGAACTATGCCAAGTGATGAGGATATGAAGAAAAGAAAAAAAAAACAGTCCTGACCTCAAGGAGTTTACATCTAATTAAGGGAGAGAATGTGCAGACAACTATGTGCAAATAAACAAGTGATATATAGAATAAATTGGTTTGAATCCCAACACTCTTTTCTACCACCTGTTTTTTACATGTGTGACCCTGGGTAAGTCATTTAATCTCTTCTGGGTTTTGGACTCTCATCTATACAATAAAGGGTTTGGACCTAATGATCTCTGTGATGTCTTCCAACTCTAAATCTTTGATCCCATGACCTTTATAGGTCATTGATAGAAATATTTTTTTCATTCTCTTCTCCCCCCTCTCAATATTCTACCTCCTACCCACTGTCCCTCTCACCATGACACAGTATTTTTAGATCCTCCCCTTGTCACCTCATTTCCATCCCCACCTCCCCACAACAACCACCAGTCCTTAAGGGTTATTTGAAACTTTTCTTGCTTTTCGTGAGCATCTGGCATATCCCATAATTTTTCCAGAGGAAAGTTGCCTGGGAGAAAACTAGAGTGAGTCAATGGGCAGTGCTGTTCACCCCTATCCTTTGTATACACATTAGTGACTTGTGGTTGGGCAAGTGTATCTATCTTGCATCCTCTTAGAGGACCATATTTACATGAGATCAGATCCATCCTGCCAGTCTGGTTCCCCCAAAGCCATTCTCCCTAGGGAAGCATTAGAATAACACATAATAAGCACTCTTAATAAATGCTTTTTCATTCATTCATTCATTCACTTCTATCCCTACAACTTGTACAAGGGCCTGGCATATAGTAGGTGCTTAATAAATTACCTTCATTGATTCCTTAAAGCTCTTTTGATTAGTCCCACCCTAAAAAGAAATTCCTATAAGCAGTGAGCATCTCTGAACATACACGCACACACACACACACACACATCTGAAATCCACTGGGTTTTAGAGGTGGGGTGAGGGGTGCTTAAAAAATCAACTAATACAATTAGTTCATTTTCCAGATGAGGAAACAAGCATAAAAAAGGTGAATGATTTGCCCAAGTCACCTAGTCAGTTAGTTGAGCAAGCCAACCCAGGATGGAATCAAGTTTTCCTGACTTCTAATCTGGTGTTCTTCCCATAAAGGAAAGTTCTAGAAAGTATGAATTATTTCATTTTTTGTCTGTCTCCTCAATATCTAGTACAGTGCCTGGCATATATTAGACACATAATAAATTCATGTTGATAACGATAATTAATAATAATAATATCATTTACATAGCGATATTAAGTTTTGAAACACTTTGGATATATTATCTCATTTGATCTTCACAACACTATGAGGTAGTTACTCTTTATTCCCATTTTGCAGATGATGAAATTAACAGAGCTTAAATGACTTGCCCAATTTCACATAGCTCGTAAATGTCTGAGGTGGAATTTAAACTCAAGTCCTCTTCACTCTGGTGCTACCACATCTCCCATGGTCCTTATGAGACACTCAAGCTATTTTAGGTTACCTTTCTATTCCCCATACCTGGTACAAGTGCCTTCCTTGCATAGAGTAGGTGCTTTAATTTTTTTTAATTGGCTTGATCAGGGTCACACATGCAATTAGTGTGAGAGGCAGACTTCTAACTCAAGTTTTCTAACTCCAAATCCAATGAATGCCTTTTGCCTTAGACCACACTGCCCTTCTTCAGAAATCTAACTACAATTACCTCCTATCTTATGGAAATCAAAATTAGCATTCCCCAGTTCTATTTCCTTATCTATAAAACTAGAGGTCAGAGCAGATGACCTCTGAGGTGCCTTCCAACTGTAGATCTATGGTGACCCAGGAGAAAGAATCCTGCCTGCATTTGGAGTCAGAGGTGCAGGGTTCAAACTCTGACTCTACTACTGATTGTAAGACCTTGGGTAAGTCACTTAATCACTTTAGGTGTCAGTTTCATCAGCTATAAAATAAAGGAGTTGGACTTGGTGACCTGAAAGTTCCTGTTCATCTCCAAATCTGGAATTATGTGATTACAGAAATAATAACAAATTCAGACTACAGAGTTTCAGAATAGTAAGGCACTTTAGTGGCCAATTCCTTTAATCCATATGTGAAAGGGATTATATTGATGGGGTGTTTAATAATTGATAATAAAGCCTTTCTTAAAGGTGGGGGGAGCCCAATACTTCTTAGAACAGCTCCTTCCGCACTTGGTAGCTTTATCCCTTGGAAAGTTCTTCTTTAAATCAATCTTAAATTTACAGTTCAGTGACTCCCCCTCCCCAAATCCAATCTCTCTTTCTTGTGATGGCCCTTCTAATAATCAAGTCACCTGTAAGTCTTCTATTCTCCAGACTAACCAGTCTCAATCCCTTCAACCAATTCTCTTATGATGTGGACTCAAGGCTCTTCACCATCCTTGTCGCACTAGTCTGCACTCTCCAGTTAATCAATAACCTTCCCACAATAAAGTGCCCAGAACTGAACAGAGCATTCTAGCTGGGATCAGGTCTAGAAGACCAAGGTACAGCATGTCTATCCTCTGCTTACTCCTAGGGAATAAGACTAGGGAATACTAAATGACATGTGTTACATGAATACATTCTGGCATGTGTGTCCTGGTTAAAATTCAATTTAATTCAGCAAACATTTATTAAGCTCTATCTATGGGTCAAGCACTGTCCTAGGTACTGAAGATACAAAGATAAAGTCAAGCCAGTTCTTACTTTCAACAAGTTTATATTTTACTGGAGAGGATCTACATGTTATATTATTATTATTATTATATTAATAGGTAATAATATAATTTTATTAATGTGCAATAATATAATTAATATTATAACATAATGTAACATGATGTAATATAAGATATGACACAATATGACATAACAACATAACATAATACTTATATAAACACATATATTATATTATATTGTATACATTATCATACTATTGTATATCATAATTATATGCTATGTGTGTATATATATATATGTACTTTACATATTTTGCCAGATGGATCTATTGTTCATATGTGTTTATGTATGAGTTATATATGAATATACACATATACACACATGTTCATAGATATACATGTACACATACACACATTTATTTGTGTATACATATATCCATGCATGTACATATACACATTTCTTACTGAAACGTAGTTTTGTTTGAAAAGGGAATCTTGGTTTAGAAACTCTCTCCTACCAAGCACTTTCTTTGCAACTTCTAGTCCTAGAGAGTTTGTACTTAGAAATGAAGCCAACTTATCCAAGGTCACATAGTCAGTATCTATCTAATGTGAGATCTGAACCCAGATCTTCTTGATACAGAGCTCACCTCTCCCTCTACCCATTATACCCTGCAGGGGTAGACAGGAAGGGCACTAACCATTAGGAGGATTTACAAAGAGTGTCATGTGGGTGGTAACTCATGCCCTAAGCCTTGACAAGCACTAAGGATCCTAAGAGATAGGGATGAGGAGGGAGATTCAGGCTTGGGAAACAGCCTTCACCAAAGCACAAAGGTAGGAGATGGATTTTTTAAAAATAGAGAAGAACAGGCAGGCCAGTGGAGCCAGTTATAACAATCACCTCCTTCAAAATTTGGGAATGATTTTAGGACACAACTCAGAGTTCATCTTACTGAATAATAATAACCTCATACTTTTCTAGTGCTTGGAGGTTTTCAAGGTAATTCTCCCCTTTGGCAAAATTCAGCATCCAGACTTGCAGCCTCAGATCATGGCTGAAATCTCCCCTCTTTGGTCTGGAAGATAGTGGCAAGACAATTGATTCCATTTACCTGATCAGTGTCAGTAGGTCCAATGGCACAGTGTTGTACAGGTCACTTGGATGCTAACTTCAGTCCATTCAGTAACCTATCAGATAATGGCT
The DNA here is from genome assembly GCF_028372415.1 of Notamacropus eugenii. Lineage (NCBI taxonomy): Eukaryota > Metazoa > Chordata > Mammalia > Diprotodontia > Macropodidae > Notamacropus > Notamacropus eugenii. Next base: position 285,889,977 of record NC_092874.1, on the reverse strand, counting down.
GCCCTCAGGGAACGGTTCAAGGATGTCCTTTCTATAAACTCCATGGTGTAAAAATCCCCTTCCAGGAGGATGTCAATAGATGGTTTCTGTCTTCTGCCAGTACCCCAATCCCCCTGACAAACAGAGTTTAAATACATTTAACCCTGGTTGTGCCATTGCATTTCTAAAGAAAAAAAAAGACTCCCATAGCTCATTGAGTGAAACCCCTATTACAAATTTATGGGAGGACATGGCTGAGAGTCCCACAGGATGAGACTCAATCTGCATCATAGGAGAGAATAGGAGCAGAGAATCACACTCCCCCCTTTCTTCATATCCCCCACTTAGCATAGTGCCTAGCCCATAGATAGAACTTAATAAATTCTCTCTCTCTCTCTCTCTCTCTCTCTCTCTCTCTCTCTCTCTCTCTCTCTCTCTCTCTCTCTCTCTCTCTCTCTCTCTCTCTCTCTCTCTCCCCCACATGTGCATTTACATATATGTGAGGATTCTAGAAAGATAGTGGAATAAGACAGGAAATTACCTGGCTCTCCTAAATCCCCACCACAAACTATTTAAAATAATGCCTCAAAGTAAACTTTGAGAGGAATAAGCAGTTGTCCACCTAAGACAACTGGGGAGAATATTTGGATAGATCTGACCTCCAGCAATGGTAGTTTGGCCTGATTGAAGTGCAGATTCCTCTGGACAGATTCTGCTTAATCAACAAACAACAAACCCTGGGGGCAGCTTTGTCCAAGGCAGCTTCAGCTTCAGGAACTTTCACCCCACTGACAGTGTGGGGATCAGAGCACTGGTCAAGGGAAGGTTGGAGGGGAGGGCTCTCACTGGGGCTGGAGTTGGGTCCCATGTGTGCTGACCCAGTTCAGGCCTAGGCTATATGATCACATGCCTATGAGCACAGTTGTACAGAGTCAGAAGCAGGAAAACAGAGTGTCTGGTTTTGGTTCTAGAGCAGAGGAGAGAACTGAAACTTTCATCCAAGAAATGGAACAGAGGGAGTGGGAGCAATAGTGGCACATTACTGGGGTCCCTGGTCCTGGCTCAGGGAAGAGTACCTGAGGTCAGGCCCTCATTTAGAGCTCAGAAAACAATTGTAGAAAAAACCTGAAGCCTGAGGCATTATCTCCCACACCTCGAGACTACAGCCCAACTCTAACACAAAGTGAACAAACAAAAAATAAGCCACTTAAAAATGAGCAGGCAAAAGAGAAAGAACCTGACCGTAAATAGCTACTATGGTTCAAATTCAGGAGAAGATAATGAAGTTAAAACAGCTACTTTTGCTTCAAAGAAAAATGTAAGATCCCCAAAAAAGAGTTCTTAGAAGAGCTTAAAAATTTTTTTAAAAATCAAATAAAAGAGGTAGAGGAAAAAATAAGAGGAATGCAAGAAAATCAAGAAAATTGTGAAAACAAAGTCAACCAATTGAGAAAAGAGATCCAAAAGCTTACTGAAGAAAATAATTCCTTAAAAATTAGAACCAGGCAAGGAGAAGCTAATGATTTTATAAGACACCAAGAAATAAAACTAAATCAAAAGAATGAAAAATAGAAGAGAGTATGAACCATCTCATTAGAAAAAAACAACTGACCTGGAGTAGACATTAAGAAGAGGCTATATAAGAACTGTTGGGCTACATAAAAGTTATGATAAAAAATAGTCTGCACACTGTATTTCAAGAAATTATTAAGGAAAATTGCCCCAAAGTATTAGAACTAAAGGATAAAACAGAAATTGTAAAAAAAGAAAAATCCAGTGATCACTACCTGAAAGAGATCTCAAGGTGAAAACTTACAGGAACATCATAGCTAAGTTTTGAAGCTCCCCAGTCAAGGAGAAAATATTACAAACAACTAGGAGAAAATACTACAAACAACTAAGAGGGAAAAAACCAATTTAAATATTGTGGAGCTTCAGTCAGGATTACATAAGATTTAGCAGCTTCAATGTTTTAAGACCGAAAGGCATGGAACATCATATTCCTAAGAGCAAACGAGCTGGCTTTTCAAACAAGAATAAATTACCCAGCAAAGCTGAGTGTAATCCTGTATGGAAAAAATGGATGTTTAATGAACTAAAAGACTTTAATGTATTTGTGAAGAAAAGATCAGAACTTCATGGAAAATCTGATCTACTAGATTCAGGAAATATATAAGAAGGTAAACATTAAAGACCAACTATGAGGATTTTAATAAGGTCAAACTATTTACTTCTAATATGGGAAAATGTTAACTGTAACTTAAGAATGCTGCATAGTTTAAAAGAGCATATGCATAGATAAAAGGCTTGGGGTTAAGTTGAGAGTGATGGGATGATCTAAAAAATAAAATTGTGTAGGGAGAGGTAAAATGGAGAAAATTATCTCATGGATATATAATCCACCAATTATAGTGGATACAGGAGAGGGTGGAAGGTTGGTAGTGCTAGAACTTTAGTCTCATCAGAACTGGGTTAAAGAAGGAATAATGTTTACATCTAGAAAGGTATAAAAATCTTAATTGACTTAACTGTCATATATATTTAAAGCACTGATACATATATATACACTATATATAGTAGGCATGGATATACTATATATCAATTATATACATATATGCTATATATAATATATGTAAGGATATACTATATACATAGCACTTTTATTATACTTTGCACTATGTACATAGCATATATACAGTAAATAGTATATCTAATTACATGTAGAACACAACACAATACAACACAATAATTTTTAAAGTATTAAAGTATACCATTTTTAAAGTATTTACTATGTGCTAGGTTCAAAGGGGCAACAAGTTGTGGTGGATAGAGAGTTGCTTTCTGAGTCCAGAAGCCCTGGGTTCAAGCCCTGCCTCTTACCTATCCTGATTGTGTGACCATGGACAAGTCATTTCACTCCTCAGTACTCCAGAGAACTCACTAAAATGCTAAGTGGCAGGTACATTGTGCATTGCTGAACAGAGATTCTTAATGAGAAATTCCTTGTATTAATGAAATTACTGATCTGGCCTCCAAACCTTCTAGGTAGTGGGGATACAAAGACAAAATTAATCATCATCTCTGCTCTCAAGGACTTGCATTCTACTGGGGTGGAGTGGTTGCTAAAACAGTTAAATTATTTTCATGATAATTTGTGTGGAAGAGGGGAATATGTACTAGACAATTTCATCTTAGAGATTCTGATTATTTATTCCTTCAAAGTCAAGTTGCTCTCAGAGACTGCCTTAGAAAGCCAGAACTATGCTTCCAATAAGACAAAAGACCATTTTTTCCAGAGAGAAAATAAGAATAATACTTGAAGTTCAAAGAATTCCTGAATTAATAATCTCAATCCAAGCGGTCAAAACAGATAATTCAGACCACAGAGAAATGTATTTTATCTTCATGTGAGAGAAACTGTCCTAACAATCAGAATTTTTCCAAACTGGAATGGCTTGACTTGGAAGAGAGGGAGCTTCCCCTCCCTGGCTGACCTTTAAGCTAAGGCTAGACGACCACCTGCTGGGGAATATTGAAAAGAGGATTCTTGTTCAGGTTGGGGTTGGACTGGATGGTGGCTGAATCATCTACTAACTCTGAAGTCCCGAGATCCTGAGACCTGAGAGGTATCATTACCCAGACCACCAGCCAGAAATGACTATTTTCTTTTTAGTCTCATATATAAAACACTTCTCCATCAGGGTGCACTTACTTCACCATCAAAAAACTATGCCATGGCTCCCCTCTCTGAATTCTGCTTCTGACTCTCTAGACTTTTCTCCATCATGTTTCTGCATGGCTACTTTCCTCATACAACCTCCACCCCTATCCCACCCCATACACACTTTTTCACTTCCTTTAATGTGTTGTCTTTTTTTATTAGAATATAAACATTTGGAGGGGACAGACTTTTATTTTGGTTATTTTTTAATTTTTTAATTTATTTTAAAATTTTTATACCCAGTGATTAGCACAATGCCTGGTATATAGTAAGCGTTTTATAAATTCCTGCTGACTTGTTGACTGTGATCTCTATGATACTTTTCAGGGCTTGAACTTATAATTATATGTGGGCTCATTTTCTTTGCATTTCTGTAAAAATTCAGCTTTAGTTACCACCTTAACAAGTATGTGAGGAGCATCATTCATTCCCGGGGACATGGGTCTGGATTTTCATTAAAGCAGTGCTCACAGGATCACAAAATAGAGAAATGCCTTTTCAATTTGCCAGGACTGCTTTTTAAAGAAACAATTGGTTTGTTCCAGGGGTAATGGATTTAGGTTTAAGATAGGTTAATATAATTACAACTCAACTTTCTTCCCTCAGGGGATCTGAGAGAAGAACACCTTAGCAGTCCCATATTGATGTATTGACACTGTCCCCTCCCCCTGTAATCTGAACCATTTATCAGCATAGACTCAGGAGATTTTTATAGGCATCACTAACTTGAAAACTAAAATTATCTCTCCCCCTGCCCCCTCCAGCAGACGGTTGGTCTCTGCTAATTCTTGATAGTTTTTTGGAAGGAGTGTGCACCTGCTTCTCTCTGTCATTCAGGTAAATGTATTTTTAAGAATGTGATTATTTTCTCTTACTTATCTATACATTCCCTTTCTTCTAGTAAAATGTGACTTTTCGATCCACATTCAAAATGAAATACCAATTTTCTGACCACCTAGACCAACAAAGACCGTTTAGCCTGACCTCACTCAAACACTAAATGTATGCCTGTATGGTGTATATTGTTTGTGTATGCATACATATGTATGTGTAAATACATACATGTGTGGGTCTATATGGATAGAGATACAAGAAACTGAGTAGATCTGGGGTTTCATAGGTTCATAGGAAATCCCCGGTAAGTCAGTTCTCTCTTCCAGCACAGGTCGGCAGCTTTTCTGCAGCTTACCAACTTTGAGATTTGCCCAGAGCACATAGAGGTTAAATAATTTACCCAGAGTCACACAACCAGTGTACATCAGAAGTGGGTCTTGAATCCAGGTCTTCCTGGATCTTAAATCAGCTTTCTATTCACTGAGCCACCTAACTGCATCTCACACGTACATATGTATGTATGTATGTATGTATGTATGTATGTATGTATGTGTGGTTGTATATGCGAGTTTTGGTATAGGTGTGTGTATATATGAATAAATACGTGTATGTATATGCACATATATAAATACATGTATATGGATAAAATAATTAGCAATAATTTTCTAACCAGGAACTTGAGCATGTCCCTCATTGTGATGAAATGGCATGGTCAGAGGCAGTGGTAAATTGAAAAATACCCATGTGTAGTTTTCTAAGTGTATCATTAAGGGGCAAGAATTACCTTGCTTCAAAAGTAGCAATTTACAAAAACCTGTATAGTGTTTCTACCAGAGATAATGAAAGGTTTTTACTGAAGCTTAGCTAAATGTATGGAAGGAGATTTTGGACCCTGCATGTGCATTTATAAATTAGGGGTTTGTGTGTGTCCCATATAAAATCCACATCCTCTAGACTTCCTAGATCAATGATTTCATCAGAGTGGCTACTCCCATATCTTTCACATTTTGTAGGTAATTAGTGGACATTGCTGTAATATAAAAAGTTCTCCCCTGGGGCCTCCCCTATGGTCTTGTGAGTCACCTTGAACTGAGCAAGGTCACTCTCAGATCACAGACTAGGTCTGGGCCCCGTCTTTCCAGGTCTGAGAGGACTTGCTCCCTCTGAACTTATTTAGTAGTAGGTAACCCAGAGTCACATCCATCCCACAGTGCCACATCACCAAAAGACTTCTGTATAGGATGCACATACACATACACTCTTGCAGAAATATGCACACACACAGAAATCCAAGCATGCAAATGCATGCCAACATAGACACAAAGACACATACAAGGGCACAAGTACACATAGACACATACAAACACACAGAAACACATATCACTGAATCCTAAAGCCTAGAGTTGGAAAGGATACCAGCAACCATCTAAAACCATTGTTGTTGTTTTTCAGCCATTTTCAGTCATGTTCGACTCTTTATAGCTCCATTTGGGATTTTCTTGGCAAAGATACTGCAGTAGTTTGCCATTTTCTTCTCCAGGTCATTTTATAGATGAGAAAACTAAGGCAAACAGGGTTAAGTGACTTGCCCAGGGTCAAACAGTTAGTAAGTGTCTGAGGCTAGATTTGAACTCAGGAAGATGAGTCTTCTGGATTCCAGACCTAGCATTCCATCCAATGCACTACCTAGATACCCTCTAGACCAGGCCTTCATGATCTGCCACCCTGCAAAGGTTGTGCAGGCCTCGTCTAGAGCAATCCATACATGAATGGAATCCCCACTGACCTGATAAGTCACCATCTACTCTTGGCTTGAAGATGTCCAAGGAGGAAGAGACCCTTACCTCTCAAGATAATATGTTCCATACTGCAATTAATAATATACATGATCATATATGCACTTGCATGTACATGTACACCTATATACATGTGTATATCTCTGAACACACCCATACACATGCATATTATTTTATGTATATATACATGTACCGATAAAGATGGTGTATCGCATTTATCTAAGCATATATGCATATCTTCACATTCAGGCATATACACATGCATATGCAAAAACATGTGTTTCCATATACCTATACACATATACATATACACATGGATATGGATACGGGCTGGTTTTCGGGTGTAAAGACCTTGGCTCAAGATCTGAGTTCCTGTCCTGACCTTGCCATTGGCTATCTGTGTGACCTTGAGCAAGTGACTTAATCTCTGGAATGCAATGTCATTAAATTTCATAGCTCTTTGACTCTGGCCAAGTTACTTCACCTGGTGTCTTCATCTGAAAAAATGAGAGAGTTGGATAGAAGGTCAAAAAGGTCCTTAAACTCTAAACCCTTGATCCTATGATCTCCAGGGTGTGATTCTGATGATATAAGAAGATTGTGTAAAGAGCCTTTGCTCCCCTGGCATCATTCTTCCAGGACATACCAATTTTATTTTTATTCTCAGTTACCTGCCTCTGCAGTCATATTTTATACATGTCTTTTTGTCCCTTGAGCTTCCCTATGTATCCCCATCAGTTTCTCTAAATGACTCTTTCCATGAAAATATTCCCTCTGTTTACATCTCCATTTATCCTTACCCAAACACCCATGACCATGCTCTTTATTCCCTAATCTACTTCACAAATTTTTTTTCACATGAGGATATATTCTTAATGTACAACATTCCTTTTGCCTAATCTTTTCCTTTTGAATGAGATATATCTTTCTGTAGCAACAGTCCTGTGATGATTCCTATCACAACACATTCCCATGATACCTGTGAGGTCAAATTGACTCCCTTGCATGAACAGGTCTAGTTCACTTTCTGCAAATGTCTGATTTATTGAAGTCTACCATCATTACTGGAGATACCTCTGTAGTAGGTTTATGATCTGCTTTCTGATCGCCTTATCTATTCCTTCTTTCAGGCTGGACGGTCTATAGCTCATGCTTCTGTTTCTCCTCAACTGAAAGTACACCCACAGAGAGCATCCATTTCACCCCACCAACTCTTAGTGATAATTGAAATTGAATTTGTCCCCCACCCCCGCCTTAAGAACTTGTGCTTGTCTTTCTTATTTTATAAACTTTATGCATGTATGTGTATGTGGATGTGTATGTAGATATTTAAAGTCACATGACTTACTAATGGTTTCTTGGATTTTTATCTCTCGTGGAACTTTTGGATTTCTTAATTGTTATTCTTTGAGTTTTTTAATGGCTATTATTTCTAGATTGTGGTGACTCTTGATGGCATCTAGCTAGTTGGATATACTTAAGCTCTTTTCTCCAAATCCCATTCTTTTCAGTTTAAATGATAGAGTGAAAAATTCTTAAAGGTTCCTATATTCAAGAAACTTACATACTACTGGTAGATCTCATGCGCTCCATCGCCTCAAGGTCTCAAACAAAATCATCCCTACCCAAGCTGAATTAAAGAACAATCCTAAATGTGCTTAAATCAAGATGTTTTTGTTCTTTTGTTTTCTTTAAGGCTAGGAGGGATAAGTGCATTTATATAGATGGGGTTGGTTTTGCCATCTCAAATAAATTATGAATCCATAAAGCTCTTCCCATGACAGCGATCTGAGGCTTTTTGGAAACCTGTTCAGCCCATCAAAGGGCAGAAATACTTTTGTGGTACTCTTCATTCTCCCTTAATATTGAAGAGGGTGAGTTGTCTTAATGAGAAAGCATTCCCCATTCATAATATTACAGGAAGACACAGGAAAATGCAGATTCATAATTGGGCAAAAACAATTATTTTCAGATTGAAGCATGATGTTGAATGGCTCTAGGCTCCAATTATTACCAGACTTTTATTCCAAATGGAAGGCTGAAATCATAGATGGGCTTACGTTAATTGGGAGGAGGGAACTGAAATTTTCATTTTAATGCCCTACTGTAATGTCTTATATGTAGGTCATCTTTTTTTTAAGCATGCACATGAGTGCTTATGTGTTTTCTATTTTAGACTGCACACTGAAATGGCAAAGAAAGAGAGACTTTATTCCCTATGGCATGTGTAAATGTACTTTGTAACTTAAAAAATAGATAGACAGACAGTCAGAGAGACAGACAGACGGACGGACGGACGGACGGACGGACAGACGGATGGATGGATGGATGGATGGATGGATGGATGGATGGATGGATGGATGGATGGATGGACGGACAGATGGATGGACAGACAGATGGACGGATAGATGGAAAGATAGAAAACAGCAAATCTCTACTAGATGTTGTCTTCCTAAATGTGAGCAATGGAATGTTTTTATCTGATCACAATCTTTTATTATGTCATAGTTTCCTATAACCTACAACGCCTAAGCCTGTTTTTTATTTTCAAATACATTCGAGCAGGAAACTTTAAGGAAATCCCTTTGAAAGATTTGGGAAATGGCAGAAACACTAACCCTAACCACTTAGCTTCACTCATATCTCATTTTGCCCATTGGTGGAATGGTGCCTCTTGTTTCACTGTAAGTTTGACTGGTTAATTGAGCTGTTCCCTGGCTTTCTTTAAGACTTGGCTCTTAAAAATTGTCTTTACATAAAACTGGGGAAAAAAATAAAATATTACTTTAAAAAAGTACCTTCTGCAAGAGGTCTTTGTAGGTCTTTCCTGGCTGCTAGTGCCTTCCCATTTGAGATTACGCCCCTCCCCACAGACTCTCTCTCTTTCTCTCTGTCTGTCTGTCTCTCTCTCTCTCTATTTTGCATTTATCTAATCATTTACTTGTACTGTCCCCCATTATAACACAAGCTCCTTGAGGGCAGGAACCTTTTTCTTTAAAAATCTTTTTATCCTCAGAACTTAGTACAGTGCCTGAACATTGTAATGCTTAATAAATTCTTGTTGATTAACTGTCATTTCCTAGCACACAATAGGAGTTTAATAAATGCTTGCTGAATTAATTGATTTGTCCTTCTTAGCTCTAGGTCAAGGAGTGAAAGTTACTCTTCAAAAGCAATATAAGGAACTATTTCCTGGGAATTCAAATGATAAAGAAAGGGATACGTCCCTTATTAGGCCATAACATTAACCGAAATTCTATAACAATTAAGGTTGTTTTATTGGAGTCTCAAAACAACCCTATGAGATTTTATTATCTCCATTTTACAGATAAAGAAAATAGGGCTCAAAGAAACTAAGTGAATTGACTCTGGTCATGCACTAGTGCTGGAGCTAGAATTTGAACCCAGGTCTGCCTTGCCCTAAGAGAACTTATTTAGCCACAACACCGCACCCTCTTGGGAGTGAGTATTCAAACACTGGAGGTGAAGACTAGGCCAATACTTGTCTGGGATATTTTTAAGACAATTCATGCTTAAAGTAGTACTTACACTGTTTGCTCTCTGGTGTCCTTTTCCAACTCAAGGATTTTAAGATTCCATTCCCATGTGCCTCTCTACCCCTGACTTTCTTTTTTCTCCCTCCCTCCTACCTATTGATGGCTGCTACCACCTCCAATACTTGGGGAACCTAAAGTAATGAACTGCTTTCAGCAGCTACCTAGTCTTTTTCTCCCCAGATCAAAAAATGCTTAAACTTAAAATGAAAATTAGACAGAAGAGTTCTCTCTCTCTCTCTCTCTCTCTCTCTCTCTCTCTCTCTCTCTCTCTCTCTCTCTCTCTCCTTTCTCCCTCCATCCCTCTGTCTGTTTTTTTCTCTCTCCCTCTCGGTTTTTCTCTCCCCCTTCCTCTCTCTGTCTCTCTATTTCTCTCCCTCTCTGTCTTCTCTTTCTCTGTCTCTCTCTGTGTGTCTGTGTCTCTCTCTGTCTCTCTCATTTTCTTGAACTCATATGCAAACTATCTTAAATCAAACCTCCTTTCTAAGCAACAAGAAAAGACTAAAGGAAGAATTTGTGAGAAATGTAGAGTTCAATTCACTTTGTCTTTTCTGACATGTAGCTCCAGGCAAATGTCTGTTAGAAAGTAAAGGGGTTTGAGAGTAAAAAATAAATAAAATGTGGCTAAGGACAGAGAAGAGGATATGGTTTCAAAACTTTCCCAGGACCTTATTTTTTGGCATGGCCATATCAGAAAGAGAAGCATGGGAAGACTACATACATAATTTCTCTTTTTACCATGAGAAAATTAGAAGTGAATCTTTTTAAAGAATTGTGCTGTCTATGGTACTGAAATGTGATCGTGTAATTTAACTTCCTTGCAGTGAATGTGATCATAAAAATAATATCATAAGTTCTATCTATACTTAGAAGGTTTCTAAATGTCATCAGAAAATTTAATCTCATCTCCTAGAATTCTAATCATAGTTTAACAGATAAATTGTCAGGTGGGTTGTGACTTTTGTTAAACAAAATCTAAGTTGTAATTCTGACAAAGTAATGATATATCCAACTGTTTTTTTTTTTTATTAAGGAAATGAGCATTTCTTTTTCTCTTTTAGATTTTACCTATAAAGTCATCCCCCACCTCCACCCTCATGCTGCAGTGGGAGCAGATGCCTTTGTTATCAAAGATAACATGATGACAGATCATGAATTTGGAGCTCTAAGGGACCTTATATGTCATCCAATCCAATCCTCTCATTTTACAGATGCATAACTGAGGCCTGGAGAGGTCAGGTAATTTGATCAAACTCAGGCAGATAGTAAGAAGCAGGATTCAAACCCAGGACCCAGGACTTCAAGGTCAGTGTTCTTTCCATTGTAATACATTGCTTGCATCTTCCTGACTAGTTGTTCTAATTTTCACAAAGCCTTCCCCAATTACAGGGATATCTGATATTCCCATAGTACTTTGAGGCTTGCTAGGTTCTTTCTGTAAATTTTCTCATTTGATCCAGGTAAAAACTTTTGGACCAAAGTGAATGAAAGGAGTCTCCTTGATTCCTATACCCCCTGGTCTGTTTTGTATTAGTTTGAATCTGTATGAGTAGTCATTCTCTTTACCTCAGATGATTTTAAAGACCTAGGTTCATATCCAAGTTCTACTATTTATTACATCTTGAATAAGTTTCATTAAACCTTTCTGTCTGTCAGTTTTTTCAGCTGAATTGAGGGAATGAATAGGTGACATCTCTAGGCTCCTCTGATATTTGTACCTTAGTTTCTTCATCTGTGGGTAGAGTGTAGAATTTAGAGTTGAAGACCTGGGTTCAAATGCAGAGCCTTTACTACCTGTGACCTTTGATAGGTCCCTTACTCTCTTTGTGCCTCAGTTTCCCCAACCATAAAATGAGATTACCTAAAAATACCTTCCAGTCCTAAATCTAAGATCCTAAACTATTGATCAAAATTTCTGAGAGGAAGAATTCATCCAGACATAAGGAACACTTCTTAACTTTGAGCTTTCCAAAAGTTTTTTGGGTTGACCCAGGAGTCAGTGGATTTCCTATCACTGGATATTTTCACATAGAGGCTAGATGACTATTTGGGGGGAAAAATATGGCAGATAATTTCATTCAGGTATCAACTGGACTATAAGACCTTCAAAGGCCCTTGACTAACCTCGGCCACAATATGTAACCTCATGTAATAACATGAAAAAGTCTCAGTTTCTTTATCTGTCAAAATGAAATAATGATATAGATATGAGAATATGTCTTTGCAATGTTAAAATTTAATATAAAGCATGAACTATATCAATTATTCTACTTATAGCATATCTGTTATTCTACTTATAGTATAATAGATTGCTAGGGGTCAGAGAGTCAGCAGTCAGGTCAGGGAGACCTGAGTACAAGTTTCAACTCTGATATGTACTGCTTGTGTGACCTTGAGCAAGTGACTAAATCTTCCATTGCCCCCAGGCAACTCTATAAGCCTAGCTATAGAAAAGGTACCAGTCTCCATTGGTAAATGTGCCTGTGGAAGCTTCCAACTTGGATGAAATCATGTGTGCTTAAAAAATAACACTTCAATTCACCTGCCATGTAGAAGATAATTTTGTGAGGTATGGGATGCAAAACCCAAACCTCTTGAATTTTATTAGGCAATTTTGTTATTTAGTTGTTTTAGTTATGTCTGACTCTTCATGGTCCCATTTGGGGCTTTCTTGCAAAGATAATGGAGTTGCTTGCCATTTCCTTCTCCAACTCATTTTACAAATGAGGAAATTGAGGCTAACAGGGCTAAATGCCTTGCCCAGGATCACATGGGTAGTAAACATCTGTGGCCGGATTTGAACTCAGGAAGAGGAGTGTTCCTGACTCCAGATCTGGTCTCCTATCCACTGAGTCACTTAGCTGTCCTTACTATGCAGTACTTCACTGTTTTAAATTGTATGCTCCTTGAAAGCAGAGGCTATATCTTATACAGAACAACGTGGTGTGCTGGAAAGATCGCTGGTTTATTTATAGTTGGGGTTGGGTCTAGCGTGAAATTCTGGTTCTACTGTTTAGTAGTTATGTGAAGACGCTGTGGTGACATTCTGATAAGGCAAGGATAAGAGTAGCCCAGAATGAGCAGGCTTGCATGTCACAATCTACATCATTAGAAGGAATACCTATTACGACTTTCATCAGATCTAAGTGGTTTAGCCCCCACTTCAGTGGCATCATGGAGCCTAGAACAATTGTGGCAAAAGTAGGTTTCTCACTTATACTTCTTAACTGGATGACTGAACAAGGAAAGTCACCACTGGTACCTTGAAAGCTCTATTACTGTCTTTGGTAATGATGGTCATAATAGTGGTTATGTAACATTTTGTGACTACTTGATTAGGGTGTGCTTCTGGGGGATGAGGGATGAGCTAGCTGATACAATTAGATCCTAATGAACTCAAATATGAGCAATGGGATGTATGTAATGGTCTTGTGGATTTGAATTCACACTATTTGAAGTTATAATTACATAAAATATGGTCATCGATTCTGGCCCAGTGAAAATAAGCAGTGTAAATTCAAATGATGCGGCCACACCAATGCATCAAGTATTTACACAAATCAAGACTTCACTGTTGATCAAAGTCACTTTCAGATCTGTAAATCTATGTCACACACAATGATTCATTGACCAACCTGAAAGGACCAGATAGACTCACTTTAGAATAGAATTCAACAAAGACTCGTTTATGATCAACTAGTTGATATGAAACTGGCCTCAGTCAACTGTGCCTTGTCTGAGCATTTAGCTCATTTCTCTCCTCAGACTTCCAAACACCATTGAACTTGGCTTTTCCAATACAGAAAACACTAGTTGTGGTGGAGAGCTGTCCACAACTGAAGCTAATTCAAGGGGCCCAGGGCTACCTCCAAATGTTATCTTTGTAAATAAAGTGGAGTTGTACAAACTACGGAAAAATACAATTAGGTGGCTTTGGAAATAGCTCAATTACCTGATCCAAAATACAGTGATTAATGTATCAGAGTTAATCTGAAGGAAGGTACCAAGTAGAATGGCCCAGAATTCTCTTCTTTGTCCAATGTTGCTTCTCATATATACCAATGAATGAGTGAACCTGTAGATGGATACTTCACAAACTTGCTGCTATACAACAAAAACTGAAGACATCAATTACAGGATACATGACCATGTGAAGTTCCAAATAGGTTTTGGTTGACTATTGATCAAATCTGAGCTGAATATTACTGTGGGTCTGTGATTTCAACAATGTGGTCATCTATAACGCAAACCACAGCCCATTCCTGCCTTCCCATCCTGTACAAGTATTGTCCAAGTCCTCCTATAACTACACCAAAGAAAGTTCTCCCAGGAGTCCCATATCATGACCCCAGTGATCTGGCTGGTGTTTATAATCTGGCTCTTCTTGTTTTTCTTGTTCCCTATTGCTGTCCTGTGTTCTTTTCTTTCTGGGATGTTAATGGCAATTGATGGCTTATTATTAATTAGAAAACTAATCTCTAGTAATATATGACTGGGTTCTTGTCACTTTGGGAAGAAAGAGAGGAAAAAGAAAGAAAGAAAGAAAGAGAGAGAGAGAGAGAGAGAGAGAGAGAGAGAGAGAGAGAGAGAGAGAGAGAGAAGAAAGGAGAGAGGGAGGGAGGAAAGATTATTGCTGTGTTCATCCTTCATTGCCAAAGACCAAGGCATCAGAGAAATGATGATGTGACTTGCACTCGACTTTGTTTTGAGTGAGGGAGGGCTGTGCAAGGTCACCAGCCTCACTTCTCCTCTAGAGCCACCTGAATACGGTGACTAGATATTCCTCAGGATGGCTGGAGATGACCCAGGATGCACTGGGAGATCTTGGCCCCTTTAAGCCAAGGTCTATTCAGGTACTCACTTAGGGTGAGGTAACGCCCAGTCATTGAATAGGCCTGTTTAAGAAGTAGCCTGGGGGTGGCCCCTTTGATGAGGCAAAGAAAAGTGAAGATACCAAGCTGGGAGGGAAACAGCAACAGTTAATATTGATAATCATTCTGCAGTCAGGAGGGTCCAGAAGAATGCCCTTAGGCAGGTGCCTAGTGTAGTCCAATGTTTGGGGCAGTAGGTGTAAGGTTTGGGGAAGGGAAAAGGAAGGGGAAGGGAGGGGAGGGAAGGAAAAATAAAGGAATGTAGCCAGTAAAACTCACGTTAACTGGGTATCTTCAGGTCATCCAAATTTACCTTCCTTTGGAGATGAGAAGGAAGGGGAAAGGGAGATAGACAGGAGAGGAGAAGCTGAGTTACTCAGCTAGCTGGGTCCCGGGAGGAAAGAAGAAAAGAGAGGAAGAAAAAAGGATGGAGGGAGGAAGGAAAAAAGGAAGGGAGAAAGAAGAATAGGAAGAAGGGAGAGAGAGAGAGAGAAAGAGATGCCAGATGCTCAGTGCCTTGATCTCTCTTACTCTCTCAACCATGCCTCCCTAGAGACTGGTTAATAGGCTTCTGGATCTATCCTCAGAGAACCCCCTTCCTTTTCCATTGTGAAAAGAGAACTAGCCTGTTTCACCTCCTCTAGCCTCCCGGTGTCTGTCAGAAGCTCTCTTCCGTCAGAGAGGAGGATGTCAGCTATTTTAATTCCATGAGCAGCACCTTCCTAGAGTGCTGACTCTAACATGTTTTTTCATAGCCAACAAACAATAAGCAGCACCAGTGAGCTCAAATACCCTCTATAACTTTCATCCAGTTGCATGACTGTAAGGATATGGTCTGCTCTAGAATACATTTATGAAAGTAAGCCTGTTTCCTTCTTCTATCTTCATCAGAGGTGTGCAGTTCATATGTCCAACATGCAACAAAGTGTTTGGGGCTCCCTTATTAATTTCATATAAAGCACAGAAAGGACATAGCTAACCAAAGATGTTTCCCAGAGCCATGGAGGGGGCTCAGGGTAGAGTCCAAATTGTAAAAGGTTTCCCAGAGCTGTGAAGATCCTCCAGATCAATTCATTAATCAATCCATAAGCATTTATTAAGCACTTACCAGGTACTATCCTAAGTGCTACAGTTGCAAAGAAAAGTACAACTAGCCCATGTTCTCACGGAGCTCACATTTTAATACAATAAACAGATGAGTGCTGCTTGTATTAAGCAGCTACAGACCCTCCTAAATGAGATCTATGATTATTCGTAAGAATTCAGCATAATTATCCAACTGGGAAAACCAAGTAGATGAAGAATGCCTAGTCTCTACACTGTCATATGCCTTTGGACAATCCATAAATCTGTCATATCAATGCATAGATCTTGGACAGACATAACTAGGGGACAATGAACTGGACCAAGAATTGAATAAGAAGAGAAAAGGAAGCTTTGGGAAATTGGACAATTTCTTAATGACACCAAGATTCTTCTTGAGATGAAAGTCAATCTCTTTAACATCAGTGTTCTCCCAATAAGTCTATAGGACTGTAAGCCATGGAATATCAATCTCCAGAAAAGTAAAGGTAAGGATCGCCAAGTCTCCTTTGTGAGAGGCACTGTGCTGGTCACCTGGTATACAAATACAATAAATGAAATTACCCCTCCTCCAATATTCTAATGGAGGAGACAAGGACCTATATAAATGTATTAAAATCAATGAAGAGTTACAGGAAGAAATTGAGATAATGTATATACAGTGATTTGTAAACATTAAATTGATACATAAATATTATCGATTACGATTGACCTATATATTAAATATTAGAAAACTAAAAAGTATACACGTATATATACATATATACATATACATATACATATATATATATACTTATGAAACAAAAAAGCCATTCTCTGATAGGTAAATGACTCAAAAGAAGAATTGCCAGCTATTAACAAACTATTAACAACCTTCAAATCACTACAATAAGAGAGAAATATAAATTAAAGGAAATCCAGTTTCATCTCATACCCAGCAAAATAGCAAAAATGATAAAAGATGGGGTCATTGTTGGAGAAGTTATGGAAAGGTAGGCACTAATACATTGTTGATGGAGCTGTGAATCAGTACAACTGTTTTTGAAAGCATTTAGAATTATGCAAATAAAGTGACTGAAATGTTCAGGTCCTTTGACTCAGAGATTCCATTACTAGGATCATGCCTCAGTTAGGTCATTAATAAGAAAACCTTCATACGTAACAAAATAGCAATCATATTATTATATTTATATTAGTTATATTAGGACAGCACTTTTTGTGGTAGAAAGGAATTGGAAATGAATTAGATGCCCATCATTTGGGGAATGGCCAAACAAATCATGCTGAAGAATGTAATGTTACATTACTATACTGTAAGAAACTAAAAATATGTAATGAATATAAAGTAGTATGGAAATATTTCCATGGATTATATAGAAATGATCATCCATACTGCCATTGATACTAGGAAGATTGTGTTCTGTTTTCACTTACAATTCCTGTGACTTCCTACAACAAAGTTCTTTCCTAGCCACCATTCCTCTTTATGTATCTCCACCATTTGAATGTAAGCTTCTTGAGGGGTCTGTCTTATATTTGTCCTCATACTGACAAATATTAAGAAAAAAGGTTATACATTGTTGGTGCAGTGTTTTGGGTAGAAAGATAATTTACTGGTCCCTTGTCTTCTTCTGCTCATAGGACTAAATAAATGTTTGCTGATTCATTATTTCTCTTTGGAGGTAGACTTTAGAGCTAGTAGGGATTTCAGAAGTCATTGTGTCTAATTTACAGAAGAGGAAGGTGAGGTTCGGTTTCTCTGAGTCACACAGCAGGATTTGAACCCAGGTTTTAGTCACTGACCTAACAAATATGGTTAGACCCTGATGACGTGGGTAAAAAGCAGCCAGACTGTCCCTGACATTGAACTCAAACACCTGCAGCCTGAAATTGTGTAGTCTTCTCTAAGACTAAACAGCTATTTATTTAGGCTAGCATTCGCTTGCCTAGACTATTTTGGTACATCTATTACTGGCTTCCATTTAGTGTGTTTATTTAAATCCACTTTCAACTGGCACATAATTCTCTTGATTATCAGTTGATGCTGTGACCCAGTAGGAATACAGATAATTGTTGGTGTGCCCAGTTGGCTGGCAATGCGAAATTATTATCTTTAGAGCAGCCGAGGAGGGTGTGTGAGCAGAAATGGTACACATTGTCGGAGCAGTGGGATGGGTAGAGAGCTAATTTGCTGGCTGTTTTCTCTTTTCTTTTCCTCCTGCGCCCGGTACCCAAGCTTGCTCATAATCACTGGTGGGCACTGGGTGCCTCTGAGCGGTTGTCAATTACTCAGTAACACGGGAAGATCCCACTTCTCCACTCCATTAAAATACACTGGGGCTTCCCATAATTGGCCCAGACTGAAGGAACATGCAAGAAATGGGGGTCCTTCTGCTGGTTCCTCTGTGTGCCTCAGTTCCAGGGATGTGCTAGTAAATATTTAACAACTAGTTGTCTGAGAA
Source organism: Notamacropus eugenii (assembly GCF_028372415.1). NCBI lineage: Eukaryota > Metazoa > Chordata > Mammalia > Diprotodontia > Macropodidae > Notamacropus > Notamacropus eugenii. Next base: position 285,871,677 of record NC_092874.1, on the reverse strand, counting down.
ACGCACCAAACCAACCCGAACCAACACCGCACTTAAAAGCTTAATCAGAACTATTGACTTTTTTCTCCATTACTTCCTGAAGTGAAATAATAATTGTGTTTGGTATATAAGGCACTATGTAGTATTAGCGATTATTGTCATCATGATGATGTCTAGAGATCAACAAAATAATAAATCAATCCCTGATTTGTAGAGCTTGCCAACTTTGAAGGTTGCCCACCCTGAAAAATGAACGATTAGATCTCTTGTCTGCTTGAGCTGGCTCAAGCATACCCCTGCTCCCATCATCTGCTCAGGAAGAATGATCTGGGTTTGAATCCTGCCTCAAATACATACTAGGGTTGTCACCCTGGTTAAGTCTCTTAACAACTCTCAACTTCAGCTTGCTCCATCTGTAAAATGGGGACAATAACAACTACCTCAGAAAGTCATTGTGAGAATCCAATGGGATCCTTTATAAAACAATCTGCAAATCCTTATGTGCTAAATAAATGTTAATTATTATTTTGATTCTTGTATCAAAATGCATTGTAATCCTAAATTAATAAATAAATATGAGTTATTTTTCATCATTATTATCATGAACTTGATCAATATCAATATAAACATATCTTTATGACAAGAAGAACACAAAAAGAGGCTGGTACGTAATACGGGGAGTCTCTTCTATGTGCAGGTTTTTTTTGGGGGGAGAGTTTATTTTTCAAAAGTATAACATGGTAGTTATACCAAGACTGCTTGTCTGTGCAGCTTAATTTCTTTTTCTCCTCTGTGTATTATTGTCTGTGTGGAACATTTCTCATTTACAAACTATAAGAAAATGACAAATTTTCCATAAGACTTCAAGGTTTACATAATAGCATGGACTAATGCAAGGGTGGGGAACCTGTGGCCTCAAGGGCCACACTTGAGGATCTAAAGAGCCTCGAGGCCACAGGTTCCCTACCCCTGGACTAATGGATTGACATCAGGAAGGTCTGGGCTCAACTCTTGTTTCTGACACTAACTGTGGGACCCTGAACAACTTTATTAGCCTCTAAATGTCCTAGGCAGATCTTCCATCTAGAGATGGAAAGCAGTTTCATAGGTCATCTCTTTAATCCTCTCATTTTATACAAGTCCAGGGAGCTGAAGTGATTTGAGCCAGAGGTCCTGGAGGTGTGAATCCTGCCTCAGATAGCACATGTGACACTGGGCATGTTTTTGCAAACTGCATGCCACGGCCAGCTGTCCAGGTCTTTTCTACTAACGTGTGTGGTTGTTGATCTGACTCAGTGAAAAGAATTCTGGTACTGTGAGTTTCATTTCTAAAATCACAAAGCTTTTAACTGACCACCTTAACGCATGAGATGAGTAGTTCTGAGGGGATTCTTCCAATTATATGATTAAGTGAAATTCGGAGAAGTTAAGTGACTAGTGGAGAGAGGATCCCAATACTAGGGAGGTCAGAACTGGAATTTAAATTCAAGCCTCCTGGGACCAACAGCAGTATTCCTTCTGCTAATAAACATTAAGTACCTTCTATGTGCCAGGCACTGTGGTGCATACAAATTCACTATCATAGCTTCCGCCTACCGGAAGTTTCCTTCCCCAATGGCAAACAAGGTTTTCGAGTGTTTATTGACAAGCCACAGGTATGACACCCTGGGATAACAGCAGCAAAGACTTTCTTTACAACATTCAGAAGAGGATTCACCACTTCTTAAGAATGGCGGACCCCTAGGCTTGCACTATGAACAGTGAAGACAAGTTGGAGCACAGGGGAGGGAGTGATTAATTGTGAAGTCTTCTGGAATTGTAGACAGAAGCAGGCAAGGGCCCCAGATGGAGAGTGAGAAGACTCTACCTCTCATCATTCCATTTCCTCTTTATCTTCTGCTTCATAAACTTCCATCATTCTACTTCTCATCACTCCTCTGTCCCAACATCTACCTCCCATTATCCCTCACGCCATTGTCCCCTTCTCCTGTCTCTGTCACCCTCACACTGTCCCCTAGTTCCCCCTCCGCTCACGCTCCCCCTCCATTTCCATTTCAGTAACCCCCTTGTTCTTCATGTCGGCATCGTGACTCCGACCACCTTTCTCCATACTCCCTTACTTCTCTCCCATGGTTCTTCCCGTTCAGACGCCCCCAATCCTCCTTTCACCATTGGTTTAGCCCTCCAGATCACTCCCTGACTCCTTATCTGCCCTCTCCTTGCCCCCCTACTCCTTCTCCTCGGATTCTCTGCTCTGCTCTCCTTTTTCCATCACCCTCTCCTCTTCTAACCCTCACCCTTTCTCCCCTTTCTACTCCTCATTTTCAGATCCACTTTTACCACTGCCTCTCCCTCACTTCCCCACCTCCTAGCTCTCCTTACTTTTCCCCCGTCCCCCTTTTCCCTGTTCTCACCTGATATTTCTCGCCCTCAACCCCCACTGCCACCCCCAAGACCCCTCTATCCCTCACCTTCCTCCCCTTAACTCCTCTTCTCACTTGCTTCCCCTTACCTCTCACCCCTGTACCCCACCTTCCATCATCCTGTGGCCCCTTTCATCCTCTCTCTCTCACCCCTCCTTCGCCCCCCAACCTCCGGGCCCATCGCCCCACTCCCCAGCCCTGCCCCCGCCTTCGCTGTCCTTCGCTGCCTAGAGTCTCCTCTCCATTTACAAGTGCCATTACTAATTGCTTTTTCGGGATTCTTTTCTGCTCTCTGTTCAAAATTCACGGGGCGTTCCCCGGCCGCCTTTATGCCTCGTTTCTGAACCTTTTCAGCTTCTTCTTCCTTTCTCTCTTTCTCTCTCTCTCTCTGTCTCTCTCCTCTCTCCTTTTACAAACAGCACTTTCTGGGCCTCTTTTCTAGTCTTTGCAAAAGGGGCCGGGAAAAGAAAAGAAAAAAGAGAACTTGAGGCTTGGGTGGTGCGGGTTTTGTGTCGGGTTTGGGGCTTTTTGGCAGCGGCGCTCCCCACCCCCGCTTGCTTCCCCGCCCCCTCCCCCTCCTTCCCCACCTCCAAAAGCACACGCATGGACCCTCCTCCCATTGAATGGGGCTTTGTACAGGGAATTTCCGGAACATCGCGCAGTGCCCAGGGCTGCGCGGAGGAGGGGCGGCGCTCGCAGGCCCGGGGGCTCCCCGAAGCCCACCCCATTACCACGGTCGCTGTTTGCCCTGGATTCTCCCAAAGGGCCTATTGTGGCCCGTTACCAGGTAGCCCCTAGCAACGCTGAAGCCCGGCCGCCGCCGCTGCGGCCGCCAACGCCTCTCCCTGGGGCGGCCGCTGTTCCCCGGGCTCCCCAAACGCGTGCTCTGCTCTGCCGAGAGAGAATGAGGCGGAGGTGGCGGTGGCCCCAGCGGCGGCACGGGCGCGGAGGGAGAGAGACAACGGAGCTTCGAGGACTGGACACCCGGGAACGGCACCCCAAACCATGGCAACTGGACCACTTCCCCTTCCCCAGTGATTCTTAGTTTGGCTCCCCTTCCCCCTCCATATACAAAGCATCCTCATATAACTAGCTCAACCGTCCTCTTCCCTGTTCAGACACTCCATCCCCCGACCCCCTTGACTTGACATACCTTCCCTACACACATTCGGATCCCCTTTTGCATCCTACTTCTCTCCACCCGCTAGTTCAGACCCTCCTTACATCCCCCGTCACATGCAGATCCCCTTCTAGAACACTTTCCCCTCCACGTTCAGACCCATATTCTCCTCCTGGCTCTGACTACCCCCAAAACTTGATTCATTCAGAACCCAAGTACAGATTGCTCCAAAATCTCCCTATTCTGTAATTAGGTTCCCTTCACCAGGTGAAGACCCTCCCCAAATCTTTGTTCCTTTATCCCTCTTGAAACTTGGACTCCCATTTTAACGGAGCTCCCCTTCTGCTTTCCTCCCCTCTGTATAACTTGGCTCCACCTTCATATTCACGCCACCATCCCCGCCCCCCCCCCCCCCCCCGCCACGACCTTTTACAAGTAAAGAAACCGAGGCTCAGAAAAACTTGCTGAAAATCGATAGGAAATGGCAAGTGGGGAGGGGAGAGGGGCAAACCCTCTTACTCCACAGTCATTATTCTTCCCCCTTCCATTCAAACGTATGATGACCTTCCTATCTCTTGAGATCATTCCCAGTAGAAAGGAGTGCCTTTGGAATCGTCCACATTCACTAAGTGCTTATTTTGTGCCAGGTTTTTGACCTCAGAGACAATGCTTTTCCCATTGTCCCATGGACAATCTGGTGAGATAATCTAAAATCTCGCTCCTCTGTGAGTTCCTAGATGTGGGCACCCCAGGCACCAACGGATGGCCCAGTCCCTCTCAGACGTCTTCATGAATTTTTGTGTCCAAAAATGTCATCACTTAGGGACAAACAGTCTTCTGGTGATGGGCATTCAGAGGGAAAGCAGTAGGGCTCACTGCTGGGCCCAAACATGGGGTCCCTCTAGCCCAGCAGCTCCTAGTTGCTAGAGCCCTTCCCCTTCATGTCACTTTCCCTCTATTCCCTAGATGGCTTTTATGGACTTTCTTGTTTACATTGCAATGCAAGCTCTCCAAGGATAAGAACTGGTGCTGCTTTTCTTTGTATCTCTACCCGGCACATAATAAGTGTTTGTGATTGACTGACTAGTTGGACCTAGCAGAGTTGAAAACTCTACTGTTATAACCATTAAGATATCAAGGTCACTCTATGCTACAACCAGTCAGCAAGTATTTATTAATCATCTGCTACACATCAGGTATTGTGTCAGACACTGGGGGTGCATAAGTGGCTGAAAAGATGAAAACAAAGCAGTCTGTACTTTCAAGGATCTTACATTCCATAAGGAGAGATGACATGTGAAGCAGTGTGGTACCCTGAAATGAGAACTGACTCTGAGGCCAAAAGGCCTGGGTTCAAATCCCACCTCAGATGATTATTACCTGTCTGAAGTTGGGCAAGTCACTCACCTCTCTGGACCTCAGTGTCCTCCTCTGAAAAATGTCAGGGTTGGACAAGATGAGCTGTGAGGACCCTTCCGGTCCTGGAGATTTGATCTGTATACACAATTAAGTACATACAAAATCATATCAATCAATGGAGAGGATCAAGAGGGACCTCAGGTAGGAAGCATCTTTTCAGGGGTGAAACATATTCCCATGAATGAATCTAGAAATGCTTGGGAGAACTTAGGGTCATTCTGATGCTAGATGAAATAAGAGAGTTGAAAATTCCTAGGACCCAGGGACTCAAAGAACAGATAAAGACCAAACTAGGAGGCCCAATATGGAAGAGAAAACTTGAAAATGAATCTAAGGTGGCCTGCAATCGCTACCATGAGGCACCTTGAAATCCTAATTTTTATTTGTATGCCTTGATCTGTTAGGTGGCAGCATGTTATTTAAAAGTAATTTTATTTTTATACAAATGTATAATCTGTACCTCTCACTGCCTCCCTGGTAGGAAGGAAGGGAGGAAGGAAGGAAGAAAAAAAGGAAGAAGAAAGGAAGGGAGGGGGAAGGAGGAAGGAAAAAAGAAAAAGGGAAGGAGGGAGGAAGGAAAAGAAAAAGGAAGGAAAAGGAAAGAATGAAAGAAGGGAAGGATGAGACAGAAGGGAAGAGGGAGGAGGCAAGGCACAAAAGGGAAAGACAAGTAAGTGGGAGCCCTAACAAGACTTAAAGACCACGTACTAAAATATGAGAGATTTATGAATTCTGTAGGTAGAGGAACAAAATCACATCTTTGAAGCAATCTTTTTGTTGTATATTTTATCCATGTCCATCCCTGAATCTCAAACAAACCCAACTGCTAGTTGGACCCTAGGAAACTTCTTGTGTGATGCTCATGAAAGGTGACTACTTACAAGCTGGGATCTAGGAATAGGACTTCACACTAATATAGAATGGGTAACAGTCAATCAACAAGCATTTCTTTATTAGGCTCCTGCTATGTGCTCAGCACTGCATTAGGCAACTGAGGCTACAAATAGGCTCCTGATTTATGCCAAGGACTGTGTTAGGCACTGAGGCTACAAAAGTCCTACAGCTCCTGACTTGAAGGTGTTTCAGTCTTTCAGGAGGGAGAGAGAATATGAATGTATAAGTTTATACAAAAGAAATAAATATAAGGTAATTTTTGTGGCAAGGCTTTCAGAAGTTGTAGGATAAAGGAAGTTGCCAGGTGAGAGGTGACCCTGGTTCTGAACTTTGAAGAACACTAGGGATTCTAAGAGGTAGAAGGGAGGAGAAAGCACTACAGGCATCGGAGACCTCTGGTGCAAAGCCATCAGGATGAGAGAGGGATCATTGAATATGAAGAGACAGTGAGAAGCCAGTTTGGCCAAAGCAGAGTGAGTAGAGGAGAGTAATGCACAAGGAAGCTGGAAAGTTAGGTGGGAGCCATCTTCAAAGGTCAAAAGGAGGCATTTATATTTGACCCTGGAGGTGACACAGAACCCAGAGGGTTTATTGAGTAGGAAAATGATCTGATCAAATCTACACTTTAGGAAACCCACTCAGTATTTGTACTCTCCAGTGTACCTCTTCTCAGGCTGATGTCTACAAGAAGTCCAACATCTGATTTAGGAATACAGCAAAAAAACCAAAAAATAAAACAGTCCATGAGTCTGATTCTTTATTTTGTTCAGTTTTCTTTTGCTTTACCCATGTAATCCCAAGACATGAGCTAGAGGTTTAGCACATATGTATATGTATGTAAAATGTGTATATATGTATACATACAAACTATATATGTGTGTTAATAATTATATGTCACTATAATTTGTTTCCTTCGTAGCTTGTGTATATTTCATGCATTTAGAAATATTATTGAAAAAGCCTTCACTAGGCTGCCAAAGAGGTCCATGGACCACCCCCCACCAAAAAAAAGGTTAAGAGCATAGAATCCTAGAATGTTAGAAGGGACCATAGCATTATATAGTCCAAACTCCTCATTTTTACAGATGAAGAAGCAAAGACACTCTAAAGGTGAAATGAATTGTCCCAGGTCACGTTGATAGCTGGTAGAAGAACTGGTAGAAACCCTCTTTCCCAGTGCAACATTCTTTCTCTTAGAGGTCTGTGGTCTACAACTGCATCCATTTATGAGGCAAGTGAGTGGCAGGATTGCAGGATTTTGAGCTACAAGGGACCTTAAAGATTATTTATTCCAATCTTCCTCATGTTAAAAATGAAAAAAATTGATGCCTAGGGTCATAGGTCTAGAGCTGGGAGGGACCTCAGAGGCCATTTAGTCCAGCCTCTCATTTTGACAAATAAGAAGACAAGTTACAGTCACAAGACCGCAGGCCTAGATGTAGAAGTGACCTTAAAAGACATTGAATGAACCTCCTCATCTTACATAAAAAGAAATCAAGACCAGGAAGGTTAAGTAATAAACTTCAGAAGTAGGATTTGAACTCATGTCCTCTGCCTCCAGCCAGTGCTATTTTCCATGGTGCCCTCCTATTTACTCCTTAGTGAATGGTCCTCTCTATGGAGTTACCCAAGGTGAACTGTTTTGATGTTTGGGAAGGAGGGAAGATTATAGAAGCGAGTCTTATGATCTCTGAGTCATCAGATGGCATAAAAATCTATCCCAATACAAGAAATTGAAGGCAGAAAGGAAATCTGAAGGGATATTCTTCAGTTTTTAGCTTGTATGGTGGAGACAACACAGAAAGAGGAGTGATGAGCAGGGAAGGGAACTTTGGTTCTGAAAGTTACAGGCATTTTTAGTGGGGCACAGGGGAGTAAATTGACACACCCTATCCAGGAACAGTGGCAGATTTGGTTTGGTTACAGAATAGTTATAGGATTTGGGGACAAGAGCAGGTAGGAGGACTGGCAAAGGGGAGGTGGCTAGAGAGGTGAGGATGAGAGAGGGTTTTTTTAATAGTGGTCATAGAGGCATCACCAGTCAGAGGAACAAGATCCCAAGAAGGAAGTTGGGAATGAACACATGCTTGGGATACAGAGAAAGAGAATGTAGGAATGGAGAGAAACAAATGACCGTGATGGAGGATCGCAGGGTTTGTTTCCAAATGAGCAATCCCTGGGGTCTGACACTGTTTAGTCTCTTTTTACTTCTCCTTTCAGTGCTGGGCGGGAGCCATACAAATGTCTTAAAGGCCTATTAAACATGGACTGCCGAATGGGCACCTGAAAAAAAGAGCATAAGGGAATGCTTTGAGAGACACTTTGCCTTTCACTCAGTAACTCCAGCCAGCCCGTAATAAGGACCCAGCACATGTGATGACTTGGAACAAATGCAGAATGGCAGAGCCTCTGCAGGTCAGACATTGTACTGGCTCGTTCAGGGCTAATAAGCAGCATGTCAGAAGGTCCACAGCTTCTCAGGCAGCCCACTAGAGCCCCGACGGCCCTACCCAGGGAGAAGAACTTGCTGAGAATGCCATCTGATGCAGGAGATATTGCACAAAGGTGGGCACACACATTTTCCCATAGTTATGGGTGAACGATGAGCAATGGATGCTTTTGTATAAGATACTGAAGGTGTTCAGTTCAATTCAACCAGTATTTCATAGCACCATAGACTTCGGGTTGGAAGGTACCTCAGAGGCCTTCTGGTTAAAGCCTTTCATTTTGTAGATGAGGAAACTGGGGCTTAGGGAGATTAAGAGACTTGCATGTCACAAGGGTGGGACACACCAGAGAAGAGATCTAAGCTCAGGTTCTCTGACTCTAGACCTAGTGCTCTTTCCAGTATATGGCTGATACCACCTGCTCTGGTCAAGGCACTGTAGTAATTCCAAGGACACAAAGAAAAGATAACATTGCTTCTGCCTTCAAGGACCTTGCATTCTATTTAACAATATAATAATTCCAAACATAATAATAAATAACTCCATATATTGCATGCACACACACACACACACACACACACACACACAGGAGTTTCATATTCTTTTCATTGAAAGGTCCCTGAAGTGGAAGCTTCTGGGAACTTTGAAATAGAAACAGAATTCAAGAGAAACCTAGCAAAGTAAATTTATTTGAGTAACTGGAAAGAGTTGGATGATGATCAATTCATATCATTTTAAGGGGGGAAAACAAATTTCCCTTCAGAACCTCAATGCCCCCAAAGAGTATTGAGGAAGTTAAAGATGAAAAACAGAGGATGTTGGGAGTGAATTTGTTCTATTAATGAAGTTTTGAAGAGGGAAAAAGACAAGAAAGAAAAAAGAATACACTAAGGTAGAAGGGAAGAAGAGAATAGGACTTTCTACTCCTTGTAATTGGGATAAATGAAGAGCAAATATAAGTGGTGGAAGCAGACATCACATGAACCTCCTTCTTATCTGAACCAAGCAAAGGAGGGTGAAATGTATGTGTATCTCTCTCTCTCTCTCTCTCTCTCTCTCTCTCTCTCTCTCTCTCTCTCTCTCTCTCTCTCTCTCTCTCATACACACACACACACACACACACACACACACACACACAAACACACAGTTAGTATGGTCTGGAAATACATCAAATTCAATGAGGAAACAAGCAGGGATAGAGAAACAAGAATAAAGAGTGATGATAATTCCAGGGAGAGAAGAGTTACAATTGAAATAAACTTCCTGCTTCTGAAAGGAAGATTAAAAGATTAAAAAAGAGAAAGAAAAGCAATAGAATCTAAGGGAGAGGTGCTATCAATCAAAACCCATTGTGAAGTAATGAAATATTATTATGCCAGAAATAATAGAAAGAACAATTCCAGAGAATTCTAGGTTGTATGAACTGATGAGAAGGGAAGTGAAAAGAATTAAGAAAACAACTTGGACAAGGAGAATATTAAAAAAAAAAAAACCCAAGAACTTGGGAAAGTTTAAGAATTCTGGTCAATGAATTGGCCAACCATGAATCCAAAGGACCAATGATGAAGTGCGTTGCTTATATCCACCTCAAGGAGCTTTTGATCCATTTGAGGGAGATAATACGTGCACGTAAAGATAAGATGGAGCAAGGAGGCATCAGACAATGAGTTCTAAGAATAATTGAGGCAGTTAGGGAAGAGGGAAATAAGGTAGCATCAATCCAGGAGGTGGACTCAAGGTTCAGAAAAAGCCACAATTTTGGACAGAACCACTGTGGGGATGCCTGTTGTTTCACTGCTATATTTGTTATGTATTTTCCCCCTTTCACTCAGTTTTAAATTGAGGTGGGGGGGGTGTTAAAAGGAGGAATAACAATAGTGATGCCAAAAAGATCATTTCAACATTTTTAATGCATAGAGCAGAGGGACAGAGACAGAAACAGAGAGAGAAGCGGAAAACAGAAAGAGAAAGACAGAGGAAGAGCGAACAGACAGAGACTGACAGAGAAAGAAAAAAGGAAGAAGAGAGGGAGAAGAGAAAAGATGGGACAGAGAGGAGACACAAAGAGATGGAGGTAGAAAGATTAGACACAGAGAGAAGATGTGTTCAGTGATGGGGAGGCATGTCATTTAAGGACCAAAGTAGCTGAATTTAGAAAAGACTATCACAAAGTTAACTACAAGATGATCCATTTATCCATCCATCCACCCACCCATCCATCCATCTATCCATCCATCCATCCATCCATCCATCCATCCATCTATCCATCTATCCATCCATCCATCCATCCATCCATCCATCCATCCATCTATCTATCTATCTATCTATCTATCTATCTATCTATCTATCTATCTATCTATCATCCATCTATCTATCATCTATCTATCTATATATCTGTCAGTCTGTCTGTCTTTCTGTCTGTCTATCCATTTGTCTACCCCATCTGTCTATCTATCTTTTACTGTCTGTCAGTCCATTCATTCATTTGTTTATTCACTTAGTCCACAGAATTTCTCAAAGATCATCAGAGTCATAAGGAAGTTGCAATATGGGTTATTGGAAACTACATCCATACTGATGAAATTTTAGATCTTTGAAGTTGTAAAGTGTTCATATTTACTCCATATGCAGATAAGCATATGTGTGTGTAACGAGAAAATGAATGTATATGTATATATGTGTGTGTATATGTACATATATACAGATAGATACATATATACAGATAGATATATGCACATAAATATATAATATATACTAATATATAATATATACTTTCAAATAGATAATATATAATTTATATATACATACACATATCTAATTTATATGTAATATATAATTTACATGTACATACACACGGGAGCACAGAGAAAGGCAGATTGAAAATGAGAAAGACAGCTGTTATCAAGTCCTGTCTGTGACACAAGCTGGCTGCATGACCAGTCACTTAATTTCTCAGTACCCCAGGGAGCTCTCTACCACTCTGAGTTATAGACTTTTGCTGAGGAATTTCCATACTCGGTGTGCCCCATCCAGATGAAATCAAAGTTCAGACAAATGTGGAGAGAGATGTAACAGCACATTGGAGGCTAGTGTCTGCTAGAGAATAGAAATTCCCCTGTGTTCATTCACCTTAGTCCATGTAGACCTGTAAGACTGTAACTGACAGGTTAATTTTTGTCCCATCCTAAAGGAGAGAAGTAAAGTCCTATAAGAGGAGTGAGATCAGAGTGGGGGACTAAAATAATCATGGAAGAGAGGGAAGAGAAAATGCTGGGAACCTAGGCATGCTGCCATTTCAACCTTTGCAGAGTTGGCCACCTCCACCCCCAAAACAATTTTAAGGAGGGGAGGTAAGTGGGGGGGAGGAGTGCATATTGGAGTCCTAAATGAAAGGTCACCACCTGGCAACACAAAAACCACAGAGGACTAATGCAGATGGTAGATGTTTTCAGGGTACTGAGAACAGAATTAACAAATCCGTACTTTCCCATCCTTTGCCTCTTTTCTGTCTATTGGGAGAGATATGAACTAGTTTCCCTATCCCTGTTTCTTACTGGTCTTGTTTTCTGTTTCAAAGTTTCTCTGAGATAATGTGGTTAACTGTGTGTGTGTATGTCCTCAGTGATGGTGGAGGAAGAGATAATAGGGGTAAGTAAAGTACCCAGAAGAAAGAGAGAAAGATTTGTTTTTGTAATTGCTAAAACATTTCTTGGCACTTTAGGTTGAAGGGTGGAAAGGGAGTTAATCTATGTGAAGTGTTGGTTTTTTTCTTCAGACTCTGGTGGCAGGTTTGAAAGGAAAACCCTTTCCCCAAAAGGCAGAGCCAAGAGAATGACTGGAAATAGACCATGATGAAGGGAACTACAAAACCAGAAGCTAAAGAAGAGTGGCATGCTCCCAAGGATGGGAACCAGAAAGGAGTAGCTCATACCTTGTACACTTGCACAGCATCCTAAGATGCGTGCAACTACCGGTTACTTAACCTTTCAAGATGAGTTAGTTTGACCAGATCTTCTAAGGTCTACTCCAAATGCATTTTACATACACACACACACAAACACACACACACGTGTGTTGGTGGGTGTATGTATATATAGAGGTGTATATAAAATGTATATGTATAAAATGGTCAATACATGCATGTGTTTATACACAGACATGTGTCCATCATTTTATAGGAAGATGGAATTTCTAAAATAATTGCTATTTATTTGTGTAAGTATTGCTGTTACTTAAAAATGCTTAACCAACATTCTTTTCTTCATTCATTGTATACATTCTACATTGTATACATTATTAACCACTCTTGGAGAGCCTTCACAGGCAATTTTGTTCATCCCATACCTAAAGAGATATCCCCTCTATAGAATACCTGACAAGTTACCATTCACCCTTTGTTTGAAGACCTCTACTCAAGGAGAATCAACTACCTTGGGAGGCAACCCATTTCACTTTGGGATAATGATATTTGCTGAGAAGCATTTCTCAGTTTCCTCATTCTGAATGAGAGATTTGGGCCTAATGGCCTCTGAGGTCCTTTCTAACTCTACATCAAAGATCCTATGATCCATTAAACCTAAATTTTTCCCTTTGCAACTTTTGCCCACATTTTTAGGGCCTGCCCCCTGGAACCAAGAGCAAGCTTAATCCTTCTTCTGTACCATTTCTATTCCTGTACTTAGTGCCCCTCCTAGTTGAGTGGAATAGGTTTAGTGAAGACTTCTCAGATGTAATTCTTCTCCCAAGGGTGAGGTAAGACCAAGAGGCTCAAGGTTACAATATTTTTAGAGTGGAATAATTCCATATAAGAATAAAACTATGTAGTACATTAGGGTCTCAATGATTGGATAAAACTTACATAATTCTTCAATGTCTTCATTTCAAAAGGGATTGGTTAGATTTTGAGTCTAGAATGTAAGATCATATTCTCAGCTAATGAGAATAATGGTCAATGGAGGGGGAGGGACTTGCGTTAGGGTCTATATAAATCACTGCCTTTTCTTTGTCTTCGGCTTTTTCCTGGTAGAAGAATTGCCCGATTCTCAAGAATCTAATAAATAAACTTTCTGTCATCACTTTGAGAGGCCTGTGAGTACTTGATTTAAGTAGGGATCTGAGCCATCCCACACATAGTCTTTTTTCTTTAAACTAGATCTTTAACCTCTAACTAACAAAATGAAAGGATTGGACTGGATAAGCTAAAAAGTCCCTCCCAACTCTGCCATTCTGCTAATTATTTTATCATTCACCCAGTCACATTTTCCCCAAAGCCTTTGTTAAAAATACTAAGTTTCTGAGGCTGGGCCCAGGTGTTTCTGGCATCACTTCTGATTGCCAGCCACTAGGCTTATCTTTCTAATATTGCTCTATGGGTGTTCCCAGAAGTCTGTGCCATTTTAAGTTGCCTCAATAGAGTGCATCTACCCTCTCTGTTGGGAGACCCTTTATATCAGCTGCCCATTCCTTGAAGAACAGTTGCCTTTGGAATGCTAAGGTTGCCCTGCACTAATGAGAAGTTTATCATGGGATTACAGAGTATCAGATATGAAAAGGAAATTAGCTTAGCTTGGTGGTCATTTGTTTCATCCAACATCTGAAAAAGAACATCCTCCTTAAACAAGTAGCTGTGGTAGTACTTGGATCTCCTCTAACAAGTCGTAGCTCCAACCTCCCCAGCAAAATATCCAGGGAACTCTACCTTCAGAGTCAGTCATTTGATGCTGGGATACTTCTAATTGTGAAAATCCCCCTTTACAACTACCACTTATTGCTTCAACTTCTGATGTGAGTGAATTCAAGTCAACTGGTCAATTGTTTGCACTCTGAGATTTCAATGCCAGTGCCCTCTCACATTTGAATGGTACAACTAGATGATGATGATGAAAGTGCTGAAGAAAAGCTTTTTCCCCATCACACACAGCTAGATATTTCACATTTCTTCCAATCTACATGTGGATGGAACTTTCAAATAACTCACTCTTCACGGGATCATGAATTTGGAGCTGTCCAAGTCCATCAGTTCTGAAAATGATGGCCCAGTGAAGTAGAGTGTCTAGGTCTGGATTTGGGTATTGCTGATTCGAAGTTCAGTGTTCTCTCCACTTCTATACAATATTACCTTAATCAATCATCTCCTCTTCCTAAAACTGATTCTATTTTCACCCCCCCAGGACTGAGCATAATAGTTAATAAATACTTGATGAATACTTTCTTAGTTTTTCACTCATTCATTTGCATCCCCATCAAAACACTTTTTTCTGGCACATAGTAAGTGCCTAATACAATGCTTATTCATTCACTTATTCATCTATATCTCCAATGATTAACAGGATGCCTGGTACATATTAAATGCTTATTAAATGTTTCTTTCATTCACTCATTTATTCATTTGTATGCCTGGCACTTACCGCATTGCATGGAATGCAGTTTACAATGTGCTTAAAAAAATGCTATGTCATTCATTTGCTTATTTTTTCAATGACCATTTATTTAGAACCTACAACACACAACAAATGGTGCTAGACTCTAAATACAAAGATAAAACAGAAAGCAAATTGGTTTCCATGCTTGGGCAGCTTATGGGAATAGCTGTCACTTGTGTATCACTTTAAAGTTTTCAAAAGAATTCTGTAGCTTATCTCTTTTGAGCCACAAATGAGGGGAATATTGGCAAGAGGGTATAATTGGAATCAGAGGCTTTGAAGTTTTGAGGTCAAGTCTTAACTCTGCTAGCTGGGTGATCTTAGGGTAGTCCCAATGTCTATTTCCTCAACTCCAGAGTGGAGGGATTGGACTAGATGAATAGAAAGATAGGAAGAAAGACAGATAGATGAGAGATGGATAGATAGACAGATGGATGGATAGAACATTTATTAAGTGCTTACATTGTGCCAATAGCTAAAAGAAAAGTGAGATGCACAAAGTTAGAGACATCTCCATTTCAAATGTTCATAAGGATTATTTGTGCCTGGCTTGTAGTAGAATCTTACAAGCTCATGCCGGTCTGATCAGCCACAATCCAACAGTCCGTACATTGACGTCAACACCATGACATCATTTTTGTTCTCTCTGAATCTGGACAACAACAATATTGTGCCAAGGCCTGTGCTAGGCTCTAAACTGATCTAAAGAGCCTCTACCTTAAAGGAATTGACAGTCTAAAAGAGGAAGAAAATATGTAAACAGGAGTTTGAAGGGGTGGGAAAAGAAGAGGAAGAATGCTGGAAGTTTGAAACTCAGCAAGATAAGACCAAAGTGGTTTCTTAGAGTCTGGGGTCATTCCAGGGATAGAGTAGAGGGAAGTGCAAACTAAGCTTCTTTCCAATTCAATCGGTGTTCTTATGACCCACAGCTGCTCTCCCATCTTTTCTTCACTTAACTCCAGAGGTGAACATGAGCAGAGAATTGACCTTTGGAATGTTCTCCTCAATACAAAATGAATGATGGAGATAGGGAAGGGAAGGAAGAAGGAAGTTTCCTGATTAGCCTGTGAAGATTTGATATAAACATGCCTCCTGCCAACTTTAGTGGCTGCTCTAAATCAGTCAGGTACTTCTGTGAAGTTCATTTCTATGAGCATAAAAACCTTTTAACTGGAGTTTGCTTCGAGTACAAGTCAATTCAGAGTTAAAATGGATGAAGAGGAAGAAGAAGAAGAAGAAGAAGAAGAAGAAGAAGAAGGAGAAGAAGAAGAAGAAGAAAAAGAAGAAGAAAAAGAAGAAGAAGAAGAAGAGGAAGAAGGAGAAGAAGAAGGAGGAGAAGGAGGAGGAGAAGAAGGAGAAGAAGAAGAAGAAGAAGAAGAAGAAGAAGAAAAGGAAGAAGGAGGAGGAGGAAGAAGAAAGAAAGAAGGAAGGAGGAAGGGAAGAAGAAGAAAAAGCAGTCAGACTGTGGCTCCATTATACCAAGTATATGATGACATTTTGATTTTTAAACCCCTACTTTGTCATGAGCTAGTTATGTGGCCCTGGGCAAGTCATTTTTCCTTGCTAGATCTTGGTTTCCTACTCTCTAAATTGAGATTAAACTAGGTGATCTTGAAACTCTCATGGTTTTGGTGTCTACAAAGTCATTTTATCTGAAACTATCATTATAGATTTGCTTTTTTATTTGGGGGGAGGGTGGGATAGACCTGTGATTTCATCAGTATGGGGGACTCCCAGCATGGAAACTCCCTTTACCAAAGCAGGTTGACTTATTATTTCTAATTTAAAGTCTGAGAGAGTGATCCGGGCCACTGAATGGTTAAGTGATTTGCCTAGGGTCCTATAGGATGCACACCCACACACCTGTACACACACACACATTTATACACATATATATATGAGGAAGATAGGATACATGTACATACATGTATATATGTATATGTGTATATATACACACATACAAATACACACAGGCATACTCGTTTTATTGGGTTTCACTTTATTGTAGATATTGCCTTTCTTTAAAAAAAACAAACAACAAATTGAAGGTTTGTGGCAACCCTGCATCAAGCAGATCTATTGGCACCATTTTCCCACATTATGCTTCTGTCACTTTTTTAAAATTCTCACAATATTTCAAAGTTTTCCATTATTATTATATATGTTACAGTGATCTGTGATCAATCATCTTTGATGTTACTCTTGTAATTATTTTAAGAACCATGAACCACACCTATGTAAGACACTGAACTTAAATGTATGTGCTGATGGCTAGATGGATCAACCAGCTGTGCTTGTCTCATTTTCCTTGCCCCCTATTCCTTGAGACATAATATTGAAATTAAGCCAATTAATAACTCTGCAATGGTCTCTAAGTATTCAAGTGAAAGGAAGAGTCAATAGAGGTGGCAAACTTCATTGTTGTCTTATTTTAAGAAAGTGCCACAACCATCCCAATCTTCAGCAACAACCAGTCTGATCAGTCAGCAGTCAGCAGCATCGAGGCAAGACCCTCTACCAGCAAAAAGATTACAACTGACTGAAGGCTCAGATGATGGTTAGCATTTTTTAGCCACAAAGCATTTAAAATGTGTTTTACTAAGACATAATACCACTGTACACTCAAAAGACTACAGTATAGTGTAAACATAAACTTTTATGCACTGGGAAATCAAAAAATGAACATGACTCTATTGTGATGTTCAATTGGTCTGGAACCAAACCTAGAATATCTCTGAGGTATGCCCGTATACACACACGTACACACACATATTTATATACATATATATGCATACACACATACATACATACATATATGTAGGCTGTGTGACTATATAAATATATACATACATATATACTCTATATTTATATAGTCATGTAACCCTATATAAGCACATGTTTATGTATACATAACCATATATAACACATATATATTACATGCATAAATATATATATTTATACATACCTGCATATGCACATTACAAAAATATATAAACACATATGTATATACCAAAAGCCATTCTCAGTGAGGGGTGGGGAACCTTTAGCCTCAAGGCTCCGTGTGGCCCTCTGGGTTCTCCAGGGTGGTCCTTTGATTGAATCCAAATTTAATCTCGTGTAAAGTCCAACATCACACACACCTATGCATGATTATAGCTCTTATTTGAATTCAGGTCTCCTGATTCCAATGCCAATATTCATTCAGAGAGAAAGAGGGGGCCATACTGTAAAGGCTTAGTGCCTGGAAGATGTCACTTTGACCCCTGACTCTGACAATTAATGTGACCTCTCTGAGCCTCAGTTTCCTTATCTGTATAAAGGGAATAATCCTATCTGTGGTACCTATGTCCCCACTTCTGCATCTGGCAAATATCTGAACCCTGACTCTTACAATTGTGATCTTTGACTTTGGGCAAGTGACTTAAACTCTTTGAACTTCAGTTCACCTATATAAAGCCCTTGGCAAAGCTTAAAGTTGGCAGTAGGTGGCTCAGTGTATAGAGCTCCAGGCCTGGTCAGGAAGATTCATCTCCCTGAGCTCAAATCTGTCCTCAGACACTTTCTAGCTGTGTGACCCTAGGCAAGTCACTTCACCTTGTTTGCCTCAGTTTCCTCATCTGTAAAATGACCTGAAGAAGGAAATGACAAATCACCCTGGTATATTTGCCAAAAAAAATCTCCCAATGTGGTCACAAAGAGTTGGACAGGACTAAAAATGACTAAACAAGGCTTAAAATGGTATATAAATGTTACTATTTCCATACTTCTCACTTTGAGCCTCCAAATACACTCACACAGATGGCCTGTCCTCCCAGGTTGTATTCCATTCCTTCTCTAGTCACCATCAAAATGTACCTCCCTCACTCTGGGTTCTGCTAAATTGCTGGCATGCAAATAACCAGTAAATGAGGAGGACCAGGTGTTAATAGTGATAAGGTGTTAATGGATGTTAATAGCTTAATGTGTGGCATTCAGCACTCCCCCTGCCCTCACCCCTGCCTTGCATTTCTATAGTCCTTGAAGGTTTGCCAACAGGGACTCCAGGAGATGCCCCGCTTCATTCCGGTAGAGCGATTCTAATTTGGGAAATACACAACGGATTTGTAGGCAAGGGGAGGGGGTGTTGGAGATGAGGCTAGGCTGGGAAGTCGGACCTTTCAGGGATGTGCCAAGTAGTGTGGTGTGACAGAAAGAGCCCTGGCTCAGGGATCAGAAGATCTGGGGGGGAGGCAGTGAAGAGAAGTCCCAGATCTATCTCTTGCTTAGGGTGTGACCCAGAGCAAATCCCTCCCCTTTCTAAGCTTCAATTTCCTCCTCTGTAAAAGGTGGAGATCAAAATCCCTGATCTTTGGGGTCCCTCTTAACTCTAAAGCTATGATCCATTTCTACTGCTAGTTGTGTGACCTCAATAAATCATTTCCTTTCTAGGTTTCTTTGTGTGAAGGAGGAAGGGGTTTGGATGACATTCTCTCAAAGGTCCCTTTCTCCTCTAATGTTCTATGATTCCAAGGAGCTCAAGTCAGAGGGAGAGATATGGCTGTATGAGGGGAGAGACGAGAGAGGATACAAGATTGTTTGGGGAGGCGAGACTCGGCCATTGTTTGGGTCCATACCCAATGGTAAACAAGAGGGAAGAGTGAGGAAAGACGAGGTGGTGAGCATGAGTGAACTGGAAAAGTGTTGGTACTCTCCATCACAATTCACCAGATGCCTACTGTGTGCCCAGAGCTTTGCTAAGGGTTGGGAAAAGAAGTATAAAAAGAATAAAACAGTCCCTACATCCAGGAATTTACATTCCATAGGCGTACCTTGGAGGTGTTGTGGGTTCAGTTCCAGACCATTGCAATAAAGTGAATATTGCGATAAAGTGAGTCACATGATTTTTTTTGTCGTTTCCTAGTGCAAGTTGGGGTGGCTGTGGCAATTTCTTAAGATAAGGCAACAATGAAGTTTGCTGCATGAATTGTCTCTTGCTTTCAGTTGAACACTTAGAGGCTGTTTTAGGGTTATTAATTGGCCTGATTAATCATTAGTTATTAACAGGGTTGCCACAAACCTTCAATCTGTAAAAAAAATGCAAAGTCAGCAAATGGCAGTTAAAATGTGGTCTGCCTGTACTTTGTGAACTTACATTCACAGAGCTAAAAAATATATAAGTATATACAGAATACATATTAATAAGGTTAGGTGTTGGACCTGTGATATGATTCAGTAATAATAACAGCAGTTAGCACTTATACAGTCATTTAAGGCTTGCTAAGAACTTTTAAAATATTATTTCATATGATATTTAAAACAATCTTGGGAGGTAGGGATTATTAACCCCATTTTCCAGTTGGAGAAACCTAGTCAGGCAGCATTTAAGTGACTTGCCTAGAGTCACACAACAAATCTGAAACCAGATTTAAACTCAGATCTTCTTGATTCCAGGGTCATCTTCTCTAAAATTTATAGTCATAGAGGGGTGCTTAAAATACTGAGGACCCCAGGATCACACAGCCTGGTATGCTTCTGAGGAGGAATTGAGCCCAAATGTTCCTGGCTGCAAGGTCAACTGTCCATCCAGTACATTACACTGCCTTACCCACATACAGGATCAACAGAAAGAGAATAAATGCAAATAAATACAGGATAATTAAATACAAAGCAATTTAGAAAGATGGGGTCAATATATAAAGAATCAGTACAAGATAGTTTGGGAGGGAGGGAACTAGGTTCATGTAGAAAGTAGTGCTTGAGTTGGATCATGAAGGAGGAGAGGAATTCTTTGAAGCTGAGATGAGGAGGGAGAATATTCCAGATGGGGAATGTGGGCAGGGATAAAGCGTGGAGACAGGAAATGGAGTGTTGAGACTGAGAAACAGAGAGGGGACCAATGTAGCTTGTCCATAAAGCACAGGAAGAGGAATACTGTAGAATGAAGCTGAAAAAGGTGGGTTGGAGCCAGGTTGTGAAATACTTTCCAAGTCAGACTAAGGGTTAGCTTAGACACAGTAGAGAACAGAGAAGTTTAGAGGGGAGGGCTTTAGTGGAGATCATAATGTCTATTTAGAGTGTTTTAAATTTGAGATGTCTATGGAACACCCTATGGCAGATGCCCAACAGAGAGTGATGAGGGGTGTGCTTAGGAGAGAACTTAAGACTACATATGTAAATCTGAGCATTATCCACATAGAAATGAGAAATTGTACCTTTGGCAACTGATAAAGTCACTGAGAGAGGATATAACCCTAGACCTCTGATAAAAGAGGTGATTTTTTGGTCATGAGTCTGGGCAAGAAAGAGCCCTGGATTTAGAGTCAGAGGGCTTGGGGTTTGAATGTTGCCTCTATCACTATGTGATCTTGGTTGATTAATTCACTTCACATCTCTGGATGTCAGGTTCATCATGTGTAAAATGAAAGTTGACTTGGATGACCTTTGGGGTCCTTTCCATCTCTAAGTCTGGGATTCTATGAGCTTAGCTGTATGACCTTGGACAAGTCTCTTAACCTCTGCCTGACTCAGTTCCCTCACTTATAAAGTGAGGGGGGGTGGACTCTAAGACCCCTTCCAGCTTTAAACTGAACTCAGTGTCATTCTCAGCATTTCTGAGCAAATATTTTCTTGGAGGTCTTTCTCTAGCACATCTGACTTTAGAGGTCCACAATTCCTTAGATCACTCCGGTCATTTTACTTTTCAGCGTTACTCTGACCTTGTAGAAATGTTCAATCAGCATGTTGGAGTTGGGTCAAACACAGGAGACCTCCATTACCTGGCTAGCACATGGGGCTGAAACCTCTGGCCAGAGTGCACTAGCTCTGAAATGGAAACTCAGTAATTCACAACTGATGAAAGCTTCAGGCAAACCTTCCTTTTTGTTGAGACAAATGGACATATCCTTTCCATCCTTTTCATCCTGTCTCTAATCCAATAATCCATGGAAACATGACTCTTGATTTCTAGCAGCAGACTCAGAAAGTCAAACACATCCATTATTCCCTCGTTGGCCATGACCAGCAGAGAGCCCTGGTCTCTGGTTTCTCCAGTGCATTGAGGCTGACAAGATAGTCAAGGTGCACATTGAGAGAGAGACAATGATTCTACCCTCTGACCTTGATTCCGGACAGTTATCCATACCAATTTAAATCAATGCCAATGTTAATGTGATTCCTTGAGAAATGTAATGATGGTGCTGGGTGATCATCTGAGGCAAAGGAGGGTGCAGACTGTCACTGAAGACCATGCTGCCCCTCAGACACATGGGGTCTCTATCTGTTCTAGCTGTATGGTCCATCTTGTCATCTATCTGTCTTGTGCCCTCAAACTGCTTTCTTTGCTTGGTTTGTAAACACATGTTTTCATTTCGGCATCAAAAGTGCCTCAGATAAAGGATACCACATTCATTCAAACTACCATTTTTTCTTTATAAAACTAAAAACTCAGGATCAGCCATCCAGACCTGTAAGGGACTTCAGACTTCACCTAGTGCAACCCTTTTATTTTATATATGAGGAAACTCAGGTCCAGAGACTTATCCAAATGACTTGTCCAAGGTCACACAGGTGGTGAATGTCAGAGTTGGAATCTGAAGCCAGACTCTGTCTCTCTGAATTCAGAACTCTGGCCCTTGCCCAACATGAGAACAAATGTGGTATTTCCATAAAAAGGTAAGAGAAAGATTTTCAAATAGGTGTAGTAATGAATAGTATCTTGGGGTTATATATTGCCTCAGAATGGTCATTCATTTATTAAGCATCTACCATGTGCTTGGTGATGTGTTGGTACTGATGATATAAAGACAAAAATGACAAAATCTTCTCTCCCAAGGTACTTATGTTCTATTAGGGGAGACTATATTATGTTATATTATATTACATAAAACCAAATAAATACAAGTCAGTTTGAGGGGGAAGCACTAGCAGCTGAGGGTATCAGGAAAGGGTTTCAGGAGGAGGCAGAGCCCCAGCTGAGTCTTTTAAAAATTACTTTTTTTATTACAAAAAAATCTGGAAATGGAATTATCAGCTTCTTTGCATATAATTTATTTTAAGTTTGTATGAAATTGAACAGAACAGTATTCAAACTGCCCCATTTTTTGGTATGCCCCCTCTGATCTTCCTTCTGTTCTCTTTTGCGTAAAAAATTCATCAATGCCCTTCTTTTTCTTGCTTTTTTTTTTTTGCATCATGATCATTACCCACAACTTTGTCAAGAACCAATGACATTTCCTGATCCCTAAACAGTTTAGCTTTGAAGGATTTCTAAGAAGCAGAGGTGAATGGAGAACGTTCTAGTTAAAAGAGAGAGAGAGAGAGAGAGAGAGAGAGAGAGAGAGAGAGAGAGAGAGAGAGAGAGAGAGAGAGAGAGAGAGAGAGATGGAATAAGATAGAGAGAGAAGGTGAAATCCCCTGTGTCCAGAAGACCAAGCAGTCCAGCCTGGTTGACCACAGTGTTAGTGAAGAGGAGGAATGTTATAGTAATTTTGGAAAAGTAAATTGGGGTCAAGTTTCAAAAGGCTTTAAATGCCAAATAGAGGAAATTTGTATTTCACCTTAAAGGTAATAGGGAGCCAGTGAAGTTTATTGAATATGGGGGTAATTTGGTCATGACATTATTCTTGTCTTTGGGGAATATCAATTTGGAGGCTGTGTGGACAGTTTAGTGAAGGGGTCAGATTTGAATCCAGGAAGCTACAGTATTATAACAGCCCTGTTATTAATAGTGTGAGTCCCATTGCAGTCCACCCTGGTCAATACGGAACAGTAAAAAGAGAGCTGAATACGGAGTCAGAGAAACGGGTTTACATCCAGCTTCTGATATTCATAGCAGAATGACCTTGGGTAAGTCACTTAACTTCTCGGTAAATGTCAGGGTTATGCTGGATCACCTCCACTATCCCTGAGAACTCTATATCTCTGATCCTACTGTCTCTAATTCTAAGTACCATGTTTTAGGAAGGACATATATAAGGCAGAGAGGGTTCAGAAGCAGGCATAGAGAGCAGGCTGGGAGGCATGGAGTTGGGTGGGAGGTACAATATTGAGAGAAGGGAGAAGAGAATGAAAAAAAATATTTCTATCAGTGACCTATGAAGAATAATGAAACTTTGGTAGGCAACCTCACAGGCAAGAGAAATGAACAGCCACAATATAATTTTTAAAAATCATATAAAAACACTATTTTGTAAAAGAATCTCTTTGCTCCTATTTTATTACTTAGTCACCCCAGGCCTTGAATATTATAAAACAAATAGTACCTAACTTATGGAAAATACCTTTTTCTTTTATTTTTTAGAATTTCTTTTCACTTTTTCCTTTCACTTCCTTTCACTGTTTCATTTATTATTAATCTTAGTTAGCTTTTTTAAAAAATGCATAATGTTAGGAGGTGGGTTTTTTTTTTTCAGTTAACCCTGGGAAATCAGTGTTCCAGATATTTTTGTGCCCATTTTATAGGTGAGAAAGTGAAAGTCTGAGTGTGGTTAAATGATTTGTATAGGGTCACACAGCTGGGAAATAAATGTCTGAGACAGGATTCCAACTTAGATTTCTAACCCTAACCTCTAGGAAGACAGATTTGGGTGTTTTGGTGGGATTTTTGTTTGTTTGTTTGTTTACTTGTTTTTGGATAGGAACCAAGATTTCATTGGGGTAGGAAGCTCCCTGTGTAGAACTTCCTTTATCAATACAGATCATCACTTTCTCTTACTTTTAGAAAGTTGCCAGGGACACTGAGAGGTTGACTTATCCAGAGTCCCACAGGTGTCATACATCATAGAAGAGGGAAGAGACAAGAAGAAAGAGGGAAGGTGTAGGAGGGAGGAAGGAGGGAGAAAGGAAGAGAGAGGGGTAAGAGAGGAGAGATGAAAGGAGAGGAGGAAAAGAAAAGGAGAGAGGAAGTAGAAAGAGATGAAGAAAGGCAAACAAGAGGAGGTAGAATGATAAAGAGTGTAGAGAGGCAGGAAGGGAGAGAGAGAGAGGGAAGAAGGAAGAAGAGAAAAAGGAGGAGGAGAGAGGAGAAACAGAGGGACGGAGGAGACAGACAAAGAGAGAGATAGAAGGGAAAGAGAGAGAGAGAGAGAGAGAGAGAGAGAGAGAGAGAGAGAGAGAGAGAGAGAGAGAAACATTGCTTTTTTATTAACGATTAGCCTTAGCTTATATTCACACTTAACTGCTAAATCCAAATAAAACAGACAGATTTTAACCCAAGTTCACATGAGATAAAATTTCTTTCACCTTTGTGTTCTTCTGTAGACTGCAGAGGTTCTGCCATGCCGCGACCTTGGCTTTAAAATACTTTAACACAAAGGGTGCAAAAAAGACATGCAAATAGCATTGTCCAGCGTTTGGAGTTCCAGCCAACGCATCCATCTGTTAATTGTCCAAATGGTCTAGAATTGATTTATAGGTCACAGGGTTGCAATGCATTTTTAGAAACCTTTTGACTTTCATCGTATTTTTTAAAATCCAACCCAGTCAATTCTATCTTATAAAATAAAACAGAAATCAAAGGTCATTTGGAAACGCTATAGTGGCCTATTAGTAGAAATCTTTCATGTTAACCTTTCCCTGAAAAGTTTGCAGCCATATTGCCTCAGTAGCTGATACTAAAGAAAGCCACGGCCTCATCAAAGAAGAATGCAATTTTTTCATCCGGAAGGCAATTTAGAGATCATCTCGTCCGATTTCTTCATTTTACAAAGCCAGATACTGAGGCCCACAGCAGGGAAGGGACTGCTCATGGCCCCACTTTCTTGTCCCGTAGCCCGGGGCTTTTCCACTAAGGCGTGCAGGTACATTTTCTAAATGAATTCAAATCCACAGTCAAAAACAATATCGCCTGAAGGGCTCCCACTTTTCTTTATGTCAGTGTTATTTTTTTCCACCCTTTCGAAAATCACTCTCCCCTTTTGTATCTCATCAATAGCATTAAGTCTCAAAGAACCCAATTCAAAATTTAGAAACAAAGTATTTTGTCCATATAATTGCTTGGAGACCACATAGAACAATCCTTTCTTTTAAAAAAAATTCTTAATTTTTTAAAAAATAATCTGAGCTGAAATAAAGAGCCAGGGAAATCTGGGCTTGGGATTTTGTAAATAAGCTTGCTGCCCATCATACTTGTCGGCAAGATAAGGGCCCGGAATGGCATTTGCCGAAATGCACTGCTATCTCTCCAGCAATCCGGCTCAGGCTCGGGGCCCCTTGGTAACAGCTTGGCAAATCTGTAAAAGGAATGTGACTGTATAGTTTGTGTGTGGATTGTCGAGTCATTATGGTCTCCAAATTGCACAGCAGATCATTAATCATAAGCCAAGATAGGCAATCGCTGCAGAAACCTGATGAAAGACCCCTAACATAATGCCAGCTAAATCATGTTTAACATGCAGACCTTGCCTGTGTAGATATGGACTGGAGAGAGGAAGGAAAAAAAAAATCATTCCCCTTTTAGGAAAGAAAACTTCTCCTTATCTTTGATTTGCATTCAGTCCTCTCTCAATAGTCTTTAAGTCCGTTATTTAATTCATTTTGGTGCCGGGACCCATCACAAAGCAGAAATCCTAAGCGAGACCCATGCAGTCCATGACCTCCCAAACCTCTCTCTTTTCTTGTCAGTTCTATGTCATTTGTGAAGTTGAACCTTGCCAATTTGAAATGCTGACCTCTTCCATAGACAACCTTATTCTCCTTGAGTGAAAGAAAGGGCCAGGGCCTACAAACCACTCAAGCGAGAGATGGCAAGAAAAGAGAAAAGTGGATGACTCGTAAATCAATTTCCACAGCCCACCCAAAACCCACACACACACACATTGAATTTGTATAAATTTTCTTTTTAAAAAAATACTGAATGGATTTTCTTTAAAAGAGGAGTGGGTTGGCTTCTAAGACAATATAAAAAAAAATATGAATTGAATGAAAAAGAATAGGACACACAGCCTTCCAACAACTGGGCTTGAGGGTCTATGGACTGCTCTTACACCTGTGGTACCCTGACACCCTCTTTCAAAGAAAAAGAGTTCTCGAAATGCAGAAATATGCATTTCCATCCTCATGGAAGGATAACAAAGAGAATAAGCAGAAAGGAGGCTGTCAGCACCCCAGGACTCATCCTACAGACTGAATCCCTCGGATGCGACATGCTAAGTCAAGAGTGGCTCTACAGAAGAGATGTGGACACATTTTACAAAGCATCTTGTGTATTGGCAGACTGTTGGAGGAACCTGCAATAGAATAAGGCCGGGTTATTTAAACTTGTGCATAATGAAGGAGTCTTCCAAAGCACGTCATTCCCCAATCTTGCATTTTAAACCCTTTCCAAATGAAACCAATAATTAAATATGTAACAGTATGATAGTCGTTTCAACACAGTGATGAAATTAATGATAATTACAAGCTAAAATGTGATGCCCTATTTGTCAATGTGATGGGACTTCATCCAAGAGCCTTATACAGGGAAAAAAAGCTTTCTTTTTATGCACTCTGGAGTCAGGCTTTTGGGCTCATTTCAACTCGACAAACATTTATCAAATGCCTGCTATGTGCAGAGCTCCGGGCTGCTTAGAATTCCCTCAAACAGGCACCCCAAATTGTGCCTTTGTGTATGGAACTCTCGGTGAATGTGATTGGATTAAATGAAGAGGAATCAATTATATTGATTCGATTCAACAAACATCTATTTAGAACCTACTGTGTGCAGTGAAAGGAATGGAATGAGTCCCGGCTCTGGAGGACCTGAGTTCAAATCTCAGGTCTGTCACTTGCTATTTGTGTAAATCTGGGCAAACGACTTACCTCTGAGCCTTGATTTGCTCATCTGTAAAATTTACAGCTGGAAAGGAACCTTAGACGTCAATGAGTCCAATTCCCTCATTTTAGAGATTTTACATTTTACGGATAAACAACCTGAGACTGAGTGAATTTAAATGACTAAAGTCATACAGCTAATGAGCATCTGAGGCTGGATTTGGTCAGTTAGCTAGCTAACCAGCATTTATTAAGCGCTTGATATATACTAGGCACTATGCTAGGTGACAAAGATACAAAGACAGAAATATCATTCCTATCCTCAAGAAGGTCACGCTATAACTGAGAGGAATGACATTTTTTTAAAGGAACTTCAGATGCAGGGAGGATGAAAGGCCCCAAAGTATTGAGGGTATAGCAATAGGCAGAAGGCAAGACTCAGGGGTCTTCAGAGTTGTTATGGCCTTAAAATCCATCAGCCTTCAGACAGTTTGATAACATGCCTCTGAATTTAGCCAAATTGTTCTCTGGAAAATGGACACAGAGTCCATCACGGGATCCATACTCATAGCTTTTCTCACTTGAGACAACCTACCAAAACTTTGTACTGTACTGCGCATAGGTTACTCACATATTATGATAAGCTATCAAAGGAGGTCTTTAGTAAAGGAGGGTCCATTGTGAAACTTGTACATTTAATCAACAGATGACTAGGTGGAGCCATAGTGCATAGAGCTCTGGGCCCAGTAAGGAACACCATCTTCATGAGATCAAATATGACCTCAGACATTTACTGACTTGTGTGACCCTGGGCAAGTCACTTCACCCTGTTTGTCTCAGTTTCCTCATCTGTAAAACGAGCTGGAGAAGGAAATGGCAAACCACTCCAGTATCTTTGCCAAGAAAACCCCAAATGGGGTCACAGAGAGTGAGACATGACTAAAAACGACTGAATAATAAGAAATCGATAAACATTTCTTAATTGTCTAATATTTGCCAGATCCTGAGCTATGGGACCTAAAGTAGAGAGCTCCTGTACCAATAGTCTATCTTTTTTAAAATGCCAAATCAAATAAATCTTTTTTCCCCTTCATATGTCAAGAGCTCACATATATCATATACCATCATATACCATGTTTTCTGTTTTTATTTGTGAATTTTAAATTCATTATATATGCTATACACACATATGCCTCCATGACATAGAACATTTTCTTCATAATAGCTCAATGAGGTAAAGAGTACAAGCATTATCCATTCCCACTTTACTGATGAAGCAGTTGAGGCGCAGAGAAATTAAGTAAATTTCCCCAATTCAAACAGCTGGTACATGTCAGAGCAGCAGGCTCAGGTGCTCCAGGATCACATCCAATGCTCTTTCTATTTCTCTATGTTTTCCATACATTTCCATTGTCTCTATGTCTCTGAAATAGCAACAACCTGGAGAACCTGAAAGATGGGGCTTTCCCCAAATGTGACTGACTTATCTTTAGTGAAGATCCTGAGAGGCCATCTAATTCAGCCTCTAATTTTACCAGTGATAAAATGGAGGCCCTGGGATGTAATGTACCATGGTTTACAGGTTACATAGGACCATAGATTTAAAGCTGGAAGGGACATCAGAAGCCAGTTAATTCAACTGTATCATTTTACAGATGAGGAAACTGAGGCAAACAGAGGTCAAGCAACTTAGCCAGTCACACAGACAGCAAACATTAGAAGGAGGATTTGAATGCAGGTTCATTCTCTTTTCATTTTATCAAATCTTGGAAGCTGGGGTTGACTTAATGACCTCATGGTACTATCCAAGCCAGGCATATTCTCATTGGGACCTCCCATGGTAAAGAGGTAGAGGCACAGAAACAGTGTCTGGGAATAAAATTTAAAGGAGGGAGATGGAATCTCAAAGTTCTTTCTTTCTCTACGTTGCTATGGCTTGTGGTGCCACAAGAAACACTGGTCTCTGTCTTCCTGCTTCCATAGTCTTTTCCTCTGATTCATAACAAACCCTGTTATTCCTGCATGAACCCTTTTCTAGTGGTTGAGACTAGAAAGCCCTGATTTTGAATCCTGCCTCAGAATCCTGCCTATGTGACCCTAGGCAGGTCACTTAAATTCCATTTTCTTATCTGTAAAATGGAGGAAATAGAAGCACTTACATCACAGGGTTGTTGTAAAGTTCACATGAGATAACTCATTTACAAATGAGATATACAAAGCACTTTACAATTGTTAGCTATTATGAGTATTTCAGCTTGAAACTTAGAGTTCAGGTGGGATTTTACCACTCAAGCTATAGAGGTTCAATTCAAAAGCATATATTATGTATCTACTAAATACAAGGTGACAGAAAGCATCTTTCCTGTCTCTAAAACTCTTAGAGAGTGGCCTGAGGACACTGAGGGATTAAGTGACTTGTCCCACAGTCACTTAGCCAGTACTTGAACTTGGGTCTCAGTCTTTGATAACCCCTCCTTATGTGTGTTCGTCCTTCGTTGCTGAAGACCGTGCCATCAGAGAAATGATGACATGACTTGCACTTGACTTTGTTTTGAGTGAGGGAGGGCTGTGCAGGTCACCAGTCTCACTTTTCCTCCAGAGTCATCTGAATCCAGTACCAGATATTCCTCAGGATGATTGGAGATGACCCAGGATGAGACAATTAGGGTTAAGTGACTTGCCCAAAGTCACACAGCTAGTGCGTGTCAAGTGTCTGAGGTGAGATTTGAACTCAGGTCCTCCTGACTCCTGCACTGGTGCTGTATCTACTGCACCACCTGAAAGGACAATTTCACCTGCCTTCTTCTCAGGGAACCAAGTTAACTTCTTTCTGCTTTATACGAAGGTTTTATAGGACCTGCCAGAGCTTTCTTTTTTGGTCTAGCCTATAAAAACTCAAGGTCAATTCCAAGCTAAGATGCGATGGCAGAGCAAAGATGAAGTCTATACATAATGGGCACTTAGCCAGTGTCTGTACTTTAAACAACAACACCCCTCCCCCAAAAAACAAACCAATCCTAAGATTCCATGGGTGTAGCTAATAATAGATAAGAAAACTACCAATTCAGAGCATCAGCTGCCCTCTAAGAGTCTTTGAAAGTTGCTTGGAGGCAGAAAGAAGTAAAGTAACATGCCCGAGGTCACAAAACCAGTATCTATCAGAGACAGAATCTGAATTCACATCATCCTGTCTGGGATAACTCTTGATCCACTTGCCTGAACACCCAATCAGTGGAAGAAGGACTGAGCAAACGATGGTAGAGAGATGAAATGGAATACTGTTGTGCCATAAGAAATGATGAAAGGAACATTTTCAAAGGAATCTGGGAAGGATGTATATGATAACAACATGGTTAATCCTTCTCAGCTTCTCTTTTTTCACTATCTTTATTTTCCGAACAGGTGGTCTTATTTTTCTTTTGGAAATTTCCTTGATACTTAGCGATGCATTGTTACCTGAAAGTAGCAGTAAGCCTTGCTAAGCCATATGGTAGTATTTAATTCATACTGTAGCCAATACAGCAGGGGCAGCTAGGTAGTGAAGTGGATAGAGCACTAGGTCTAGAGTCAGGAAGATTCATCTTCCTGGGTTCAAATCCAGCCTCAGACACTTCCTAGCTGTGTGACCCTGAGCAAGTCACTTAACCCTGTGTGCCTCAGTTTCCTCATTTGTAAAATGCTCTGGAGAAGGAAATGACAAACCACTCTAATATCTCTGCCAAGAAAACCTCAAATGGGGTCATGAAGAGTTGGACAAGACTGAATAACAGTCAGCACAAATTCCCTTTGAAATTACTTTTCTTTTTAATCAAATCCCAATTTCACATTTCATCAAAACGGGCATTTCTCCTCATCCCTCCAAGGTAATATAGATGATTATTGTCATTACATCATCACTATTTATTGCTGTTGTTTTTATGGAAAGCTAGCACATGAAGATTTGTACTGCTGGGAAAGTAAGAAGCTCACAGTACTTTTTAAACAGTGCTAGTTACACAGACTCATGATTAAATTCACATTTAGAATCATAGATCTAGAGCTGGATGGGACATAAAATCTCTCCAGTTTAGTTCCCTCATTTTACAGATGAAGGAAACTGAGACTCAAAGAGGTTATAGGATCACAGTAATACCATCTAGTCTGGCCCCTTCATTCTATGGATGGGGAAATTGAGGTTCAGGGAATTGAAATGAGTTGGCCAAGGACACATAGGTAAGAAATGACAGGGACAGGATCAGAAGCGAGGTCCTTCGATCCCAGACTGTACCATGTTGCATTTGGGACTCATCTGCCTAGAGGGCACTGGTCAAGGCATGGATATGAAGGAATTAATCAAGGAAAAGCTTAACAAGAAAGGAGAAGAAATCTAAAGAGAAAACTTTGGGGAACTTATACTTCAGGGGTTTGGGAACAGGACAGGCAGCTAGTGAGGGAGAGAAAGCAGGGACACCTAAAGGGTTAAGAAGAGGCATGATGTCTCAGAAGCCAAGGGAGGAGAGAGTATGCAGGAGGAGGGGGTGTTCAGCAGAGGCAAAGCTGCAGAGAGGTCAATGAGGATGAGGCCTGGAAAAAACCAAAGGACATTGGATTTGGCAATTAGGAGGTCATTGGTGACCTCTGAGAGAGTAATTTCTGTAGTGCAATGAAGACAGAAACCAGATTGCATGGGGCTTAGAAGAGAGTGGGTGGTGAAGAAAGGGAGGCACTTTTTGTAGAAAGCTTTTTCAGGAAATTTAGCAGTGACAGGGAGGAAAGATGAGATCACAGTTGCTAGAAAGGTTGAGAGACCTTTGACTTAGCGGTTCTACTCAGGCCTACATGCCATTGAGATCAAAGAAAGAAAGTCCTCATATATAATAAAATATTCCTAACAAAGCTTTCTATTAGCAGAAAACTGGAAATAAAGTGGTTGTCTGTTGATTGAGGAAACACTGAACCAATTGTGGCAATAGGATATTATTGCACTGTAAGAAATATTGTGAAGGATTCAGAGAATCATAAGAAGATTTGGAAGAAGGATGAAAGTAAACAAATCAGAACTGAGGACAATATAGATAGAGATGATAGTAGTGTGAATGAAAACAGCATCAAAAGGCATCACAATTCCAATACACTATAACAACTAATATTGGTCCCAGAGGATCAACGATGAAATCTATTTTCCCTTCTCTTGGTAGGGAGATGAGAGGCTAATGGTGCAAATGTTGCATATACATTGGCAGACGGAGGATATGTTGGTCCATGGTTGAGTTACTTTTCTTTGTTACTAGGGAAGCCTTTATAAAGATGTGAGTAGGTAGATCTCAGAGAGTGAGGAAGGGGAGTAAGACATCAATATAAGTTTTATGTAAAGGTTGGAGAGTCTTGACCTCATTTGTATGAAATGGGAAGGAGCTAGAAGAGACAAAAAGACCATAGGATACTAGAAGCAGAGCAAGAAAGAACCTCAGATATAAATCAACCCTCTCATTTTACAAATGAGAAACAGAGAAATTTTAATTGACTTGCTCAAGATTAAAAGAGAGAGAGAGAGACAGACAGACAGACAGAGAGAATACTGTTTCAACCTAGAAAAAGTCAAAAGGTCCAGGACAAAGAAAGAAAGGATAAACTTAAGAGCAGACCAGGACTTGGAATCAGGGAAACCTGAGTTTAAATCCTGAATGAGTCATTTACCAATAGTGTGACTCTTCGCAATTCCATTAACTTCTCTGAGCCTTCATTTCTTAATCTGTAAAATGGCGATAGCAGTAAGTCTACTTTACAGGGTTGCTATGAGAATCAAATTTTAGATAGACAGACAGACAGATAGATAGATAGACAGATAAACAGATTGTGTTCATCCTTCGTTGCCAAAGAAAACCATGTCATCAGAGAAATGATGACATGACTTGCACTTGACTTTGTTTTGAGTGAAAGAGGGCTGAGAAAGGTAGATAGACACACACAGACACCCAACCCTTTTCCACCCTTAATGTGTTATATAAATGCTAATAAAACATTAACAACTTTAGATTTGTATATTAGTAATAGCTAGCATTTTTATGGTACTTTAAGCGTTGCAAAGCATAACGATGATAACAACAGCTAACACGTTCTATAGCACTTAACTATGCATCCGACATTGTGCTAAGCCATTTACAATCATTTCATTTGATCCTTACAACCATCCTGGGAAGTAGGTATAATTATTATCATCTCTATTTTATGGATGAGGAAACTGAGGCAAACAGAGTAACTTGCCCAGGAGTCACATGGCTAGAAAGGGTCTGAGGCTAGATTTAAATTCAGGATTGATACTTGATTCACTGAAACAAATATTGTCTTATTTTTATCCTCTCTACAACCCTATTATTGCCATTTGTAAAGATAAGGCAGATCTAATTTGGTGATTTTCTGAGAGTTATACAAATAGACTGTCTGAGGCAAGATTTGAACTCAGTTCCTCCTGACTCTAGATCCCACTGCACAAACTGACTATATTTCTAGATGAAAGTCCAGCCTTCTCTTTGTAAAAAATGTAGAAAGTGAGGACTGTTTTCATCCCCTCCTCTCCATCTGCATTTTTCTCATCATCATAGCATCGATATAATGCTTCAAGTTTGAAAAGTCCTTTACAAATGTTGGCTCAGTTTACTCTCACAACAATGTAGGGGATAAGTACAATTATCATCCCCATTTTACAGAAGAAGAAACTGAGGAAGACCTAAGTTAGATGACTTAATGTTGTATCTCCATTCATCAGAAAAAGTGAGGGGAGTTTCCTTTATTTTGAATACTTTCTGATACGATCATGCTTTCATGAAAGATCCAAACAAAGCTTTAAAAATGCCTTTTGTATCGTAAAAAGAACCACAAGTTCTACTTGTAGTAAATATGGAGAGTATACTTACAGAGGGCTAGGATTCTGGAAGAGGGAAGGAAGAAGGGGAACAGGTGGGAGTAGAGAGTAAAAGACAAAAATTAAATTTAAAATTTAATAATGAAATAATAAATATATAATATATATAATTTAACAATAAAAATTTAAAGACACAGTCCCTGCTCTGGAAGAATTAGATTCAAATGAGAAAGCCTGAAAACTCATACACAAGAAAGCAAGCTTGCATGAAATAATGAAGTGCAAATACTGAATGAAGGGCAATGAAATGAAGGGCAAATAATGAATGAGCACAACTTAGACAACGGTACAGCAATATTATTCAAAGAATAGCTGTGAATTGTAAAGTTATTCTGAGTATTATAAATGCTCAAATCAGCTACAAAGGGTCCATTAAGGAAGACGCTATCTCTCTCCAGAGAAAGAACTGTATGTGGAAGTATATCTTGTATGGTGACAGAGAGAGATGGATAGGTAGATAGGTAGATAGGGATAAAAAAGAGAGAGACGAAGATTTTATATATATATACGTGTGTATATATATATATATATATATATACATATATATATGCACACACACAGAAAAATATGTACACACATATCTAGGTACACACATATAGATATAGGTGGCTATATATAGATATAGTATATGCGCATATCTATCTATGTCAAATGGTGGCCTTCTCTAGTGCAGGGTGGGAAGAAAGAGAGGGAGGGAGACAGTTTGGAACTTCAAATGTAACCAAAAAATTACACTTAATAAAAGAAAGCAAGGGTCGCATTACAAAGCAACCTTTTGGTAAGTGCTGATTGATGAAGTAGATAAAAGGGTTAGGAAAGTCTTCAAAGTATGAGTTGAATTGTTTGAAACTTTGATTGGTTTTTGGGGAGGGATCAAAATGTCATTCCCTGAGTTGGAGTTCTTGTAAATTAAAATAATACCAGTTCCATTGGTCATCAGGATAATAAGATTTGCAAATATCATTTTTCTAAAGAATGGACTTCTCAAGAGGACTTTTTTAAAAACCATTTCTCAGATTACTGAAAAATTAGATGGTTTCATGATCAGGATCCTCCTCCAACCCTTCTGACCCATGTGACTTTGGACAAGTTGTTTCACCTCTTTGAGCCTCAGTTTCCCCATCTGCATAATGAGTAGGATGGATGGACTCCTCAGACTTTTCCAGCTCTAACTGTATGATTCTTTGGGCTTCCTCCCTGGATTTCCCCAACCCAAGGGGCCACTGCCAGTCATCTTGACCTATGTCTTACCACTGGACTCTGGAGGAGAGAGTGAGGCTGATGACCTTTCACAGCTCTGCCTCACTTAAACCCAATTCACTTGCAAATGAAGACATCACCCTTGTGAAATCATTGGTCCTCAGTGAGAATGCAAGAGCACCAATAATTCCAATCCAAGAAATATAATTTTTACTTTAACCCTTATTTGCTTTAACTTTCTAATGAACCAGTTATGTCCCGAGTAAAATGGGATCATGCTTTGTTCTAAGATTATATGTCTAGAACTGGAAGAGAACCCAGAGATCATCCAAACCAACCCCTTCATTTTACAGATGGGGAAACTGAGGCCCAGAACAGTTAAATGACTTGCTCAAGGTCATATAGATAGTAAGCAGCAGAACAGGGATTTAAATCCAAACCTAGTGCCCTTTCCCACTTTATCATACTTCACGACCCCCCACCCTACTTATAAGTCAGCCACTTAAAAATTGCAACTAAATCATTAAAAGGCTGATCTTCCCAGGGATTGAGATGTCCATTTCTTCAAAACTCATTACCCTTGTCAGGCCACAGATAAGTTACCTGCTAAATCATCTCCATGAACTATGTGGCACCTTGGTGGCCTGGGGTTCCATTGCTTCTAAGATGAGGATTGCTTTGTTATTGATCAGCTCAGGCCCAGGACTTTTAAAAAGTCCTTTGATTTACTCAGAAGAAAGGAGCTGTGTGAAATACTACCATGATTTTCCACTGGCAACTATTTCTCCCCATAGATACAGGACCATTCATGTTCCTTTCCCCTACTTAGGTCCCCTCCCATGTATAAAACAGACAAGAAGGGGCCTTGTGTAGCAGATAGAGTACTGGGTTTGGAGTCAGGAAGGCTTGTATTAACATCCTCCCACCTCTGACCATTAGTAGCTCTGTGGCCCTGAGTAAGTCATAGAAACCCCCTGAAGGCACCTAGGATTCCATCTAATTCAAGCCTTCCATTTTATAGAAAAGGAAACTGAGGCCTTAAGGGGTTAAGCCAAAGTCACACAGGTAATAAGCATCAGAGGTGGAATTTTATTCCAGATCCTCTGAGAGACCAGGAAGGGGTAGAGGCAAGATTGAAGAGGAAGAAAAACAAGTTAAAGACAGAATAATATTTGATAAATCACTACAAGAAGCAGGATTATTCCCTGGAACCACATGAAAACACTGAGAGCTGGAACAAGACACTTCCTTCTTTGTGACTCAGTTTCCTCATCTGTAAAATGAGGAGGCTGACCCAGATGGCCTCTGAGAATTCTTCCTGCTCCAGAGCTAAGCAACCCCCATCACCATCATAGAAGTTCCTGTAGGACAGGAATTCTTCCATGACTACCTTTCTATCTCCAGCACCCTGAACATTGTACAGATGTCACAAATATTTGTTGAATCAAATGCAGAGAAAATCAAGGAGACAATGTGCATGAAAGCACAGATTTCAGAGGACAAAGAGACTGTAATTTAGTGCTGAACTGAGTTATTTTATCAAGATTAGATCTATACACTATACTTACAGCTATACCTCTATCTAAAAGAGCAAGGGATCATGGGTTTGGATTTGAAAGAGGTCTCACAGGCCATCCAATCCAAACCCTTCATTTTAAAGATGAGATGAGATAACTTGTGCTAGATCACCCAAGTTCTAAAAGATAGAAGTGGGATCATAAATCTAGATGCGGAGGGAGCCTCAGAGATCATTTAGTTCCAGCCCTTTATTTACAGAAGAAGAAATTGCAGCGTAGGGAGGCATAGGAAATTTAAAGGATTCTCCCAAGGTCACATGGTTAACAAGTACCTGAGGTGGGATTTTAAACCAGGAAATGGGCCTCATTTTCTACTTTTCACTGTAGCAAGGATAATGTACACAGAAGGAATTCTAGGCTGTTTGCAGGTGTCTGGAAATATTTGGGCCAGACTAGTCCTATGAAGCCCCTCTCTCCTAGGAACAGCTCACAAAACAATGGTAGGGGCTGGAGGGGCCAGGGGCCAAGGAGGAGGGTCTTGCCTTCAAGCTGCCCCTGAGGGAGCCTGCCTTCTCCCAAGAGGGACCTGTGCAGTGTGGAGAGGAGACTTTCCTCCCTCCTCCCCCAGCATGTCAGAGGGTGGGGGTACAATTCGCCTTGGCAGTTTTTATTTTCAGTGAGCTTGACAGGCTGGGAGAGGAAGGCGTTAATGTTTTCTGACAGGCGACCCCTAATTGTGCACGCTTTTCTTCTGGGCCATTTCT
Source organism: Notamacropus eugenii (assembly GCF_028372415.1). NCBI lineage: Eukaryota > Metazoa > Chordata > Mammalia > Diprotodontia > Macropodidae > Notamacropus > Notamacropus eugenii. The sequence continues at coordinate 285,833,865 of NC_092874.1, read as the reverse complement.
GTGAAATTCTGACTTAGGCAAGCAGCATTACAAAGTAGTGGGGCATTGAAATGTAGCTTATTCATGAAGACTTCAACTGGTTTTGTCTTTTAACTAACCTTTGAGTCCGATCAGAAATCTAGCCTGGCTCCTTTTCTCCAAAGGCTCTGCTGGCAACTCCACTAGCAGGCTAACTGTTTTTCCCTCTGTTATAAGATAACGGGTTTCAAGTTGTGCATAGGGGAAATTAAGAGAGAGGGGGGGCTCCCTGGCATAAGACTGATGAGTTCAACTCTGCCTCTGGCCATTGGCATAGAGTGAGGGGTAGCATTCTAAAAATCGATGCAGAGGGAAAAAAACAGCAAACACACAAAAACCAAGCCACCCTGCAAATTCAAGGCATGCAAACGTTCCCCTCCCTTTCCCTCAGTTTGCCTTTTGTAGGAGAAGGAGGTTTTGGAGTCCTTTGTATTGAAACACACACAGAAAAAAAGATGCCCTTCATTCAAACCTCCCACCCCCCCACCCCCACATGCACACACTTCCCCTTTTCCAAAGGACTCCGTGACTGGAGTTGCGATCTAACTGGACTATATTTGGGGATTATTGTAGTAGTAGTAGGAGAGAGAGGATAAGAAAAGAGAAAGGGAGAAGGTGCAGAGAGGAGAAGGGAGGAGGTAGAAGAGCGGAAGAAGAAGAGGGAGAGAGAGAAGGGGGAAAAGAAGAAAGAGAGAAAGTGAAATGAGAAGGAGAAGCAGGAGGGAGAAGACGGAAAGAGATAGGAAGGAAAGAGGGAAAATGTTTAGAAGGAGATGGAGTGGAAGGGAGAGGGAGAGGGAATGTAAAAAGCAGAGGGTACCAAATGTGCTAGAATTGTAATTCAGAAATACTTTGCTAAAGGCAATGCAGCTCTCAGTAGGTCTGGGTTTGGATTGCCCTGCCAACAGCGAGCTTTAAGCTTTTGGGCTTGAGTCAGTGTTACCTAAGGGATTCTGCTTTTGGCAGGTGATAATCTTTTGTCCTCATCAATCTGTCTCTGTGTCTCTCTGTTTCTGTCTCTCTGTTTCTGTCTTTGTCTCTGTCTCTGTATCTCTCTGCCTCTGTCTGTCTCTGTCTCTGTGTCTCTGTCTCTCTCTCTGACTCTCTGGCTCTGTCTCTCTGTCTCTGTCTGTCTGTCTGTCTGTCTGTCTGTCTGTCTGTCTGTCTCTCTCTCTCTCTCTCTCTCTCTCTCTCTCTCTCTCTCTCTCTCTCTCTCTCTCTCTCTCTGCCGATGCGCTTCACTGAGAGTGACTCATTCAAGGAGCAATGCTTGGACTCTTCCCCAAGTCCCTGCTGCCTCCTGACATCAGTGGGCCCAGAGGCTCCTCAAAAGAAGCTTTGTACAGTGCCGGCTGCCTGGGTGTGCGCTTTATTCGGACTCTAGTTTCAGTTGATGATCTCACATTTTGCCTTCTGAGAGGGAGCGCCTACTCTAGAGTATATTCATTCATTTCTGTGCTTTTCTCTGTTCTCTCACCAACTGTCTCCTTGTGCCATCCATTCTCCTCTCCCTCACTCTCTATCTTTCTTTTCTCTAAGCACCACCTCTCTGCCAATTTCTTTATCAGTCCATCTCTCCCTCTCCCGTCTTTCTCCTTTATCCCTCCCCAGATCTCTCGTATTTCCTTCCCCTCCAATCCCTCTTCTCTCCTTTCTCCTCACTCGTTTTCCTTCTGATCTCTGTCCTCCTGTTTCATCATCTTTCCCCCTCTTCCCATTCCCCCACCTCCTTCTCTAATCTTTTTCTCCTTCCCTACTTCTTTCTTTCCTTCTTTCTTTTTCTCTTTCTTCCTTTCTCTTCAACTGACGTCTTTTCCCTCTCTTTTCCTCTTCCTACTTTGCTCTCTCTCTCTCTCTCTCTCTTTCTCTTCTCCTTTTCCTTTTATTTCTCTCCTCTTCTCCTCTCTCTCATTGCTCTCTTCCTTCTCTCCCTCTCTCAACCTTTCTCTCTCCTTTTTCTCTCTCACTTCCTTCCCTCCCATTCTGTCTCTCTTTCTCTCCTTTTACCCCTCACTCCCTCTCCTCCTTCCTCCAACTCTCTCTCCTGTCTTGCTTCCCCCCCACCCCCAATCTTTCTATCCTCTTTCCTCCCACCCTCGCTCTCCCCTCCATCTCCCTCGGAGTCAGGTAGCCCGGGCTGTTACCCTGGCCCAGTTAGCTCACGGAAGAGCCTGGGCGCACGCAGCTGACAGTGGACGCATGCCTCCAGCCAATCAGAGCTGGGGACCAGCTGGGATAGTATATAGTTTGAATAAATCATTAAGCTTGACACGCGCTCGGGTCCCTGGGCTCTGCAATACAACTTGCTTCCTGCCCTTAATCTACAAAAATCTCTTTTGTAACAATCTCATTTTGCTACAGAAGAAAGAATATCACTCCAACCTGCAGCGGGGCCAAGTCCTTTGTGCTTTCACTTTAAAACGAATATTAAAACAAGAATCCAACCCACCCCTTCTGCCCTACCATGTGATTTCTTGGCCCCTCACCTTCGTTCATATGCTGAGCTCTCTGAGTGAGTTCTAACAGGCTCCATGAACCTGGTTGCTCTAGGGGAGGGAGAAGAAGGATGTTCTGTGAAGTGATGAAAATCTGGTCATTAACTGTTTCTGGAGAGCAGTGGACCTCACTTTAAAGACAGGTGAAGTTGAAAACAAAACAAAATAAAAAATTGAGGGCAGGAAAAAAACAAGGTTAGAGGGCTGCTGGCCCAAATGATGATCCTCCCAAGTCTTTGACAGCATCATATTTCACCAACAGTGCTAGACTTGGGGTCAGGAAGACCAGAGTTCAAATCCCTAGTATCTAAGCTTTTTGGGGTTCCTCATTCTTTTTCTTTTGCCTTTGCTATCTCCAACACCTAACAGTGATTCAGACATATAAAATCTTATTGACAGAATGATTACTATCTGTGTGTCCTGAGGTATATGGCCTTACCTCCTAGAGACTTTGCTTCCTCATCCAGAAAATGGGAATATTTATACCTGTGCTAAATGCCAGACTTATGAGATACAGATGAGTTTATGGGTGTAGAGCAGCTTTACACTATAAAAATGTCAGTTATTATTATTTGATGAATGCTTTCTTTTTTAGAGGGGCTTAATTGGGTCTTGGTAAATAATCCACACATAAATCCCCACAAACCCCTTCTCCTGAGGCCTAGGCTCCCCAAATATAGACAAGACTTTCCACTGGAAAAAGATTAGGCCTTAGGCAGTAACCAGTGTGTATCCCCCAGTAAAGCTTATCTTGCTCTTAGCTCATTTTCTAAGAGTTCCTTTGCCTAGGGCAGATGGAGACTGAGTTGATTTGGAGTTCAGAGACCTGATTTTGAGCGCCAGCTCCTGCATTAGTGATGTGGCTGGATCAGTCACTTACTCATTCTGAATTTCAGTATCGAAGAGATCAATCAGAGATCTAGAAGGTGTCCAAGATCTTCCAGCATAACCCTTTCACTTTACAGATAAGGAAACTGGGGCATAAGTGAATCAACTTGTCCATCATAAAAGTATAAGATATGGGGTTTGAACATAGGTCTTATGATTCTAGTTACAGGATTCTTTAGCTACCTTGTCAAATGTACAACTCATTACCTACTCCCTTAGGTTGTTGTGAGGATAGGACATTGTAAACTCTCTAAGTATTGGGGTGGTGTGGAGAATTATGTTGTTGACATCTCCTCCATCTCAAAACATACTGGTTCATAAGGTTAGTCAAAGATCAGCCCAGTGAATCCAGTGAGAGGGGAAAGCTTCATTTCTTGAGCCTGAGCCTGAGCTTGAGACAGGAGAGATTTTTGGAGTGGAAACTGAGCTTTCCTCAAAGACAGCTTGCACCCTTATCCATTGGTTCTCTATCTCTGTGTAGCAGGACTACTAATTCATTTCTACTACGGTGGGCCTCTACCCATTCTTTGGGTTGAACTTGAGACAGCTCCCCCTACCCAACCCAAGAGTGTGGCCGAAGGAAACAGATAAGTGGCTTCAATGTCATTCCCCTCACCCCCCAACTCTATGTTGGTCTCTGATTATTGAATTCCCTGATTGAGACAGTAGTTGTTTTTTGTTTTTTAAATTCTCCCCACATCTCACTTTTGTTGGAGTGTTTAAGCCCCAACTTGGTGGTTAGTAGGCATCCCTCTCAGAACAGAAATTTTAAAAAATGTTTTCAAGTTGTAATTTTATACTGGTTAATCAACCAGTTTATAAGTCACAACCCCCAATCCAATGTACATACACCCCTTCCAAAGGAAAATGGGAGTGGAGAAAGAATGCACTCGTCCCTGTGTCTATGTTTTGCATCTCTCTGCTAGCCCAATGCAGCTTTAAAAAGTCCTCGGGCACCCAATAGAAGCCTCTGATTTATGGGGTTTACTAATGCTGGCTGAATACTGCTTGTCAGGGAGCCATGAATGCCTCTCCCTCCTGATACAAGAAAAGGCTTTGTGTTGCTAAGCGATTAGAGCAGATGTAATGAGATTTACCCCAATCCTGGTTTGCCCTTTCCTATCTTCGGCAAAATTGTGTGTGTGTGTGTGTGTGTGCGTGTGTGTGTGTTTTTGTGAATTTCCCGAGTTTGCCTTACACATTGTGGCCAACCACGGCGTAACTTTCCCTGGACTTTAATGAGTGCTGAATATTTACCATTCAGAAGTGAGCAAAAGAACACCTGTCTACACAAGGAAGAGAAAATTCCCCTTTGTATGCAGTGAAACACTATCCTAATGTTATATTCATAGCCATAAATTACTAGCTGCACTTTCTTTTGCATACCTTATCTGTAAACTTGTGAAGGAGTTGGGGGAGGGGGCTTGGAGAGAAAGAGGGAACGGAGGTGAGAGGGGGAAAGAGAGGAGAGGAAAGGAGAGGAGGGAAAAGAATGGCAAGGGAGAAGGGCAGGGGAGAAGGGAGGGGAGAGAAGAGCCAAGAGAAAAAAGGAGAGGAGAGAAAAGGAAAGGAGAGGAGGAAGGGAGAGGAGATTCATTCCCTCAAAAACTAAAGGATGAACATGAAGGAAACATTATAATGTTGTTATTTTCATCAATAATCTTGAAACTGACCCAGGGCTTTCACAGGCTATGGTTATTTATGAAGATGGGGAATTGCCTGACTCCCCCCACCCCCCACCCCCCTTTTTAATCATGTCGATGGTTTGTGTCTGAGAGGCCTGGGTGCATCTTATAGAAGAACATATCTGCAGAATGCCAAGAAACTTCGGAGAGCTCATTGCCTGGAGGCCTGAAATATCTCTGTATATCTATGTGTGTAGCATTATTGGTGCGAATCAACGTTAGAGCTGGATGCACAAACACAGGCAAGATTTTTTTTTTTCTTTTTAACTCTGTAAGACACGCTGGCTTTGCTGTCTTTGTTGGGTTTTGTAAGATGCATTTTGCGTTCTCCTTTCCGCTTGGCTTCATGCACGCAAACTGAATTTGCAAGTAATGCAGAAGGCAAGCAAGTAGCCAGGCGAAAACAGGCTTGGATTCCGGTCACGTCCCTGCTAACTGACAACAAGCAGACTAGCCAAAAAGAAAAAGAAAAAAGAAAGAAAAGAAAGAAAAAGAAAAAAGAGAAAAAGAAATGAGAGGAAAAAGCAAGCAAGCAAGATATAAAATCCTCAACTAATTTCTTTTTGAAACTTGATAATTGGGTATTTTTGCACGCAGATCACGCTATTTGACCAGAACGATAGGCTTGGCGACACCAGTGTTTCGAATTTGCCTCACATTACTTCTCTTCTGGCTTATTTATTTAATTTCAATCCCTTGGACCTCCCCCTCCCCTTTTTTTCCATCTCACCTCCCCCTTTTTTTCCAGGAATTATCTGAACTGCAGCAAATCTATCTGTGGTTTAACGTCATTGTGCAAAGGCAAGAAAAGAAAAAGTGTGTGTTTGGTATGGGGAGGGGGAGAACCACATCCCAAACAAGAAAGTTTGTTTTTACCATGGGTTCCCCTCTCCTCCCCTTAGCCTTTCTCCCTAAATTTCATAGATGGATTTATTGGAGGCACAATGAGAAGTTAGATGCACCACCGAGGGATGAAAAGTGTGGGATGGAGCGCCCTCTTTTCTAAGCTGCTTCTTTTGGGGGAATTATTTAACGTGCGGTGATTTCACTCAAGGACAATGAAGCTATTAAGCATCCCCTATTCTCTCTGTGTGTGTGTGTGTGTGTGTGTGTGTGTGTGTGTATGCGCGTGTGCATTGGCAGAATGGAAGGACAAAAACACAACTGTTACCTATATATCTTTTGCCCTTACATTCATCATAGAGACAACATACTGGCCTGGGCTGCAATAACACTTATCTTTGTCATCTTTGCCACTGAACATGTTTGGTATCATCTCTACCCTCTACCTTATCCATCCCAACTCCTTCCCTTCCCTTCCCTTCCTTTCCCCTTTCTCCAGCCCACAGGAATGGGGATGTCCTGTCTAATAACTTTGAGAGGCATAGGATCATTTTTCTTTAAAAAACAAAAAAAAAAACAAAACAAAAAAGTTTTATTACGAAACTAGTTTTGTATAAAACAGGGTTATACAGGAACTTTGTAAGTTTGTAATAAAACAGTAAGAAAAATAGGCAGTGGTTTTAAGTTCTCCCAAAACAAGGCAGCAATAGGAAAACCAGTGGCTACCATTTTTTTTTTTTTTTTTGCGTTTGGACAGTAGCTGCATAAACTTCGTCCCCTCCTCCAACAGGGTTTGACATTATTAATACATTAACAAAGTTTCTATAAAGTAAGACACATTGGTGCTAAAGTACATCCGGCAGTCTCTCCGCCCCACCTGTGAGGTGGGTCCTTCACCCAACCGTATACAAAAGATGGCATTTGTGGTGGTGACTACTTATCGAGAACAGGCAGAGGTAAGAAGCATCACATATTAAGTAAGGTAGCAAGATATACACATTTTAAAACATTTGTACAAAACTTCTATAAATCTCTTTTCTCTCTCTCTTTCTCTCTTATATACAAAAATATCTTAATATATCCCCAAACTGGTTAGGATAGATACAAATAGATTTTCTCATAATAAAAAAAAATTCACAAAAGATTGGAAGCATTTTAAGATGAATACGGTAGAAAAGATGTCAAGGAAAGGGGGGGTGGTCTGAGTCAGGAGGGGGAGGGGAGAGCTAGGAGAGTGTGATTTCAAAGGACTCTTTGAATACAGCATAGTTTCGTCGCAGACACACTGATGGGGGAAGTAAATGTAGGTCCATGGCCAGTCAAGGAGAAAAGGCCCGACACCCGCTCCTGAAGGATGAGTGTACTCTGGGTGATGGGTTCTGAGTTCAAGGTCTGTGAAGGGGGGATGCTTTAGGCTCTAGGCTTATATGTTAGCGTTCGTACAATAAACATGTGCTGTCTGCCCCCCTTCTGATTCCATCGCCACTGAGAAGTTCATAGGCTGCTCCGCACACACCCGCGCCCCCCACAACAGGCTCTTCAGTCAGCCTTCATCCTCCTCTTCGGAAGCTGCGGTGCAGAGGCTAGAGCAGTACTGAGCCGTCCTGGAGGGCTCTCGGGGAGAGGGAGATAAGGGACCGCAGCCTGGGCGTCGTTTTGTTTGGGGGAGGGGGGGCTGATTTCGTCTTCTTCCTCCCAGTGTGGCTGGCGGAGAGGCAGGTTCTCTCGGGTCACCCTGTAACGTGACAACAGCAGAAGGGGTCAGTGTGGACACTCGGCGGATGAACCTCCGTAGGCGGGGGGGGGCGCAGAGCGGAGAGGCAGACGGATGCAGCCAGGGCTCTGCCCTTCCCTAAAGCCTCCCCAGCCGTTCCCCTCCCTAGGCGCCCCAACTAAGCTCAGGCTTCCCAGCCCACGCCCTCTTCACTCCTCCCCCTTTGCCTGGGCACCGGGTCCCTCCACCCCTCATCCTCAAACACAAATGGCTGAGAAGGGCTCCAGCCTATGTAGCTGGAACTTTTCTGGACACACACACGGACACACAGACACACAGACACACCCCAAGGGATGTGATGAGAGAAGGGGCGAGGGAGGTGAAAAGCAACCTCTCCCCCCACCCCCCACACACACATGCACACGCGCCTCGCTGATCCCCTCGCCTTTGCACACTGAAATGAGGGGAGGGGAAGGGATGCGGGTGCCACCCGCTCCTCTCTCCCGCAACAGAGACACACAAACGCGACAAAACCTGACGCACCCCTCCAAGCCGAGGCGGCGGAGGTCGAGGGGATGGAAAAGAGAAGACACCGCCTCCGCCCTCCCCGACACGCAGACACACAGACACAGACAGACGCACAGACACAGGGACGCACACACACACACACTCGCCTGCTCCAAAAGTTTGCTGTCCCGCGGGCCAGGGCTGGGGAAGGCGTTCAGAACCAATTTGTAAAGTCCAGAAGTTCCTGCTCCTCCGGACTGAGCGGGTCGTAGGAGCCCTCGTCGGACGAGTAGGACGAGACCGGGGAGCCGGCCATGGAGTTCAAGTCGTTGGAGTAGCTGGGGGAGATGGTGGGCGAGAGCACGCCGGCCTGGAAGGCAGCGCTGACGGCGTCGTGCTCGTCCAGCAGCTGCTGCAGGGCGCGGATGTACTCGACGGCCGAGCGCAGCGTCTCCACCTTGCTCATCTTCTTGTTGGCCGCGCCGTTGGGGACGTGCTCCCGCAGCGTGGCGAAGCCCAGGTTGACCAGCTTGACGCGGTTGCGCTCGCGCTCGTTGCGCCGGGCCACTGCCGCCGGCTGCTGCTGCGGCAGGCTGTAGCCGAAGCCGCTGAAGTTGAGGCGCCGCTTGCAGCGCATCAGCTCGGGCGACGAGGAGCGCGGCCGCTTGGCCTGCTTGGGCGCAGCCTTGGGAGCGCCCCCCGAGGCTTGGCCGTCGGCCGGGCTGGGCTGCGGCGCCGCCGCCGGCTTCTGCGCGCTCTGGGCAGCCGCCGCTGCCGCCGCCGCCGCCGCCGCCGCGGCCGCCGCGAAGAAGCAGGCGGCGGGCTGCAGGAAGGGCTGCGGCTGGGGCGGAGCGGGCTGCGGCGGAGCGGGCGGCGGCTGGCCGGCCCCCGCGCTTTCCATCTTGGACGGGCTCTCCATGGGCCGCCAGGAGAGGAGGGAGCCGGGAGCCCGAGGGATGGAGACGGCGCGGGGAGAGCGGAGACGGCGCGGGGAGAGCGGAGACGTCGAGAGAGGGAAGGGACGGAAGAGAAGGGGTCCGGAGGGAAGGAAAAAAGAAAGGAGGAAAAAGAAAAAAAGAGGGAGACTCGTGGGGGGGGCGGCAAGGTGGAGAGGCTTTCCTCCGCCTCCCGGCGCTCCTCCTCCTTCTCCCCTCCTCCCTTTGCGGGTTGGCTTCGGGAGCCTCGCGTGGCGCTCGCGTGTGAGGCTGCCGCTGGCGGCTCCTTCTTGCAAAAAAAAAAAGGAAAGAAGAAAAGAAAAGGCGAGCGAGCGAGCGAGCGAGCGCGGGGCCGCCGGCTCTCCGCGCCGGGCCTGCGCTCCTCTCCCCCCTCTCCCCCGAGGGCTCCCTCTCCGCTCCTCGCGGCCGTGCTCGGGCTCCCTTTATTTCTCTCCCTCTCTTTATTTTCCTCGCTCTCCCTCCCCTGGCGCCTTCCACGTTCCCTGGCTTGAAGTGAGTGCTCTCGGTCCGGAGTGCGGCTGCCTTTTCAATGGGACACACAGCCCCACGCGCTCTCCCTGGCCCCGCCTCACCCCCCGCTCCCGCGGCTCCGGCCCCCACGCTCCCCCTCCTCCCTCGCTCCCTCCCCTCCTCCCACCCCTTCCCAAACCCCCCTCCCCTCCCCCGCTCCCGGCCCCAGCCCTCGCGCCGCCCGATCCCTTGCAAACTCCCCATTCACCAGGTTTGTTGTTGCAGTGCGTGCGCCTGGCGCGTGCCGCGCAGAGCGCTGAATAAACAGCTGGGGGAGCCGGGGCTGGGCGGCAGTCGGGGGTGGCTGCCTGCAAGGTGTTGGGGGGAGAGACCTGGGAAGAGGAAGAGCAGGGCTGGGACCCTGGATTCGGGGAGATTCACAGCAAAGACATCGGAGGCACCATCCCAGGCAGACCTAGAGCAAAGTTAGGAAAGACGTGCCGGGGCTGGGGAGGCCAGAGCCACCTCCCTGCTCTTGGACAAGTGGGTACTTTCCGCAGCGATTTCGGGGCTGTGGGACACAGGAGTGTGTGTGTGTGGTAGTGGGGGGCGAGGTGAATTGCTCTAGAGCCTAGCTGATAAAGAAGTGTGGCTGGAAAGGAGATTTGGGGGTGCACGGAAGATGTGTGGCAGGTATCACCTAGCTCCAGGTGCTGAGCGGGGGGTGGTGGTGGTGGTGGTGCGTCCAGCCTGTGGGGGCAGAGGGGTAGGCAGACAGCCCGGCCGGAGAAGGCCTCTTCAGAGACCGTCGCAGCGTGTGGGCACCAGAGTCTCAGAGCCTTCGGGTGGGCTAGGATGGGGTGAGGAGAGGACAGGAAGACAGCAAGACAGGTGAGCCGTGAAAGAGGACCCTGAAGTCCGTATCCTGCAGCCGGGAAGGTCCCTCTCCCGCTAGAAAAAGGGACGGAGACGGAGCTAGGGAAGGATGGCATCCCCAGGCTTGGCGCAGCAGGCGGAGAGTGCGCCCGGAATCCCCAGAGAATGCCCCTTCTTTTGAGATATATGCCGGGAAACTGGAAGCGACCCGCCCGTCACTAAGTGATTCCAACCCCCAACAGTTTGGAAAACGCCCTCCTCCAGTCCCCACGAGCGTTCTCGCTTGCCCCTTCCCCCAGTCTTCCTCGTGTATGTTGTGCATGTTGCGCAGCTGCGGGGATGGGAGACTGGCACTGAGCTGGGGCTGAAACACCTTCCCTCAGTGGGTTAGCTGCTCCTAAGAGAATCCCGAGACTGAGGTGCTTTCTTTTGGGAAGGAGGGCGTTTCGGAGGGGCGATACCGTATGTATGAGGTTGGAGAAAGCAAAATGACCGCTGTGGCCCTGCGTGCTTGGTGAGGATGGCATTGGAGAGCTGAGCAGCACTCAGGCTAGTTCAGCCAGCGCTGCCAGTCTGCATTGGTGGGGACCGAGCGCAGGGCATTATGCAGATAACTGCCCCAACCGCATGTGCCCAGGCTGCATGACTTCTATCCATTTGAGCTTCTAGGCACAGCAAATTTTCCCTAAGGTAGAATTTTCTCCCGAAGGTCATGTAAGATAGGGAAAGAATAAGTCCAGGTTGTGCTTTCTATAGGAGAAAGGTGGAAAGGCTGCGTTTAAATTGTCTTTATGCTTCCTGGTGGGATCATGGTATGTAAATGGCTACTACCTTCCATCCTGGACGCCAGATACAACGCACCAGTTAAAATAATATCACACCTCTCTCCCCAGCTAGCCTCCGCTTAGTACCCAGAGGCGCAGAATGGAGTACATTTTTTTTTGTAATTTCGGGGATTCATCAGACCACACCCTTATTTTATTCCATGGGGTAATGAAAAGAGGATTGATTTCAGAATCAGAAGACCTGGGTTCAAATCCTAACCCCAGCACCTTATTTACTGCTTTCATGACCTTGGATAAATCATTTCATCTTTATGGTCCTATTTTCCCATCTATAATAAAAGGAGGGCTGACTAGGTGACCAGTAAAATCCCTTGCAGCTATAAAATCCTTGGTCTTTTCCCAGTATCTCTATCTCCTGACCAGAAGCAAAGAGCTGCAGTTGCCAAGGACAGTCAATAGTGGTTGATGGAGAGCCATCAGCCTGCTAATTCTATGAGATCATTAAACAAATATTATCTAGTTAAAGATCATACAACATCCCACTCAAGTAAGATAAAAGTTTTTGTTTTTGTTTTAATACCAGCTTTCAAAACAAAAATCCAGAAACAAAAACTAGCTGGCCCGCTGTCCCCTGGCTTGACTTTCTTCAGGACTCAGCAAAAATCTTGTTTCCAAGAAGCTTTTAATGCCTGGGTCTACCCTCAAAAGTTATGGCCAATTTAACCTCTTTATGTGTTTTTTGTACGTAGGTGTTCGTCTGTTGTCTCTCCCATTAAAATGTGTGCTCCTTGAGGGCAGCACAGGAGCTTTTTTTCAAATTCCCCCTCCATCTCCCCAGGACTTCAAGGTACCTTGTCTGGAATTTAGCAGGTGCTTAATAAATACAGTTCGTCTTGCCTTGTTGACAACAGATGCCAAATGAGGAGTAATTTGAGATGGAATCTGGTCGGAGAAATAACTGATAATAGAAGGAACTTGATAAGAAGGTAAGAGGGAAGTAGAGATTTCTTGGTACCCCAAACATCTTTCTGATGATAATGAGGACAACAACGATGATGATGATGATGATGATGATGATGATGATGATGATGATGATATAATTGGCTTGGAGTTCTCACTCAGGTTGTCTAGGGTCACACAGCCGTCATGCCTGAGGTGGGCCTCCAATCTAACTGAAGTTTTTGTGACTCAAAGGTAGACTAGCTCTCTATACCCAAAGATGGCTGCCCTTCAGTATCCCTTTCTCCTCTGCTTTAAGTTGCTCAGTAGTTGCCAGTCTATTTTAGTGGAGGGAGTTTCCTCTTCAGGAGTTCCCTAAACTGGCAAAATCACAGTCTGCCTCAAGTTTCCCCCTCGTGGGGAGAGTCAGACCTCAGGAAGCCAGCCAAGCCTACTTGGCACCAAACTTCCGGCCCTGTTCTTCAAAGTCCAATAGAGGAAGTCTGGGCTCATTCTAGTAAAGCCTAGTTATTACTTAACAGTACAGAATACTTCCTTTCCTCCTGCACAATCTGAGGCAAAAACACATTTCAAACACAAAATTTACACTGGGAGCTCGGAGTCTCCAGGGATGGATCACCACAGTCAAGCAGATCCCTAGAAGGACTTCGCTTCAAAAGAGACTGTTTTCTGTTTTATTCCAAGAATCTACTCCCTCCTCTTCCTTTTTTTAAATCTCCTAGAGAGCCAGGGGAGAACCCAGGCGGTTGTGTCTCACCCTGCATTCTGGACCTTTGAAAGAGAGTCAGGTGAGGTACCCTCCTCATCACCAGGAGAGCTTCCCATGCTTTTCTGAGGCAGCCAGGAGTCACACAGACAGGCGCCTGATCTCCGGCCAATGCAAAAGGTTAAATCCACCACCTGTATTCCAAAGGCCTCTTTTTTTGGAAAGATTCTAGGTGCCCCGTTGTCCCTGTTTTCCGGGGATTTCAAAACTAATTAGACTCTGTAGGCTTAGTAGTGATCGCTGTTAACCTCAATAAATGTGCCGACCTTGCAGGGGCTTTGGGGGTAACTCCTTGGCCCCTGCAGAAAGATCCCCTCTTCGTTCCTTAATTCTTACATAATATATATGGAGTGTGTGTGTGTGTGTGTGTGTGTGTATGTATACATGCACACATCGCTGTAAGTGCTTTGCAAAGTACTTCCCATATGAAATTTTCTTTGAGGTTTACCACTTTGTAAGGTAGGGCTTGGAGTCAGGAAGAGGAGAGTAAGAATTTCTTCTCAAAAACCTCTATTCCTGAGAGCCTCATCTGTAAAAATAAGGATAACACTAGTACTTACCTCACAGAGTCATTGAAGGGATAAAATGAGAAAATATGGGCAAAAGGATAGGGGCCAGATCTGTGATTTCTTTGATACAGGGACCTCTTGGGTGAAGAAACTCCAAGCAATGCAACTTGGCAACTTGCAAAAATTTTAGAGATTTAGGGCATTAAGAGCCAGTGTGGCCTCATGGATAGAAGAGCTAGCTATGGAAGGAAAAAAAATAAATAAACCAGCGTTCCAATCCCACATCAGTCACTTGCTGGGTGTCTGATCACTACCTTGGCTTTTTTATCTAGACACAGAGTTACAAAAACAATAATAGCTAACATTTCTGAAGTGTTTACTATGTGTCAGACATTTTGCTAAGTGCTTTGTAATTATTATTTTATGCCCACAACAACCCTGGGAAGTAGGTACAATTATTACTCCCATTTTACAGATGAAACCGAGGCAAACAGAGGTTAAGTGACTTGCCTAGAGTCAACCACAGCTAGTAAGTAATTATCTGAGGTCAAGTTTGAGCTAAGGTCTTTCTGACTCCATCGCTCAAGATCATATAGGTCAAGGGTGGGTCTTGAGTCTCCATGCTAACACAATTAGTGCTTTTAGAATTACACATTCTAACCTGTTTATGCTTTTGAAAACTATGAGTGCCCAGATTTTCACCAAAATAATTCTGCTGTTTCTAATTTCACCTCTACTTCTGACCAGTTAGCTGGAAACTCGAGTTCAGGGGTTAGATCCTTCCAGATCTTAGGATCACTGTTAGTATGCATGGCAAAAGGTGTTATGTTCTGAAACAACCAGCTCCGGGCAAAATGTGGTAAACTCGAGCTTTGTCTCAGACTCCCTGCCATCTTTGTAGCTACCTTGACATCCACTTAAAAATATTCAGGGTCCATTAGTCATTCGTCTGCCTGTCATCTTTTAGTAACCAGTCCTAGTTTTGCCACCTAGCTATGTGCTTTACAAATATGATCTCATTTGATCCTTACAACAATCCTGGGAAGGAGGTACTATTAGTATTATTTCCATGTTACAATTGAGGAAACTGAGGCTATGAGAGGTTAAGTGACTTGCCCAAAGTCATACAGCTAGTAAGTATCTGAGGTTGGATTTGTACTCAGATCTTCTTGACTCTGGGTCTAACAGCTCCAACCACTGTACCACGTAGTTTGGGAAGGAGCTCACAGAAGAAGGGAATGTATGAATGATTTTTTAAAAATATACTTGAGTTTTTCCTGTGTGCTAAGCACTTTTAAAGGCACAAAGGACTGCATGTTGGTAATTTTTACTGTTTTTAAGTGATATAGAAAGGAATAGGAAGAGACACAAACCTGAGGCATGTGAGAAAGATAGAGAAAAGCAACCTTTTCCTTTTATATAAAGCAGCCTGTGTGTGTATGACAGAGAAGGATCCAGCTTTGTTTGCAGAGCAGAGATTACAATGCTAAAGATGAAAATGGCACTTAAAATTCAATTAGGTCAAGTTCCTCATTTTCCAGAAGAGGAACAGAAACTCATAAAGGTTAAATAAATTGCCCCAAGTCACCTAGGTAGGAAGCTAGAGTTAAAACACAAGCTCTTTGATTCTAAACTTAGCATTCCTTCCACTCCCTCTATAGGAATAATAGGATAATAATATTAATAGGATAATATAGGATAATGGCAGTGGGGAGAACATTGGAATGGAAATCTGAAAGCCTGGATTAGAGTCCTGGCTAGCTGTGTGGCCTTGGATAAGTCATTAAACCTCTCTGACCCTTTCCCTCCCCCCTCTTTTTCCATATGAGGGTAATGAGAGTTAATCTCCAAGACTTTTTTAGGCTCTCTGGTTTGAAAGCCAGGTCTTTATCTATTGAAACAGACTGGGGTATATTTACTCTGAAACACATGCTACCTTTCACTTGATCCAACTGCCACCAGCCAGGATTGGTTCTGGCCAAAGTCCTGGAGAAATATTTTGGCCCAGAGAAAGAGAGAAGGATATTCTCTTTCCTGAGAGTAAGCCATCTAGGTGGGATCATACTGAGGGCTAACCCTGGAGCTGTGAGAGGGAATTAGGAGAGCAAAACACAATAAATGGGGAATTATCATTTTATGCCTATTTGGAGAATTCAAACAGATAGCTGTGGCTTTTTAAAAAATGTCAAACATTACATACATACACAGTTCTATGTGTATATGCATACTGTGTTATGTGTGCATGTATATATATACATACATATTTGACAACAGTTAAGTAAATACACCTTGTGAGCCTTAGGCTTTCGAGAGAAGCATTAGAATCTATCTGGAGGTCTGCATTTAGAGACCTCCTCAGAGCAAGGCTTCCAAGCTACAGGAAGACTCACTGGGCTCTTATGTCTCCAACAGCACCAGAGCTGAGCACTCACCCCCAACTTTGAGAACATAGTTATGGGGAAAACTGAAATCACCAGAGTTTACATTTGTAAAGCACTTTACAGTTAATTACCAGAATGCTTTTCCATGCCTGATCTTAGGGGAAAAGGGGAGCTCACAAAAGTCCTCCTAGCCTATGCAGTGTGAGCAGGATGACTGTCTCCATTTAAAGAAGTAAATTGAGTCCCAAAGTTGTAGTTATGTGCCTTGTCCCACAGCTAGTAGGTGACAGACCCTAGGGACCTAATCCAGAAAAGGTTCCAATTTACTATGGGGAACAAGTGACCCAAACAAAAAATTTTCTGGGCCAAAGGGAGGCCTCCCTGTTCAAAAGGAAATTATGTACTTTCTGTGAAAAAAATGTACCTTCAGAATCTCCCTCTATTTCTGGATTTAGCCTCATAGTAAAATCTACTCTAGATCTTTGAAACATCTGTGTTAGTTTTAAACTTTTGTATAATGAATAGTTGACTAAAAAAAATTGTTTTTAATAGGCCTCAGACAGATCTTCCAGAGCGAAATTACCTGAGTTTGGGAGTAAATCTTAATTCAAGGGGCAGTAGAAGTTGGAAACAATTTCCCCTGAAATTTCAGGTGGGGAACTCTCCCCTTGTCAGTTACAGAAGGCTTCTCCTTGCGCTAGGAAGAAGGGAACATGAAATCCTGTTCCCCCAAATTCAGGCTGTATCTGAATCCCGAAACTTAGGATTCAAACGTTAACTTGGAAAAGTGGTTGAAAGCTTCTGGGAAGCGAATTGTTTTAGCAAGCGATTCTACGATGAACTTGGCCTATTCTGGGGCCTGGGATAGAGGAAAAAACATCCTTGGAGTAGACCCTTGGGGTGGGGGTGGGGGAACACACACACACACACACACACACACACACACACACACACACAGTCTCGGTTGTTGAACCTTCTGCAGTGCACCTGCATTTGGGAATTTTTAATTCTGACAAATCTCTCCAGTCTGTCTCTTAAAGAAAGAAAAATCCAAAACTAAACAAAAAAGCTCAAACTGTCCTCTTCTCTCTCTCTCTCTCTCTCTCTCTCTCTCTCTCTCTCTCTCTCTCTCTCTCTCTCTCTCTCTCTCTCTCTCTCTCTCTCTCTCTCTCTCTCTCTCTCTCTCTCTCTCTCTCTCTTCCCTTCCCTCCCTCCCTCCTTCTTTGGAGAGGGAAGGGGGAGGTAATTTTCAGCCACCCCTGAGAGTTCTTTTGAAGTTCTCCTTATTTGGCTAACACCCCCTCCCCCTTTTCTTAAAGACCCATTTACATTATGATTAAATTCCTTCCTAGGAAAGGCATAACTAAAGTCGTTAATCTATATAGGTCTTAAAAGAATCGATACATTCTAAACTTCTGTAGGATTTGTTACACTCTATTTTCTTACAGTAGGCTACTCGCTTAGGTCCAGGCACATGTTTCTCTCCCCCTACCACCTCCCTTGCCTCCTCCCCACCACCTCCATCACCCCCCAAGAGTGAAAATAAAGTAAAGGTCTTTCACGGTAAACAAATCCAGCTGATTCTCCACATAGAACACATGAATAGCTGGAGAAGAAAAAAAAAACTTACAATAAACGCTGCATTTTTTTTTCTCTGCTGGGTAGAGCATTCAGGCCCAGGCCAGTATTCAAGGAGCAGTCCATTTTTTGCTCAGCAAGAGAGTTTAGAATAGAAGCGTGGGGTCTATTCAAAGATCTTTCCCCCCTTCACAATTGCCCGGCTTTATGAAACCTATCTTCCATGCCCTGTCAGACTACTTCTGGGGACCAATTAGTGCTTTGTTGTAGGGCGTCTTTGCAGAATCTTTGAGCAGCGAGAAAAAGCGCTCTTGAGTCTCCCCTTATTTTGACTATTTCAGTCATTACTGGGTGTAATAATTAATATGACAACTGGACGCTAGGTTTGTATAGAAACACCTCAGCCACAGGAGAGAGCGTGCAGTGGGTGGTAATAAGAAAGCGCATCAGACTGAAGCCACACACACAAAAAGGAGAATGAATGGAAAGGGAGAAATAGAAGGAATAAAGATAAAAAATAGTTGGTGCAACGCAGAGAAACAAAACAAGACTCGAAAGGGGGAGAGGGAGGGAGGGAGGAAGGCAGAGGAGGTATGGGGCAGGGAGGGGGGACCTACAGAGGTTAACTTATTTTGAAACTGTTTTCTGAATAAAGCAGGGTTTGTGTGTATGTGTGTGTATGTGCCTAGACTCTTAGTGTAAAGGGCTTTTTCAAACTTCACTAGGATCGTCTTTTAACACAGTAAAAGGACTTTATTAGCCAGTCCGTCCCTGACTCCCAATACTCATGTCTTTCTCTAAACGGTACTCTCAATCCAGCGATCTGAAATTAAATCATCTGCTTGCAGATTTTTAAAATTTCCAGCACTTTGCAGCTTCGAACTCTCCAGCAAACCGAGCTAGGGTTTAGTCATGTAAAGACTTGAGGCACTCACTGAAAACGACAGAATTCAAAACAGGAGGGCGAGTGAACACCTCGAACCTGGTTAACTGCACATTCTCGGTGCTAAGTCTTGCCAGGTGCCAACGGAACCCTACTTCTCCACACCCCCCAATCTTTTCTCTCTCATCGTCTTACCCAAATGATCTGAGAGAGGTTTGAACTCTCCACTTCCCCTCTCCCCCGTGATCAGAGAGGAGGGTTTATGCCACGCCGGACCAGGGTTTCTGGATGATTCCGGGGATTTAGGGTTGGCATGGGCTCTTCCACAAAATGCCAGTTTCAGAGGGGCCACGCCAGTGTCTCCCTCTCCCCATGATCAGAGAGAAGGGTTCATGCCATGCCGGGACCACGGTTCCTAGACCATCCCAAGGATGTGAAGTTGGAATGGACCCTTTTGTTCCACAGAAATGCCAATTTTAGAGGTGCCACACCGGTGTCCCCAGCCACTCCATTAGGGCATAATAAATAATTAGAGGTTTTAAGCACATTAGACACAGCTCATGCTAATGAGCTAGATAAGGTCTCAAGCTAACCTGAAGTGACAGTTTGCATATAGGCTGGAGAGAAGAAAAGCCCTATTACTCCCTCCGCTCCCCACACACACACGATTGTGCCTTCCTGAATTAAACTGCAGTCAAGAGAGGTCTGACGAACAACATTTCAAGCCCTCTACCATGCATCCCCCTCCTCTGGCTTTTCCTTTACCCTCCCCTCACTCATACTCTTCGAAATCCCCCTTCCCACATTCTTTCTTCTCTCTTTCGGGGATTTTCAAGGTCCAGACCGCTTTACGACGTCACAAATGCCTACCCTAACTAGAGCTTTCTTGGAGGTAAAGCGTTGACTCTTGGAATAATAGTCCAGGAGTGGTCAGGGAGCTAGGCTAGGCAGTGGTGGACTTGGCTTACTCACACTTTAAAGTTTGCACTTCAGGGGCAGTCTAGACTGGTTGAAAGGGGCCTCCAGGGCTGTCTGGCACCTGCGCCCCTGGTTGGATGCGTACTGGGAGATGATGGCTGCTCTGGGGATGGTTTGGGTGTTTGTGTTGGGAAGAGGGGATTTGGAGGGGTGGGTGACTGGGTGGGAACAGAATGGGAGCGTTGTCGGGGCCCCAGGGTCTCCTGGAATGTTTCCGCCTGCTTCAAAAGGGCAGGGGCAGTTTGCCGAAGTGGCTGAGGTCAGTCGTGTGTCCCCATTGTGTCGCCACGTGTCCTGTGTCCATCAACGTCTCCCCCAAAGTCCGATTGCAGCCCGACTCCTTGCGGTGCAACGAGAGAACAACCTCGTTGTTCAGCCAGTTTCCCCAGATGTCATCTCCCCACCCCATTTCTCTCGTCAGCAAGGAATGGGGAAATATTTACTCATCCAACAGGTTGGAAAGGAAGCAAGCCACCCTTCGCACTTAACCTCTGTACCTTGGAGACAGGCAAGCCTATTAGGCGCTCATTAAACTCTTGGATCATCTCTACACTCCTACCCCGCGCTTTGTGAGCCCAGCAAAGGTAACAGTGCATTTGCAGGTCTCAGAAATATTTGCAGACTGACTGTAAAGAGCACCCGGAGGCGAGCATCTTTTCAAAAGAGAACCCTTTGCCAATCAACTATTAACAGATGGTTTTGGGAAGCCAAATATGGTCGGCAGGCTGCAGGGGAAAGACAGCTCTGGTAGAAAATCGGAAAATCGGGGTTCACGTCCTTCCAGTTTCTGAAGCATCCTTTCCTGTGTGAAGTTGTCTAAGCTATTGAAGTCAATTTCTTTATCTGAAAAGTGATGTGGATTTATCTGAATGAATATGGGTTCTGAAATTCCAAGCAGATACGCTGCCAAGATCACTGAACCAGACAAATCCTCCCAAGTTTGGAGATCTCTTTACATAAGTGCATCAAATATAATCGATCTACCCGCAATATAAAGCCCCCACTATGTAGGAGAACACAAAAGAAAATCATGGGGCGGGGGGGGGGGGGAGGGGGAGGGAACCCTTTCATTTGAATTCTCTTTAATCCTGAAAAAGATATCAGCGGGGAAGGCTTTATGCCCCTAAAGGGCAAACAGACCCCCCCCCCTCCCATTCCCCCCAGCCTCCCTTTATATTGGTTCCAATTTTCCACAAAGGACCTTAACCATTCTGTCTGAGATGGGCGTCACATTGAGTTCAGTTCCAAGAGAAGCATCTCCAACCACCCTTCGACCACCTTTAAGGAAAGGATCGTCCGCAAACGGACCAGACTTTTGCTTAATGACCATTGACTACCTGGAGAGTGGGGCAGCTTAAAGGCGTTGCTATGCGTTGGGTCACGCTTTGTGAGACCAGAGCCCAGAGGCAGGTGCTGGTTGATCCAGGTGCAGGGAGACTGGAAGCCCCTATTGTTACCGCTAACTTTGAATTGATTAATTGGATTACTGGGGCTTCCCAGTCCTCTTCCTCGTTCCTCCTTCCAAATCTTCCCTCCTCCTCCCCCTTATTAAAAAAATAGTTCTGGGCTAAGGAAAACAGCAGTCTTTTGAAACATCTTATGTACTTGCACCACCTACCGACCAGCTACGGTAGCGCTCGGGGAGGTAACAACTTGAGAAGACTGCTTTTTGTGAATTATTTCATTTCATGGGGACTCTGACATTTACTGCGATGTACTGTGTGACTTTGAGTAGGTCATTTCCCTTTTCTAAACTTCATAGGATCATAGAGCTTGAGTTGAAAGAGATCACCCAGACCTTTGCCCTGCTCGACGACAGTTGGGGAAACTGAGATTACAGTCAGTCAGTTCCAAAAGTAGGATTTGGACCTAGGTCAAACTCCAGAACTAGTGTTTCTATCCCCCTCCCCCTCCTTTCTGTCCTCTCTTTCTCTGTCTGTCTCTCTTTCTCTCCCCCTTCCTTTCTTCCCCTTCTCTCTTCCTTTCTTTCCCCCTGTTTTTCTCTCTTCCTTTTCCCCTCTCTCTCTTTTCCTTTTCCCCCTCTCTGTTCCTTCTCACTTCCTTTCTCTCTTTTCCTCTCTTTCTCTCTTTTCCTCTTTTTCTTCCCCTCTCTCCCCCTCTCTTCTCATTTCTCTGTCTTGCTTTTCCACATCTTCCTCTCCCCCTCCATTTGTCTTTGTCCTTATCTCCCTCTCCCTTCTCTTCTTCCTTCTCTCCCCCTCCCCGCAGCCTTCTCTCCCTTGTATGAAAAAATTTAAAAAGGACTCTGGGTTAACAATTTAGAATCACAAACCAGATCATATAGTCCTTAGAGTGGAATGTGCCTTAAGCAATCATCTGTGATGAAGCAATGTGACTCCAAGTCAGAAAGACCTTGCTTTGCATTCGACTTCTACTGGCTTTGTGACTAAGTCATTTAGTCATAATGAACCTAAGTTGCCTCGCCCCTAAATGGGGATAGAAATAGGTCTACCTCACTGGGTTGTTGTGTTGTTCAAATAAGATTGTTTGTGTTTGTCCTTCGTTGTCGAAGAAGACCATGCCATCAGAGAAATGATGACATGATTTGCACTTGACTTTGTTTTGAGTGAGGGAGGGCAAGTCACCAGCCTCACTTCTCCTCTAGAGCCATCTGAATACAGAGACCTGATATTCCTCAGGATGACTGGAGATGATCCAGGATGTACTGGGAGACCTTGGTTACTGTTTCAAATAAGATAAAGAGTGAAGGGAAGACATTTTGTTATTCAAGTACTATGCAGATCACTGGCTCCAGGATCAGAAAGTCCAGGTTCAAATCCCAGCCCTAGAACTTGCTAACTGTATGTCATTGGGTGAATAACTTGATCTCCCTGCCTGAGCATCCTCCGATATAAAATGTTGAGGTTGGAAGAGATGGTCCCCTCCCACTTCAGCACCATCATCCAACCCCTTGAAAGCAGATAAATTATTAGATACATTTTACAGATGTGGCAGCTGAGGCCTGGAGGCTTTCAGTTACTTGATGAATTGCCCATAATTAAAAAATTAGTAAGTCATGCAGAGGTAGGCAGACAGAACCCAGATCTCCTAACTTCCAATTCAGTATATACCTCACCAACAGTTCTCAAATGTTTTGTTCTGAGGAGTCTATTATACTCTTGAAATTATGAAGACATCCTCAGAGAGCTTTTATTTACGTAAGTTATACTATTTCCCATATTCAAATGTAAAATTTTAATATTATTGTGAAAATAGTTTTATTCTTACAGACCCCCTGAAAGGGTCTCGGGGATCCCCAGGAGATCACATTTTGAGAACCACTGAACCACAGCATAAACAAGAAAATAGCTTTCAGAATGTTTTGACATTTAGATCTAAATCACTGAGAAGGGTAATTTATTGGAAAGTTCTGAATTTGGAGTTAGGAGTGAGCTAAATTTGAATCTCATCTCTAATAAACACTACCTTCACGATCATAGTCAAGACACTTATCCTCTCTGGATCTTCTGAGGCTTTGTCTGTGAAATGGGAACAATAATGATAGCCCAGCTTTACAGAGTTGTGCAAATCAAATGAGATAATGCAGATCTTAAGAGGATACATATAAGGGAGCTGTTCTTAATCTTCTACAAAGCCTATCAATTTGGAAAGATTGCTGGTTTGGGAGTCAGAGGACCTGGGTTCAAATTCCAGCTTAACCACTTTCTAACTGTGAGACTTTGGACAAGTCTTTTCACTTCTTTAGCTATCACTTTCTTTTGCAAATTATAAAGGTTGGACAGCATAATTTCAAAGACTGGTTTCAGCTCTGTGTATATGATTTGAAATACTTCTATTACAATTTTTTGGGGGGGTTACTTTCTGCCACAGTCAACAGTCAACAAACATTTATTCAGTACTTTCTATATGCCAAGCACTTTGCTAAGCACTGGGGAACTAATTATAAGCAAAAAGGAGAGCCCCTGTCCTCAGAGAGCTTCCTCTCTGTAGGGAGAAGGAAACACATACATGAGCATCTGAAAGACAGGGGGAGGGGAGGTATCAGAAATGTGGCAAATATGGAGAATGAAGGGTGACTGGTCTCAGCCCTTTCCCAAAAATGGAAGTTCAGGGAAGGGCGCACCCATAGGAGCAGAGTGAGGAGGCAGCTGAAGCACGGTTGCATAGTCCAGAGGATGAGAAATGGCTGGTCTGAGGTCTCCCCAAAATAGAAGTTCTGAGAAAGGAAAAAATAAAAGACAAAGGGCACAAACATTTTTAAAGTCACATTAAATGCACCACAAATTCAGAGGATCATAGATTTACACCTGGAAATCTGGACCCTTAAGAGTCAACTTATCCAAATTTCCTCACTTTTACAACTGAGCAAACTAAATCCTTAAGGAGAGAGGCCTAAAGTTACATGCATAGTTAAGTAGCAATCTTCAGATTCTAGATCCCTTGCTAATTCCATGGCATAACTGCCTCAATTTGAGCGGCCTCCTAGTTATTTGGTCTGAAACACTGACTCCATATTTATTAGCTCCTCTAGGCTAAAAAGCATGTATTCAATTGTCGTCATTTTCTGTCTTTCAACAAAATGAATTTATTTTCCTTTCTACCCAACTTTTGTTTCCAGGAAAATAACAAAATTCTCTGCTTTAATTAGAATAATTTACAGAACATCCTATAACAATGTAGGTGTGTAAACTTTTATTCCAGAATTAAAAAAAAAAAAAGATGAGAAAGCTAATGAATAAAGTGTTCTAGCAACTAGTCAATAATATCAAGAAAGCTTGAAATAGACCTAGTGCCAGATCTCAATCTATACTACAAAGCAGTAAATGCCAAAAAACTATTTAGCACTGTTTAAGTTGGTTCAGTGGAACAGATTAGATCCTAAAGCAATGGATCATAGTGCCATAACATTTGATAAACCCAAAGACATCAATTGCTGGGGTAAAGATTCTTTATTTCACAAAATTGCTGTGAAAACAAAGATAGTCTGGTAGAAAATAGGTTTAGACCATTCTATACCATATATAACAATAATCTCAATGTGGATACATGACCTAAATATAAACAAATTAAAGCATAAGGGAAGGGGATGTATTTCACAATTAGAGACAAATAATTTTTGATCAACAAGGGAAATAGATGATGATAAATTATTAAATGGACAATTCTGATAACATTCAAAATCATTTGCGTATGGAAAGGGAAATATTGAATGAAGAAATAATGCAGCAAATTTCTCCAATAAAGTTCTGGCATCCAAAATATATGTGGGCTTGATACAACTATATAAGGAGAAGAGTAATCCCTCTGTAGATAAAAAAAAAGTTTCAAAAAAAAGTTCAAGTTATCAACAATCTTATGGAAAGATTGTCCAAATCATGAATAATAAGTAAGATGCAATTTGAAACAATACTGAAGCTTTGCCTCACACCTACCGGACTGATAAAGATTGAGAAAAATAAAAACAACATGTCAATTGTTGGAGAGGCTGTGGGAAAACAGGTACAGTACTTAGTGCATTGTTGGTAGAGCTGTGAATTGATCCAACCATTCTAAATGGTCCATTTTTAAAAAGCAATTTGAATTTTTATAAAAAAATTTACTAAACTGTGAAAACCTTAGATCTAGTGATGCCATTGCTGAGCATATACCATAAGTGGTCAAAGTCAGAAGGAAAGGACGCATGTATATATTCCAACGACAAAAACAATCATAGTTCTTTTTTGTTATATAGCAAAAAACTGTACACAAAGTGAGTGCTAATCAGTTGGAGAATGGCTGAACAAATTATGGTAGATGAATATGATGGATTATTATTATACTATAAGAAATGAAATTATGAAAGATCTGAGGATTTACAGATTATCTTTAAGAAAAATGAGAGGGGGAGACAGAGAGACAGAGACAAAATAGATAGGGAGATAGAGAAATAGAGAGAGAGACAGAGAGACACAGAAAGATAGGCAGAAAAAGAAAGACAGAGAGACAGCTAGAGTACAGATTTCGTCATCAAAGCCTTGTGTGATAGACAGGAAAGTTACAATTGAGGAGTGTTTCCAACTGAGCAGACGAGCTACCTAGAAGCACAGGATCACTCATCAGATTAACTAAATAGTTAAGATAACACTCAGTGAGGGATTAATCAAACACATCATGGATCAACTCATCTTAGCAGCGGAAGCATCTGTTCAGCACAGAGCCTTTGTTCGTCAAAGAACTTCTGTATTCAATTCCTGAAACCAAAAGAAGTCTGGTTCTAGAATTGTGAGTTACCTAGAACACATAAATTTTCCTCACTCCTGTGCCTCCTTGGTAGGTTACAATAAACATGTGCCTACTCTCCCCTATATAAACTGAACGCATTGGTCGGAGTTTGTGACCCAGTGTTATGGGTGAATTATGTTGCATTTTGTTATCAATGCATTTGTTCTAATATGAATCAACTGTGATGTAATTGTTTATTTTCTCCATTGTTAAATAAATAGTTATATTTTAGATCTAGAAATGTAGTCATTGTGAGTGGCTGGTTTGCAGAAGTGAAAATAAATTAGTGGAGATTCTAGAGTTCAAAGGGTGAGTAGAAAGCATACATTCTCTCCAAACAGCATTACTCCGAGGACCCTCAGAGAGCTGGAGTGTAACCAGAGGATTGTGGTACTTCCCTAGGAACCTGGTCCCAACAGCAGGAGAGCAGTTTGTAGAGAACCAGACAGCTCCAAGAGTGTGTAGATGTCCTTATGACCAGGTGAATGCTATGATGCCATAGATAGTAGATGGACACCCTGTATGCCCATGACAGAGGGGAATTTTGTATTAAAATATAGTTAATGTAAGGAAAATGGGAGTGTACTTATTCAGCATCTATGAAGACAAAAGGAAAATTATCGATGAATTGACATGCAAAATTTATTCCAAAAAGGTTATATATATGTAATTTTATATTTTAAATACACATTTTATCTATATGTGTAAGTAAATATATCTCTAAATTTTAATTTCTGAAGCTTGTTCAGAAAATGACATATGGAGTATTTTTTTTCCAGATTGAATAATATTTTATTTTTCCGAATTACATGTAAAAATAATTTTTAACTTTTTTTTTATATTCCAAGTTCCAAATTCTCTCTCTCCCTCCCCCCTCCCAGATATGGCAAGCAATTTGATAGAGATTATACATGTGCAAGCATGCAAAGCATATTTACACATTAGTTATATTGTGAAAGAAATCACAGAGCCCCCCAAAAAAAACCCACCACAGAAAAAGTGAAAAATAGCATGCTTTCATCTGCATTCAGATGGAGCATTTATTTATGACAATGGAGATTGCCACTTGACATAAAATAAGGAAGGAAAAATCGAGTGAATTTGCAGAAGACCCTGAATGGCATCTCTTTACTCTCTGGGCAAATCAGATCCATAGACACATTCTATTTTTGACTCAACACACCCTTTTCAAACCAATACCCCAAGGCATATTCCCCGAAGACAGTACAGAAAAAGCCCCCAAGAGCAAAGGTTTAAATAGGGTGGGGGCAATTTGGACTTTCTGCTAGGACATCACCACTAATGGTTGGAAGTGGGAGTTGGGGCAGAGAGGAGGGGTGCATCCTTACCAAACTGGTCCAGAGACTGTCATTCTGATGTACCATCTATTGTGGTTCTCCACTGACCTGCTCTATATAGTGCAATTTTGATTCTCAATTGGCCTTTGTTCACCACACTCATGGTCCTGTGGCTGTGATGTCCCTGTTTCTGAGAGTGCCTTCTTCTTCTCAAATCTCTGGGACATGAGCCAGACTCCGAAGAATGGACAGCTCCCTCTCCTAGTGTAAATGGACCTGCAGGGTATGTTTCTCTTTGTATCCCCTATTGCAGCCCTCTTCTTCTTGTAACCATCTGCCTGCACCCCAGGTCTACACCTTCTTTTCCACTATTCCAGGAGTTCTTAACCTGGGGTCTCTGTACTAATTTTTAAAAATATCTGGGTAACTATATTTCAATATACTTGATTTCCTTTGTGATCATATGTATTTCACTTTATGTATTTAAGAATAGAAGAAGTCCTCAGGCAGTCACAGTACTACCATAATGATTTATGATACATACAGACACATACACACACACACACACACACACACACACACACACATACAAAGTCAAGAATGCATGATATGCTGTCTTTTCTCCCCAATAAGGAAAGTAGGCTCCAATATAAGCCAAGAGCTAGGTGGCACAGTGGATAAAGCACTGGGTCTGTAGTCAGGAAGACCTGAATATTGCATGACTGAGTAAGCCACTTAACTTCTATCTTCCTCAGTTACCTCAATTATATGTACTAAGAGAGTTAACAATAAGCAGTCATCTCCAAGGTTTTTATGAGGATCAAATAAGATAACAATTCTAAAGTGCCTGGCGCACAGTAAATAAATGTTTATTTCCTTCCATTTTGCCATGTTAGCTAAGAAATAACCCAAAACTTACAGTTGAAACAGATGCAAAAGTATTTTAATAAGTATCTCCACATTCTAGGCATTATATTATTATGTAGGATAGAAAACAATGCAAAACCCCCCCTGTCCTCAGGAAGCCTATATTTTACTTAGAAGAAAGAAACATGCTCACAGAGAAATCAAGATGATCTATACATAAAGTCATAAAATCAAATACATATAAAACATTAAAGAACCTACTATGTGCCAGGCACTATACTAAGCATTGAGGATACAAATAAGAAAAAGAAAACCAATCCCTGATAGTCTTCCTAGTTGATAAGTCAATGAGGCAGAAACAATCAAGCCAACAGAAACATAAAAATTAGATAGGCCATGGGGCAGGTCACTTGGGGGATCAGAGACAGTGTCATGTTTGAAGTAGAGTTTAAAATGAGCTTTGATGGGGGCCAGAGATTCTCAGAGTCTACAGTGAGGACGGTTTGAATGTCAGACACAGGGCACAGCATGGCCACAGTGTGGCCTCGGGGAAGTCACTTACCCTTTTTGTATCTCATTTTCCTTATTTGTAAAATGAGAGGGGTTGATGGGATGGCCTCCTGTGTCCCTACCAGCCCTAGACTATGGTTCTGGGTATGACCTTGGGGAAATCAACCTCTTTGAACCTCTGTTTCCTCAAATATAAGAAAAGGAAATTGGAGTAGATGGATTTTGAGATTCCTTCCTGATCTTTATCTATAATCTTATAACACAAGGTAAAATAGCCATAAATATCATTGCCTATTTGTTGTCTACTGGATCTTGAGAGCTTGCTGTGTACCAATAGATGGTGCTATAGAGCCATTTAAGCATCAAGACATGGAGAAAGACTAAAGCTTTGGGAATGATTTATGGTGTGGTCTATAGGGACAATTCAGGGTGGGGCAGGGGAAAAGTAGGCATATTAAAGAGAAGGCTATGGCTGAAGTCCACAGGAGGTGTTCTAGAATTAAATGATAAGGGAGATTGGACCTGAGTAGAGTAGTCAATAGACACGCAAGCATCAGAATGGTGAATTTTTCCAATACATGGGCTACTGATTTTACAAGGTCTCACTGGAACATGACTGGTTTGACCTTCAAGGACTTCCTGACTCAATGGCTTGCCTGTCCTCTGGGTGGATTATGAATGAGTTGATTCTGGGATTTAGGTTTCCCGTTATAGGGTAAATCTGGAGTGGCAGCCTGAAGCCCCAGAGAAGTCCTCAAAGTTCAACTCAGTAGGGAGTAGAATGGTCTTCTAATGAGTGCCAATGTAAACCCAGAGATTTGATTCATCTTCTGGGAGAGTCAGGAAGAGGATGACTTCATTGGGAAAACTTAGATCTCTGAACAATAACTAATGTATGTGTGTGTGTGTGTGTGTATGTATGTATACATGTGCATACACACACACACACACACATATATATGTATATATGGAAAGTTCCACTAAGGTAAGTCATGTTGGCAACTCATTTACAATTGAACACTCTAGAGAAGTGTCCAGGGTCATCTAGCCCATGAGCCCAGGCTCTCCTCCAGCTCTCTATGCACAAAGCCTCTCCTTCTGGACAATATCAAGCTTTTATCTGCTTCTTACAGAATGAGGAGCCCACTATTCCTCCTTCTACACAAATCTTCTGTATAATAATTTTTAAATTTTCATGCCTAAGACTTCTCTTTTTTGATCTAAGTACTTCACACTACCCATAAGTCATGATCTCCAGATTTCTCATTACTATGATCACCCTACTATAGATACACTTCGGTTTGTCAGTTTTTGCCTCAACACTTGGATGAATCTAGGACCTCATCCATGTGGGGGTTCCCTGTAGTAGTGCAATTTCAGCACCCATTTTCTCATCCTGTGTGACTTTTGTCCATGTTTTCTCATAAATCTTCCATGATGAGTCCACGCCAAACCCTGAGGCCTTCTACTTACTTTAAAAAAATAATCTGCCGGTATCCAGATGCACCATGTTTGCTGGTCCCTGACTATCTTCATAACACATTCCCTTGACCCAGCCTCAACCTGGCATCTGGGGCTCCTTTCAATTTGACAGACAGCTCTCTAAGACTGGTGTTTGTTTGTACTGATAGAGGGAGTCCCCACTGTGGCTTTCTATGTGTTCTGCAGTTTGTCATCTTTTAGAGTTCCCTGGGGCCGCTGAGAAGTTGTGATTTGCCCAGGATCACACAGGGCAGGACTTCTAGAGAGTAAGAATAGTTTCATTTTTTGTGTTTGTATCTCTAGCACCTAAGACAGAACTTGGCATATTATTAGGCGGTCAATAAATGTTTGTTAATTGATTTACCCTTACTCTATGGCTGTCTCTCTATCCACTGTACCATTCTACTTCTCTGGAATTCTACTGGAACAGAGCAGTTTCATACAGTGTGTTTGTCCTTCATTGCCGAAGAAGACTATGTCATCAGAGAAATAATGACATGACTTGCCTTTTATTTTTTTGAATGAGGGAGGGCTGTGCAGGTCACCAGCCTCACTTCCCCTCCAGAGCCATCTGAATCCAGTTACCAGATATTCATCAGGATGACTGGAGATGACCCAGGATGAGGCAATTGGGGTGAAGTGACTTGCCCAAGGTCACACAGCTAGTGAGAGTCAAGTGTCTGAGGTGAGATTTGAACTCAGGTCCTCCTGACTCCTGCACTGGTGCTCTATCCACTGCACCACCTAGCTGCCCTTAATAAAACACCTGGTTGATTGATTCTTTCAATACCTTGAGGGGATCTGTGTTTTCATTACTAAGGTTATTCCCTTCAATGATGTACCGTGACACTCAGTTTCCTTGCTATCTAGGTCTGCCTATCTTGGTGTTTATGTCCTCCCATAAGTCTGTGACAGGGGTGAACTCAACATGCTGGGGTCATATCTTGACATTGTATAGACACCAGTGGGACTTACAGGCTATCTATTGCTTACCCAAATGAAGGAGATGCAAAGATAAATGCCTCAGTGATTTCAGAAGCACCAATTATTCTCTAAGGGTACAGGGATAATGGTATTTTCTTTAAAGAAACAAGAGGGGGGCTTCAGTTTAAAAAGCAAGAATGAAAAATATATGAAAAATCAAAGGGAAAAACATAAAGTGGCATGGGGGCTCTAGTCACAAGCTCCTGATCCTTTTCTCCCTACCACTCCCCCAGCACCACAGAGAAGCATTTAGACTGCTAGAACCAAGAGATGATGACTCTAATATCTTCTTTATAGCTGTTTCTTTAGCAGTCGTATGTCTTCAAATCACTCCAACCATAGGCTCAAAGACATAGAGCTATACCTGGAGACTACAGTAAGTAGTCAGCTAGATGATGCAAGTACTGGATTTGGAGTCTGAACAACCAAAGTTCAAATCACTGTCTAACCCTGAGCAAATCATGTAACCTCTGTCTGCCTCAGTTTCATCATCTGTAAAATGGGGTTGGTGATAACACCTATTTCTCAGGGTTGTTGTAAAGATTAAATGAGATAATGTTTGCAAAATGCTTTGAAAACATTAAAGTACTAGGCAAATATTAGCCACTTTTAGTTATTATTAAGGGATCTCAGGCAGCATATCATCCAAACCTATCACTGAGGGAAATGATATTCAGAGAGGGGTTGCAGAACCATTGACATAGTTCCACTCCCTCATTTCACAGATTAAGATATTTAGAGATGATTTGTCTTGCCCAAGGTCACACAGTCTGAGGCAGGATTCAAATTAGATCTTACTGATCACAATCTCAGCACTTTACTGTAATGCTTCTCATGTATAAGAATTTTTTTTTACAACAGCATCGGTATTATTGTATCATCAGAAGCAAAGTCAAGCTTTTTTTCCCCACTAAATTTCAGGCAATGGTCAAAATTAATCTTGGAACTACTGTTGTTTGAATATGCCAAGGACAGTCAATAGTAGTTCATAGAGAGCAATCAGCCAGCTAATTCTATGAAATCATTAAATAAATATTATCTCAGTTAAAGATCACATTCCATTCAAGTAAGATAAAAGACTTAAAGAAACCCAACTTTCAAAAATCAGAAACAAAAACTAGTTGACATGCTATCTCCTGGCTTGACTTTTTTCAGGTCCCAGCAAAAATCTCATCCCCAAGAAGTTTTCCCCAATTCTTCTTAAAAATGATACCTTCCCTCAAAGGTTATGTTCAGTTTAGGCTCTATATATTTCTTACATAGGTGTTTCTATACTGTTTCCTCCTGTGAGCTCCTTGAGGGCAGGGCAAGGATGGTTTTCCCCCTTCTTCAAATCCCCAGGACCTAAAGGCACATTACCTGGAATTCAGTAGGTGCTTAATAAATGTTCATTGTCTTTCCTGGTTGACAACAGGAATGCCAAATAAGGAGTACTTTGGGATGGAAATGGATCCTACAAATGACTGATAGTGGAATGAACTTGATAAGAAGGTAAGAGAGAGGTGGTACCCAAAACAACTTTCTGGTGATGATGATGGTGATGATGATATAATAGATGGTATTTATAGAATGCTTTAAGATTTATGAATCTTACAGATATTTTCTCATTTTTGCTCACAACCCTGGGAGTTAGGTAAGTCTAATTATCTCCATTTTACAGATGAGGAAGCTGAGGCAGACAGTGGTGAAGAGACACGTGACTAGTCTGGATTTAAATACAGGTCTTCCTGCATTCATGTCCTGTGCCATTGTAGTCCCTAGCTGCCTAATGGTAGACATCATTGTTTACTGAGAACTTAACCTTTATAGACAGGTCACTTTACTTCTTTAGACTCAGTTTCTTCATCTGTCTAAGTGGAACTATGTGGATTAATTGAATTTTCAGGATCCTTCTAGCTCTGAGTCTGGGATTAGACATTTTAAAGATGAAAGGAACAGAGGCCCAGAGAGTTGAAATGATTTGTCCAAGGTGGCATAGAGGTACCAAAGTCAACATTTGAAATGAGGGCTTCTTTTTGAAAATCAATGGAGTGTTGGCCTGGAGTCAGGAAGACTCATCTGTTTGAGTTCAAATCCAGCCTCAGACACTTACTAGCTGTGTGACCTTGGGCAAGTCTGTTTGCCTCAGTTCCCTCATCCGTAAAATGAACTGGAGGAAATGGCCAACCACTCCAGTATCTCTGCCAAGAAAACCCTGAATGGGGTCACAGAGAGGCAGAGATGACTAAAAAATGACTGAACAACAAGCACCTTGGTCAGCTCAATTGTTGCTGAGATCTTTGCCCTAAGCTTAGCCTGCAATCACAAGTGGGCTTTGTTGTACTCCAACAACATCAAGTGGAGGTCATGATAAGCACTGTGAATGCTCATTGACTTGGAAAGAAGCCTGGAACTGAAGTCAGGGGACCTAGTTTTGCATCTCAGCTCTGCTACTGGAATTTCTTTTTGCTAGAATGGAAGAAATAGATGGTTTCTAAGTTTACATTCAATGCTTTCTAAAAGAACTGTTTAAACTGGAGAGGAGGTCCCATGTCTTCCTCCCAGCTGGTTCATGGATCAGGCTGGAAGATATTATCTACCAGCTCTTTTGAGCAACTTAAAAAAAGTCTCTGTGTCTCGATTTCCCCTCTTGTCAAACAAGATGGCCCTTTAGGCACCTTCTGGCATTAAGTCCATGGCTTAGAAATAGAACGATCATCCTGAGAGGTTGCCCAGGGTTGAACAAGCAGAAGAGAAGGACTCAGGATTCTCACTCATGACTTTTCGCTAGGAAGCCACTATCCCTTTAAGGTGCATGGAGCTGCCTCCTCCAGGGGGATGGGTGTCTCTGGGAGGGAGGGAGAGAGGAGAGGGAGAAAGGGGGTAAAAAGAGAGGGAGGTAGAAGAGGAGGTGGGAAGCAGGAGAGGCTGTGATAGGGCAGGTGTGGGAAGAGGGAGGATGGGGTAAAGGCAGAAATGGGAATGGGGGGAGGAGAATCAGAAATGAGGAAGAGGGGGAGAGGCTGGGGCTCAGCCTTCTGCGTCAGGACAACGCCTACCCCTCTCGTGGAGTTGAAATACCTTTGTCCTGTGCTGACCCAGCAAAGCTGGTCTCCTCTGGCCCTAGAGCCTGGAAGCCCTTGACTTTGCCAGAGAACCGGCCTTGGAGAGGAGCAATCATGTCCACTGCTTCTGTGGGCTGCCTTGGGTTTGACAGGAGAAATTCCCAGGTAAGCAGAAATCTAGGACTGGCAGGGGATCCTCCCCCATTTACTCCCACCACTCCCAGACAGATTTGTCTATCCCATGTGGGAGACTGAGCAGCAAAGGGAGGAATTGTTTCCAGGTTAGACCCTGTCCAAAAGGAAGGTGAATTTCATTTGAAAGAGAAATTATCACCAATTTGGAGGAATGAATCAGAGAGAGTTTTCTTAAGATGGTAACATCTGAAATAGATTTAAGAAGGATCTACATTCAACAGTTTAGGGGTAGGGTTAGAAAATAGGAGGGTATACCAGACAGAGGGAATATTGTGAGCAAAGGCTTGGAGATGGGAAATTATAGAGGGTCAGGGAAATCAGTCAGTTTATTGGGAGTATTAAATGTGTGGAGTATAGTTTAAGAATAGACTGGAAAAATAGGATTGTGCTAGATTTTAGAGGGCCTTGAATGGCTAGCAATTGAAAGCAATCGAAAAATTTTGAGCAGAAAAATATGTGACAAGATCTTTGCAGAAAGATCCTCCCTGAAAGCAATGTGAATGATGATTTGGAAGCAGGAAGGTAGTTTGTGAAGGGGATAAATGTTGTGGAGGGTTAATTTATAGGATTTTATAACTCAAAGGACATGAGAGGTGGGGAAGATGGAAGAATCCAAGGTTATAGTGAGAGTTTTGTATTTTTTTATTAACATGAGGCACTGAGAATGGTGTTTCTACTGACAGAAATAGGGAGGTCAGAAGGAGGATGTATTTAGGGTAAGGTTAGAGACCTGACTTTGACTATGACCTGCTTGAGTTGAGGGGTGTCACAAGGGGACAGAGCAAAGGAATAGTGTGATGACGGAACAATAGATGATCTTGAGTTCAAATGCTCTTTACTACTGAGAAATCTCAGGCAAGTCACTTAACCTCCATGGGTCTCAGTTTCCTTATCTGTACGTGGTTCTTTCCAGTTCTAGAACTTGAATCCTTTGAAAATGAATCCATATATTTTCCACTTCTCCCCTCCCACAAAGCCTTACTGTGCTGCCTCCTCTTTCCCTGGCCCTGGGCTTGAGGGTGGTTGCCATGCCACGCCCCTTCTGGTAGAAGCTCCCTGAGGGCAAGGCCTGTATCACTTTCTTCTCTGTACTTTCAGTCTCTAACACAGTGCTTGGCACGTAGTGGGCACTTAATAAGTTCTTGTTGAAGATCCATGCTGGGCACTGGGTGGGACAAGGATCAAGTGGAAGCTTAGCCTCCCATTCACCAGTTCTAGGTCATAGAACCAGGTAGGACTGAGAAGGCGTTCCTGAGTTGTTCCAGGGTAGGGAGGCCCTGGGCAGTGTACTAGGAAAGGAGGAGGAGCAGAAGTCTGTAGCAGTGGGGGTGTGTGGCTCAGACCTCTGAACAGAGCAGGGCATCTCTTCTGGCATCTGGTACAGCCTGCAGAGGAATAACTAAGGCAGGAAGCTCCGACCAAAGGACAGTCCACAATTCTGCCAGTCAAAGCCACCAGAGCTTTCTAGATGGCTGAGAAAGGCCAAGTCCAACAGCATCTCCTCTTGACCCAAACTCAAAACCAGGGCAGGAACTTGCAGAACTCAGACCAGGGGAAGGAACAAACCGACTTTGCCCTGGATCAGACCACTTCTAGATCCGAAGGTGGCATAGTAGATAGAGTGCTGGCCCTGGAGTCAGGAAGACCTGAGTTTAAATCTGGCTTTAGACATTTACTAGTTGGGTGACCCTGGGAGAGTCATTTGACCCTGTTTGCCTAGCTTTGTTCATTTGTAAATGAGCTGGAGAATGAAATGGCAAATCACTCCAGTATCTCTGCCACAAAAACCCCAAATGGGGTCATAGGGAGTTGGGCATGACTGAAAAAATTTACAACTTTTTTCAAATTTATTTATTTGTTTTCAATTTTCAACAATCACTTCCATAAGTCTTAAATTTTCTCCCCCTCCTTCCCCAAGATGGCATGCAATCCTATATGGGTTCTACATATACCTTCTTATTAAACACATTTTTACATGAGTCATGTTGCATAGAAGAATTTAAATGAATGGGAGAAAGTGTGAGTAAAACTAAACAAAACCAAACAACAAAAGAGAAAACAGTCTGCTTCATTCTGCGTTCTGACTCCATAGTTCTTTCTGTGGATGTGGATGGTATTTTGCATCATGGGTTCCTTGGAAATGTTTGAGGTCCTTGCCTTGCTGATAAGGGCAAAGTCTTAGAAAGAGTCCTCACATACTGTGGCTGTTACTGTGCATAATGTTCTCCTGGTTCTGCTCACTTCACTCAGCATCAGTTTATATAAGTCTTTACAGTTTTTTCTGAAGTCCACCTGTTCGTCCAAAAATGACTTAACTTAGAGAGATGCTTGACTGTGATTACCTAGATGAAGGGGGTCATGTCCAATCAACACAGAATGGTCCCAGGGCAAGAGTTCAGCAACTGAAAGGGTTAAGCCTCTGAAGGCATACTCTGTGGTAGAGGATAGTGACTGAGGCATGTAATCATCCCGACCCCCAACATGGTCAACTTGGCTTCAAGACTTATGTTTGAATTTGCTACTTCCTACCTATGTGACTTTAGTTGATCTCTCTGGGTCTCAGCTATTCAGTTATAAAATGTGTGTGTGTGTGTGTGTGTGTGTGTGTGTGTGTGTGTGTTCATTCTTCATTGCTGAAGAAGATCATGCCCTCAGAGAAATAATGACATGACTAGCACTTGACTTTGTTTTGAGTGAGGGAGGGCTGTGCAAGTCACCAGCCTCACTTCCCCTCCAGAGCCATCTGAATCCAGTGACCAGATATTCATCAGGATGACTGGAGATGACCCAGGATGAGGCAATTGGGGTGAAGTGACTTGACCAAGGTCACACAGCTAGTGAGTGTCAAGTGTCTGAGGTGAGATTTGAACTCAGGTCCTCCTGACTCCTGCACTAGTGCTCTATCCACTGCACCATCTAGTTGACCTGCTATAAAATGAGGGACTGGACTACAAGGTTGCTAAGGTTTCTAGATCTTCATCTAGGATCATATTATCTTATGAAAGAAGGTGCTTCTGACTCCTACCTTAACATTCTATCCTCAAACCATGTTGTCTCAGCTTGATATGAAGAAAAAGAAGGAGGAGGAGGAGGAGGAGGAGATGGTAGTGGTCATTAAGAAAAAGAAGATGATGATGGTTCTGCTGTCTCCTTTCTTTGGAATGGGGAAATCCAAGTTGTAGAAGTTCACTCAATCAGCTTAGATGGTCAAATCATCTAAGGTGTAGTCTTAGAGAGTTACCTAGAGAAACAGAAAAATTCCATTGATTCACCCAGGATCATGAGCCAGTATGTTCCAGGGGCAGGACTTGAACTTAGATCCTTCTGACTCTAAGATGTCTCTGCTTGGTATGACTAAATGTAATTTTTTCCCTTATGGATACTGCTGTTTATTTTGTCCTAAGCCCCACTTTCCTTCCACAAACAGTACATCCCTTCCATTCTGAATGGTATATTCAAAGTGTTCATATAATAAACATATCTGCTCATTGTCTCCAAGGCCTTGAGAAAAGGAATGAATTATTTGTGTTTCGGACCAAAGCAATTTAATAGTTTTATTTTTTAACTCCACAGGAAACCAGTTATATTGGTGATAACACTGACCAGAATGGTGCAATATCCCTGATTTTCTCTCTCAAGGAAGAAGTTGGGGCACTGGCCAAAGTCTTGCGTCTATTTGAAGTAAGGACTCAGCAGATTTTTGTTTTGTTTTGACATTGACCATGAACACAGCAAACATCTTAACTGGCAAATACATTCTATTTTTTTTAAATTGATGTCACCTTTATTTCCAAATAAATCTACCTATCCTACCCAATGAGCGTTTCCCTGCAATATACAATGAAAAAGAAAAAGAAATGAAGTTCAGCAAAACCAATGAACCCATCAAATGTCTCAATATGTGCAATAGTCTACCTTTCTACCTCTGCATAAAGGGAAGGAGGAGAATTTTCTCCCTTCTTTAGGAACAAGCTTAGTCATGACCAATGCTTGGTCAATGTATTCAGTCATGTTTTCTTGTTCTTTTCACTTTACATTGTTGTGCTAACTTTGTATATTCATTTCTGGCTGTACTCCCTTCACTCAGCATCAGTTCATAAAAATCTTCCTATACTTCTCTACATTCTTCATAATCATTGTTTTTTACAAGATGAACAGTAACTTTCTCACGTACCACAATTTGTTCAGGCATTCCCTAATGGGTCTCTATTTTATGCCCCACATCTTTTCTGCCACAAAATTGTTGCTATGAATATTCTGGTGCATATGTAGCTTTTCTTTCTACCTTTAGCCTTCTTTGAAATTTCACCTGGCAGTAGGATCTCTGGACCAAAGGGTATGATTGTTTTGTCACTTTTCTAGTAAAATTCCAAGCTGTATCCCAGGATAGTTACACTGGTCACAGTTCTACCAACTGAGTATGTTTGCCTGTCTCTTCACAACTATTTCAACATTCTACTCAGTTTTTCCAACTCAGAGGTTTTATGAACTTCCTAACAGACTTCTCCCAAAATAGAATGCACTACCTTATAAAAGAGTGAGTGCCCTGTCACTGAAAATGTTCAGAGAGAGGTTGATCAATTGGTTTTTTTTAAGAATAGAACAGTTGAGATAGTGAGAGATTTAATACGAGATGCTCTAAGATTCTTTCTGACTGAGATTCTATGATTCTGAGTCTCAGATCATTATTAAT
The DNA here is from genome assembly GCF_028372415.1 of Notamacropus eugenii. NCBI lineage: Eukaryota > Metazoa > Chordata > Mammalia > Diprotodontia > Macropodidae > Notamacropus > Notamacropus eugenii. The sequence continues at coordinate 285,795,277 of NC_092874.1, read as the reverse complement.
AAAGGGTTTTTCTTTTTTCCTTTCCTTTTAGTCAAAATAAATCACTTAGTTATGGTTATTTTACCTTTTTTCTTTAAAAATATTTTTGAGGATAATTGACAACAATTGTATCTAATAAGTATAGCACATGAACATGTCTCTAGGCAGTGCCTCCAAGAAAGAGATGACCCTCAGCTTTACCCTGCTAACTTCCAAATTGAGAATAGTCATCTCTGTGCAAGAAAGAATGACTCTTTTGCTGACCCAGAAAGAATACCAGCTAATTTGACCAATCAACAAATTAGTTCATCAGGAAAAAGGAATCCCTTAGAATCCTCCTTTAAGCCCATTTGGAAGTTATTTCATGCAGGGCAGGATGTTGATGGGAGAGAACATTTAGCAGGGGTCCCTCTCATTTTTTCTACTCTCCAAAGGACTTCCTGAAGAGAACTATGGCCAAGAGGGACCTTATAAAGCAAATGTAGTAAGTGAATTTGGATCCAGGTCCTCTGATCGTATATCCATTCTGTTATATAGTATATTAGACAAATGCTCATGATTCCAAGCCACCTGGGAGAATTTCAAAGGACTGACAAGCCAGGCTACTGACTACCACCCCCATAGGTTATAGGTTATATTATTCTGCAAGGGTCTAACATTTTGAACCAATTTTGAAACCTTAATGCTAAGATTTTTACCAAACAACTATTTGATAGACTCATTTTCAAAAGGATTCAGTTTAATATTTTGGTGTTAAGGGAGAAAAAAGAACTTAAGATCAAATGAAAATAATTGTTTTTGTTGGAAGAGTTTTGAATTTTCTAAAGATTGTTGGTGTGGGGAAGGGGAACGGGCATCTTTCTTTTCAGCCTGTTTTGGTACCAGTCACAAAGTCCTTCACCTTCCCGTCATTTGTTTATTTCCTCTCTTAGGAGAACGATATAAACCTGACTCACATTGAATCCAGACCTTCTCTCCTAAACAAAGATGAGTATGAGTTCTTCACCAACCTTGACAATCGGAACGTCCCTGCTCTTGATGACCTCATCAAGATCTTGAGACATGACATCGGGGCCACTGTACATGAGCTTTCTCGGGGGAAGAAGAAAGACGCAGGTCAGATTCATGTGTGTTTTATCAGGCCATGAAGTCCTACCTGATAATGTCCTACTTTTCGAAACTCATTTTCTTTTTTAAAAAATCAAGGTTCTTGTTCTTTCTTTTAGCAGTATCTTTTTTTTTTCTCTTAGATGTTACTATTTTTTTCTTTTTCTTTTTCCTCTGAGGCAATCGGGATTAAGTGACTTGCCCAGGGTCACATAGTTAGTAAGTGTTAAGTGTCTGAGGTCATATTTGAACTGAGGTCCTCCTAACTCCAGCGCCAGTACTCTATCCACTGCACCACCTAGCTGCCCCTAGATGTTCGGTATTCAAGGAAGTATTACAATGTAGTGGCAAAAACACTGGCTTTGGAGTTAGAGAGCCTGGATTTGAATCCTGACTGTAGTTTACTATCTGTGTGAGCTTGGACAAGTCATAACCTTGCCTAAGCCTTAGTTTCCTCATCTGTAAAAATGAAGGGTTTTTATGCCAGATGAATTGTTTTGGTCCCTTCTAGCCCTGAATTTACTTTATCTCTAGATTTTCTTTTCTTGATTACTCAACAAGCATTTAGTAAGCAGTTACTGTGTGTCAGGTATTGTTCTTAGGACTGAGGATAGAAGTACAAAGCATGAAACATTTATTACTGTCAAGAAGTTCTCATTCTAATGGGGGAGAGTCTAAGGATCTGGATATAGAATTTTCCCCAAAATCTTAGTGCTGTTTTATTAAAGCTTGTGTTCATCCTTTGTTTTCAAAGAAGACCACGCCATCAGAGAAATGTTGACATGACTTGCACTCGACTTTGTTTTGGGTGAGGGAGGGCTGTGCAAGGTCACCAACTTCACTTCTCCTCCAGAGCCATCTGAATCCAGTGACATCAGGATGTCTGCAGATGACCCAGGATGTACTGGGACACCTTGGCCTTTTTGATCTAAGGATCTATTCACTTAGAGTGAGATGACACCCATTCAGTGAATAGGCCTCTTTAAGAAGTAATTAGGGAATGGCCCCTTTAATGAGCAAAAGAAAAAAATATATAAGTAAGTCAAGCTGGGAGGGAAAGAGCAACAGTTACTACTGATAATCACTCTGAAGACAGGAGGGTCCAGGAGTTTGGGGAGGGATGAAAGAAAGAAAAAGGAGAAAGAAAAAGAAAGAAAGAAAGAAAGAAAGAAAGAAAGAAAGAAAGAAAGAAAGAAAGAAAGAAAGAAAAAGGAAGGAAGGAAGGAAGGAAGGAAGAAAGAAAAAGAAAGGAAGGAAGGAAGGAAGGAAGGAAGAACCCAAAGTTAACTGGACATCCTCTGGCCATCCAGACTTACCTTCCTATGGAGAGGAGAAGGAAGAGGGGAACAGAAGGGAGAGGATGAGCAGAGTTACTCAGCTAGCTGGGTTCCCATTCAGGCAGCTTGGTCTACTCACAGGTTGTGTTATTAAAGCTTAAGAAGGCAGGAAAAGAAAGGAGAAAGCTGATTTTAATTTTATTTATGTTTAAAACAGCATTAAAACTTTGGGGATACCCTGTATATAATTATATAAACATATAGATATTACATAGTATTATATATTTCACTTTATTATATGTGGGAGAATTAGATGGTGCAGTGGGTAGAGTGCTGGCCCTGGAATCAGGTGGATCTGAGTTTAAACGTGACCTCAGATGCTTACTAGCTCTGTGACCCTGGGCAAATCACTTCACCCTGTTTGCTTCAACTTTCTCATCTTTAAAATGATCTGGAGAAGAAAATGACAAACTATTCCAGAATCTTTGTCAAGTAAACCCAAATAGGGTCATGAAGACTCAGACCTGACTGAAGTACAGAAATGATGGAATGGCCAGGGAAGAGGTAAAGTGATGCGAGCTGGTATTTAGGTGGAATGCCTCTCTTTAACCCTCCCCCAACAGAAATGGTATACCTAAAATTGAATCCAAGTCTTCTGTCACCGAGTCCAGTGGCCTCATTCCTTTTGTAACTGAATGACTGTGGCTTAGAGGCTCTAAGGGATGTTGTCTTTCAGGGGTCAAAGGTCAATCCAACTTGCATAGTTTTCTCCTAGTTCCATTTCTAAATCCAAGCTGTTTCTCAGTTTAGACTTTTAGTGAGACCATGAAGACCTTGAATCAAAATGCAGCTGAGTCATGGATGTACAGATTTAGACCTGGAAAGCATCCTGGAGACCATGTGCTCCAATCCTCTCATTTTACAGAAGGGATGACTGAGTCTCAGAGAAGGAAAGTGACTTACCCAAGATCACAAAGATTTTTAAGTGATTAGCTGAGATTGTAACTTAATTGCCCACCCCAAATCCAGCTTTCCTCCCTCCCTCCAGTTCCATAAGGCTGAAAATCATGTTTTACGGATATAGCTGATAAAGTTTAGAGGCAGAAGCCAAACCTCTTATAATGCAACTACGTATTGTTTTACTCCTAACTATGGACCTATGAAATATTCTAATAAAGTTAATTAAATACTTCCTTAAAAAAATCTCCATAGGAGCTGCGATTTGGAGGTAGAGATCATTTCCTCTAGTGGTTCTTGGTTCTTGTGTTTGTATCATAGACCCCTTTGGCATCTGGGTGAAATTTATGAACCCCTTCTCAGAATAAAGTTTTTAAGTTAACAAAATAAAATAAGATTAAGAAGGAAACGAATTCTATTGAAATAGTTACTGAAATTTAAAAAAAACTATTGGATCCAGGTAAAGAATTATTTAGTCTAAACCTTTGATTTTCTTCCCACACCAAATCTCTCATATTGAAGATGAGGAAACTGAGGAACTCAGAGGTTAAGTGATTTGCCTCAAACAGGTAGTCCATGGAAGGAATCCAATGTAAGTTTTTGAGCCCCTAGATTCTGTGCTCTTTCCGTTTAATTGCTGCTTCCTCTGAAAAAGAATGGCTAAGGCAGGCAGATGAATTCCTTGGTGACTGACAATCGCCATCTCATTGCCTAAGGATAACTGGGTAGATATTAAAAGGCTTTGAGCCATGTCGGGGGGAGATGAGTGGGGAGGGTCCAGGTCTTTGGGAGGTTGGATGCATCAATGCCTGGTAAGATCAAGCTCCATCTCCCTCCTTTTCCCCTCTGTCAAAGCTCATGGCTGGGTCCCTGATGACTTCTATGTCCCACTTGCTTGGCCACCTGCTCCTAACTGGAGCCCCAGGCCAGGAAGTACAAAGCGCTCGTGTCATCAAATAGCCTCTCTGGCTCTGGTTGGAGCAGGTGGAGTCTGGGACTGACCAGAATACTCTAGCAGCAAATCAAGACAAATGACAAGCCGCCAGCCTTCGGGGGAGCCTGGGAAGGTGTTATATTATGGAGGGGTTTTTGAAGGGGAGAGGAGGAAGGAAGAAAAAGGGAGGAGAGGTCTGGTTAAAGTGAACAAGATGATGGGGTAAAGAAATGTATTTGTAATAGCAGCTATCTCTGTATAACCACAAGGGACCCAGCATAACTACTTATATAATATAAATTTAGAGTTGAAAGGAACCTTGGAGATCATTGAATAATTTTTTTATGTTACAAATGAGGAAACTGAGCCCTAGAGGTGTATTTCTGTATATATCTTGGCAAGTCCTTATCAGAGGTATTTGATGCAGAGATCTTTTCCTCCCAATCAACAGCTTCCCTTTTCATCCTAGGTACGCTGATTTACTCAAACAAAAACTTTACAATTTCGCGCAATCAAAGTGATCTATTTTATCTCGTATTACAGCCTTTTCCTCTTGTTTGCTTAAGAATTCTTCCAGTAGCCATACCTGTAAACGTTGCCTGATCTAGCTCTCATTTAATGTTTTTAATGGTGTGATCTTTTTTAATCCCATATGCATTTTGAGCATATTGTATCATTTGGTGTAAGACATTGGGTAAAACCTAAGTTTTCAAACAGCTTGTCAGGAATTAAGGTGAAGGTAGTCCACCGTCTTAGAAAGAGTACTGGATTAAGAACTGAGTTTGAACCCCAGCTCTGTCACTAGCTTTGTGACTGTGGACAAGTAATTTTACCTTTCTGGTCCTCAGTTTTTTCATCTGTAAAATTAGGGGTTGAATTCAGTGATCTTAAAGATCTCTTCTAGCTCTACATCTCATCTCACGATTTACCCAAGGTCACCTAGAGAGTGAGAGGCATATCCTTCCATCCCTTTCTGAAGATTCTCACCCTGTATGCCACCTAACTTCAGTACATGTTCCAAATGAGGACAAAAGGTGTAAGGAAGACTGGTTTTCTACAAGGCAATAGAAAGCACGAGTTTTCCAGAAGGGGGGGTGCCAAGCATTTAATATGGGGAACAATGATGGTAGATGGTCTTATAAATTCTGTTGAACAGACATCTATTAAACATCTACATTTTTTCAGGTACTATGCTAGGGAATGAGAATACAGAGATGGAAATAACTTCTGCAATTAAAGGGCTTACATTCTTTTAATAATGATGCTTCCTATTTCTAGAATTATTTAAATTTTACAAAGCTCATTCTTTGTATCCACTCTGTGAAGTAGTTGACTTGGTGGTGAAGTAGTTGATGCACTGAACTTGGAGTTAGGAAGTCTTGTAAATAATAAATATCCATATTTAATCTTTATTTACCTCAGTTTCCTCATCAGTACAATAGGTGTAGTGGTAGCACCCACTTCCTAGGGTTGTTGTGAGGATCAAATGAGATAATATTCGTAGCACTTTGGAAGCTTTAAAGTGTTATACAAAGTGCTATATACATAGTGCTATATAAATATAACTATTATTAGTATTAGAGTTCTAATCTCTGCAAGGAAGGGAAGGAGGTGTCATTTTTTATCTTCTATGCATATTATCTTCCTGGTTCTATATATTTCACTTTGCATCTATACTTATAATACTTTCTAAGATTCTCTGAATTCATCTTTTATATGACATAGTACTATGGAAGCTCTTTGACTGAAAGGACTGCTCCACTTTTGTCCTTGTATCTTTAGCACTTTGCACATAGTAAGTATTTAATAAATGGCTATTGATGAACTGACTGCATTGATGTACCCTGATTTGTGTTACCATACCCCAGGTCCTAGCACAATGGTCCTAGTGTACAGTGGTTGCTAAATACGTTCTTGTTGATTAATTGATTGATTGCTTGCGTGACAGGGATCAAAACTGTTTGCTTTTTATTTTGGCTAACACATAAAAAGTTATTTATGAATATTTGGGTGTGTGCATATCCTTATTTCTTTGACCTTCCCGATCTAGAGATCAGGAATTCTTAACCTGAAGTCTGTGAGGTTGTTATTGTTTTTTTTTTTAAAAAAAAAATTTAATGTTTATTTAATAAAAATATTTATATTTAATTTTTATAAATTAAATATATTTTATTAAATATTAATTATATTTACATATTAATATATAAATATTTAATTTGAAAAATTTTAAACTTAATAAAAATAATATTTATTTAATAAAAATATTTTTAAAGTATTTAGATTCCAGTATAATTAGTAATATTTTGTTTTTTACCTTTAAAAACATTATTCTGAGAAGGGATCCAAAGGTTTCACCAGATTGCCAAACGGCAATCAAACACGTTTAAGAATCTTTGTTCTAGGTCTTATGAATCCCCAGGTGCAGGATTCCAAATAGTTTGGCAGGTAATTGGTCCTGCAAGATCTTTTCTGAACAAGGAAACTTTCCTGGGATATTAAAAAAGTTGCTATTTGTGCAGACCTCAAGAATGAGATCATTTCTCTCCAAAGAGAATGAAGCAAGTCTCAGCTGATGATTCCTCTTCCAGCCCAGATTCCCATTATATCCACGGCCTCCAGAGCTCAGAAGCAGGACCTAGGGTGTGTTTAACTGGATGCCATGAATCCCTCAGGTCAGTTAAGCTGGTCCAGCCTGCATTCTGTCCCCTCAATGGTTCAAAGGACCATATGGATGATAGAAAATGAAAAGTTTAGGTTTTTAATTGCCAAAGTTCCCCGCCTCCAAACCCGCTTAAGCCAGGTTAATTACAGCGACATGTTAAAGAATCCCCAACCTTCTCCATGCATCCTTGAGAGGCCGACATGAGTTTAATAGGATTTGAGGCCAGAGAGGCTTTGAATCCTTGAGGTTGTCCTCCCCCTGCTTCTTCTTCTCTGATGATCTAAAATCCTTCCTCAAAACAACATAAAAGAGCATTAATATCTTCCATCAACCCATCTCTTAATCCTCTTACTTATCCCTTTGAGAGCTCTCCATGACATTACATTGAGGTGGGGGGTAGGCAGGGTGGGGAGGGGGGCATTCCAACCCTGGAGACAGATCGCAGTGACCAGGAGAAAGACAGACAAGGCATTGTGCCTGGAAATAGATTTATGATCTTAGATTTGGAAAGAGATTTCTGTTTGGAGCGACTTTCTGAGGGCAAGTGGACTTGATCTGGGAGGGAGGTTGCTAGGGCTGGGATGATGAAAGAGGGCTCAGTGGGGTGTCAGGCCTGGGTCCAGAATAATAGGATGTTCTGGACCAGGAGGTAGGAAAATCAAAAAGGCAGAATTTTCTGGGAGGCAGGAATGGGTTGTTCTGCTATTTCCTTTGTATCAGGCCAAAAATGCAGAAGGGATATTTTAGGAAGTAATTTGATATTTCATAATTGACAAAACTGAGATCCATAGAACTGATGTGAGTCACTGGATTTATAAATATCAAAGCCAAGGACTCATATGAGCACTTGCTGACTTCCTATCAGTTCCCAAGCTGTGGATGGGTGGGCTGCCATTTTGGGTGCCTAAGGAAAATGAGCTTCCATTTAACTGGTGCAAAGAGAAGCTGTTTTGAATTGGAAATTTGAGGGGAACCTTAGAAGTCATGATATCATAGATCTAGTGCTGAAAGGGACCTCAGAACTCAACTAGTCTAATTCTCTCATTTTACAGATAAGAAACTGAGGCCAAGGGTTATGAAAAGATTCACCCAAAGTCACATAGAGAGTAAAAGTCAGAGGTGGGATTTGAACTCAGCTCTAACTCCAGAATTAGAGTCAGGGTTTCAATTCTAATATTGACAATTATCAGCTGTTTGACACTAGACCCTATTGACCCAAGTCATTTTACTTTCTTATGATCCAATTTCCTTATCTATAAAATGAGAGCTGCAAGTTCCCTTCCATCTCTAAATTCATTATCCCATGATCCAAATTCAGACCAATTCATTGGACACCTAGAGCAAGACTACTGCGCCTTCTCAGAATTCTACTGGTAAGTCTGAGAGGCAAGAGAGGGATATCTTTCTGGTATTACTCATTAGCAATCTGTGTGCCCCTCCCCCCAACAGAAATAGTCCAAGGGCTACTTCCCATCAATGGACTGATTGGCATTAATTAGCTTTTACAAACAGATGTTTCCTGAGAAGTGAGAGCAAGGACCAAAGTACAGAAACAGCTTTCTAAATCAAGGGCACCATCTTCCCTCTACCCACCTATTCACTCCATTGGCGAAGTGGACTCAAAGAAGTCACTGCAAAACATTCCCTCAGAGTCCTTTTCTCCTTCTTAGAGTCTATTTCTGGGAATGGCATACCTGAATAGTTCTGTCCTTTGCTGATAGGACTTGGTATCTCTGCTGCCTCATCAGTTTATGGCTCAGGGTTGGTTCCTTATTGGACTCTACAGAGGCCACTAGGTGACTCCAGGGACAAAGCACAGAGCTTGAATTCAGGAAGACCTGAGTTCAAATCCAGCCTCAGATACTTGTCATGTGACTCTAGGCAAGTTCCTTAACTTCTGTTTCCCTCAGTCCCAGACAGCAGAATCAGGAAGAATCAGAGTCTTCAACCAGGGTGGAGGTTTCAAGGAGACTCAATGTCATAAGAAAATATCTTCCTGACAATTAGAACTGTCCCAAAGTGTAATGGCTTCCTAGAAATGTGTGTTTTTCTTCCTCAAGTCTTCAAACACAGGCTGAATGATCACTTACTGGGCTTTCTTTTGTATCTGGATTGAATTTAGTAGTCACTGAGGTCTTTTCCAATGCTCAGATCCAGTGATTGTGTGATCTGGTATTGGACAGGTCTGTGCTTTAGGAAGAAAAATGGTTTTCTCTTTGCTTATGTTGTTCAGGAGGCAAAAGAAATGTATAAATGAATAGCCATTGTAAATGGGGAGAATGTGGATATTGTGTGTGTGTGTTCGTCCTTCGTTGCCAAAGAAGACCATGCCATCAGAGAAATGATGACATGACTTGCACTTGACTTTGTTTTGAGTGAGGGAGGGCTGTGCAGGTCACCAGTCTCACTTCTCCTCTAGAGCTATCTGAATCTAGTGACCAGATATTCATCAGGATGACTGGAAATGACCCAGGATGAGGCAATTGGGGTTAAGTGACTTGCCCAAGGTCACACAGCTAGTGAGTGTCAAGTGTCTGAGGTGAGATTTGAACTCAGGTCCTCCTGATTCCTGCGCTGATGCTCTATCCACTGTACCACCTAGCTGCCCCATGTGGATATTAGAAGGGGGGGTGATGTAGGAGGGCCAAGAAGAGGAGATGTAGGGTCCCTGACTTTACCATTCATTGATGGTGTAAGAAATATCTGCTATTGATCTGCCTCCAGCCTATGGAGATTGTAAATGAGCAGGTGCTAATTATAGTATAAATGAGACAGAAATGGAAAAAATGTGATGGAGTCCGACCTTTTTCGTTAGTAATTCTACTAAGCTCAGCCTGCCATTGGAATATATTTAGTTTTATCCTCTTAAACTCATTGGTGACCTAAGGGTATATGTGGATAATTTATTTCTTCTTATCAGAGGCAGCTGGAGCTCTGGGGCTGGAGAGAAAAAAGCCTGAGTTCAAATCTGGCCTCAGATGCTTACCAGCTCTGTGACCCTGGCCAAGTCACTTAATCTTTGTTTGTTCAGTTTCTTCCACTGAGGAAACCATCAATTATTATTATTATTTATCATTATTAATTACTATCAATTATGAGGAAATTATCAATGGGGATAATAAAGTACTTACTCCCCCCCCAGGGTTACTGTGCAGATCAGTTGAGATAATGTTTGTAAAGTGCTTAGCATAGCACCAGGCACATAGTAGGCATTTAATAAATGTTTGTTTCCTCCCACTTTTCTTCTTATTAGTAACTTTATAAACATTTAACAAACTCTTATCCCCTGCCACTTTCCTTCTTACTGATGCACTTATAATAACTTTGCATCAAATAGTTAGCTTGAAGTATTTGATCTCTAATCAAATAATCACTAATAGTTATTCATTATTTAACAAACTAGAGATCTTTTGTAGTAATGCTAATTACTCTTATTTATCCAGCATTATATGTTAAAATTCCTGAATATATACGCATATGTATACACACCTGTATATATAGTATATATAAATGGATGAAAGCAATAACAAATATAAAGACACATCTAATTATTTATAATATTTTGTCAGTGACCAATGTCACAACTTGAACCACCTCAAACTGTCAATATCGAGGTAATTGACGCCTCTTTCCTTGTCTAGAAACTTGGTCTTACTCCCTTCAACTCTCTCCGCATGTTAATTGTAGTCTTTTCAACCTTTTCCTCATTTCTCTTCAAAGTAAATCATTTTATTGATTTCTTTGTCAGTAATCACAGGAAAGTCTTTCACCTTCTCTCAAGCTCCTCATAGAATTCTCTCTATACTGCTCTTTTTACCATAACACTGAAGACAGTTCTGATAAGGAAGATGTTTTACATTCCCTTCTTGTCCATTGATGCTCATGGATGACAGATTCAACATCCTTATTCCTCAGGGAGAAGCAGTTCACATTAAATCATTTTCTCATTAAAAAAACCCCAAAACTAAAGACAATTCTGAATTGACTTTTTAATTTCTTACATAAATAGCTTTTCTCTTAACATTTCATCTATCTCTTTTTCAGTTTCCTTATCTTGCCCTATATTTATCCACAAATATATGGAATAATAATAGTAAGGACCCCACATGGTTGTTGTTAAAGAATAAATGAGAGAACATATGTAAAATATAAACCTTAAGGGCACTACATACATTTTTATTATCACCATCACTTTCATCCTCTTCCTCCTCCTCATTATTATTATTAAAAAATTTAGTAAGTCCTTCATAGGGTCCAGGCACTGTGCTATGATCTGATAGACTTATGAAATAAGGCTTATATTTATTTATGTAACACCTCTTTCTCTACGGTCTCATCACCCACCCTCTTACTCCAAAGTCTCTTGTAAGATGACTTCTGTCCTCACTAATGTACTGAAATTTTTTTAAGACCAATGACAATGTCTTGCTCCTCCAATCCAGCAGGCTTCTCTGAGACTTCATCTGACTTTAGCCTTTGCCTGAGAATGACGCTGTTGACGACCTCTTACTTTTTGATAATCTCCTTGTAGTCTGTGACACTGCCCTCTCCTAGTTCTCCCTCCCTTCCCCCAATCTCTGACCTTCTACTTTTATTCTGCCTTCTTATTTTGAACTTTTTATTCCTTATTTCTCCTAAAGTTCCACTCTCTTTTCTTCTGACTATACTTTTTTCTGTGTCAGTCTCATCTATATCTATGGACTTAATGATTGCCTCATGCAAGTGATATCTAAATCTGTACTTCCACCTCTAATCCTCCTCAGAGCAACAGAGTCACATTTCCAAATGCCTGTGGGGTATCTCCATCTGGATATGGTCCCAAGTCACTTCCTCATCGTAGCCCATTACTTAACTCCCATCTCTCTGTCAGTTGCTCTACCATTTGGGATTTCTTTTTGGGTAAGAGGAAGACTGAGAGATCTCTCAACACCCTTCCATTTCTGAACCAGGTTTGAAAGTTTATAGTCATTCTCCTTCTCTCTGTTTACCTTCTCACTTGTGTTCTAATTATTTTTGTATACAGCAACTCCACAGCTAGACTGTAAGCTCCTTGCAGGCAGGGGCTGTGTCATTTCTCATCGTTACATCTTTAACATATAGATGTTATAGAATACAGTAAGTATTGAATACTTTTGGAGTGGAGCATAAATTTTTAAAAGTACTTTCTCATGCATTGTTGTATTTATGGTAGAAGTTGCCCCAGAAATGGATTTAGGACAGGGGTGGGGAACCTATGACCTTGAGGTCACATGTGGCCCTTTAGGTCCAAACTTCACAGGTTGCAGGCTCCCCACTTCTGGTTTAGAACATTTCTTCCTGTTGTTCAAAAGGAGTTAGAGAGTATAGTTTTCAAAACACAGATCAATAAGGTTCATTTGGAGTCATAGGAAATCCTAGATTTTTTCCCTATGAATTTTCCTATAAAGAAGAATGACTACAATGTTTCAAACCTGAAGGGCATTCAGAGTCTTTTAGTACTTCTCTTATCTAAACAGAAATCCTAAATTGTAGTGTCATCAACAGAAAAATGGAAGTTAAGAATTAGTGGGTTATCATGAACCTATTGTTAGAAGGATGGTTTCTGAGCATTTAGAAAAGGAAATAGTGATTACAAAAAGCCATCAAGAAGGGGGCTACCTCAGATTTAACTTTATTTCTGTTTTTGTTAGGGTTCCTAGATGGGTAAGTATGGGGGGAGTAATATAGATGCAGTCTTTCCTAGACTTTGGCAATGCATTTGGCCATATTTTTTGACAGCTGGGTGGACAAGATAGGGAAATGTTGGTTACATGATAGTATTCTTAAGTGGACTATCCAAAACTAGTTGGAAGGTCAGATTTAAAGAGTAGTGACTGATTGATGTCAACTTGCAAAGAGACATCTTGTGAAGTAATCAAAGGTCAGTCCTTGACCTTGTTTTTCCTCAACATGTTTATCAGTGACGTTGATGATGTGTTGATGACATACTTTTCAAATTATCCAGTGACTCAAAGTGAAGTCAACGTATTTGGTGACAAGATCAGGATTTAATGGGATCTCAACAGGGTAAAATAATGAGTCAAATCAAGTGAGAGGAAATTTACAGAATCTTATAATCACAGAATTTCAGAGTTGGAGGAGATCCCAGGGGTTGTCTAGCTAAAACCATACCTGAAACATAAAATGACTTTTATAGTACATGTGACAAGTGTTCAGATGACTATTCTTTGATTACCTCCAATGATGGGATACTCACTATCTTCTAAAGAATCCCATTCTGTTTTAGGCTACCTCTAGAGGAGTGAGTTCTAGGTAGGGGAAACATACATGAAATGCCTGCTGTCTACAAGACCCTGAACTAAATGTATGTTAGGATGTCTATGGTGATGTCAAGCCTAAATTTGCTTTTTTGCACCTTCCACTTTGTCCTCCTACTTCTGCCTTTGGGGGCCTATTTAGGGGAAGTATTAGGTGGGGCTCTGGTACATCACCCTTCAAACACCTGAAGGCAACCATCATGTTTTCCTTATATTTTCTCTAAAATTTACATCAAGCATGAACTTGAGACCCTTCACCATCCTACTTGCTTACTTTGGACCCTCTCCAATCTATGAGTGTCATTCCTAAAATGTGGTACCCTAAAAGGATTGCAATAGGGACAAATGTAAACAAAATAGTAGCTAATATTTATATAGTTTTTAAGGTTTACAAAAAAGCCTTGCAGATAGCATGTCCTTTGATCATCATAACAACCCAGGGACGTAGTATGCTATTATCGTTATCCCCATTTTATAGTTGAGGAAACTGAGGCAAACAGGTTAAGTGGTTTGGCCAAGGTTATGTAAGGCTGAATTTGAACTCAAGTCTTCTTTCCTCCAGATCTAGCACTCTGTCTACTACACTACAAAGCTGTCTCTGATCATGGGCTCAGAGATTTAGAGCTGGAAAGGACCTTAGAGTGCTAGCTAATCAACCACCCCTAACCTTTTATTTTACAGATTTTAGGCACTGTGCCATGGGCTAGAGATATGTGCAAGGAAATTTAAGTGCCAAACACTTCTCCAGTAGCAACTGCCATTTTGCATGGTTACCTCGCAAGAACACACACATACACACACACACACACACAGACACACACACACACACAGTCTATTTTATAGGCTTTGCAGCTACAAAGTTTTTTTTCTCTAGCAACTACTGTCTAGATACGTTACTGATCCAATATTGACCTTTTGGATTTTTGCCACTCAAATCCATGCCTGGCAAATAGTAGGCATTTAATAAATGGTGATGGCTGTTTTGTACCAATCCTCTCATTTTACAGATGATGAAACTGAGGCCCAAACTGGTTAAACTACTTGTCCAAGGTCAAAAAGATAGTAAATGATGATAATAGAATTTGAACTCAGGTCTTCTGACTCCAAGTCTACTCTATCCAGTGTTCCACTCTGATCTCTAGATCATAGGGGCCATACACTTGGTGCTACCTAAACCAGATAGAATTGTAAATTAATTGGTAAATGTTTAATGAATTGAATGAAAATATCATGTTGTAGTTCAGTTGTTTCAGTCATGTCTGACTCTTTGTGACCCCATTTGGGGTTTTCTTAGCAAAGATACTGGAATGGTTTGTCATTTCCTTCTCTAGTTCATTTTACAGAAGAAGGAACTGAGGCAAGCAGGGTGAAGTGACTTGCCCAGGGTCACACAGCTAGTAAGTGTTTGAGACTGGAGTTGAACTCAAGGAGATCAATCTTCCTGACTCCAGACCCAGCATTCTTTACACTATGCCACCTAGGTGCCCCAAAATACTATAAAACACAGACTATGGTAATATGTAGTTTTCTATGGGATCCTTGTATATGGCCAGTTTCTATTTGAGTTTGACCCCTCTGCTTTAGGGTCTAGAACCAAGGGCCAATCTCTGTACAAATTCTCAGTGCAAAATAGCAGCCCATAGAGGAGAACCATAATGTCCAGAACAATGAGGTTGGTAGGCCCACTCTACTTTGCCCTTTTCAGATCATATCCAAAATACTGTGGCCAATACTGTGGTCACCATGAAAGGCCTTTAACAAATTGGAGGAAGGAGGGCAACCAAATAAAGGTAGCACAAGAAAGCCTGCCCGGTGGGACCAGGTGAAGTACCCAGGAGATCTTGGGCGTGGAGGAACTAGGTGGATGAAGTGACTCATCCAAGGTCACAAAGTCACAAGTAGAAGCATTGGCACATGAACCCAGGTCCTCTGACCGCAAAATGGCATGCTTTGTCTACAACTCTAACACAGTTCTCCATGCTGTCTCACATGAAAAAATATTCTTGTGATTTTCACCTGCTCATCTCTTTTTAACAATAATAGCTATATTTATGTAGTTCCTACTATGTGCCAGGCACTGGGCTAAAGACTTTACAATTACTATTTCATTTGATCCTTACAGCAACTCTGAGAGACAGATGCTATTATTAGCCCCAATTTCTCAGATGAGGAAACTGAGGCAAAGAAAGATTAAGTGATTTGTTCAGGGTCATGCAACTAATAAGTATCTGAGGCTGGATTTGAACTCAAGCCTTCCTAACTCCAGGCCCAGCACTTGAGTGGCCCACACACATAAGAGCCCAGTGTGTGTGTTGGTCTTTCATTGCTAAAGACCATGCCATCAGAGAAATAATGACATGACTTGCACTTGACTTTGTTTTGAGTGAGGGAGGGCTGTGCAGGTCACCAGCCTCACTTCTCCTCCTGAGCCTTCTGAATCCAGTGACCAGATATTCATCAGGATGATCAGAGATGATGCAGGATGAGGCAATTGGGGTTAAGTGACTTGCCCAAGGTCACACAGCTAGTGAGTGTCAAGTGTCTGAGATGAGATTTGAACTCAGGTCCTCCTCACTCCTGCACTGGTGCTCTATCCACTGTACCACCTAGCTTCCCCAAGAGCCCAGTCCAATACAGAGGGCAAGTATAGTAGTAATGAAGATGATGATGATATAATGATGGCAATAATAAATATAATAGATAGTTTTTATATAACATTTTAAGGTTTGCAAAGTGCTTAACCTATGCAGTCTTACTTGATCTACTCCTATTTGGCCAATAAGGAAACTGAGGTACACAGAACTGGAATGACTTTCCCAAGGTCGCACAGCTAGTAGTCAAACTGGCATTAAGACCTATGCTCCCCAATTCCTTGTGTGTCATTCTTTCTATTACTTCATGTTGCTTGTTGCTATACAAATACCACCAACATCAATGAGGCCTCAGACTTCTAAAATGGCAGTCACTTAGCTATTTTTTATGTACTTGGGACAAAATGAAGTCGTGTTATCTAAGCTCTCTTGAGAGTTTAAATAACAAGGGAGAAGCCACCCAGTAGGCCAGTCTGCCCCTTGGGAACTGGAGAGAGTCTGGCTCCGTCTACACAATGATCTCCTTCATGATGGTTTTGGGAGGCCCATTGACTCAGAGGAGACATCCAGGAGCCCAGAGTAGAGAGAATTAAAATGTTATTCTATTTCAAGCCAACGAAATGGAGGATTTATTGCTTTTACTGAGACAGGCTAGAGCCAAAGGTTATGGAGTAGCTGGGGGCAGGGGAGAGGGTGTAAGGGGTGGGTCAGCCTAGTTACTGTTGACTAAGGCGACTAGGGGCTGGTCAGAATGCAGTCAACCTGGGCCTTGATCTGCTCTAGATTTAATAACCCTGGAGATGACCTTACTGGCAAATGCACCTCCCCTCTCTGCACAGACTCAGAAGGCCCATCTTTTTGGGGATATTGGGCACAAGCACTTCCTGTTGACCCTACATGAATGAGACCGAAAAGTGAGTGCCCAGGGCCAACCTTTAAGTAAATGCCTTTGCCCCTCTTAGTACCAAATCAATATTTATTAATTATCAGCCCGCCTGGGCCCTTTGTTACTTTACAGAGACCCTCTGTTGGCTGAGCCTGGGGTGGTCACTCATTAACTCAGGAGTAGGGAGCCAGCCAGGCTGGGGCATCAGGCCCAGGGAAGACCTATGGACCAAGAAGCCATTAAAAAAAATCATTAATGAGCTAATTTAATTTGCTGAGCTAATTTTTCTTTTTTTTAAGTGGTTGCCTAGGAACTTGCTGGGGTCAGTCTCAAGAGCAGTGTTAAAGCTGAGAGGGAAAGAAGCTTAATCCCTTGGGACAAGAGGAGAAATTTGAGCACCATATTGGGAAATGGATGAGATGCGAAAAATTCTTCCCTTCCCTCTTGTCCCAGGAAAACTACTGGGGAGCTTAAAGCTGCCCCAGGGACCAGGGCCTAAGCCTTGGGAACCTTAGCTCAGGCTGAACCTTAGTTCAAGCCCTTGAAGAAGTCTTACTTGTATTTTCTATTGTTGCAGCCAGTCTCAGTTAAAACTGGAAAGCAGAGGAGAATGGGAAGGGTCCTAGTTTGGAAGTCCAGGGTTCTGGGTTCTCTGGTACCTAATCTGCCACTAGAGGCCCAGAGAGTGACTTGCTCAAGGTCACATAGGTGGCTGGATAACCTTGGGAAAATCAGTGTGACTTTTCTAAGCCCCGTTTTCTTTATCTGTCAAATGAGGATAATAATGCCTCCTTCTCTTACAGACCCATACTGAAACACAAATGAGATGATGAACTTCACAGAGCAAATCCCCTTAATAAAGGAGCCTTCTAGGTCCTTGTGTACGGCCTTTTGACTGAGTTCAAGTTTTACGGAACAAATCCCTTTATTAAGGGGATTTGTTTTGTGAAGTTTGGATTCAGTCCAAGGGACACATTTGAGGATCTAGAGGCCATATGTGTCGTCGAGGCCATAGGTTCCCCACCTCTGTACATTGAGCCAGACCCTCTCCAGTCCTCAAGGGACATACTGGCCCACTGGGTGGCTCGAGGGAACTGAGATACCACACCTTCATTTTTGTCCCAAGTATGTGAAAAATAGCTAAGTGACTGCCATTTAAAGAGAGTCTGAGCTCTTGTCGAGGTGACAGTATTTCTATAGCAACAAGAAACTTGGAGTGATGGACAGAAGATAATATAAAGAATTGGGAAGCTTAGGTCTTAATGCCAGTTTTGTTAAATAGCCCGTGTGACCTTGAGAAAGTTATTTCAGCTCTATTTACCTCAGTTTCCTCATGACTCTGTTTGAAATTTTCTTCTTAAAGATACTGGAAGGGTTTACCGTTAACCTTCTCCAGCTCATTTTACAGATGAGGAAACTGAGACAAACAGGGTGAAGTGACTTGCCCAGGGTCACACAGCTAAGTGTCTAAGGCTGGATTTGAACTCATGAAGATGAGTCTTCCTGATTCTAGGCCTGGCACTCTATCCACTGTGCCATGTAGCTGTCCCTATTGGTCAAACAGAGATAGATCAAATATGTAAAGCGTATGTAAAGCATATGTAAAGCACTTTGCAAATCTCAAAGTGTTACCAAAAAGCTTTCTATTTATTTTTATTGTTATCGTCAATATCATCATCATCGTCATTATCCCTGTCCTCTATATCTGACTGGGTTCTTGTGTGTACAGTCAGTACAAACAAATAGAGCCCTGACCCTGGCGTTAGGAAGATCTGAGTTCAAATCCAGCCTTAGGTAATATTCCATGCTTACAATCTCTCTTCTCTCCACTCTCAACCTAAACTTACCTGGTCTGCGATGTCTTTGCTCAGAGCCCAACTTGACAGCTTATTAATTAAAAAAGAAGAAGAAGCTACATTGATGCTGATTAGAATGGATAGCACTCTCCCCTGGTACTTATTTCCTCCCACATAATGGGAATTTTAAGAGCGACTGCCTGGACACAGTGCCTGATATCTCTGAGGGTGGAAGGGTACAGATAAGTGGTGAAGTAGATAGTGTGTCAGGACCAGAGTCAGGAAGGATCATCTTCCTGGCCTTAGACACTTACTAGCTCTGGGACCCTGGGCAAGTCACTTAACCCTTTTTGCCTCAGTTTCTTCATCTGTAAAATGAGCTGAAAAAGGAAATGGCAAATCACTCCAGTATCTCTGCCAAGAAAATCCCAAATGGGGTCACCAAGAGTTGGACATGACTGAAATGATTGAACAGTAACCTCACTGAATCAAACATTGGCTGAGGCTGTGATGACAAAGATGTTACCAAGCTGGGGGTAAAGAAGGTGGGGTGGCTGAGAAGAAGGGAAAGAAATTATTTCATTTAATCTCTGTGGTCTGGAATTCATTTTGCAGTCCTTTTTTGAGCTACTTGAAATTCTCTCGGTTTTTAACAGTTATTTAAACTTTATTTAAATAACTTAAGGTTATTTAAGTTATGAAGTTAAGTTATTACATTAAAGAACTTATTTAAGTTATATATTAAACTTTATTTGAATAACTTAAAGTTATTTAACTTATTAAATTATTAATTATAAATTACATTGAGTTACAAATAAAGTTTACTACATTAAACTTCATTTAAAAAACTTAAAGTTATTGTTATTAAGTTGTTACTTTAAACTTTAAATAACTTAAACTTAAGTTGTTGTTTTACATTAAACTTTATTTAAATTTAAAGTTATTTAAACAGTCATTTATTAGGTACCTACTATGTGCTTGGGACTCTACTTTGTGCTAAGGATACAAATAAAAATGTGAAACAGTCCCTGCCCTCAGTGAGGTTATATTCTATGGTCAGGATACAACAGACTGTTATAGGCTCACAAAGGCCATCTCTTATCTCTCCTTTCCCTTCCTTACGTTGCAATACTGTCTTCTGAAAACGAGGAAAATAATAGTAGCGACAGCAGTATTTCAAAGTTTGCAAAAAGTTTCACATTTACAGTCTGATCAGTTCTTCACAGCAAGTCTGGGTGCTAGGAACTACAGATATCATCATCCCCATTTGACAGATTTGGAAACTGAGGTTCAGAGCAGGCACATCTTCTATCTAGGGTCAAACAACCCCTGGTAGAGGTGAGATTTGAACTCAAGTCTCTTCTGACTTCAACTTCTATTCTACCACCCTTGGATGAGATAATCCCCAAGGTCTCTTCCACTCTAAAGTAAATTGTGTCATT
Organism: Notamacropus eugenii; assembly: GCF_028372415.1. Classification (NCBI taxonomy): domain Eukaryota; kingdom Metazoa; phylum Chordata; class Mammalia; order Diprotodontia; family Macropodidae; genus Notamacropus; species Notamacropus eugenii. Next base: position 285,775,350 of record NC_092874.1, on the reverse strand, counting down.
TATAAGTACACATCTGGATTTTCATTGAACAATTCTGGTCACAGCTCCTCTGGTTATAGCTCTCTGTCTTCTGCCGCCATCTAGTGTCCTTTCTGTGGAAAAACAGAGAAGCCACTGAAATGGACTTGGCCCTTTTTCCCCTGTTTTTTTCAGGAGAGATCATAGATCATTTATGGATCTAGAGCTGAAAAGAAACTCATATGCCACTGAGGCCGACTCCCTCTTTTAGAGATGAGGACATTAAATGGGCTGCCCGAGGTCACACAGGTAGAAAACATCAGAGGCGGGATTTGAAACCAAGACCCCTGGCTCCAGAGACAGGGATCTTGTACTGGGACGGAGTCATTAACATCCTTAAAGGATACTCTTGTCCTTCTTTCAGCTCTCCTCATTGTTATCGAGAGACGTCTCATGAAATCGTAATCCATCAGAGCAGAAAGAGGTGTTCAATATTATTGGGTTCAATATCCTTTCATTTTACAGAGAAGAAAACCAAGTCTCAGAAAGGGGACATGATTCTGCCAAATTCACACAGACAGCAGGGGGAGACTGGAATATAGTTTAATCCTGATTTCTGGTCCACTGACCTTGTTAATATTAAGTGCCTTTTACAATCTAACAAGTATCTATTAAATGCCACCTATGTGCCAGTCACCATGTTTGTTGTGTGCTGGGATACATAGAAAAAAAGGCAGTCACTATCCTTGGCTGGTGCTCCACATCCATGGTAAGAGTTGTATTAAGGGATTTGCCAAAGTATCAAGGACTAAAACGTCAGAAAACCTGAGTTTATATCCTCCTCTAACACATGGGCACCTGGGTGGTAGAGTAGATAGAGCACCAAACCTAGAATCAGGAAGACTTCAGTTCAAAGACACTTCCTAGCTGTGTGACCCTGCTCAAGTCACTTAACCCTGTTTACCTTAGTTTTCTCATCTGTAAAATGAGTGGGAGAAAGTAATGTCAAATCACTCCAATATCTCTGCCAAGAAAACCCCAAGTGGGATCACAACATAGACATGACTGAAACAACAACACATGCCATCTAACACGTTCCCATATGAATATGAGAATATGGGCCTCAATTTCCTAATTGATAAAATATAGATGATAATACCTGTGCTAGCTAGTCCCTCCTCAGATTATTGGGGGTTATTATATCAGTTGCCAAATCTTGTCATTTCTATCACCCCAATATCTCTTCTCTCTACTCACATCACCACCATCTTAGTTCAGGGGAGGAGAACCTGTAGCCTTGAGGTCACATGTCACCCTCCAAGCCCTCAAGTGCAGCCCTTTGATTGAATCCAAACTTCACAGAACAAGGATTTGTTTCAAGTCTTTATCACTTTGCTGGACCACTGGATTATTACTTCTGGCTGGTCTCCCTGTCTCAAGTCTCTCCCCACTGCAGTCCATCCTGTAGATTCCAAAGTAATTTTCCTAAAGTACACGTCACTCCCTCAGTACCTTCCAATTTATTCCCTACAGCATCTAATATAAAGTTGCTTGTTATTTCAAGGTCTTCTTAACCTTTGTGGTCTTTCTGCACCTTATTTCTCTCCATGTACTCTATAGTCCAGTCATATTGACCTACCTATTGTATATCACATATGACATTTGATCTCCCATCTCCATACCTTTGCACTGGCTGTCTCCTATACATGTCTCCCATGCTTTCCATCTTGACCTTTGCCTCTTAGAATCCCCAGTCTCCTTTAATAATTTAGCTCAAAACACCTTCTACTGGAGTCTTCTCCCAGTTCCTCCAGTTATCAATGCTTTCTCCTCTAAGGTGAACTTCCATCCTTGTTTTGCTCTTGTATCTAGTCTCTCCTAATTGAGTAAGCTGATGACATCAAGGGGATGGAGGTAGTGGGGGAGAAGGTGTCCACAATGATTTGACGATGTATCCTGGCTACCCTCCTAATGGTACCATACTTAATGACCTCGTGTGTGTGTCCTGTATTTATCTATTTATTTCCATATTGTCTTATTCATTGGAAAATAAGCTCTCCAAGGACAGGGTCTTTTCCTTTAATTGTAGACCCCAGCCTTTATCATAGGGCCTTCCACATATTAAATACTTAATAAACTGATGATTGACTGATCAAAAGAAGGCAATGTGCCTTGGAGTCAGAATTCTTGGGTTCAAATTCTGACTATTGTTTTCTACCCATTTTACCTTAGGCAAGTTGCTTAATCTCTTTAAGCCTCAATTTTCTTATCTATAAAATGAAGGGGTTGGATTAGACTATTGCTAAGGTTCCTTCCAATACTTAATCTATGCTTCTGTAGCCTAAAGCATTAGGTAGATACACAAGTGGGATACATATGAACACATCAAGCAGCAAAGAGTAAACCAGGCCATAAGGTATTGCTGTCATCGTTTGGGCAGGATGGTGCTATGAGATGGATAGCCAGCTTACAGACACCATCATTGTGGACCTTCTCTTCCCTATTCCACTAGTTTTTAAAGTCATAGCCTAACTCATGAAGAAGACCAGAAAAGAAAAGAAATGAAGACTGACAGACCTGGGAGGTACTTTAGAACATGGAATGTCACCTCTACCTATATTAATGTACTTATTCAATGCCATACCCATCAAACTGCCAAAGAATGATTTTGTAGAGCTAGGAAAGTAGTAGCACAATTCATCTGGAAGTACAAAAAGTCAAGAATATCAAGGGAATCAATGGCAAAAATTGTGAAGGAAGGTAGCCTAGAAGTACCAGATCTCAAACTTTATTACAAAACAGCAATCATCAAAACAATCTTGTCCTGGCTAAGAAATAGAGCTAACATAACTAAATACAATATCCAAATATGGCCTGATGAGGACAGAGCACGAGAGCACACTCACCTCTTTCCATTATAGGCATGATACTTCTCTTAAAACAGCCTCAGGTGGTCACTGTGTCACACCCATCTGTGGACACCTATTACATCTGAGGTCTGCTGAAACCCTCAGATCTTTTCACATAAATTATTGTCTAGTATGATTCTTACTGATCCTATACTTGTGAAACTGTTGAGGTTTTTTAAGCTATTAGGACTTGACATTTTCCCATATATGCCATCTAATCCGATTTATCTCATTATTGCCTGTCAAGGTGATTTCTGGACTCTGACTATCATTTAGCATATTACCAACCCCTCTCAGCTTTGTGTTATCTAAAATCTTATCAACATGGTATCTGTGTCTTAACTGAAGTCATTGATAAAAATATTGGATGGCACAGAGCAAAGGACAGACATCTGTGGCACTCCACTAGAGACTTCCTTTCAAGGTGATGTCAACTCATTAATGACTATTTTGGAGTCTTGTCATTCAATTAGTCTTATTTTACTGGTTTAGAGCTCACATCTCTATATTTTATACATAAAGGTTGTTTGTTCCAAAAAGAAAAAAAACTGCTCCAGGGTTCTAGAAGGCTTTATACAGTAAAGTGGTGTAGGTCTGGAGTCAGGGAATCCTGGGCTCAAAACAGGCATCAGATGCTTACTAGCTGTGTGACCCTGGACAAGTCACTTAGCCTCTGTTTGCCTCAGTTTTCTCACCTGTAAAATGGAGATAATAATAGAACCTCTCTCCCAGGGTTGTCATGAGAATCACATGAGGTAATAATTGTAAAGTGCTTAGCCTAATGCCTGGCACATGGTAGGTCCTTAACAAATGTTAACTATTATTATTTATTGCTAGGTCATATTACCTGTCTAGCATTCCCCTGATTCACAAGGTCCCAGGTTCCAGGTAAGGACTCATAACTGTTGAATAATAGGGACACAGAAAACCTTGTTCTGGAAGCAAATTCTTGTCATTTGTGACGTATTTTTCTTTTGGCGGGGGGGCGGGGCGTGGAATTTTAACTTCACCGAAGCTCAGGAGAGATACATAGGCTTAGGTTTAGAAGAGACCTTAGGGATCATCTAGTCCAGTCTCTTAATTTTTACGGATGAAGAAATTGAGACCCAGAGAGGCTAAGTGCCTTTAATATGGTTACACAGGCAGCAAATGTCAGATCTCATGGTCATAGGCTCGTAATAAAATAGCTGGAGGGGACCTTTCCCTGAGAAATGAGTGGACTGAAATCCAAAAAGATTATAGAAGTGTCAGAGAGAGGATTTGAACCCGAGTTCATAACCTCTACTTTTCCTACTATACCACAATGATTCCTTCTAGGGGTTAAACATTCAATAAATTCAATTCAACAGTCATCGAGCACCTACTATGTGCAGGTTTTGTCCCAGTTGCAAAGGAGAAAACAAAGTATCCTAGACACTTCTCTCAGACTACAAATTGTGTTGGAGCTGCTGCCATGAATTTGTGGGAATGTTTCCACACTGGGAGTTTCTAAAACTGTATAAATATATATCCACATGATACGATTATCTATGCTGGCCTCAGCAGAGGCAGTACATGGAGTCAGCCTTTGAATAAGAAATATCTAGCTTTGGGTCATGACTTGGATGCTCACTAAATGATCATGTTTCAAATAACTTAATCTCTCAGTGCCCCAGCAAACCCTTGAAGACTGCAAATTACAGGAGAGGTGCCAATCTGCATAAATAGAGGGAATTTACTTATTGGGAGTTCCCTATGCCCAGAAAGTCACCTGTCAAATCCAGTGGGTAGAGCTCTGGACCTGTAGGCAGGAAAATGAGTTCCAATCCTGCCCCAGGAACTTACTAGCTGTATGTCTTTGGGTAAGTTCCTTAACCCCTATTTGCTACAGTTTCCTCACCTTTAAAATGGGGATGATAATGGCATATATCTCTCAAGGTTGTTGTGAGGATAAAAAAAGAATAACATTTATAAAATTCTTTGCAAACCTTAAATGCTTGTTGTGTAACCCACTCATGTCTGACTCTCCCATTTGGGGTTTTCTTGGCAGAGATACTAGAGTGGTTTGTCATTACCTTCTCCAGCTCATTTTGCAGATGGGGAAACTGAGGCAAATGGGATGAAATGACTTGCCCAGGGTCACATAGCTAGTAAGTGTCTGAGGTCAGATTTGATCCTGTCTTCCTGACTCCAGGTTTGGTGCTGTATCTATTGTGCCACCTAACTGCTCATGTTTAAATTTTTTTTGATGGTGCAGCAGATTTCTGCAAGTTCAGAAGGAGTTAACGCACATCCCATATAAACTTCCTAGCTCTGTGAAACGGAGAATTTAAATTGCATCTTCCCTAAATACTTTTGTGATGAGCAATTTTTTCTCTTTAATACCACATCTATGAATTGCACTCAGATCCTAAAGCCATCAATGCCAAGGAAGTATCTGTCTCAATTACCTAAGATTGACCACTAGATGGTACTAATGATCTTTTTAAAGACTCAATGAGGATTCTCATGACTGGAACATAGATCATAGCCCAAGTATCCCCTCTGCTGTCCATGGCATTTCCCTTCCAACACGCTTTAGAAGTAATGATGGTTATTTGTGTAAAGAATCAATAGTTCCTTGGTTCCAGGCTTGAATGGTGTCATAACTTTAGACGGAAGGGACCTCCAAATCCCAAGTATGACAGACTCAGAATCAGAGGATTTAGAGCTGGGGGGGTGAGGATAGAAGGGACATCAGAGATTATCTAGTCCAATTATTTCATTTTACAGATGAGGAAACAGAGGCATGTTCCTTTAAGTAGTTGTTAAAATTTTATTTCATTTTTAATTTATGGAATAAAACAAGCATTTTCATAACACAATACAATAAAAAGATGATTGCACATGAAACAGCCAATCTCCTAAGCAGAATTTGCTATTCTTTTCAAATATGCAACAAAATTGTCATGTAAATTTCTTTTTTACTCATTTTTATAATTCCTTCCTCACCCTAGAGATGGCTAGGTGTGTGTGTGTTTGTGTGTGTGTGTGTGTGTGTGTGTGTGTGTGTGGTGTGTATGAAATTATTTCATACATACTTCATCATTTCTTTCTCTGGATGCAGACAGCATCATTTAAGCAATTCCTGAATATACATTTCTTACTTTTTAAGCAAATATTAATCCCTTTCTGTTTGGCCTTTGATAAATCACTTTATCAGTTTGGGTCTTAATTCCCTTCGCTATCAAATGAGGCAGTTGAGTTAAACGACCACTAAGATCTCTTTTAGCTTTAAACATATTATCTATGAATCTCTGGATTTCAGTTTTCTCCTCTGTTAAAGGAGGTGGTTGAAGTAGATGGCTTCCAACTTTGGTCTTACTGGCTCCACAGCTGGCATCCACTGTATCAGAACTGTCTCTCTGAGTCTCAGTTTCCTCTGTTGTAAAATAAAGAGGCTGAACTAGATTTCTTCCAGGGTCCTTTCCATCTCTAAAACTATGATGTTAACATCCTAATGCAACTTTCCTCATGGCCTTTTAATAACAACAATAATTGAAACTGACACATAGCTTTTCAAAGGTTTTACATATATTATTCCATATAAACCTCATAATAACTCTCCAAGTGCTACAGGTATTATCATCCTCATTTAATGGACAAGGGGACTGAGGCTTTAAAAGCCTCATGGTCTCATGGTCCCACAACTAACAAGTAGTGGAAGCAGGATTTGAACTTGGGTCTTTCAGAATCCAAGAGGAGTGCTTTAAGCAATATGGAAGGACAGAATAATTAAATCAGTTAATTATCTGTGTATATTCTACTTTAGCAGACTTAATTGTGGATTGACAGCTTCATGCTAATCATACATTCCTTGGCCCTTCCTTTTACCACAGACAGTATATGCGTATTAGGGCAGCTAGGTGGAGCTGCAGTAGATAGAGTGCCTAGCACGAAATCAGAAGACTCATTTTCCTGAGTTCAATGGGGTCACAAAGTGTCAGACAGGATTGAAAATGACTGAACAAAGTACACTGAACCTAGAGACAGAGTACATGACATTGAGTGCTAATAGGACTGAAAAAGACATCAGAGGCCATCTAGAACAACCCACTAATTTTACAGATGAGGAAACTGAGGCTTAGGAGAGGAAGTGACCTGCCCAAGCACACATAGGTAAACAGAGTGAAGATTGGACTCTCATTTATAAAATCATAGAATCATAGACTATCAGAACTGAAAAGAACCTTAGAAGTCATCTAGTTGAACCCCTTGAGCCTTCATTTTACAATAGATGAAACTGAGGCTAATTAACTTAACCAAGGTCACATGTATAGTAAATGGGGAGAATTGGTCCCAGTGGTCTTTCCTCTGTACCATGATGATGGGGTAAGGGAGATTATGTTGGACTAGAGCAGTCAAGGAAGACTTCATGGAGAAAGTAGGACCTGATATGAATCCTGAAGTATCACAGGATTTGGAAAAGCAGAGAGGGTGGCCAAAGTACCCCAAGCTTTGAAGTTGGGCTCTGAGGTCATCTTGTCCAGTCTCTTCATTTTATGGAAAAGGAAGCAAAGTTGGAGGACTTGCAGATAGAAAGTTGTAGAGGGAAGATTTGAACACTGGTTCTCTGATTACAAATGCAGCCATTTTCCATCATACCATACTGTTTGAAGGTAGGTATTTGGGGTCTGAAATGGGCATAGGTGTTAGAGGAAGGAGAAAGGAAAGGGAGATCATTAAAGGAGGCTAATGGGAAGCTGTCCTGTTATAAAGGGAGACTTTCTGTTGAGGTGTAGTGGAGAATAAGGTTTGATAGGTAGGATGAACCAGATAGTGGAGAGCCTTGAGTGCCTGGCTCCAATGCTTGATTAGCTCTAAATTTAGCTTCAAAAGTTCCTAGCTCTGCCACTTATAAGCTATGTGGCCTTAGGCAAATCACATCATCAGCTGGGTCTCTGTTTCCTTATCTGTAAAATGAGGAAATTGAATTATATTGAAAAGATACAAGGCTTTATTGGTAAAAAGAAGTATTGTGGTGTAGTAGGAAGAATGCTGGACATGAAGCCAGGAAGGTCTAAATTCAAATTCTGCCTTAGATATTTACTGGCTGTGTGACCCTTAGGGAAGTCACTTAACCTCTCTGACCCTCAGTTTCCCCTTCTATAAATTGAGGAGGTTGGACTTAATGACCTCTAAAATCTCATTCTTCTTTAAATCTATGAGCCCATGGTGTAGGTACCTCTAACATTAACCAAGATAGTAATGACTCCCCCTCTCCCTTAGTTGCTTTGGCTCCAAAATTCATCTCTCCCTGGCCAGACTCCTTTCTGGTCAGGTCCTTTTCTCCACTTAGCTAGGATGGTTCTTGGATCACAAGAGATACTGTCTATTTCTAGTGCCATACTAAAAAGCTTTTCCAGTTTGTAATTACTTTTCCATGGGAATATCTCCCAAAAGTCCAGGGTTGCATTATGTTATGATGAAGCATGCCACTGAGACATTAGTAGGGAATTTTAATATTAGATTAAGAAAAGCATTTAGTAAGGGGCAACTGCTCAAAAAATGTTTTCAAGACCAATATTGTACACTTATGTAGTGTTCATGGATAGAGGCTGTCAACATCACTGCTTTCACAAATGATTGATATAAAAAGGTTTCCAATCTCCTTTGGCCATTCCCTAGACACTAAAGTCTGCAGCTTGAATTGAAAGAAATATTTTCCCTTCTATGTTGCAGTACCATGGTTCCCAAGAACAATCCAAGAGCTCGATAGATTTGCCAACCAGATTCTCAGCTATGGGGCTGAGCTGGATGCAGATCACCCGGTAAGTTGGGCATAGTCCTCCTTCCCTCCCTTCCTCTTCCTTCCTTCCTTCCTTCCTTCCTTCTTTCCTTCCTTCCTTCCTTCCTTCCTTCCTTCCTTTCTTTTTTCTTTCTTTCTTTCTTTCTTCCTTCCTCCCTCCCTCCCTTTCTTTCTTCCTTCCTTCCTTCCTTCCTTCCTTTCTTTTTCTTTCTTTCTTTCTTTCTTTCTTTCTTTCTTTCTTTCTTTCTTTCTTTCTTTCTTTCTTTCTTTCTTTCTTTCTTTCTTTCTCTTTCTTTCCTCCTTTCCTTCATGCTTCTCTCTTCTTTCCTTCTTCCCTCCTTCTTTTCCTTCCTTCCTTCCTTCCTTCCTTCCTTCCTTCCTTCCTTCCTTCCTTCCTTCCTTCCTTCCCTCCTTTCTACCTTCCTTCCAAACTTCTTTCTCTCTTTCTTTATTTGTAAAATGAGGGGCTTCAATTTTCCATCACTATCAAATGCTTTCTCAGTGAAAGGATTCTGACCCAGAGTTGTACTGTCAAGTGAACAATATGGGTGCTTGAGGAGATGGGTGTCACCAAAAAGAAAGTGGGTTAATGGGCTCTCTGGCAACCCCAAGTATTTTCCTCTTAAGAGAGAGTAGCCCCAGAAGGCTTAGGTTCAAATGATGACTCTATGGATTACTACTTCCAAGAATTTATTTCTTTGGATCTGATTTTCCCCACCTCTAAAGTGAAAGGGCTGTTCTCTATGACCTCTAAAGTCCTTTTCAAGTAGAAATCTATAATTCAATGAAATCCAGAAGCTCATATAGGACTTTAGGATATAAAGACCCATCAATGAGGAACAGAGAGTTGCCTTGACTATTCTGAGGCTTGAGTGTGATGTGTGTGTGTTGGTTCAAATGTACCATGTATCTTGTAAGTATATTGGTAACCTGTTTGCTGATATATCTATGAGCAGAGGGAATTATTTCAGAATATCAGAGGTGGAAGGGATCTCAGAGGTCAATCAATCAGCCAGCTGGCATTTAAGACCTCAAGATGTACCAGGCACTGAAGACAGAAACAGAGAAAGGAATCAATCCTACAATTTATCTATCGGAATACTTTTATTTTATTGAGCGAGACAAAAGGCACATATAAACATACACAAAAACAACTGCCAGGTAGTTTTAGGGGAGAGGGCACTAACTGCTAGAGGGAAACCAGAAAAGGTTTCATGTGGAACAGGGGTTCTTAATCTGGGATTCATAGTCTATTGAGAGATGTCAGGTGTCCATGAATTTGAATAAGAAAAAATAACTACTTTATTTTTACTAACTTCTAAGTGAAATTTGGGCAGTTAGGTGAGGCTACAGTAGATAGAGTTGCTGGATCTGTAGTCAGGAAGAATCCTCTTCCTGGGTTCAAATCTGGCTTCAGACATTTACTAACTGTGCTACCCTGATGAGCTGGAGAAAGAAATGGCAAATCATTTCATTGTCTTTGCCAAGAAAACCCCAAATGGGCTCACAAAGAGTTGGATATGACTGAAATGACTCAGTAACAAAGTAAACTTTAATACTGCCTTCTTATTTGAAAACATTATGCTGAGAAAGAGGTCCATCTATTTCACCATAGTTGTCCATGGCACAAAAAAGGTTCAGAATTCTTGATGTGGAAGGTGGAACTTGAGTTGAGTTTTTTGTTTGTTTTCATTCTTTTATTTTCAAATTGTTTGAAACACTTAAAAAAACCCTCCTTTGTTCTGACTGCTTCCAGATTCCTTAGCATTTACTTAAGCAAGCAAAGGGTCATGTTTCTCTCACCCAACAGAGGGAAACACCTTGAAGAGGTGGGAAAATGCTTAAGTCATTCTTGAAAAAGTCTGGAAGCTCAACTTTTTCATTTATAGTGACAGCCTTGTGATGAGCTGCCAAATGAGGCATTAGCTAACTGAATGTATAGAACCCCTCACCCCCACTCCATCCCATCATAGCTTTCCTAGGATACCTTATCTTGAGACAGGTTCCTCCCATATACTCAGAATGTTGTGTGGATCAGAATTGGTGCAGTAACAGACAAAGGGCCACTGGGATATTGGTTAAGAAGCATTTATTAGGTACTGTACTGAGTCAAGAAGCATTTATTATGCACTATACTAAGTCAAGAAGCATTTATTATGCATTGTACTAAGCGTTGTGCTAAGCACCTAAGATACAAAGAAAGGCAAAAGACCATCTGTGCTCTCCAGGAACTCAGTCTAATGGAAGAGATAACATGCAAATAACTCAGGACAAATAAGCTACACACAAGAGAAATTGGGATACTGAACAAAGGGAAGGAGTTAAGACTAAAGAGGACCAGGAAAGGCGTCTCCTAGAAGGTGAGACTTTAACAGAGACTTGAAGGAAGGAGTCAAGGAAGCCAGAAAGTGAAGAAGGAGAGAGCTCCAGGTATGGGGGGCAGCCTCTGCAAATGCTGGGAGTCAGGAAGGTGAGGTGTAGCAAGGTGCTTTGATCCAATGGCCAACGGGAAAGTTGGTGCTTCTTGTATTCTCCCAAGAGAGGAATAAAAGGAGAACAGCTAAGAGGGAGAACTCTTACCATTTGCTAGGCATCATGGGCACTTTTTAGTCAACTCAATGAGGAGACTCTCTACCCTTCAGTCTGTATGAGGTTCTTGATGAGGGAGGAAACTGGGACCCAATCTAAACCTTGCCATGATTAATATCTTTGATACATCAAATAACCAATATTCATTAAGCACCCACTATGTGCCAGGTACTGCATAAGTCGGAGAACTAGAAGAGACCTTGGAGTTTAACCAATCCAACCCCTCTCTCCATTTTTCATATGAGAAAAATGTGCCTCAGAGGGAGGAAGGAACTTGCTTGTCCAAGCTCATTCAAAGCTAATACTCCAATCAGTCTCATTCAGACCCTACCCTACCTTAGTTTCTTCACACATCAAAATGAGGTTGGACCTGAAAGCCTATGAAGTGCTTTTCAGCTCTGGTGCAATGTTCCTAGGATCTCTTCTCCTGCACGATTGGTCTGAACCCCAACTCTTATCTGGGGTATGTTTTTTGCTTCTGGTTCCTAGCTCCCCTAAATGCCTGTTTGCTCCCATCTCTCAGTCTCATCCTCTAGATTCTAGAGTCTAGCATATCTTTCCTCAGTAGTTGGGGGGGAACTGGAGAATTGTCAAGGACCCTAGGCCATACTTTCCTCTAGTTACCTTCATGTTACCCAGGGTACAGATGTGGTCAGTTGTAAATCTGGTTGGCCTTTCTTTAAAAAAGAATCCCACTAGCATCTCTGACTTCCCTGACCTCTAAGGACCATGGATATTTTATTGTGAAAAATAAAATTTATCAGGTACACTGATTCCCTCCACAAAGAGTAGGCGTCAGGCTCGTGGTGTTCCTGTGATTTGTTTAAGTCAGGCTCTGGGAATGCAGTCCAAGGACAAGGCAAGCCCTCTTGGGTGTTTCTCAGCATCCCAGAGCCCCCTCCCACAAGAGCATGTGGCCCTGGCTATAATGTATGAGATGGAAACAAACCCTAGCCTGGGAAGCAAGTGTGTTCTTTCCAAAAGGACCCCCTGTTCCAAGATTTCTGTTGTGTTGAATACGATCTCTCTTCCCACCCCTGCCCTGCCCCCCACCCGACCCCTGAGCCTTGGCAGCTGCAAGCTGGAGGATGACTTATATTTCATATTGGGGCTTCCAGGCCAGTCACTTGGAGAGGGGATTGTTCTCTTCATGGAGGGTAAAGGGCTCTCCCAGTCTTCCCCCCGACTCCTGACCCAGTGAAAGAAATGAAACAGAAAGAGAACAGACTCACTCTCCCTTTGCTGAATGTTGTTCTAGATGTCAAAGGCTTAGGATGGGGGAGCTTAGAGGGGCTGTAGTTGAGGCCTCTCATTTTATAAATGAGGAAAATCAGTCATCCTGATGAATATCTGGCTGCTGGACCCAGATGGCTCTGGAGGAAAAAGTGAGGCTGGTGACTTTGCACAGTCCTGCCTCACTTAAATCCAATTCAGTTGCAAGTCATGGCATCACCTTCCTGATGTCACGGTCTCTTCAAGAACAATGGACAAACAGCAACCATAGATTCATAGGATCAGAGTCAAGAGATAATTCGTGAGGCATCTTGTGCAACCCCATCTGCATAAGATATACCTTCTCCCTCACTTCAAGCTAGTGGTCACCAGATCTTTATTTCATGATCCCTGGTAATGAGGAATCTATATCGTTTAGAGGTGATTCATTCCACCTTTGGAGAACTCTCCCACCTTGGCAGTTTAATTGACATGAAGCTTAAATCAGACTCTGCATTCTCCATTCTCAAGGCAGCTAGTTGGTACAACCAGAAAGAATGAGGGACATGGAATCAGGAAGTACTGAGTCTGAATCCTGCCCCAAACAACTGGTAGCTATTTGACTCTGGATCACTCACTTAATTTTTCTGTGTTTCAGTTTCCTCATCTTTAAAAGAGGGGGATAATAATAGCACCTACCTCCCAGGGCTGTTGTGGTGTGGCCAAATGAGTTTACATACAAAAAACGCTTTGCAAACATTAAAGTCTATATAGATGCTACAATAGTGTTATTTTATCTTTGGTACACCAGCCTTTTGAATTCTTGGAGAGAGCAGTTATGTCTCTGCCTTCTTCTAGGGGGTTGTTCCCTTTCCCTCTGCTCTGACCCACCTCCAGTTTTCTCTCCTCTGAGTTAAAAATCCCCAGTTCTTCCCTCTGATCCTCATACCTGGAAGGCCCTGCACTAACCTGACTGCCCTTCTTTGGACAATCTCCAGGTGATCACTTTCCTTCCCAAGTTGTGGGGCCTAGACCTGAGTACAAAACTCCAAAGCGGGTCAGAGAAGCAGGACGTCCTTTGTTCATGATACTGTACTTCACTTAAATCAAGCCCAGTTCTACTAACAACCTCCAACCTCTCCATAACTCTCTGAAATGGTAAAGCTGAGCTTTCACTATACAATCACTTTGAAGGCCTTCAATCCACCAGTCAATCCATTAGCCAACAAACATTTATTATACATCTACTACCATCAAGCCATGATCTTATAATGATACTTCTGTGGGTACAAAAAAAAGATGGCAGTGAAGGAAAGAAAAAGAATGAATTTTGCACACACATGCACACACAAACAGCCTTAAGGTGAAATAGCGAACCTCATATTCTTAACAACAACAGACATTTCAAGCACTTGATGGCATTATTATAGGATTGTAAAGTTCGCAAAGCATTTTGTACACATGATCTCATCTGAGCTTTTTAGCCACACTGGGTGGTAGGTATTATAGGGACCACTGTTCCCATTTTACAGATGAGTAAAGACAAGTATAGATGTGATTTAGAAAGATGATGACTTGAGATCTTACAGTTTCTAAGAGTAGGAGGTGAGATTTGAACCGAGTCTTCCTAATTCCAGGTCTAGTTTTCTTTCTGCTACACCCGAGATGTCAAATGCAAAGTCCAGCAGGGTCCCCAACACGCCTGAGTGTGGTCTGGACCAGATTAAAACATAGTTGGGAAATATTATAAAACAAATAAACAATGAATGGTTAAATATAAATAAATATAATATACAATGTGATAAAATATGATAATAAATAATAAAAGTAAATTAAAACAAGTATAGATACTATTACACTTGAACACTGTCAGCATGTGACCCTGAGGGACCTGTGTACTTATGGCTAGTGAACCCTGTTCCTAGTTGAGTTTGACACCATAGCCCTACCCAGACTGCCACTCTCATTGTTGGATAAAAATTTGGATTAAAAATTTGGCCACCATAAACATATATCCAGCGTGGGTGTCTAATTCTTAAATGCAATTTTAGCAACAAGTCATTAAAATAATAAAACAATGAGATATTACTGCTACCTTTCATGAATAAATGTCACTCTGCCTATTGTTTGGGGTTTTTATGTCCTGGACTAAAGCAGAGCTGGCTAGTTCATATGGGTTGTTGGACCCCTAGTCTTACCACATTAATATGATGAGCTAACAAATACAGTTGAAGCAGCTAGGTGGTACAGTGGACACAGTGCCAGGTCAGGAGTCAGGAAGACTCACGGTCGTGAGTTCAGATCTGGTCTCAGACACTTACTAGCTGTGTGACTCTGGGCAAGTCAGTTTACCCTGTTTGCCTCAGTTTCCTCATCTGTAAAATGAGCCAGAGAGGAAAACAACAAACCATTCCAGTAGCATTGCCTAGAGTAAACCCCAAAGGGGGTCATGAAGAATTGGACAGGACTGAACAACAGAAAATATCTATTTCTACCTCATAGGCCAGAAAGAATTGTTTCCCCTTACCCTGTCTCCCTGCACCATATATACACTCCTTATTTTAAAGACAGGGCTGGGGAAGTTTGATTGGTTGTTCAGGTTCCTACATAATGATACTCATGGAATTGTTTGCAATAATTACAGCAGAAAACCTTTAGGGGTATGTGTATGTGTGTGTGTGTGTGTGTGTGTGTATGTGTGTATGTGTGTGTGCATGTGTGTGTATGTGTGTATGTGTGTGCACGCATGTGTATGCGTGTGTGTTTAAATCATGTTATGTCTTACAGCAATATGCCTGCTCCCTCCCTCCCCCACCCTTCCCCAACAATTTATTTTCCTATCCAAATAGACTGAGTTCCACGCTGTGCAGTCCAAATTGCTGCTATTCGTTTAATTGAGATGAAGCAATTATAAATAAATCCCATGCAGTGCCTGCTGAAATTGCCGCTATTAGTTTGAATGGAGACAGGGTGATTAGTCATTCACCGAGTGCAGCTCACTCCCCTCTTATTGCAGCCCCTGTGGGTGACAGAAGCCCCGGGGTCCCCCAGGGCCATAATAGTCTTCCTTGCTCACCAAAGGAAAGGGAAAAGCAGGCCCAGAGGGGAAACCAAGTGAGGCCCCAAGAACCATCTAAAGGGATCTAAAGGGTTGTTATGTGGGAGAAACCCCAAAGGCAATACAATGAATGGAAATTGTCTAGAGGTCCTTGTGGACTTGTCAGAAAACCTTCCTACAATGAGCTGTCCCACAGTGGAGTGGACTGACTCTGAAGCTGGTGGAGTCCCAGAAAGCCTTGGGTGGTCACTCTTTGGGGGCTGCTATAAAAGGTTTTCTGGGGCATAAAGGTTGAACTGAATAGTCTGACTGCTCCCAACTCTAAGATTCTGGGAATCTACAAGAGGCTCAGGGCTGTGACTCTAATTAAACCCACAGAAGTACAACAGCGCAGACAAAAATGACCACTGTAAGGTGAGAAGGGGAAATAGAGGCCCAATCTTACCTTGTGTCTACTCATATTCACCTCTGAAAGAATCAATTATCATAGGATTTAGAACTGGAAGGGACCTCTCAGGCCATCCAACTAAAGAACCTTCTTTCATAAATGGGGAAACTGAGACCAGAGAGTTTGTGAAGCGGTGAAGTCACCTGTCTAGGTTCATGTGGGTAGTGAGTGACACAGGGGAGTTTGAACTATAAAATCTATTGCAGTCTTTTCATTGCATGTACAATACTGTGGGAAGTACAAGAAATGTGTAATAAGTATGGGAAGGGGAGGGGAGGGAAGCAAAAGAACGGGAAGTTGTGAAGAGGCTCAGGTAGGCTTGTCAGGAATACCTTCCTAATAAGTAGAATGGAATGACTTGGGAGATGGTGGATCCTCAACAAAGGTTAGATGGCCACATCTAAAGGAAAGGAAGGAAAGGGAAGGTCATCCAAACTAAGGATATTAAACCTTTCATTCTACTGAATTCCCCAAATTCAACACTCTTCTTGTAAAGACTGTACTTCCTTCTCAACTAAACTTGGTATGTATTCTTGGTTCAGCACATCAGAGTCATAGAATTCTGGGACTGGAAAAAACTTTAGAGTTCATCTAGTCCGATGGTCTTCATTTCATAGAGGAGGAAACTGAGGCCCAGATAGTGACTTTGCTGAGGACACTGAGTGAATAGGGAGCAGAGCTAAGGATGGAACTCAGGTCCACTATACCATACTTATCAGAGAACAAAGGTGGGGAGGAAGTATGGTGGTCTGGTTAAAAAAGAAACACAGATGCTGACATCAGAGAATTCTGGTTCAAATTTCCTCTTAGACACCTACTGGACCTTAGACAAGTCCTTTCATTTTCCTGTGCCTCGGTTTCCTCTTCTGTAAAGTAAGGGGGTTGGACAAGATGGCCTCTGAGGTCCCTTCTGCTTCTAGGTCTATAATTTTATTAGCTCTTTGGGCCTGGATTTTCTTCACTCTAAAATAAGTGGGTTGGAATACATGAGCTCAAAGGTGCTTCCAACTCTAAATCTAAATTGTCTCTTGGACTCAGTTTTCTCCTCTGTAGTATAAGGCAATCTCTGATATCCCAACTACCCCTAAATCTATAATCCTATGATCCTATGAACTTGTTTGAAGAAGTCATTCAGAGTGTGTGTGTGTGTGTGTGTGTGTGTGTGTGTGTGTGTGTGTGTATGTGGCGGAGGAGGTGCCTTCCAAAGTTGAAAAACATCTCCTGAAACAAACCATCCATTAAGTCATGAGAGGCCTTTTGAAAGGGGCCCTGCTAGAACAAACAATTTCACAACATCTCCCTCCTGGGACATTTGGTTCTTTCTGTGTTATGTGAAGTCTCCTGATGGTCCAAAGTGCAGCTTGTCTGTTTCCTTCTGTGGCCATAACTTTAAAAATGAAAATAACATTTAACTCCAAAACTGGTTCTCTGTCCTTGAATGATCCAAGTTCTCTGAAGTAAGAAGCATCTGACAAAGACCTGCCAAAGAACCTGCTGAGGACAGGCACTTTCTGGCCATCATTATCCATTAAGTTTATTGAACTAGTCTTCCATGTTTCAGTAACTGCCCACAGGGATGATCTGAAAGAATTGGTACAGTCTAAGATGGGATCGTACAATTGTAAATTTAGAGCTGGAAGGAGACCTTGGAGATCATCTAGCCCCACCCCCTCATTTAATAGAGGGAGACATGAAACCCAGTGAAGGGACATCACTTGTCCAAGGTCATCCAACAAGAGCAGGATTCATATCTATGTCCTACTACCGCAGATTGAGTTCTCTATTTCCTGGATGTACCATGATAGCAGAATTCCAAGTCTTATCCAGGGCAAAACTTCTTACACCCTTAAGGAGAAGGGACTTCAGAGAACATGTAGGCTAGTCCTGACCACGAATTCCCTCTAGAACATATCCAGCAAGCAATCATCCAGCCTTTCTTTGAAGGACCTCCATAGTGTGAGAACCCACTCTCTCCTGTGGCAACTTACTCTATGTATGCACAGCTTTGATCTTGGGTGTCTTTTCATTGTGTGAGTCAAAATCTGCCACTTTACAACTCCTACCCATTGTGTTGGTCAACAAGCATTTATTTAGCACCCTAGGATGAGCCAGGGACTATACTAAGCACTGGGCATGGAAAGAAAGGTGAAAGACAGTCCCTGTTCTCAAGGACTCCAGAGTCTAATAGGGAAGACAACATGACAACAGTTGCATACAGAGATGATAGAGACTGAATAAATTGGACGTTTTCAACAGAGGGAAGGCACTAGCATTAAGAGTGATGAGAAAGGGTTCTTACAAAAGGTCAGACTTTAGCTAAAGCTCTAGGGCAGCTGGGAAGGAGAGATGAGGGAGGAAAGAGTTCCAGACATGGTGGATAACCAGTGAGAATGTCCTAAGTCAGGAGATGGAGTGCAGTGTTCAAGGAACAGTCAAGAAGCCAGTGTCCCTGGGTCACAGAATATGTGAGGGCTTGGGGGAAGTGAGGTGAAAGAAGGCTAGACAGGTCATAGAGTACCAGGTTATGAAAGACTTTGTAAGCCAAACAGGATAGCTATATTTTATATTGGAGGTAATATGAAATTATTGGAGTTCATGGAATGGGAGACTAGGACATGGTCACACCCAGGCTTTATGAAAATCACTTTGACAGCTGAATGGAGATTTGAGTGGAATGGGGAGAGACATGAGGCAGGCAGACCCACCAATAGCTAGCGTAATAATCCAGATGTGACTTGATGAGGTTCTGCACCAGAGCAGTTGCAGTGTCAGAGAAGAGGAAGGAGCATAGTCAGGGGATGTTTAAAGCTAGAAATGATAAAAATTGGATTGATTTTGGGGAAAGAGAGACGGGATAAAGAATCAAGGATGACACCTTTGAGTCCAGGGAACTGGAAGGATGGTGGTGGTCCTAGTTCTGATCTCTAGCACCATGCAGACCAATTTTGCTGTTCAGTTGTTTTTCAGTCATGTCCAACTCTCCATGATCCCATCTAGAGTTTTCTTGGCAGAGATATTGGAGTAATTTGCCATTTCCTTCCCCAGCTTATTTTACAGATGAGGAAACGAGGCAAACAGTGTTAAGTGACTTGCCCAGGGTCACAAAGCTAGTGTCTAAGGCCAGATTTAAACTCAGGAAGATGAGTCTTCCTTCCTAATTCCAGACCCAACAATCTATCCACTATACCATCCAGTTGCCCCAGTCAGACTAAACCCTCAGTTTAAAGATAATTCTTACATCCTTCAAGGGAGTCTTTTCTTCTGAGTTAAGCAACCCCAGTTCCTTCATTTGATTCTCCTGTGGCATGAGGCCCTTCCTCCTACTGCTTACTCTTCTCTGAGCCTGTTCCAGCTTTTCAGTTTTCATCCTAAAATACCACACAACTAAGACTTTGGTTAAAATTCACTAGAAAGCATTCTGGACATTGGGAAGAGCCTATTCAAAGACATAGCTGAGAGTTGTAATGTTGACTACTGGTATGGCATCTGCTCCCTCTGTCCCTCTTTGGGTTGGCTCATTTATCTTTAAATTACCTTCCTTTTGGTAGGTTTGGATTCTAGCCATAGCCACTCATCTACTATTTAAACTCTGTTTCTGACTCTGTCTCTCACCCCCCTTCCCTCCTTTCTTTGTCTCTCTCTCTGTCTCTGTCTCTCTCTCTCTGTCTCTCTCTCTCTCTCTCTCTGTCTCTCTGTCTCTGTCTCTCTGTCTCTGTCTGTCTTTGTCTCTCTCTCTGTCTCTGTCTCTGTTTCTCTATCTCTGTCTCTCTGTCTCTGTCTCTGTCTTTCTCTCTCTCTGTCTCTTTCTCTGTCTCTCTTTGTCTCTCTCTCTGTCTCTGTGTCTCTCTCTCTTTCTCTGTCTCTCTCTCTCTGTCTCTCTTTGTCTCTCTCTCTGTCTCTGTGTCTCTCTGTCTTTCTCTGTCTCTCTCTCTCTGTCTCTCTTTGTCTCTCTCTCTGTCTCTGTCTCTCTGTCTCTGTTTCTCTCTCTCTCTCTCTCTGTCTCTGTCTCTCTCTCTGTCTCTGTGTCTCTCTGTTTCTGTCTGTCTCCCTCTCTTTCCTCTGTCTGCCCCTCTCTCTCTCCCTGCCTCTCAATCTAACTCCCTCCTTTCCTCCTTTCTTTGTCTCTTTGTTTCTCTCTCTCCTCTTCTATCTCTCCCCCCCGCCCCCGACTTTTGTCTGTCTTTTTGTTTCTCTCTGTCTCCTCTTCTGTCTCCCTCTCTCTCTCTTTGTCTCTCTCTCTTTCTCTCCCTCTCTCTGTTCTACTTGGCATTTGATCATACTATTTCTTCTCAAGTGTTTCTGAGAAATAAGGAAGCAGAGGACCTGGGCTCAAATCTCAGCTCAGCCACTCACTACCTGTGTGGTCTTGGAAAAGCCACTTCATCTCACTCTGTGCCTCAGTTTTCTCATCTGTAAAATTCTGGCGTTGGAAGGCCTTTGAGGTTCTTTGAAGTTCTGAAATTATAATCCTCTAATCCTAAACATGATGCTTTTTATCCTTAGGGTTTTAAGGATCCTGTGTACCGAGCCAGGCGGAAACAATTTGCTGACATTGCCTACAACTACAGACAGTAAGTGTTCCTCACCTCCCAGCTGGGGAGAAAGGAAAGCAAACTCCAAAGGCTCTCCTCCCCCACCTCTAATTTTCCTCGATTGAGAAATGATTGCCTAGAGATTGTCTCCTTTCCTTTTTTTCTGTGTGGGTGTCCAAATCCCTGGCTACCACCATTTATCAAAAAATTGCTAGAGGACAAAAAGAAATTGCCCCCAGTGCTATTGAGCGTGCTCTTTCTCCTCTCGCCTTTGTTGGCTAATTGCAGAAGCTTTGTCTTTTATAACTACAAAGGGCTCTAGCTTGAATCAGTCCCCTCAGGTCTCCCCCACTTCTTTCAATAAGGAAGACCAAGAAGAGGAGAGAATCATTTGCATGAAAGAGGGGTCTCTATTCTGGGTATCAAATAATGAATTCCTTGTGGTCTCTGGGTAAACTAGGATTGACTGCCCTAGTTTCAGCCACCTAACCCAGATGCCTTGCACAATTTTAGGGTACGATTTGTTTTGGGGAGAGTGGAGGGGGTGGGGTGGGGGTTTGTCTGCCTTCCCTGTTCATTCCAGCTAAAAGAAAATGGAGAGAAGGAAAACACTTGGAGCTTGGGTATTTTGTTGTGGGTGGTCATAGGATCACAAATCTAGAGCTCAAAGAGAATTTAGAAGTCATCAAATCCAGCCCTCCTCCCTTTATTTTACAGATGAGGAAACTGACTCTCCCAAGGTCACACAGCCAGTAAATATCTGAGAAGGGATTTGAAGTCTTCCTGACTTCAAATCTTGGATACTGTATTTCATTGCACAATTGTGGCCACCACATAATTGTCACACCCTGTTGTTTTTTTAGTCCAAAATTTGGTTTGTAACCTTTCATCATGTGATCATCACATGGTATAATTGTTTGTCATGCTGCTTGAAAGATAAACAGAGGAGCCATGTATTCACCAGTGGCGTATGGATATGCATTTATCTCTTGTGTGTTGTGAGCCCAGGAACCTAGAATTCTCACTGCCCCCATATTATCAGTATTCAGTATATTCATAAGTATGTATCCTTATCTAGCACCAAAGACAGTTTAGTAATAAATGATTTTTTAAGTAATACTGTTGAGGTTTAGGGGTGCTGGGCCTCAAAATAGTGACACATGGGTCCTACCTGAATGAATTCAACTTAAGTCAAAGAAAATTTCAGAATTTCAAATTTCAGCCAAAGAAAAACAAAAAAGTACCTGAAGTTTTCCCAGTTCCCTAGTGGCAAGGCATTTGAGAGAACTGGGCATACTCTTCCATACAGGTCATTTGTCCCTGTTCCCTATGAAGGTGTGCCTAGGTCTCACAGGTAATATGTGTTAAAGACAAGACTTGAACCCAAATCTTCCTCACCATGGTCAGATTTCTAGTCACTATTTCAGGGCTGCCTTGCTAGAAAGACAAAATTTCTCCGAGTTAGAGACGTCTGAAAATGCAGATGTCTACAAAGAGTTTCCCATCTTTGGGGGCCTACAATTGGAGGGACAATCTCAGTGATATTATGAGTAAGATTCATACTCTGGGTCATGATTGACCTCTGAGGTCCATTTCTTCAGGGTTTTAGAATTCTGTAAGCTTTCCATTAACATACATTTATTAAATACCTACTATGTGCCAGGTATTGTGCTAAGCTCTGGAGATACAAAAAAAAAAAAAAAAGGAGGCTAAGGATATTCTTTGCCCTCCAGGAGTTCATAATTTAATGGGGTGAGACAACAAGAAAATCAACTTATACAAGCAACTATATACAGGCTAAATAGGAAATTATTAACAGAGGGAAGGCACTGGAATTAAGAGGCATTAGACAAGGCTTCAATCCTTCCCCCACATTTTCCACTAAGTCACAGATGTAGCATCACAGATTAAGAGCTAGAAGGGAAATTATATGTAGGGTCACTCAACCATTTTTCAGGAAAATATCTTATAGCCCTTGGTGGGAAGAATCACTCTTATCTTCGCTCCACCAGAATCTATGAATCTGATTTGCTGCCTGATGAAGAAAGAGGAAATTGTGGCTGTTTGTACTATGTTCCTTACCATATAGAAATCAGTGATTAATCACTGTCAGGGACAATTAATCAGCTTCTAAAAACTGATAACCTATTACTAGAAAGAAGAATGAGGCTTGCCTTGCTTGACTTGAAAAGGTGGGACTGAGCGATGGTTGGAAATCTTAGGGAAATCAATTTTGACACAGTCTGAGGAGGAGCTGCATAGTCGCTGAAATCCTCTAAAAGGGAAATGAGCTGCCTTGGGCATTAGTGAGTCACTGACCACTAATTAAAGAAGTCTTTAAGCAGAGGCTACCTACCCATAACTCTCATAAGTGTTATAGATAGGGTTACAGCTTGAGCTGTGACCTCTGAGATCCATTTTAAGAGATGCTATTTCTGTTTACCATATTAAAACTAGGGTCTTCTGGATTGTTGCTATATGGGATTTAACTGGGAACCAACTAGAAACTCTTTTAGTTAAATTTTAGAGTTAAATTGCCTTCTTAAATGCTATCCTTAATAAACACTATTTGGAGCAGGGCTTCTTAAATTTTTTCCACTCTGGACTCCTTTTCCCATTTTTGGCAGCGTTGGTGTTGTGTGGCCCGAAGGCATGTGCAGTGCAAAGTGCGCATGCTTTGTGTTCAGAACCAAAGCTGCAGTGAAGTTACATGATGCAAGTGCTGCCAGAAACATCTTGGATTCATTATGTGTTTGATTTTTAATTAATTTTTAATTGTTGGTTTAGAAATCTTTTACTGCTGACAAATTTTTCAAGACCCTATATGGGGTCATGACCTGCAATTTAAGAAGCACTGGCTACAGTATACGATGGCATCTTTTTTTGAGGATATAGGAAGTTGAAATGTCTTGTTTTTGCTCAACCCTTAGCACAATTCTTGGCATATTTTAGGTGCTTGAAAAGTGAGTTTTCCTTCCTACATCTGGCCATCTAGTAGGTCCTATGGATATAGGAAGTATAGGAAAATTGGTTGAAGGCATAAACCTAAGGGTATGCCCTGACAGCTGGTGTGTCTGGGGTGGTGTGGGGAAATGTAAAAAGGATTAGATCAGAAATCTAATTTGAATTTCAACTATGTGGCTTGTTTGTCACTTCCTCTCTCTGGACTTGATGGTCCATAATTGGTTCTACAATTTAGGAGCTACAATGACCTTAAAAAAGCATCAGCCTTTCAGGTTCTCAGTTTCCTTATTATTAACATTATTGGTGATAATAACGTTATTCCCTTGAAATCTCTTCTAGGCCTGAGTCTATGATCCTATTATTTCCTGCTAAGATTGTCTTTATCCTCAACCCCATATCTATATTTTCGACATCTTTGTTACAGTGGGCAGCCTATCCCAAGAGTTGAGTACACTGAGGAAGAGAAGAAAACATGGGGCATGGTGTTCAGGACCCTGAAGTCACTGTATAAAACTCATGCTTGCTATGAGCACAATCATATCTTCCCTCTTCTGGAAAAGTATTGTGGTTTCCAAGAAGACAACATTCCACAGCTGGAAGATGTTTCTCAGTTTCTACAAAGTAAGTTTGATTACTACTTAAGGTCTAGGTGGGACACCTTCTTCTGGGAAAGTCATTATATTTGCATAATCTTGGTTGTTGAATTTCATGGTTATCCCTACATCTGGTATCCTCCTGGTCCAATACTGAAGTGTGTGTGTGTGTGTGTGTGTGTGTGTGTGTGTGTGTGTGTGTGTGTGTGTGTGTGTGTGTAAGACAGAGACTGAGATAGAGAGAGAAAGATAGAGAAAAGGGAAGAGAGAGGGGAAAGAGAGAAAATGAAGAGAGAAAAGGAGAGGGGGAGAAGAAGGGAAAGAGAGAGAGATGGAGAGAGACAGAGAGAAGGATGGGGTAAAAGAGAGAGAAGGAAGGAGAGAGAGAGACAGAGAGAAGGAAAGAATTAGAGAAAGTGGGATAGAAGGAAGGAGGGAGAAAGAAAGAGAGAGAGAAAAGGAGAAGGGGAGAAGAAGGGAGAAAGAGAGAGATGGAGAGAGACAGAGAGAAGGATGGAGTAAAAGAGAGAGAAGGGAGGAGAGAGAGAGAGAGTAGGAGGAGAGAGAGAGAGAGTAGGAGGAGAGATAGAGAGAGTAGGAGGCAAGAGAGAGGGAGGGAAAGATACAGAGAGAAAGAATGAGCAAGAGAAAGAGAGATGGGTGGAGGGAGGGAGGGAGAAAAGACATGGATTCAAATCTTAGCTTTACCTCTTACTAGCCATATGACCATGGCAAGCCCTTTAAACTTTCTTGACCTCAATATCTTCATCTGTTAAATGAGAATCATATACTCACTCCATTTTCTCTCTAAGGTCAATATTCTCTATAAGGTCTAAGTTCCCTCAAGACTGAAGTGAATAATGCCAGTATAGAAGAGCCACCACAATTTAGTTAACAGGCCCCTAGTTTTAGAGACAGGAAGATCTGGGTTTAAATCCCACCATTGCCAGGTACATGACCCTGGATGCCTCCTGAGCAAACCAATGAACTCCTCTGCATCTTCCTTTCCTTAACTATACAATAAGGCAATGGATTTCATCCTCTAAGGTCTCCTCTAGTTCTCAAAGTGCTCTACAAATTGTAAAGTGTATGTTTTGTGACTTTGTGAATGTGTAGGGATGGGCTGATGGAGAGGATTGGTCCTGTGCTTTCCTTAGTATAGGTAATTCCTCATAAAGAATCTTTCTGCACTAACGCAGATTGGCCACTCATCTATATTTTAGAGATTTAAACAGTTATCTGGAGGCACTAGGAAGTTAAGGGCTCTTAAGCCAGTATATGCCATAAGAAGGACTTGAACCCATGTCTCCTTAGCTCTCAGGCCTTCTTTCTACAATGCCCTGTTGCCTTGTCAGTCAAGGACAATCCCTCCTGTTTAGCTGACAAAAGGGACTGAAAGACTTGGTCTTTGGCTAGTTGATTGATTTGGAAATGTTATCTACCAAATTCTTAAGTGCTCATTTTTGGTCTTCTCCTGAAGACCACAGGTTTTCCAGTTGAGTTCCTAGGTGGTTGACTAATCTCAGACTGAAATATGCAGACTCTCAGTATGCATTCCTACTACTATAGATCACAAGCCCCCACTGATGTACTTCCCACTAACAATCAGATGATAGATACATGTAGCTCCCAAAGAAGTCATTTGCTTAGTAAGATCAAGAGCTGCAAAATACTCCTTCCCAGAAACCTGTGATGTATTCTCCCACTGATACACCTGGTTTCTGGGGCAACTTCTACAGTGGTGATGAGACTCATAAGGAACACATGAGGCCAAACCTTGGTATACCTCAGATAATCAAAGTTGTTTCTCTTGTGCAAATGTGGCATCTCTGCTGGGTAGGTTGCTTCACTGTGTCCCCAGGGTCTCTTCTTCTTCATAACTTGATCCTTAATTACCAGGGATAACTCCAACAATGTGCTGGAGCCAGCTCTAATCCAAGAACTGATTGTTAAATTCAGTATGAGCATTGATACCTCAGAAATTAGCAAACTCTACCTATCAGGACTTGATTTATTGTTTTGTTAATTATCTAGACTTACTTAAAAATGTGTCCAGCATACAATTCCCTGCAATAGAGAGTTGTTATACATTTACCAGCATTTTCTCAGAAAACTCTCTTTGGTCTCTGATGCTTGGTCATTTTCAGTCATGTCTGACTCTTTGTGACCCTATTTGGGCTTTTCTTGGCAAAGGTACTGAACTGGTTTGCCATTTCCTTCTCCAGCTCATTTTACAGATGAGAAAACTGAGGCAAACAGGGTTAATTGATTTTGTCCAGGGTCACACAGTTAGTAAGTGTCTGAGAATGGATTTGAACTCAGGTTTTCCTGACTCCAGACCCAGGGCTCCATCCACAGTGCCACTTAGCCAAATCTTTTCTTTGCTGTCAGAGATTCCTCTCCTTGAAGATGCCTCTGACCTCGAGTGACTACTTCTTTATATTCATGTTTGTTGGGGTTGCCACTGTTCATGTTTTCTTCCAAACTTGTAACATCATTTGGTGTATCCATTTGTTGCTTTTTCAGACAGGTTTGACCCAAAGATTATTCTTCAAATTTATTCTAATTATTAATTAATCTTTGATTTACTTCATTTATTCTGTTATTTTCTGCTTCAAATAAAACTTTTACTCTTGGATGTTATTGTACATTTTCCCCCAAACTGTTCCTTTATTTGTGTGTGTGTGTGTGTTCTTTGTGAATCTCCTTTTAATTATTTTAATATATTTGTTATATAATTCAATTTATTCTTTGAGATGCCTTCAATCCTGTCCATGGAAAGTTTCAACTTTCACTACAGAGGGAGTTTTATCTCTTAGGTCTCTTAGGTTACAAAATGTACCTTTTGTGTTGCAGTTTTAAATTTTATTATGTGACATTCTAATTAGAAGTGAAGGTGATGGTGGAAGGCTCAGGTCTAGCAAGTCTGACTTGGGTATAAGCTGAAGCTTTTGTTGCCAAGGAGTATACCAGGTAGAAAGCTTTGCTCAGTTTCAGGAATGTGAGAAGACCTAGGTGTCACCTCCAGCCCAGTCGGAGAAGTAAAGAGTCAGAGGTAGTTGTGCTTTAAGAAGTGATGAATTCTCTCTACTTTGATGTAGGTATGGTATGGGGATGAGAAAAAATATCCCACTGCTTTCAACACCCTGCCAGATACTCTTTTAATAAGATGAGGAAGTAGAGGTGTAACAGCTGATCAGTGGGAAACTTTCTGCCTCTGTGTGGGGCAGATTTCAACAAAATAGTAAGAAGGATAAGAAAAAAATCTACTTTACCCTTTATTAATTATATCATATATATGGAAGACACGTGATCTTTTCAAACTTTAGAAGAAATAATAAAATTAATTTGAAAATTATAAAAATTCCATATTTATAGAATATAGTCAAAGCAGTGTTTAGAATCAAGTTTGTATTGTTAATTGATCACATTAACTGAAGAAAGATAAACTAAATGAATTGAGTTTTAAGGGTGTGAGAAAAGGAACAAAACAATAGTACAAAATAAAGTAAAAAGAAAAATCTTAGAAAAATAAGAGCAAAAGAAAAAAATGAAAAACCATGATAATTGATGAATAGAGCTAGAAGTATTCCAAAATATATGTCAACCAAAATGACAAATCATTCAGAAATGATAAAAAGATGAAATGCAAATAAAACAAAATTATAATGAAAAGAAAACATTACAACAAAGACTAAGGAAATTGAGAATCATTTTCTAAAATATTGGCATTTTATTAAAGATGCAAATCATTGTCCATTTTCACAGTGGATGCCTGGTCAAAGAATATGAAAGGATAATTTATTTAAAAAGAAACACAAATTGTCAATAATTACTTCAAAAAAACCTCACCCTCACGAGTCATCAAAGAAATGCAAATGGAAACAAATTTGAGCTACCACCTGACATATGTCCAATTTGCAAAAACGATGAAAAGCAATGAAACTTACAATTTACTGGGGCTGTAGAAAAAAGGCATCTTTATTAACTGTTGATGACATTACCAAACCGAATATCGTTAGAAAGGAACTGAGTAATACCCAGTAAAAGTTATAAAATAAACATTCTGTTTGACCTAATAATTCCATTTTTTTTAAAGGAACATAACATGAAAGTGTTATCAAAAACACATACACACACATCTGCTCAAGGTTTTTCATGCAACCTTATTTCCATTAGAAAAAACTTGGAAGTCACCCTAGAGGAATAGTTAAGCTGTGATAATAGTCACATTATACCAATATGGATGATATGAAGACTTATGGGAAGGCCTTTATGAAACAATGCAAAGAAAAATGTGGACAAGACTAACCCTCCCTCCCTCTTTTAGGAATAGTAATAAAGCATTAAAATTATCTAGTCTGAAACTTTTGGACTAAAAGAAAAAGGAACTTTACCCATCTTTAACTACCCATTCTGAAACACCTGGCTTCTTTCTCTTCTGAGAGGTTTTGCTCTTGTCCTGTTAACACTCTGATTAAGCCATTTCTTCCACATACCAAAATGGAACCAGAACACAGTCCATACATATACACAAACACTGATACAATACACACACACTCCCCACACATACATGCACTTACACATACATATATACACTTCCACACACATACAGAATATAAAAGAGCAAAAGCGGGTAGTAAAGAAGACACCAGCAAGGGTTCCTGATGGAGGTCTAGAGGGATTGCCTAAAAAGGTGTCATGATATTGTGTTCATTGAAATTCAATGAAATGTAAAGAGTTGCAAAATGAGTTTGACTGGTTTTTATAAATAACTCATTAAAATTCTATTAAATTCTAAAATTCTATTCTAAAATTCTAAAATTCTATTAAATTCTAAAATTCTATTAAATTCATTAAATTCTATTAAAGAAGAAAAAGGTCAATTTGAGGGACAGCAGGAAAGCCTTCCCCAACTCCCAAGTATATCTCTTATCTGTCTTTGCTAATGAGATCAGAATTTCATCATTAAAGCTTAATTACTTTAGTTTAAGACATTGTTTCCTGTGAAAATGAGAACACCAGAAAAGGTAAATAAGTGGGAAGAACACTAGATTTGGACTCATTAGACCTGAGTTCAAATCATATCTCTGCCACTTATTACTTCTGTGACCTTGAGCAAATTATTTAATCTCTTTGGGTCTTTAAATAAATAAAAATATGTACTATGAGAGTTTGTTGTTGTTTAGTTGTGTCCAACTCTTTGTAAGCCCATTTGGAGGTTTTCTTGGGAAAGATACTGGAGTGGTTTTCTATTTCCTTCTCCAGGTCATTTTATAGATGAGGAAACTTGGGCAGGTAGGGTTAAGTGACTTGCCCTAGGTTTCACAGGTAGTAAGTATCTGATGTCACATTTGAACTCAGGTCTTCCTAATTCCAGGTCCAGTACTCTATCCACTGCACCACCTAGCTGAACCAATATGAGGGCAATAATATGTAAATATATACATATGCATATACCACTATACACACACACACATACATATAGATGTATAAGGTGATATACAAATGCAACCTTTCCAACAGGGCTATTTTGAGGACAATGCTTGATAAATCTTAAGAAGGAGAAGCAGTATGGTGCTGTGGAAAGAGCAGGGACTTAGAGGACATCCATCTAGGTTCAAATCCTGTCTCTTCCCATTTTTCTTTGTATGACCTTGGACATGTCATTTAATTTCCCTAGTTTTCAGTTTCCTCATCTTCAAAATGAGGGCTTTGGACCCTTGACCTCTAGCTCAAAATCTATAAAATGATTTTAAAGTTCACATTTGCTCATTATTAATTTATTTTTATGCATATAATATTTATATGCTCTGTTATTACATAGTATTTGTGTCTGCTAATTATTTATAATTAAGCAATATGAATTTGATTATTTTCTTTTCCTAATCTGGTTTAGACTAAATGATCTCATAAGTCCCTTTCACTTCTAAATTCATGATATTGTGACTTTAAGTGGTTCTCTATTATTAAGTTGGATTAGCACATTTGTATGAATGAATTATTCAGATCTTTGCAAGGTCTGATTTTCTCATCTGTAAAATAAGGAGGAATATATAGCTAGCATCTAAGTTCCCTCTCAAATCAAGTTCTATGACCTTATATAAGAATTTGGTCAGAATGGTAAAAAGTTTTGAGCAGAGATATTGACTTGGGACAGCTAGGTGGAATAGTGGATAGAGCTCTGGGTCTCCAGTCAAGAGGACCTGAGTTCAAATCTGGCCTTCCTAGCTATGTGACTTTGGGCAAGTCACTTAACTTTGCCTCAGTTTCTTCCTTTGTAAAATGAGCTGGAGAAGGAAATGACAAAGCACTCCAATATCTCTGCCAAGGAAACCCCAAAAGGGTCACTCACTTGCGCGCCACACACACACACACACACACACACACACACACACACACACACACACACACATTCATTGCGCAGAGAAATACTTACTCTGCCTAATTCATCATTTGTCCTCCTATGGGCTCTGGATCTTAGCTATAGAAAGAGTCCCAGACCTGTAACAGCCTACTCTGACCAGCTCCATTTTCTTTGTCCACTTCTCATTTCTAACTTCTTAAGGCTGTACTGGATTTCGCCTCCGACCTGTGGCTGGCCTGCTTTCCTCCAGGGACTTCCTGGGAGGCCTGGCATTCCGGGTCTTCCATTGCACACAGTACATCAGACATGGATCGAAGCCAATGTATACACCAGAACCGTGAGTATTTGAGCCAAGAACCCCACAGAGACAGGGTACGGCAATAGCCTGAGACCAGTAGACAAAATTGAACTGAAGGTTACTGCCTTTGATTTCTATTTATTGCTCCTGCTGTTTCATTAGTGTTGCATTATTATCATTACTGGATATACTCCTCCCCATCCATGTCCTGGAATTGAACCTTCTCCCCTCCCACCACCATCACCAACAAAGCAGTTGGCCCCCCCGCCCCCCCACACACCCAATTAGTAGTGTCTGACTCTCCGTAACTCCATCTGAGGTTTTCTTGGTAAAGATACAGGAGTGCTTTGCCATTTCCTTCTCTAGTTCATTTTACAACTGAAGAAACTGAAGCAAACTGGGTGAAGTGACTTGCCCAGGGTCACACAGCTAGTTAGTAAGTGTCGGAGAATGAATTTGAACTCATGTCCTCCTAATTCCAGGGCTGGCACGCTGTTGCCAACTAGCTGCCCCCAAACAAGGATACAGTGGCCATATGTGGCAGTGCATTTAGCATTCTGCCTGTCCTGTTTCTAGGACAAGATGAAATCTTCTCTGGGACCAATATTGGCTTTTTATAACTATAATATAATTACATATTTTATAATTTTGTAGTTATAATCATGTATAAACATAATATAATTTACAATTACAATCAGTTTATCTTCCTTTGAGTAGTTTTTGTCACATCCATCACTGTAGTCACTGTCTCTGTTTTTCTCCTGCCCCAGAGGTGGATTGGGGTGTGCTGATTGAGCAGCTAGTGCCTTTGACGCTTGGACTCAGACACATAGCGCTCTGAGAGAAATTGGCTGTGGGCGTCTGGGCAAGTCACAACTTTGCAGACCTCTGGATAATAATGTTCTCTCTCAGATACTGAGAATGTGCCAACTTTAATTGACAAAGGGAGTTTGAGACAATATTTGTAGAGTTTTGCACCATATAGTCTATAGTAGGACTTGAAAAATGTGTTTCCTTCCTCTTTCTTCTCCTCTCTTCATTCCAAACCAATGAAGTCACAGACTAGTAACTTATTGTATCTACCAGACTACAAATGTATGACTGCTTTGTATTTGCCAGATGATGTGTCAGCCAAAGTGGTGGATGCAAGAAAGGCTATTTTCTGGTTTTGAAGTTTCCATTTTATTCAGAGAAGTTATAGAGGAACAAACATGATAGACAGAGCGCTAGACAGGAAGATTTGGATTCAAGTCTTTCCTTGAACACTTAATTATCTATTTAACTCTGAACAAATTATTTCAACTCTCTGAGCCTCAGACAGTCCCCTAAGCCTAAGTATGTTGGTATCTACAGATGTTCATTGGTTCTTCACCAAGGAAGTTCCAGATCCTTAATGTATTGATTCCAAGAAGAACCTAGGTATT
Organism: Notamacropus eugenii; assembly: GCF_028372415.1. NCBI lineage: Eukaryota > Metazoa > Chordata > Mammalia > Diprotodontia > Macropodidae > Notamacropus > Notamacropus eugenii. The sequence goes on along the minus strand of NC_092874.1, from coordinate 285,743,231 downwards.
TTTGTCACCATGGGAACAGTCAGTCAGTCAACAAGCATTTATTAAAATTTACTACGTGACTGATACTGTGCTAAAGACTGGCAAAAGCACAGTCCCTGCCTTCAAGGAGCTCACTTCCTAGTAGGGAAGACAACATGTACACATGTGAAATGTCCCATGTAGATGCAAGGTAATCATCTCAGAGGGAAGACTTTTTTTTTTCCTTCCTCTGTTCCTTTCCTTAGCTCCAGCTACTATGTAATACTATTCATCTCTCTAGGACTTAGTCCCATAGTTGACCTAATACTGATAATGCCACTTAGCACCTGTTTGATTTTGGACAAATCATTTTTTCTCTGTGGGCTTGGTTTTCTAATCTATAAGATGAAGGAGTTTACCAGATGGCCTCTGAGGCTCTAAATCCTTTGATCCCTTAGAAATTAAATCTCAGGTTCTTAGTTTCTGCCTGGCACATAGTAGGCACTTAATAGATGCTTCTTTCTTCTTCTCCTTCCCCTTCTCCCCTTGGCTTCTTTCCCTTAAATGCCAGAAGGAATAATAGGGAGTCACACTGCCCATGCCTATCACCATACGTTCTGCTTCACTATATATCTTACCTCCAATCTGTCTTTTCCTTTAGGAGTTTGGGCCTCAATAATTTTTTTCAACTTTCTTTTTGACCCACGTGAAACTTGTGAATGACACACAACTTTTTTTTTTTTAAATAAAATTCCTTGAACTTTTTATTTATTCATTTTCAACATTCATTTAAAAAAAATTTTGAGTTCTAAATTCTCTCCCTTGCTCTCTCCCCTCCTCCACTCCTTGAGAAGGCAAATAATGTGGTATCAATTACACATGTGAAATCATCCAAAACATATTTCCGTAATATCCATGTTGAAAAAAGGAAAATTTTTTAAAAAGCAAGAAACATAAAAAAGTGAAAAAATTATGCTTTAATTTCTTTTCAGAGTTTTATCAGTTTTCCCTGCGGAGGTGTCTAACATTTTTCATCATGGGTGTTTTGAAATGGTCTTGGATCATTATCTTAAAAAGGGCAGCTAAGCCTGTCACAGTTGATCATTGTTACAATAGTGCTATTACTTTGTACAGTGTTCTCCTGGTTTTGCTCATTTCACTTTGCTTCAATTCATATAAATCTTCCCAGGTTTTTTTGAATCCAGTCTGCTTATTAATAATATATAACTTTTGTGCTTTCTTTCAGTGACATCTGCCATGAGCTATTAGGGCATGTTCCATTGTTTTCTGACAGAAGTTTTGCTCAGTTTTCCCAGGTGAGGAAATAGATTTCTGTTTACATTCAATAAACACTTATTGAGTGCCTAATGTATGCAATGCACTGTGCTAGGTCCTAAGGATAATACAAACATGAAGAAGGCATGTTTGTAATGTAGTAGATAAGAGATTTGTATACAGATATAGTATTTTAATATAGATCTTCTTAAGGTGCATGCATCTCTGTGTGTGTGTGTGAGAGAGAGAGAGAGAGAGAGAGAGAGAGAGAGAGAGAGAGAGAGAGAGAGAGAGAGAGAAAGAGAGAGAGATGGATCCTGTTGGCAGTCTCATAAAGCTTATAGACTCCTCAGAATAATGGGGTTTTTTGTTTGTTTTTGTTTTAAAGACTAGGTCTCCCTATATGTTCCTGGAACAATAGCAAGCACTTAATAAATAGATATTTTCTTCTCCTCCTCTTCCCCATCTTGTCCAGTATGGAAGGAAATCCAAGGGCTATTTCTCAAGCTCATTCTGCTCCCCACTGGAGCTTTGACCCTCTTCATTTACACATTGGACCAGTTCACCCCTTCTTAAGCAATCTAATACTCTCCCCCCATCCCCATTTCTGCCAGACTTGCCATCTCAGTGCCAAATTTAATGCAAACACTTAACTGGCATTGCTTATTATACCTCAGAACTCCCAAGTCAAGAGATCCAACAGTCTTAACCTCCCCAGTACTTATCATTACAGGTGTGCACCACCACACCTGGCCAGAATGACAATTTAAATGTGGAGGATTACACAGGAAACCAATTGTATTGAAATACAATTCGGTATCACATATGTGTATATATTTATGAATATACATATGTATGTATGTATATACACAGGCATATATTCAAAATCAAGTTCAGAGATGCCAGGTTTAGAACTCCTGTAAGCAAGGCAGACTATGAGTACCATAAGAGATTTGGGAATAAAGTCCTAAAGGGAGTGTGAGGAGTTGAAAAAGATCATATCCAAGATTTTTTTTGGTGAGGGTAGGTCATGGAAAGCTTTATGAAAGAAAATGCTCTTGAGCTGTACCTAAAGGTTGAGTAGGATTATGAGAGTTGGGAGGCATGGTCAGACTCATGCTTTAGGGATGACAATTTAGCTAATGTATGGGGGATGGATTGAAGAGGACAGAGGATGGGTTTGGAGATCTAATTTAGAAGACTATGGCAAAACTCTAGGGGAGAGGTGATGGGAACCTGTACTAGGGAGGTGGCTGGATGAGTGGAGAGAAGGGGACAGACAGGAGATATGTTACATCACTTCCCATTGTACCTAGTATGACACTGCACACAATACAGATTTAATAAACTTGCTGACGAACCCTTAGCATCTAATAACATACTTTTTTTATTGTTTCAGGAAATTGGACTGGCTTCTTTGGGTGCCCCTGATGAATACATTGAGAAACTTGCCACGGTAATATGATCTTTGTGGGGTTTGAGAATGATCATCCTAACCTAGGAGATAACCATAGCATTATAAGCAGGAGTCCTTTGACTCCTGAAGTCTGAACACTTGATTGGGAGCAGTCAGGAAGACCTTTAACAATCAGTACAGCACAGATATAAAGTACTGGGACTTGGAGCCAAGGATATCTGGGTTCAGATCCTGTTACTGACACTTGTTAAGTGGGTGACCACAAGCAAATTACTTAACCTTTCTGAGTTTCAGATTCCCTACGTGTAAAAGAGGAATATAGTAGCACCCAATTCACAGGGTTGTTCTAAGGGCAAGTGTTTATGTATGTGTATGTATGTGTATGTGTGTGTGTGTGTGTGTGTGTGTGTGTGTGTGTGAGAGAGAGAGAGAGAGAGACAGAGACAGAGAGACAGAGAGACAGAGACAGAGACAGAGAGACAGAGAGAATGGGGGTGGGGGTGGGGCATGCCTTCACCCAACTCTCCATTTCAGATCTACTGGTTTACTGTGGAGTTTGGCCTCTGCAAACAAGGTGATTCCATAAAGGCATATGGTGCTGGGCTCCTGTCTTCATTTGGAGAATTACAGGTGGGTAGTTTGGGCCCCACAAGAGCAAATGCCAGTTTCCCCAGACTCAAGCATTAGGGGGTTATTGTTGTAACTGGCCTGATTTTAGCTCTCTTCATGGCCCTCATCTACCAGAGAGGAAGCAAGAGGGTGGGGCAGGATAGCAGTGGAGAAGAGAAGGGTGAATTCTCTTATAGTTATGACTTTGGGAAGTTGGGGGATGTTATAGGCTACTGTGCTTCATGACCTTCACATTCCCACCCAATTGGCTGATTTACCATTTCCAGCACTCAGAATACCATCTTCCATTTCTGTCCTTTTGCATGGGTCCTTTCCCATGCCTTGAATTTGTCTCTTCCTTAGCACACTTTAGCTTTCCTTAACTTTTTCCTAAGCATTCCTTAGCATCTCAGGAAGAGAAAGTAAGGTCAAGGGATTGTTCACAACTGTGCCTCACTTAAATCTCCTTCATATCAAGGCACCACCTATGATGTCACTGGTCCTCTGTGAAATTGAAAGAAAGTGAGGGGTGGCACCAAGATGGCAGAGTGAGAGCAACTGCTCACATAAGCTCTTAGACAAACTCCATCAGATACCTCTAAAAAGAGAATCTGACCAAATTTTGAAGGTACAGAATAGAATAGGAGACAGACTGGGAGTTTCACAGTCCAGGACACACTGAAAGAGTGATGGGAAGAATCTGTTCCATGAAGGTGGAGGAGCATACAGTATACAACACAGCATCCCTGCCATAGCACAGCCTAGCAGGAATTCCTGGTGGCAGTCTGATGAAGCTGCAGCACAGCAAGATAGCAGCTCAGAGTGAGAGTCAAACGGAGCCAAGCAAATGAGAGCCAGGGAAGAGGCCCAGGTCTCTGCAGCAGCTGTGCTGGAGCCTTTCAGCCTGCAGATTAAATGTCTGTAAGTCATCTACCTGAACTTCCGGGAGCCAAAATGGTGGAGCGATCAGTAAATGCTCTCTCCCCTTCCCCTTGTTGACCTTGAAACTATTTCCCCAGAAAAATCCTGGATCAATGGGATCAGCAGAAGGGGCAAACAGTCTCATAACACCTGAGGTGAGGAAAATCACTAAGAGGATTCCTCTTACTGTGGCAGAGAAACAGAGCTGTCCCAGACAGCTAGAGCTCCAGGGGTGTGGAACCTTGCACTAGGACCGAGGTGTGCCTCAGCGCTCCAGGGGAAACAGGAAGGCAGCCTGGATCACCAAGTCCTGAGTTTGCCTTTGCTCTAGCTCAGCTGAGGAGATCTCCTGTGAATGGACCACCCCTCCCTCACACTTATCAAGCTAGCTCCAGGGCAAATTCGGGGAAACACAAACAGATTTCACCTGCCTTTGCTTTCTCACACCAGCCAGCTCAGAACCAAGTTCTTTAGAGTCTAGCTGATAGAACTGGAGGCCACAACACACAAAGCATCAACATTGTGAGCAAGAAGCAAAGGAGGAAGGAAAAGACCATAGAATCTTTCTATGGGGACAAGGACATGAACACCAAAGAGGTCAGTATTGAGACTGTACTCCCATCTGAAACTTCAGAAGGGACTATGAACTGCTCACATGCACAGAGAGTACTCTTGGAACAGTTGAAGAAGGAAATAGAGTAAAAAATGGCCAAATGATTAAATTAAATGATTTTAGAAGTATGAAAAAAGAATTCACTCAAGAGAACAGATCTTTAAAAAGGAAAATTGAACAAACGGAAAAGGAAGTACAAAAACAAACTGGAGAAAATAATTCCTTAAAAGGAATAATTGGACAGATGGAAAAGAAAATGCAAAACTTAACTGAAGAAAACAATTTGATGAAAATTAGAATTGGACAAGTAGAAGTTAAGGACTCTATGAAATATCAAGAGTCAGTCAAACAAAATCTAAAGAATGAAAAGATAGAAGAAAATGTAAAATAGCTAATTGGAAAAACAACTGACCCACAAAATAGGTCCAGGAGAGAAAATTTAAGAATTATTGGCCTACCAGATAGCCATGATGAAAAAAAGAGTCTGAACAATATCTTTCAAGAAATCATCAAGGAAAACTTCCCAGAAGTGCTAGATCCAGAGGGCAAAATAGTCATCGAAAGATTCAACCGTTCACCCCCTGAAAGGGGCCCCAAACTAAAAACACCAAGAAATATTGTTGCCAAATTCCAGAATTATCAAGTGAAGGATAAAATACTATAGGCAGCTAGAAAGAAACTATTCAAATATCGAGGAGCTACAGTCAAGATCACACAGGACCTTGCAGCTTCTACATTAAAAGATCGAAGGAATTAGAATATGATATTTCACAAGGCAAAGGAGCTGGGACTACAACCAAGGATCAATTACCCAGCAAAGTTTGGCATAATATTTCAGGCAAGGAGATGGACATTCAGTGAAATTAGGGATTTCCAGACTTTTCTGATAAAAAGGCCAGAATGCAATAGAAAATTCAATCTTCAAATGCATGTCTCAAGAGAGGCATAAAAAGGAAAAACAGGGGAAAAGAAAACTTGTTACTCAATTTGGGCAAACTGTTTATCTCCCTATAATGGAAGATAATAATCATTAATCTTGAGAATTGTATATCTAATACTAAATATAAAAGGGATATTCAGAGATAGAGGAAATGGGTATAAAGTAAATTATATGATGTTAAAAATGTGATTTAAGCTTGTGAAGGGATTGTAACAGGTTACATGAAAAGGAGGAAGCATAAAATGGTAAATTACATCACAGGAAGAAGTACAATATTATATTACAGTAGAGGGAAAGAGGGGAGGGAGATGAGCATTGTTTGAGAGGTACTCTCATCTGATTTGGTTCAAGGAGGGAACAACAAATTAATTAAGTATATAAATCTAACTAGCTCTATAGGCAGTAGGAAGGGAAAGGGGAAAGAAATGGGAGGGGGGATAAAAGGGAGGGAAGAAGTAGTAAGGGTAAAGGGCAGTAAAAGGGAGGGAGGCTGAAAGAAGGAAGGGAAGACTGCGGGAGGTGGTGGTAAAAAATTAAAACTCTATTGTGGAGGGGAAGGGAGAACTAAAAGCACAAATGGTGGGAAAGAGGATAGAGGGAAAGACACAGACAGTAATCATAAATGTGAATGTGAATGGGATGAATTGTCCTGTAAAACGGAGATGGATAGAAGAATGGATTAAAAGCCATAATCCAACAATATGTTGTTTACAAGAAACACATTTTAAATGAGGGGATACACACAGAGTAAAGGTAAAAGAATGGAGTAGAATATATTGTGCTTTAGCTGATGTAAGACAGGCATGGGTAGCAATCTTAATCTCAGAAAAAGCAAAAGCAGGAATAGGTCTAATCAAAAGAGATAAGGAAGGAAACTATATCCTGCTAAAAGGCACCACAGAAAATGAAGCAATATCATTACTGAACATATATGCTCCAAGTGGTATAGCATCTAGATTCTTAGAGGAGAAGTTAAAGGAGTTACAGGAAGAAATAAACAGCAAAACTATACTAGTGGGGGTCCTCAACCTCCCCCCCTCTGAACTTGATAAATCTAACCTCAAAATAAACAAGAAAAAAGTTAAGGAGGTGAATAAAACTCTGGATAAGGTAGATATGATAGGTCTCTGGAGAACATTGAATGGGGATACAAAGGAATATATCTTTTTCTCAGTTGTACATGGTACATATCCAAAAACTGACCATGTACTAGGGCATAAAAACCTTACACTTCAGTGCAGAAAGGCAGAGATAGTCAATGCATCCTTCTCAGATCATAATGCGATAAAAATCATATATAATAAAAGGTCATGAAAAGATAGACCAAAAATTAATTTGAAACTAAATAATCTAATCCTAAAAAAGGAGCGAGTTAAACAACAAATCATAAAAACAATCAGCAACTTTATTCAAGAGAATGGCAATAATGAAACAATTCACCAAATCTTATGGGATACTGCAAAAGCAGTTCTTAGGGGAAGCTTTATGTCTTTGAATGCCTACATGAATAAAATAGAGAAAGAGGAGATCAATGATTTGGACATGCAGCTGAAAAAGCTAGAAAAAGAACAAACTGAAAATCCCCAAGTAAATACCAAATTAGAAATACTGAAAACCAAAGGAGAGATCAATAAAATTGAAATTAAGAAAACTATTGAACTAATAAATAAAACTAATAGTTGGTTTTATGAAAAAACTAATAAAATTGATAAACCTTTGGTCAATTTGATTTAAAAAAAGAAAGAAGAAAACCAAATTACCAATATCAAAAATGAAAGGGATGAACTCACCTCCAATGAGGAGGAAATTAAAACAATAATTAGAAATTACTTTGCCCAACTTTATGCCCACAAATTCGACAATCTAAATGAGATGGATGACTATTTTAAAAAATATAAATTGCCCAGATTAACAGAAGAGGAAGTTGAATTCTTAAACAACCCCATCTCAGAAAAAGAAATTGAACAAGCCATCAATGAACTCCCTAGGAAAAAATCTCCAGGGCAGGATGAATTTACAAGTGAATTCTATCAAACATTTAAAGAACAGTTAATTCTAATACTATATAGACTATTTGGGAAAATTGGGGAAGAAGTCCCTCCAAATTCTGTTTATGATATAAATATGGTTTTGATACCTAAACCAGGGAGAGACAAAACAGAGAAAGAAAATTATAGACCAATATCTCTAATGAACATAGATGCAAAAATTTTAAATAAGATTTTAGCAAAAGAAATATAGCAGCTTATCACGAGAATAATACATTATGATCAGGTAGGGTTCATATCAGGAATGTAGGGCTGGTTCAATATTAGGAAAACTATTAGTGTTATTGATCATATCAACAACAAACCTAACAGAAACCACAATTATCTCAATAGATGCAGAAAATGTTTTTGACAAAATACAACAGCCATTCCTATTAAAAACACTGGAAAGCATAGGAATAAAGAGAACTTTCCATAAAATAATAAGCAGTATCTAGCTAATACCCTCAGCAAGCATTATATGCAATGGAGATAAGCTAGATGTATTTGCAATAAGATTGGGGTGAAACAAGGATTTCCATTATCACCACTATTATTCAATATGGTACTAGAAATATTAGCTGTAGCAATTAGAGAAGATAAAGAAATTGAAGGAATTAGAACAGGCAAAGAAGAAACTTAGTTATCACTCTTTTGCAGATGATATGATTATATACTTAGAGAATCCCAGAGCTTCAAGTAAAAAACTACTTGAAATAATAAACAACTTTGGCAAAGTTGTAGGTTACAAAAAAAACCCACACTTATCTTCTGCATTTCTATATATTACTAACAAAGCCCAACAGCAAGAGATAGAAAGAGAAATCTCATTTAGAGCTACAGTAGACACAATAAAATATCTGCGAGTCTACCTGCCAAAACAAACCCAGGGACTATATGAACACAATTACAAAACACTTTTTGTACAAGTAAACTCAGATCTAAGTAAGTGGAAAAACATCAGTTGCTCGTGGGTAGGCCGAGCTAATATAATAAAAATGATAATTCTACCTAAATTAATTTATTTATTTAGTGCCATACCAATCAAACTATCTGATAATTATTTTCTAGAGCTGGAAAAAAATAACATCAAAATTCATCTGGAAGAACAAAAGGTCCAGAATAGGAAGGGAACTAATGAAAAGAAATGCTAGGGAAGGTAGCCTAGCTCTATCAGATCTCAAATTGTATTATAAAGCAGCAGTTATCAAAATCACTTGGTACTGGCTAAGAAACAGAAGGGTAGACAAGTGAAATATGCTAGGTACTCAAGACATAGTAGGCAATGAATATAGCAATCTACTGTTTGATAAACACAAGGACCCCAGCTTCTGTGATAAGAATTTAATGTTTGACAAAAATTGCTGGGAAAACTGGATAAAAGTGTGGCAGAAACTAGGTATAGATCAATGCCTGACACCATAGACAAGAATAAAGTCCAAATAGGTACATGATCTAGGGATAAAGACTGACACTATAAACAAATTAGTGGAGCAAGGAATAGTGTATTTATCAGATTTATGGAAAAGGGAAGAATTTTTGACTGAAGAAGAGACAGAAAGCATTATGAAGTACAAAATGGATAATTTTGATCACATTAAATTGAAAAGATTTTGCACAACCAAATCCAATGCAACCAAGGTTAGGAGGGAAGCAGAAAATTGGGAAAGACTTTTTCCAACTAGTGTCTGTGATAAAGGCCTCATTTCTGAAATATATAGAGAACTGAGTCAAATGTACAAGAATACAAGTCATTCCCCAATTGATAAATGGTCAAAGGACATGAATAGTCAGTTTTCAGAGGAAGAAATTAAAGGTATCTATAGTCATCTGAAAAAATGCTCTTAATCACTATTGATTAGAGAGATGCAAATCAAAACAACTCTGAGATACCGCATCATACCTATCAGATTGGGTAACATGACAGAACAGGAAGATGATAGATGTTGGAGAAGATGTGGGAGAGTTGGAACACTAATTCATTGTTGGTGTAGCTGTGAGCTGATCCAACCATTCTGGAGGGCAATTTGGAACTATGCTGGAAGGGCTACAAAAATGTGCATATCCTTTGACCCAGCAATACCTCTTCTAGGACTGTATCCCCAAATGATCATAAAAATGGGAAAGGATCCCATATGTACAAAAATATTTATAGAAGCCCTTTTTGTGGTGGCCAAAAACTGGAAATCAAGGGAATGCCCATTAATTGGGGAATGGTTGAATAAATTATGATGTATGAATGTAATGGAATACTATTGTGCTATAAGAAATGATGAACAGAAAGACTTCAGAGAGGCCTGGAAAGACTTATATGATCTGATGCTGAGTGAAAGGAGCAGAACCAGGAGAACTTTGTGCACAGTGATGACCACAGTGTGAGAGAGTTTTTCTGGTAGACTTGGAACTTCATTGCAATGCAAGGACTTAAAAAAAAAATTCCCAATGGTCTTTTAAGGCAAAATGCCTTCCATACACAGAGAAATAACTTTGGAATTCAATTGCAGAATGTAGTAGATTATTTTCTTTTGTTTTACATTTTGGTTTGTTATATGATTTCTCCCACTCATTTTAATTCTTCTACACAACATGACTATAGTGAAAATGTATTTAATAGGAATGTTTGTACAGAACCTATATAACATTGTATGCCATCTTGGGGGGGAGGGGGAGGTAGGGAGGAGAGAAGGGAAAAAAATAATCTAAGTTATATGGTAGTGATTGTAGAACACTGAAAATAAATAAAATTAATATCACAAAAAGAAAAGAAAATGAAAGAAAGCAGCAGCAACCTCTTAGAATGCTTAACTAAGGGATTAAAAACACTTAGTTCAAGTGCCACCTTCTATGGAAAACCCTTCCTGATTTCCCTAGTTTGCATAATGCTCTCTTCCTCCAGGGGCAGTTAGGTGGTGTAGTGGATAGAGTGCCAGGTCTGCAGTCACTTGAGCTATAGCCATCTCTTAACCCTTAACTCTCACTGTATGACCATTCAGCCTCTGAGAATACTTGCCATCTACTCTGTACATATCCTATTTCTATCTTATATTTTAAGGCATGTTGTCTTAGAATGTAAGGTCCTTGAGAGCAAAGAATGTTTTTGCCTTTCTGTGTATTTCTAATGCTTAGTACAATGCTTGGCACTTAGTAGGCATATAGTAGGGTTTAGTAAAGGTTTGTTGGTTGACTATTAATTGGAAAAAACTTCATTTCTGGCTTCCAGTACTGCTTATCTGATAAACCTAAGCTTCTGCCCCTGGATCTTGAAACAACATCAGTCCAGGAGTATTCTGTCACCCAGTTCCAACCCTTGTATTTTGTGGCTGAGAGCTTCAATGATGCCAAAGAGAAAGTGAAGTAAGTATACTTTCTAACAACCTCAGTGTAAGGCTGGGGCTTTTAAACCTTTTTGTATTATAACACCCATTGGCTGTCTAATGAAGTCTATGGATTCCTCTTCAGAATACTGTTTGTTGCCTCATTTCATAATGGAAAGAAATGCTAAATTTCAGTTAGGGGGTAATAAAAATTGATATATTTTTTTTACATCTAAGTTCAGAGACCATCTGAAATCTGTTCACACACCTCTCTGAAAAATTTGTGGACTCTCTAGGTTTGGAATTCCCAGCAATAAAATGATCTTACTTTCAGGGTGTGGGTCACTGAAGGCAGCTCTTGAGGTGGTCTGATGGTCCCCAATAAACACTGGAAAGGAATTCTCTCTGTTAATTATTTTAAAAACAAATTCTCTTTGTCAAATTTTGACCTTCACCCACATTCCTGTTTTTGCCTTCAGGAACTTTGCCTCAACAATCCCTCGACCCTTCTCAGTGCGTTATGACCCATACACCCAAAGGATCGAGGTTCTGGATAACACTAAACAGCTTAAAATTTTGGCTGACTCCATCAATTGTAAGTAATGGCAGCCTTGGGATTCTTTCTTTAGGTGGCAGTTGAAGGGGCAAAAGGGAGGTCTATCATTTGGGGAATAGGAAAGACAGATAAATTTGACCAAAGACTTTAAACGAGAGGCAGATAGGTGATGTGGTAGACAGAGTGTTGGACATGGATTCAGGTACTGGATTTAAATGTGACCTCACATGGTTACAAGCTGTGTGATTCTGAGCAAATCACTGTAACATCTTGGACATGCCATATAAATGGACCATAGTGTAACAGGAGGAAGAAGGAAGGCTGTATTACTTTGGGGAAATTGCAGAGATCCCAAGTTTCCCATGAAAGCCAAGGTTCATCTTTTCAATAATGACATTAATTAGTGTAACTGTGTGACAGTGAGACCTGGAACACTACCACTTCTAAAGACATAAAGATGAAAATCCCACAGAGGCCAAGGAAGAGGCTCATAGTGGGTGGATCAGTTTACAAAGTCAAGTCAACAAGCACTTAGTAATTTTTTAAAGTAGAACTCCAAAGCAGAACAAGGGTAAATGGTGTCATTAAAGAATTACCTAACAGGAGAAGAAGATGGGCTATGGCAAGAATGAAGGAGAGCCAGAGTTCTTCACTGGTCCCCTCACCTACGGCAGGAAGAATCAAAGAAAGCCTCAGGCATTTTGGGAGAATCCCTTGCTGAAACATTTTGTAAAGACATAGGTTGGGCAGGCATGGAAGGGTTGTTGTGATCATCATTTCTTGTAGGATGTCCTGCTTTGATGAGATAACAGAATCATAACTCAAACATGGATTTTGATTCTTCATGGTAGTGATGGAAAAATTCCTTCACTGTAAAGACTTATGTCTCATTGGCCCTTTGAGGAAAAAGGTAGAGAATCTGAAATCCAGTATGCCTCAGTTTACCAACTAATAACTAGACTGAGCTTTCTTTTTAGGAGACCAGTTAGACTGAATGTTTGTCAATTATGCTGGTTTGGGAGTTGGAAATTGGAGTGAGGAATTCTATAACTGACATTTTTCTCACTTGCTCATTGTTCGTCTTTTTTTAGGTGAATTTGGAATCCTCTGCAGTGCCCTTCAGAAAATAAAATGAAGATGTGTGTCAGATTCTGGAATTTCAACTTGCTGACTTTGGGCATGGAAATCCAGTGTCCTTTAATTATGCTTGTCAATTGCACAAATAGTTAAAAGCTAGGCATGCTTCATTTAATTTTAAATGACTGTATGTTAGCCCCCACAATTCTGTCCTGTTGACTTTTCTGAACCTTCTCTGGGGAGAATCATTACATATTTTTCCTGTTTAGTTTTTGGCTTAGTGATCTCTCATATTCCTGGTGAGGCTAATATACATTTACAATATCAATTATTCAAAGTTGCAAAGAATGACAGATTTTGTTGAGACCCAGATTCAAATTCTATCTTTCACACTTAGTAGTCATGTAAGACTTGAGGTCTCTTCTCCCTAACCTCTTGGCTTCAGTTTCCTGATCCATCACATGGGGGTATGTTGAATTTAACTTAATTCAATGTGATTTCATTAAGCATTTACCATTTGCCAGGTGTTGGAGACTAAACGATAGAAAAAAATAGTCATTTCCCTCAGGGAGCTTATATTCTAATGGGGGGAGGCATGGAACAGGGGAGCAGGACTGCACCTGAAATTTTCTTGGTATGGGGAACTCCCAGGGAATAAGATTTCCTCTATCAATGCAGATTAGCATCTCCTCTGAAATTTATAGTCTTAGAGATTTGCCCAAGGCACCAAGAGAATAAAGAATTTGACACAGATACTCAAATACAAACTATATGCTCAATTTCTGGAAGAGAGAAGAGCCCTAAAAATGGCACTGAGAGAATCAGTATTTATCTCCTAAGATCCTAGATTTAGAGATGTCAGGGACCTTAGAAGTCATCTCATCTAATTGATGAAAAAATCAGATCCCCCCAAAATCAAATTCCTTGTCTAAGATCACATAGGGATCTGAATCTAAATCTTCTGACTTTAGAGTCTGTGGTCTTACCAATATACTAGGCTACCTCTCCAGCATTAATTTCATAGTGTTGGTGTATGGATCAATCGAGATAAGAGAGCTGAAGTCCTTTGAAAACCTTAAAGTGTTACATAAAGACCAGCTCCTATTATTATTTTGTCATCCTGATAATGTACTCTGAAATATTTATCCTACTCAGATGGGACATACTATATACACATATGTACACACATGTATAGGTGTGTATAATACAACTGTGAAACATATATACTGTTTCATGTCTCATGGGTATATACATGTATATACACATAGACATGTACACACACATATGTATGTATGTATGTGTATGTATGTCTATATTCGTGAGTCAAACTTCCAGGCTGTTTTGAATCCTAACTGGCACAATTTCCTACTCAAATAAACCATGTTTTCTTTAGTCCAGAAGACAATGAAGACACATTAAAAATGTGCTGTTACATGGAGTCCCCTGTAATAGCCACACTCCCATTTTGTTGTCCTATCATCTAGACTCCCATGGAAGATAGACTTTTCCCTTATCTAGTATGATTTTTCCCATAAGGACTCAAACCATTTTTTTAGGGCAGGTCTGGAGTTGGGTCACTGTGTACTTTTGTCCTGGACCATTCACAAATTGTAATGGGTATGAGATAAAGAAAGCAGCTGGACTTTGCTTTTTCTTGTCTGCTTCTCATGGTGGTGGCAGCCAAGGCAGAAATAAGCTTCACCTTTGCAGGATATCCTAGGGGTTCTATCATGGAAAAAAGTCTTGATTCAAAAATGTACACAAATCTTTAAGCAGCTGCCTCTACCACACTGAGAAAGTTGAGTGATATTCATCTAAGTGACTCAGAGCCCTTTGGTCTAAAAGTGTCTTTATTAAATAACATAGGATCCTACATTGTATATAATGTGTGACTGTCATGCTCCTAACTATTTTTCCATCCCCCACTGCTCCCTCTCCTCCTCTCCCCCTCCAGCTTTGCCGCCAACAGTGCTTCTGTAAACTTGAGAGTCTGGCTTTGGTTCTAGAGGTGAAATTAAAATTTATCCCCTGAATGTATCACCTGAATATATCTTCTAACTCTCAGAACCAGAAAGAATCTGAGAGGTAATCTCTTTCATTCTCTTGTCATATGCATGAATCCTTTTTCTAAAGTTTTTTCAGTACTGGCCTACCTGAAAGGTGATCATATAATTAAGATCACATAATTTAATAGCAATATAAACAGTACCTTTTCTGTGCAGCTGGAAAAGGCTGAACTTGAAGTAAGGTAATTTGGGGTTTGAATCCAATCTCTGACACTGTTACTGGACAAATAACTTAATGTCTCTGAAACTCCTGTCTGCAGAGAGAAAATGATATTTGTAATACCCATAGGAGAGAGCTGTTATGTGGTTCTAATGACTTTGTTTATATAAATAGCAACCGTTATTGTTATAGATTTTAAGCTTCAATTAGTTGCACTTTATGATTCATTTTGTGTTGTAGACCATTTCACTAGGAAGCGATTTTTTTCCTTTCATTTAAAAGATTTTTAAGTAATTGAAATTAAATTTTAGTCTTTTAGACATGAATAATTTTTATAGAAAAAACATGCAGTGAATAGAATGTCTTCTCTGAATTTTCAATCTGTAGTTTACATCAGTGGAGGGAACATCTACATTGATGGGGAGAATCGTTCTATCTGGCAGGCAGATAATAAAGATCTAGAGGGACTTCAGAGACCACCATCCCCCTCATTTTACAGATGAGGAAAGTGAGGCTAATGGATGTGCAATGACTGATCCAAAGTCACAGCAAAGTAAACTCTAGTGCAGGAATTGGACTCAGGTCCCCTGACTTCAGGGTCAGTGCTCATTCCATTGGAGTACAGAGCCTCATTCAAATTTTATGGATGTCTTTTAAATAGTATCCAGTTCTTTCCCAGTCTATGAAGTCCAATTTTGTAGAAAGGTCTTAAATAAATAGTTTTTTAATAAGAGTAGCAATCAGTTTCTGGATGCTTGGTGATACTCTTTATAAGTGAAGAAATATATGGAAATGATAAAAATTTATATCTGCATGATAGCAGTGTTTGTTACTGATCAGGGAATTCAATCTGTAATTTGTTTTAATGCCTGTAATTCGTCCTGGTTGAAAAGAACAGATTCATATTAAAGTACAGAGATTAATTACTCCACTGGTTGTATTTTGCAAATAAACTATTTCCAAGAGAAAAAGTAACAGGAAGAGTTGCTATCTTTTCTTTCCATTCTTTAAAGCCACTGAGAACCATTATTAAATTTAATTGTCTTTGTTTTTTTCACCTCATAGTCATTTGTCACTATTACCTCCACCTACCCACATAGCACACACTCAATACTCCTTTAACAAAGGAAAAAGGTGTTAAGCAAAATAGATCAACACAGTGACTACACCCAACACCTGAAGTATCCCTTTCCCTTACCACTACCTCCTGCTTATCCTTGACAAGGGTATCCTGATACATTCTTCAATACTTGCAGTACGTGGAAGTTCTGAGTTCAAATTGTGGGAGCACCAGTACAAAGAAAACCAGAAAGAGTTAGCAAAAATGGATTTTGCTAGAAGTTACCGTGGGGAAGAAAGATTAAACAGGGGAGATCAAGCTTCTAACAGCAAAAGAAATCATGGGTAAAGAGCCCTAAGAAGCTTAGCTATGGGAAACTTGAAGGATCACTAGCTCAATCTGGATTAAGGTTTGACTGAGCCAAATGCAGCACTTGCTTTTGTTTTGTTTTCCTGACAGGAACTTAACCCAGAGAGTCCTATAGGTCATGGAGGTTATTGTTACAACCAAGGAAGCTCTGATGGTCAGCAAGGTTTAGACAATGGTCTCTTCCTTGGCCAAGCAGGTGTTATATATTTGTTCTGGAAGGACAGGTGTTGTTTATTTTATCAATTTGAGCAGGTGTTACCTTTTGATCTACTGGTCAGATCCAGATAGTGGTCACTTCAATGGCTATAATTTAGAGAGATCATTTGTTCACCACATTTTTATTTATACAGTCATCCATAAATTCCATCTCCTACAACATATAGAACAATGGAAGGTTGGTAGGAGTAGCTTCAGACTGACTACTCAGTATAGGTGACCAAAAAAAAAGTGTGCCTTGAGTATGGTTAAAATAGATCAGACTGAAAAACACACCTAAAAGGAAGCTGAACATCTAAATGAAGAGAAAAGAGCAAGGAGCCTAATGGAAATTTTAAAAAACTGGGAAAATGTCCTTTCCAAGGGAGAGTGAAATACGTTTTATATTTATTATAGATGTGAATATATGTTATATATAGACATGTAGGTAGGTACCATGTGCTAAACGTTATATACTACATTTTACATACACATGAGAAATAATATGATGTATTTGGTGGACAGAGAGCAGGCCTTGGATTCAAAATACCTTCCTACCTCTGACACATATTGTTTGAGGGATCCTGTGGAAATCACTTAACTTCTAAGTGCCCCTGGGAACTTCCTAACAATATAAGTTGCAGAAAACTGCATTGATAAAGTTCTTCATGAGGAAGTCCCTTGCTGTTCTTGAACTGTTTCCATCACGTCTGACTCTCTGTGACCCCATTTGGGATTTTCTTGACAAAGATATTGGAGTGGTTTGCCATTTCCTTTTCCAGATTTATAGATGAGGAAACTGAGGCACACAGGACTAAGTGACTTGCCCAGGGTCACACATCTAGTAAGTGACTGAGATCACATCTGAACTCAAGTCACTCTATCCAAGAGCCACCTAACTACCCAAAGAATTCCCTTCAGGGAGTTAGTCCAGTTAAAAGTGAATATATAAACAAAGTGTCTTAAGGACATTCTGTTGAGAGAGAGTATTATGACATATGTAGAGAAATTGTATATATCTGTATAAACATATATATTTTAACAGGGTCATTATACAATGACTTCACTTAAGTTGGGCTATTCATATAATTAAAAATCTGTAAGCTTTGGAGAATATTTTTAAAAACTCTCACAGATTACATAGTTCTTAATTTTGCTACTTTGGGGACACAGTAACTTTTTTTAAAAAGTCTCCTGATAAACATAAACAGGAATACATAGTGTACACATACACACCAACAATTTCTTTTTAAATGTCATATTAAGGAATTTCTATCATACCAACAATCAATTATTGCATTTTTAAAGTTAATCTATGGAAAAAGTCTTTACAAAAATATATACACAAATGATGTGATATTAATTGTCGGGAGTACTTTGAGTTCTTTGGATGAACATCCATTATTGTTTCTTTTCTCAAGGACTGTATATATAAATATTGAATCAATAAACCATCTACAAACATTTGTTAACTGCCTGCTCTGGACCAAACACCATGTCAGACATTGGGAGAAGGTTAGTGGAAAGATGATGAGTCTACCTTCTCAGAATCCAACCTGATTAATTAATGGGATGACAGGAAATCATGTGCATTGCAGGTTAAGTCCAAAAAAGGGTGTTGCTAGCAGAGGTGGTGGCAAACTTTAAGAAAAGGAGAGACTGTGACTACTCATCTTTATTTAAGTTTAGAATTGGTTTATCCTTTCATCACAACCAGGAAGAAGTTTGAGAGAGATGGATATGGTATTTCTTTTTTAGAAGAAAATTAAAGCTGAAGGAAATTAAGCCTTCCTTGAATCCAGCATAGTTTAGGATCTGAGATATGGTCCTGGAAGAGACCTTGGAGATTATTTAGCCCAACTCTTTGACATTCAAAGAGGGAAGTGATTTGTCCAAGGTCACAAATAGTAAGGAGCAGAGGCAGGAAGTTGAATTCATTTCCTCTGTCATCTATCCCCACCCCCCACTCCAGCCTCATAAGTTTTTAACTACAGTGAGTTGCTTGTTTCTCAGGTCAGCCTTAAGGGTGATCCAGAGAGCTCTGGAAATTGACTTGCTCCTAGACTCCCCCACATGTTCCCAGAACATCTGTCCTTCTCCAATGATATCTACAGCTTCCCTATGCCAGATTTGGTATTGTCCTTAGCTTCAGCTGTACTAGCTTAAGACATTTTGTAAATAGAGATATCCTGGACTCCATCTTCTGGTGGGGGACACAATTTCAGCACTTTTTATGTCTTTCATTCCTTGCTCTTTGTAACTGGAAGTGTAAAACCCTGAATTTCATTTGTGAAATGTTTCCCCTACTTTATTTCCAAATTGCCAAAATCCACATTGAAACATACTGGTTCACTGGAAGATGGAATTCTGTTTCTCACTAGGGAGGCAAAGAACATCGGATTCTCTTACCTCCTTCTTGACTCCAGCCATCTCCATGATGCTAGATGCAGAGAGAACCAATTTTAATGTCCAAAGATTACTAAAGGATCAGACTTCCAGGGTAATTGCTCTGACAAAATAAATAAAAAAGATATATGGCAATGTGATGGCTTATTAGAGTAGTGTGAAAATCGGAGAACCTAGGAAGAAAGCCTGGCTTTCTCATAGCACCTGTGTGACTATGGTCACATTGAAATCACTGATTATCAGTTTCTTCATCTCATAATCAGTACACTGGACTTGACTCACTAAGATCCTTTCTGCATCTAACATTCTGTGATCTGAAATTTTGGAGGAGAGGGGAGAAGGATTACGACATGTCCTTTTGCCTAGACATAGTGTTTGCTAGGGGTTTTTTGGTTTTTTGGTTTTGTTTTTTTTTTTTTTTTAATGGATTCCTTCTTACTTGAATTCTCTCACATCCTCTACTTTTGAGGGTACTGATAACTGGCAATTGATGACAAGTTACTTTTAATTTATGTCTACGTTCTCTGTTCTGTGAAAGTGAGAGGAGATCGGACACAGTGCTAAGCTTTCCAAAAGTCCTGGAATCCTTCTAGAGAGAAAGATTCTAGCCAGGTTGCTTAGGAAGAAGTCCTTAGAGACTCACGTTTCTCTCCGCTCAGCGGGAAGAATGCAGAGACAAAAGGAGGCTGAAATCCTCAAGGGAGTGTGTCTCCGTGCTACGGAGTGCGGGAGAGTGGTTTAGTGGGCTGGGGAGGAGACAGTTTTACCAGTTTACTTGGATGATTCTGCAACTCCGCAAAGCTCTCAGAACATTGGACAGCGCACTCACCTTCCAGGAAAGGGAACCGCTGAAGAAAAGAAGAGAAAGGTAGGTAGTTGTGGGGACTGGGGATAGAAGTCGGGGAAGGGGCTGGAAATTCTTCACCACAAGGGGCCCATGGACAGCCTCAAATTGCTCTATGAGCCAGTAGCTCTGACACTTTACCTGAGAAGACAAAGAAAAGGAAAGAGACCTAAGATATTTCAGCAATTTGAGATTAAAGGGAAGCAAAGGGAAAATACGGAAGAGTGAGCTGAATGAACTGGCATCACGGAACTTTAGAATTTAGAGATCTACTTAGAGAGATAGTCTTATACGGTAGGAAGGGTGCTAGATTTGGAGTCATAAAACCTGGGTTCGAATCATAGCTTCTCTGCTTCCCACTAGTTTTGTGAACTCAGTCATGTGTTTTCATGTCTCTGAGTTTCCTCTGTAAAATGAGGAGGTTGAATTAAACAGCCTTTCAGATGCCTTCTAGCTCTAAACCTGTGATCCTAAAACCAGTGTAATATAATTCCACAGAGCATGGGAGCTGTTTTGTTTTGGTCTTTTCATCCCCTTCAGCTAGTGTTGCATCTGGTACACAATAGTCTCTTAATAAATGATCCTTTTTACATGTAATTGAGGGGAAAATAAATTATTAAATTTAAAAAAAGTTCATTGGCTTGATTTGAAATGTGTAGTTCCTTGTCTAAGAATGCCAGTGTTCTGCCTGTGCTATATGTAATACAAACCTTTCCATAATTTGGAAATCTCACCCTCTGGGGCAGCTAAGTGGTGTGGGGGATGAGCCAAGAAGACTTAAATTCTAGTCATTCCTCACAAAATCACTAACTGTGTTACCCTGGATAGATCATTTAACCTCTCTCAGTGTCAGTTTCCTCATATGTAAAATGAGGATAATAGCATCTACCCTACAAGGTTTCTATAAGGATTAAACATGATAATATACACAAAGTACTCTGAAAGCTTTAAAGCACTATAAAAACCTTAGTTCTTATATTTGAATAAATGTATTTATTTACTTGTAAAATGTAACATTTTATTAAAGCTCCATATGAAAGAGTAGCTGTCACACACTTCTCCCTCTTTACTCATTAGTGTCACTTATTATGACTTGAATCTTCATTTGTAGGTCAAATAAAGTCAGTTCCTTGTGTCTCCTGGCCACAGAGACAGTTTGCAGTGAGAATGATTCTGCTTAATGCTAACATGGCAATGGCAAATGCTTCCCGGCATCAAATATTCCCATGTTTATTGGCACGAGAACCCTCCATTCTGGGATCCCACCAAAAGCCCTCTGTCATTTGATAGAGTGAAATAGTAGTCTTTCAGTAGATAGTATGAGAGTGGTGGGAAAATTCCAGCACCGCATGGCTAACAGCAAGGAGTCTCTGCAGATTTAGCTAAATTGGTCTTGAGCCTTTCTCATTTAATAGGATCCAAAGTTTGTGCTCCCCTCGAATAGACTAATATAAGAACCTAGGGAAATGATACCATAGATTCATAAGAGGAGACTCAGAGCTTTTTCCCCCACTTACAATCCAAATTGGCAACTATATTAAAGATGACCAAATTCAATGCAGACACAACTGTGGTGAAACAGACATGTTATTACACTGCCAGTAGAATGGTGAATTGGTGAAGGGTGGAGTTTTACCTCAATGATATATTTTCCCCAGGGCCTTGCACTGTGTTCTGCACACAGTAGTCACTAAATAGATATTTGTTGATCATCAAAATAACAGTGACAAGATGAGAAGAATGAGAATATTGGTAACAAATGAATTGATTTAAGAATCAAGGTTTAGAGGAAGCAGAGATGTTTAACTGTAACATATTCTCCCCTTCTCTATAAAGACCTCAGCAAATGGAAAACGGAAAGGTAAAGTTTTTACTCACAATTAAGGGAAACTATTCTCTCTTTACTTTCAACACCTCAACAGATATCATGCTTACCTCTGGGACAGAGAATTGTTCACCTGTGCAGCTGTAAATCACACCATCTTAAAAAGTAAGAGCCCAGTCAGGGCTCTTCCAACAATGAAACATTTGGGGAGTGCAGGGTGGGATGTTTCCTTTAAAAAATTAACACTAGAAGTGACATTTTTAAAATTCCTAAGCTAAAAGTGTCTAACAGCAGGGACTCATTTTTTTTTTTTAAATATTGTATACCCCTTTGTCAATCATGCGAAGCCTTGGGACATTATTCTCAGGATAATGTTATTAAATGCATAAAATAAAATACACAGGACTACAAAGGAAACAAATTATATTGAGATCTAGCTATCAGACAGATTAAAAAAAACAAATTCACAGATCCTAGGTTAAGAATCTCTACCTTAGAACATTACAAATGACCAAGTATAAATATAATCACATTTTAACCTCTCTTTTCAGTCTCAAAAATGTGGAAAAAACATTTCAATCACATCAAGGAAAGATGGGCCAGGTTTTCAATGCCCCAGTCTGGGAAATACCAATCAGATAGACTGTCTTTCCCAGCTTAATGTTGTCCAGGGTTCTGGATCTTAGGCAGATATAGAGTGTAGAAAGTATCAACACAAAGTTAAGCCCAAGGAAAAAAATTGACTACACATGCCTAATGACATAGGACAACCCAGACTCTAACAACAAGAAAACACAAATCAATATTGGTCAGTTTTCAGGAGTAAGTTTGAGGAGCAAATCTGAACTGACTTAAAGGGTATTGTTTCTAAGAAAATGCTTTTCATTTTTAGGAATGCAAGCAATCAACAAATACTCTAAGTGCTCGTAATACTTTTTAATGACATTATGGCTACAAGCCATTCCCTGAGCACAGAGCAGTGAAACTTGTGGGTAGGACTTGAGAGAACTCATCTTCTGATGGCTAGCTGTGGTTCAGATGCTGTCAGGGATATTAAAATCCTAAAGCCTGAGGCAGGGGCAGTATGTTACTGAAATTAAGGTAAAAGGAAGTGGGTTTAAATCCTGTCTCTGCCCTCCAACCCCCCTTCTCTGTCTGACCATGTACTAATCATTTAAACTCCCTTGGGCTCAATTTCATACTCTGAAAAAGGGGGGTGTTGGGCTAAGTGAGGATTCCTTCAAGGTCTAAATTTATGTTGAGGGCAGGGAATATATTGTTTTTACCTCCCCCAGTTCCCCTGCTCATAACTTAGCATAGTAGCTGTTATGTAGGAGACATTTCAGCAATTGATTTTTAAATCAATTCAAATTACACTGTACCCAGTAATCCATTGCAATAACTTGATAGCCTTCTATGCAAATGAGGTGCTTTACCTTAGTTCTATAAAATGTTTTTTTTAAGAAAAAATACTTTGATGACTACATTTCTATACTAATTCATTTCTTTCATAATTATGTCATTACTTTGATATACCAAAAAACATCATTCTAAAAAGGAGCTCATAGACTTTACCAGACTGTTTAAAGGGTCCATGATACAAAAAAGGGTTGAGAATGACTGCTTTGTTTCATATCTTTAAAAGGAGCATGATTTAGGGGAGAATCAAAGAAATGATCACTGGAGGCTTGGGGACCAGTCCATCTCTTTTAAGTTGGAGAGCCCCAAGATCTCAAAGGGAAGTAAGACACAGGAGAAAATATGTAAAGAAACTTTCAGATCATCAGAGTAGTGATGTCCCAGATCCACCTTTCTCCTCTGCAGCCTGGCTCTGGGTAGTTGGAGGTGGGGGCCAAGCTCCTTATAATTTCCATTTTTCACTGCCAATTGCCTTTCAGCACCAAGGACAGTCCTCACCTTCTGGCTTCCCACAAGGGCTCAGCCCAGCCAACCCAAACAGGCCAAGGAGAGGAAGCAGGAAGAGCTATTTTCACCAGATTCTCTTCTCGTCCTAAGTCACCTTCTGGTCTGCTGAGTGAAGTCTGAGGTGTTGCTGTTCCATGAAGACTGAAGCCTCCCATTCCCATTCCTCTCCCTTCCCACCCAGGAGAGGCAGTGAAGGACAGCATGGCAGCATGGAGGAGTCTGGGGACCCTTGTATCCATCCCCAGGCTGCAAAGTGGGAGGGAGAAGAAGGCAGAGCAGAGATAACCATACTCTTCTCCCTTGGGAAGGCCAGTTTGTCAAAGGCTGCTCAAATCTTTGAGGTACTGCCTATTTCCACATGGAGAGACCGTGAAATCCTCACTAAGATTTGGTCAAGATTTGGTAAAGTGTGTAGAAAGAAATAAGCATAGGTCTTAAAGAATGTTAAACTCTTTCTTCTCTTCTAAAATGTCTTCCAATTCCCTTATTCTTCATCATGGTTCTTAAATGAATATTATCCTTTAACTTCCTTTTCCTATCTATCTTCCATATATCAGCTCCTTTTCCAGCTAATTCTACTATCAGTTACAAACCTCTTCTCTACCTTGACTTGTTTTGCTCTTTCCTGTCTCCTCTAGGCATCTAGGTCAAATTACACCACAAAACTCGTACTCCTTTCAAGAGGTAGGGATAGGTGCTTGTCTGGAATATCTAGTCATTTCTGGAGATGAGACTTTCAGAGGAGATTCCCTGTAGGGATATCCTTTCCATTTCATAATCATGGTCCCTCCTGTTGGAATTCAGCAGGATGAGAAATTCCTTTGCGAAGTCCCATGATCATTCCTGGATGATTTGGGGAAGACAAGTAAGAGAACAAAGAAAATGCTCCTCTCCCTCCAATTGGGAAAGAGAGTGCTCTTTCAGAGGGTCTATCTGAGACTAGAAATCTTGGAAGCTTCCCTTTTTCGTTATCTTTGGGGAGCAGTTTAACCCATGAAAGAAATCTAGCAGGGTTCTGGTCCATAAGAATGGAAGTCTATTCATTGAGTTTAGATGGCACTACTGTGTAAACAGCTTGGTGATGGGAGTGGTCAATGGAGAAGTACTGGGGGTATCCTGCAGAATGCATGATAACTCTTCTCCCCATCCATTCTTTCATATAGCTAGCCCCGGGGAAGGGAAAGAATGAACAATCTTTTTCAGGGAGAAGGAACAGAATTTAAACTGTTTCTGCTAATTCTATTTTATTTTAAAATGGAAATGCATATACAGGAAGCCTGATGGGGGCTAGGGGGATAGGTGGGAAGACTGAGTTCTTTCAATCTTTACCTGGAGAGATAGTTCAAACAACAACAAACCTCTTTATGTTAGAGTAAATGCATATTTATTAAATGAGCCATTCCTTTCAGCTATCAGAATTTCTTAACGGCTTTTCCTCCCCTCTTTTCAGTTCTTTGAAGCTAAAATCCACCATCTAGAAACCAGGCCTGCCTCCAAAGCCAAAAACGCTTCCCACCATCTGGAAGTTTTTATGAAGTGTGAAATCCATAATTCGAGCATCAGTCTGCTCATCAGCTCCTTGAAGAAAGTGGTTGAGGATATAAAAATTCGCTGGGAAGAAAAAGGTATGTAAGGCTTCTGGACTTTTCTTCATCAGCACAGGCAGGCAATGCCAGACTTGGGGATACAGGTACCAGGATTGTCTTTGTGTTGTCGTTTCTTTAACCATCTTTGGTGTCATTCAGCTACTTCCACAGACCTGATCTTTTCTTCCTTCATTCTAAAAATATTTAAGTGTCTACTTTGTATAACTTGGATTTGGCAACCAGGGTTTCCCTTCCCCTTGCCCCCAAGGCACCAACATATAGAGGCCACTGAGAGCACTTCAGCAGAATAGAAGCAGCTGAAAGCGCCTAGCTAGCAAGAATTATTAGGCAAAATAAGCCTCTGACATAACGTTCCCCTCATCAGGGAGCTCCACACCAGATGAGTTCTTCCCCAGTCTACCTTATCCTGTTTCAATATCTTTCTTCACTCAAAGGGCCTATCTCCAGGGGGTGTCTGTCTCCATTTGCTTCCTACAAGATGATGTACTATGACCTCCCTCAAATTCATTTGTCTTAAAGAATTTCATTGAAGGCATTTCATGCCATTTCCCTGGGGCTTATTTTGTGCCACATTTCCCTGAGGTGAAAAATGACTAGTAATGTGTCGTAAAGCACCGGTGAGGTCCTGAGGGGTAGAGGAAAAGGAGGAGACACAAAGTTTAGCTATAATCCCTGTTTGTGGAACTTACAATCGAGGAGACAGAATAAGATATAAACATAGATACAAAACATTAAATGATGCATGCATTTAAAAAGTTTAAAAACAAAGTACTTTTCAAGTTCTAAGGTATGTGGGAGGCATGAGGAAGGTGGGGGAATAGCAGTGGCATCTGAAATAGCATCATGCATAATTGAAGTCCAAAATACGCTTGGAGAATTTCTTGTTAAAGACCTCACCTTCTTTCAGATAGATGTAAACCACTATTTGGAGGAACCATCTGAGAATCCCCCAAAACAACATAGATTTTACTTGTTGAAAATATATATGGAACAGACCTGGTCAAAAGGAGTGAATGAGAATGGAAGAAAAGAGTTCATTAGCTCCAGTATGTGTGTGTACCTATATTATACATATCATATATAGACACATACATTATATATACTATTACACACATATACATATATATGTATACATATGTGTGTGTGTTATTTTCCTGAAAACAAGAAGTCTGCTGTCCCAAAGAATAGTCATTTAGATAATTTAGGAGCATTTTAAAAGTAACAATCTGGTCATACAAGCCTTATGTCATCCATAAGCACCGAGTCTTTGAACATTGAGATTACTATTTTCTGGGACCTTTTTCTGTTATATTCAGATGGTCTCCCCTTCCTTTCTGATGAAAGCACATTTACGTTTTTTTCCCTTTACAGTCCCTTGGTTCCCCAAGAAGATTCAAGATCTTGACAAATGTCATCATTTAGTTACCACGTTTGAACCTAACTTGAACCATGATCACCCAGTAAGTCAAGCAACCCTCTTAAATCTGTATTATCAATATTATTGCAGTTATCTTCTTTTTTAATTGAGGCTCAGAGTAAGATGAGCTGGGGACAATTCATTACCTTGTGATTCTCCTTTTAGATTTAACATCCTTGGAACTGAGAGTTATATAGCATTTTCCATCCATTATTTCATGCAGTCCTCACAACAACTCTTTGAGATCAGCATTGCAGATGGTATTATCCACATTTTATGAATGAAGAAGCTGAAGCAGAGAGAAGTTGAGTGACTGAATATCAGAGACTTGAACTGAGGTCTTCCAGACTCAAAGTCCCAAACTCTATCCAATGCATAGAAATTTTAAATATTATCTCACAACACCATGAGGTAGGTAGTGCATGGCTTTCTTGGAGTTGAAGCTGCTTGATGGTGTGGATAGAGTGTTGGACTTGGAGTCCAGAAACCCTGAGATCAAAGCTCACCTCAGATGCTTAATGGCTATGTGATCCTGAGCAAAGCACTTAATTTTTTTAGCCTTCATTTCCTCATCTGTGAAATAGGGAAGAAAAAAAAGAATGTTTAACTCTGATGCTTAAATTAGAAAGGATGGGTAAAGCAAACCTTAAAGCACCTTATAAATACCAGATATTGTTATTACTACTTTCAAGAGATGTGAAAACTGAGAATTGGAGACATTAAGTGATTTATCAAAGTCAACAAACTAATCAATGGCAAAGCTAGGTCTGAAACCCAAGTCCCAAGCCCAGTAATCCTTCCACTATACAACTCTACAGGGTATAATTGGTCTAGACAAAGATGTTCTTTTCTTACCTTTTTTGGAGCCCTAGTAAGAAAGTAGTTTGGAAGTCACAAAAAATGAACTGTTTGCTATGTTGAAAAATGTCTAGTTCCAAAGGTACCACCATAGAATTTTGAGTTGGAAGGGGTCTCAAAAATTAACCAGTTCAGGGACTCAACTTGAAGTCCGTGGATCTTCAAGGGATCCATGAATAGATTTCAGCAGGTTCATGAACTTGAAATTGGATTGGAAAATATATGTTTATTTCAATATAATTGGCTTCATTTGTCACCTTCTGTATTTTCGTATATGCATTTAAAAACATTATTCTGAGAAGGGATCTATAGATTTCATCAGATGGTCACAGAGATCTATGACACAAAAAAGTAGTAAGAGTCCCTGATTCTGGTTTAGCACTATTAATTTTACAGATAACCAAAGCTCTTTACAGGTCTTCCCAAGGTCATACAAATAGTAAGAGGCCCACTTCTGTAGGTCTCAGTTTCCTCATGAGTATAATAAGGGGTTTGGACCCCTAGGGACCATTAAAGCTCTAAATCCATGATCCAGTGATTCTAATTCCAAATCAAATTCTCTTTCCACATACACATCATAGTACCTAGAATATAATAAGAAATTAAAAATACTTGTTGACTTGCCTTTTCACTACACACACCACAATAAAGCAAATCAGTGTCTTATCTCCCAGGACATCATGGAAGATGCTATCTTTACCACTAAGGTCTAGTTCCAATGGCTATTCTCAAACCTAATTCTTCTTGATTTCTCTGCACTCTCTTTTCTTTGACATTCTCTTCTCTCTAGATTTTTAGGACACAACACTCTCATGGTTCTCCAACTTATCAGAATGTTCATTCTTAGTCTTCTTTGCTGCAACCTCATCCAGGTTATTCTTGTTAAAACCACAGAGGTCCCATTGGGTTCTATCTGGTCTTTCTCTTCTCCCTACTCTACTTCTTCTCTACTCCCTACTTTACTTGGTAATCTCATCATCTCCCATGGATTTAATTAGCATCTCTATGCTGCTGATTCTCAGATATACTTATCCAGCCATAACCTCCAGACTCACATTTTCAACTTCCTTTCAGGTATCTTGAACTGGATATCCAGTAGATATCTCAAACTCATTATGTCCAAAAAAACCCTCATTCTCCTTCCTCTTAAACCTTTCTCACTCCTAACTTTCCTTATACTGTTAAGGGCAACAACATCCTTACAATCCCCATGCCAAAGACACATCATCTCAAGTCATCAGACGATGATAATCTATGTCTAAGATTCACAGTTAGTGTTTAAACTGAGCTCTTAATTTTTGATCCTATGGTCATGTGACCAACCAATCTGGTTTCTTAAGGCCACTCTCCCACTTACCCAATATCCTTCCTAAAACGAGGGTATAGAATTTATTAAGCCACACTCTACTAATAACCATAGAATATAAGAAGATTTAGATAAAGACCATCAGCATGTTGGATAGACCCTCTGTGGAGGAGCTATTGATAAGCATTGTGTAAGTAAAAAAATATGGATGAATTTGCATTGATGAATTTTGTATGTATTGGATAAAGTTTGGGACTTGAAGTCAGGAAGACCTGGGTTTGAATCTCTGATACTTAGTCACTTAACCTCACTCTCCCAATTAAAGGAGTGTCTACACTGATGATACTACATATTCATTTATGTCCAAACTAATTTCAAGATATCAAAGAGTTAGACTGTCTCTTTTTTAGAGGGGATAAAGGGTAGTAGCACAGCTTCTCAGGGAAGGAGTTGAAGGGTCTTAAAAGGTCATAGGGCATGAGAATCAGGAGGCTTAGTTCTAATCCCATGTTTTCCAAAATTTATCTATGTGACCTTGGTTGAGTCACTCCAAATCTGTGGGCTTTAGTTTCTTCATTTGTAAAATGAGGAAGTTGGACTAAATCAGCTCTTATGACTCTTTTAACACTAACAGTGTATGAATCTGGTATACAGAAAACCTCGGCAGTACCAATCCATATGACTACTGTCACATGTCCATAACATCTTTATAGGATTTGGGTTCAAATTCTACTTCTGCTACATACTATCTATGAGTCTACTGTTCTACTGTCTATTAACACATCAAGGGCATCCTGAATGAAAACACAATGGAAGGAAAGCCAGGACTTTACAAACGACTTTCTACAGCAAACTTTTTTATGATGATGCAACTAAGAAGAGAAGTTTCAGTGTTGGAAGGAGCCAATATTCAGGAGGCATTTGAACAGAAAGAGGCTGTTTCCTTGGTAGACCAAAAGAGGGAGACAACATCAATCTAAAATATTTCCAAGTCTAGTGCTTAACTACATTGTGCAATTCACTGACCAGGGCTGGAGCAATTTCATTGGTATATTACAAAGCAATTCTTTGCAAGATACTTTTGTAGGAAAAATAACTTTGGGTGTTCCCATTTTCCAAAGGAAAGTCAACAATTGTTAATAATAGCTGTTTGTGTTCTCTGTAGTCATATTTCTACCCTGGGTGATAAACAATGAACTCGAGTCACATGTTTTCCGATGTGAGAGAACCAAGCAATGAACTCATATGAAAAGAAAACTGAAATTTATCTGCACAAAACTTAAAGACAAACAAAACACAACAGCAAAACTCGAAAGAGCTTTGCACCTGAACAGCACTTAGATAAGACCAATTCTATGCTGTCATTTCATTTAGAACCATCTCCACTCCAAACATTCATATGGACTATTTGTGCCTGACCCATGGTAGAGCCTTCCAAGCTCATATTGGTCTGATCAGCCCCAGCAGGACACATTGTACCTTGACCCCAACACAGTGATGTCATTTTGGTCCTATTCAGGAATGAAGATCAACAACCAACCAACCAACCAATAATTTCATTCTTAAATGTAGCTGTGAACTCCTTAATAACTTGGTGTTGATATCAAATTATCTATGCCTTTTCATTATGCTCAATTATTGTTTATACTTGTACATAGATCTTTCACAAAGGGTCAAAGGCCTTCCTCCAGGTATTGTTTGTATTTTACAGGTATGAGTGAATCTCTAAAGCTTCAGTTCCAAACCCCAGAGTTTAGGAAGGACAATGACAAATTTGAAAGTGACAAGAGGAGGGTAAGCAGGATGGTCATATGACCACAAACTCTTCAATCTAAAGATGGAAGAGACCTTAGGGAGCATCTGCTCTTTCATTTGATAGATGAAGGAGTCTTGGAGTTCATGCTAAATGAGAATCAGTTGAAACAGTGGGATATATTTATCCAGGAGAAAAGAAGGCTTAGAGAAGGCTACTCTGGTAGAGGTGAACCATGATAGCTATTTTCAAATATTTTAATCTATGTCCCATAGGGAGTAGTTAGAATTGATGTTTGGCCCCAGATGAAAATACTAGGAGTGATGAATGGAAGTTGCAAAAAGACAAAGTTAGACTAAATATCAGAAAAACTTTAAAAATAATGAAAGCTACCCCAAAGTTGAATAGATTGCCTTGGGAGGTGATGGGTTGTCCTTTATCACAGGACTTCAAGCAAATGTTGAATC
Organism: Notamacropus eugenii; assembly: GCF_028372415.1. Taxonomy (NCBI): domain Eukaryota; kingdom Metazoa; phylum Chordata; class Mammalia; order Diprotodontia; family Macropodidae; genus Notamacropus; species Notamacropus eugenii. Next base: position 285,712,265 of record NC_092874.1, on the reverse strand, counting down.
CCTACTTATAGTGTATATTGTAGGAAGGATTCTTATTCTAATACAGGTTGGTCTAGATGTCTTCTGTGCTCCCTTCTATCTCAGAAAGTGCTGTAACTCTATGTCTGTCTGTCTATATAGTTATTCTACATGACCAACTCATCTCCTTTTCCATTTGTACATTTTCTTAAATGGATCCTCTAAGCCACTTGTTGACTAGATGTCACTATTGCAAGTATTACTGCCTTGTACCCAGCATTCTCCATTGCCTTTTGCATCACTGACTTATGATAATGGTGGTTTGAAATTCCCAGATAGACAACATAGGACTCAGTCCTTCCACTAGTTGATAAAAGTCATGCTTGTTATGGTATAAATTGACTTACCTTTTCAGTCAAAGCAGTCGATACTATAGTTCCTCCTACATAGATATATCTAGTTATATAGTGGGAAAAGAATTGGATTTGGAATCAGAGGAGTTGGGCTCAGATTCTGGCTCTGTGATTTATTATGTAGGAGCTTTCCCTCACTTCTCTGAGCTTCATTTTCCTTCCTTCAAAAATGAAGGGATTGAACTAGGTAATTTCCAAGGTACCTTCTAACTCTGAATTTGAGGATTTTGGGGTGTGTCTCTTAATTGGGCTTTATGCAATTTTAGTGCTTTATGATCTGGAAAGGACCCAGAATCCCCTGGTTCTCCATGATGGTGAGCAATCAATCAATAAACATTTTCTAAGCACCTACTATGTGTAAGACATTATAATAGGTTCTGGAGATTCAAAGATCAAAATAATTCCTGACCTCAAAGAGATTATATTTTATTGAAGTAGATCATCTGCAGATTGATCAAAAACTAAATTTGCTATTGCTATTGACAGTCAGAGCCAAAGACATCACCATCATTTCATAACCAGAGTCTGAGAAAATGTGGATTCTCCCTTTTGTCAGATACATGATATGGAAATTGATGTCTCCTTGACCAAGACTTGGGTGATCCAAGTCATGTGCCTCAAGACTCTCATTGAAATATAGCCTGCCTTTCATTATATTATCCATTCTATCATTAAATTGTTAGCCAATCAGAGTTGATTACCACCTTCACCTATTCTTCCAAGAGCGTTGTGTTCATCCTTCGTTGCTGAAGAAGACCATGCCATCAGAGAAATGATGACATGACTTTCACTTGACTTTATTTTGAGTGAGGGAGGGCCGTGCAGGTCACCAGCCTCACTTCTCCTCCAGAGCCATCTGAATCCAGTGACCAGATATTCATCAGGATGATTGGAGATGGCTCAGGATGCACTGGGAGACCTTGGTCCCTTTTGGTGAAGGTCTCTGCAGGTACTCACTTAGGGCAAGGCAACGCTCATTCATTGAATAGGATTGTTTAAGAGGTAGCCAGGGCATGGCCTCTTTAATGAGGCCAAGAAAAAGAAAGACATCAGGCTGGGAGGGAAATAGCAACAGTTACTATTGATAATCACTCTAAAGCCAAGAGGGTCCAGAAGATATAAACTGTGAGACCACTACTGTCAGGCCTAGAGGCCTAAGGGCTACCCAAGTCTTACCTTACCTATCGCAGGTCTTCAGCTGGCCAAACCAGATAAATGTATGAGAGAAGAGACTTTCCAGAGTTGAACAAGGGTTAGGCTTTATTCAGGGTCTTGGTTACATGTGCAGGGGGAATTCTTCCTGAAGAGAGAGGAATCTCCCAAGGAGGCAAAGATCTTACAGTAAGAGAATGGAAGCGGGACAGGGAGAGGGGAGAGGGAAGAAAGAAGAGAGGAGAGAGGGAAGAGGGGCCTTCGGTCCTCTAAGGGCCCCTCAGCGCTAAGAGCGCCTTCAGGCTTTCCTGACCCTACTTAAGCTCTCCCGACGCATAGTTTGCACGTGAATACCGGGCGTGCTCTCAGCCTTTTGTTAGTCAACAACAGGTGTGCTCAGACCCTGGGCCAATCTCGAGGGCGGGATGCTCTCCCCAGCACGTATCCCATGGAGAAGAGGCGGAGATGCACAAGATAACCCGGGTCTCACACCTCAATTCTCGGCTGTTCCCTGGGGGGGCCTCATGAGAACTCTAAGGTTTAGAAGTCCTCACTTTCACCTGCCCGAGACTGTCCACATGGAACTGAGCTTACACCCCCAATGCACTACCACGAGGATCATTGGCATCCAAGAATGCCATTGGCCTCTTTTATTAACAACATGATAGCATAATTGATACAATGACGAATTAAGCAGAAATTATGTCCCTTGCATTTTTTAAACATCCAATAATAAAGGAAAACAACCCTTGCTGAAAGATGTGATTATTTTTTGTAAAAGGCTACTCTAATAGATATTTCTTTCTCTAGGGTTACACTGACCTGGAATATAAGAAAAGAAGGGCAGAAATCATGGACCTGGCTTTCAAGTACAGAGAGTAAGCAGATTACAAAATCCTTTAACCCTTTTATTTAAATGAAGATGGAGAGGCAGCATGATTTAGAGGGGAAAGAAATTATTATACCTGTGGAGTCAAATGAACTAGGTTTAAGTCTTGATATATTTACTATATTTTAGACAAATCCTTTTGAGACTCAATTTCCTTACTTGTAAAAAAAATGACTTGTAGCCCCCAAATCTACATAACTAGGTATTAGGTGTCTCCCTTAGCCTTTGTCTGTCCCCCATCCCAATGTAAAATGATAATATTTGACTAGATTACTCCTAAGGTTCCTTTTAGTTCTAGTTAAGGTACCTCCCCAAGCCTCAGTTTTTTTATTTATGAAATGGGTTGGAATTGGAGACCTCTTAAGATATTTTTTTCTAGCTGTACTATTTTAAGTCAAACCCAATAAAATTGAATCAGATTGGATTGGATCAAATTTTTGATTAAGATAATGCCCCTGAAGCAGCAGGCACTGTGCTTGTCACAGAAGAGGGTAGTGGTGAGAAGAAAGGGTATAAGACTCTGGTGCTATACAGGGACCTGACATATTGATTACATGGTTTAGATCAGTAGAGAGGAGAAGTCATTCCAGGGAACTGACATGAGCAAAGGCACAAGGCCAAGAATAAATCTGGTTGATACAGAAAATAATAATAATAGGCATTTATGTCGTTCTGTACTGCTTTGCAAACATCCTCTTTCACATGCAAACCAATCTTCAATGCAAGCACATGAGACAAATACTGGAGATATTTTTATTCCCATTTCACAGATGAGGAAAATGAGACTGAGACAGGTTAAGTGACTTTGTCAGGGTCACACAACTAGTAAACCTGAAAGGGAACATAAACTAGGGCTCTAGGGCTTTACATTATACATAGTACATGTGAGAAATGATTGACTGGTAAGCCCATTTATAAAAATCTTAAAAGCAAAGCATAGAAGTTTAGAGCCACTTGTGGTCCTCTAGGTCCTCAAGTGTGTCTTTTTGATTGAGTCCAAGTTTTACAGAACAAATCCTTTTATTAAGGGGATTTTTCTGTGAAGTTTGGAATCAGTCAAAGGGCAACACTTTAGGACCCAGAGGGCCACATGTAGCCTTGAGACTTCAGGTTCCCCGCTCCTGGTAGACTTTATATGGAAAGCAATGGGAAGCCATTATAGGTTCTTGAACAAGAAACCAATGTGATGAAAGTGGTATGTATAAAAATCAGTGTGCCAGACACATATGTTAGATGGACTGACAAGGAGAGAAGTTAGCCAGTAGCCTCTTGTAAGAATTGGAACAAGGAGATAGAGGCTTGGATTAATTTAATGGCAAGGGGAATGGGGATGAAGTAGAAACCTGAGAACCATTTTGGAAGACAGAACAAAAGGATTTGGTGACAGATTGCGGTTGACAATGTACCTATTCTTGTCATTTTTAATCCCCGCAATGGTGCTTTGTTAGAGGCTCTCTTTCCTGAACTCCCAGTTCCTGGCACATAGTAGGTGCTTAATAAATGTTTTTTGATTGATTGCTGATGAGTAGATGGAGAGGCAGTCCACATTGTTGTTTAAGAAATGCATTACATGAGTGAGTCTTTTCTTTTTTAGTTTTATGAATCAGATATTTTCCTCATAACAAGAGGTACAAAGAAACTACTGTATACAGTACTTGGGAGGAATTCCATTTCTAGTGTGTTTCATTTTTCTTTTTGTTTATAAATAATGATGTCTTTTAAGCTTATTACTAAATTCTACATCAAATTGCTTGCCTTCTCAATGGGGAGGGGGAGAGGAAAAAGGGAGGAAGAGAAACTGGAACTCAAAATTAAAAAACACAAACGTTAAAAAGTTTTTATGGTAATTGGGGAAAATTAAAATATTAAATTTAAATAAACTTATTACTAAATCATTATTAATTCTTTTTAAACATCATTAATTGACCAATTGATTGATACTAATTTAATTCAACTCTATTCAGTTCAACAAATATTTAAGTACCTACTATATCCAAGACATTGTGCTCACAGAAGAAAGAAGGTTAGTCCCAGAGTCAGAAGACCTGGGTTCAAATCCCACTTCTGAGACTCTCCACTTTTGTGACCATTGGCAAGCTATTTGACTTCCCTGGGTCTCAGTTTCCTGTAAAACGAAGAGGTGGTTCTAGATGACCTCTAGTCCCTTCCAACTTTAGCGCTATAATCTCAGGGTCTCTAAAGAAGTTTATATTCTTTTTTTAAATTTTATTTTATTTTGTTTTCAGTATTCTATAATCATTTCCATATAACTTAGATTTTCCCCCCTCCCTCCCCCTGCTTTTCCTCTCCCTTACTTAGAGGGCATACAATTTTATACAGGTTCTACACATACATTTCCTATTGAATACATTTTCACCTTAGTCATGTTGCATAGAAGAATTAAAATGAGTGGGAGAAATCATAAAGCAAACCAAAACATAATACAAAAGAAAATGTTCTTCTCCATTCTGCAATCGAATTCCATAGTTCTTTTTCTGGATGTGGAAGGCATTTTGCCTCAAGAAACCATTGGTAATTTTTTTTAAGTCCTTGCATTGTAATGAAGTACTAAGTCTACCCGAAAAAATCCTCACACACTGTGGTTGCTGCTGTGTACAAAGTTCTCCTGGTTCTGTTCCTTTCACTCAGCATCAGTTCATATAAGTCTTTCCAGGTCTCTCTGAAGTCTTCTTGTTCATCATTTCTTATAGCACAGTAGTATTCCGTTACATTCATATACCACAATTTATTCAGCCATTCCCCAATTGATGGGCATCCCCTTGATTTCCAGTTTTTGGCTACCACAAAGAGAGCTGAGAAGCTTAGGCTGAAGGAAGTGGGTATACCACATGGGCACACAAGCAAATAAATACAAGATAACATAAAGAAAGGACCTGGTCTATTGGAAGTGAGATCAGTCAAGGCTCCCCATCAGTCAATGAGCAGAGCTCTTAAAATGTTAATGCCGACATGACATCATCTTTGCCTTTGTTTCCAACATGACAATCTTAGACTTTAAAAAATAGACCTCTGACTTTATTGGCATAAACCATTCCTGGTGTTGAAATACCCTCCACCCAGGATGATTTACACTGACTCTGCCACTTTGAGATTTAGAGTTGTTGGAAGAGTTCCTTACAGAGAGACTTGTTTATGGTCACCCATCCAGTATTTGTCAGAGGATGTGGACCTAGGTCTTTTCCTAGCTGTTGGCTCTGCTCTCCATCTGAATTACTTTGTAATTACTCCCTATATAGTTGTATATGCTAATTTGTGTGCTTTCCTGATCAGACATTCCTGAGGATGAAGACAGTTTTATTTTTGTTTTTTTATCTCTAGTATCAGTATATGACACCCAGGAGAGGCCCAAGAAATGCTTAGAGAAATTAATTGAGTCTAATCCTGTTATTTAAAAAGAAGATTGAAATTTCGTATCATGCCCCTTCCCTCCCCTATTGGTCAGGAAGCAAGGGAGAAGCTTGGAGGGAGCAGTTCCCTTTCAGAAACAACCAAAAAGGAAAGAAAAGATGGTTGGAGATGAGAAATGTGCTGTTACTGAAAAGATCCATAATATCTTTTCTTTTATGTTTCTATCAATCATAGATTTGATTAAGGAGGGAATTTGGAGCTCATAGGAAAGTAGCTCCAGAGTTGGATGGGATGTGAGGGACTATCTAGTCCAAACTTTTTATTTTATAGATGAGGAATCAGAGCCTCTGACTCTCTAAAAGTGAAATTACTTCCCCAAGATTGTCCAGATAGTAAGTGACAGAGCCAGACACTAAACCAGACCAGCCTTAAGACTCCAAATCCAACATTCCATCCAGTGCACCATGCTGCCTCTCCATAAAGCAAGTCCTTCCTTGAGCTAGAAGATAAGGACAAACTTCTTCAGACAGAATTTCTGATGAAACCTAGTATGATGTGTAAGGGATGGTGTTACCTTAAGCTCTGCATAGGAAACTGTTTGGAGAGCAGCTTGCTGATCAACGCTGCTAACAAGTAACTGGCATTAAGTGAAAAGGAAGCCAAATAGTAACTAATTTGTTCCTAAATTTTGGTAGGCAGGTATAGAAAGATTCCTTCTAAATTAAAACCAATGGGATTTCAGAAAAACCCAGAAAGACTTACATGAACTGATACTGAGTGAAGTGAGCAGAACCAGGAGAACATTGTATACAATAAATAGACTCACCTCTTCTCAGCAATACAACCATCTAAGATAATTCCAAAAGCATCATGATGAAAAATGCTATCCATATCCAGGGAAAGAGCTATGGAGTCTGAATGCAGATTGAAACATATTATTTTCTCTTTTTTCTTTCTCATGGTTTTTCCCCCTTTTGTTCTGATTCTTTTTTCACAACATGACTAATGTGGAAATATGTTTAATGTGATTTTACATGTATAGTCTATATCCTATTGCATGTTGTTTTGGGGAAGGGAGATGGGAAAAACTGAAACTCAAAAATCTTATAAAAGTAAACGTTGAAACTAAAAATAAATTTTAAAAAAGGAAAAAATAAATAAAGCCAGGGGCTCAAGGATAAGCTACTGGAGTTTTGATGCCAAATAAGCCCAGAGCTCTTTCTGGAGAATAAACTATCCCAGTGTTGGAGGAACACTGTAGGACTAAGGGAAGAATGAGACTAAAACCAAGAGGATGAACTAAAAAGAGTTATCAAAGAAAGATGCCCTTTTGAATTTTCAGGTGGATTTCTATTTATTTAAGTCACTCTAAGGAACTATCATCTGTAAGTTTACTGTTATATTAAAATCTCTTTAAGTTCTAGTTGCTAATTAATCAAGTCACCTTTTTTTTTTTTTAAGTAAAGTTGTTTTTTGGAAAAGTATTCTAATTTTTAATCTCCTGGCAAGCTTACAATAGTAGTCTTCTCTCTGTTTCCACCTGGTGGCCTGATGATGAAACTGCAAAAGAAGTTCTCAATTGCTAAAAATAAGCCATATATGCTAACAAATGCTTCAAATCATTAAGTATTGGAGAAATGCAAATTAAAATAACTTTGAGGTTTCACGTTATACCCATGAGATTGGGAAATTTTACCCCAAAAAATTAAAATAATAGTTGGAGGGACTGAAGGGAAGCTGGTACATTAATAAACTGTTGAAGCTGTGAACTGGTCCAGTCATTATGGAAAACCATTTAGAATGAAGCCCCCAGTTATAAAGCTGTGCATAACTTTTCACCCAATGCTACCATTACTATTCCTATCTCTCAAAAAGATCAAAGAAAGGAAAAAGACTGATGTACAAAACCATTTGTAATAGCTGTGTGTGTGTGTGTGTGTGTGTGTGTATGTGTGTGTGTATGTGTGTAAGAACTTATAACAGAGATTATCCGTCAACTGGGGAATGGCTAAATGAATTATATTGTATTAATATACTGCAATATATTTTTGCTACTAGAAATGATGATTATCATAGCTTAAGAGAAACCTGAGAAGATTTATATGAACTAATTCAAACTGAAATGAGCAGAACCAGGATGTATACAGGATGTATGCAATGTATACAATACAACGTGTTCAATAACAACGTGGTCATGTCAAACAATTTGGAAAGACTTGAAGACTCTGAATGATTCAGTGATCAAACATGATTCAAGAGCAAGGGCAAGCCAGAAGTGTGTATTAAGTACCTACTATATGCCAGATATTGTGCTAAGCAATTTACATTTAATCAGAAGATTGATGATGAAACATACTACCTACCTCCTGGCAGAGAGATGACATATTGAAGATGCAAATTGAGACAGATTACTTTAGAAACGGTCAAAGTGAAAATTTGTCTTGCTTGACTATGTATATTTGTTATGAAGTTTTTCTTTTTCTTTCTTTTGTTAATTGGGAAAAAAATCTAACCCTGTGAGTCTTGAAACTTCAAATCTCTATTATGGAGGTCACAGCTTATGAGAGAGCCATATAAGGCAGTAACTTCAATATCCCTTGAACTTTATAGATACAAAATCTTATCTCTAATGTAAAAGTGAAAATGGGAATTTATTTAAGGAATTTCTTCACCTTTTTGTTTCCTAAGTGGAGACCCTTTGCCAAGAGTTGAGTATACACCCCAAGAGGTTTCTACTTGGTAAGTGTAATATCGTATTTTTTCTATTTTGTTTTAAATTCTCTGCATCTATTTCCCAAAAAATAATCCCTTTCTAAAAAGTAGAGAAATGTGCTGTTTAAATACTGATTTTCAAAATGAGGAACTACAGTGTAATAGAAATAACACTAGGTCCAAAATTAGAAGACCTGGAATTGAATCTCATTTTTCATATTTACTGTTGTTGTTTAATCGCTTTTAATCATGTCCAACTCTTAGTGACCCCTTTTTGGGTTTTCTTGGCAAAGCTATTGGAATGGCTTATCATTTTCTTCTCCAGATGAGGAAACTGAGGCAAACGAGGCAAAGTGACTTGCCTAGGGTCACAGAGTAAGTTTCTGAGGTCAGATTTGAACTCATGAAGATGAGTCTTCCTAACTCCAGGCCTGCAGTGCCACCTAGCTGCCCCTCTGATACTTCTGTGATTTGGGGGACATGGGGATAGCCTGACTTAGTGGATAGAGCACTGGACTTGGAGTCAGGAAGTTGACTTCAGACCCCATCTCTGACAGTTACTAGTTGTGTATCCCCGGGCAAGACACTTAACCTCTCTCTGTCTCAGTTTCCTCGTCTGTAAAATGGGGATAATAATGGTATCTACCTTGCAGTACTGTTATAAGGATCAAATGAGATAACATATCTAAAGGACTATGTAAATCTTAAAATACCATATAAATGCTAGTTATTATTAAAGCTAGCATTAGCTACGTTATAGTTTTATGATCCTGGGCAAGTCACTTAATCTCTCTACATCTGAAGCAGCCCTCTAAGGCTATAAATTATGTAGAAGTTGTCATTTGCATAGGTGAAGAGCATTCCCACATCAATGTCCTTAAACAAAGCACCTCTTCTCTCTGGGCTTTCCTTTCTTCACCTGTAAAATGAGGAAGGGGTGACCCAGGTGCTTACAAAGTTCCATTCCAGTTTTTATGAATCTATGGTTCTGTGAAAAGTCACCTTACCCTTCTATGCCAATCAGTAGGAAATGAGAATTTGTACCTTTGTGCCTTTGTATTGGCTGTCTATAACAGTAAGCACCCCGACATATGGAGGGAGCCTGCTGTCACAGGTTCTTAAATCTGCATTTATAAAAGGAAAGGCAACCTTTGAGGAGTTAACAATCTCCTTTAATCAAGCACATGTTATCAGAGAAAATCAAAATACAGAGAAATCAAAGATCAACAGACATGGCTTCCTCTGTCTGACCATAATCAATACATATATCACAAATCAACAGACAGGTCCAACTGCCTGACCACAGTTACCAGAGAGGAAAGCACCAACATCTGAGTTTTTAAAGCCCAGGGTAGGGGGAGGGGGATGGTGGTGCTCCTTTTTGGCTTCCCAGAGTCTCCTCTGGCCAAAGAAATATTTCCAGTCAGTAAGCCCCAAAGGTAAAACCTCACCCTCAGAGCATTTATATGCTTTTCCAAGACAGAGGACATGACCCTCTGACCCAGTGCCTTAATAGAAAAAACAAAAGGTACTTGGGACCCTCCCCTAATTAATCTTCCCTCAATGGGAAGGACCATCAATGGGTGGGGAAGATCTTTAATCACATTCAGATAGAGGCATTATACTTCTTGATTATACTAAAACAAAAACACAAAAGATCCTACTTTGCTTGGCCTCACACACTGACCTTCATGTGGGAAATTCACTCTCTCTTCCCCTCTGCCTTATTGAATTCATTCTTTCTTCCAGACACAGCTTAGGCACTACCTTCTACATCATGGGTTCTTACCTTGATGTTCACCAACCACCACTTGGTTCAGCCAAGCAATCAGACTGATTGTATTTGTAATGAATAGAAGCTGGTCGCTTTGGTATCTTATGGATATGGGCAATTCAAGTGGATTTTTTTCTCCTTTTAAGAAGTTTCTGAGTATATAGAAATGAGCACTGAGCTTGGAATTATGGAATCATATATTTAAACCAATGAAGAACCTGAAAGGCAACTGAGTTCAGTCTCCTCATTTTACAGATGAGGAAACTGAGGACACAGAGATTAAGTAACTGAGGTACCCAATTGGTGTGAAACAGAATCTAAAATCAGGTCTTCCTAACTCAAATTCCATTGTCCCATTATCTAGAACATTGTCCCAAACGTCCTATTTTCTTAAAAGTGACATATTTCTACAGGATTTTATTGCTTATAAAACGTTTTCCTCACAACAGTCCTTTGAAATAGGTAATGGAAATTGTAGAGAAAATAGTAATGGAGAGGTAACATACCTTAGTGGATAGAAAATTGGTCTCTGGGTTCAAATCCCACTTCAGTCACTTACCATCTGTGTGACCTTGGGCTAACCACTTTCTGAGCCTCCCTTTCCTCATGTGTAAATGAAGAGGGCTTGTACTAGATGACCTCTAAGGCCCCTGCCAGTTCTAAATCTATGAACCTATAACCCATTTCCATATTGATCTCAGGACTCCAAAGTACTTTGCAGTATACAAGGAAGAACTATGATCATGTAGATACTTGAAGTCAGAAACAGGTCCCACTGTAGGTCGGCAAGGGAACCAGACTCAGAAATTTGGAACCTAGGTTCAAGATTCCCCTTAATTGCCCAAGTCTCGTGCTTTAATCATGGTATATTGGAATTATTAAACTGGACTGTAAATCAGGGGTCCCCAATTCAAACCTCAGATTTCCTGCTCACCAGTTTTGTGGCTATATGTAGATTATAAGATCCTCGAGGGCAGGGATTGTCTTTTGTTCTTTTTTGTATCTCTAGTGCTTAGTATAGTTCCTGGAACATAGTAGGTGCTTAATAAATGTTTATTGATTACTGACAGCATTTCTGCACCTGTCTTCCCATTTAAAAAAATGATATGCTAATGACTCAATTTGTGAGACTAGGCCTGTGGTTTCAATGGTACTGACTGGCGCTTGGTCTGCAACTTGTATCCTTAGAGAAATGGTGCCCATTTAGTAGTTTACAAACCCCTTGAGGATTTCTGATGATAGTCCAAGGGGTGCAGACTAAAAATGCTCTAATTGTACCTTAAGCCTTAAATTATTGTACAATATCATGAGGAGCACACTAAATTACCCATGGAGATTACAACATTTTTTGTCATTGTTGAAAGGGGTTCATGGACTAAAAAAAGTTGGAAGCCACTACCTAGACATACCTGCAGTATTGCTTATAATACAGTATGTGGCAGCCATAGGACTTAAACTCTGATCTTCTTGCCCCCAGACCTTATCTCTAACCATCAGACCATACTGCCTCTCTATCACTATCTTCTATTGTAGTATTTTCATTACCTATTTCAAAGGGCTGTTGTGAGGAAAATGTTTCATAAGCCACAAAGTACCATGAGAAATGTGAGTCATATTAAAACTGGGGATGTTTAGGGCAATCAATCTGAGAGCTTTGCAAAACCACAAGAGCTTTTAGGAGTGTAATGCAGAGTACCCATTGGCACCAAATGGTTGGAGGGGTTACCTGCGAGGAGAATTCATTGTTTCTCTCTCCTGCTTCTCTTCATCCATGAGTTCTTGTTCATTCAGAATTAGTCCCCACATGGCCTCTGGAAAGGCTTTTCAGAGAGGCAGTTGTCTGTCTTCTCCACGCAGCCCAGCCCAGCAGCCCTAGGGACCAATTACATCAATTGTTTCCCCAAATTAGCTCTCAAATTTATGACCGTAGTATCCTCTGGCTGTGGTAGAGGGTCATGGACATTACATGAGGGCCTAAGATGGCCCCAGCAAAGCCTGGGGTGGGGCTCAGGAACTTTGTAACATAGTGTAAATTCCCTCCTTGGGCCTTTATGGAAAGACGTTGGACTCTTGTGTCCTGCATTGCAACATGCCCATAAAAAGGAATGAAAAAAAAGGAATGGAGAACAGAACAGTTGACTTCCAAAACAATCCCAAGGCTGAAGCTATTTGAGTCCATCCCTAATGAATCAACAAGAAAATAACATTAAGTTTCAGTGGTGGAGGGAGCACATCACACCCCATAGAAAAAGGGGACCTTGGTTCTGGGGCTTAGATAACCCTTTATATGTTGGAGGCAACACGGCATAGAAGAAAAGCCTTGGATTCAAATGTCAGATCTAAATTTTAGTCCACTTGCCTTATCACTTGCCTTATCATCTCACATGGTCTCAGTTTTCCCAAATGTCAAATGAAGAGAGTTGAACTAGGTAATTTCTTAAGTCCTTTGTAACTCCAAACCTTGATGGTTTGATGAACTAGAAACACTGATTTAGAGCTGAAACGGACCCCTGAAGTCTTCCAGTCCAATGACTTCATTTTATCAATATGGAGACAGATACATAGAAGCTGAACCACTTGCCCAAGGTCTAACCTGCCAGAAGTTGCTGAGATAATATTTGAACCTAAGTTCTTTGACTCAAGATCTAGCTCTCCTTCCATTGTATCATCAGAATACAATCCTGTCCTTGGATCAATCAGAATCCCATTTGTTACAGACAAAATGAAATATTGAAGAAACAATACTTTGTTATCTAATATGTAAGTCTACTTCATTTGTGATATAATAGGATCAAAAATTGAGAGCTGAAAGGAATCATAGAGGCAAACACCCAGCACAGACAGGATGAATTCCTTCAGAGACACACAGCTAGTAAGTGTTGGAGGCAAGATTTGGACTTTGGTCCCTCTGATTCCAAGCTCAGAACTCTAGGGCACCACTGTAATGCCTACCATGCTGTTGCTGCCTATCAGCGTGGGGCACTCCTGGTGTGAAAAATCTTTCCAGATGCTGATCAGCAATTTCCCTGTTTTCCTCCTGAGGAATTCAGTGATTTGTCAAAGTTATACAACTCATATGGGTTCAGAGACAAAATTTGAACTCAGGTTTTCTTGACTCTGAGATTGATTTTGGATACTCTATGCCATATTGTCTCTAAATATACCTGCTACATGGTGTACAGAGTAGCTGGTTTTCATCTATACCCAAAACTATTGAAGTGATCCTAACTTTTACATGTTGGTTGGTTCAAAACAAAGAAAAATGTGCCTTTCATAAGATTTAAAACTGGGAGGACCTGAAAGGTCACCTCACCAACCCACCTAATTGTACAGAAAAGAAACTGAGATAGGTGAGGTAAGTGTTGCAGGTTTACCCAGGTTATAAGTAGTGAGGTCAAGATTCCAAACAAGGTCTTCTAATGCCAGATGCAATGCTGCTTCAGGATTGCTTTCCCCTACTTGTTGCTTACTCCTTTTTACTAGATCAAGCTCCAAACTTGGCTTGATAATCATGGCCTAAGAGTTCTTGAGCACAGCTCAGCCTGAGGAATTCAATAAAATAACTTTTTTCCCAAAGCAGCCCTGCTCTCTGTTGGGTTATTGCCTCATCCTTTACTGTGCATGTCTGCCCAGGTACTGAGAGTAGGAACTTGTATCCTTCAGCTTAGCAAAAGGATGTTGTCCCTCCTTGATCATTTCTATTGGAGGTGAGAGTATCCAGGTCCAAGTCTCTTTGAGAAGAAGACTCTCCCCTAGGATACTAAGCCCACTGTTATGAAACTTTGGTTTGAGTTCACCATAAAAACCAAAAGAAAGAGCCGTGGAAGAACATGGCTGGAAGCATTTGCCCAAAGATCAGGCTGAAAAATGACTGGACGGGTCAATGGAATTTGTCTTTCTGTGATTTTCCTAATTGCACCATGGGTGACAGCCAGCCTCCTCCACACATGAATTGGTTTGTTAACCATAGCCATTAACTGACTCAGTTTCTTTTTTATTGAGAGGGAATGGGGGGAAGGTAAGAAAAGAAATACGTAGGATGGAAAGATAGTCATTCCCCAACACTGGTCATCTCCTCCTTAGCAACAATAGCTGTAGAAGGGGGAAAAAATACATGAGCAAAACAAGCAGAAGGTCATTTTCTCCCGTCATTTCCAAGAGTGATCTCAATTTTTCATAAAACAATGTTTATAAATTAGTTAGAACCCCAGAGCTATGCATGAAGAGAAATAGCCATTTTTACAAGGCTTCCTGCCATTTCATTATTGCCTGTTTCCTTTGAATTAGAGAAACACGGTGTATGTAATGGGAGCCTTCCAAATGCAGCTGTGAGCTTGCTCCAGAGTTGTCAGCCAGATGCCCTTGAGCAGAAAGGAATCCTGAGTTCCTTCAGCTTTGAGGATGTCATAAGGAGTCATTCTGGGTGGGCACAGACTGCTGGCTGCAGGCAGGAGCAACTTGAGGCAATACTGTGAAACCCAAAGTTTGTCCTCCCTTTGACTTGATATTCTTCCTGTTCCATGCCACACCCTTCTCTCCCAGGATGCCCATGACCTTCCTTGTTGCCCACAGCATGCTCTGAATAAAAATTAGCCCTCAACGAAGACTAGATTCAGCAATGGAAAGGACCTTAGAGCTCATTGCACCATCTTGCTCTTGCACCATCATCTTACTTATGTAATGAGATCATGGATTTAGAGCAGGAAGGGATTTTAAAGTTCTCCAAGCCCCATCTCTTCATTTTACAGATAAGGAAACTGAGGCCCAGAGAGGTTAAATTTCTTTCTCATGGTCACATTGGTAATAAAATGGCCAAACTGAGATTCAATCCAGATTCTCTGACTTCAAATCCAGCCCTATGCTCCAGTACCCTCATGCTTTCACTGTGTGTGACCCTGGGCAAGTCACTTCATCTTCTCTAGGCTTTAGTTTCCCCAACCCTAAAATGATAGTTTTGGAAGAGATCACTTTGAATCCTTCCATCTCTAAATCTCTAAGTTGTTACTAGGTGCCAAGTACTGTGCCAGGTGCTAAGCATACAAAGACAAAAACGAAACCATCCCTGCATTCATTTTCCCTGGCTGTCCTAGGTCATCTAATCCAGACTCTTCACTTTACAGATAAGGTTCTTGGCTTAGCCCCCAATGTCACAGTCAAAATTAAAGGCAATATTTCCATAGAACTTTCTCAAGACTTATAGAGGGCTTTGTCCATACGTTCTCATCTGAATTCTCAATGTAACCATGAGAGGTAGATATTTTATCTATGAAGATACCCATTTTTAGCCTTGGATCCAGCAGCAATCATCTATAGGAATCATACTTGTGATGATATGGGAATCATACATACTTTCCTTCAATACCATCAATCTTTCAGTGGTGTCGTGGAGAAAAGCTGATGGCTTTGGTGTCAGGGGACCTGGATTCACATCTCACCTATCATCTTAGATAAGCTATTCTGACTTTCTAAGCTTCAGTTTCCTCATCTATGAAATGAAAGGGTTGGACTAGGTAGGAATAAAAATCACACTTACAGTGCCTAACTCAAAAAGTCCTATGCCCATCAAATATAATAATATTTGGAAGGTCTTGTCTACATGCTCATAATCATCATCATTGTTACTGTTTTTCAGTGGTGTCTGACTCTTCATGACTCTATTTGGGTTTCCTTTGCAAAGATACTAGAATGGTTTGTCATTTCCTTCTCCAGTTCATCTGACAGATGAGGAAGCTGAGGCTAAGTGACTTGCCCACATATCTGAGGCCAGATGTGAACTCAGATCATCATTATTGTTAGATAAAACTCCAGGAATGGTCCAGTTATAAGAAAGAAATGTTCTTTCCAGGAAAGAGATCTACAGGAAACTCCACACTCTCTATCCCACCTATGCCTGCAAAGAGTACCTGGATGCTTTTCAGCAATTGGAAGAACATTGTGGCTATGTGGAAGACCATATACCTCAGCTCCAGGATGTATCCAGATTTTTAAAAGGCAAGTCATCCTTTCCTACATCTCTTGAGACTCCATCACATTTCTGAAGCCTATTTCCCTCTGGGATATAATATTCTAGGTTGAAAGGCATGTGGCCCTTCTGATGAGATAGCAAGGTTGAAGAACCCCAAGGACATAGGGGAACATTGGTGCAAGGGGTCATTTGCATAGTTTTACATATTTCTGAGGTGGGGGAGGTGGGGGCAGTGACCAGTTGTTCTGTCCTCAGTTAAATATCCCCTACCCTAGAGATATGTGTACCCCTAGAAGATTTTTGTCCTCCTCTTCTTTTTCCTTTATTCCTTCTCCCTTTCTTCATCTTTGTTTTCTTCCTTCCCTCTTCCTCCTCCTCCTTCTTTTCTCCCTCCTTCTGTCATTAAGAGTTTCATTTGTAAAATGGAGTGAAACTTTTAGCCTTGTCATCCAATATTCAAAAACGTTATTGAAATCGACACCCTCCATGAATTGTTGCAATGCCTAACAGAAGGACAAATAGTTTTCAGGAAAAAATGGAAAGAGGCAGAGGGAACTTTGGGTTTTGTTTTCCATCAAATCACATTCCTAGGACAGCCAATGATTCCATTGAGAATAAATGCAGACTAGTCATCTACAAACTGATGGGGTAAACTATTGTTGATCACAGAGGATTGGGGGACATAGGGCAGAGCTGAAACAGTGAGCCCCCCATGTCAATAACCTGTCGGGGTTCCTGTGCCCAAAGCTACTGGGAGGGCAGAAATGAGTCAGTTTAATAGACCTGAGCTACGGGAAGGGAATTCCTGAATAGGGCTCCAGAGGACAGGGAGTGGAAAATAATGGAAAGGAGTTAATATGAAAGAAAGAGGTCAAGGTATCAAAGGGAGGGTCTGATGAACATGAGGAGTAGGATGGGATGGAGAAGGGGAGAAGATGATATAATAGATGAAAAATGTAGGAAAGGAGAGTGTCTAAGGGAGAATTCTGAGGATGGATGGATGGATGGATAGATAGGTAGATGGACAGATAAATGGACAGACAGATGGATGGATATATATAGTGTATGTGCAAATATTACATGATTATACATATATATATAATCATACACATATAATTATATAAATGTATTATATGTGTATGTATATGTATACACACATATATCATAGTGGGGTGGAGCTAGAATTCTAGTCATATATACAATCCATAGACCTTATATCTAAAGCAGGAAGGGATTTCAGAGACCATCTTCCATCCCTTTCATTTTACAGATGAGGAAACTGAAGTCCAGATAGATGAAAGGACTTGTCCAAAGATATACAGATAGCAAGCAGCAGAACCAGGGTCCAAGCCCAGGTCCTCTGATTCCAAATCCTGTGCTCTTTCCACTCCCCAATGTTGCCTTCCCAGTAAACTTCAATTATCCAGCAAGACTGAAGAAAGAAACATTCTGCTAACCTCAATGGCTTGGTTGACTGAGAGTTCTACAACAACTCTTTGAGATTTAACCCTTGTTCCTGAAAATCTTTCCAAAATGGATTAATCCAATTTTCTAGTTTAGGGAACACAAAAGAAACTTCCTTTAAGGACCCAGGGTCTTTCAATGCCTTATTACTGAGTAAAGCATCTTTCTTAAACTATAGTTGTAGATGGGAAAAATGTAGCAGATGGAATCAGATGCATACTGACTCCAGGTTACAATGGGGAAAGTGATAGTTTTTATCTCATTCATTCATTTATTATATTTTTAGCACTTGTCCACTAAATCCCTTAGACTTTATTTTATGGTTATTGGCATCATTTTCTTAAAAGTTTAAAGCAAGAGAATGATTGAGAGGCAAGCATGGTATAGGGCAGTGATGTCATATTCAGATAGAAAAGGAGCCACTGAGCCATACATAAGGATCCCTGCAGCACATATTGAATTAGAAAACCACACATTAACATTATCTATGTTTTATTATATCTTATTTATTTTGTTAAGTATTTCCCAATGACATCTTGGACCACAGTTGACGGTGTTTCTAACCTCATGCTTGACACCTCTCAGTAGACAGTGAACTAGCCTTGGAATCAGGAACACCTAAGTACATATCTCAGTTCTTACACTGTTGGCTGTGGGACCCTGGGCAAGTTACTTAACTAGGCTGTGTGCCCTACACAGTGCCTAAGTGGTAGAACAGTTACTGATGTTATTTGATAGAGTTACTTTTCTATATGGATGTAATCAAAGGACCAGTTAAAGAAACTCAAGCAAATATGATTCCAGTTAATTAAGAACATTTAACCAAAATAACAGCCATTTCTTTGCTTTGATTGTAAACAACATCTGATACATTTATATAAGTTTTGCCTGACGGATCAATCAATCAATTAACAAGCAGGATTGAAGAACCTACTATATCCTAGGCACTGTGCTACATGCCAGAGACAGAAGGACAAAGAATGAAGGTGGCAGAGATGGACCCATCAAACGTATAGGAGTTAATTCTGCAGAAGGGAGCCTATGGTTCCCCCAAGGGTATGTCTGGTTTAGAAATGCATTCATTGTTGTGACTTGTCCTTAGTTTTGAGGATCATGGAGTGATATCTCAACACCTGTGTGAAATGGGCATTCACTACAAGGAACACAGCAGCCAGAATATTCTGTCTGATCTTATAATCTGGGAGGAGAAACTCCAAAAGTCATAGTGACACTAATTTGATGTCAATCAAAGGGACTGTGTGGTGGCAAATAGAGCTGAGTTGGGGGCTGCCAGGTGAATAGGAGGAGACTTTGAGATAATCCTTGGGCTCCATCCAGTTACAAGGTGGGGCCTGACTTTCCCATCTGCCCAAGTGCTTATAATCTAATGTAGCTTTCTAAAGGAGAAAGTATTGGAGAGGAAACTCCCTTCTAGCCCTGCAGAAGCTTAAGTGGAAGGTGCCAGATGGAGCATGAGGCTGTTGCTAAGTTTGGCAAAGCGAAAAATAAATAACCCACGGCTGATTTCAAAAGAGTGAAAAGAAAATAGGTTGAAAGCAAATTCTGAACTGACTTCAATACATAGCCAGTCATCCACCTGCCAAACTAGCAATTCAAACCGAGCTCACATAAAGTCTAGAGGGACACAACCTCTTGTCCTGGGGCAAGTCTTGGTTGGAATGAAGGGAATACCTCCTTAGAAACAGAGATGGGGGAGGGTTCAGCTGGTATCTGCCTTTCTCAGATTTAAAACAAGAGACATCACAAATAAAGGTTCAATATCCTTTCTCAGCAGGGTGTGCTTCTATACTTGGGGGACTCATTGGTAAGTTCCGATGACCAAATTTCAGGAAGAACATTTTAGGAAGGATATTGACAAAGTGAAAGGAATCCAGAAAGTATGGCTAGGGTACTGAGGGGACTGGAGACCATGTCATGTGAAGAGCTGTTGGAGAAAGTAGTAATAATATTTAACCTGAAGAAGGGAAGACTGGGATCATAAATAGAGAGCTGGACAGGAACTTAGAGGTCATCTCATCCAACATTGCCTCATCCGAGACAGTTTTTGGCCCCTTGGGTCCGTTATTATAGAACTAGGCACCCAGAGGTGCAGATACTCATGTGCCAAAGAGAAAACCTACCACCACAGCCTTGTTTCCCTCTCTGTCAACCTCCCCCCAGCATATATGAAGGCATGCACACACATACACACACACACACACACACACACACACATGCACACCACCTGGAATACACCCACCGTGAAAACAAAACTTATTGCTCTGTGTGTTGAAAGACTACTGACCTAAACCAACCCCTACAATCATAATCTTCAAGTATGGAAAGGCTATCCTTGTTCTCTGGCTCCAGAGGTCAGACCTAGAAGCAGTGGTTGGAGGCTGCAGAGAGGCTATTTTTGGTTTGATGTTTTTAAAAAAAAAAAAAGACTTCTTAATAACTGGAACCATCAAGACATGAAATGAGATGCTTTAGGGGGTAGGAGGTTCTCAGACCCTGGAGGTCCTTGATGAAATGCTTAGGGGCCATTTGTTGGAGATTTCCGGGTCCCTGACTGGTTGGGCTCCCTGGCATTTTGTGTTCTGTGACACAAGTTTATTTAGCAAACATCTGAGTATTTTTAATTGTACAAATTTTGGGACTCCCTGTTGAATTAGATGCCACAATGAACAAGGCACAATGTTTTTCCCTAAGGCACTTGAAACAACAGGTACCCAAGTAAGCTTAATGATACTGGTGATGTTGATGGATGATTGGAAACACTCTGGGGAGTTGTCTTTCTAGTCCTAAATGGTGGATTTCCCACATTCTCTGTTGGCTGCCTCTCTGAGCCACTGTCAAATTATCTAGAGTATGTCCCACTTCCCTGTCTGTCTTCCCTTCCCCCAGTTCAGGAGCCAGGTCAATATTCTTGAGTTAATACAGTTTAGTAATGTCTTTGTCCATAATGGCTCCATAAGGATGCTGGAATTAAGTTCTCTTGCTGGCTTGTTTGCATTTTTTGTTCTTCTTTCCTTCCCTCTCTTCCTTTCCTTCCTATTTTCCTTCCTTTTTTCCCTTCCTTCCCTTTTCTTCCTCCATTCCACTCTGATTTCTTTCCTTTCTTTTTCTTCCTTCATTCTCTTTCCTTTCCCCTTCCCTCCCTTTCTTTCTTTTTGTCCCTTCTTCCTTCATCACTCCCTCTCTTCCTTTCTTGTTTTCTCTTTTTCTTTTTTTCTTTTCTATTTTCTTTTTCTCTCTCTCTTTCCTTTCTTACTTTCCCAGAGTTAGAACTTTAAGTTCTAACAAAGTTAGAACTTACTTTTCCCAGAGTTAGAAAGGGACCTCAGAGGTCATAAAGTAAACCCCCTCATTTTACAGATAAGAAATCTAAGGCTATAAGTTCATAAAAATAATGATAATCACAGGCATTTGCATTGTGCTTTGAAGTTTACAAAGTGTCTTTACATACATTATCTCCTTTAAGTCCCAGAGAAATCTTGTGAGATTGGAACTGAAGATATTATTATTCTCCCCTCCCCACTTTTTTTTTATAAATGAAGAAACTGAGGCTTACAAAAGTTAAATAAGCTTACTCCCCTTCACACAGATAGTATACACAAGGGGCAAGATTTGAACACAAGGCTTCCTTTCTACAAGACCACAGTGATTTACATAAGCTCCACACAGCTAATAAGTATTAGAACTGGAACTGGAACCTACATATTTTTGTTTTAAATTGATGTCTTTTATTTTCATTTCACCTTCATATCTAATACCCATTCCCCTCCCTAAAGTCATCCATTATAATAATGAAAAGAAAAAGAAAGACAAAAAAAAAAATTAAAGTATTTCAACAAAACTAACCAACATCCTTCAAACTCAGGTCTTATGAGCAAATCCAACTTGTTTTCCCTTATATCATAGTGATTATCTGGAAGAAAGATTAGATTAAAATGGATATTTAATTTTATTTTTCCCTATCATATTTTTGATAGTTTCAGTGCTTGGGCCAGAAAATTCAACCATAATCAAACAAACTAATTGCCCAAAGAGGCAATATGGGGAGTTTTCATTGAGCCCCCATCATTTCTTCAGGCAGAGTCATGAATTTCTTAGCACACTTTCCTAAAATAAACTCCACTGTGATGCCTGAATTTTGCCATTGCATATGGAAAGCACAGGATCATAACACTGGCTCATGAGCCAACTAATTACTCTCTCATCAAATGGATATTATTAAATATCAGAAGAAAAAGTCACGGGCAAGATCCTCCCAGTGGGCCTCCACTACCCTCAACATGTATAGAGAGATTAGTGATCTCTGAGATAATTAGGTCAAAAAGTAAATTTAAAACCCAGCTCAACATTTGGAACAGTCCCTGGAAATGACTACAAAGTAGGGACGACATGACTTCTGGGGACTGCCCAACACAGAGGATGCACCCGTCCAGTCCATGGGACATGCCAGAGGTTCCAATGTGACTTTCTCTTTCAGGGGTTAACAGAAATACAAGCAGACACAGTTGTTTCTTTCTAGGGAAACTATTTTGATTTGGGAATTTACTCTGAAACCCACCTGGAACTCATTACCAACAAAGTTTTTTAGATTAAAAAAAAGTCTATTTTATTAGTTCTTTCTGTGAAGGTTTTCTTAGGCAGAGAGAGAGACACAGAGACAGAGAGAGACAGAGACAGAGAGAGAGACAGACAGACAGAGACAGAGAGAGACAGAAACAGACAGAGACAGAGACAGAAAGAGACAGAGAGAGAGACAGAGACAGAGAGAGGGAGAGAGAGAGACAGAAAGAGACAGAGAGAGAGAGAGAGAGAGAGACAGAGAGAGAGAGAGGCCTTACGTACACACTGACAATGCAATTGGACCAGTTAAGTCTTTTTTTTTTCCAGTTTTGTCCAGAAGGCATCGTTCTGTTCATGCCCATCTTCCCATCATTCCTCGCCCTCCTGCTGACCCCATCACCACCTTGCCTCTCCCTTGCTTTCCCAGTTTCATCCTCCTCCTCTTTTCAAATGAACATCCACGAATATATTTATTCTTACTGGCACCAATAACAAGCCTTTTCGACAGCATGGAAAATTTCCTGATTAAACAAAGAAAATAGTCATCTTCTTTGTTCCTTGAGGTGTGGAAATCCAAAAAGGATGATATCCCAAGGTGTAGAATATGCTATGATCATAAACACAGGGGTATGCTGGTAAATGTTTATTTAACAACTGACTTTCAGGAGGGAAAGGGGGATATTATGAATGATATACTTTTTAAGTTTAATTCTCATTACCTGGGGCAGCTAGGTGGTACAATGGATAGAGCACCAGTGCAGGAGTCAGGAGGACCTGAGTTCAAATCTCACCTCAGACACTTAACACTCACTAGCTGTGTGACCTTGGGCAAGTCACTCAACTCCAAATGCCTCATCTTGGGCCATCTCTAGTCATCCTGATGAATATCTGGTCTCTGGATTCAGATGGCTCTGGAGGAGAAGTGAGGCTGATGACCTGCACACCTCACTCAAAACAAAGTCAAGTGTAAGTCATGTCATTATTTCTCTAATGGCATGGTCTTCTTTGGCAACAAAGGGCAAATACACACACATACACACACACACACACATTACCTAATGGAGAGAAAACTATACCCATTGAAATCTTTTTTACATGGACTGTTGTTGTCTACCCATACCTATCCTGTCTTGTGTTTGTGTGGCTGATTTTTTGAACCCCAGTATGAAACTTTACATTTATCCTCCTTAGATTTGTCTTCTCACCTTGTTTGCTTGTATAATAATAGTTATCATTTATATAGCGCTTGAAGTTTTATAAAACATTTTACAAATATTATCTCATCTGAATCTCACAACAGTCCTGTGAAGTAGGTGCTGTTACCTTTTCATGTTACAGAGGAGAAAACTGAGGCAAGAGAGATATTAAATGATTTTCTAGAGTCATAGAGATGGAATTCAAACTCAGATCATTCTGACTCTAAGCCCAGCCCTCTATGTACTTCGGAATCTAGCACAATCACTTTTTAGGGTTAGAAAAATTGGTTCTCAAGATGGCAGAGTAGAAAGACACACATACGGTAGCTCCGAACCCACAGCCCATAAAATATCTGTAAAGAAGAACTCCCAACAAATTCTGGAGCAGCAGAAGCCTCAGAACAATGGAGCAGAGGAGATTTCTGTTCCAGAGAGGCCTGAAAACCTCTGGCAAAAGGTCCGTCATGCCCCGGACCCAGAGCTGAGCCCAGCCCTGCCTTGGCTGCGTGGCACTGAGAGGAGCGGATCCGAGCAGGCTTCAGGGACAGAATCTCCAGCAGCAGTGCAGGTCCCTCCACCCATGGACCCCAAAGGTTGGTAAGAGGGCTTTCTTGGCTTTCCAAGAGGGGATTTGGGTCCCCCCATAACTCAGGCCCGCTCGGGAGGCAGCAGCAGAGGTGGCAGAAGACCAGGGCTCCCAAAGCAGGCAGGAGCTCAGCTCCATTGTTGAAGGTCTCTGCATAAACCCCTTGAGGGAACTGAGCCCGTGAGGTGGCCCTGCCCCCACCTGAGCACCTGAACTTAACCTCACACTGAATAACAGCCCCACCCCCACCCAAAGCCCTGAGGCTGGGAAGCAGAATTTGAATCTCAGACCCCAAGCTCTGGCTGGACAGATCTGGAGGCAAAGTGGGTGAGAAGAGAATACTCAGAAGTCAAGTCACTGGCTGGGAAAATGCCCAGAAAAGGGGGGGGGGGGGAAATGACGATAGAAGGTTACTTTCTTGGTGAACAGGTATTTCCTTCCTTCCTTTCTGATGAGAAAGAACAATGCTTACCATCAGAGAAAGACACAGAAGTCAAGGCTTCTGTATCGCAGCCCACCCAATGGGCTCAGACCATGGAAGAGCTCAAAAAGGATGTTGCAAATCAAGTTAGAGAGGTGGAGGAAAAACTGGGAAGAGAAATGAGAGAGATGAAAGAAAAGCATGAAAAGCAGGTCCACACCCTGCCAAAGGAGACCCAAAAAAGTGCTGAAGAAAATAACACCTTGAAAAATAGGCTAACTCAACTGGCAAAAGACATTCAAAAAGCCAATGAGGAGAAGAATGCTTTCAAAAGCAGAATTAGCCAAATGGAAAAGAAGGTTCAAAAGCTCACTGAAGAAAATAGTTCTTTCAAAATTAGAATGGAACAGATGGAGGCTAATGACTTTATGAGAAACCAAGAAATCACAAAACAAAACCAAAAGAATGAAAAAATGGAAGATAATGTGAAATATCTCATTGGAAAAACAACTGACCTGGAAAATAGATCCAGGAGAGACAATTTAAAAATTATGGGCCTACCTGAAAGCCATGATGAGAAAAAGAGCCTAGACATCATCTTTCATGAAATTATCAAGGAAAACTGCCCTGAGATTTTAGAACCAGAGGGCAAAATAAGTATTCAAGGAATCCACACATCACCACCTGAAAGAGATCCAAAAAGAGAAACTCCTAGGAACATTGTGGCCAAATTCCAGAGTTCCCAGGTCAAGGAGAAAATATCGCAAGCAGCTAGAAAGAAACAATTCAAGTAGTGTGGAAGTACAATCAGGATAACACAAGATCTAGCAGCTTCTACATTAAGGGATCGAAGGGCATGGAATAGGATATTCCAGAAGTCAAAGGAACTAGGACTAAAACCAAGAATCACCTACCCAGCAAAACTGAGTATAATACTTCAGGGGAAAAATTGGTCTTTCAATGAAATAGAGGACTTTCAAGCATTCTTGATGAAAAGACCAGAGCTGAAAATAAAATTTGACTTTCAAACACAAGAATGAAGAGAAGCATGAAAAGGTGAACAGCAAAGAGAAGTCATAGGGGACTTACTAAAGTTGAACTGTTTACATTCCTACATGGAAAGACAATATTTGTAACTCTTGAAACTTTTCAGTATCTGGATAGTGGGTGGGATTACACACACACACTCACACACACACACACACACACACACACAGCCCAGAGTGAATTGAATAGGATGGGATCATATCTTTAAAAAAATGAAATTAAGCAGTGAGAGAGAAGTATATTGGGAGGAGAAAGGGAGAAATGGAATGAGGCAAATTATCTCTCATAAAAGAGGCAAGCAAAAGACTTTTTCATGGAGGGAAAAAGAGGGGAGGTGAGAGAAAAACATGAAGTTTACTCTCATCACATTCCACTAAAGAAAGGAATAAAATGCACACTCATTTTGGTATGAAAACCTATCTTACCATATAGGAAAGTGGGGGAGAAGGGGATAAGCAGGGTGGGGGGGATGATGGAAGGGAGGGCAATGGGAAGAGGGAGCAATTTGAAGTCAACACTCATGGGGAGGGACAGGATCAAAAGAGAGAATAGAAGCAATGGGGGGCAGGATAGGATGGAGGGAAATATAGTTAGTCTTATACAACACGACTATTATGGAAGTCATTTGCAAAACTACACAGATATGGCCTATATTGAATTGCTTGCCTTCCAAAGGGAAGGGGTGGGGAGGGAGGGAGGAAGAGAAGTTGGAACTCAAAGTTTTAGGAACAACTGTCAAGTACTGTTCTTGCCACTAGGAAATAAGAAATACAGGTAAAGGGGTATAGAAAGTTATTTGGCCCTACAGGACAAAAGAGAAGATGGAGACAAGGGCAGAGAGGGATGATAGAAGAGAGGGCAGATTGGTGATAGGGGCAATCAGAATGCTCGGTGTTTTGGGGTGGGTGGAGGAGACAAAAGGGGAGAAAATTTGGAACCCAAAATTTTGTGAAAATGAATGTTAAAAAGTTAAATAAATAATAAATAATAAAAAGAAAAAAAGAAAAATTGGTTCTGTGCCAAGTTATCAAAGAGCTTCCAAAAGATTGGTTCAGGGCTCTACAATTGACTGGTTTGCTGCTGTTCATTCACTTTTCAGTCATGTTTGACTCTTCGTGACCCAGTCTAGAGTCTTCTGGGCAGAGATACTGCAGTGGTTTGCCATTTCTTTCTTCAGCTTATTTTATAGATGAGGAAACTGAGGCACACAGGGTTAAGTGGCTTGCCCAGGGTCGCAACAGCTAGTAAATGTCTATGGTCAGATTTGAACTTAGGAAGATGTGTTTTCCTTATTCTAAGCCCAGTGTACTATGCACTATGGCACCACCTGGCTGCCCTAATTGACTGGTAGCCTCTCAGAAATCTCATCCTTTCTCTTCCTGGCACACAGAGAGAACCGGTTTTCAACTGAGACCAGCCACAGGACTCCTGTCTCCTCGTGACTTTCTTGCCAGTCTGGCCTTCCGTGTATTCCAGAGTACCCAGTACATCAGACATTCCTCCTCCGCCATGCATTCTCCAGAACCGTAAGATCCTCTCTGGTCATCATCTCCCTGTAGTGTTTTGTGGTTTGCCTGATGCAATGGCTTTCATTGTCTTTTTTTCCCTGTGGATCAGACCCTGTAGACATTGTTTATGGAATCTCTACTAGGAAGCTGTTTTTTTTTTTAATTGATGCCTTTGGTTTTTAAGTTGCATCTGTTTCTGAATATGTCCCTCCTTTCCTCCCTTATTCAGGGTAGAGAGGTTGGCATTTCTTCTACCAGTCAACAAGCATTTATTAAGCACCTACCATGTGCCAAGTGCTGGTGCTATAAAGACAAAAGGAAAATAAGGCTACTCTTAAAGGGTTTGCATTCTAATGGAGCAATACAACATCTGCTTACATAAAACTTCTCTATATGAGATACAGACAAGGCAGCTTTGCAGGGGACAGCACTAACAGCTGGGAGAACCAGGAAAGAGTGCCCAGGAATGCCTAGAGGTATCAATGAGTAAGGGGAGCATAACAGGCATGAGAAATAGTAAGTACAAAGTCATGGAGTTGGGAGATGGTATGTAATGTATGACTGGCCTTTGTGGGAGGGAGTAACATGTAAAAAGATTGGAAAGAAAGGAAGTAATCAGGTTAT
The DNA here is from genome assembly GCF_028372415.1 of Notamacropus eugenii. Classification (NCBI taxonomy): domain Eukaryota; kingdom Metazoa; phylum Chordata; class Mammalia; order Diprotodontia; family Macropodidae; genus Notamacropus; species Notamacropus eugenii. Next base: position 285,684,609 of record NC_092874.1, on the reverse strand, counting down.
AATGTGCATTAATGTGGAACAGAAGAGTTTTTATTTGATGTTAGAGGGAGTCACTGGAATTTATTTTTAGTTGTTTTTTTTACTTTTTAAAAATAATTTTTTAATGTTTTTTAAAATTTATTTATTTAACTTTTAACATTCATTTTCACAAAATTTTGGGTTCCAAATTTTCTCCCCATTTGTCCCCTCCCCACACCCCAAAACACCGAGCATTCTGATTGCCCCTATCACCAATCTGCCCTCTCTTCTATCATCCCTCTCTGCCCTTGTCTCCATCTTCTCTTTTGTCCTGTAGGGCCAAATAACTTTCTATACCCCTTTACCTGTATTTCTTATTTCCTAGTGGCAAGAACAGTACTTGACAGTTGTTCCTAAAACTTTGAGTTCCAACTTCTCTTCCTCCCTCCCTCCCCACCCCTTCCCTTTGGAAGGCAAGCAATTCAATATAGGCCATATCTGTGTAGTTTTGCAAATGACTTCCATAATAGTCGTGTTGTATAAGACTAACTATATTTCCCTCCATCCTATCCTGCCCCCCATTGCTTCTATTCTCTCTTTTGATCCTGTCCCTCCCCATGAGTGTTGACTTCAAATTGCTCCCTCCTCCCATTGCCCTCCCTTCCATCATCCCCCCCACCCTGCTTATCCCCTTCTCCCCCACTTTCCTATATGGTAAGATAGGTTTTCATACCAAAATGAGTGTGCATTTTATTCCTTTCTTTAGTGGAATGTGATGAGAGTAAACTTCATGTTTTTCTCTCACCTCCCCTCTTTTTCCCTCCATGAAAAAGTCTTTTGCTTGCCTCTTTTATGAGAGATAATTTGCCTCATTCCATTTCTCCCTTTCTCCTCCCAATATACTTCTCTCTCACTGCTTAATTTCATTTTTTTAAAGATATGATCCCATCCTATTCAATTCACTCTGGGCTGTGTGTGTGTGTGTGTGTGTGTGTGAGTGTGTGTGTGTAATCCCACCCACTATCCAGATACTGAAAAGTTTCAAGAGTTACAAATATTGTCTTTCCATGTAGGAATGTAAACAGTTCAACTTTAGTAAGTCCCCTATGACTTCTCTTTGCTGTTCACCTTTTCATGCTTCTCTTCATTCTTGTGTTTGAAAGTCAAATTTTATTTTCAGCTCTGGTCTTTTCATCAAGAATGCTTGAAAGTCCTCTATTTCATTGAAAGACCAATTTTTCCCCTGAAGTATTATACTCAGTTTTGCTGGGTAGGTGATTCTTGGTTTTAGTCCTAGTTCCTTTGACTTCTGGAATATCCTATTCCATGCCCTTCGATCCCTTAATGTAGAAGCTGCTAGATCTTGTGTTATCCTGATTGTACTTCCACACTACTTGAATTGTTTCTTTCTAGCTGCTTGCGATATTTTCTCCTTGACCTGGGAACTCTGGAATTTGGCCACAATGTTCCTAGGAGTTTCTCTTTTTGGATCTCTTTCAGGTGGTGATGTGTGGATTCCTTGAATACTTATTTTGCCCTCTGGTTCTAAAATCTCAGGGCAGTTTTCCTTGATAATTTCATGAAAGATGATGTCTAGGCTCTTTTTCTCATCATGGCTTTCAGGTAGGCCCATAATTTTTAAATTGTCTCTCCTGGATCTATTTTCCAGGTCAGTTGTTTTTCCAATGAGATATTTCACATTATCTTCCATTTTTTCATTCTTTTGGTTTTGTTTTGTGATTTCTTGGTTTCTCATAAAGTCATTAGCCTCCATCTGTTCCATTCTAATTTTGAAAGAACTATTTTCTTCAGTGAGCTTTTGAACCTTCTTTTCCATTTGGCTAATTCTGCTTTTGAAAGCATTCTTCTCCTCATTGGCTTTTTGAATGTCTTTTGCCAGTTGAGTTAGCCTATTTTTCAAGGTGTTATTTTCTTCAGCACTTTTTTGGGTCTCCTTTGGCAGGGTGTGGACCTGCTTTTCATGCTTTTCTTTCATCTCTCTCATTTCTCTTCCCAGTTTTTCCTCCACCTCTCTAACTTGATTTGCAACATCCTTTTTGAGCTCTTCCATGGTCTGAGCCCATTGGGTGGGCTGCGATACAGAAGCCTTGACTTCTGTGTCTTTCTCTGATGGTAAGCATTGTTCTTTCTCATCAGAAAGGAAGGAAGGAAATACCTGTTCACCAAGAAAGTAACCTTCTATCGTCATTTCCCCCCCCCCTTTTCTGGGCATTTTCCCAGCCAGTGACTTGACTTCTGAGTATTCTCTTCTCACCCACTTTGCCTCCAGATCTGTCCAGCCAGAGCTTGGGGTCTGAGATTCTAATGCTGCTTCCCAGCCTCAGGGCTTTGGGTGGGGGTGGGGCTGTTATTCAGTGTGAGATTAAGTTCAGGTGCTCAGGTGGGGGCAGGGCCACCTCACGGGCTCAGTTCCCTCAAAGGGGTTATGCAGAGACCTTCAACAATGGAGCTGAGCTCCTGCCTGCTTTGGGAGTCCCAGTCCACTGCTGCCTCCTCTGCTGCCTCCTGAGGGGGCCTGAGTTATGGTGACACCCCGCTGCCCTCTCAGCGAGCTGAGAAGACCTTCTCACTGACCTTTGGCACCTGTGGGTGGAGGGACCTGCACTGCTGCTGGAGATTCTGTCCCTGAAGCCTGCTCAGATCTGCTTTCCTCAGAGCCTGCAGCCAAGGCAGGGCTGGGCTCTGCTCTGGGTCTGGTGCACGACAGACCTTTCGTGTCAGTTTTTCACATCTCTCTGGAACAGAAATCTCCTCTGCTCCATTGTTCTGTGGCTTGTGCTGCTCCCGAATTTGTTGGGAGGTCTTCTTTACAGGTATTTTATAGGCTGTGGGTTCGGAGCTAGCATATGTGTATCTTTCTACTCTGCCATCTTGGCTCCTCCCCTGTCACTGGAATTTATTGAGTGAGGTGTGTGTGTTTGACATGATCAGACGTACCCTTTAGGAGAATCACTATGGCAGCTGTGTGTAAGATGGGAACCAAATGGTCTTTTTATGTATAAGCAGACTAGGTAACCACCTACAGTTTTATTTCAAGGACTCAAGGATGATCCTCTACCACCATCTCATATACCAACCCTTTCTCCTCCTCTGCACTAGCCTATGAATTCCCTGATGCTTGAAATGCTAAGTGAGGGCAATGCTTTTTATTTGCCAGTTGGAGGTGAATTTTTTTTTTGGAGGTGAAATTTAAAGTGAAAATGTCTCTTCAGAGAGTCAAAAAATTAAATTAAATTTACAATCATTTTAGTTCCTTTCCTAAGAACAGCTTTTGCTAACTGAAGGACACTGGGAACCTAGAAGTCAGATGCTCCCACAGGGAGGAGTAAACTCTCCAAAGGGAGTCAGAGTGGAGGCACCAAAGACTCATTTCCTCTTCTCTACATTCTTTCAGAGTCTCTCTGGCAGCGAAGCAGACCACAGCCTATACTCCAAGGCTTCATGTGTACAGATTCTGTACACTGTGGTTCAGAGAGGAGTCACCCTTCTGTCCTTGGCCATGAGGTTGCTTGCTGATCATTGGGCATTCTAGACCTGCTGACTGGAGCTCTGATTCCCAGTCCTGGTTCTGTGGAACCCAGGGGACCTCTGGTTAGCCCAAGGGATGTTGCAAAACTCTGGCAACATTGTTTTCACAATCTGGCTTAAGAAGTAAAATATATATTTCACTCAGTGGTACAGGGTAGGGGCGCTGTTTAAAATCAAGCAAACAATAGAAATGAAGGGGCAAGGGAGGAATGATCATTTCCATGAGCAGTAATTTGTTTGTGCTCCAGGCTGTCGCTTAGGGAAAGAATGATAAGAGCTAATTCTAACCAGACTAAGGATTCTAAAAATAACCATGATTTGGGTTGTTGGAGATTTTCTTTCAAAGACTATCTAAATTTAAACGGACTTCTTATAGGAGCTACCTTTTAAGAACCACAATATAAATCAATGAATAAAATTAAAACAACAAATAAATTTCATTCCTTGTTTAATTGTATACATTTATATAGATGGATACGTGTATAGGTGGATGCACAGTGTGTATGAATGCATGATTGTGTTTTGTATAATAGTTTTTTCTGGGGAATTCCTCTATCCCGTACTTCTCTACCCAATTTTTCCACAACTTAATGTCTTAAAGGGTTGCTTGGGTCAATAAGAGGTGGAGTCTTAGTTTCAAATATCCTGTGTATGACAAAGGCAGGACTTCTACCCAGGTCTTTTGGACTCCCAAGCTGGAAGTCTCCATTAAGCACCTTCTATGTCTGAGGCATTTTACTAGACATACAAAGACTACAAAGACGGCAAAGGACATGTTCCCCAGGCTTGGTTGGGTGTGTGTCTGTGTGTGTATAAAATAGCACAAATAAATATAATATAATTTAAAATTGTGTTGGTTACACAATAGCATTCTTTCCACCAAATGCCTTAAGGGACATCACCCAAGAAATATGTAATAATAATAAATAAAGGTGTGCTTGTCATATAATAACAAGAGATAACAGTGGACCACTGCCCTGTAGCATTTGGGGAAAGATGTTTACAAGGATTGCACAGAAAAAGAAGCATGTCTGGGAAGGGGTCTGCCCCAATGGAAGTACATAAACACTCACACACGCACACAAGGATGAGATCACAGATTCAGTTGGGCGTTGAAATACAGTCTAATTACCCAGTATCTTGCTTTGTAGAGAATGTACCTAAGACCTGATTACATGGTCATCTTTTTGTGTGTTTAAATCATATATATCATCTCATATGTGGTTATTCCAGAGATTGCTGCCACGAACTGTTGGGTCATATTCCAATGCTAGCAAACAAAGAATTCGCCCAGTTCTCACAGGTAATGATATTCTTTCCCCCTCCCCTCTACCAACTGGTGTTGGTTCTTATATACCAGTTAAAAATGAGTGTTAACTTCAAAAACAAGAATTAGAAGAATCAAATGCAGAATCACAGGATGTGAGAGGAGGAAGGACCACTAGCATCTTTATGTTAGAATAAATAAAATGAAGATTTGGAGCTGACAGGGGCCTTAGATCATAGAATATCAGAGCTGGAAGGAACCTTGGACCAAGGAATTTCAGAGCTAAGATGGGACCTTAGAATGTCAAAGCTCGGAGCATCCTTAGGACATGGATTTTCAGACCTATGAGGGACTTTAGAACAGACAATGTCAAAACTGGGATGGTCTTTACACTGTGTCGTAAATTAAAGGAATCTCATAGGGAAAAATGTTATAGCTTAGAAGGGACTTTGGAATTCATCTAATCTCTTTTATTTTATAGATGGGGATACTGAGTGCCATTAAATGATTGTGATTTCATTTCAGTCATATGTGTTCCCTCAAATTTCATTTTAATAATCAGTACAACATGGATTGAGTATGACTCATTGCCATTCTTTGTATTACCAGACTTTCCCCCTTCCTGCCCCCACCCAGCCCCAGTCAACACTAACCACACCAGATCAGACCAGACCAGTCATAATTTGGGTATATAAATTGGAATATTCTCAGAATTGAATTGGCAACTAGAAATTTAGAACAGAAAAGCCATATGAAGAGATCCTTAAAAAAAGATAAACTCTATTTCTTTTGCCTTCTTCCAGGATATTGGACTTGCCTCACTTGGATCGTGTGACACTGACATTGAAAAACTGGCCACAGTAAGTAGGAATTACACATTTCTAGTTGACTCATCTATGTATAGAAAGAGAAAGCTCATGTGACTATAGACTGGGAAGTGAAAAGGACCTTACAGGTCAATGGATCCATTTATATAGTTTGATTTATCCTTCATTCTTGAAGAGGACCATGACATCAGGTCCTTGCAATTTGATTTAAGTGAAGCAGGGCTATGCAAGGTCACTAGGCTCACTTTCTCATTTGGAGCCATCTGGGTCCAGTGGCCAGATATAGATTAGGATGACTGGAGATGGTTCCAGAGTCCATTTATAGATGAGTTTTCCAAGGTCATACAGGTAGTAAGTGTCTGATGTGAGATTTGAACTCATTTCTTAATATCCTTTTTTGGGTTAATAGATACACATGTACACACACATACATACACTAGCATATACTTTTTTCCTTTAGTTCTTCATATATTAACTTTTTTGGTATAGTGAAATGTTTATGATTGTTAATTATTTTAAAATTCATAATTAATGAATTCATAGCCTCCCCACCTCACCCCCCTCCCCACCAATAGCATAAATAGAATACTGGACGTGGAGTCAGAAAGACTGAGTTCAAAGCCCAGCTCAGATACTTCTGAGTTGTGTGACTCTGAAAAATGAGAGGGTTAGACTATATGCCCTCTGAAGTCGCTTCCAGTTCCAAATCTATGCTCCAGGAACCTAAGTGCTAAATACATCTTTGTGGATTGATGGATAAAGTCACTGACTCACTCTAAGCAAGAGACATGCTTGAGTTGTTTTTCAGAAAGTGATGGATATTGGCTGATCCAGCCACATGTTCTCACTCAGTCTGGCTGATAACCAATGACCTACAGATCACTGGGCTAAAAAGAGTTGTTTGGGGGTGAGAGGAGAACCAAGAATACATCCTTATAGAACATAGAACCCCAGAGCTGGAAGGCACAATAGAACATAGAATGCTAGTGTCGGGAGAAACCTATCATAGGATTGATCATAGGGCTAGAACAAGAAGGGGTTTCAGAGGGCATCAAACTTCCCATTCTATAGATGAGGAAACTGAGGCCCACAAAAGCGCCCCTAGCCCTGCCTTTGAGCTAACTCTAGCTCATTTTCTTATCAGATGACCTCTCATTTGTTCTAGCAAACAAGCAGGACCTTAGAAACAGAGATTTAGAATTGATTGGGATCTCAGATGCCATTGAGTCCAACTCCTGCCTCCAACTTTTTTTTAACAGATAAGGTGAAATTAAGTGACCTAGGATTATAGGATCATACATTTGGAGTTGGAATGGACCTCAAAGGCCAGGAAGTGCACCCCCTTTGTTCTACAGAAAAAGAAACTGAGGTCTAGGGAGGTGAGATTACTTTCTCAAAGTCACTCAGCTAGGGAGTGTAAGTGACGTACACTATGAGTCAAGTGAGGTTTAGCCTCTACTGGGGATCCAAGGTGTCACTGACATCACCGACCAAGTGCATGCTGAGATATCCCAGCCAGCTCTCACTAGGGACCACAATTCTAGGACCTGGAATTCAAGTCAGAAGTATCAGACAAGTTTCCAGTGTAATGGATGCTTCCCTAGTTACACAGACTTGGCATTCTTGCTGCTTGGAGGCAGGTGGAGAGGGCTTTTTTTTAAGTTGTTATTAAGAAACACTGTACATTACCTTCAGTAAGTGCTATTTGATGACTTGCACTCTCCCACACAGCTCAGCCATCTGTTCTGACCAAGCCGTTCCATGTTTGCAGCTGGGCCTACCTTATATGAGGTCTGTGCTATGGCAGTCCTTACAGGAGATTTGCCAGACCCTGTAGAAAAGTCTGGAGAGATGAACTTCTCCCCTCCTCCCTCCCTCTCTACCCTCCCTAGTCCAATCAACTCATTTAGGAGCTCTATGAGCAATGCCAGCGGCCATCAGTTCCCCGCTTCCACGAGGTCATCCCCGACCTAGCAACTCACAACTCTGCTACAACAGAGGGCTCCCGTGGGGCTTCTTGGATGGAGCTCCTCTGTGGTACTCTGTTTTCCTGGCACCCAGAAGAGACAGCCTCCAACAGGAAAAACCTCGCTGCCCTGTCTCTAGAGCCATAAGCCTGGCCCAGGACTAAAGGCAAGAAATGTGAGCCTGCCGCTGGGCCTCCCATTCCATCAAGTACAAGACATCCTGTGTGACCTGAGTCTCAAATCTCCCAAATGAATTTGCTGGCAGTAAACTTTAACTCAGAGAAATGAGGTTTTGGTTAGCAATAGAGCTGGAGGCCTTCATGCCCCTGGCATAGTATAGGCAAGGGAAGAAAATGATCAAGTAACAAGCAATTATTAAGTGCCTACTATATACCAGGCATGGTGCTGGGATCTAGAAATAGAAAAGGCAAAAATGAAATCATCCCTGTCCATGAGATATTTAAAATCATCTCTATGTGTTTGAGAGGGGAGCAAATGTAAATACATAGGGATAGGGACCAAACCTGCAATGGCATTAACATAGAGAACTCCCAATTAAGGAAATGACCTCCACCAATGCAGACGGATGACCTCTCTGTATCTTACAATTTGAGTGAGTTGCTTGGAGGTCACTGGAAAATTGGATGGATTGCTCCAAGTTACACAGTAAGTATGTGTTAGAGTTTAGGCTTGAACCCAGGTCTTCTCGACTCAGAGGCTGCATGTAACACCACATTACCACAATACCCCATAAGTGTGTTAGTATACAAATAGGTCTGCAGTGGAAACTGAGGGGTTAAGTTACCCTCTCTCAGAGTTGCACAGCTCATGTCCAAATGAAGATTTGAACTCAGGTCCTTCTGACTGGCCCAGACCCACACTGCCTAGCTACCTAGTGTAGTTTTACCATCTATGTGATATGGAGCAAGGGACTTCATCTCAATCAATATGTTTCGTTGTCCGTTAAAATGAGTGTTGGATCAGGTGACCTTTAAGATTCACTCTGGCTCTAGATCCATGAACCTATGAATCATCTGCTTGGCCTTGGACAAGTCAGTGACTCTTTCAATTCAATTCAGTAAACATTTATTAAGAACCTACTGTGACAGGCAGTGTGTTAATCATTGCAAAAGTCAGTCCCTGCCCTCAAGGAGGTTAAATCCTAAAGGGGGAAACAACAGAGAAACAAACATATACAAAGCAAGCTATTTGTAGGACAAATTTGTTGTGCAGTCATTTTTTCAGGTGTGTTCAACTCTTCATGGCCTCATTTTGGAGTTGTTGGGTTTTTTTTGCATAGATACTAGAGTGGTTTGCCATTTCCTTCTCCTAGTCCTTTTACAGATGAGGAAACTAAAGCAAACAGGGTAAAGTGACTTGCCCAGGGTCACACATCTAGCACGTGTATGAGGTCAGATTTTAATTCAGAAAGATGAGTCTTCCTGACTTTGAGCCTGGCACCCTATCCACTCTGCCACCTAGATAAGTAGGAAATAACAGAGAAGACACTAGAATGAAGAAGGGCTGGGGAAGGCTTCCTGTAGAAGGTGATATAACCTTTCAGGTTCTTCATAGACACGCCTCCTAGATTTAGACCTACAATTCCATAATAAGAATTGATAATGAAATGAAAACATTAAAATTTGTAGATTGAGAGCTGGGAGGGACCTGAGAGGTCATCAAATCAAATACCCTCATTTTACAGATGAGAAAACTGAGGCCCAGGAAAGTGATATGACTTGTCCAAGGTCACATAAAAGAGTTGGAGATAAGATTTGAACACCAAATTCGTAACTCATTCCATGACCCCACATCACTAACTTTGTGGTTTAGTCATTGCAGTCATGTCCAACTCTTCATGACCCAATTTGGGATTTTCTTGGCATATTGGAGTGGTTTGCCATTTCCTTCTCCAGCTCATATTACAGATAAAGAAACTGAGGTAAATAGGATTAAGTGATGTGCCCAGGGTCGTACAGCTAGTAAATGCCTGAGGTCAGATTCTAACTCAAGAAGATGAGTCTTCCTGACTCCAGATGCTGTGCTCTATCCACTGAACCATCTAACTACCCAATAATTACTAATAGAGATCCCCAATCTTCCAAGCTATCCAACTCTTCACTCCAGTCAAGGTCATGAATACCTGACCTAGGTTTCATATTTCCTACCATCTTTGCATTTATTCAGTAAGAAAAATGCTATTTGGGTATTCTAGTTTTTTTTTTTTCCAGATGAAAGTCTGATTGTACTCTGATGGGATTATTTTGCATTTCCTTTGCTACAGAAGTCTAGTTGTGCCAAATAACACTGGCTCATATGTATATAACATTTTACTCACAACAAACTAGTGATGGGAACGATGCCAGGATTATTATATTCATTGTACAGATGGCACAGCTGAGGCACAGAGATGAGAGATGATTGGGTTATAGCCAGGAAGCTGGAACTTTGAACCAGACACTCTGTGACTCTCAACTGATATTCTTTCCTCTAGTCAATCCTGCCTCCTCACTCGTGAACCTCAGAACAAAATGTCAACTTAAGTCAACCCCCTTTGACTTATTAGGCCTCATTTTATTTTGTAGAGGGGAGTTAGAGGCAGATTTAGAAAGACCCACTCAGTTATTCTGAAGTCTGACCAGACATCTCTGAGCAGAAAAGGCTCTTCCAAGTTAGCTAAGAGCCGATTCTCTTCCACACTGCCACTGAATGGTCTAAAAATCAAACCCAAAGAGAGACAGAATGCTGGTTAGACACGGAAGCACCCTTAGACCATCTGGACCAAACTCCTCATTTTTACAGATGCTCTATAAATGTCAGCTACAATTATTGCACTTGGTGCATGTGTAGTGAGATATCGTTGTGGACTGGAGCCGTCAGGAAAGATTTCACAGAGGAAGCAGGATTGAGGCCAGACCTTGAAGAGTGAGTGGGCTTGAGAAAAGGGGGCTGGGGAGTAAGCCCAATTCTGGGGGTTAGGTAAACATGGGAACAGTGAGGAAAGCATGCTGCTCTGGAGGCAGCTCTCTGGGGGAGAGCTTGATTCTAGTCAATCTGACTATATAATCATTTACCAGGCACTTACTATGCACAGGACTGTCCCATCTCTGACACATAACATCTGTGTACTCCTGGACAAATCACCTAACTTCTAAGTGATCCATCCCTCCATGGAACTAAGGGTATAAACTTCAATAGGTAAAGGGCTTTTCCTAATTTAGAAGTTCCCTCCAACAATGAAATAATAGGTCCAGTTATGGTTTTGGACCTAGAAAGGACCTGAGAGGGTCATCTAGTCCAATCTCCTGTTTTTACAGAGAAGGAAACAGAGGCCCAGAGTAAGATCAAGTAACTTGGCCAGGGTCACACAACTGGGGAGAGTCTGGAGGAGGATTTGAACTTAGCAAGGTCTTCCTGGTCTAGCACTTTATCCATTATACCACACTCTCTCTATAGTATGATGAGTACATGGGAGAGGTCAAACAAAAAAGGGGGAAAATACTCACAGAAATGGAAAGGATCATTTCCAACTGCAATGATCTTTCAAAATCTCATGGGATCTTCCCATTCTATAATTCTATTCCTGAAATGTTTGGTTCTATTTCCTTTTTCTCTTTTGCATGATCAGCTCTATTGGTTCACTGTGGAGTTTGGTCTCTGCAAACAGAATGGGACCACCAAGGCTTATGGAGCTGGTCTTCTTTCATCCTATGGGGAGCTAATGGTAAGTGTGTCCTCTATCTGGTCAAAGAGTCCTTCATCATTCCTGAGTCCTCAGCTTCTCCCATCATTCATCACCAATAGACGCGTCATTCAAACATTCATTTATTATTCGATAGTCATTATTATTTCATTCAATAGTTTTCATTCACCCACTCATTCACACATTCACATTCCTTCAAATCAGTGACTGCCCCTTCTCCAGATTCTTTTCAGCTCTACCTGGCCTACATTTTTCCACTAGAGGGCAGTGTGGAGCCTGCTAAAAACTGCCATTTTGGAAACTAGATGGAGGTAGTGGTGAGAAGTGTGCTAAAGTGGACGTTCATTTTTACATGTCAGGAAAGACAAAGCTCCAAGCAGCTGCCCTCATTACTGTTAACAAATGTCATTGAATAGCAAATGATTTTGTCCAAAAATCTCTGAATTCAAAAGTTCTGGAAAGCCACAGACCAATTCTAATCTGGAATGTCTGTGTTTATTCTCTTGCCGGTGAAGGACTAGATTTCCCTGAGGCCCTTATCTTATTTCTCAAGGTCTTGGCATTATGTACAAGAGAATGGAGAGGGTCAGAAAACACAAGGGGATGTTTGTAATCTTTCTTTTTAGAATTACTGTACTGGGAATGAAGCTGGCCACTTAGCCAAGCCCAATCAGAGAGGAGTTCCCAGAGGACCCAAGAGTGGATGTTTTTCTTTTATTTAAAAAAATATCAATTTGTAGTGCTAGTATTTCTTTCTACATCACCTACATTTTGAAATGCATCCCTCTCCTTCCTCTTCCAGAAGGCCATTCCTTATAGGAGGCATAAGTAGATAGAGGGCTAAGCTTGGACTTAGCAAGAAGTGAGTTTGAATCTTACCTGAGATATCTAGAGGCTGGTTGACTAGCTCTCAGCCTTAATTTCCTTTTCTGTAAAATGAGGATAATAATTGCATCTATTGCCCAAGGCTGTTATGAGAATCAACTCTACATAGTTAAAGTACTTTACAAACCTTTGTTGTTCATAGTGCTATTTAGCCACTTTTAGTCAAGCCTGACTCTTTATGACCCAATTTGGGGTTTTCTTGGCAAAGACACTGGAGTGGTTTGCCATTTCCTTCTATAGCTCATTATACAGATGAAGAAACTGAGGTAAGCAGGGTTAAGTGACTTGCCCAGGGTCACCCAGCTAGTAAGTGTCTGAGGCAAAACTTGAACTCAGACATGAACTCCAGGCCCAGTGCTCTATCCAGTGCACCACCTAGCTGCCTTTTTTTCCCAAACCTTAAAGTATTATTATGATGGTGATTATATGGAGATCAGACCTAAGATTTCATTGGTTTGGAGAACTCACTCTATTAATGTTGGCTGGAATATTTTCTGCAACTTATAGAAAGTTGTCTAGAATAGTTAAAAGTTAATTTAACTCCCCAGAGTCTTATAGCCAAGTATGTGTCAGGGGAAGGACTTGAACTTGGGTCTTCCTGGCTTCAAGGCCAGCTCTCTATTCTCTATAGCAGAGGTGTCAAACATGCTGCAGTTGCTGGATTAAACTTGAGTTAGGAAACATTTGACAAAATAAAGAGATACAATAAAAACACAGGCAATACTAGTGTGAGGTCTTCCAAGTCAATATAAGACCCTCTGGGATCCTTAAAGATGATTTAAGGGCCTTATTTCCATTTTAATTTGACAGCACTACACTAAATGGCATAGCCTTTGCTCCCTTGTAACAAAGAGTAAGAAAGATAGGGAAAGTATTTCAAAGTATTAAATCGTGTAGCCTCTTAAAGGGGATGTGTTCTCTTTTCATCTCATCCAAATATTTTATTTGGAAAATGATAAAATCAAGACTCAAGGAGGTAAAGGGTGAGAGACACTCCTACAAGCCTTGATACCCACTGGTGTTAGACAGTGTAACCCATCCATGTTTTCTTACCCTATGTGATTTTTATTCATGTCCTTCCATAAACTCTCAATAGAGAATTGATCCAACCTGTTGGAGGCCTAGGTCTAGATGGGTACCCGTACAGCTGAGAATTAGACACGGAAACTACCTATGGAAGAAGTAAAAGCTGTTTGTTTGTTTGTTTTTGCCCTTGTATCCGCCTGACCTAACCCACAGCATTTATGCAGGGTAGCTGTGTAGCAAATATTTGTTGAATTGAGTTAAGTGGAATGGAACAAGAGACTACCTTCTTTTTTAAATCATATGTTTCTGTTCTGATGTATTGTGTGCTGACTCTTGCTAACATGTCATTGGTGGGATTACCCTGCCCACTTATACCCACTGGCATCTTTCCATTTAATTGGTTCACCTCTAATTTTGGGTTTTCCATAGTTTCTGATATCCCATGATTTATAGCCATGTGACATTACCAGGAGAATATAGCTTTTAAATCTAGGTGTTAATGTCAGGGATCAGTGTGAGACCTTTCAAAGCCCTGTTGAATTTCCAAAAGGAATAAAGAATAGCCTACTCTTCCTCTCCTATCCAAAACTTTAGAAATAATACTTATCAAGCAGGGACTGAGAAAAGTAATAATGAGAGGGATGAGGGCAGGACCCGTAATTTTATTGGTACAAGGAATTCCCAATGAAGAATTTTCATACCATAGCTTCAATTAATACTAAGGTGCAAATGATTGCTATAAAAACTTTCCAAAAGGCAGATTTTTGTAAGTGATGAGGGTACTCATGGCCTAAAGCTGGACCTACTGGCTGGAATGGATTGCTAAATTTTCAGTGTGAGCATTTGTACCTCAGGAATAGGAAACCACTACAAATCAGGGGGTGATTTATTGTTTTGTTGATTTCTAGGCTTAAGAAAGAGATAGAGAAAGTGTTAGTAATTCAGGTTAAAGTGAACTATTTAAATGGGTCATGCATACATTTTCCCCCTGAGAGCCAGTTGTTAAAACATTTACTAGCACTCCATGACAAGAAGTGGAGTCTGAAGCTCCTGGCTGCCTCCATCACAGTTTCACTGAGAGTTCACTCTAATTCCTTATAAAAACTTCAGTTAACTGAAAGGAGTTTTATATTTTGAATAAAAATAGCTCAGAATCACAACCCTGTGAACTGATGGGATAGAAGAGAATCATTGCCAAGAGTATGAGCTGAAATGAAAGAGTTTTTCTTAAAATGGGAATGTCCATTGTAATGTAAGGTAAAAGACACCCTTTGTCTAGATGGTAAGACTAAGATTAAATGACTTGAAAAGGATTACAGATAGTGTTTGGCACATAGTAGGTATGAAATGAATGTTAACTGATTGATATGTTTCACTGATTGATTAATTAATAATAAACTCATTGGAGCAGCTAGGTAGTGCAGTGGATAGAGCACCAGTGTAAGAGTCAGGAGGACCTGAGTTCAGATCTCACCTCAGACACTTGACACTCACTGTGACCTTGGGCAACCCCAATTGCCTCATCTGGGTCATCTCTAGTCATCCTGATGAATATCTGGTCACTGGATTCAGATGGCTCTGGAGAAGTGAGGCTGGTGATCTGCACAGCCCTCCCTCACTCAAAACAAAATCAACTGGAAGTCATATTATCATTTCTCTGATGGCATGGTCTTCTTCGGCAATGAAAGATGAACATACAATAAACTCCTTACAATTCAATTAAAGCCAAAAGTTATTGGATCATGGCTCTAGATCAGGAAGGAAAGTGATTCAGGATTGCTTTACAGATGAGGAAAATGAGACTGAAGGAGGTGAAATGACTTATCCTTGGTTCTCTTCTCTGAGCTTCCATTCATGAGATCCTAGATCTATAACTGAAAGTTACCTTAGAGGCCATTTAATTCAACCCTCTCACTTTACAGATGGGGAAAATGAGGCCCATAAAGCTTAAATGACTTGCCCAAGGTGAGAACAGGAGCCAGCCAAATCATGTGGTCAGTATTCCAAATATAATGTAAATCATAGGATCACCAAATCTCAAAAGGGGTCCCCCAAAGTATGCATAAGTCACAGTCTCCAGCAACGGAGAGATTGTTCATATGAATGAGATCCTAGAGCCATTGTAAAGTTGCTGTGCAAAGTCCAGTACAGAATTTATTACTGGATAAGACGTACAAATGATGAACACAAGGTTGCTGTTCAAATGGAAATGAAGGCATTGGCTGAATGCTGGACTGGGAGTCAAAAAGATATAAATTTGAATCTTGCTTCAAATACTTACAAGGTATGGCATCCTAAGCAAATCTCTTAATCTCTCTGAAGCTCTTTGTTCAGCTATAAAATGAGCTCGATGGACTCTGAGGTCTCTCAGTTTTAATCTTGATTCAATGATCCTACATACTTAATGTAGAATTCCCTTCCAGAGTTCTATGCTGATCTCTCATCATGGTAAAGAGGTGGTCCTGGTTCTCAAAGGCTATCCTCAAGGAGTGTAAGCTCAGACTGGCTCCACTAACCTGGAAATACTTCAGCTACCATCATGGTAACAGAATATCTATGCTTCCTGAGGCCAAGAGAGTTAAATATGAAAATGATTGTCTCCATTAGGCTGGATATTTGGTGATGAAGAATTCTCTGGCCAGAGCCACTCATAAAACAAAGAAAAATACAAAATATCCTCCCTCTTATGTTTCCTCAGTGATACTGACAAATCAGTGGAAAGGAGGAGTAGAGGATGCTAAGATATGCATAATTTCTAGGCTGCCCACAAAACCACTGATACTCTAAATATGAAGTTGTGCAGAGAATAACAAGTGGAAAATCCATTGGAGAAAATGAATCTTATCATCCTTAAAATTCTTGCTAGGAATGAAACTGGAGGATCTACAGAAGGTACAGCTAAATGGAAGGATGGTTCAGTGATTCTCTGGGAGAGGCACATAAGTGATTTGACAGCCTTAGCTTTATTGTGAATCCAAATAAAATGAGAAGCATCATTTCACTGGAAGCTGAATCAACTGATGTTGTAAAACTCGTGACAGGCATTTGCTAAAACAAGCAAAAAAAATAAAGAAGAAAACAAACAAACAAACTACCGTGAAGATAAACTGCAGCCAAGACATCAATACCTATTACAGAGAATGGGGTGGTAGGAAGAAGTCTAAAACTTAAGTCTGCATATACTTTAATTCATCCTGCCTTCAAGTAATGGAGATGGCAGCATGCATCAGAGATTCCAACTGTAGAGCAAAGGGAAAGGGACAGTAAACCTTAGGTCATAGTGGCAAGGTAGATTATATAATGCATCTTCTTTAGTGTCACTTCCATTGATAAAACCATATTCATTTACGATGTTGAGCCTTTTGGCGGTGTTAAGGACTAAATGTTGGAAAGCATAGTTCAAGTATAAGAAACAAGAGGAGGCAAAGGCTTGTACTTTATTCAGAAGCCTCACATCAACATATCAGGAATATTTCCTTCAAGAAGAGAGTCAGAGAGTACTGGTCATGGTAGTCACCAAATTACTTCACAAAAAAGAAAGTTGGTTATTTTTAGGAGATATAAAATAACTAGTCATTGGTGGTCAAATCAGCTATCTGTGTATAGTGAGCTGCACACAACTACTTGTTAAAGAAAAGTGAATGACAAATTAAAAGAAAGAAGAACTTATGGTCTGCAATTGAGTCAAACTTAACCTGACCATTTAAATAAGTTGATTCTGGAACACAGGAAATGGATAAAAGAACAGACACTGATATTATCACCATTTCCTACAATATGTATCAGTTGCTACAAATGGGAACTGAAAGAAATTAGAAATCATCTTAGCCAATAACTACTTGACCTGCTTCCCAAATAGAGAGAGATGGCAACCAAAAGACACATCAATTTAGAATATGAAATTGTTTGCAAAATCTTATGGAGGAAGGAGGTAGAAAATTATACCCAGAACTATCTCTGGGTTCTAAGCCAGAAGAAAAATGACAGATCCCACTCCTCAGCTGATGGGAACCTAGCTAAAGCCCTGTTGGTAACAGCAGCAGCAAGAGAAGCTCAAGAAAGAGGTGAGAAGCACCATAGATGTAATGATACCCAGTTGGGGAGCAGGACCATAAAACACCAATGCAAGGAACCCTCAAGATCAGCATGATGACATTATTAGGAGATACTAATAGCTCTGCATTGTCAGAGACATAAATTGCTTCTTCATGTTATTTTCCTGATCTCATATAGTTCCTCCATGTTTGTCTCCTCTATATGATTCCTGTGCATCTCCATTCCTCTCATAGATGGCATGTGAATCTGTGGGAGAGAGTTCCCCAACTTTATGGGGGAAATATCCCTTTGCTACTTTTCTTAACTAAACTGTGCCATTAAATGGCCTTACTTTGAACTACTAGCATTCTCTGTTAAAAAGAAACATGCCAGTGGGGAATTCATGAATCATTATTTTGAGTATCTGTAGCCCCACAAAGTATCTTTAACTTGGGGTAGTTTCCTGAAAAGTAATGAGGGCTATGTTTCCTTATCCCATCCCTTTCCTGACATGAGCCTGCTCCCCACAATCCTTCTTTCTCTCTACACAACCCCTATCCTCCTCTTCCTTTTCCCCTTCCTCATTTCCTGTTTTCCCTAAGCTTTTGTATTTGTAGCTTGCTCCCCCTCCACTCTATGTCTCTGTTTTACCCTGTCTGTCTCTTTCTTAACATACACACACACACACACACACACACACACACACACACACACACACACACATACACACACACACACACACACACTTTCACAGAGTAATGTAAGCCACATGCAAATGCAAATCAGATCAGAAAATGTGCAGGAAAGGTTCATCACCACACTGGGAGAATCTAAGCAACGTAACCAAACCTCTAGAAAATGTTTCTAAAGTAATAAGTCCTTGTCAGATTCCAGTCCATCTAAAGCAAGAGGCTAAGATTTTCTTTTCTTTTCATGTTTCAACTGCATGTGCAAAGTCCCAGGGAGAGTCTCTATTTCCACCTTAATTTTACTTTATTTTAGCCATTGCTGTCAAATACTCTTTATCATGTCCTTTTAACACCAGCCTGGCCTCATGTCTCCATAGAGTAAAAGCTAATGACCTGTAGTTCACTCTTGGCAAGCTGTAGCCATAGCCATGCTCTATTTGGAGCAGAGTAGAGCCTTGGAACCTATAGTTGGGTGAGTCACCCAATGTTGCCTCCAGGGCTTCATGGGTCTTTAAATACCATGGCTGTGGTCATTGCTTTCTACAGATTATTAATACACTGGGGCCTTGAGATAAACATGCCCCATTGAGCCGATCTTAGGATGAAACAGCTGGGGAGTTGGACCACATCCAATGGGGGCTGATCACTGGGAGGACCAATTGGACCTTATTCTACAGTTTTACCAATAACATGGTCCTGTTTCTTGGACCCAAAAATATTATAGGGGGCTACAGAAGGCTTCATTCAAGAGTCCAAGTCACTCTGAATTTCCTTCATGCAATTAAAAAAGAAAGGAGAAGAAGAAGAAGAAGAAGAAGAAGAAGAAGAAGAAGAAGAAGAGAAAGAAGAAGAAGAAGAGGAAGAAAAAGAAGAGGAAGATGAGGAGGAGGAGGAGGAAGGAGGAGGAATAAGAAGAGGAAGAGGAAGAAGAAGAAGAAGAAGAAGAAGAAGAAAGAGGAGGAGGAAGAAGGGGAAATATTTAGCATTTGGATAGATTTGATTCTGAGGGGTCTTGATACCAAATTCCTCAGGAAAGCAAGGGATTTAGACTAAAAGCTCACAACAACCAAAAAATCAAATTTATACTGGATTTGAATCTTGCCTCTTTCACTTACTACTTATGTGACCTTGGCCAAGTCACGCTCTCTGGGACTGAGCTCCCTTATTCATATAATAAGAGAGTTAAACCAGAAGACTGAGAAAAATCCTTCTAGTTCTCTCTGCTCCTAAGAAAGGAAGGGAATAAGCATTACATAGTGCCCATTAGTGCTAGGCACTGTGTCCAGCACTTTTTACAGATATTATCTCATTTGGTGCTGTAACCCTGGGAGGTAAGTGCTATTATTCCCATTTTGCAGATTGGGAAACTGAGGCAGACAAAGATTAAGTGACTTGCTCAGGGTCACACAGCTAGTAAATGTCTGAGGTTAGATTTGAACTCAGGTCTTCCTGACTCCAAGCCCAGCATTATGCCAATCTAGTATCCTTTCCCCTTCCCTTTCCAAGTAGAATATCTGTAGTTAGAGGACCTGGATTTAATTCTCTCCTTGACATTTATAGCCTTTGTGACCTTGGGTAAGTTATTGAATCTTCCTGAAACTCACTTTTCTTATTTGTAAAATGAGAGGATTGAACTGGATGGTGTTTGAGGTCTTCTCCATCTCTATTATGATTCCCTAAAAATATTGATAATAATATAATATTCAATCCTCACTTATGCTCAGAAATTGAATACCCTAAACCATGCTGAGGGCAGTCAGGTAGCACAATGGATAGAGTTCCAGGCCTGGAGGAAGACTTGAATTCAAATCTGACCTCAGACACTGGGTAAGTCACTTAACCCATTTACCTCCATTTTCTCATCTGTAAAATGAGTTGGAGAAGGAAATGGCAAACCGTTCCAGTATCTCTGTCAAGAAAATCCCAAATGGGGTCATGAAAATTCAGACATGATTGGACTAAACTAGAACAAAATATTTTCAGAAGAAACTGAAGGATTGAAAACAAAAGAAGTTGGTGGGAGGAGACAGAAAAGCAGAAAAAAGCAGAAAGAGGTGAAGACAAGCTGTGATTGGTCAAGTTTATGCACAGAAGGAAGCACTCCTCTTATTGACTGGAGAAACTTATTGTAGACAGGCAGTGAAAAGCTTTTTCTCAGCCAAGTGGAAGCCACAGATCAAGGAATATGACAAGAAACAAGAAGAAAGAAGGATATAGAGAAGAAAAGGCAGGAAATACCAGGAGGAGAGACATAACTATGGAGATCAGAGATGAGAACAAGAGAGGAAGAAAAGGAAACTCAATTTCTCATGGTCTAACAATGTGGCTGTCAGTATGGGGCAAGTAAATAGACCTTCAAGTTTGAAGGCAAGATCTTGGGTTCAAATTGTGCCTCTGTTCTAATCACTGTCTGACCTTGGACAAATTACCTCTCTAGGCATGAATTTCCTTATCTGTAATAAGCCAATGGTCTTAAAGTAGATGATCTGGGATCATAGGATCATGTATAGAGAGATGTACCAGAAAACTGAATTACTTGAAAGTACAAGGTCACACAAGTAGGAAGTGGTAAATATAGGATTCAAACTCAGGTCCTTCAAGGCTGAGTCTCTTTCCACTGAATTACACTCTTGTTTTATTTTTTTCTTTTTAGAAAAAAATATTTAATTATTTTTGGTTTTCAACATTCATTTCAACAAGATTTTGAATTCCAAATTTTCTCCCCATCTCTCTCCTCTGTCCACCCCAAGACACCGTGCATTCTGATTATCCCTTCCTCCAATCTCTCCTCCCTTCTATCACACCCCTGCCTTCCTTTTTCCCTATCTTCTCTATTTTCTTGTAGGGCAAGATAGATTTCTATACCCTATTGCTTGTATTTCTTATTTCCCAGTCGCATGTAAAAACAATTTTTAACATTTGTTTTTAAAGCTTTGAGTTCTAACTGCTCTCCCTCCCCACCACTTCCTCCTCACTCTTCCTCCCTCTCCACCCATACCCATTGAGAAGGCAAGCAGTTTGGTATGTTACACATGTGAAGTGATGCAAAACACTTCCATAACAGTCATATTGTGAAAGGCTAACTATTTTTCCCTCCATCCTATCCTGCCTTCCATTTATTCTATTCCCTCTTTTGACCCTATCCCTCTTTAAAATTGTTTACTTCTAATTACACCCTCCTTCCATTTACCCTCCCTTCTATCATCCCCCCAACCTCTACATATCCTCTTCCCCCTACTTTCCTGTAATATAAGATAGATTTTCATACCAAATTGAGTTTGCATGTTATTCCTTCCTTAAGCCAAATGCTATGAGAGTAAGATTCACTCTTTCCTTCTCACCTACCCCCTCTTCCCCTCCACTGAAAAAGCTTTTTCTTGCCTCTTTCATGTGAGATAATTTGCCTCATTCTGATTTCTCCCTTTCTCCTCCCAATATATTCCTCTCACCCCTGAATTTTAGTTTTTAGATATCAGCCCTATCTATTCAGCTCACTCTTGTGCCTCTGTCTATATGTATATAATCCCTCCAACTACCCTAATAGTGAGAAAAGTCTCAAGATTTACAAACATTATCTTTCCATGTAGGAATGTAAACAGTTCAACTTTAGTAAGTTCCTTATGATTTCTATTTCCTGTTTACATTTTCATGCTTCTTTTGATTCTTGTGTTTGAAAGTCAAATTTTCTATTCAACTCTGGTCTTTACATCAAGAATGCTTGAAAGTCCTCTATTTCATTGAATTACCATTTTTTCCCCTGAAGAGTTATACTCAGTTTCGCTGGGTACATGATTCTTGGTTTTAATTGTAGCTCCTTTGACATCTGGAATATCATATTCCAAGCCCTGTGATTCCCTAATGTAGAAGCTGCTAGATTTTATGTTATCCTGAGTGTATTTCCACAATACTTAAATTATTTCTTTCTGGCTGTCTTGCAATATTTTCTCCTTGATCTGAGAGCTGGAATTTGGCCACAATATTCCTAGGAGTTTTTCTTTTGGAAATCTCTTTCAGGAGGTAATCAGTGGATTCTTTCAATATATATTTTACCCTCTGGTTCCACAATATCAGGGCAGTTTTCCTTGATAATTTCTTGAAAGATGATGTCTAGGTTAATTTTTTGATCATGGCTTTCAGGCAGTCCCATAATTTTTAAATTGTCTTTCCTGGATCTATTTTCCAGGTTAGTTGTTTTTCCAAAGAGATATTTCACATTGTCTGCTATTTTTTCATTCCTTTGGCTTTGTTTTATAATTTTTTGATTTTTCATAAAATCATTAGCTTCCATCTGCTCTATTCTAATCTTTAAGGAATTATTTTCTTCAATAAGCTTTTGGACCTCCTTTTCCATCTGGAAGCTAATTCTGCTTTTTAGGGCATTTGTCTCTTTTTTAGACCTTTGACATTTTGGACTTCTTTTACAATTTGGGTTAAGACAATTTCTTCAGATGTTATTTTCTTCAGTACTTTTTGGGATCTTCCATAGCTAGCAGTTGATGCATTTTTCATGATTTTCTTGCATCACTCTCATTTCTCTTCATAATTTTTGCTCTAATTCTCTTACTTGATTTTCAAAATCCTTTTTAAGCTCTTCTATGGCCTGAGACCAATTCATACTTTTCTTGGAGGCTTTGGATGTAGAAGCTTTGACTTTGTTGTCTTCTGTTTGTATACTTTGTTCTTCCTTGTCACCAAAGTAAGATTCTGTAGTCTGATTCTTTTTTTTATGATTTTTATTCATTTCCCCAACTACTTACTTGGCTTTTGAGCTCTTTGTCAAGGTAGTTCTCTGCTTCCAGTAGGGGTGGGGAGTGTACTATCTGTTGCTCGATCCCACCATGATCTGTGGATCTAGAGCTCCAGAAACATTCACTGTCACTGGTTGCAGCTGTCCCTGCCTCTGATGCTTCTGCCTCATCTTCTGCAGGTTCCTCCACCCCCTCCACTGCCCTGGAAATGGGGCTTGACCACTCTATTCTCTCACATAGTTCCCTCAGGTTTTTTCCACTGACCTTCCAATTTGTCTTTGGCAATTTTGGGTCGTGAAGTCTGGAAACTGCCACAGGTGCCCAAGATTCAGTCTCTCATGGCCTGCTCATGTCCCTTCTGTGCCGAGGTGGCCCACACTGCACTGCATTCTGCTCCCAGTTCGGCATGATAGCCACTTCCCTGTGACCTTCCAGGCCATCTTGGACTGGAGATTTGTTTCACTCCATCATTCTATGAGTTTTAAAGCTCCAGAATTTTTTTAGAGTTTTATAGGTATTTGGGTTTGTGGGGAAAACACTAGCAAGTCTGTGCTCTTACTCCACCATCTTTACACTGCCTCCCTAAATGGTTTATTGAAGCTTACTTCAGGATTCTTGATTATATGAGAACATGAGAAATGAAGATTAGAATAGCATGCTGGGGGCTTTTAAGGTGAGGATAAGTCATGTCTTGTTGGGACTGGAAGCTCAATTCCGTGTGGACAGTCTCGGGCAGGTAAAAGTGGGACTTCTAAATCTTAGAGTCTTACGAGGCCCTCCATGAACAGCGGGGGTTCGAGAAGGTCAGACTGAGCTAGCTCGGCTAGCTCGGGTATTTCCGCCTCTCCCCCGGAGATACCTGATGGGTGGAGTCTCCCTGCCCTCGAGGTCGTCCCGGATTGGAGCACACCTAGTTACCTAACAGCATGGTATTGAGATGCAAACTGTGTGGCTGAAGATTAAGTAGGATTGAGGAAGCCAGAAAGCTCTCTCTTAGCACGTGTGGAGCCAAAGAGAAAAGTAGGGCTCCGCTTCTTTTCTTTCCTCTCTCCCCTCCCCCTCTCTCCCTGCTTGTACTTCTACTTCCAATCCCTTAAGCTTAGCCTCCTTAGGAAATCTCCCCCTCTTCCTCCTAAGGAAGACCCCCCTGCATTTGTAACCCGGACCCTGAAATAAAGCTCAACCCCTGTTTGACTCTGGAACGTCCTTTCTCTCATATGTTTATCCGGTTTGGCCAACCGAAGACCTGGGACAGGTAAGAAAGACTCGGGTAGCCCAATACAGGCCTCTAGGCTTGGCAATGTCTTATACATTTTATGGGACATGCTGAAGCATATCACCATTATTATTTTTTTTAGTTCATGTCACCACACAAGGGTGATCACTGTTGGCACTTTAGTGACATGAAGGCAATGACTCCTGCCAATAGCCTTAATCAGGGCATCAGCCCATCTTTCATTCTGAGGCTACTAGCAACAGCATCTAAGACAGAGAGAGCTCCAGGGTCAGGGGGCAATGTCACCAAGAGCTTCTAGAAGGGCTGTAAATGGAATTGTTGAAAGGGAAGAGGACACATTGCCCTCAAGTTAGGACACCTCCGGGGAGACTGGTAGCAAGGGAAGCTTTCCATACCTGTCTATTATATCTTTGCTCCATTATATCATGTGCATCCCTGTGACAATTGTTCATTGAGCTTTGAGACAAGCCAATTGATATTTCAGACTCAGAATATACTAAGTGGCTGGAACTTCATGGTTCTGGGCTACAAAGTCAGAAACAGCTATATCTACAACCACATGAATTTGGCTTCAGATACTTACCAGCTGAGTGACCTTGGGTAACTCATTTAACCTCTGCCTCAGTTTCCTCTACTGTAAAATGAGGATTTCAGTAGCGCCCATCTCCCATTATTGTTCTGAGAGTCAGATGAGATATTGGTAAAGCTCTTCAGAAACTTTAAAGCACTCTGTAAATGTTAGTTGCTATTACTATCATTATGTTTATTATTATGTTTTAAATTAAATAAAACCTACAAATCATTGTGGTGCTAAATATACAACTTGGTTATCTCAACTGCATTCTCTAATTCAACAAGCATTTACTATATCTACTGTGCATCATACTCTATGTACTTAGTATACTGGGGTTACAAAGATGATTATAATAACAGTTCCTACCCCCAAGAAGCTTCTATTCTACTTAACATTATCAGAATTTCCTGAGCATCAAATAGGAACCATTTCACAGATAAGCAGTGTCCCTCTCTCTCACCCAAAGTGAGTGGAAAAGGCAAAAAGATTTTCTGTTCAAATGCAGTCAGTGAAGCCATGTCTATTTTTTGAAGGCTGGCTTTGACCTTTCATGGTTCATTATACATATAGTCATTCATTGTGGAAAATGACCAGCAAACCATGAGACTACCAAGAAATTCCGTGGCTTTTCCTCCCTTGAGAATTCATTTCTGAGCACAATTGCCCCACTGAACAGTTTTACAATACTCTTGCATATAACACATTCCGGAACAATTTCTTTCAGACATAGTTAAAATTAAAAAAAGTTTTGTCAATTAAAGGATTAAATTCTACTTACCTGGATACCTCCCACAGATCCCTTGGTAAATATTTATTGACTGTTTAGTAGAGAATGAAAGCACCTTGAGGGCAGGGCTCATTTCCCTTTTCTTCTATCTCCAGTCTTACCTTAATGACTAGAACACAGTAATAAATGCTTATTGAAGGAATAGTTTAGTTATGGTCCTGTATTTTTCCATGAAACAATGACACAGGACCAAAACAGAAGCTAATGTTAATCAATCTGATGTGGTTTCGGGGTGAAAAGACCTCCAGATTATTGAGGTATAGGGTGGAGTTGTCTGGAAAGAATTCTCATATTCAAGCAGTCTTCCAGTAAAGTGGCAAAAGTTTATTATAACACTAATAAAGTGGGTGGAGCTCCTTAGGGAACTTACAACTTAATGGGGGTGATGCTAAAGCTTATATAGAAAAAGTTCAGTGAATAGTGTGCCAAGTATACTAATTGGGTGATTCTGGGCAGCAGTTTCTGTACCTTGGGCCATTTCCTTCTCCAGCTCATTTTACAGATGAGAAAACTGAGGCAAACAGGGTTGAATGACTTGCCCAGGGTCACAGAGCTAGGAAGTGTTGAAGGGGAGACAACACACAAAACAAGGCAGGAAAAGAGGAAGAAGGGATGGAACATCAGAGGGCACCCAGTACAGGAGGAGAATGGAGGGAGGCATCTTGTTATGTGGAGGTGAAAACATGCAGGGCAGTAAATGCAAGGTAGAATGATGTGAAAGTTCAGCTTTGTCCTCTACAAAGGAAGACATTGGAAGCAATTTGGCACTCCATCCTCTAGCCCTTCACTCATAGGGGAGAGGATACCGAGGGAAGAGGAGTCATTAAACTTTAGAAGTTGAGTTTAGAAGTGATGACTTAACCTGGGAGGAGGATTTTGTGGAGTTACAACCAGGCAGGTCAGCAGATACATTGTGGGAGCACTATGCTAAGTTGGGGAATAACCTGGTTCCTGCTGTCAAAAAGCTCACAATTTAATAGGGGCTCCCAAATGTACATTTTTAGGAGTATATGGCATACATACACAATGAATCCAGAAAGTTGGGGAAAGAGGTGCACTAGAGGCTGGAGGGACCAAGAGAAGGCTCAGGCAGATGGAAACCCTTGAACTGAGTCATAAAAGAAACCAGGAATTCCAAGAGGCTGATGTCAGAGGGAGACAATGCCAGGCATCAGATTCTCCTTGGTGGTTGGGTGGAATGGATAGTACATTAACTCAGACAGGCAAAGAGAGCATATGATTCTTCCTATCTACAAGGCACCAGACTTGCTTCAAAAGGGTGACAATTGTGTCCCCGCTCTGTCCCTTTCTAGGTTTGTGAAACTATGCCAGTCTCTTCAAACTGGAAAGGGAAATGGCAAACCACTCCAGCGTCTCTGCCAAGAAAACCCCAAATGGGTCACGAAGGGTCAGACACGATGAAAATGACTGAATAACAACAATGACCAGTCTCATGTCTCAGAATTCACTTGGTCATCCTGGAAAATGGGAACACTAGCGCTCACACTACCTCATCCAAAGGGCTGTTAGAAGGAACAAATGGGGTGTTTTATTTAAGCAACATACTTTGTAAATCTTAAAGATGTGAAGTTATTATTATTATTGTTATTTACTACATACTAAGTGCCTCTATGGAATACCTTTCCCTGATTGGCATGGAAAACCTGTGGTCTTGCTATAAAAAATACTCATATCATATATTAGGTTGTAAATTCAGAACTAAAAGGACCTATAAGAGGTCCATTATTGAGTTCAACCCTCTAATTTTAGAGGTGTGGAAACTGAGGCATGGGAAGGTAAAGTGACTTGCTAGTAAGTGTCTGAAGCAGGATCTGAACCCAGGTCTTACTGATCCTAAGCTGAGCATTTAACTCCGTACTCCAATATTTCACATTTAATAGCATTTTTAACTTTTCAAAGAACTTTCCCAATGAATTATCTAATTGGACACAGATAATGACCTCATGTGGTAGACAAAACAAATGTTATCCTGGGGTCAATGAACATTTTAAACAATAGTTTGAATAAATGTATTTCAATAGAATTGGGTTTTTTATACTTCTGTCTGTTTTATTTTACACATTTTAAAACATGATTCTGAGAAACGATCCAGCAGCTTCACCAGACTGACTGCCAAAGAAACAAAAACTAGCTTAAGAACTGAGGGCAGAGACCATTTTCTGGCTTAGCATGGTGTCTGGTGCACTGTTAAGTACATAGGAAATACTTTTTGATTGATTGAATGATTGAGGAAGCCGAGTTCTTGAAATACTGGGGTACAAGGTGCTCTGATTACTGAGCCCTAATCCCTGAGTGAGTGTTGCCTCAGGCAAACTGAGACCTGAGAAAATCTTTAGCTTCAAAAGGTCAAGGTCACCCATTACATAGGAGCCATTTCTAGTCATCCTAATCTATATCTTATCACTGGAACCACATGGCTCTGGAGGTGAAAGTGAGGCTGATGGCTTTGCACAGTCCTGCCTCACTTAAATCCAATTCACTTGCATGTCATAATATCACCTTCCTGGCATCAAACAACAATATCTCCTAGAAAGCTAGAAGACACTGAATAGATGTTTGGATTAGGAGTTAAAGGTCCTGATTTCAGGTCCTGATTCTGCCTCTCAAGATTCTGAAGGCAAATTAATTTTTTGGTTTCTGTTTCCTCTTTAAAGTGAAGGAATTGGACAGAAATGACCTCTAATGTTCCCTAGAGCTGTAAATCTAGGAGCCCCTAGCCCAAGATTTTTCCTGAAAGTAGACAAGACCTCAGTGCTCTAGTATGCACATTCATCAATTCTCTTTGCTCCTCATTTTTTACTTTTAGCATGCTTTATCAAGCAAGCCAGAACATAAGCCGTTCGACCCCGAAGTTGCTGCTGTCCAGCCCTATCAAGACCAGACCTTCCAGCACATTTATTTTGTGTCAGAAAGTCTGGAAGATGCCAAGGACAAGCTCCGGTGAGTGAACAGCCTTTGAATAGGCTAGAGGTGGGTTTGTGGGACACACCATGGAGCCAGGGTCAGAGCAAGAGAGTGACAATCAACGTACTGAGCCATTTTCCCTCCAAGTGTGGTAACCTGATCGAGTGAGAAGGCAGGATATTCCTTGCACAGCTATGATTCGGCTTAGGTGCACTGTGTTTCCTGATGATCATAGCTGGCATTTATACAGAGATTTAGGCTTTATATAAAATGCTCCACACCCCTATAAGTAGATACTCTGGGTGTCGTTATCATCATCATCATCTCCATTTTACAGTTGGGAACACTTAAGGCTCAGGTTAAATGTTGTGTCCAAGGTTACAGTAATTAACGGTCAGGAACAGGATTTAAACCCAGAGTTTTCCTGATTCCAATTCCTCTATTCTTTACATGGAGCAGTGGAGAGAGAGCTGGACCTGGAGTCAGGAGGACCTGAGTTCAAATTCAGCCTGAGATATTTTCTAACTGTATGACCCTGGGCAAGTCACTTAACGTCTGTTTGCCTCAGTTTTCTCAGCTGTAAAATATATGGAATCTGTACTCACTTCTCAGGGTTGTTGTGAGAATCAAGTGAGAAAAAATTTGTATAAGCCCTTAGCACGGTGCTTAGCACATAGTAAACACTTAGTAAAAGGTTGGTTCCTTTCTAATATTGTAAGCAAATGGACTTTGACTATGGCTGTCTTGTGTATTGTGTCTCTGTTTGAAGGGGGCTGACTTTGTGCTTCCTTTTTTTTCCTGGTAGGAAATATATTCTGAAGATCCAGAAACCCTTCTCAGTTCGCTATGATCCTTCCACTTGCTGTGTAGATGTTCTAGACTCAGTTCAGCAAGTCAAGATGGTGCTCCGCCAAGTGAAAGCAGACCTCGAACATGTTTGTCATGCCCTGGAGAAAGTGGCTTAAGCTCCCACTGGATCCCCACGACGCCCAGTCTAGCTCAGTCCTGTTCACAAATAGATTGCTCCCTCTGGACTTTTCCCCAGGCCCAAGTCTTAAGTGGTTAGAAAAGAGTATTTGCATAACTCGCTATTTGAGTCTTAGACTGTTTTCAAGGCCAAGGATGTCTTATGCTAAATCATATTCATTCCTTAAGCTTCCTGCCAGGGGTATCAAAGTCAAGTTGAAACTGGGGCCTTGGAGTCTGGAAGACGTGAATTCAAGCCCAAGCTCACATACTTACAAGCTGTGGGACTCTAGGCAAGACACAGAACCTCTGCCTGTCTTGGTTTATTCAATTATAAAACGGGACAATAATGTCACCTACCTGCCAGGGTTGTTGTGAGAATCAAATGAGCCAATGGTTGTAAAGTTCTTGATGCTAAGTAGGAACTGTTTCCTTCCTTCTCACCTTCACTTTCCTTTTACTTCTTCCTTCCTTTCATCCTTCTTTCTTCCTTTCCTCCCTCCCTCTCTCTCCTTTCTCTCCCTCTTTTTTCCTTTCTTCTCTCCTTTCCTCCTTCCTTCCTTTCTTCTTCCCTCCTTCCCTCCCTCTTTCCTTCCCTCTCTCCTTTCCTTCCCTCCCTCACATCTTCCCTCCCTCTCTCCTTTCCTTCCTCCCTCCCTCCCTCCCTTCCTTCCTTCCTTCCTTCCTTCCTTCCTTCCTTCCTTCCTTCCTTCCATCCTTCTTTCCTCCTCTTTCTCCTTTCCTTCCTTCTACAAGTGGGCCACAGTGTGGACAGCAAATGACATTTAATAAGGATGAATGTGAAATTTTACAACTGGATTGTTTTTAAATGCCAATTTCACAAGTACGAGATTAGGGAGATTTGACTAAAGAACAGTTTACCTAAAAAAAAAATCTGTGATTCTTGGTTGACTGCAAGCCCAATATGAGAGAATACTGTACTATGGCAACCAAAAATCTTCCATGATCTTAGGCTGAATTAAGAAAGACTTACCTTCCAGGAATGAAGAGCTGGCCATTCTCCTATATGCTTCCCTGAACAGATCACATGTCAAGTAGTGTGTTCAGCACCAGGCATCACATTTGAAAAAGGATGTTGGCAAATCCAGGTGAGGATTAGGGAGGCATCTGAAGGTTATACCATACAAGGACTTATTGATGAACCAGTAGCCTGGGAAAGAGAAGATTCAGGGAAACAACAGTGTCTTCAAGTACTTGGAAGTCTCTTGTATAGAAGAAGAAGTAACTTTACCCAGCTTGTCCTTAGAGTCCCTAGAACTAGGAATAATTCTTGAAAGAGACAAGTTTTGGCTCAATGTACAGAAAAACTAACTACAGCTGTCTTGAAGTGAGCTGCCTGAAGAGGTTATGGCTTCCCTTTCACTTGGTGGGGACTGAAAAAAACTAAGTGACCCCTTGTGGGATCCAATGTCAATATCAATTATGGATTTGATTAGTTTGCTGTTGGGTATCTTTGAAAATGAAAGACAAGCAACATCAACCACAACAAGTTGAGTCCCTTCCAACTCTGAAGTTCTGCAATTTGGGGACAATGAGCAATTTGGGGACAATGATATAAAGCAGAGCAGGGCAATACCTCTTGAGATAACCCATTGCCCTTTGGGACAGCTTTAATTATTTGGAAGGTTTTCCTGTTATCAACACTCAACATACCTCCTTACAACTGCCTCCCACTGCTCCTGGTTTTGCCTTCTGGAGCAAATCAGAACAAAAAATGAAGAGATGACCATTAAAAATCTTCTTCAATATGTCAAACCTTCAGATACTTGGAGAAAAGTCATAACATCCTCTACGAGTCTTCCCTTCTGTAAGGTTAATGTAAGGTTAATGGTGGTGGTGGTGGGGAGGAGAATTAAAGATCTTCACTGCTCAATAATGGACCTTGGTACCTCTTGTTAATTTCTATTGAGGCACTGGATCAGAGGGGACATGCCCTCCAGATCTGAAAGACAAATAAATACCCTGAGGTGAGGTTTTACTTTGGGGCTTACTCATTGGAAGTTTTGTTTGGCCAGATGAGACTCTGGGCAACTGTTAAGGAACCCCCTAGCTTCAAAAATTCAGATATTGGTGCTTCTCTCTCTGGTAACCACGTATGTATGTAATGGTCAGACAGTTCAATCTGTCTGTTGATCTGTGATGTCTGTATTGCTTATGGCCAGACAATTGGAAGCCCTGTCTGTTGATCTTTATTTCTCTGTATTTTCTCTGAAGTTCAGGGTGCTGACTTTTTCCCCTGAACTAAATGAATGATATATGTGCTTGATTAAAGTAGATTTTTTTAAAATTTTATTTATTTATTTGACATTAATTTTAACAAAATTTTGGGTTCCAAATTTTCTCCCCTTTTCTCCCCTCCCCCCCCAAACACCAAGCATTCTAATTGCCCCTATGACCAATCTGCTCTCTCTTCTATCATCCTTCTCTGCCCTTGTCTCCATCTTCTCTTTTGTCCTGTAGGGCCAGATAACTTTCTATACCCCTTTACTTGTATTTTTTATTTCCTAGTGGCAAGAACATTACTCGACAGTTGTTCCTAACACTTTGAGTTCCAACTTCTTTACCTCCCTCCCTCCCCACCCCTTCCCTTTGGAAGGCAAGCAATTCAATATAGGCCAAATCTGTGTAGTTTTGCAAATGACTTCCATAATAGTTGTGTTGTATAAGACTAACTATATTTCCCTCCATCCTATCCTGTCCCCCATTACTTCTATTCTCTTTTAATCCTGTCCCTCCCCATGAGTGTCGACCTGAAATTGGTCCCTCCTCCCCATGCCCTCCCTTCCATCATCCCCCCCTCCACCCTGCTTATCCCCTTCTCCCCCACTTTCCTGTATTGTAAGATAGGTTTTCATACCAAAATGAGTGTGCATTTTATTCCTTCCTTTAGTGGAATGTGATGAGAGTAAACTTCATGTTTTTCTCTCACCTCCCCTCTTTATCCCTCTACTAATAAGTCTTTTGCTTGCCTCTTTTATGAGAGATAATTTGCCCCATTCCATTTCTCCCTTTCTCCTCCCAATATATTTCTCTCTCACTGCTTGATTTCATTTTTTTAAGATATGATCCCATTCTATTCAATTCACTCTGTGCACTCTGTCTCTATGTGTGTGTGTGTGTGTATGTGCATGTGTGTGTGTGTAATCCCATCCAGTACCCAGATACTGAAAAGTTTCAAGAGTTACAAATATTGTCTTTTCATGTAGGAATGTAAACAGTTCAACTTTAGTAAGTCCCTTATGACTTCTCTTTGCTGTTCACCTTTTCATGCTTCTCTTCATTCTTGTGTTTGAAAGTCAAATTTTCTTTTCAGCTCTGGTCTTTTCATCAAGAATGCTTGAAAGTCCTCCATTTCATTGAAAGACCAATTTTTCCCCTGAAGTATTATACTCAGTTTTGCTGGGTAGGTGATTCTAGTTCCTTTGACTTCTGGAATATCCTATTCCATGCCCTTCGATCCCTTAATGTAGAAGCTGCTAGATCTTGTGTTATCCTGATTGTATTTCCACAATACTTGAATTGTTTCTTTCTAGCTGCTTGCAATATTTTCTCCTTGACCTGGGAACTCTGGAATTTGGCCACAATGTTCCTAGGAGTTTCTCTTTTTGGATCTCTTTCAGGCGGTGTTCTGTGGATTCCTTGAATATTTATTTTGCCCTCTGGTTCTAGAATCTCAGGGCAGTTTTCCTTGATAATTTCATGAAAGATGATGTCTAGGCTCTTTTTCTCATCATGGCTTTCAGGGAGTGCCATAATTTTTAAATTGTCTCTCCTGGATCTATTTTCCAGGTCAGTTGTTTTTCCAATGAGATATTTCACATTATCTTCCATTTTTTCATTCTTTTGGTTTTGTTTTGTGATTTCTTGGTTTCTCATAAAGTCATTAGCCTCCATCTGTTCCATTCTAATTTTGAAAGAACTATTTTCTTCAGTGAGCTTTTGAATCTCCTTTTCCATTTGGCTAATTCTGCTTTTGAAAGCATTCTTCTCCTCATTGGTTTTTTGAATGTCTTTTGCCAGTTGAGTTAGCCTATTTTTCAAGGTGTTATTTTCTTCAGCATTTTTTTGGGTCCTCTTTAGCAGGGTGCTGACCTGCTGTTCATGCTTTGACTGCATGTCTCTCATTTCTCTTCCCAGCTTTTCCTCCACCTCTCTAACTTGATTTTCAAAATTCTTTTTGAGCTCTTCCATGGCCTGAGCCCATTGAGTGGGCTGGGATACAGAAGCCTTGATTTCTGTGTCTTTGCCTGATGGTAAGCATTGTTCTTCCTCATCAGAAAGGAAGGGAGGAAATGCCTATTCACCAAGAAAGTAACCTTCTATAGTCTTATTTCTTTTCCCTTTTCTGGGCATTTTCCCAGTCAATGACTTGACCTCTGAATATTCTCCTCACACCCACATCACCTCCTGATCCTCCCAGCCAGCATTTGGGGTGTGAGATTCAAATGCTGCTTCCCAGCCTCAGGGCTTTGGGTGGGAGCAAGGCTGCCATTCAATGTGAGATTAAGTTCAGGCGCTCAGGTGGGGGCAGCGCTGCCTCTCGGGCTCAGTTCCCTCCGGGGCTTTATGCAGAGACCTTCAACAATGGATCCAGGCTCCTGCCTGCTTGGGGAGCCCTGGTCTGCCGCTGCCTTAGCTGCTGCCTCCCAAGGGGGCTTGAGTTATGGGGGCACCCCACTCCCCTCTCGACCCACCAAAGAGACCCTCTCACCGACCCCCGTCACCTGTGGGTGGAGGGACCTGCGCGGCCACTGGAGATCCCGTCCCTGAAGCCCGCTCGGATCTGCTTCTCTCGGTGCTGCGGGCACGGCAGGGCTGTACTTGGCTCCCAGTCCTGGCGCCCAGTCCGCAGCGCGAAGGACCTTTTGCGAGAGGTTTGCAGGTCCCTCTGGAACAGAAATCTCCTTCGCTCCACTGTTGTGTGGCCTCTACTGCTCCAGAATTTGCCGTAAGTTCCTTTTTACAGATGTTCTGTGCGTTGTGGGTTCGGAGCTATGTGTATGTGCGTCTTTCTACTCCGCCATCTTGGCTCTGCCCCCCTTAAAGTAGATTGTTGACTTCTCAAGAGTGGCTTTTCTTTTAGAAAAGCAGATCTAAGTACCTGTATAACAGTCCCTCCTGTGTATGCCAGGGTCCTTGCTGTTATACTTTACCAGTCCCATGAAGTCTTGCCTTCCCAGGAATAACAAATTTAACCTAGGGGCAAAACACAACCAATCCTTTTAACCAATCTTCATGTGACACCATGTTTGCCCTTCTCTGCTTCTCTTCAACTTATCGACATCTTCCTGAAACCATGATGCTCAGAACTGAACATAATACTGCAGATGGGATCTGATCAGAGCTGAGCACAGAGGGAGTATCATATCCCAATTCTTGGAAATTGTGCCTCTCAGTACAGCCCAAAACCTCATTAGCTTTTTTGGCCAAAACATCACATTTCTGACTCATACCTATCCCCAACAAGTGAGTATCCAACCTGTGTCTGAAGGCCTCCAACAGAGAGGTGACTACTATCCTAGTCTACTAGTTTCACTCAGTGGCATCTCTATTTCCTATGCCTGGAATGCTCTCCTTCTCTACCTCTGTCTCTTAGAACCCTTAATTTCCTTCCAGTATCAGCCCAAGCACCACTTTCTTCATGAAGTCTTTCTCTGTCCCTGGGGCTGCTAGGGCCTTCCCCTCTGGAGCTACCTTCCTTCTATTTGATCTTTATCTTTTTATTGGGGGAGGGGTCTTTGCTGCTTTTTAATTAATTTATTTATTTTTATTAAATTTTTTATTTGTTTTCAGTGTTCTACAATCACTTCCATATATCTTAGATATTTTTCTCTCCTTCCCCCTCCTTCCCCCCTTCCTCTCTACTCCCTCTCTGAATCTATCTTATGTAGGTTCTACACATACATTCCAATTAAATACATTTTCATCTTAGTAATGTTGGATGGAAGAATTAAAATGAATGGGAGAAACCATAAAACAAAACAAAACATAATACAAAGGAAAATGGTCTGCTTCATTCTGCAGTCCAATTCCATAGTTCTTTCTCTGGATGTGGAAGGCATTTTGCCTCAAGAGTCCATTGGGAATTTTTTAGGTCCTTGCTTTGCTATTATGGACTAAGTATACCAGAAAAATTCCTTGTGCACTGTGATTGTTGCTGTGTACAAAGTTCTCCTGGTTCTGCTCCTTTCACTCAGCATCAGTTCATATAAGTCTTTCTAGACCTCTCTGAAGTCTTCCTGTTCATCTTTCTCATAGCACAATAGTATTCCATTATATTTATATGCCACAACTTGTTCAGCCATTCCCCATTTGATGGGCATCCCCTCGATTTCCAGTTCTTGGCCACCACAAAGAGAGCTGCTATAAATATTTTTGTACATGTGGGACCCTTTCCCATTTTTATGATCTCTTTGGGATACAGTCCCAGAAGCAACATACCTGGGTCAAAGGGTATGCACATTTTTATAGCTCTTTGGGCATAGTTCCAAATTGCTCTCCAGAATGGTTGGATGAACTCACAGCTCCACCAGCAATGAATTAGTGTTCCAACTCTCCCATATCTTCTCCAACATTAATCATCTTCCTCTTCTGCCATGTTAGCTAGTCTGATAGGTATGATGTGGTACCTCAGAGTTGTTTTGATTTGCATCTCTCTTGTCAATAGTGATTTAGAGCATTTTTTCATCTGACTATAGGTAGCCTTAATTTCTTCCTCTGAAAACTGCCTGTTCATATCCTTTGACCATTTATCAATTGAGGAATGACTTGTATTCTTGTACATTTGACTCAGTTCTCTATATATTTTAGAAATGAAGCCTTTACCACAGACACTATTTGCAAAAATTTTTTCCCAGTTTTCTGCTTCCCTCCTAATCTTGGTTGCATTGTGTTTGTTTGTGCAAAATCTTTTCAATTTAATGTAACCAAAATTATCCATTTTGCACTTCATAATGTTCTCTATCTCTTGTTTGGTCAAAAATTTCTCCATTCTCCATAAATCTGACAAATACACTATTCCTTGCTCCCCTAATGTATTTATAGTACCAATCTTTATACCTTGATCATGTATCCATTTGGACTTTATTCTTGCGTACAGTGTCAGGCATAGATCTATGCCCAGTTTCCACCACACTGCTATACAGTTTTCTCAGCAATTTTTGTCAAACAATGAGTTCTTATCCCAAAAGCTAGGGTCCTTGGGTTTATCAAACAGTAGATTGCTATATTCATCGACCGCTGTGTCTTGAGTACCTAACCTATTCCACTGGTCTACCCCTCTATTTCTTAGCTAGTAGTAAGTGGTTTTGATGATTGCTGCTTTATAACACAATTTAAGATCTGGTAGGGCTAGGCCACCTTTCCTAGCATTTTCTTTTCATTAGTTCCCTTGATATTCTGGACAAAAATATGAAATGCTTCACAAATTTGAGTGTCATCCTTGCACAGGGGCCATGACAATCTTCTCTGTATAGCTTCAATTTTAGTACATGTGCTGCTGAAGTGAGCACTATTTTATCTTTATCTTGACATCTCTATATTCAGGGTCATCTCCAGTCATCCTGATCTATTTCTCACTACTGGACCCAAAAGAGAAAAGTGAGGCTGGTGACTCTGCACAGCCTTCCTCACTTAAATCCAATTCACTTGAAAGTCATGGCATCACCTTCCTGATGTCAGGGTCCTCTTGGAAAATGAAGTATAAACAATAATGACAACATTTTACCAGTACTTATTTATATATGTTGTTTTATCCACTAGGATGCCAACTTTTTGAGGGTAGTCTACATTCTAATAGGATCAATGACAAATAAATATTACACATAGATTATATACAAAATAGATTCAT
This sequence comes from Notamacropus eugenii, assembly GCF_028372415.1. NCBI lineage: Eukaryota > Metazoa > Chordata > Mammalia > Diprotodontia > Macropodidae > Notamacropus > Notamacropus eugenii. Next base: position 285,647,596 of record NC_092874.1, on the reverse strand, counting down.
AACTTCATTGTATCTTCTCAGCCTGTGGGATCCTTGCCCCTATCTTTCCTTGGATATGAATATGCCCTTACAACATTTTGCTTTGGAATTATTCCAAGTAATTCTCTCTATCCATATCTCCCAACCCCTACATACCCACATACCCAAACAGAAAGGTCTTTTTCATCTCCTCCCTTTATATTGAAGGCACAGAAAACATCTCCCATTCCTCCTATCCTCCTCACTCTAGGACTTTGGAAAGTGTTCAGAAATCAGGTGGCTAATTGACAAATAGGACAGAGTTGAGTCTCACCAACAACCCCCCACCCCTGCCCCAATTTCCACTGCTTTCTAGGCCTGGAGTCAGCCCTAGGTTGCTATGCTTCCAGAGGGCATCCTGGCTTTTTTCTGTTAGGTTTTCTACTTCTTCATGTCTTAGAGGCTTACTAGACAAATATAATATTTTATCTGGATTCTATTTCTTCAGGAAGCAAGCACATAAAGGTGACAGAAAGCCAGTGGATACAGTCAGAAAAGTTGGGTTCCAATACCAACTATTCCACTTAGTACCTTGGCAAATCACTTCTTCCTAGGTTTAAATCACACTTTAGACACTTACTAGTTGTGTGATCATGGGCAAGTCATGTGATCTCTCAATGCCTCAGTTTCCTTATCTATACAATGAAGTGGTCTGACTCAGTGATTACCAAGGTCCCTTCAATCATTAAATGTATGCTCTCATGACCTCTCTGCACCTCAATTTCTTTACCTGGAAAATTAAGGAGTTGAACTAAATTCAATTTGCATTTATTACACAACTACTATGTGCAAGGTGCTCTGCTGGGTGCCTGGGATAGGCTAAGGATGACAGCTGGTATTAATTGGTATAAAGAACTCTCAGGTGAAGAATTTCCCTCTCCCAATGCAGGTCAACCTCTTCTCCCGGCTAGAGTCAGTGACTTGCCCAGAACACAGTCTTGTGAGTTTTCCAGGGTCACTTAGCCAGAGAAAGCATTTGAACCGGATCTTCTGTGATTCAAGGCCAGTTTTCTACCTATTATGCCACACTGCTTCTCCTAGGTTTTAGGGATGGAAAGACAAAACAAAGTAGCAGAAATTAAAAGTCACTGCTCTCTGGAATGTATATTACATTCTCTCTCTCCCCCCCTCTATTCTCTTCTTTCTTCTCTCTTTCTGTCTCTTTCTCTGCCTGTCTCTCTGTCTCTCTATCTCTCTGTCTCTCTCTGTCTCTCTGTCTCTTTCTCTCTCTCTCTCTCTCTCTCTCTCTCTCTCTCTCTCTCTTTCTCTCTCTCCATCCTCCCCTCTCTTCTAACTTGAATGATTTCACTGGTGTAAGAAACTCCCTCTACAAATGCAACTTGGCACCTTATTTGCATTTTATATTCTTAGAGAATGTCCTAGAGCCCTGGTTAAGTGATTTGTCCAGGGTAGCATAGATAGTATAAACCAGAGAAGGGACTTCCACCTAGGTCTTTCTGATTTCAAGGCTGACTCTCTACCCACTATTCCAGTTTGCCTCTCTACAGTTTATTATTTTAGATAATATGCAAGGTCTCTTCCAACCCCTGGTTCCCTGCTATTTAGAATTAGTCTTGCACTTGAATCTCATTTATTAGTTCTGTGAACTTAGACTAAGTACTATACTTTTCTGGGTCTCCATTTCTTCATCTATGTAATGGGGATAATAACTATAATGAACACACTTTTCTATAGTGTCTGGAAGTTTACAAAGCACTTCCTCCACAATATTTCTGAGGTATTGATCTGACAAGTGAAACCCTTTGTCTCACTCTGATCTTGACAAAACAGGGTTTCATCTGTTCAAAACACTGAGGATGTATATCCAATTGCTCAAGGAGAAGGAAGGGATAGAATTTGAAACTAAAAACTAAAAACAAAAGAATGTTTAAAACTGTTTTTACATGTAATTGGAAGGAAAATAAAATATTATTTAAAAAAAAAAAACCCACTATGGCTAGACTGGAGATGGTCCCTCATTGTAACTGGGAAAACCATCAGATGGCACTTTAGGCTTAGCTATAAGAGCTGACTTCCCTGGCTTCCTTTAAGTCCCAACTAAAATCCTTCCTCCTACAGGAAGTCTTTCCCCAGTCCTCTTAACTCTAGTGCCTTCTCTTAATTATTTCCTTTTTATCCTGTATGTAGTTCACTTGTACTTATTTCTTTGTTGTGTCTCCCATTAGACTGTTAGCTCCTTGAGCTCAGAGACTATCTTTTGCTTTTCTTTTTATCACCAACTCTTAGCACAATGCCTGACATGTAGTAGGTGCTCATTAAACGTCTATTGACCACCATAGTGACTCACTGAGCATGTGAAAATGTGTGGGTTGCTATGCTCAAACTAGGCACTAGAGGGCAATCAAAGCTTGAGCTCCACCATCTGCCTACTGAAACAGGTTAAAAAGCTGGATTTTGCCTTGATGTTTTCCAGGGTTGTCTTTCTAGGGACACAAATATCTATAATAATTCATAAATCTATCATGGTTCAGCCCCATCCCAATGAAATTCTAATCTCTTCTCCAACTTCTAGTGACCAGAAAAAAAAAATTACTCATTCAGAGGTATGTTAATGAACTCTCTACTACAATGAAAAATAAATGAACTATATTGGCTTAAAATAAACTCCTGAACAACAGATAACACCACTTCTAGTAAGGTGCAAAGTCTCAACTTCCTCCATCCAGTCTTTCGTTCATAATGGATTTTCCTCAGCCCCTAGTTTGGCCTCAAAGGTAAAGGATGTGGAAGAGTCTCTGTCTTGGCTCGCTATGTTTGCATTCAACAACAGAACTGCTTTTGAAATGACCAGTAAACAAGGACTTTATGGGCTTTTCACCATCCTTCTGTTTCCTTCAGGCATTATCCTGGTGTTTTTACAGGGACTCAGGGAAGACGGTTCCCCAGTCAAATGTTCCAGGGTCAATTCCTAAACTTAGGCTGTTAGTATTAGCTCCAAACCCTAGAAGAAAAAGAAGCAAATTCCAGAGTGGGGAGAAGGAAAAGGAGAGGAAGAGAAGGGAAAGGAAGGAAGGGGGAAGGGAGGGGAGGGAAAGGGAGGGAAGGAGAGGGGAAAGGGGAGGATGGGAAGAAGAAAGAATGAAAGAAAGGAAGATAAAAAAAAGAAAGAAGGAAGAGAAAGTAAGAAAAAAGAAGGAAGGAAGGAAGAAAGGAAGAAAAGAAAAAAGAAAAGAAGAATGCCTATAGGTAGGAAGATGAATGGTACCAGCTTTCGCTTTGTAAATCCTCCCAGGGTTTGGTTCTTTCCTGAACCCCTCACTTGGTCCTCTCCATGAGTTGAGCTTTTTCTCCTCCTTCCCCATCTAATTTTATCTTCCTTGACATCTATAGAAAATGAGGGTGAAAATGATAGCTAGCAGCTGGAATGGGAGTAGCTTTAGATAGAGTTTACAGAAGCTTGTTGTCAGGATCATATAAGATAAGTTGTGTAAATCAGCATAAATGTCAGCAATTATTATCCTAACTGGAACACACTTCTATTTGGAAGAGATCAGAAAAAGGAATGATTTCGCATGTCACTAGAGGAAACTAAATAGTCAATCTCCAATTCTGGGAGGCAGCAAGTTGGCAGTGATGGCAAAATATGATATGACAGGGTAATCAAAGAAATAGTACAAGATGGAGGGAGTTTGAGAAGACAGGTACATTGATGCACTATTATGGAGATGTGAAATGGACTAACCATCCCGGACAGTAACTGAAACATCACTTATCTCTGTTTGAGAGAGGAAGTTGAATGTCAAGGAGCTGATTTCATCTAATTGAAATTGCAAAGCACTTGCCCTGAATTCAGGACATGAGTTCAAATCCAGCTTCAGACACTTACTAACTGTGTGATCCTGGGCAAGTCTGATTGCCTGATTGCCTCCCAGAAAAATGAAAAAAAAAATTCCAAAGCAGGTTCAGATGAGTAGAAATAGCTGAAAGAATTGTAAAGGCTCTGAGAGGTTGGATAATTTCTCTAAGGTTTCATAGGTGCAAAGTATTAAAGGCAGAGCTTAACCTCATCTGTTCCTTGAAGCTGGGGGCAGAGTGGACAGAGTGTCGGACTTGAAGTCAGGAAGCCCAAATTCTAATCCTGCCTTCCATGCTCACTAGCTGTATGACTCTGGACAAGTCATTCTGACCTTTCTGGACTTTATTTCCTCATCTTTTGGACTCAATGGCTTCTAAGTCAGCTTCCAGCTGTGGTCCTAAGTCAGCAACCCCCACCCCCAGGCATACATCCCCTTGACTTTATCTTTTCATGTCCTTTGTTTAACCTGGTGACAAGCAGGACAACATAATCTGTAAGAGGGAGAGTCTTCAGCTCTCTTGAAGTCTGGCACAACTGAAAACATTGTTAAAAGCTACAGCATCCAAGCTGTAAAGCTACAAGCCGTTTAACCTGAGATGACTTTCCAAACCAATGATAGAGATATGGTCCCTGTTTCCATCTTTGTCTCTGGCTGTCCCTCCCTCTCTCTCTCTGTCTCTGTTTCTCTATCTGTCTCTGTCTGTCTTTATCTCTGTCTCTGTTTCGCTGTCTCTCTGTTTCTGTCTCTCTCTCTCTCTCTTTGTCTGTCTCTCCTCTCCGTCTCTGTCTCTCTGTTTCTCTGTCTCTGTCTCTCTACCCCCCCTTCCCCTCCCTCCTCCCTCTCTCCCTCTCTCTCTCTCCCCTCTCTCCCTCCTGCCCTCTGGATGTAAGGATCCATCTCACTTTTGAGCAGCTCATTTCCTCCCAGCTTGTAGCAATTTCTCCCTGAATTTCCTGCCAACTGCTTCACAGGCAAAACATGTTTGATGCAAAACAATGGATCACTTTGGGATAAATCAAACCCTTAATAAAGCCCGGCTGCACTTGGGCAAGGCATTCTGCTTCTGAGGACCTCTCATGGGTGCCAAATTATTCGGGGGGGGGGGAGAAAAAGGTGGGCCCTTCAGTATGAGAAAGGAGTAGACAGATGGAAAACATGTTTTCTTTGAGTCCAGATTACCTCCATGGAGGCCTCATGGTCTTTTCCCATGCAGTCCCTCTGAAATGCCTGGAGTTGGATTTGAGACTAGAGGTTGGCAAAAGTTCAGAGTAGACCTATGTTTGGAAGAAATGAGAGATCTATTTTGCCCAGAACCTCACACTTTCCTTGGAGGGATGCCATGGCCGCCCACACACCCTTGTCTTTTCCAGTTCCTGTAGAGGGAAAGAAAATGAGAGGGAGATAGAGATAGAGGGAAGGAAGAAAGGTAGGAAAGGGAAAAGGAAGAAAAGGCAAGCTATAGCAAGGGAAGGCACTAAACTAAGTGCTAGTGTTGGGCATACAATGACAAAAATGAAATTGTCTCTACCCTCAAGGAGCCTTGATCGGTCCATGCAACGTGTATCTTCTATTTTCTTTTTCCTGTATAAGTCTTATTTCTCCCAGTGGAGTCTAAGCTCTTGAGGGTAGGGTCTTGAATTTCTGCCTCTTAGAATCCCTAGTTTCATTTAAAGCTTGGCTCCAGCTTTGTGACATGCATTTCCTTTCACCTTTCCTGATACCCAAAGCCTCTCTCTATATAAATTAACTCATTTGTTTTGTATATATTTATATCAGTGTATGTTATTTCCCTGTTGGAATCTAAGTATCTTGAGGTTAGGAACTGTTCTGTTTTTGCTTTTTTTTTTGTTTGATTTTTGTCTTTTTATCTCCTAGCCTAGTTCCTGACAAATAGAAGGCATTTAATTAGTGGTTATAAACTAACTGATTGATTGAGAGGCAACGGATTAATGAATGGATAGAAAAGTGGCCTCTAATTCACAAAGATCTGGACCACAGGCAGGGAGCCTGAGTTCTTGAGGCACTCTATGTCCTCGAGTGTGGCCCTTTGACTGAATCCAAACTTCACAGAACAAATCCCCTTAATAAAATGATTTGTTCTATAAAACTTGAACTCAATCAAAAGGCTACACCCAAGGACCTAGAAGGTTGCATGTGGCCTACAGGCCCAGGTTCCCCACCCCTATAACATAGAACCCTGGGCAAGTCACTTAACCTCTTAGTGCCCCAAGCAACTCTAAGTCTATAAGTTAAAGATCACCAGGTATAATGGGAATTTCCCTTAGGAGTTCTTTCTAACACCAACAAAATAAAAAGTTTGTCAAACAAAAATTATGTAAAGAACTTTTAGAATCACAGCTTTGGGATTGAAAAGAACTTTAGCAGTCACTGAGTCCAACCCTCTCATTTTACAGGTAATAAAACTGAGGCATGGAGAGGTTGAGTAATTTGTACATGGTGACATAGTTAGTAAGTATCCATGCCATTATTATGTTGATGAAGGTTTGGCTAGAAGGGCAAGTTGAAGTTATATTTCCATTAACCATATGCTCCACCCCATTTTACCCTCCCACTATCTGTCCCCCACAGGCCTATATTCTTTGATGTGTCAGGTTTCTGGATCTATCTTTCCACTCTCCTCTTACCCGATTTACTTTGGTAGCTAGAAGGCATCTCACCAACACATTCAGGCTAAAGTATTATTAGTTAATAGGCTATAAGATTTACCCTTCTCTTTTCCTTAGACCTATTTATATTTTCAGAGGGGCTAACATCCTTATAGTGCTGGCTTCAGTTCTTGGCTTAGGAGATACATATTTTGGTTGGGGGAGCTTTTCCCATAACCCCTTACATCATGCCCATACAGTCAAACCTAAATTTATCTAGACTGGTATGGTTGACTCCACTTTGGATATAACAACTTGTCAGTTAAAGAAGACAAGGCTATTTTATTCCAAAGGTTTTTTGGTAGGGCTGAGAACTCTTTGGGGGGATTCTAGACGGCATCTGTTCCACCCCTTTCCTCATGATTCCACCAAAATCTTGATAGGTCATAGAATCATGGAACTCAAGACCTGGAAGGTACATTGAAGGCCATGTAATCCAGCCCCCTCATTGTATAAATGAGGCCTAGAGAAGGGAGGAAACATATTATAGACACAGAATTGCAAAGAACCTCAGAGGCCACATAGTCCAAACCTCTTTGTGTATAGATGAGGTAATTGATGCCCAAAGGGGAGCACCAACTCTCTTAGGGTCAAACAGCTAATGGAAGAGTCAAGACTTGAATTCAGGTCTTTTGATTAGACTATACCACATTGCTTTCCTCAGGACTAAGCCCTTTGAATTCTCCATATTTCTCACAGTTTCATAAATTAGATCCCAAGAAGAGTCTTAAAACCATGGATTTGGACCTAGAAAGGAACAGAGAGGATACTTATTCCAATCCCTTTATTTTGTAATTTCCTAATTAAGGAGGTTGGGCAAGATGGCCTCTTAGAGGTTTCCAACTCTAAATCGAGGAGCTACAAGTATTTTAACATCTCCATGCTTGAGTTTTTCAATTAGTATAATGAAAGGATTGGACTAGATGACCTGGAGGGAGGGGTCCCTTTCTGATATAAATCTATGACTTATAAATCATTAAGCTCTATATGCCTCAGTTTCTTTAGCTGTAAAATGATGGCATTGGACTAGATGAGCTATGAGCTCCCTTAAAGTTCTATGAACCTACCTATGAAGAAGCAAGGTCTACAGAACTGAAGGAATTTGCCTAAGATCACCAAGGAAGTAAGCAAAAGCACCAGAATTTGGACCCAGAAACTCTGACTCCAAATCCAATATGTTTTCCACTGTATTACCCAGGTCACCAACAACTAGCAAGAGAAAACTCATTGTATCCTGCAGCTCAAGCTGAAATTTGGCATCTGGCCATGTCCTCGCTCCAGCTGTTTTTAATCAACTTCAGACACTAGGACATATACATTCATCGAATAAAGAACTCGTAGTTAAGAACAGTTTTTCATTTTCATCTTGCTGATAGTTTCACATAAGGAGGAAAAGAGAAGAAAAAAAAACCCGTTAAGCATCCATGAAGGTCATAACCCTCTGATGTCTGAGGACATGACCGCAAGCTACAGACATTGAGTTCAGAGAATTTAAAAGATTACCAGAGAACTAATTAGAAGAATTCTCTTTAAGCTCTCCCAGCCTGTTTCACTCAGGTTAATGGAGAAGGCATAGCTTGGGTTCTGGACAATGGGGGGAAGTCCGGAACTTCTCGACATGACACCGTTCAAGTGAGCCGAATCTGAGTAAACAACTGATTTCACTAATCTCCGAGGCCTCTTTCTGGTATCTTATAAGCACAAGCTTAAACACAGCATTGGAGTCTTCTGCTGAGCTCCCTTATGAAATGTGATGCTTGCTGTAGGCCTGGAAGGAGTATGGAGCTTAGTAAGTGGGATTTATGATCCAGAATTGTGCTCAAGCTTTTTTCAATTAGACAATTGTTCTCTCAGCTTCTTTTGTCCAGTGTTTACGAGAGTGCTCTTTCAGTCACTAATGACCTAAACAATCTCCCGTCCCCACCCCCCAGACCCAACCACCAACTAATTATTTAAGGGATGTGTTACTGGCCTTCCAGTGGTTAGTGTTCTTTACTTCAGTTCTTTGTAAGTCATTAAAAGTGGCTTGCACATAGTAGACTTTCAATAAATGTTTTTGAATTGAAATGAATTTTGCTAGGATTGACTCCTAGTTTCTTCCACCCTTTCCCCTTTTGGGGATTAGATCCTTGAGTTTAGGGGGTATGGAGATTGTTGGACTGGTAGAAGGCACTTCTTAAAAGTGTATTCTTTTTGAGCATCACATGTTGTAGGTATACTATTTTCTGCCTTACAGTCATAGAGCTTAAGATTCCTTCTCAATTTCAATCTACGATAATCAATCAAACACTTATAAAGTGCCTACTGTGGGTTAGGCACTATGACAGACATTGAGGATACAAATATAAAGTGAAAAACAATCACTAGCCTCAAGGAACCTATGTTCCATTGAAAAGGATTTGAAAAAAAATCCCCAGTATTCTAAGTGATTCTAATAGAGATAATCTCTGTAAAGTATTAGTAGAGTGGTTAGAACAAAGGACATGCTTAAAAATGGTTATTCTATTGTCTGCTCTCTAAATTGCTAAGAAAATGCCAACTGCCTTGGTAGAGGGAATTTTCTCATCTGGGAGTTCCATAGTAATAAAATCATGGGTTCAGTTTCCATCCTTTATATTTTCATGTATAACACTGTTTATTTTATATTTAGTAAATATAGTAAGTTACTCCACAATTTTTCTTTGTCTTATGTGCCATTCTCCGTTGAGATGAGGTTTAATAGAGAAATAACTATAAAATATTACATGTGGATTCAAAAGCTCAACTTCCTAAGGGCAATATGGGAGGAAAGAGTATGGCTAGATAGCATTTCATCTAAATATATCTGAAGGTTTTAGTGAATTGTAAGCTCAATATTAGTCAACATCATGTTAGGACAGACAAAAAAGCTAAAGTAATTGAGAAAAACCTAGTACCCAGGACTAGGGAGGATTCCCTAATCCCACTGTACTCCGCCCTGATCAGATTAGATCTGCAGCTGTATGTTCAGCAATTTATGAAATACTTTGACAAAAGGGAGAGCATCTATGGGATGATAACCAGGATGGTGGAGGGCCTTGAGATCGTGTCATATAATAACAGCATTTATATTAAATGATTCTTTAAAATTCATAGAATGTTTTATAAATATTGTCTCATTTGATTCTAACAACACCTAGAGAGGTAGGTGCTCTCATGACCCCCATTTTATAGATGAGGAAACTGAGGCAGACAGCGGTTGTTGCCCAGGGTTACATAGCTATTAAGAATCAAAAGCCAAATTTGAACTCGTCTTCCTGATTTCAGGCAGCTAGGTGGTATAGTGGGTAGAGTACCAGGCTTGGAGTCAGGAAGACTCATCTTTGTGAGTTCAAATCTGGCCTCATATACTTCTTAGCTGTGTGACCCTGGTCAAGTCACTTCACCCTGTTTGCCTCAGTTTTCTCATCTGTCAAATGAGCTGGAAAAGGAAATGGCAAACTGTTCCAATATCTTTGCCAAGAAAACCCCAAATGGGGTCACAACAAATCAGATACCACTGAAAATGATCCAACAATAAAACTTCCTGATCTACTGCATAGCCACTGTACCACCTAGCTGCCATATAAGGATTGTTTGAAGGAATTAAGGGTATTTAGCTTGGCAGGACATGATAACTATTTTCAAATATCTAAAGAATTTTCATGAGGAAGAGGGATTAGCTTTATGCTAATTGGCCTCAGAGAACACAATTAGAAGAAAGTAGTGGAAGCTACAAAGAGACAGATTTCATCTCCATATTTGGATGGAAAGTATTACAGTGAATTATGGGTAAGACATGATAACTATCTTTAAAAATCTGAAAGGTTATCATGAGAAAGCAGAATTTGACTTGTTCTCCTTGTCTCCAGAGAGCAAAACTAGAAGCAAGGAAATAGATTTAATCTACGTAGGTGGAGAAATCAACCATAATACCAACAAAAATTTAGAGCTGTCCAAAAATGGAGAGTACTGAATCAAGAGGTGATGATGGGTTTCCCTTCACTGGAGTGTTTAGGCAACATTGGATGGTCATCTTCCAGATATGTCATAGGGAGATTCCCATTAAGGTATAGATTTGTTTTGATGGCCACTAAAATTCCTTCCAATTCCGATTCTGTGATTCTTTAGATTTTCACTGATTGTTTTCCTCTAGAGACAGCATCCAACCCTGAAAGACTCTGATATGTTGGATGAAGCACAGTATGTTTGTGTTACCTACTTTAGTAAAGCACTGAACTTCTCCCATTGGAAGTTAGGAAGCCTGGATCATTCCACTCCCAACTATGTTACTGAATCACTGTGTTTATGGTCTTAAACAGGTTACTTGACTATTTCCACAATTCCATTTTCTTCCTTGTAAACAATTTATTCTTTCAAGTCCTATTGTTAACACAAAACCTAGCACATAGTAGGTGCTCAATAGATACTCTCTGATTAATTCCAAGGACCTAGATTAAAATCCCATCTTTAATGCTTTCTGTTTTACATGACTTTAGACAAGTCATTTAACTTCACTGGGTCTCAGTTTCCTCATTTGTAAAATTATCAGGTTGGAGTAGATGACCTCTGATTACATTCTAGCTCTCCATAATTGACTCAGTTGATTAGCATTGTTCAAACAACCTCATTTTCTCCTTTGGATCCTCTTACCTACCTAATGGGATGACAAAAAACACTGAATTTCAGAGTTAGAAGGGAAGCATCCACTTAGTCTAACCCATATCCCAAAGGAATTTCCAACTACAACACAGCTGACAAGTGGTCATCCAAGCCCTGCTGAAGACTATTAGTGTGGGAGAAACTTATTGCCTCCTGAGGAAGTCTTTTCCAACACTTTTGGACAGCCCCAATGATTAGGAAATTTCCCATGACATCAAGCCTACATTTGCCCTTTTACAACGTTCATCCACTTCTCATTTCAATCCTTTAATTTATTCTTTGTATCTTCCTCCCCCACCCCCCACTCAGAACATCAGGTCCATTCCCTGAGGAATGCACTCAAAATGTCAGCAGAAAAATGAATGATAATGTAGACATTCCCTAAGGTTTCAGCCTCCATCCTCTGCTCTCTTCTTACTGAACTTTCTCCCTCAGAGAGATCCCCAGCATAAAATATCTATTCTATGTGGAAAGCTTCCTAAACTCTTTCTCAAGCTCCAGATCCAGATTTCCAAATGCTTAATGGACATTCCCTTTGGATGGCTCAGGCCCACTTCAAACTTGATGTATCTTCCCCTCATTATGTAGATATCTTGTATAAACCTATTTAAGTACATCTCTCTCTCATTAGGAAGTAAGCTCAGGGTTAATTTTTTTATTATTATTTTTCTTTGTATCTCCAGTGCCTGACACATAATAGACATGTTAAAAAACAAAAAAGGCTTATTGCTTGCTTGGTCTAAAACTGAGCTCAGTGGCTTTTCTCCCAATCTGCTTCTCTGTTTAATTCTCTTCTTTCATCTAGTGATACAGTCAGTACTTCTAGCCTTCTCTGTTGGCTTAAGCCACCATCTTTCAGGCTCTTCCAAGAGTAACACAAATCATCATTTCTCCATTTCTTTTCTCTAATTTGTGTTAAAAGACTTTCAAGGGGACATCTTCTTCCTCAGTTTCCTCATCTTAAAATGGAGATAATAATAGCTCCCTCTCAGAATTGTTGTGAGGTTCAGATTAGATGTTTGTAAAGTGCTGAGCACATTGCCTGGCACACAGTAGGTGCTATATAAATGCTTCTTGTCATCATCATCGTTATCATCATCATCATCATTTTACTATCACTGGAACTCAGATATACAGAATATCCTTTATAGGATCATAGCTCCTTGTCTCTGCCTGTTTTCCTCTACCAAGCTTTTATTTTACAGGATCTTCCCCATTCCCTTGAATTTTTATCATCCGTATTGAATCACAAATACTCTTCAGAGGATTATAGATTTAGAGTTTTAAGGGACCTTGCAGGTCCTTAAGTCCCCCCTCCTCCTTATTTTACAAATGAGGAAACTCAGGCTTGTCCAGGGTCATACAACTAGTAAGTACACTAGTTGTGTGAACTCATGAACCTATGGCATTTTGACCACAAGCCCAACGCCTCATCCATTTCCCCATGATGCATTCTCTCCTGTTCCTGTCTTAGTTTTCTTTGCAGATTTTACACAATGTAGGCACCTCTTCTCTACTCCTCCCCCAACTTCCATCCACCTCCATCTCCTTCCCTGTTCTCTCTCCAGCCTAAACATTTTTCTCATTCCCTTAAATGATTCACAATACAATCTGTCCTGATAAGTTTCTCAGACGCCTGAAAATCCTTAAAATTTAACACATACGTTAACACATAGTTTTTTCAACTTTTTATTAGACCCCCATAATTACTCTTTAGAGAGGCAGGAATTTTTAGATAGTTATGATGTCCTAATAATTCCAAAGCATAGGACAAAGAACACTGAACATGAAGTCAGAGCATCTGGGTTCAAATCTCACTTCTGATGATGATGAGGACTTGTGTGATATTAAGCAAGTCACAACCTCCCTGGGATTCCTTTTCACAGCTGTAAATTCAGAAGGTCAGAATAAATTACCTCTGAGATCCCTTCTATTCCAGACTTATGAGCCTCTTACCCAACTGCCATCATCCTAGTCTGAGTCCTCAAATCATGTAGGGACTGTTGCCACATCTAACTATCTATTTATCTGTCTGTCTGTCTGTCTGCCTGTGTACCTCTCTATCTATCCATCTATCTCTCTACTACCTACATACCTGTTTGTCTGTCTATCTATGCATACATATACACACACATATACATATATGTGTATGTACCTCTGTGTGTGTGCACCTGTGTGTGTAAAAATGAAGTCATGACCCCAGATCACTTACCTTTCCAGTGCTCTAGAAAACTGTCTAAAACTATATCTTGTAGAAAAAGTGCTAGCCTGCTTTAGTCAAAAGAGTTTCTTCATCCAGGAATTTCCTATTCCAATGTAATCAAAGATCTAGTCTGTAGACCCATCCCTATATCAATAAAATCTACCCATATGAGGAAATCTAGGAATCAGGAGGGAATAGTAGGGAGCATTTGGGTTAAGATCAATGGAGGCAGAAACCAAAGTGATGTTTTCATCAGATTATTCTACCAAATACCTGAATAGACTAGATAGTAGAACTAGGAGCAGTGGATGGAAGCTTTATGAGACAGAGTTCAGTTTGAAATATCTCTAAAAAATGAGGAGGACCCAAAGGAGCAGTGGTCTTTCCAAGGAGGTATTGGAGGTTTTTCAGGGAAGTTGGATAGGCATTTTTCCCAGGATGTTGATGAGGGATTCCTTCTCAGTCAAAGATTGGATTAAATGACTCTTGGCCCCAGTTTCTTCCTTTCTAACATGAAGAAATTGGATTAGATGATCTCTAAGGGAACTTCCAACTTTGAAAGTCTCTGATTCTTTGAGGTAGGGCCCTTTAATCATAATTTTTTTTACCTGTACAGTCTACTGAATAGGAGGACATTAGAGAAACAGTGACATGCTGTAAGAAAACAGCTTTGAGCCAGGTTGCCTGGGTTCAAACTTTGCTTATGATGAGAGATCAGAATCTAGGCCTGTAATCTCATTCAAACTTTTCTATGCCCAGTGCTATTTATCATTTATATCAATGTCTTGTGCAATAGTTTGGATTTCAGGTTTGTCAGATTTACCGATGACACCATCCTGGGAAGAACAGCTAATACTCTGGATGACAGTGTCGGGAATCCAAAAAAGATGTGAACAGACTAGAACACTGGGCCAGATCAAGTAAGATAAAACTTGATAGTGATGAATGTGGAGTCTGACACTTGAGTTCAAAGAATTAACTTCCAAATAGAAGATGGGGGAGGCATGGCTAGACAGCAGTTCATCTGAAAAATATCTGGAGCTTTCCCAGACCACAGGCTCCAAATGAGTCAACCATGTGACATGGAAGCCAAGGAAGCTAATGAAAACCTAGGCTTCTTTGAAAGGCACAGCTTCCAGGAATATGGAGGTGACAATGACTCTGTACTCTGCCCTGCAAAGGTCATAGGTGAAGCACTGTGTTCAATTCCAGGTGCCACATTTTGGGAAGGACATGGGGAATCCAGAGAGTAGCCCAAGGATGGTAACCTGGAAATTAAAGGGCATCGAGTTCATGGATCAGTTGAAGGAATTATGGATAATTCCATCATTTCCATCTGCTTTTTATGTTTTTTCTTCTCCTATGAGAGTAGGATTGTCTTATTTTCTAGTATGTGTAGCCCTAGTGTTTTTCATCTTGCCCAACACATAGTAAGTATTCATTGAATGCTTTTTCTATTTATCTATCTTGTCCAATAATTACTTATATTATTCTTCAACCCAACTGCTCAAGGTTAGCAGATCTTCTCATCTTTTTAATATACCTTGTGAGTTTCTATCCCTTCACTTTTACTCACATTGTTCCCTTCTTTCTTTTTTACCTGTCTAAAGTCCTAACTATTCTCTTAGGTCAAGCTTAGATTTCCCACTGCCCATGAAGTCTTCCTTTTTGACTTCAGCTCACAAGAATCCTCCTTCCTCTGACTTTACATAATATTTTTTTGCATATACTACTCACAATATAATAGTAATAATAGCTAGCTAGCACTTATATAGAATGCCTTGCTTCTTGAGGTTGTTTGTCCTTTGTTCTCCAACAGGACCAGTGATATCAGGAGGGCTATGCCTTGACTATTAAAGCTCAAAACTACTAAGACTTTGGGGACATCCTCGATAGCACTTTAAGTGCAAAGCACTTTGCAAATATTCTCTCATTAGATCCTCAAAATAACCTTAGGATGTAGGTACAATTATATCTCATTTTTACAGATGAAGAAACTGAGGAGGACAGAGGCTAAGTATTTGACCAGGATCATACAGCTGGTTAGCATGGGAGGCCAGATTTGAACTTCCTGTCTCCAGATCCAGTGCTCTATCCATTGTGCCATTGGCTTCAGTGCCACTCATTTGTCACTTAACTCTATCCCTGTTGATTGGCATTTCCTGTTTGCACATTTCCTATCCCCAGTAAATTGTAAGTTGCATCATGTCTGGGATCATGGTTTAAAATTCCTGGTGTCCCTTTCAGCACCTAGGGCAGTGATTTGAACATAGTAGGTACTTAATCTGTGGACTGTTTGATTGTTGATCAAACTAGATACAATGTAAAAATGCTTCAGAAATTACCCAAACTTCCAAGCTAATGTAAGCTCTTATTACTATTGCCATTACAATTTTAACCAACATTCCATTAGATTTGTGATTTCATCAAAATGGGTATTATCACCAGACATGACCATAGCAACCTATTCAAGCCTGCTCCTTCAATGAAATCTTTGTCTCCTTATCTACCCAATATGCTGAAGATTGTCCTCCTGTTCTCTTGACAGTACCTTGATACTCAAGGGCCACATTTAGGTTATCCTTCATGCTTATGATTTTACTGGTCCACCTTTTTTCCAGCCTGGTAATACATTTTCTGATGACAAAGCTACCATCATTAGGTTGGATGCTATAATGAGAAGGCACTGTGGCATATTAGAAAGAACACTGAACTGGGACCTACGTTCAAAACTTAGTTCTCTCCACTTACTAATTATATAACCTTGGGCCAATCCCTTGTCCATCCTATAAAGGATGGTTTCATTCTTCATAAAATGAGGGGATGGCACTAAATAACCTCAAAGTGCTATTGAGTTCTGAATCCATGCCCTTACATGGCTATTTATTTGACCTCACTTTCCTTTTCCTCCATTAGATTTGCATAATGATGCCCTTACATCTATAAACTCTCCTCTCCATATGCAGGACACATAAGTTCCTTAAAAGTTAACTGGGATAAAAGGCATATACTCAACCCTCTTTTTTCATTGATTTCCATTATGAAATCACAGAAATGCAATCTCCGGGGGGATCAAAATGGTCCCAAGCTATAATAAAAAATGAGACTTGAGAAATGCAGAATAATACCTTACATGCATAAGACAACTGACCATTTTGTTATAAAAATGTAATAAGGATATTGAAAATAATTCACTTGAGAAAGTTAATTTTAAAAAAAAGATGCTAGCGCTGTAATGGAGCCATGAAATGAGAGGTAGAGGAGGGTCAGTAAACTTCTCAGTTTGACTGATTTGCTCCCCCACCTCCACATATCTTATTGCTTCTCATTTTACTTCCAAAGCCAATTTTCTCTCTGGGTTTGCTCCTCTCACTTCTTCAATCATTCCAGCTTGAGCATGCTGTGGTCCTATGGTTCATTTTCACTTTTGGTGGCCTCTTTCCAAATATCTCTGGCCTCAAGTTGGAATTAAAACACCCAGAAGGGAAAAGCAGAGGCAGGCCTCCTGTTTCTCCCTTTTCTCGTGGCTGCTTCAGTCTTTCAAACATCTTAACCCTTCCCTGCCTGCCTCATTTCTCATCTGTGAGACAGAGACAGACGGGAGTTCATATGAAATGTTTTAAGAAAGGTCTTGAAAAGATAGTGATGATACTTTTGACCTTAACTTACCCTCTCTGTAAAGTCAAGTGCTGGAGACATAAGGAATATCATTCATGACCAGGTTCCCTACAGGCTCAGGGCAATTGTTAGAGCCTCGAAAACAGATGTAAGCAGGACATAAAATTCCATTTGGATAAATTTTATCAAAATGAATGCCAAATGTTGTTTGCTGAATCATTGAGCCAGAGCCAGAAGGGACCTAAGAGATCTCCTAATCCAACTCTGGAATTTTATAGATGAAGAAATTTGAAGCCCGGGTAATAAGTGGCAGAGCCAAGATTTGAACCCAGGTCCTTTGACTCCAAATCTGACACCTTTTCCACTGTTAACCTATTTATAAATAGTTTTGTAGAAATATTCTGTATATTGGCTTCTGTTCCTGAAGTAATGAGAGATGACTGTTCTAGCAGACTTTACCAATAGCCAGGAGGCATTAGGGCAGAGGTTATGATCATGTTTTCTTTTCCTTTGGTGATGGAGAAACTAAGGCACAGAAGGGTTCCATCATTTGCCCATAACCAGTTAACCAGAATTTATGGAGTATTTGTTATGTGCTGGGAACTATGCTTAGTGCTGGAGATTCAAAGCAAGCCAAAAACATAGCCCCTTCCAAGGAACTTTCTCATTTAGAAAATGAAGGAGCTCACATTCCAATAGAATCACATTGCTTTTACTACAACCCTCTGGGGCCCACACAGAACAAGTATAATCCTTTCCATTGATACCTCTTAAGATACTTTATGACCTCTATACCCAACCCTCCTTCAAATTTTCATTTCCCTAGGCTACATGCCCACATTTTCTATCACCATCTTGATTACTTTCCTATGTATGTTCTCCAGTTTATCATTATTTTTTTTTAAAATGTCATATCTAGAACTGAACGTAATATTTGATATGTGGTCTGAGTGTGATGTATGATATGAGTCAAGCATATCATTTCCCTAGTCTGCAGTATTATGAACTTCTTAGTACACCCTAAGATAATATTAGGTTTTTTGGTTACCATTTCCTACTGATTCACATCATGTTTGCAGTCCACAAAGACCTGCAGATCTTTTTCAAACTCCTGTGTAGTTATGCTTCAATCATCTTATCTATGCAAAGTTGACTTTTCATAAAGGACTGTTAAGACTTTACATTTACCTCTATAACACTACATCTCTTAGATCCTATCCCATATTCTGTCTGGTTGAATCATCCTGGTTCCTGAATCTGTTGTCCAACTTGTTAGATATCCCTCCTACTTCTGTGTTATCTGTTTATCTGAGAAGTGTGCCTTCCATGCCTTTATTTAAGTCATTATGACCAGATTACTACAAGTGATTCAGGACATCAGGCCATGCATACACAGTAGGGAATTCAATTTATTTCCAATTAAATTCTGCACAGGGAAAACAAGCCAGCCTAGCTAAAGCAACAAGGCACCATGAAGACAGACAGGAGGCAACATGTATCAGGACAGTCAAGCCATTACCTTTACCTTGACCACAATCTCTTCTCACATCCTTATGAAGAAAGCCCAGCATATTGAACCCAAGAGCCTTGGACATAGCAATTCTGCTCAGTCCACTAGACCAGCTTCTAGTCCAGTCCTCCCAGCCATCATTGAAAAGAGGGATCATTGGGAAGAGGGGATCCATCTTCTTCACTATCACCAGTGGCAGCTACTGACCAACTGCTACCAACAGACAGATGGCCACAAGATCTCCAGGAATGGCAGCAATCCCCAACCAGCCTCTAAAACAACCATTCCTACTTCAGCCCAGCCTTCATGGGTATCATCATCTAGGGAGGCAACTTCTGTGGAGAAGGAGCTGATTATCCCCACCAGCTGCCTATTAACTACTACACAGGCAAGCCAGCCAGACTAGCTGAAGCAGCCAGTCACACCAAGGGAAAGGTAGAATGTACCAGACAAATCAAAATACCACCATCACCCGTCATCTCCCCTCAGACTATGATGGAGATAGCCCAGAGTCCTGTACCCAAGAGCCTTAGGAAAAGCAGTATCACCAGTCCAGTGCTCCCAGTTATCATCATGGAAAGAAGTAACCTGGCAACTGCTCCTTATAGCCTTGTAGGCTAGACCATCATTGCTGAAGACTCAGAAAGGAAAGTTCTTACCATCAAAGTCACAGGCACCATCAGGTGCTTCTACATCAGATGCTTACATAGTTTTATCAGTGGAAGTGGCATTACAAAAAAAAGATTTGCCATCTGCTTTGCTGCTGCACCCTGAGGAACATGGGATCTTTCTGTTCTACTTGCAGCTCAAACTTCCATCTAAGTTGCCTCCCCCATAAGAAGAAGAGGTCCTTGAGAACAGTAACTAGCTTGCTTTTCTATTGGTATCCTTAATGCTTAGCGTAGTGCCTCTTTTTCTTTAAAAAAAAAATGGGACAGTATTTGTCCTGCAGTCCCACAGAAATTTCTCTTCTTTCATGACTTTTTGAAGATGATTGATGGTAGTTTAGTAATCCTAACTATACATCCTTTCAGTATTCTAGGATGTAATTTATTTGGTCTTTACCACTCAAACTCACCAATTGCCCGTTCATTGTCTCCTTACTCATCTTCTTGGTGTTGTCGTTGAGGCCATTGGGGTTAAGTGACTTGCCCAGGGTCACACAGCTAGTAGGTGTCAAGTTCTGAGGCCAGATTTGAACTCAGGTCCTCCTGAGTCTAGGGCCAGTGCTCTATCTACCTAACTGCCCCTTCTACTTACTCATCTTTTCAGTTCCTATGACCAATTTTTGTTCTGTCCTTTCCAGTCCAAAGTTCATTCACTCTGGAAAAGAAAAGGGAAGCAAGATCAAATCCAGGCAGTTCTGTGTCCTCTTTTTGCCAATTTTCATCCTATCTACCCTAGACAGTCCTCTTCTCTCTGTTTACCCTCAATGGAGGTAAGCAAAGCCTTTTTTCTATCCTTAATTTTCCCCATCAGACTCAATTCATTTGGAGCTCTTAGTTTCCTGGCCCCATTTTTTCAGGAACGTGATTATCTCTTGTGTCTATCCTTTGTTATTTGTGCTTCTTCTACGAATTCCCTTTAATTTAAAAAAAATGGCCTTTTATTATTTTGAACTTGACAAACAAGCATTCCCCTTTACAAAGATCAGGGAAGGGGGGGGGGAGCTCATAGGATCTTATATTTAGAACTAGAAGAGAACTTAGAGGCCACCAAAACAAACCTCTTCATCTTAAAGAAGAGGAAATTGAGGTTCGGAAAACTTAAATGATTTGCCCAGGGACACAATGTAGCTAGTGTCTGTGATAGAACTTGACTTGAGGTTTCCTTGACTCCAAGTTAACACTCTATTTAATATACTACATTGCATATGAAACCCATGAAATTCTATCATGTATGACTTGTCTTTTTTATTATTACTTCAAGTTTAACATGGTAGTTCCAAGTGTTTCAGGGGCCACCCCATGGCAGATGCTTTGAGTGCTGGTTTCATGCAAGTACATGAAGATAATTTTGAGGTACCTGCTTTGAACTATGTGTGATTCATCACTGAAAGCCTGGTCCTTTGAGATGATGAAGAATCCCCTTATTGGCTACAGAGCCTAAAGAACTGCTGTGGAAAAGGCTTGTCCTCTAACCTCTCTCTTCCTTTCAGGCTGTGAATAACAAAGTCTGAGGTATTTGAAACTGTTGCCAAAGAGAAAGGTGGGGGTGGGGGACTGATGGCTTATTCTCACCTCCTATTCCAGTTTCCATGTGGTCATGAGCACATGGCATTAAAGCCCATGACTGCTTGTCTGGGCCCCTTTCTGTTCTTGTTTATAATTTTAATGAGTCATTGATGCTCATTTCTTTACCTTTTTTTTAATATCAGCATCAGTACTCACACGCATAGTCAAATCAGTAGATTCATTTTCTTCGAGTCTACAATTGTTACTTTAAACAACCCCTCTTACTTTCCCTTCCCATAAGAATTGTTTCTCTTTGGATCTTCAGAATATCAGTCTTGAGAACTTACTGGACCTCCTAAGCTGACTCTCCTTGAGGAATTCGAACACAAAACTTCCTACCCTATCATCTTTCCAACACTTTACTCCTTTCCGCACAGACTCCCGTCAAGTGATACTGATCTTTTCACTGCTTCCTCAACACACAACTCCATCTCTCAACACCATGCCTTTTCACTGACTGGCTGTCATGCTTGGAATGTTCCTCCTCTCTCTGACCCTGGATTCCCTGGCTTCCTTCAAGACTCCACTTAAATCTCACCTTGTGTTTATTGGCTTTCCCAATCTCTCTCAATGCTATTGCCTTTTCTCTGAGATTACCTTCCATCTGCCCTGTATCCATCTTGCTTGTACAGAGCTGTTTGTTTATTGTCTCCTGCATTAGACTATAATAAGGTCCTTGAGGACAAGGACCATCTTTTGCCTTTCTTTGTATCTCTAGTGTTTAGTACATATGCCTGCCACATATTAGGCACTTCAATGTGTATTTGTTGACTTGACATTGAAGCAAAATGTCAGCACAAAGATAGATAGGAAATTTTTCTTTCTTTTTAAATTACTTTTTAGCCTCTATAAAGCAAAATAAAGTGAGCACTCAGTGCGGGGAAAGAATGATGACAAGTAGAAAAAATGGCTCTGATGGTAATTCATAGTGATTGGATGTTTTCCACTTTTCTGGCTATTAGACTAATTTCACTTTAGATACTTTCCAATGTGATTCTTTGAAAGAAAGCATTTGTGAACTTTTTTTAGACTTTACCAATAGAACCTTCATCATAACTGACATATAGAAAGCCTAAAGGCTAAAAAATTGGCAAGGTATTGAATATACATTATCTCATCTTAGCCCAGCTAAAACCCTGTGAGGTAGGTATGTCAAGGATTATTATTCCCATTTCATAGATAGGGAAGCTGAGGTTCAGCTGTTTCTTTAAGATCAAATCACTAGTAAATACCAAAAGTAAGATTTAAACCCAGGTCTTCCTGACTGCAAGTTCACCACTTTTCCCACTATACAATGTTCCTCTAGACTGTAGACCTAGAACTTGAGGGGACTATAGAGATGATCCAGTCCAGTGCATTCATTTTAAACATTATATAATTTAGTTAAATTCTATCTATGCACATATATTCATATTACAAATAAATATATACATATATAATTATAGTAGTCATTTTCTGGACATTTATTAATCAGAGAAACCAACTGTGGCAGAAAGAACATTATATGTATTTATGCCATATATTTTATGTATACTATGTGCTTGGCACATGATAGGAGTTTAATAATTTTTTTTTGCAAGGAAAGAAAGACAGAAGGAAAAGGAGAAAAGAAGGAAGGAAGGAAGGAAGAAAGGAAGGAAGGAAGGAAGGAAGGAAGGAAGGAAGGAAGGAAGGAAGGAAGGAAGAAAGGAAGGAAAGGAGGGAGGGAGGGAGGGAAGGAAGGAAGGAAGGAAGGAAGGAAGGAAGGAAGGAAGGAAGGAAGGAAGGAAGGAAGGAAGGAAACAATGGTCCTTTCAACTCTAAAAATCAATGACTTCATTACTCCCTGCCTGGAATGTTACCTTTTCTTGTAGCTATAGAAATCTTACAAACCCTTCAAAGCCTAATCTCTTCCAGCACACCTTCTTTGATTTCTCTGGATTTTCATGACTTCTCTCTTCTTTGAACTTCTAGAGAACTCTTAGACTGTTGAGTAATTTAGGACTTGGTGATATGCAATCTTGTATTCATTTTTGTTTCATGGATTCGTTCATCTTTTCTCCCCAAGGTGAAGACACACAGACACACAGTAATTCACAACAGAGGCAACCCATCTGTCTTTATCACAAATTTATTTCCTTTCTTCCTTCCTTTTTCCTTCTTAGCTTCCTTCTTTCTTTTTCTTTCTCTCTCTCTTTCTTTCTTCCTTTCCTTCCTTCTTTCCTTTCTTTCCCCTTCCTTTCTTTCTTTTTCTCCTTCCTTCCTTCCTTGGTTTAGAGTTAGAAGGGACCTTGAAGACCATTGAGTCTAACTTTCCCTTATTTATAGATGAAGAATACTGAGGCAGAAAAGGTTAGGTGCCAAGGTCATTATGTGAGGAGAAATTCAATCTCAGGTCTTATTGACTCTCCATCCACACACCATGATGTGTTTATGCTGGCTGACAGCAAGGGATCATCTTGTCCCATCTATACTTCAAATATTATTCCCATTATAATTTCCTTAGAAAGTGGCATTCCAGTTTCTGCTGGAAGACCTCCAGTGGCAGGGAACCCACTGTCTCTTGAGTCTGTTCATTCCACTTTAGAACACCTGTAATTGTTAACAAATTTTCCCCCTGACATCAAGCCTGGGTTTGTCTTTTTGCAACCTCCACCCAGTGCTTTTTATTCAACCCTCTGGGGTTAAGAATAAAGATCCTTAGATCACAGACCTCAGGCTAGAAGGGACCTGAGGAGCTATCTAGTCTAACCCTCTTATTTCACAAATGAGGAAACTGAGGCCCAGAGAGAAGTGATCACCCAGGAGGTAAAGAGCAGAGCCAGGATTCCAGCTGAGGAGTCTAATCTTTTTTCTACTTGACAACGCTGCAAATAACTGAATAAAAGAAGCCTGTCTCCCTCCTTAGTCTTTTCTTTTTTGTGGCTTAACCTCCCCAGTTGCTTCCACCAATCTTCATATAAATTATGTATATACATCCAAGGATGTGACTTGTTTGGTCTTTGTGACTGGAACTTGCTAGGTATCCGATTTCACTAGCTTATTGCTTATCTTAGGTATCAGCTCCCTACAAGGCATTGTTCTGTCCTATCCAGTCCAAATTTCATTCTCTTAGGTCAGAGGTGGGAAGCTGTGACTCTGAGGCCACATGTGACCTTCTAGGTCCTTGGGTGCAGCCTTTTGACTGAGTCCAAGTTTTACAGTATAAATTCTTTTCTTGAGGGGATTTGTTCTATGAAGTTTAGATTCAATCAGAGGGCCACACTTGAGGACTTAGAGGGTCATATGTGGCCTTGAGGCCACAGGTTTCCTACCCCTGTCCTAGGTAGAGAAAAAAGAAGCAAAAGAAAAGTTGGTCAGTGATCATCCCAGCTACCCTGAACTTTTTTTGTCCCCCAATATGTTTAAACAGAGCCTCTTCTCAGTCCAGAGTACCTTTCGAAGCTTATCACAGCTAACTCTTCTTCACAAACTCTATGATACAGCCAAAATGCCTACTTGCTGATCTCTGAACTCAGAATCCAATCTCCTATCTCTGTGCCTTTGCCCAGGTTTCTCCTCATGTCTGGGAAACACTTCTTGCTCATCTTGGTCTTTTAATATTCTTAGTTTTCTTCAAAGCTAAATTTAAATACCTGTTGTGGTTTAGTCATTTCAGTCATGTCCAACCCTTTGGTTTTCTTGGCAAAGGTACTAGTTTGCTATTTCCTTCTCCAGCTCATTTTACAGGTCAAGAAACTGAGGCAAATCAAGTTAAGTAACTTGGCCAGGGTCACACAGCTAGTGTGTTAAGGCCATATTTGAACTCATGAAGATAAGTCTTCCTGATTCCAAGTCTTGTGCTCTATCCACTGTACCACCTAGCTGCCCAAATTCAAATGTTATGAGTTATTTGTTCTTTGAATCTGCTACCCTCCACACTGAAGTTACTTCACATTTACTTTGTATATTGTCTGTATTTAGCTGTTCCGTCCCAAAAGAATGTAAATTCCTTGAGAGCAGGGACTATTTTGTTTCTTCCTTTTGATCCTCAAGGTCTAGCATAGTGCCTGGCATGTAAGAGATCTGCTTAATCAATGCTTATAGAATGAATGAAATGGGAATGGGAAGTCAGCTCAGATTTCCTACTTTAGCAATAAGTGCATAGTTTGTTTCATTGAGTAAAAGTGTGCCTTAAAAGTGTGCCTTTTATATCAGGGAAGTCTGTGGCACTTTATTGTAGATTTCACCTGATGCCATTGGTGGCCCACAAAACAACTGGGGAGGAAGAAAGCATTGAGCACCCCTCCCCCACTTCAACACATATAGTAGAAAGAGAAGTTTGTCACGTGAGTAATTCAGTGTGCTTTATACTTTGGCCACAAGATGGTAGCGGAGGCTTACCATTTAATGTAAAGTTGCCTAACACTCTTTCTCATAAATCAGAAAACAAGCTATTAAACCAAAGTCAGAAGCTACTATTACAATTCAGCATCTTTGCATGTGATGAATTGTTGATTCAGAGAAAAGTATATAGACCACTGGTTTATTGAGGCTCTGCTTCCTCCTAAATAATGACAACTCAGGAATATACTGCTCGCATTCCAGTTTCTTAAAGGGAACTGGGAAAGTGGGACCATATGGGCCACCTAAAAAATTAATACTGAAGCGTAGATACTGACATTTCTCAAAAAACACTCTCCCTACTATGCCCAAAAGGTTTTAAAAACGTGCATTCCCTTTGACCCAGCTATATCACTTCTGGGACTGTATCCCAAAGAGATCATAGAAATGGGAAAGGGTCCCACATGTACAAAAATGTTTATAGCAGCTTTCTTTGTCATGGCCCAAAACTGGAAAACAAGGGGATGCCCATTAATTGGGGAATAGTTGAACAAATTGCAGTTTATGAATATAATGGAATACCATTGTGTTATAAGAAGTGATGAACAGGAAGATTTCAAAGAGGCCTGGAAAGGCTTATATGATCTGATGCTGAGTGAAAGGAGCAGAACCAGAAGAACTTTGTACACAGCAACAATCACAGTGTGCGAGGAATTTTTCTGGTATACTTAGTCCATCATAGCAAAGCAAGGACCTAAAAAATTCCCAATGGACTCTTGAGGCAAAATGCCTTCCACATCCAGAGAAAGAACTATGGAATTGGATCACAGAATGAAGCAGACCATTTTCTTTTGTATTATGTTTCGTTTTGTTTTGTTTTATGGTTTCTCCCATTCATTTTAATTCTTCTATGCATGATGACTAAGGTGAACATGCATCTAATGGGAATGTATGAGTAGAACCTATATAAGATTGTATGCTGTCTCAGGGAAGAAGTGGCAGGGGGAAGGAGAGGTTAAAAATCTAAGATACATGGAAGTGATTGTAGAACTCTGAAGACAAATAAAATAATTTAATAAAAAAAGAATTAAATCCAATAGAAAAAAAACACTTTCCCTCTTCATCTCCATTTCTATGGATCCCCAGGTTTCTTCAAGGCTCAACTTGCCAGGCCTAGAGGCCTGTGGGCTACCCGAGTCTTACCTTACCTCTATCGGAGGTCTTCGGCTGGCCAAAATGGGAAACTCGTATGAGAGAAGAGACCTATCAGAGTCGAACAAGGGTTGAGCTTTATTCAGGGTTCTGGTTACAAGTGCAGGGGGAATTCTTCCTTAGGAAGGAGAGAGAAAGATCTCCCAAGGAGGCAAAGATCTTACAATAAGAGATTGGAAGTAGAAGTGTAAGTGGGGAGAGAGGGGGAGGGGAGAGAGGAGAGAGGAAAAGCGGAGCCTTCTGTCCTCACACGTGGCCCCTCCGCCCAAGAGAGCCTTCAGGCTTTCCTGACCCCAATTAAGCTCTCCAGTCGCATAGTTTGCATCTGAATACCGTGCCTGTTAGATAACAATAGGCATGCCCAGATCCAGGACAGTCTCAAGGGGGATGCTCCTCCCATCACGTGAGGGGAAGAGGCGGAAATACACGAGATAGCTCGGTTCACCTCGATTCCCAGCCATTTTCCTGGGGGACCTCGTGAGAACTCTAAGATTTAGAAGTTCCCACCTTTACCCGCCCGAGACTGTCCACATGGAATTGAGCTTCCATTCCCTGCATCAACTTATGTTACCTTGTCCACCATTCTTGGGCCAAACCCGCCAAAGGCTGGCACCTCTCTGATCACAAAATTAACATGTGCTTACAAAGTAAGTATTTGGTATTTAATGAAATGTGTGCATATTGTCTCCATTCTCTCTCCTCCTTCCCCATCCCTAACATAACCTTTCTGTCCACACCTCTCCACATGTAACATATAAGGATCACATGAACAATTCTGCCCAATGCCTTCCTGAAATCCAGGTAGATTTCATTTATAACATTGTCATGATCCTATCAGTCTAGTAAATGTGTCTTTAAAGAAAAGGAGATCCTAGATTGAATGTTGCAGGTCACCTTAGAAAACCTAAGAGGTTTTCTAGCCCAGTACCCCCATTTTACAAGTGAGGAAACTGAGATTCAAGTAGGCTGAGTGACTGGGGATTGTAGGATCATAGCTCTATACAAGGACAGGAGCTTAGAGGTCACCTATCCCAACTGCCTCACTTAACAGATGAAAAAACTAAGGCCCAGAGAGATCCAGTACCTTGCCTAAGATCACCCAAGTAGTAAGGGGAACGACTGGATTGGAGGGGTGGGGTGGAGGGAAGTGGCAGAGTTTGATATCAAGTCCTTTGATTCATGGTTAAGTACTCTTTCCATCATGTCAATGTTTGCCAAGTTTGGGGGAGAGAGAGGCAGGAATTATTGCTCTTGATAAACCAGATGATGTTCTACAGAACTGGTTTTGAATATTGTTTACGTCAAACTTGTTTATGTGGAAGTACTGCTCAAGTACTGTCTTCTGACAAAGCCCTCCCTGATCCCCTCTCACCACAAGTACTTGGTACTTTCTCCTTCTTGAAATTAATCTTGCATGTACTTTGTAATTTTCTTCTCTGGCGTTATACAACAGTAATATAAATTCCTTGAAGACAGGGATTGTTTCCTTCTTTTCTTTGTATCCTTAGGGACAGCACAATGTCTTGCCCAGAGTAGGCCCTTAAAAATGTTTCTCCTCTCCTATCTTCTCGCCTTTCTTCTCCTCTCCTCTCCTCTCCTTTGTCTTCTCCTCTCTTTTCCTCTTCTCTCCATAAATACATACCTACATGCATATATAAAGTTTTTATAGGCATCTGCACACGTCATTTGATATGTATACTTTTATATGTAGATGTATACACATGTATATATACTATACAATGTGTGTATATATGTATCTATTTATCTGTTGTATACACTTACTCCTTTCTCATGGGCCTTGAGGTTGAAGAAGTTGACAGAGGTATTACGCAGTTCTCTCTCAGACTGCCTAGAACATGTGCCTCCACCTGCCTTCTCATGTGCTACCATTGGATTTTAGAGGGAGACTTGATAAAGACAGAAGGAAGAGAGGAAAGGCAGTGAAGACCAGGAATGAAAAACAGTAGAAAAGGCTGGGATGGGCAATGGCCCACCCCACCGCCACGCCCAGAAATAGGAGTCAGTAAGAGAAGAATGAGCCCAAACCTCTCCCCACCACCAGTCACCTTCATTACCAAAGGCATGGAGATTTTTCATGTGATTTCGCAAAATACAACGATCCACCACATTTTCATTTGATTCTATTAATACTGCTCTGCTCCCTTTTTAAATTTACTCCTTCCATCTCTAATATTACTTTCTGTATCACTATAAACCTAGCACAGCACTTTCTACTGAGAAAAAAGAGGAGAAGGAGGGGAGGAAGGAAGCAAAGAAGGAAGGAAGGAAAGAAGGAAGGAAGGATAAAAGGAAGGAAGGAAAAAAGGAAGGAAGAAAAGAAGGAGGTTTTATAATCATATAATTGAAATCATCTGTTTTGTCTTTCATGATTCATGGTTCCTGTCTAATTATAATTACCCCCAACTGCAAAAGAAACAACTTTCTGTTCTCTAGGAGGGGAAGGAGCAAATGAAAGTAAAGGAGAAAGGAGAAAATGGGAGAGAGAAGAAGCAGAGAAAAGCAGGAGAGAAGAGGTGAGGGGAAGAGAAAGAGGGTAAGAGGGTGGAAGGAAGGAAGGAAGGAAGGAAGGAAGGAAGGAAGGAAGGAAGGAAGGAAGGGGAAGGAGAGAGGGATGGAGGAAAGCATGAGTTTGCCTGGGTTGTTTTTTTCCTCCATACTGATTCAATTGGTCATCAAGTACCAGAAGGGGCAGTCTGACATAGTGGAAAGGGACTGGATTTTGGAATCAGAAGGCCTAGGTTCAAATTTCAGCTGGACATTTACTATATATGGAGCAGTGGATAAATCACATTCTCTCTTTGACTTTAGTTTCCTCTCCTAGGTGAGGGGGTTGGGCTAGACATAGCATTTTCTATTCAGGTACAGCTCCTCTGTTGTTCCTCCCCTAAATATAGAGAGAGTCAGAGACAAAAGAGAGAGAGAGATGGACAGACAGGCAGAAAGAAAGAAAGAAAGAAAGAAAGAAAGAAAGAAAGAAAGAAAGAAAGAAAGAAAGAAAGAAAGAAAGGAAGGAGAGAGAGAAAAGGAGAGAGAGAAGGAGGGGAGAGACTTTTCCATCTGTGAGGGTATTTTTAATGATTAAGATACTTCTTTCTTTTCTTAATGACCACGAGTAGAATTTACAACATTTCTTCTTCCCATGTCTCCTCATATTCCTTTTAAATCAGGCTTTGTAGGTCTGTAGTTCAACAAAAACTCTTGCCACAAAGGGTGAGAAAATCCAGAAGAAGCCATTTTCAAAGGTTTCCCAGTTATAAATACAACTCTGTCCCAAAAGGCCATTAATCAGGAGAAGAATGTCATAGTGACCAGTTCCACCTCCTGTACTCTCCCCAACAATGCTGAGCTAAAGATAATAGTGTCAGTTGCAAATATGACTCATCATGAAAAGATGCAACAATCTGTGCTGAAGGTCACCGAAGAAAGAGAATGGGGACTCCCACTTTACCCGCACAGTTCAGTGACCTGATTGGTAGTCTAGCCTCACTTACCAAAATTGAAATTCAAAAAATATTCATTAAGAGCCTTTTGCTTGCAGAGGACACTATGATAGGTAAGGGCAATATCTGAAACTGAGATCGACAAATATTTATTAAATGCCTACTATGTGGAAGACACTATGCTCAATGCAAGGCAGCAGATTTTTACTTAGAATAAAAAAACTTACCAAGAATTAAGGCAGCCAAAAGAACAGAAAACAAAGTACATTCTCAACTGATTGGGAAATGGAGAAAAAGTATGATATATAAATGTAATGAAACATTATTTTGCTATAAGAAATGAAAACAGAGGAGCATGAGAAGACCTATGAAGTAAGTAGAGCAACATGAAGTAAGTAGAGCCAAGAAAACAACATGTACAACGACTCCAACTATGTAAATGAAAAGTATACCAAGAAAACAATCAAAACTGAATACTGTAAAATTATCACTGTTTGCCTCCCCGCAAAACAAAGATATTATCAGCCACACAATTTGCAGAAGTAACTATGAGTATGAAACCCTGCATATAGCATTAGCCTTTTTCTGTCAGTAGACTTACCAGATTGTTCTTTTTTCCTCTTTTTTATTCTTTGCCAGAAGAAAGGCAATGCTCTTTCTACGTCTTTGGACTCCTTAGGTAGTATGATGATGTATCTGGACCCCATTCAGAATAGTGCTTTGATGTCAACATTTATAATTAAAGGAAATACAAAAATTCAGGTGGAAATTGGTAAAAATAAAGCCAGTTTTTTCCTACCCAAATTCGCAGACCCCCCTGCTATAAAGGGACTGCTGTCTGGGAGGGGGAAAAGAATACATTAGGAATGTGTGTGATGCAAAAACTAAAGCTATCAATAAAAATTTCCTTTAAAATCTAACACTTTCTCAATGTCAAATGGGCTACCTCATGGAAGTCATAGGATTTGAAGTCACAGGACCCATGTTTGAATTCTGCCTCTGCTAACTCCTTCCCATTTCACTTCCAGCAAGTCATGTCCCCTCTCTGGGTCCCAGGGAAGGAGTTCAACTAGTTGACCTCTAAGACAGGTTTCTTCCTTCTGGAGGCCAGACTGTGGAACATATTAAGGAACCAGGGGTTGCACTAGATGACTTCTAAGGTCTCTTCCAACTCTAAGTCTGTGAACACAAGAACATGATCCTATGTGTGTTATGTGGCCAGGAGACACAAGTGGAAGAACTCTTTTCTATAGTGTTATAGAGCTGCCAGCGTCTTTTCATGATGTCATTACATTGTTCTCCCCTGAGCTTGGTTCCTGCTGGGCTGTCTACCAGGTGTTGTTCTTTCCTTCCCCTCTCCCCCAGAGGGCAACACTTCTCTGATTCAGCTGGTCTCTATCTACCTTACTAACTTCAGTGCTCTGGGAAACTCTGCTTTGGGATGCTGCTGTGGTTAGTAAGCCTCTCCCCTGCACAGAAGCCTGCAGTTCTTTCAGCCAATGGCCAGAAGCATTTTCCTGCCGTCATTCTATACCACAGAAAGTTACAGACATGCAACCTAAGATCGTGTCTTCTCTGGAGTTCCTCTGTCCTCCATTTCTACTATAACTCACTCAGTTCAACTGTCTTTGGGCAGAGTCAAAAACACATTTTAGTTTTTAGTTTTTATCATACACTACTGAATGATATACAAAGTATAAAGTATAGCTATACTTCCCCAAATGGAAAAGGAACAACTGTGGTAAAGAAATTGTTCTTAACTGCCCTTCATCATGCCCTTCTAGCCTATGGAGGTTACTACATCTGGGCTGGTTGGAGAATATTGAAAAGTCTGGTGAGCTTTGTTCTACTTTCCTCCAGCTACAAATTGCAAGCACTCTCTACTCAAGTATATGAAAAGAGAAAATGAACTGTTTGCAAGACAATATGATGATTTTCTTAAGGAATTCCAGAGCAACCAAGAAAAAGTTAGTCAACAATAATGTTAGTAAAATAGGAGGATATGACATAAATAAATATCATCATCCTTTCTATATATTGCTAACAGTAGGAAGAAATACGAAGATGGATTCTATTTAAGATAAGAAAATGTATTAGGTGTATAGGAATTACCCTACCAAGTGACAGGAAGAATTAATTCAAATACAGCTGTGATTGATATGATTTTAACATAAATTAAAAAGAAAAAAATTATCTCAGAGATATTCAGTGTCCATGGTTAAGCTGTGACAAAACAGTAAAAAAGGATAAGATTGCCCAAATTATTCTACAGGCTTGTTGGCTTACTATAAAGCAAGGGGTTGCTCTATAGAGTTAGGTTAAATTTATTTGGAGAAAAAAAGTTTTCAAGGGTGCTTGGCACTCTTACATCTCAAACTATGCTATAAACAAAAATATCAAAAACTACCTGGCACTGAATTCTTAAAAATAGAATAGTAGATCAACGGAACAGAGTAGGTAAGATCCAAAACCAAAAGTGCACAGCACAGACAAACCCAAGCAGACCAATGACCAAGAGAGTCACTGTTTTCTTCATAACTTCATCTTCTATCTTATGTCAGTTATTTCTAAATGAGTAGATAATCTAAATACAAAATTACTAAATGAGAACAGAAAGTTGTTTCTTTTGCAGTTGGGGGTAATTATAAGTAGACAGGAACCAAAAATCATGAAAGACAAAACAGACGATTTCAATTATATGATTATAAAACCTCTTTCTTTTCTTCCTTCCTTCCTTTTTTCCTTCTTTCCTTCCTTCCCTCCTTTCCCTCTTTTCTTCCTTCTTTCCCTTTTTCCTTCCTTTTTTCCTTTTCTTCTTTCCCTTCCCTCCTCCTTTCCTCCCTCCCTTTCTTTCTTTCCTTCTTTCTCTATCATTGTCTCTCTGTTTCTCTGTCTCTGTATGTCTGTATGTGCCTCTATCTTTCTCATTTCATCTCTCTCCATGTCTCTATTATGCTGAATATGATTATTCTATGTGACAGTCCTTCAAATATTTGAAGACTATTATTTTCCCTTTCGTTTCTGTTTTGTTTTACTGTAGATATGAATTAATAGGATACAGAGAGAGCTCCTAATGAAAAAAAATTCTACTGATAGAGATTGACATCTTCTTACCAGTACATAGTTATAGAGAAAAGAATTGTCTAGGGAAACTGAGAGGTTAATTTGGTGAAGGTCACTCAGCCATTATATGGCAGAGGGACTTGAACCCATCTTCCTGACTATGAGACCAGTTTTCTATCCAATATCTCACATTATCTCTTCTATGTTTTACCTGTCCATTATCATGGTATCCCTTTATAGTTTCTTACCTATGCTAAATACAGTTTCTTTACTAATTTTCTTTCAACTCATTTTATAATATGATTTATAGACCAACTCCCCTCACCACCATCTTTTGTGGCCCTCTTCTACCTTATCAAATTCCTTTTCTTTATCATTAAAACTTTATTGATGCCTTTTGATTATTTTTACACTGAAGTCCTTTCCTAATAGACCCTTCCCCTCTTAGCCTTATGCTTGCTCAAAAAAAAAAGAAAGAAAGAAAACTAGGTAAGCAAAATCAACGATCTTATCTGCCAAATTATGGCACATTCTGATCCTGTAACAGAGTTGTTTCATCTTTTGTTTTCCAAGACCAAGGTCAGTTATTGTAATTAATCTGAGCTTGGTTGCCTTTTGGAGTATGATGCTCATTTGCACTAATTACAGTACTTATTGCAGTTATCCTGACTGTTTCCTTCATTCTGCATCAGTTCATGCAAGTCTTCCCATGTTTCTCTGAAGTCTCAAGGTTTCTCTTAACATGTGGCACAAAGAATTCAACATTGTATCTGATATGTAATCTGATGTGTAATCTGACCTATTCTGGGTATGATGGGAGTATTACTCCCTCTGAGATGAATACTAGTCATGCAACCCAAGGTTGCATTAGCTTTATTAGCAGATGAATCATACCGTTGACTCCCATGAAGTTTGTGGTCAGAGAAGTCTTTTTTATAACAACAGCTGCCAAGTCAGATCTCTCCCTTTCTGTATTTGTGCAATTGATTTTTTGGACTATTAATGATTAATTGCCTATTTTCTCCATACTAACCTTTCACAGTCCTTCACATTTTCTTGTATAAACTCCAAAAGAGAGACAAGTAAACATAAAAATCCTTGTATTTTCTTTTAAGAAATGTGATTTCCAGTCTAGGCTAGAGAATTACCAATGGTCCATGATGGATATCTCTTGCGTTCTATTTGATCTTTCTGGATGAAGGACCAATAACCTTTCAAAAGAAGCAATGTGCCAGGGGTCGGACCTCTATTCTTCTGTTGACCCAGGGTGGAAATAAGGAGGAATGGAGTTTTGGTAATCTAGTGCCAACTCCTACTTTTGGGAGGAACTCTCTTAAGTGCTGAGATAGCAAATTCTCCAAAGTAAGAACATCTTCTGAGTGGTGAACTTGAGAAACTGGAATAAGTTTCTTTTTTCAAAAAAAAAAAAATTCAGCTTACTGGAAATTGTCTCATTTATATAATGGACTCTCAAGTTTGGGAAATCCATGGAAGTGTTCCATTAGAAGAAAATATAGTCCTAAAGCAACTTATGGTTCTAGAAAAACTTATCCTACTTTCCCCAGAATCCTACATCTTATAATTCTTCACCTCCAATAGCCACATCTCCAGTTATGATTATTGGTCCAGGGATCTTCTTTGGATCTGACCACTTTGTTCCTGTGGTCAAGAACTAAAGATGTTGTAGCTAGAAATGTAACGAAGAACCAAAAGCATGATTTCTTTTCATGGGAACCTACCTGGCCTTATAAAGAATAGGTTAAAAAATACCATAATACCAATAGCTTTGGGAGTTCCCATGCCAAGAGATCTAATTCTGAATAGATTGACTGTTCTCAGGCCTGGACCACAGCCTTGAAACACAGCTTGCTTATTTAACAGAAATGGGCCCCTGAACGAATATCATACTGAATGGAGACAAAAAACTCCAAGAAATAACAGCCCAGTCTGAAACTCTTCAACTGAAACCAGGACTCTGGACATTCTTATGCCATCCAGCACTCAAGCAGCCCTAAGCTTAATGAATCCCTAAGCTAATGAAACCTAAGGCTACCCCACTATGATCAATGGCAGTAAGTGGACTGTATGTCTATAAGTACCAATTGCTTCAACTGAATCCAGTAGGTAAAAAAAGGAGCAAACACGGGGAATTCATTGAAATGATTAAAAAAATCTCTATATGCCATTGAATAAACAATTGGATTAATTTGTAGCTCACTTTTCATCACTTGTTTTTGATGGCAAAAGACAATGCAGGTCTATGCTACAGAATGTTTCTGTCAGAGAAGAGACTTTCCCCTCACCTCAATAATATATAAAGAGAGAGAAGAGAGAGAGAAAGAGAGAATACTACACATTATATATATATATATATATATATACATACATATATATCACAGGGAGGAGAATAAATATATAGGTCCTACTATATACCACACACTGTGCTAAGCACTTTACAAATATTTCATTTGATAATAATTCTATATTTGATCAGTCAAATCCCTTAAATCATCATCACAAATTCCAGCCAGGAATTCGAGTTGCTGACCTAGCCACTGACAACTTACTGAGAGGTAAGTGACTTACCCAGGATCGCATAGCCAATATATCAAGGAACTGGAGCTTGAGCCTGTCTTCTTGGCTCTGAGTTGTGTTCTCTATTTATTCTGCCATACTATCCCTCAATATGTGTTTATACACATGTGTTAATATACATATACACATACATCTATGGACAGCTAGATGGTACAGTGGATAGAGCACCAGACCTGGAATCAGGGAGACCTGAATTTAAATCCAACCTCAGACACTTAATAGTTGTGTGATCCTGGGAAAGTCACTTGACCCTGATTGTCTCCAAAAAACCAAAAAGAATAGAACTAGAACTCTCTTACATCTTCAAATAAATGTTCATTTTTTGGATTCTGTTCCAATTTTGAATATCAATAGTTTGGGTCAACCTAATGAAGAAAGATACTTACTAGCTCTGTGTATTGCTAAGGCAATATTCACAGCACTGGTGGTAACTATGAATATGCTGGTGTAATTCACAATTGCAAAGTATAACAGACTCTCCATATAGAAGGCAGAAGAAAAACGTTTATTCAGATACCAGAAAGCCAAATCCCAAAATCAGAAAGCCAAATCCATCATAGTAACCAAGAAGTTAACCAAGAACCCATTATCACTGCAGTGGACAAGGTCATTTCCAAGCCTCCACACCCTGCTGGGACTTTCCCACAAACAAACATACACTCATGAGCCTAGCTGTCTGCTTGTCTGTGTCCTCTCTCTCTGCCCTAACTGCTCTCACTCACTTCCTCTCAGTTCTGCTCCACCCATTCAGCAAGCTCCTCCCACCACATGTGACTTAGGCTTCCATGTGATTTAAGCAGGTCACATGGGCCTATTAATGAATGACAAAGATATTTTCATTTAAATTACCATTACACTGTGTGATCCTGGACAAGTCATTTAACCTTATTTGCCTCAGTTTCCTCATCTGTAAAATGATCTGGAGAAGGAAATGGTAAACCGCTGCAGTATCTTTGCCAAGAAAGCCCCAGATGAGGTCACAAGGAGTTAGATATGACTGAACAACAACATATATCTATAGAAACACATGATGTATATATATATATATATATATATATATGTATATATATATGTGTGTGTGTGTGTGTGTGTCCATATGTGCTCATAGATGAACATATATATACATTACACATAAATATACACACATACACATATTTTATGGGTGTGTATTTGTCTGGATCTGTGATTTCATCAGTATAGGTAATTCCCAGTGAGTAAATGCCCTTCATACAATGCACAAAGAGTATAAAACATACAAACACAATTCTAGCCTCTGTCTCTATTAATATTTAGAATAGAAAATAGATTTTTGGGAGCACCAGTCACTGCTTTCAAATATCTGAAGAGTTAGCATCTTGATGAAGGATTATGTTTGTTCTACTTGGCCTGGGCTTTGTGAGTGGTAGGTTTCATCAAAATATAAGGAAATCTTTCCCAAGTAAAGCCATACCAAACTGGAATGGGCTACCTTCATGGGATAGTGAGTTCTCCACAGTCTTCAAGCCAAGACTGTTTGTCCACTTACCAATGATGTTGCATGTGCTTGAAGGAAGGGTTAGACTAGAGGGTCTCCAAAGTCTCTTGCAGCTTGACTCTATGAAATGTGTCCCTGTTTCTAAGTACCATTGATAGGTGAAAGAAACTTCCTTCCTTCTTCCCTATTGAATTCTCTGCTCAAGTGGCACCTTCCATAT
This sequence comes from Notamacropus eugenii, assembly GCF_028372415.1. Taxonomy (NCBI): domain Eukaryota; kingdom Metazoa; phylum Chordata; class Mammalia; order Diprotodontia; family Macropodidae; genus Notamacropus; species Notamacropus eugenii. Next base: position 285,610,543 of record NC_092874.1, on the reverse strand, counting down.
GAATTCTTTCCTGATCCCTTCTAGCTACTAATACCATCCTCACATTTCTGGAAAATGTTCCAAAGATTAGAAAGTAATAATGCACTTAAGGTGAAATGCATTGTTGTCTTTGTCTTCCTCTGGGTTCTCAAATAGGAAATCTCATTAAAATGGGAGTTGGGAAAATTTAGAGAACTAGTTATAAATTATTGACTTGGGGTCACATGCTAGGTCCCAAGCACCCCTTCCCTGGATCATCTTGGTTCATTCATGGAATTGCTGGAAAAGTGCTAGATTTGGAGTTGAAGGACCTACATCAAATCCAGACTTTGCTGCTTATTACCTATATGATATTATTCAGGTCATTTCATCTTTCTGGGTCTCAGTTTCCTCATCTACAAAATAAGAAAGTTGAACTAGGTAACCTCTAAGCTTCCTTCAATCTGTGATGCTATGACTCTATGATTCAAGTGCATTTCTTCCTACTGGTGGTTTTTGGGCTACTTTCATAGTACAAACCATGTTCATCTCAGACTACCTGGTGACCTCATTTTATACTTTGGAAGAATGAGCCAATGGCTGGAAATCTGATATTATTAAAGAGATTGATCCCTTAATCAATCAAAGACATAATTTGTATTTCATGATTAAATATCAGACTGAAGAAAGTACATTTCATTTACTAGAGTCATGAAGATAAATGAATATTTGCTTAGTGGCTTGGGGGGTAACCTGTGACTTACATACTTTTCTAAGACAGAGGAGGAAGTAGAAGTGATTTGTTATCTCTGAGAAAGTTTCAGACTGGAAATTTCCCATTATGGTAATTTGTATGGCCTGCTTTGTGAAGGGAGTCCAAATCCTGATGACTGGGACAAAAAGCCATGCTGTTTCTTTCCGTTGATTTACATCTATCACTTCTATTTCAAAATTCTGATTCAAAACAAAACCCAAACGACCTCCACTGATTATCCTTCCAGAGCACATTCCACTCCTATTTTTTTTTTTTTTTTGCTAGGTAGGAATCATAGGAATTTTCAATGAAAAGATTAAAGGGATGGTGTATGAGCAATAAGAAAGGGAGGTAGCAACAAATACATGTCCCACTCTGCTCATATGCCTTTTTGACAGGGTAACTTGATTGGTAGATTGGGGAAATATTATACTTACTCATGCTGAATTTCAGTAAGTCATTTGAGGAATTAGGACGTAAGTCAAATCCTAGATCTGTTGACTGTTACCTGTGTGATATTTGTCATCATTTCATCTTGATGTATCTCAGTTTGCAAAATGAGAAAGTCTGCATAAAAATATCTTTGTAAACAAAATGGATACATACTGGGTAGCTCTATCAATTTGGAAGGATCTGAATGACCTTTAGGGGCAGTGCCAGATCTGAAGTCAGAAAGACTCATCTTCATGAGTTCAAATCTGGCTTCTGACATTTATTCACTGTGCGACCCTGGGAAAGTTACTTAACCCTGTTTTCCTCAGTTCCTCATCTGTAAAATGAGCTGGAGAAAGAAATGGAAAAACACTTCAATATCTCTGCCAAAACAAAAAGACAAACAAACCCAAATTGTGTCATGAAGAGTCAGACATAACTGAAATAATTGTACAACAGCAACAGAATGACCTTTAGGAAATGATGTGACTCATTCAGACAGCGCATGCTTTTCATGAATGAGGCACCATGTTTATACATTTGCATTTCTAATTACTGGAAAGTGAACTTTTGGTTAGAAGATAGCATCCTCATCTGACTTAGTGGCCCAGATGACATTCTAAAACTCTATTGAAGTCATGTTGGTGACTCACAAAGCAGAACTTGGATGAAAGGCAACCTCAGAGCACTAGCTTTGGGGATGAGAAGATGTGGTTCTAACCATACTAATCTCATGTTGTGTTTTTGACTTTGGTAGATTGGGGAAATGATATGTAGATAGATAGATAGATAGATAGATAGATAGATAGATAGATAGACAGATAGATAGATAGATAGATAGATAGATATGAGAAGGCTGGACTAGAGATTAGATAGATAGATAGATAGATAGATAGATAGATAGATAGATAGATAGATAGATAGATATGAGAAGGCTGGACTAGAGATTAGATGGATGGATAGATAGATAGATAGATAGATAGATAGATATGAGAAGGCTGGACTAAAGATTAGATGGATAGATAGATAGATAGATAGATAGATAGATAGATAGATAGATAGATAGATAGATAGATAGATATGAGAAGGCTGGACTAGAGATCTTTTTCCAGGTTTAACTCTGTGATCCCTTAAAGGATGTGGGGCTTACTTACCATGAGCTCTTCCCTCCAAAATACAGCACAGGAAACAAAATCAATTTCTAACTCAAGTCAAAAGAATGAGGTCTCTATGTGAGGCCAAAGATACCTGTTTATTAGCTGAACTAAATTATTAACCAGTTTTCAGGGGCCTTTGAAAAGTGATTTGGTTTTCCCTGGGGTCCATCTGACTCTCAGGAAGATGTTTCCCTCTTACAGGACAAGGCCCCCTCTCCCTTCAGGGAAATCCTGAGCCCTTCCACAAATAATGAAGCCAAAATGGACCACTTGAAAGTGCACAACAGCTCAAACACACGGGCCTTCAAAGAAAGGCAGCCAGAAACAGATGCTCGTTTGAGCTACAATGAACCGGCGCTTTGTTGGACCCTCAGTGAGAAAGAATTTCAAAGGCAAGAGCTCTCCTTGGGAAATGCTTTCCTGATGACCTCTCAGAATTAAATGACTGTTTCTCATAATACAATTAGGCCGTAATCCTCCTGCCCTCTGCTGTGAATTCTTCCTGAGCCCCTCAGCCTGGCAAGGTATGACTGGTGGAAAAGGAATATTACGAAGGGATGAATGACCACATCTCTTGGGCCAGAACAGTATTTCACTAATTAACCTTGTGCCCTGAAACCCTCAATGCAAAAGAGACCAGTTTTCTTCTATTGGTGTCTAAGGACTGGGAGAACTCTGTGCTTCTAGTGTGTCTTCTAGTTGGATCTTTAGCTTTGAAAAATTGGACTGGGTTCTAACTCCTAAGCAGTTTTTTTAGCCTTCTTCAGACCTGATCCCCAATGTTTGCTTCAGTAGCTTAGAGATTTTTAAAAGTCTGTTAACTCTTTTTAAGCTTTTCAGCTAAGTAAGGCAGTCATCCAACAAATTAAGACTTGACTGACCTTGTTTTAGGACTAATATTCTATGAAATGTGGGAAATGTTCTTTGTACCAAGAGCTTAGCATCTTTTTTTTTTTTTTGGCAGAGCAGGAGTGGGTGGGCGGAGACCTGTACTTCATCAGGGTAGGGAATTCTCAGAGTGGGAAGGTCCATCCACCAAAACAGCTTAGCAACTGCTGTGTAAGTTACGATTTTACCAAATCACTCCAGGCACCAAGAACTTAAGTGAATTGTTCGGCATTTCACAAGCAGTGGTATGACAGAAGCCACATTTGAAGCCAGTGAGGCACAGGACCATGAAAAGGACAGAGACTTTGGAATCAGGGGCCCTGGGATCTAATCCTGCTCTGCCATTCCTGTGTGATCTTGGACAACTCTCTAGGTCCTAGATTCCCCTTCTTTAAAAAAAAAAAAAAAAGAGGTGGTTGGACTGAATGACCTCTAGTATCCTTTCAAGCTGTGTTCAGAATCCAGGTGTTCCTGATTTGAAAACCACCTCACTCCATGTCTCCATGTTGGATTTGGAGCTGGAACAAGGAAGGCCATGGAGATCAACCCCCTCATCTTACAAATGAGGAAACGAAAGCTTAGCAAACTTAAATGACTTTCTCAGGGCTACATAGGAAGAAAAGGGATTATTAGTAAGAGCCTGTTCATCCCCAGAAGAAGACATATATGACTTTGAGCTGAATATATCAACTAGGTCTAGAAAGTTCTCAAATATTTGAGTCATTTTATAGGTAGAAAAAAAACCACCTGAACTAGGGAGAAGGTTTTTCTTTTCTTACCTAAAAATGTACTTTTTCCTTTCTGAGGATAACTCTAAGCCTCTCTTTTCAGGGTCTCCTTAGACATTTTGTTTTTCTTCCAAATAGGTGTTCTTCAGTACCTTTGGTCTTGTAACTACATGCAGCATCCTTTGCTTGGATCATGGCTTAACATGGCTTGCACGTAGAAAGATAGGTAGGAGAAAATTCTGCCAAGTGATTGCCTGTCTACCATTGTCTTGGAAAATAGGGATTGTCTTTGATGACTAGTATTCAATTTGGAATCATGAAACCTGGGTTTGGAACCAAGAGAACATTGTACACAATAAAAGCCACATTGTGTGATTACTGACTTTGACAGACTCAGCTCTTCTCTTAGATCTAAAGATCTAAAACAACTCCAAAAGACTCTTGATGGAAAATGCTATCTACATCCAGAGAAAGAACTGTCTGAATGTACATGGCAGCAGATTATTTGCTCTCTTTTTTTATTTTTTCTTTCTCTTGGCTCCTCCCATTCTTTCTAATTCTTCTTTACAATATGACTAATGCAAAAATATGTTTAACAAGAATGTATATGTAGAGCCTATATGAGATTGCATGTCATCTTGGGGAGGAGGGAGGAGAGGAAGGGGGAGAAAATTTACAACTCAAAAGCTTATGGAAATGAATGTTGAAAACTAAAATTAAATAAATTAATTGAAAAAAGAATACCTGGACTTGAATCTCCACTCTGGCACTTACTCAGTGTGTGGTCTTGGGCAAATCATGTAACCTCTTTGACCCTCAGTTTCTTTATCCATAAAATGAGGGATTTGAACTAGATTGCTTCTTAAGTCCCTCCTGACTCTAAAAGATTGAACCTCTTATCTTAGAAGTCTTTGCAGTCTGAGTATTTCAATCACCTGAATGACACAATCAGATCAATGATTCCCAGATCTAGGGAAGAGGTCAAGGACTGGCCCATGAATACTTGGCAACCTTGAACATGAAGTATACTACATTCTAACTTATTCTGGTTCTTAGGTCATTTTCATCTCACCTCCTTGAGAAGACCTGAGTTCGAGGCCAGCTCTCCACTATCCCCACACTGACTTCTTAACAAATTATATTCATATAATTCTTTGGAATTGTCTAACCAATTTGACTGATATCACATTTGATCTTCCTTGCTAATATCTATGGCTTCTGCTGCTCTAGAATTTGTTGAGAGTTCTTCTTTACAGGTATTTTATGGGCTGTGGGGTAAGAGGTAGAGTATGTGTATCTTTCTACTCCGCCATCTTGGCTCCTCCCTGCCCTTGCTAATCTCTAAAAAGAAAGCAAGTGGACTTTGTGGATAGTGTCCTGGGCATAGGGTCAGGATGACATAGATTCAAATCCTGCCCCAAACGCTTAGTGGTTATTCGACCCAGACAGGTTATTTAAGCTCAATTAGCCTCAGTTTCCTCATCTGTAAAATGGGCATGATTGTAATACACATAGTACTTACCTCTTTGGGATATTGTGAGCGTTAAATACATGATGAAGACATGAGATATAAAAAGCACTTTGTGAATTTTGAAGCATAAGCCAAATCGTTAAGTAAGACACCTATTTCACCCATTTCCCATTGTACAGATCAGAAACCTGAGTCCCAGGAAACGTAAATAACTGACCCAGAATCACACAACCCACCAAAAAGCATCCATTAGGCACCAAATGTGTGCCAAACTCTATACCAGGCACTGGAGATACAAAAACAAAAAGGAGATAGTCTAATCTCAAGGAGATTACATTCTGCCAGACACAGCTACTCAAAGTTTCTCTCCTTATGTGATGTCTCAGAATATAGAATGTTACCCCTGGGAGTGTAAGGATCCAGGTATAAGCTAGATTTTTGAGGCAAGTTCTTCCAATCCTTTCATTTTACAGAGGAAGAAACTAAGGCCTGGGGAAGTGATTTACCCATATCCAGGTAAGAATCATAAGAGGTGAGATATGAGCACAGATTGTCTATCTTCCTAACAAGTCACTTCATTAACCTTAGAGGCCCAGAGAGATAACTAGACTTGTCCAAAGTCATACAACTACTTGAGGCAGTGGCAGGGTGCTAACCCAGATCATCTGAGCCCTTATTCAGTAATTCTTTTCTGCCACTGACGCCATCATAATTCATCTAGAGAGACAGAGAAAAAAGAAAACAACATTTATGTTTTAATTTAGCCACCAGAGGGAGTGTACGCTACCCCGGTGTAACAGAAACATTGACATTGGCAAAGACAAGTGACAGAAAAAAATATATATATAACTGGACCAAGTGCATTCTCCAGCTTATACCAAGTGAGATTTCATGAAACTGTTGGCAAGAGCACAACAGGGTCTTTGTTATGCCTTCAGGAGAGCCATCTGTCCATGTGACTCAGCTGTGGACAGCTTCCTGAGTGAGTGCTCTACGGCCTTCGGGAAAGAAAGTAGTCCCTCCAAAGTAAAGTGGAATCAAATGGAAGGAGAAACATTTCCTGACACTCTTCAAACTGTACATGGCTGAACAAAAGACTTCTCAGTTTTTTCCGCCCAACCCTGCTGTTTTGAATTTCCTTGAACTTGCTTCAAAATAAGATTTGGGATGAAAAAAAGAAAGAAAAATGAATGCCTTGAGCAAGAAAAGAAGCCAATGTGGGTAGGGAGTCTACCTGTTGAACGACAATGGTCCTCAGCAAGACATTTAGGCCAGCCAACACAAAGGCTGTAATACATGCAAAGGATTCTGGGAGGAAAAATAACCAACATGGCAACCATGATGGAACTCAGCAAACTCATCTTCTTCTTAAATTTTTTCCTTGAAAGGGATGAATTTTGCCTGTCATCAATTGTTTGAAAGAATTCAACCCTAGTTCTATTTGTCTTTAAACCAATGTGTTTTTGAGATGTTTGCTTAGCTATGTTTTTGTCCTGGCTATCCCATTTGCCTGGAACACTCTCTCTCCCCAAAACTACCTCTTAGAATCCCTACCTTCTCTCAAAGCACAGTTTAAGCACCCCCTCCTCCATGAGGCCTTTCGTAATCTGTCCTTAGTCACTTTTTAAAAATTAATTTCTTAAATTAATTTTTAAAAATTATCTTGTATTACTGTATATAAACTTTGTATTTATCTGTGTACAAGCCATATCCCAGTAGTAGAATTTAAGCTCCTTGAGCGCAAGGAATATTTTGTTTTTGTCTTTGTATCCTCAGTATTAGTGACCTCACATAGAGCAGGTATTTAAGAAATGTCTTTAATTCATTCATTCATTTATTCTTGTCTTTGTATTCCCCAGAACTAAACACAGTAAACACACATGGTGGACACTTAAAAAAGACTGTTCATTCATTCATATTCATTGACTGAGTCATTCGTTTATTTTAGTTAAATGCTTGGTTGAGTGACTGAATGAATTTTTAAAATTCTCAATTGAATGGTTCACATCAGGTAATCAATTCAGTTGAACAAATCATACATTTATTAAGCCCCTATTATATGCCAGGCTCCATGTTAAGTGCTGGTTATACAAGAAAAAAAGAAAAACAAAAGATAGTGCCTGCCTTAAAGAAATTTAGAATCGAATGGGGGAGACAAAATAAAGTGTGTGTAGGATAAATAGGAAATGATTAACAGAGAGAAGTGACCAGAGTTAAGAGAGGTTGGGGAAAGCTTTCACTAAAAGACGGGATTTTGGTTGGGACTTAAAGGAATTCAGGGGGTCAATAGGCAGAGAGGAAAGGGGAAAGCAAACCAGACATGGGGGACAGCCAAAGAAAATCTTTATTGATAAACTTAATACTGTACTTAATTATGAAGGAGAAAACCAGAAGGAGAAGGGATGGTCACTCCATTCAATAGGCTAAGGATCTTTCTATTTGGCTGATTTTTCCCCTAATACTCCACAATTATTATTTTAGCTCAGATACTTTGGTAATCTTTCTGTTTTGGTCAGGATGTTCGGGGTCCTATAAATGCAATGTAGGAAGATCAATCGGTGACTTTTAATTACAACAAGGTCTTGATTAGTGCTAATAATAATGAACCCTCTGAAGTGGTTACATGCATTTGAATTCACACCATTTGAAGTTATAGTTGTATAAAATATGGTCATCTGTGCTATCCTAATGGAAATTCAAATCATCCAACCACTTCACACTAATTGGAACATGACTGTATATATAGTTTCTCTCTCTATACTCCATCAAGATCTTTAGCACCTGGTCACTGTGTTAGGAATCTCCTTGGTATCTGTGTTTATCAGATAAACACGGGATATCAGACATATTTTCATTTTACCCTTATCTGGTATCATGTTTTCCCTTTTCTCTTGGAACAGACCTATCATTTGTGATCAGACCACTAATAAGTGTCATTTCAAGACCACCTGATTTATCTTACTCATATTAAAAGCAAGCAGCTTGAGGAGAGGAGAGGAGAAGCTGACCTGACCAACATTACACAGAGAGTAAAGCGTGAATAAGTAAGACTCTTGACTTGTCCCTTGGTTTTATGCTAAAACTTGACATTACTGCAAGGAAGGAAGCATAAATTAGGTAGTGCTATCCTGAAGGACTATGAGAAAGTGCTTTGTCATGGGAAACTTGGTTGTCTCTGGGCAGAACAATAAAAAAGAACCTCTTTGACTTGTTATGATCAATTATCCATTAATAGGTAACCTTTTTCTCAGAATATTCCCCAACCTCTTCCCCCCACCCCCCGTCCCACTTGGCTGTTGAACCTCACTGACTCTCCTCTGTACACCTTCACTCATCTCCCAGTTTGGTGGATTTTCATTTATCTTGTCTACTTCAGTCTTGCTTTGTCTACATTTTTCTTTTCTTGAAGATTACAAAAATTGGTAGCTTATACAGCTTGGCCAGAAGTTTCTCTGCAGGGCACTTAGGCTCTGACACTCTACTGAGTACTTTCTCTTATGGCTTCAAAAAATTAAAAATAACAAGAATAGTTACGTGGGCCAGTGGGTACAGTGCTGGACCTGAAGTCAAAAAGTCCTGAGTTCGAAGCTGACCGCAGACACATGCTTGCTGTGTAACCTTGGGCAAGTCACTTAACCTCTGTTTGCTCAGTTTTCTCAACTGTAAAACAGGAATAAGGATAGCACCTACCTTCCAGGGTTGTTGTAGGGATCAAAGGATACATTTATAAAGTGTCTAGTGTATAGTAGCTGCTGTATAAATGGCAGCTATTTTTAACAACAATAATTTTCATGGGTGAGCATAAAAATGCACAGTATGGAGTCAATTTTTCAACAGTAGTAGCGATGACTCCAGCACTCTAGTCTAACACCTACTTTTCCAGTCCTCTTTTTCATTGCTTCTTCCCTTCATGAGCTCTGGGATCCAGTGATACTGGCTTCCTTGCCATTGCTTGAACAAGACCCTCCACTCTCAATTCAGAGCCTTTTCATTGGCTGCCCCCCATTCCTGGAACTCTTTTGCTCCTCATCTCTGCCTCCTGGCTCTCTTGGATTCTTTCAAGTCCCATATTTTTCACCTTCTACAAGAAGCCTTTCCCAATATCCCTTAATGCCAGAGCCTTTCCTCTGAGATTACTTCCTATTTATCCTGTATACAGCTTGTTTATACATGGTTATATTCATATTGACTTCTTCAGTAGGCAGTTAGCTCCTTGAGATCAGGAACTGGGTCCCCCTCCCCCCAATCTCAGCCATTCCCAGAGCTTAGCATAGTGTCTGGCACAGAGTAGGTGGTTATTTAATTTTGTTGACTGATTAACCTTACATGGTAACATCCTGTTACACATGTCAGGGTAAAGTGGAAAGAACATGGGTTTAAGATCAGAGGACCTGAAATTGTATCCTAGCATGACTTTAGGCAGTTCAGTCTCTTTGACCCTCAGTTTCCCCATCATGAAACTGAGAATAGCAAGGTTTGTAAAAAACACAAAACAAAAACAACAATCCATCTCCCAATGGGCCAATTTTATTGTTATTCTAATTATCAGCTTTTGTCTTAAAGAAAGACTATTACTTAGCAAGATTATCCAACAGTCTGGATTCTGTATTATAAACTTTAAATGCCACATAAATGCTATTACTATTATGATTAAGTGCTTTGTACACACCTATACATTTATAAATCTGAAAGCTGGCAGAACTATGGAAGTCAAGAGGAGGAGTTGATTTGAGGTGGAAAATATCAATCACCCCACAAGCAGTTATGAAGGGCCCACTCTGTACCAGGTGCTGGGCTGGACACTGGGGAAACAAATACTGAAGTGAAATATTCCTTGTCCTCACAGAGTTTTTACTCCATCAAGGGAAACATTAGAATAAGTTTTGTATTAAATGTGGTGAATTTAAGATTCTGGCAGAACTTCCATGAGGAGGTAGCAAGTGTGTAGGTAGCTGGAAATGTGAGAATAGAGTTTGGAGACATTTAGAATCTGGGCATATAGATTTTGGGGAGTTGTCCACATGGAGGTGCTCGTTGAATCTATGGCAGTGGATGACATTGGCAAAGGAGAGGAGACAAAGGGGCAAATGGGACAGAACCTTTGAGAAGTCTCTACAGTACCTTCCCTGTGCCAACCTTGCTACTCAGACCATGGATCATGACTTTTTAATTCTGGATATTCCACCCTAAAGTCTACCATGCTGACTGTTGAGTTTCTCCTTTGACCCAATACATCTAGGCCAGCTCCAGCCACACTTCTCTTTCCTCCCCAGCTTTCTTGTCATTAGCCATCTTGTAGCCTGCCTATTTATGCTTCCTTCCCAACCAGATCAGGAACCATAATCTAATCAATACTGATCTGACATTGCTACTGGAAAAGATGGGTCCAATTGCTTCCTTATGGTTCCCCTTACCATTTCTCTCACTTTCTAAACCACATACCCCAACCCTGTCAACCATTCTCCTAGACCTGCTGCTGTACTCCTCCATGCCTAGAATGCTTTCCCTTCTCATCACCACCTCCTGGGTTCCTTCAAGTCTCAACTAAAATCCCACCTTCAACAGGAAAATTTTTCCAATCCTTTCTCTTTCTGATTTCCTGTATTTATCCCACATATAGCTTGTTTGTGCTTATTTCCTTGTCATCACCATTAGATTATAAGTGCCTTGAGGATAGGGACTGTCTTTTGCCTCTTTGTATCTCAAGCACTTAGCACAGTGCCTGACATATAGTAGATGCTTAATTAATGCTTTTCGATTGACTGTATTGTCTTCCCATATTAGAATGAAGGGCCGAGATTATCTTCATTTTTGTCTTTCTGTTCTCAGTGTTTAGTACTTAATAAACTCTTTTTTATTCAAGACATGCATTTAGGGAGCAGAAAGAGAAAAAAGGAGCAAGGAGACAAGGAGTCTGAGAGAGAACAGGACAACCAGAAAAAGGTAATGGTATGAAGCTAAGGACTTTCAAGAAGGAGAGAGGAATTGATGGTGCCAAATGTCACAGTGATCAAGGAAAAGGAAGATGAAGAAAATACCAGTTTGGACGTTCAAAGAGGATCTGATTGGGACACTTGAATCTCTATGAGGTTCCTTCAGAGTTGAGGTTTCTATACCATCCAGGGTAGCCCTTGATGCTAAAACCTTGCTGCCCAAAACAGCAGAAAAAAAGAGAGGCACAGAGAGAGACAGAGAAACAGACAGACAGACAGAGTGACAGACATAGACGTAGAGACAAAAAGAGATGGAGAGACAGAGACAGGCAGAGAGAGAGAACAGAAAGAAGAAGGAAAGGAAAGGAAAATGAAAGAAGAAGGGAAGAGAAGAGAGAGGGAGAAGAGGATAGAATGAGGAAAGAGTGTTGAAAAGAGAAGAGAGAGAATGGCAGATAGGAGGGAGAGACACAGAGACAAAGACAAACACAGCCAGAGACTCAGCTTCAGCTGGACAGGTGCCATCTTTTCATCACTCACTGGAGCATGGATCTCCTTTTGGAATGACAGTGGAGTAAATATCAAAATATAGAGATCCTCAAAAGCACATTGAAGGATCAAGTGTGAATAATTCTAACTTGAATCACTTTTAAATATTTTCAAAGAGTATGCTTCCAGGGATAAGGTCAGCAGTCCCATTTCTCTGAGCTGTTTGATTAAATTCCAAACGTATCAATGTTCCCTGGGTGTGCCCAGCGACTCTGATACTACAGGGAGAGCTTGCCAAGAAAACACAAATGGGAGGCTGGCTGCTGCTGAACAGGCAGGCCATTCTCTTGGGCAGCAGGCTGTGTATCCCTGCAAGCAAGGAATGTTCAGACACTTGTCTCCCTAGTCAAGGGGAGATTAGGATGGAAGAAATTAGAAGGGTGGACAAGAGGTTTCTTTATGTAACAATACCACTTTGTGCTTGCCTGTCACAGGCTGCTCCAGGAACTCAAGGAAAGAGCATTGGATTTGGAGTGAGGGGATGTGAGTTCGAATCCTGAATTTCTCACTCTAGGCCTTATGATTAACTTCCCAGTCCCATGTAGCGAATTACAGTAGTCTGCTTTTACAAAGGGACCTTTACTTTGAAAATAGGGCAAGAGGAGTATAAGCATTGCCCCCCAAAAGCTGGGGAGGCACAGTCTCCCCTATACTAACTCTCTTGGTCCCTGATGAGAGTGGGCTCAGACTTCAAGTAGTTTCAACATAGCATTGGTCCCACCAAGTTCATGTCCAAGCACTGCTAGATGACTCAGGTACCACTGGGCAGGATCCCATAAAGTTGATTCTTGGAGAATCAAAGATCAACCAGTTGGCTGAAAACCTAGCATAGTCTCCAATCCCAAACCTCCTGATGACTTGTTCTCCTGACCTTTTGAAATTCACAAGTTCACGTCTTCCAATCCCCTTCTCCTAAAATAATACAAACAAAAAATGACGAGGCAAAAAGCTGAGGCCCATAGTTATAACTTTGGGCAGCTAGGTGGAGCAGTGGATAGAGTGCCAGGTCTAGAGTCAGGAAGACTCGTCTTCACGGCCTCAGATACTTACTAATTGTGTGACACTGTGCAAGTCACTTAACCCTGTTTGCCTTAGGTCCTCATCTGTAAAATGAGCTAGAGAAGGAAATGGCAAACCACTCTAGTATCTTTGCCAAGAAAACTCTAAATGGCATCACAAAGAATCAGACATGATTGAAAAATGACTCAACAGCAGCAACAAATAGTTCTGATTGACATGTCATCCTTGTACGGGGAGATCCCCAGGCCTTTCTCTTATACAGCATCATATCTCTTCTCTCACCAGAAGGTTAGTTAGGTAAGAAGGCATCACATCAAGAGAAGAAAGTGGTTCTGGTCCACCATTTGAATGAATCATCAATCTTGTTTACAGGGCTAATCAAAGCGACTCATCTCCACCATTTGGTTAGCATATTACATGCAGATACAGAGTATCTCCACATGGTCCAAGAGTGATCTCCAAGAATAGTCCATGGAAGAGGGATTATACCCATTCTGCATGGCCCCAAAGGATAGTACTAGGAGTCATATGTGCTTCCTAACAATGTAATGAGAAGGCTCACAAAGTCATAGATTTCCCCTCACTGGGGGTCTTCAAGAAGAGACTAGATGATTATTTAGCTAAGACAGTATAAAAGAAAATGGTTTTCAAATATTGGACAGCTAGGTTTTGCTGTGGATAGAGAACCAGACTTGGAGTCAGGAAGACCTGAGTTCAAATCCTGCCTCAGACACTTACTAGCTGTGTGACCTTGGGCAAATCATTTACCTCTGTTTGCCTCAGTTTCTTCATCTGTAAGTTGAGCTGAAAAAGGAATGGCAAATCACTCCAGTATCTCTACCAAGAAACCCCAAATGGGGTCATGGAGAGTTGGGTACATCAAACAACAACATGGGTTGGACTAGCTAGACACTAAGAGACAGTGTGGTATAGTGAACAGAACACTGGACTTGGAGTCGGAAAGACTATGTTCCAATGTTGCCTCAAATCTACTTACCGTGTGATATGGGTAAATCATTGAATTTCTCTGGTTCTCAGTTGCCTTATCAGTAAAATGAGAGAGGGTTGGACTTGATGAACTTCATCAGAGGTAAGATTTGAACTGAGGTCTTCTGAATCCAGAGATGATACTAACTCTATTTCTGATTTGTCCACCACAGGGCAGGGAGAGGGGAGGAACAGTCTATGTTGGGGGAAGGGACTGACTGGGGTCATTGGAGCCAAAGCTAATGGAGACCTGAGAGGCCATCTAATCTAGCACTTCATTTTTATAGAAGGTGAAACAGAGGCTCAAGGAAGAGAAGGGATTTAAGTTCACATAGCTATTAGCTGGAAGATCTAAGACTTGAACGCAGGACTCCAACTTTTAAGATTCTAGGTATGCTAGCCCAAGGAAGTGTGTCCAGGTGTGGGTAGTACTTTATAAGTTTTGGCACCCTAGGAAAAGCCTTCATCATACCACTCTTGTTAGGGCTCTGTTTGAGTTAGATGATCACAAACATCCTTTCTGGTTCTCCTTCCTGTGATTAGAGAGTTATAGGATCATAAGATCATAGGATCTTAGATATAGAACCAGAAGAGACTCAGAGGTCATTCAATATCCTCCATATATTACAAGCAAGGAAGCCTTAGCTCCAAGTCTATGATTCCATACAACTCGCAATCTCTGCAACTGCATTTACAGAAGACCACTAGGAGGTGTGAATAACATGTGGGGGTTCCACTCCCCAAAGTGAAAATAGAAAGTTATCCTGCAGATTGTAATTCTTCATATTCAAAGACGAGGACCTTGGCAGCTGCTGCTCTGAGTACAGTAACACCTCAGTGAACCAGGAAGCCTGGGGAATGGAGCATTCCAGTAAGCCAGCCATATGAAGGATAACTCATTTCCATAGACAAACTCCCGAACATGAGGACTCAGAGGATGTGGAGATCTGCTTCAGGACCTATCCTTGTCTCTCTTTCTCCTTCCTTCTCTCCCTTTCTCTCCTGTCCTCTCTCTCTTTTTCTCTTCTCTCTATCTCTCTTTTTTGCTCTGTCACTGTGTCTGTGTCTGACCCTGTGTCTCTCTATATTTCCTTGGTCTCTCTGTCTCTGTCTCTCTCTGTTTTTCTCTGTATGAATCTTTCTCTCTGTCTCTCTGTATATCTCTGTGTCTTGTTTATCTGTGTCTGACTTCCCCCTCCCTTTCATTTTTAGAAGAACCAGACCACCATTGCCATCTCCAGAGTGAAAACACTTTGGAAGAGACCTCATAAAATACCTCCACTTTTAGCTGTTTTCAGTGAAGTAACCCAAGAACAAGCCCAGAGAGAACTGTAAAATCTTTCTCCAGACTTCTCACAGGTGGGAGCAGAAAGCTCCAGCAGCCAATGAGAAAGAACTTGTACATCTAAACGTTTGATGAAGATGTAAGAAGTTGGAGGTGATTTTGAGAAATAGCAATACATTTGGAAAGACAGAATGTCAGGGCTGGAAAGGGCCCCTGAGGCCACCTAGTCTAACCTCCTCATGCTGGAGAAGGGGAAATGAGATGCCCTAAAAGAGGCCATGTGGTACAGCAGAAAGATTCTAGGAGCTGGAATCCTAAGATGAAATTCCAATTCTTTCACTTAATTACTAAGTGACCTTGAGTAAGTCACTTCATTTCCTGGATCTGTTTCCTCCCCTATAAAATAGGGGTCAGGGGAGAGGACAACATGGTCTCAGACACTTCTTCCAGCCATAATAACTCCATGATCCCATCATCTTTGATGATCTGATTTGGAGCCAGAAAGGACATTTGGAATGTTCTGATTCAGCCAGAACAGCAATGAGGGCTATATGATTAGAGTTTTTCCCAGGGTTCCCAAATTGATAGAAAATAATGACATTATATTAAGGCATGTTTCCTCTTCAAAGCAATATCATATCTATAGTTCCCAGCTCACTCTGCCCCCAGTACCCCTACCACTTCAACAGAACACTGGTTCTCAAATCAGAAAACCTGAGTTCAAATCCTTCCTCTGATGACGACTGATGATTCCCTGATCTTAGGATAGTCATTTAACTTCCCTGAACCTCAATTTCCTCATCAGCAAAGACTAGTCCAGTAAAAAAAAAAAAAGTCCTTAGAATGAAGAACAGTGTGTGGACATAGCAGGAATTTAAATGTTTATAAAAGTGAATTGGGATTGTACTTCATTTATTAATGTTGATGACAGAAATATTATATGTAGCGATTAAGTTATCGGAATTGGAATTATCAAGAGTGGGGTTCAAATTTTGCCTCAAACACTTACTAGCATATGACCCTGAATAAGTTCCTTAATTGAGTTGCCTCAGTTTCCTCATCTCTAAAATGGAGTTAATAATAGGTTTGCTTTGAGGCTCAAATAGGATAGTATATGCAAACATTCTGCAGTCTTTAAATGCTTTGTAAATGTTAGTTATGCTGATGAGGTTGGTGTGTCCAATTGGACTGCATTATGCTCTATTTATTAAACTTGTTGGAGCATATACTGTGATGCAAAAGATACAGTGGGGAAACTAGATGGCACAAGGTCAGGCCTGAAGTCAGGAAGACTTGTCTTCTGGAGTTCAAATCCTGCCCTAGACACTTACTAGTTTTGTGACTCTGGGCAAGTTACCTGCTTGCCTCAGTTTCCTCATCTGCCAAATGACCTGGAGAAGGAAATGGCAAACTATTCCAGTATCTTTGCCAAGAAAATCCCAAATGGAGTCCCGAAAGAGCAACAACAAAGTAATGGGGTAGTGAACTTGGACTGGGTTTAAATTTCACTTCAGACCCTTAGTTGTATGACCCTGAAGAAGTCACTTAATTTTTCAGTTACTCAATTTCCTTTTCCCCTAATCCCCCTTAAATGAGGGGATTGAACTCAAAGATCTCAAAAGTCCCTGTAATAGAGAACACATTGGATTTGGAGTGAGAGAATATGGTAAAATTCTAACTGTGGTATTTACTATCTCTGTGACCTTGGGATGTTACTTCCCCTATCTTTTCATCAGTTTCCTCATCTGTGAAATGGGAGTGGGGTAAGGGGGATGGATGGACTAGCTAATTTCCAAGATCCTTTCCAACTCAAAACCTTATGAGCTGCTGCAACTAAATCTCTAAAACATAAAGAACCAGTCAGTGAGCATTACTAAGCTCTGCTTATACTGTGCTAGATGATATGGATGTAAGAAAAAAAGTGGGACACTCCGCTGCCCTCAAGAAGCTTATATTGTACTGGAACAATGATTTTAACAGGAAAATTGGTCATTAAGATGTGTGTGTGTGTGTGTGTGTGTGTGGTGGGGGGTAGTTATGGAGAATTAAATAGACAATGGGGGAAAATGGAAAATTCTGGCTAATTTAGATGCCAACCAAAAGCTAAAGAATTTGAGTATGAACACTCTCCATGGGGTGTTAGAGGGAGCTTCAGTTTGCCAGTACCATAATGCTGCTGTGAGGATCTGAGTTTACATTTCAGCTTGGTCCCTTGTATGACCTTGGCCAAGCCATTGGCCCATATTCTGTGGCCTTGATATCTAATCTTAAAATGAGGTAGTTGAATCACTAAGGTTCTTTTCTGCTTGTGATTTTTGACGTTATGCCCTAATAAGTGATGGGTACATGAGAAGATGCTAACATAGCAGGGTTCTAATCAATTAGTACCTCTACTATTTGACTAAGACTGGGCTGGATGCCAAAATCTTGGTTATTCTTGGCTTCAGGCAGTGTTAACTTCATAGTCAAAATAGACATATATGCATTTCCCCATTGACTGGGGGGAAAGGCTGAAGTCCACAAAAGAACACGACACCAGGCCAGTAAGACTGGGGTATGATTTTTCCTATATAGTACATGAAGCTTGAGGTCATTCAGAGACAGACATTAGAAATCACAGAAGAAAACAAAATCTAAAATGTCAGAGCTGGAAGAGATCTTAGAACACAGAGTGGCAAGGCCAGAAAGATCACTAGAACACGGAATGGCAGAGCTGGAAGGACCTTTGGGACAAAGAACATCTGAGTAAGAAAATACTTTAGAATCAAGAGTTGGGGAAAGTCCTTGGAACACAGACTGATAGAAGTGAATGGGATCTTAGAATACAGAATTGCCAGAGTTGGGAGTGGTCTTAGAACAGAGAAAGTCAGAGCTTAGGCCATAGGCCTTTAGAAATTAGCATTATGTAGAGTCACCAGGTTGACAAAGTGTTTTATATTTAGTATCAACTAGGAAGAACTTTAGGGTTCTTTCTGTGAGAGGTAAATGGGACCTTAGGAGCTATCTGCTCTAACCATGTCATTTTACATCTGAGATGCTGAGGCCTACAGAGGTTAAGTGATTTGGCCAACTGCAAAACATAAAATGTCGGAGCTTGGAAGGATCTTAGAACATCAAATTTTAGAACATAAAATGGCAAGACCAGAAAGATCCTTAGAACATGGAATGTCAGAACTAGAGAGTACCTTCAAACACAGAACTTTAAGATAGAATGTCAGAGCTGGAAGAACTCTTGAGACAAGGAACATTCGAACTAGAAGGTACCTTTGATCACAGAATGTTAGAGCTCAAGGGAATCTGGACCATAAAACATCAGACATAAGATCAGACAGGTGCTGGAACCAGTTCAAACCAGCTCCAAAAAAGCCAGTTGTTAAATTTTCAGGGGGAGCATTTATACCTCAGAAACCAGCAAATAGCTACAAACCTCAGGACTTGGTTTATTGCTTTGATGACTTAAGAAATTGATGGAGGAAAATGCTAATAATACAAATTCAACTTAGAAGTCTGTCTGGTATACTTTCTTTTGGTTGTTAAACATTTACCAGTATTCCCCTGTTAAGAGTAACCCTAGGATATACAGAACCGGAAGAGACATTGAAGATCAGCTAGCTCAGTCCCCTCATTTCATAGATGAGGAAACTGAGACCCAGACAGGGAAAGGGGCTTACCCAAGGTCATATAGCTAGTAAGTCAAGGAAGCAAGATTTTAACCTTCTTATTCAACAAATTAGAAGACTGAGGTCCAAGGAAAGCTCAAAGTTATTCAGGGGTGGAACTGAGATGAGAATTTGGTTCCCTTGACACCCTCCCCCACCCCCATCCCCAACTAGATGCTCTTGGCATTACAACACTGAAGTTCATACACTTATACCTGAAGTATCGAATTCTGTCTTTCTATTTAACTGTCCTAACCAAATACTTGTTCTAGGAAGTCAATTGAACAACATTACAATGAATCAATAAATCAACAGATTTATTGTTATTATTATTAAATAAGTTATTAATTACTTATGGGGATGCAAATATAATGAACAAAATTCCTACTCACAAGGATAGTAATTTCTCCCATTATCCCATTTGAGACTCCCAACTACCTTGTGATTTAGTTGACAGGTGCTATCAATCCCATTTTACTTGAGAGGAAAATGACAAAGCCATATGGCCAAGGTCACACAGATCTTTAATGATTTAGCTGGACTAGAACCTGGGACTCCTCCTAACTTTTAAACCAGCTCTCTGTACTCTACAGCAGACCATACCCCTGCCCTCTCCCTGTATGCCTCCTTCTGTGGACATGTCTGCTCACTCCAGAGCAATGCAGTTGAGGCCTCCTGCCTGGTGAGTTTCCAGTGCCCATGGGCCGTACAGCCTCGGAGTGAACCAAGGACACAGGCTGCTTGCCAACTCTCTGTCAAAGCCCCAGGAGATCTGTGATGTCTGCCCCTTGCAGACTGGGGCCCTTGCTTTCAAAACTTTATCTGAAAGACCCAGACTTCGTAAACTCACTTTATGTACCTTGGACAAAATAACAGCTGAGTCAATCCTGGTAGGAGTCCTGGAGCTTCAGCTGAAAAAGCTGTTTATAGCTGACTTCCCCTGGCAAAGTGTTATCGGATGCAAAAAATAGCATTATCTAGTTGGCACATCAAGTTACCTTCTCAGTCCTTGCTTGCATCAGGTGGGCAAATGGTGTAACCCCACATAGGCAGAGAGCAGATATCCTAAGGAACCTAGCTCCCCTGTCTCCATGTCTGTCCTCCCCCACAGGCAGGAATATTTTCCCACTTGGGAGCAAAGTGAAAATATGCAAGGAGTAGGAGGGCTTGTCTTCACCATCCAGGCTAAATTGCAAATTTTAAGAAAAATAAGTACCTGGTTTTCTTGCTTCCAAGGACTACCATGTGTCTATCTTTTACTAAGTTCTGGGGTACTGTTTTTCTATCCCTAGCTCCTAGCAAGTGCCTAGCACACAATAGGAGCTTAATAAATGTTTGTTGATTGATGAATTGATTCATTGCTAGTGCTAGATTGATTGTCTCTAGAATTAAAGGCTCATTGCAAAACACTTGCTAAAGTGAAGTGAGTGCCAGACTTAGATTCAGAAGACTTGGGTGAAACTCCTAGCTCTGAAATCTCCCAGCTGGGCAGTCCTGAGTTAATCAGCTCATCCCTAGGCTCATAGGATCATAGATTTAGAGGTAGAGGGACTTTCAAGGCTGTCTAACCCTTCATTTTACAGATCAAGAAACTGAGGCCCATGGAGATTGTCTTCCCCAAGTTTACCCACATGGTTCACGTCTAAGGTGGGATTGGAACCCAGAGCCAGTGCTCTTTTCATTGTACTTTACATTGTACCTTAAAGCAGTGGTGTCAAACTCAATTTGAAATGGAAACCTGTGGATGCATATTAATTCAGAAAACCACAAATTGAGATTATCTAAGTTGTATTATATTTGTATTTATTTTGGTAAACATTTTCCAATTCCATTGTAACCCAGTTCTTGCAACACTAAGGAATTTTCCAGAAGTTTGACACCTCTGCCTTAGAAGTCATCTCATTCAACCCCATCATTTTACAGGTGGGGAAACTGAGTCACAGGGAGGTCAACTACCTTGCACAAAGTTACACTGCTGATCAGTGACAAAAGCGGGATTTGAACCTGGATTTTCCTAACTCCAAGTCCAATGACCTATGTATTAAATGCTTCATACATGATCTCATTTGAGACTCCCAATTAATTTCAGTATCCTTGACTATAAAATGAGACTAATGGAGCCTGCCCCGTGTGCCTTACAGGGTCGTGGAGAGAAGAGCAGGTTGTAACTGTGATAAAGGTCTCATAGTCAGGTGATCTGCATTCAAATGTCACCTCCGTGTGAACTGGGGCAAGTTGGTATCTTCATTTTTGACATGCAGGCATTGGAGCAATTGACTTCAGAGGGATCCTACTCTACATCTACAGCTTTATGTTAAAACTCTAGGTAGTTAGACAGATATGGAAGTGACTGCAGAGAGATACATAAGTATAGATGTAGATACATAGATAGATATAGATGTAGACATGCACAGATATAGAGGTAGATGGATAGATGACAGATAAGAACTATATATATGTATGTTATTATGGTAATAGGAATAATGAATAGTATGTGTTCGAGTTTTTTGTCATTAAGATGGAGCCTCCTAAACTATGAGTCTTTGGGTTTTGTTTTGGTCTCTCTTTCCACAAAGTTCCCCAAAGATCGGTCAAATAACAAGAGTTTGTGGGGAGTACGTACCTGTGCCTAGATGGATGATAGGATCCTAGAGTTAGAACTGGAAGAGACCACAGAGGCCAGCTAGTCCAACCTCCTCAATTTAAAGATTAGTAAACTGAGTCCAAGGCTGATTAAGTGACTTGCCCAAGGTCACACAGGTAGCAAGTGGAAGAGTCAGGATTAAATTCAGGCCCTGGAGTTCAGAACCAGCATTCTTTCTACTGTACCAAGGATGGTTTCCCCTGTCACAGACTTATGGAAAGGGAATGGATGAGAGTAGCATGGGATGAGGAGGCAAAAATGGAATATACCTAAAGAATTGAAAGGGATATGTGAATTGATGAGGTCATAGATTGGTTGAGCACATTTAAGTAGCACTGGAGGTGGTGCCATTATGAGGTTAGAGAATTGGTGGCCCAAATGCATGCCATCTAGGACTTTCCCAAGTCATTGAAGGAGATCAAATATTCAAATACTCTAGCCAAGGTTCTTAGTCGTGTGTGTGTGTGTGTGTGTGTGTGTGTGTGTGTGCGTGTGTGTGTTGGGGATCTCTTTGAAAGATTAGTAAAGCCTGTTGACTCAGAATCACGTGTGGTTTTTTTTAATATGTGAAATCATATATAAGATTACAAAGGTAGTCAATTAGATTTAAATATAGTTATTTTTTTTTAAAAAATCCTTTTTTTTAAAGTTCGCAGACACCCAGAAACCTCTTGTTCTACTATAGCTCTATGAACTCATCAGTGTTTGTAGTACCTCCACTGATAAAGATTGTAGCCCTTTCTCTCCAACCCTTGTCCATTGTCACAGGAGATCCACTCAAAATGCCAGAGGCCTGTCTTGATGTGCCTTGAAATCACGAGGTTACCAATGGAGCACAAGGATGTTATTGTCATGTGGTCAGTCCATATTAAAACCCCAATTCAATATAAAGCACTTATTGTGTGCCACGTGCTTGGTTGGATACTGTTGCTGATACTAAATACAAAGTATTATCTCTGCCACCTCTTTGTTTCTATCTCCTCTGCTTAACCCAGTGCCTGGTCTATAGAAACTGCTTAACGAATGTGGGATGATGGACTAGTAGGCAGACAAGATTCATAGTGCAAAATAAAATATATTAACAGTGCTGATAAATGAAATAACACGAAATCGGCTGAAAATAAACACGACATATCAAATGAACACACTACATATTGAGTTCCTAAAGATGGCAAAAGATATATTCCAGAGGACCCCTCCCCGATTGATTCTTTCTTGCCTTTCTCCTTCACAACATTATTTTTAATCTTTGCACTCTGGGGGAGATGGGGAAAGACTTAGCACGATTAAATATGTATCCCTTGGTTTTGTTTTCTTTTTCATACTGATTTTATTTTTCATTTATGAAGTTTGAATCATATGGGGGTAGAGGGCTTAAGAAAACAGGTTTTAAAAGGAGTCTAACCACTCCACATTTCCCTGGTTTTCCCATTTATCAGGTGAGTTTCTCTTGATTCATGGAGACCTGGCTTTGGTTCCTCTCAATCTTCATTTGTGTTGGAGAATATAGATTGTTACAGTTTGGTATTATGCTTTATGGAGGGGTGGGGGGAAGAGTGTTCTCGGTAAGCTTGGCTCTGCGGTTTGGCAGCCCTGCAAGAAAATGATTTTATCCCCAAACCAGATGTTCAAGTTGTTTTAATAATATCTTCTGGTCCCTCCTTTAAGTAAAACAAAAACTCACTGTATCAGAATGTTCTGCCGGATCAGGATGGTTCAATCTCTGCTATCTGGGTTTTGCCCACCAGATGGTAGCAAAAAGATGAGCCTGGAAGGATACCTTGGCACAACCGAGATCCTGGTGTATGGAGGAGTTAAGACAACTCACTTGGCAAAGACCCTCAGGGCTCAACATGGAGAGGCACCTAAGGACAAATGAGGTTAAAACTTGGAATGCATCATAAAAATTCTAAGAAGACCCTGGTCTCTATTTGTTTCCAGTGATACAACTGGACCATGTGGAGAGAGTCAACAGTACAGGGACTGATTAACGTCTCTCCCTTGCGCAATCAAGTGGCTCTGAGGGAGAGCCATAGGTCAGATTCCTTAAAGCAGGATTTTTCTGATTAAGAAAATGACCGTGTGTGGACATTATGTAACATGGATCTATATAGTACCTTATGGGGACAGAGACTTTTCCTGTCAGCTCAAATCAAGGCCACATCCCCAGCCTCTTCCTTGGGCACACACTAAGGAAAGGAGATAGTTTCAGGAAGGACTTATTGGCAGCAGTAGCTATATCTCAGGACATCCACCTAAGTAATAGCAATAGCCAACATCTATATGGCTTTTGAAGGTTAAAATTTTGCATACTGCTTCACATTTCATTTGATCCTCACAACAGCCCTATGAGATAGGTGCTACAATCATCTCCATTTTACTGATGAGGGAACTGAGGCTGAGGGAAACTAAGTGACTTGCCTAGAGATACACTACTAGTAAGTATATGAGGCAGGATTGGAACCCACATCATTTTGACTCCAATAGCAGCACCCTATCTACTCTGCCCGGTGGATCTTTTGTACTGGTACTTTATGTGCCTGGCTCCCAGAGAGCTCACCAACATTTATTTCTTCCTTCCCCTCTCTTCTTCCCCCTTTCTCTC
Source organism: Notamacropus eugenii (assembly GCF_028372415.1). NCBI lineage: Eukaryota > Metazoa > Chordata > Mammalia > Diprotodontia > Macropodidae > Notamacropus > Notamacropus eugenii. Next base: position 285,586,473 of record NC_092874.1, on the reverse strand, counting down.
CCTCCTTCCTTCTTTCCTTTCTTCCCTTCCTCCTCCCTTCCTTCCTTCCTTCCCCTCTCTCCTTCCCCCTTCCCTCTTTTCTTCCTTCCTTTCTTCCTTCCTCCCTCCATTCAACAACAACCAATAAGTATTTATGAACTCCCCAGAGCTTAAGCAAGGTGCTAGGAAAACAAAGGTTTTTTTATTTGTTTGTCTAAATGTCAATGATTCATTCTTTCTGCTCAAGGAGGTGATAGTCTTCTGGCAGGTACACCACATACATAGACAAGTATAAACACAGGAGTACACCCTAGGAAATTGGAGGTCTGCTGGGGGAGATCAAGAAGTAAAGACTTCATGAAGGTGACTGTACCTTAGGTGCCCTTTGAAGAAGAAAACTTCTGAAAGGCAGAAGTGAGGAGAGAAGTGCCTTCCAGGTATGGGGGGTGGTTTCTGCAAATGTTCAGAAGAAGGGATGCAACCTCAAGTTCCAGAATCATCTAGAAGTCTAGTCTGACTGAAAGGTAGAATGTATGAAGAGGCACCCAAAATGTAGCACATGGGGGTTGGGGGAGAAAGGGAAGAGATCTGAGTTCAAATTCTGGCTCTGGGACATATTGATGATATGACTTTGAACAAAGAGTAAGGAAGCACCATAGTGTACAGAGTACTGGACCTGGAGTCAGGAAGACCTGAGTTCAAATTTTATCTCAGTCACCAACTAAATCCATGTAATTTAACCTCTGTCTGCCTTGATTTCTTCAACTGTAAAATGGGAATAATAGCAATAACACCTACCTCTCAGGGATTTTTTTGTGAGGATTAAACATTTGTAACATTTTTAGCACAGTGCCTGGCACATAGTAGGTATTTAATAAATGCTCATTTTCTTCCTTCTCTATCTATAAAATGAGTTTGTACTAGTTGATCTCTAGTTCCAAAATGCTAAGAGTCAATGGTCCAACCAGGCACACTTTGGTTCATCTTTCGCACATGAGAAACATATCAACAGAATATAAACACAGACTGCAAAGACTTTGGTGTGTCTATACATGTATGCTCACACAAACATGTGAGTGTGTGTGTGTGTGTGTGTGTGTGTGTGTGTGTGTGTGTGTGGTGCTTCCCTGTGCAGGACTGTTTCCTGTGCAGCCTCATATCACAAGCAGACAGAATCAGGAAATGCCAACATCTTTTAGTTGCCCCTCTTTCCCTCAACTAGACCAGTTAATGATAACCCTGACAGACTAGAGCCAGAGGAGTGATTCCTGAGTAAGAGGTTTCTCTTGCTCCTCCCCCAACCTGGAATGCTCTTCCTCTTCATCTCTACCTTGTGAAATTCCCACTTTCCTTCAAAAACTCAACTGAAGTCCCACCTTCTACATAAAGCTTTGTCTCAGTTCCTTGTAGCTACCTGAGCATTCCCTCTCTAAATGATCCCTGCATTTATTTTGTAAATAGTCTGCTTATATAAGTATCCATACATGTTGTCTCCCCCTCTAGAACACAGGCTATGTTCCAGTTTGTAATTTGATACTGGATTCTGTCAGGATCTCCTCTAAAGTACTGATTGCATGGTGGGGAAAAGACCTTGAGTTTTTGAAGGCTGTGCCCATGGAACCTATGCTTTCTCAGGGTCTGTTGATCAATAGAATCTTAGAGGGGACTACTTTGTTTTTGTCTCTGCATATCTGGTGTGTAGCACACTGTCCAGCCCCTCATGTGCACTTAATAAATTAGGTGGACTATTTTGTTGATTGATGTCTTGGTCTCTTTCCAGGTCCACTGAATTCTTTGTCTGGTTGTTGTTAACAATGACAATATATGATATTTCTTTACATAGTGCTTCAGAACTGACAAAGTCCTTTCTATGCATTATCTCTTTTGATTCTTAAAGTTAACACTGTACACTCACCTACAATTTACTGATAATCAAACCAGGGCTCAAAGGGGCCTTTGACCCAGTGGAAAGTAGGATCAAGATCACATAGATAGCTGGAGGATTCTAACCTAGGTCTTCTGGCTCCCAGTTCAGTGACCTTTGACACAGGATAGACACAGTGGTAGAGCTGTAATTTTATCACATTCAATTTTGTTTCCATGTAGCATGCAGACTGAGTCCAGCTCACTGCAGCCTAGTGACATTGGCCCAATGGAACGAGTGCTCATGGTGGGATCAGAGACCCATCTCTGATAGTTATTACAAGTATCACCTTGGGTGAATGATCTTCTCCTCCCTGACCTTCAGTTTCCTCATATGTAAAATGTGGGGATTGGACTCAAGGCCTCTAAGATCCTTTCTATAAATATAAGCTCATGAGTCCTAGATCTTGGGCAAGTCATTTTACTTCTATGAGAGTCAGTTTCCTCATCTGTTAAATGAGGGAGTTGAACTAGACCTCCGAATTCTCTTCCAGCCCCAGATCCATGAGCTTATCCTCAGGGGACAGTGGAGGGGTCTTTACGGAAGGACTACTCTCTTTCTGTAGAATATAAGATTCTTTCTGGTCAGAGCTCTTTCCCCTTCTTCCCTTGAGCTCAGTTTCAGTATATCAATGCCACTGAAAGATCAAGGTACATAGGTCTAGTACTAATGGTGTGGTGGGGAAAAACTTTGGGTTTTTGGAGGTTGGGTCCATAGAATCTATGTTTTTTAAGGACCTATTGATTAATAGGATCCTAGATATAATGCTAGAAGAGATCTTAGAGGCCATCTAATCCAACCCCTCCTGTTACAAGTGGGGAAACTGAGGCATAGAGAGGGAAATTACTTGGGATACAAAAGATCATAGAATCATAGCTCTAAAGCCAGAGGGGCTGTGGAAGTCATCTAGTACACCTCCTTCAACCCTACTGCCTCTTGGGCCATGAGAGGAAATAACAAGAAGAGAAATACAATTTTGTGTGTGAAGGCTCAGTAAAGCACACAGAGAAGGTCATTCATCATAATTACAGTCTTCACTATCGTATCTCACATTAGCCTGGTTCAACATGGTGTTTCAAGTTCTCAGAGCATTGGATCTCCTCCAGATCTTTATGAAGTAGACAGGACAAGTAGGTAAAGGACCCTGGGATATTCAGGGTCAGGATGGGGAGAGAATAAGATGATGATCTTTAAATACTGATATGACTGACATGTGGAGAGACCTGGTCTACTTATTCCCAGAGAGAAGACTTGAGAGCAAGAAAGTGACACATTGGGGCTTGAAAGAAAGAAAACAAAACCAAAGCCTTCATGTAGAACTGTCGAAAAGTGGCATGGAATGCTTTGGGAGATCATAGAACTAGAGATCTAGAGTTGGCAGGGACCAAGTGAGCTCAGTCCTTTCATTTTACAGATGAGGAAATGGAGGCTTATACAAGTATCATGCCCAAGACCACATAACTAGCAAGCAAAATTTGAATACACATACACACGCATGTTTGTCTTAACATAGATGTATATACATGCCAATGTCTTTACTGTCTATGTTTATATTCTGTTGATATGTTTCTCATCTATGAGATGAATGAAAATGTGCCTAGTTGGACTACTGACTCTTAGCATTTAGGCATTAAAGGTCAAGTAGTCCAAACTCTAGGACAAGCACTCAACTTACCATACCACCATGCTGCTCAGGAAGTCCAATACCCTCATTGAATAGATAAGGAAACTGAGGCCCAGGGAGCCTAAGCGTCTTGCCAGAGGTAGCAGATTCCTCATAGATAGATACATAGATAGATAGATAGATAGATAGATAGATAGATAGATAGATAGATAGATAGATGGACGGACGGACGGATTGATGGATGGATGGTGAATGGATGGATGGTGGATGGATGGATGGATGGATGGATGGATGGATGGATGGTGGATGGATGGATGGTGGATGGATGGATGGATGGATGGATGGATGGATAGATGGATAGATAGGTAGATTAGATAAATAGAGAGATAAAGGTAGAGTGATAGACAAATAGATAAACAGATGATAGATAGACAGATAGATAGATGATAAATAGAGAGAAGATAGATGAAGAGGTAGATAAATACATAGATAGAAGACAGATGCATAGATGATGAATGGATAAGTGGATGGATAGATAGAAGATAGAAGAATAGATGATAGAAGACATAGGTGAATAGATGATGGATGGATGGATAAATGAAAGTATAGAAAACATGAATAGATGATAGATAAATAGACAAGAGATGAATAGGTGGATGGATAGATAGAAGGCAGATAAATAGAGGAGATGAATAGATGATAAATTGATAGAAGGCAGGTGAATAGAAAATGGATAGACAGATGACAGATGAATAGATGATAAACAGGATACAGATAGATGAATAGATGATGGATGGATCTCAATACAGATAGATGATTAAACAGATGGGGATGGATTTTTTTAAACATTTACTATATGATTTAAGGCTCTTTTAAGCATTGGGACGATAAAAAGAAGCAAGACAGTTCATATGTTTAATAACTTTATACTCTAATGGGAAAGGCAATGCACAAGCTGAAGAGTTAAGGAGGTGGGGAGAAGTACCAGAGGTAGACTGGGGAGTCATGGGATGAAATAGGTTTGGAAGAGACACAGCTGGCATTGGTGTTTCCTCAAATTGCAGTTCTGGGATGAAGTCATCACCAGAGAAGGGAAATGTAGAAGTAAAAGCATTGCCAGTATGAAGATGGCCACTACAATGGATGAGTCACAGAGATCTTCATGGGGAGGTAGAATAATTGTTTGTCATATAGTGGGAATTCTTTTTTTTTCAGATATTCATTGGACTAGATGGCTATTAAGACCTCTTCCAGCTCTGAAATCCTGTAATCCTCATCTCTTCCTTTCTCCCTCCCTCCCTCTCTCCCTCTCTTTCCTTTTCCTCTCTCTTTTCCTTTCTCCCTCCCTCCCTCCCTCCTTCTCTCTCTCCCTCCCTCCCTCCCTCTCTCTCTCTCCCTCCATCCCTCCCTCCCTCCCTCTCTCTCTTTCTCTCTCCCTCCCTCCCTCCCTCTCTCTCTCTCCCTCCCTCCCTCCCTCCTTCTCTCTCTCTCTCTCTCTCTCTCTCTCTCTCTCTCTCTCTCTCTCTCTCTCTCTCTTCCCTCTCTCTCTCCCCCTCTCTCTTCAAATGAGGAAGCAGATCCAGAGAGATGAAGTGAGTCTGAAATCCAGAGAGAGCATGGTAGAGTAGATACACCATTAGAAAACTTGGATTCAAATGTTGCCTTCACTCTTTACTATTTAAATGATGTGGACTAATGGAATTCCCTATATGAGCTTAGCTTCCTCACCTCTCAAAGAACAAGATCATATTATATGCTCTTTAAGGTTATGTCCATCTCCAAATCTATGCCCCTATGACTTGCCAAGATTATGCCATTAGTATGTGTCTTAGCCACTGGATTAGGACCCAGATCTCCTGACTTTCTTCTGCTCTAATCCTCCAGCCAACCAACACTGATCAGGGTCTTACTACAATATGCCAAATGCTGTTCCATTTTGGGGGATGTATATACAATAGTGAGACAGTGCCTGCTCAAGGTGCTTCTATTCTACCAGACTTTGCCTGAAGTCATTGTTCCTTCCTTTATATTATTGTCTCCTTGATAGTTTGCGACAATGTTAATGGAAAAGATGATGACACATTTTGTCACCCTGATCTGGGCAAGCTGGTTATATAAGAAGGGGCCAGTTTTCCTAATTCTCTCTTCCATTTCATCTTCCCGTATGCCATCCAATCCTTAAGGGAACCTCAAAGTAGAAAGCTAGGAGGTGCAGTGAATAGGGAGCTGTGCTTGGAGTCAGATCTGAACACAAGTCCAAACCCTCTTCAGACATGTAATATATGACCCTAGGCACATCACTTAACCTCTCAATGCTTCAGTTTCCCCCTCTGTAAAATTAAGGAGTTGGACACAATGGTCTTCATGTCCCCTTCTAACTCTCAGTCCATGAATCCCTGACTCTCCTGGATTAAGGGAGTATTTCTTTTTACTGTCCCATCCTCTGTAAAGCTTTCAAAAGCTCTACTGATTGCTTAACCACTGCAGGTGTTCTAATCAAGGCATGAAAACACACAACACCTGAATCACCATCATCCCATGAAAGAAGAGAAGCCCTTCCACTAACTTCACACTGGAGAAGGTGAGCACAAGATTGTCCTAAGAAGTACAGCATGTTCTGTATGACTGCTGTAAATAACCATACCCCAGCTCAACCCACAATTTCCTTGAAAAGCTCAGCAGAGAAAAGCAGGAGGTCTGGTGAATCTCATGGTCATGTTCACCTTGGAGCATGGGCTCCCCAGCAGTGCTGGAGTGCTAGGGATGAAAAGACTGGAGCTAGGAGACTGGCCCCACTCCTTCTCCTTTACAGAATCAAGCTGGGGCTGGAGGTCACATCACCACCTAATCAGGAACCAGGAGACCCTGGCCACCTCTCCCAGCAAGGGAACTGCAAGGGAACAAGGCATGCACAGCTGCAGGTAATGTAATTCCCATCTCCATGACAGGCTCCACTTCCTTTCCAGGTTCTACTTGGAGCCAGCTCTGTCCCCTCTCAACAACACAAGCACCCAGGTTTTCATTCTCAGCACAAGACAGCCAACAGTCCAAAAAGACTTCCAAATAAAAACACATTTTCTTCTCTCCCTTCTTTGGCCTCCTCATCTTTTCATCCCCAGAGCAGTGAGTTTGTCCAAACCACGCAACCATGTAGCTCCTCACAAATCAATTGTTTAATTGACATGAAAGAAGACTTTGTTTAGATGACCACAATACACAGAACTTCATACCACCCATCCTCTCCAAATGGACAGGAGATCTGCTTGAGCCATGATTTGGAGGTTGGCCTTTGTTTTTTGCTTTTTTTCTTTCTTTCTTTCTCTTTCCCTAGGAACTTTGCAACTCCTACAGTCTGGAGAAAGATCAAGTACTTCAGCTGGAGTCTTCTCCCCAAATACCATTGGTATGTTCCCCTAAGAAGACTCTCCAACATTATCTGTATTTTGGAGAGCAGTGAAATCTTTTGTGGTCGCCTTGCATCAGGCTGGGGTTGAAAGTTTGAGTGCTGGGTTGCTTCGTCTCCACATTGCACTCAGCACTGGGCAGAGAACCACAGGATTTAGGGTTGGAAAGGACCTTAGAGACCATCTAGTAGTCCAGGGGTTCTTAACCTGTTCTGTGCCATGAACCCTTTTTTGCAGTCTGGTGAAGTCTATGGACTCCTCGGAATCATATTTTTTAAATACATAAAATAAAATCCATAGGAAATCAATTATATTGAAATAGTTATCAAAATGTTTTAAAAACTTTTCAAAAAAGTTCCTGGATCCCCACATTAAGAACCTCTTATCTATTCAAATTCCCTAAGAGCTTCAGTGAGGTACCTCTCTTGCCTCTCTGACCTACAGAATTTAGGATGATGGGCTCAGCTCAAGAAGGAGTCTTCGAGGTCATGCAGTTCAATTCTCTCATTTCTGATAAAACCGGGGGTCAATAAAGTTAAGGGTCTTGTCCAGGGTCACACAGGTAGCAAGTGACAAAGACATGATTTGAACTTAGGTCTTCCTGACTCCAAGCCCAGTGCTCTATCCATGGTACCACCCACATATCTTCAGTATTGCCATAGGCTGGTGTTGTTCGATGCTGATGCTGATGACTTACATTTTCTGCATATGTCCTTTGAAATATATACATAACAAAGAATAAGAGTACATGTTCATCCATGGCAGGGAGCTATTTATCTCCCTCTCCCCCTCCCCCTCCAGCTTGCATCTACTCCAAAGTTCCCTATTTCTGCCAAGGACTCAGTGTCCCTGTCACCCAAGTTTATAACTTAGAGAATTACCTGAGAGAACTGAGAAGTTGAGTGACTTGCCCAGTCACACAGATAATATGTAGTAGCAGAGGGACCTGAAGTCAGTTTTTCTTGCCACCAAAGCTGGATCTCTATCAATTATGTCATATTGTCTCCTCTCCTAATCTTGACCTCACTGTTATCCGATAATGCAATCCTGGACCTATGGGTGCCTCAGAATCCCCATTTAAGAAATTGAAACAGTAGTTGTCTCCCCAGTGAGAATAAAGTGATATAACAAAAGATGTTGCATAATTAAAGATCTATTATTATTGATGCTTCCCCCTAAAATGTACATATTGGCAGGATCCCAGAGTCCCTCTCTGAGGCTCCCCAAGGGGGGGCCCTGTCTTCTAGGATGGATATGTGATGTGAATGAACCCCGTAGATTGTGAGTTTCTGAAGAGAAGGAGCTGTCTTTTGCCTTTTTTGTATCCCCATACAGTACTTGGAACAGAGTAGGTGTCTAACAAATCCTGATGAATTTGATTCAACTTGGGAAACTTCCCAGGTAATCTCTTCTTTGCTAGGCTGGGTTTCCTAAGCACAAAGAAAAGAAATATACAGTGAAAGAGAGGTAGTATGGGGCAGTGGAAAGAATACTGAGCCTGGATTCATATCCTTACTTGACTCTTCTTTCTTATGTATCTTAACCTCTCTGGACCTCAAGTTACCCATCTGTAAAATGAAGGAATTGGATTGAGAGCCTCCAGGATAGCTTCTAAATCAAGACATCTGATCTTAATAAATCAACTAACCCAGCTTGAAAAGTGTTAACACCGACCAAAGGAAGGGGACCCAGAAATCACTAGGATGTCCCTAGAACTGGTTATCTATGCAACTGGTCCCTTTCCTTACTTTCCTTTGGATCATATCTTGGCTCACTTGTGCCTTAGGCCCAGCATAGGAGGGTGAGAAGTGCTCAATTAATTAACAAACACATATTAAGTTTATTACCAGCTTTTCTACTAAGCACAAGGGATAGAAAGAAAAGCAAAAATGGTTCCTGTCCTCAAGGAGATACCATTTATCTAAGGAGGTATATATAAGATACTTACATAGTAGACTGAAGGGACTTTTCAAGGTGAGTATTAGAAGTTGGGATGGGTAACCAGGAGGACTTCCTGCAGAAAGTGGTGTATGAACTGAATTGTGAAGCAAGTCAGGGATTCTGAGAGGTTGGGATATGGAGGAAGAGCAGGCCAGTGCAGAATAATCAGCCCATTTGATTACTGGCTAACACATCTGGTAAACCATTTAGTGGGGGAGGGGGCAGGAGGGAGCAAACACCATTGACCAAAGTGACTTTTCTTAATTATTTGTGGATTTCAACTATTCATGTTCAAAAACAGTAGGAGGTATGGAAATATGAGAGAGAGAGAGGGAGAGAGAGAGAGCTAATGGCATGTTATGTGTGTATCTGTTTTTGTCAAACACCACCTCCCCTCTCCACTCTTGCCTTAAGATTTCTCTTTCTTGCCTTGAGTTAATACATTGATTAAAGGCAGGGCTCAGTAGCACTGACCAGAGCTGTTTGTGGGAACTATGTTCATTTCACTGATGAAGAAACTAAGGCGCAAGAGAACAATAGCTTGCCCAAGGTCACACAAGTAATGAAGAAAAGAGCTAGGATCCAAGTTCATTACTCTTTTAAGGTAGCTACCCATGGGAATGAAAGTTCAGAGGACCTTTCTCTGTGTGTCTTCCCTCCATTCCCCCACCCCTTTTCTCTTCTCTTCTCTCTCTCACCTCTGATGAGGAAAGAACAGGGACACAAAAAAAGAGAGGTGACCAGGCAACTTAGACCATCAGAACACCACTGCTATAAACCTTAATCCTACCATTTCTGAGTCCCTCACTTCTGAAATCCAGGTCCTCCCAAACTAGCCTAGTTTCAGGGACAGGCTCAGTGACAGGTTTAACCCAAGCCTGGTTAAGTTTGGGTGCCTTTCATCAGCACAAAGTTGGTCACTAGGTAATAAACTGAATAACTTTGCCAAAAGCAAAGTGACATACTGGACAGAGCCCTGAACTTGGAGTCCCAAAGTTTGGGGTTCATATTCTGCCTTGTGTACTTCCTAGTTCTCTAACACTGGGCAAATCATTTAATCTCTGTCTCCATTTTCTCATCGATAAAAGAATGAGGGGGTTGTATTCCACTGCCTCTAAGGTCTCTCCCAGTTCTAGATCTATGATCCTCTGATTTCATGGCGGGGGGGGGGGGCTGTCTGCACTGATGAGGAGATACCCTAATAAAGTCATGGATGCTTAAAGTCTGGGCTCCACCCCCAGCTCAGAGGAAGGGCTTCAAAGAGTGAGATTCTTGAGATTTGGGATTGTTTTGTTCTTTGTATTTGTAACCTCAGCAACTAGATCAGTGATTGATTGATTTAGAAATGGAAAAGACCTTAGAGTAAATCCAATCCACTTCTTAACACTAGAATATGAGCTCCATAAGGATAGAGATCATGTCATTTTCCCTTATTGGATCCCCAGTGCATAATAGAAAGTCGGCACATAGTAGACGCTCAATAAAAGTTGGTTGGCTTGAATGAACACTAGAACACAACTGATGGGGAAATCACCATGTGGTCTACTTTGATGGCATCTGGGCTATGACATTTGGTTCTCACCATTTTTAAAAGCCTTGAAAAAACAAAAAGACATAATCCTCTTCCTGAAGTGTTAACTTTCTCAATCAGGACTAAATTCTTTTGAGATCTGGAACTCTTACCAGTGCTTTCTCCTTGAGAAGAGGGAAGAAAAATTATTTTAAAAAGCACATAGTTTTCCTGGAACTCTGGAGACAATGGGCTGACCTTAGATGGTCTCCTCCTGGGGGCTTCTGGGAAAATCTTTCAGCTGCCATTTTAGGTTTCTTGCAGATGATATCCTGTGTCCTTTTTTTTTTTTTAATGGTTTCAATAAGTAAAATCAAATATATCTCTTTTATGACCATGCCAAGTCCTGCATTTTGCTAAAGTACTAAAGGTTTTCTTGGGTCTTAAAACAAGTGTCAGGGGTTTTAATTCCTATTTAAAAAAAAGAAAGAACTGGATGTTCTGAGTGCAGACCACATGGTCACTGCTTAAAAGTGCTAGTTTACAGCAAATGGCTGTAACTTTCTAGTAATGCTGAAATGATTTTTCTTCTTTTTGTTGGTTGAAGAGCACAGTTTCCAACTATTTCTCAGGATTCATTTGGGAATGATTAAGCTAATGTTACATCTTTTCAGCATTATGAAAAAAAGATGACTTCCAATCAGAGAGATTTCAGCAGATCACTGAGGAAATAAAACTACTTTAGTCCCCTTCTCTGGTGGTATGCAGAGTGGGGTGGGCTGGTCCTAGGGCACATCAGGACACCCTGGGCTCCGTCTGAGTTCGGCATCCAAGGGGATGGGGTGTCTGTGCCCTTTGAAGCTCCCCAGTGGGGGGCCAGGCCTAGAGCAGACTTTTTAGCTATCACAGAGGCTGGCTAGCGTGCCCATGACAACCTTGGAATTCTCAGAAGGATTGCCACCAATTTGCTTTGCAGAAAGAGCTAAGATGTGCTTCATTGCATTATGTAAATATACGAGCAGAATGAAGAAGACTAGACCATTCTGCCTGGGAACAGGTCAAGGGAGGAATCTGCAACAGGCTGGCTAGCCAACAGCTGAATGGGTGCTGTGAGGACATTGTGATATCGGGGGGTGGACTCCTGCATGGAGCTGGACCATTCTGTGCTGACACTGAAGTCTTCGGGATATTTTATGTACAGAAAGGCAGCCAGAAAGTTAATGCTAAGCCTGTAGCCATTCATCCATCAAGGAAAAAGACAACGGCTTAACTAAGGTAGGGACTGTGAGAGACAAAACAAAGACCTGAACCCTAGCAAGAGAAAGTAGTTCCTAGCACTCCCTCTGCTCCAAGGGGGCATGGCCAGAAGTGCTGGCCAATCATTACAGCCCCATCTGATGGCTCTAGTAATCCAGCACCATCTTAATGGAACAATATCTGTTCTCCCCAAATTTCCCAAGAAGAACTACTTAGCATTCACATAAAATGAAGGATTCCTAAGGCACTGGACTCCAAGAGTCTTTCTTTTCCTAGATGGTCACAAATACCCATTAGACACTAAAGTCCATGTCCATGTTTCTTTTTGTTTTTTTTTATCATTAAACTATTCTCATCTCCTGGTGCCTGTAAAGTGGTTAATGGGGCTAAATAGGGAATCGTGGCTCAATAAGCAAGAAAACACATGGTCCAAATCCAAACAGACCAACAAATAGGTCTGTTTTATGATAGGATTCTGCTTCTTATTCAGTACAGAACAGCATTGGTAGAACGGAAGTTTTTCGAGGGTAGGAGCCACGTGTCATCTTGTCTTTGAATTACCCCCAGCACAATGTCTAGCAAATAGTAGGACCTTAATAAATGCTTGTCTTCATGGAATTGAATTTGTCCCAAAGGCATCCCTAGTCTTTCCTTAAGTACCTTTGCTGATTGTTCATGCAGGGCAAAGAGAATAGAGGGTGTGTGTGTGTGTGTGTGTGTGTGTGTGTGTGTGCGTGTGTGTGTGTGTGTATGTCCTTCATTGCCGAAAAAGACCATGCCATCAGAGAAATAATGACATGACTTGCACTTGACTTTGTTTTGAATGAGGGAGGGCTATGCAGGTCACCAGCCTCACTTTTCCTCCAGAGCCATCTGAATCCAGTGACCAGATCTTCATCAGGATGACTGGAGATGACCCAGGATGAGGCAACTGGGGTTAAGTGACTTGCCCAAGGTCACACAGCTAGTGAGTGTCAAGCGTCTGAGGTGAGATTTGAACTCAGGTCCTCCTGACTCCTGCACTGGTGCTCTATCCACTGTATCACCTAACTGCCCGAGGGAGTAGAGGGTAGGAAAAGAGGGAGCCACAAATGTTGTAGAGAGAAGAGGGACAGAGATAACCATGTAGCTGTGAACAATTTGTCCATACGTTTAGCCTGTGTTTTATAATGTCTTTTTCATAAGTTGGAAACACTAAAATGTAATAATAGCCAGAATTTATATAGCTTTCAATAGTTTGTAAAATACCTTATGGATAGCTAAGTGGCACAGTGGATAGAGTGCTGGGTCTAGAGTCAGGAAGACTCATTTTCCTGAGTTCAAATTCAGTGCTCTGACACTTACTTGCTGTGTGACCCTGGGCAAGTCACCTAATCCTGTTTGCTTCCATTTCCTCATTTGTAAAATGAGCTGGAGAACGAGATGGCAAACCACTCCAGTATCTTTGCCGAGAAACCCCAAATAGGGTTACAAAGAGTTGGACGAGTCTGAACCACCACCACCACGAGCACCCCCTTCCCCAAAAGCATTTTACATATGCTGTCTCATTTGATCTTTACAACAATCTCATGAGGTAGACGCTATTATTAGCTCCATTTTACAAATAGGGACATTGAAGCTGAGAGATGTTAATTGATCTATCTTGGGTCACGCAGTCAGAAGAAGGCTTTAGCTCACATTTTTTTGATTCCAAGGATGAAGCATCAGATAAACCATCCTGCTTCTAAACCTCTAAATATATCCCCCTAAACATTCTAATTTCCTTATGCAATAACTGATTATGGGACAGTCATCCATGACTATGTAGAAATCATTTTTTCATAGAGTTCATACCTGGTTCAGATCCTGGAGCTTCTCACTTTTCCCTTTGATACCCTGGGTAACTTATTTCACTTCTCTGGGTTGTTACATCAAATGAGTTTTAAATTTCATCTCACTCAGAATCTACAATCCCTACCTTAAGCTAGGGATGAAGAATCCTGTGAATTATCAAAGTCCTGCATGATATGGCCCTTTCTTGCATTCAATCCAAATTCGTACTCTCACACTCCAAAGTCTTCCCACTCATTCTGGATTTCTGAGCTTTGGTGAACAAATCCACTTCACTCTTTCCCTCATTAGATTTGGGATTTTAAATTTCTGTTGTATCTCATCTCAGCCTTTGTTTTCTCAGGCTGAAGAGTCTTAGCCTGTGACCATTTTTAGGTCCCCTTCCCTACACTGTCTTTTGGCAGCTCCAATATGGGGAGGCAGCATGGAATAGGGAAAGAGTATTATATTTGGAAGGTGGAGAACCCCACCTACTTGCTGTGTGACTTTGGGCAAGCCACTCGATACCTCTTGGCCTCAGTTTTCTCATCTGTAAAATGAGAGGGTTATACTGAATGGTCTCTGACAGCAGGTGGTATGACTCATAGAAGTCTGAACCTAGAGTCAGAAAGTCCTGAGTTCAAATCCAGCCTCCAAAACTTACTAGCTGTGTGACCTTGGGCAAAACACTTCACCTCTACCTGCCTCAGTTTCTGCAACTGTAAAATGGAGAAAATAATACTACCTACCTAAGTTATTGTGTAGATCAAATGAGATAATATTCATAAAAAGTACTTAGCACAGTGTCTGGCATATAGTAGGCTCTAGATAAATGTTTATTTTCTCCCTTTTCCTTTTCTCCCTGATGACCTGTCAAGCTTTAAATTTATGGTTCTGTGATATCACTGGGCAGCTGGGTGGTACAGTACACAGAGCTGGAAGTCAGGAAAACTCATCTTTTTGACTTCAAATCTGGACTCTGGCACTTGAAGCTGTGTGACCCTGGGCAAGTCACTTCACCCTGTCTGCCTCAGTTTCCCTATCTATTAAATGAGCTGGAGAAGGAAATGGCAAACTACTCTAATATCTTTGCCTAGGAAATATCAAATGGGGTCACAGAGAGTTAGACACAACTCAAAAAATGAGTGCACAACAACATGACATAAAAACTTTAGAGTTTCCCCAAAATCTGAGTACAGTTGTAAGCTTTTGGAAAACCCTATACATGACATTAGTCTAAATAGGAACTACACTTTCCCTTCACCTCTCCCCACAATCTGGCCTCTATAAAACCTGAGTGCAGCTTATTATTGGTATAGGTTTCATTTTATATCGGAATTTGTAACTTCATTCATATAGGGAACTCCTGAATTGGAAACATCCTCCAATACACGCATCTCAGCAACCTTTTCAAAACTTAAAGCCTTAGACAACTCCCCAGGCCACTGAGAGCTTAAGTGATTTGTCCAAGCAAGTCCTGATGTCATTAGACCTCTTGAAGAAGGATGAACAACACAGACAATATGTGTCAGAGACAGGATTTACACCCAGGTCTTTCTAACTGAATCTGCTAGCCTTCACTAGATTACACTGCCTCTCTTATTGGCAGCATTAGTGACAGTGGCTGTGGGAGTGATGAGCTCCATTAGATTATAATCTCCTTGAGGACAAGGACTGTCTTTTGCCTCTTTTTGTACCTCAGTGCTTAGGAGAGAGCCTGGCACATAGTAGGTATTTAATAAATGTTTAGCGATTGGCTGATGGTAGGCAAGAGGACAGAGAACAGAAGACAGGAAGTTAGGAAAACCTCGGTTCAAATCCTGACTGATCCGCATAGGTTGTGTGACTCTGAGTAAGTCACCTTTAACTCTCAGAGTCCCAGGCAACTGTTTTAGGCTCTAAGTAGTAAGGAAGGTATTCCAATTTGTGTTTTAAGAGCAATTTTCCTTGTCTGGACATTCTTTCCCCCTTTCAAGAAGCTGTCATTTTAAAGGTGTAGTCAATATTCAAGATGGCCTAAAATAGGAATCTCCCAATTCCAAAATTAGAAGGGAAACCTGAGTAGCTATCCAGCCTAACTACTACCAAAATGAGAATTCTGTCTACAACAGACCTGACAAGTTGTCACCTACCCTTTGCCTAAAGACTGCCAATGGGAAGGAATTAACCAGCTCCTGAGGACTCCCATTTCAGTTTGGAATAACTCTAATTGTTGGGAAGTTTTTCTTGACATTAAGCCTAAATTGACATCTGTCAGTGACTTTTTTTAGCCATAACAACTCATGAAGATAGTCAAGTCATAGGGCATTGGTGTAGGGAGAGTCCATGCTGACAAAACTGTAGATGTTTAAAACATTCAAGTAAATACTGCAAGGCACAATTATGCTAATGGTTAAATGAATAAATCATGTAAATTTGCATAAGATATTATTAAGAAGAGAGGGTGGATTTTAAGACCTATTGCCTTAGTCCAACTAAATATTCCCAAGTAGAGTAATGTTCCTTCAAAGCCAGTCTGTAAGAAACAGTCTTTCATTTACAATTTTCCTCTGAAGGAACAAAGAATGGATGAGCCAGATGATAAAATTGGCCAATGAAAAAATTCGTGTACGGTATGCAAGTAAAAACAATACAAGGGTTTTTCTATGTCTGTCTGGAAAGTGACATGCTAAAAAAACTATGCAAGAAACTAATCTTCTGGCCCAAGTGAATATAGTAAATCACACAGCAAAAGGAAGGCTGTTTTCAACATGATCATGAACAAATATTTATTGTGCGTCTCCTGTGTGCTCAGCGCTTGCCAAAGGAGACTTAGACATGGTCCATGCCCTAAAGGGCCTAACTGGAAAGGTAGCAACTAGATTGAAAAACAGAGCTGAAGCACATTGAATTTCAGATGGAGGGTTCTCCTAACTCTGGAAAAGTACCTTGATTCCCATCTGGGTTTTAGATGAAGGGTTCTCCTAGCTCTATGGAAGTACCTTGATTTGTGCAGGCTTCCTCAAATCATACTTAAAGTCTCAAGTTTTCACCATTGCAGAGATCAGTGGTCATCATTCATTAGATCATCAATGGTTGGACACCAACAGCAAGGACTGAGGTTGACTCAGAGGCAGATCTCCAGTAAAATGCCCTGGGGAACTGTCCTTGGCCCTGAGCTGTTCCACATCCTTATCAACCCGACTGAAGGCATAGATGGTCTGCTGATTCAATTTTCAGGGGACCTGAAACTTGGAGGAATCACTAGCCTATTGGACAATAGAATTAGCAGCTTAAAAAGTTGAAGAAGCTAAGGCCAAAATTATCCAGATGAAATCTAAGCTGGAAAAATGAAAAGTCCAGTACACACATTAAAATTTAAAAGTTTTAAATTGCAGGAACATAGAATGGAAGACAGCTAACATTTCATAGGAAAACACCTAAGGGTTATAGTGAACATTGAACTCAATAAGGGTCAACTTGAGATGTCAAGCAAAACAAATATGAAATTATGTCAAAATAATGGAGGCATAGTTTATAGACCAACAGAAGCAGTTTGTCCCAGTGCAAGGAGGCAGAAACACCTGGGTTCTGGTCTGACTCTAAATGACCCTGGGTAAATCATTTAACCTTTCAGTGTTCAAAACAATTCTCTAAGACTATAAGTTGTAGAGATGGGGTACTTTACCTGTACTGAGAAAGGGAGTTTCCTTACTGGGACTTCCATATATCAATGAAGTCACAAGTCCAGACCATATTCTTATCCCTATGTTCTGGTCTTAATACATTTGGAGTGTTGGATTCTGTTCTGGGCACCATATTTTAGGAAGGATACTGACAAACTAAATAGCATCCCAAAGAGAATAATGAATCAGAAAACAAGAATCTATTAAGTGCCTCTAAGGCATCATGGCAGAGATAGAGAGATGTACTCAGAACCACGAAAATGCTATTTCAGATCCTGCCTTTGATACACCGAAAAATGTCACAGCCTCTCAGTGTTCTAGATGTTCTTCCTGAAACAGATTCACCTTTAGGGCAGTCCATTGAAGCCATTATCCCCATCTCAGAATAATTTTTTAATGTATAAAAATAAAATTCTGAGAGTTACAAAAAAATCAATTAAATTAAAATACAGTTATCAAACTTAATAAAAACTTAAAAAAACTTAAAAAACCAGATTAATAACCGTGCTCTAAGAAGATAAGTAGGAGAACAACTGCTGTTCTATACATAGGGGAAGGTCCTCTTTATCCCAGTGAAATCCCAGATCCAGTTCCCAGCCTTGTCCTATTCTCCTAATTGCCATGCACTGGGCTGGATGTTGGGGATATGAACAGAGAAGTGAGAGTCCCTGCCCTCAGGAAGTTTACATTCTTTTAGGTGAGACATTTACCTATCGAGCTAGTTGCCAAATAGATGAAAGGTAGTTTCTTTGTGGGTGGAGAAGGGCAGTGACATCTAATAGGTTCCATGAGTCAGATTATGTCTCTGATAATGAGATACTGAGGAATCATGGTACATGGAGATACGTGGAAGGAACTAGGATTGCTTAGCTTGGAGAGGAAAAGACTTAGGGGTGGGCATGTAGCCATCATCAAATATTTGGAGGGCTATCAAGATGCTTTGTTGTCACAGGGCAGAATTAGAGTAATAGCTGGAAGACCCAGGGAAGGAGCTCAAGTGAAGAACAACATTCTGTCCCTACCACACCCCCTCCACCACCACCAAGAGTCTGATAAAGCACTTAGCTAGTGTACTGAAGAAAAATCTTGTACTGGATCATCTTTCCAATGAAAGAGAGATGATTGAAGTCAGTGGTCCTCCATTCAGCATGGTTAGGCCTCAGGGGGACTTTCTCTATAGGCATTAAAGGAGATTGCCAAAACTTACTGGGGTAAGTCAAACAGGCTACTACTGCTACTACTACTATTACTACTACTACCACCACCACCACCACCACTATTATTACCATTACTACTACCACTACTTCTACCACTACTACTACCACCATTACTAATAATAGTACTACTAATATGACTGCTACCATAGAATTTCACAGAATTTTAGGGCTGGAAGAAGCCTCCATGATAATTAAGTAAACTTTACTTAATTAGTTAATAAGAAATTGAAATTAATTTATTTCCTCTCTTGATGTTCCATTTTGTTTTTCATGTCACCTCAGAGAAGGTGAAAGGGGCCTTAGAAATCATCTCAGTTCAAGCCCCTCGTGTTATGTATGAGGAAACTGATGTCTAGAGAAGGGAAGAGATTTGCCCAAGCTCATACTGCTAATAAGTAGCAGACCCAGGATCTGAGGTCAGGCCTTTTTGACAATAAGCATACTGCCCTCTTAGATAAGCCTTCCAGTCATTAAATGGAAGTTCCTTAAAGGTAGGGACTCTTGTTTTTTCTTTCTATCACCAGCTCTTGACACAAAATTATCCCTTAACACATGCTTGTTGATTGATTGACGGATGGATTACCTCTGATTCAATTTAGCAAACATTTACTGAAGGGTTGTCAATACTGTGGCCACACCTACTGTGTGCCAAGTACTTGTGAGCTGCTCTAAATAAAAAGAGAGAAACAGATCAGTCCTTGCCTTCAAGGAACTTACACTCTACTGAGAATAATGATTAAAGCACACTTAATAGAGTGCTTTGTGAAAGGTAATGTTGTATAGTGGATAGAAAGCAGCCTCAGAGTCAGGGTACATACCAACTATGTAGCCCTGGGCAAGTCATTTAACCTCAGGTGCCACAAGAAGTCTTCTAAGACTATAAATTGCAGAGCAAATGCCCATCTGTATTGGTGATGGTGGTGGCTGTTCATCCTTTGTTTTAGAAGAGGCCCCATTATAGATGTAGATTCCTTACCAAGCAACCTACAAGTTCAGACCAAGCCACCCCAACTCCACATATACAGGCCAAAGCAAATTAAGAGATTATGTCATTTGATCCTCACAATAACCCCATGAGATATGTGATACATGTATTATGACCACTTCAGAGATGAGAAAACTATGTTACAAAGACATTGATAGATTTTCCTAGCTCATAAGTCAAAGAACAAGGATTTGAATACTTCTTCCTAACAATAATTTCAGCACTTCACTAGTTACAATTTTTTTCAGTATTTGGAACTAGAAGAGACCTTGGAGATCATCTTGCAGGTGAGGAAACTGAGTCTCAAAGAAGTTATGCTTCTTTCTACTCATGACTACATAGCCAGTATCAGAAGAAAACTCTGAACCTAGGTCCTCCTGCCTCTAAACCCAGCATTCTACCTGCTCCTGGTGAATAGATAGCAATGACCAAAGCCCCTCAGGAGTTATTCAAGTGTTTGTCTGATTCCCCCTGGTTCTAGTGCACCTTTTCAGGCCATCGTCAGTATTCTTGACCTATGTCTTGCCACTGGACTCTGATGACTCTGGAGGAGAGAGTGAGGCTGGTGACTTTGCACAACCCAGCCTCATTTAAATCCAATTCACTTGCAAGTCAAGACATCACCATCTCCATGTCATTGATCCTCTTTGAGCACAAAGGATAAACAAGTGCTCCATCTCTAATAAGCTTGTATATGTTTTATATTTTGGATCACAGTTTTAGAAAGGACTATAGAAGTCTGCTAGTCCATCCCCCTCACTCTACACTTGAGGAAACTGAGGTTCAGAACAGTTTGGTAACATGTCCAAATTCATACTAATAATAAATGATAAAGCCAAGTTCTCAATCCACATCTTCTGATTCTAAAAATGGCATTCTTTCCATTGCAGCCTATGAGTAGCTGAATTAATCCAGAATATTTTCAGGGACTTACTAGGACAATGGGAAGGGATATAGGGTCATTCTTTCATGAGAGCATGTTCTCCATCTTATCTGAATAAGCATTTGAACCTTCCCAGAGAAAAGGGACCAAAACGGATCCCATCCGACAATGTGAATGAGGAGTGACACCTCACTACCTGTGGAGTGTCTTGTTTACTTAAGACCTAAGTAGCAGATCATGGGTAATAAATTACCTAAATGATTCAAATCTGTAAAGCCTTTAGAAGAGGAAAGAAAAGTCCCCCAGCAGACACTCCCATTTGGCAGCCATGAACTTGGCCTGCGGAGGAAAGAATACACTGAGCATCCAAGAAGGCCCACAATCCCATGTCATAACTCCTTACTCTGGTGCTAATCAGAGCTCCATCCAAAACACACAATCACAGGGTTCACATCCTTTCAGGCTTCTCCACCCAGTCTTCACTAACTCTGAGACAATAAAGGCAAAAAACTAGCCAGAGACAAAGTTTTCAGGTACAGCTTGGAGTCCCATTAGTTCCCTGTGAGGCTCGGTTGAGGGACAGGCAGAGTGTGGGGTTGCTGTTCTGACAGCCTCAAGGGAAGGCGAGTCCAGACAGACATGTTGCAGGGGGCCAAGCCTGATTTGACTGGGTGTTTTCCAGCAGGCAGCTCCACACCACCCACCTCTGTAAATGCTTTATGTGCCACACACCAGCCCTTTGGCAGGTACCAAGCTATCTCCTTCTGTGGTATAAAGGTAGTGTGTTGTCCTGGGACAGTGGGATTGGGGCCTGACTTGAAACTCAAGCACCTACTCAAGGGGGAAAAATCCTTTGCATTCAAGGGCTAGGTTGAAAAAAAAAATGTGATAACAGCTGTCAGACAACTAAAATAGGGATTCCTGAAGTTTCCAGATGTCTCTATGCCTCATTCAATTCAATTCAACTGAACAAAAATTCAATCATGATAGCCAAGGCCTGGGCTGGATACCAGGGAGGGCAGTACTAAGGCACATTGAGCTTATAGTCTAGGAGGAGGACACGATGCCCAGGGAGGCGGCATAGATTGGAGTCCATCATCTGGACAGCTGCCAATGTGATTTTCCTCCCTTTCCTCCTCCCAAACTAACCTCATTGGAATGAACTCCTTCCTCACGTTGGTCTTGTAGAATCCCTTCATTCCTTCAGGACACAGCTCCAATATAACAGATGACAGGCATTTCTTGATTCTGTCCCTCCTTCACCATTGTTTCTCTATGTGTTTTTATTCTTCATGTACTGAGATGGTGCATTGTGTCTCCTCCAGGAATATGTAAGCCCTTTGAAGGCAGGGTTTTTCCCACACAGTGGGTTATTGATACATCTTTGTTGATTGGTTATAGCCATTGACAGACTGGGTTACTATAGGAGAAATCTACTAGATTTCTTTTAGAACACTCGAGGAATCAGATAAATACAGTGCCTGGCACATGGTAGATGCTAATGAGTGCTTATTGATGGAGTGGAGTTGGAGAACCTAAATCTGGATCTGGGCTCTCCACTTACTGTGACCTTTGATGAATCTCCACCTCTCTGTATCTCAGTTTCCTTACCTGTAAAGTGAAGGAGCATTGGAAAAGATGGCTTCCTTTTCTGCTCTATCCCATGGTATCCACAAATAACAGTGTTACAAAGACATATGTGACAAGCACATCAGAAAGGTGCAACTTGGTACTGGTACCTCTCCAGAGGAGGGAACTAGGGCCATTTCCTTATCTGGAAGATGAAGGATTGGATTTGATGGCCTAAGGTCTTTGAAAGTAGGGCTTGTCTCATTTTTTCATCTTTATATCCTCAGCACTTAGTACATAGTAGGAACTTAATAAATGCTGTTCAGTTGACTGAGCAATTGGTTTCCAATTCTAAATCTATGATCCTTTGACCCCAAGGTAAGGAGGCCTTGCTCTTCAGCCTGTAGGAATTGGGGGAGGAGGGTATTCTGAAAAAGAGAAGACTCAGAAAGAGAAAGGCTACCTTCAAATATTCAAAGACCTGTGATAAGGAAGAAAAACTAGATATTCTGCTTCTCTCCAGAGAAGAGAATTGGGAGTAGAAAGTAGGCATTGCAAATTTTGCTTCTAGGTAGAAGAAAATTTACCCAATGTGAAATGGACTTTCTCAGGATATAGATAGAACAAATCTTGGATGAGTCAAGGGGAGATTCCTGAGCAGGTACAGCTTTTACCAGATGGGCTGCTAGGTCTCTTCAAATTCTGAGCTTCTGTGATTGTGTGAGGGCTAGGGAGTAATACTTATTGGGTGGGTGAGTGGAGGGTGGGGATCAGGGAAGATTCTATGCAAGATCATAGGATCATAGATCAATACCAGTAAGCACCCATGGAAGCCATGTAGTCTAATTTCCTGATTTTACAAATGAGAAACTGAGGCCAGAGAGGTTAGTGATCTGCTAAAGGTCACACAGATATTCAGCATGATTTCTACTGTACTACACTGAGATAGAATTGAGTCAGAAATTCAGCAGAGAAGTGGAGGGAGGGAGGGCAAGTCATCCAAACAAAATAATTACTCATTCTACTTGGAAGAGGTCAAGGGTCTCTATCTCTAAGAGTGTCTTGAGCCTAGAGTTACTCCTCAGTGAATGCAGAACTCAGCAATAGTAACATTCTGTCACATTCTGTAAGCCCATCAGGGCAGTATCCCTCACCACTAAAGATATTTGTTCCAGTAAAATTGAGTTAATATTAGCCACAAAGAACCAGGGTAGCTTAGGAGGGGAAAAGATGTAGGAAGGCAACCAGATACCATGGTATAGAAAGATGGCAGACCTAGAGTCAAAAGACATCTGGATGCTAAGTTGATGGCTGCCAAATGGGAATGTCTGCTGGGGGATTTTTCTTCCCCCTTCTAAAGACGTTACAGATTTGGGTCATTTAAGTAATTTATTACCCATTATCAGCCACTTAGGCATTAAGTAAATGAGACATTCCACAGGTAGTGGGGTGTCATTCCTCATTCACATTGCCTGATGGGGTCCATTTAGGTCCCTTCTCTTCAGGAAGGTTCAAATACTTATTCAGATGAGATGGAGAATATGCTCTCATGAAAGAATGACCCTACATCCCTTCCCATCATCCTAGTAAGTCCCTGAAAGCATTCTGGATTAACTGCAGCTGCTCAGGTTTCAATGGAAAGAATGCCATTTTTAGAGTTAGAAGATGTGGATTGAGAACTTGGCTTTATCATTTATTATCATTGTGAATTTGGACATGTTACCAAACTGCTCTGAACCTCAGTTTCCTCAAGTGTAGAGTGAGGATGGACTAGCAAACTTCTATAGTCCTTTCTAAAACTGTGATCCAAAATACAAAACATATACAAGCTTATTAGAGATGGGGCACTTGTTTATCCTTTGTGCTCAAAGAGGATTAATGACATGGAGATGGTGATGTCTTGACTTGCAAGTGAATGGATTTAAGTGAGGCTGGGCTGTGCAAAGTCACCAGCCTCACTCTCTCCTCCAGAGTCATCAGAGTCCAGTGGCAAGACACAGGTCAAGACAACTAGTGTTGGCCCTAGATGGGCACTAGAACCAGGGGGAATCAGGCAAACACTTGGATAGCTCCTAAGGAGCTTTGATCATTGAAAATGCAGGTGTTAGGCCAGAAGGATTTTCCCCTTTTTTTTCCTTTATTTTTTATTGATGCCTTTTGTTTTTTCTACCACAGAAACTTCTCAGTGACCTCACTCCCCCTAACATAATACTGTTCCTTCAGTAAAAACAACAACATTTAAGTAAAACCAATCAAAGAGTAAGCCAGTATGACCATATCTGCAACATTTCAAAGTCACAGTCCACAACCTCTCAAGGAAGGTACCCTTCTCCTTCCCTCCCTCCTACCCACCTCCCCTCAAGAGGAGGGTAATTTGTTTCATCACTAGTCATCTGACACCTAGATTGGTCACTGCATTTAACCTGAATTCTAATGTATTTTAGAATCTTTTTCATTTACATGACTGTGGCATGTCTATGTTATTCTCTTGGATTTGTTCACTTCAGATCATATCCACTTATTCAAGTATTTTGAGGGCTAGCTCACCTCCAAAGTCCTAACCATTGCTGACATTCTCTGAGTCTGTGAAGTCACTGTGAGCATACCTATGGTCCTTGAGTTCTGCCCCCAGGCTTGCCCCAAAGACTAGGTAGGGTTCAGAATCAAGAAAAACAATGCAGAGAATCACCACTGCCCCACAAAAAACCATTTCTTTTTAAGGAAATAGCCACATTATAAATGGGGAAAAAATACTGGAGTTGAGTACAAATCTTGCCTCTCACGTTTACCAATTGTGTGTCCAGGGACACACTGTTCATTTAATTTCTCCAAGCCTCAGTTTCCTCATGTTTTTCTACAATGAAAATAATCCTTTTAGCTGTAGCTGACATCACATAATACTGAAAGGTTTACAAAGTGTCTTCATGCACTATCTTATTTGATACTATGAACTATTTGATCAAACTTATTTGATACTATGGTACTATGGACAATGGAAGGTCATCTGGTCCATCACCTTTATTTTACAGATAAGGAAGCTAAGACTCAAGGAGGTTCTATGCCTTATCTGAGGCCACATAAATAAAATCAGAAGTAGAATTAGAACCCAGGTTTTCAGACTCTGAATCTATGCTATCTTTTCTTCATCTCCTATGAATTAAATGTCATATTAACCCCATCTTACAGATACCTACTTGTTGGGTTGGTGTGAGGAACAAATGGGCTAATTAACCTGTGGTGGAAAGAGAATGGGATTTAGCATCATAAAAACCATAGTTCAAATCCTTGTTCTGTTCATTTGTGACCTTAGGTACTTATTTCATTTAATTGCTCTGGGTCTAAGTTTTCTGATCTGTAAAATGGACTTGCCAAGGACCCTTCAGCTCCAAATTCTATGATCCCTAATTCCATCAAAAGATTAGCTGTTATTTTGCTGGCTATAAATAACTCCTATTCTTTTCGCCTTGTTGTTCAGTCCCTTTGAGAACAGATGCAAACTGATGGACCTTGTCATTGAGAAGGGCTTCCCAGATTATTTCCCAATGCCTGTCCTATGAACAAAGGAATTTTGTCTTTTTACATGGGGAGTTTTACAGTCACTCAATCAGGACACTTATGTTTTCATTATGAAACAAATCAGTTTTATGTCACATCGTAATGGAAGTTCTCAGACAAAGCAGGGTATGAAATTGTGAATGAATTTTTTTATCTTCATTTTCTTAATAACCCTGTAGTAACATTATTTTGGTATTTGAAAGGACACAGCAGCCAGATTTTCAAGTACAGTACATAATCTTAATTCTGAACTGGGCTCACTCTCCCAATTCAGACTCCACTGGCAGGTTGAGCTCCCAGAGATTACTGCAACTCCCCAGGATTCCAAGGGTATTGTGGAGGGGGGGAGCATGGGTTCTAATGCTATCACTTATGAACTCTCATCCAGCGGTAATATTAATCATCACTTAATATCTCTCTAATATCATGGATCCAATTGGCAAATTGATTTATCTTCGATACTGATCAACCAATTAACATCAATTTGCTTTTACTGAGAAGTAGTGAGAACAGAATTACAAAAACATTCCCTCAACGTAGGCTATGTTCTCCGCTTTATAGACCAACTTGGTCCCTGGAGAAATGGAGAGGAGAAGAAAAGGAAGGGAAGGGGAGAGGAAGGGAGGGGAGAGAAGAGGAGCTGAGCCTTAGAACACTGATTCCAAGAAAAAGAGGAGGAAAAGCATTCCAGGCAAGAGCCCATACAAAGCTGTAGTGGCAGAAGGTGAATGGTGGGGAGCATAGTATGGCTAGAATGTAGATGTGTGAGGGATAGAATGTTAAATCAGTCTAGAGAGAGAAGATGGAGCAGGGATTTAAATGCCAAA
The DNA here is from genome assembly GCF_028372415.1 of Notamacropus eugenii. NCBI lineage: Eukaryota > Metazoa > Chordata > Mammalia > Diprotodontia > Macropodidae > Notamacropus > Notamacropus eugenii. The sequence continues at coordinate 285,560,324 of NC_092874.1, read as the reverse complement.
CAGATGCGTTTTTATTTTATCTTAGAGCATCGTTGCCCAGTCAAAGCACAATCAGAGCTATAACTAAGATAGGAACATCAGCACTTTGTCCAGACTGTTGAAATTTACAGGGCACTGTGAGCACTTGTCACCTTTCAGCATCTGAGGATTCTTTTCTTCATTGTTTAGTCATTCTTCAATTGTGCCCAACTCTTCATGACCCCATTTGGGGTTTTCTTGGCAAAGATACTGCAGTGGTTTGCCTTTTCCTTCTCTAGCTCATTTTACAGATGGGGAAACTGAGGCCCACGAAAGCTTAAATGACTTGCCCAGAGTAACTTAGGTAGTAAGTGGAAAAACCAGAATGCGGGTGAGTTTGCAAGTATAAATTGTTGCTGTCATTCCTACTGAAATGGCCAGCGTTTCTCTTTTGCCTGATGAAATCAGCTGAGCAGAATGGAAGGGTACAGGGTAGAGTAGGGAACCACAAAACCATATGTTTGGATTCAGTGAAAGGGCTGCACTCGAGGACCTTGAGGGCCACATGTGGCCTTGGGGCTGCAGGTTCCCCACCCCTGGTATAGGGAGTATGTCCTCCCTTACCCCAGCATCAGTCAGTAAATATCCCCAAGAAGATCTTGGCCTTTTGATCCTGTTTTCATATAAATTCTTTGATTTTCGCAGCCTTCCTGTAAAGTGTTTTAGGATTTTGCTATGATGTATTCAGGGAACTGTCAAAACATGGATTGATGCTGTTTGAGCACTTCAGCAATGGGTCCCTGTGTGGTAGTAAAAGGCATTTTCATAGCTTAACTGTCAGAAACCCAGAATAACGTTACGCAACACGCCTTGTAAACCTTAAAAGGCCTTTCACCATTTTTTTTTAAACACAACCTTATGGTCTTGTAATGCTCCTATACAATCCCCCAAAGAAATCATAAACATCCTAGGTTTCATCCCCAACTGATGAGATTACCACTGCCCCTTCAGAGAGCTCCGGGCCATGTGAAGTTTCCCAGGGCTGTTTATCACTGCCTGCTCTCCCCATTTACAATTGGGCCGAGAGAACCAATCTCATCCATTCCCACCAGGAGCCATCTTTAGTTAGGAGCTACAAAATGTGGCTTTGGTTTAACTTGGGTGGAAGTCATTCCAGTGTATTTCTTCCCAGCTGTGTTCACAGCTTAGAGGTGGAAAGGAATTCACTGTCAGCCTTAGCCCCTCTTTCCCTATCCTCAGATGCTTCCACCCTGAGGCCCATTCTCCTGACCCTGGGTAGGAAACCAAACCATGTGGGGCCCTGGTCATGCTTACTTCACCCCCCAGCTCAGATACCTCACTGGATTATTTCAACTCCTTATCAGTAACTTTCCCTACCACCCCGCTCCTCAACCATCCTGCTTTCCAAATCTCCTTTAGGTAGGTCTTCCCTGTAAACCCTTGAGGGAATGCACTATCTTGTTTTCTGGGATTTGTATTCTCCAGAATTTAGTGCACTGCTGGGTATACAGTAAGCGCTCAGTAAATGCTTCATCTATTTATTTATCTATCTCACCCTCCAATATAGAATCACAACATTTTCCAGGTGGAAGGGGCCTGAGGAGCCTTCATAATCAATCTGAACATAAAGAGGAAGACTTCTATTGAGGTAACTATCTGACGTGTTTCCCAGTGCCTCCGCTTACAGTCTTCATGTCTGGTCTGCACATAGTGGTTGGCAGGTGGTCTCTCCCCTTAGACTATAAAGAACAGATCGCATTTTTGGCCTTTTTTTGTATCCCCAGTGCTTAGCACTGTGTCTGGAACTCTCAATAAAAGCTTAGTAGGCTGACTATCTGATGCAATTCCTTTAGGAACAGGGAAGCCACTACCACAGGAGATAGCCCATGGCCCCACTTTGGGAACGCGTAATGGTTAGACAGGTTTTCCTTACATGGAGTTCAAATCTAGGTAGCATGGTGAGTTGAATGTCAGACTTCGAGTCAGGAAGACCTCAGTTCATATCTGGCCTGAGGTACTTCCTAGTTGTGTGACCTTGGACAAGTCCCTTCACCTCAATTTCTTCATCTGGAAAATGGGGATGATAATAACATCTGCTTCCCAGGGTGGTTGTGAGAATCAAATGAGAGAATATGTGCAAGGCACTTAGCACAGTGCCTGGTGCCTAAATAGAAATGCAAGTTACTATTATATAGCAATAATGGAGAAGATAGAGTGGGTCTGGAGTCAGAAAGACCTAAGTTCAAAACGCCTTAGAGTCTTACTAGCTGTATGACTTTGAGCAAGTCACTGAACCTCTGTTTGCCTGGGAAGCAGCTACGTGGTTCAGTGGATAGAATGTTGGGCCTGGAGTCAGGAAGACTTTAGTTCAAATCTGGCCTCAGAGACTAACCAGCTGTGTTACCCTGGGCAAGTCACTTAACCCTGCTTGCCTAAATCCACTAGAGAAGGAAATGGCAAATCACTCTTGTTAATCTTTGCCAAGAAAATTCTGTAGACAGTATCGATGTCCACAGTCCACAGGGTCACAGAGTCAGACACAATGGTAACAATTACTATTATTATTAATTGATATTATTATTATTAAAAAGCCTCATTTAAATTTCAACTCATTTTTTGTAGTTCTGTCCCCTGGGCTCCAGCAGAATGAGTCTGTCCTTAGTATTCAAAGAGTTCTAATATCTGAAAAAAGTGATCATGTTTCTCCCTAATTTCTCTCCAGGCAAAGCAGTCCCAATTCCTTGAACCAGCCTTCATATAGCATGGTCTCTCTTTGATGCTTTGGTTGTCCTGCTCTGGAGTCCTCTAGTTTTTCAATATACTTATAACTCAGACTTGAACATATTACTCCCAATACAATGGAGTCAAGGAAGGCTTCAGTGGCATGGTTGCCTTTCTTATTCAGGACACTACATCATCCTTGGGCATTTCACCTTTGGGGACTGCCATCCCATTTTTTTGTGACCATGAGTGACAAAATAACAGCTTCTTCTTCTCTGAGTCTCTGAGGTCCCCTACATTGAAGGATTCCTTTGGGTTGTATCCATGCTTGCAAATTGGTTATTTTTGCCACTGTTCAGTCATTCCTCCAGGTTCCCAAAGAAAGTTCTTACAGAGAAAAATAAAGGAAACTAGAAGGGAATGAGAATCGATACCCATCATGGCTTCTCCTTCCCATTCTGTCCTTGGAGATTTGGGATAGCATTGGACATCATATGTGGCATTTGTATGACCCAACAATCCTGTGAAAAATTTTCTCCAATACTGATGACCAATCACAGACAAGCTGAGCCTATCAGTTTTGAGATACAGAGAGATGGCTGTAAAAACTTTGGCCTGAATGATGTCACAGATGCATGTCATCAATCATTAGATTTGAAAGAGACCCTAGAGGCCATCTATTCCAATGCTTTCAGATTAAAAGTAAGGATGCTGAGACACAGAAGGAGGGAGTCACTTGCTCAAGGTAATACAGTGGGAAATTAGAACCCAAAGTCTGTCTTCCATCTCTTAAACCAGTACTATTTCTAATAATCAATTAATAAGAATTTGCTAAGCACCTACTATGCGTGAGGCACTGTGCTAAGGGCTGGGGTTCAAATAAAAAGAATGAAATAATCTCTACCTTTGAAAATTTTACATTCTAGTGGGGAAGACAAAAAAAAACACATAGATACATTGGCATATTCATACATACACACACATACATATGTATGTATATATAGATTAAATATAAAGAGAAAAATATAAATAGAAATAAATATATTTGTAAAAATAGAAATATAAAGAGAAAAATATAAAAATTAATTAAACATAAAATAGTTTAGGAGGAAAGACACTACCAGTCAGTCAGAAGAGATCAGAAAAAACTTCATGGAGAATGTGTGCTTGAACTATGTCTTGAAGAAAAAGAAGAATTTTTTGAAGAGGAAGGGAATGTGTTGCAAGGAAGAAGGATGTCTAGTACAAAGGCCCAGAGATGGAGGGTGGATTCTTATGTGTGACAAATGGAATTTCTAGATCTGGAAATGTCTTCAAGAGGGCAGAACAAATTGGAGCAGAACAGCTTATCTCACACAGCTACTCCAGCAAAGATAAAAAAGGTGTTCCAGAATGAATAATGACCAGGAAATCTTAGAAGAAAGCATATTAAATTATTTTTTTCAGCTTATATCTCTAGAGAGATAGCAAGGAGCCTATACACAGTTGGGAAAGGGGCACAATTCACTGGTCTAAGATTTGTGGTAGGTCCTAGAAGAATACTATGCAATACAACAAGGAAGAAGTGGCAGAACCCTAGACAACACAGATCAGGAGCGAACAAGTCCCCATCATTCCTTCAAGAAGCATGCAGAACCTGGCCTTGACATATATATCCAATTCAGAAAGTAAAGCTGGGAAAATGAGTAACCAAGAGAAAATACCCATGATAAAGAAATATTATGGAACCAGGGAAACTCATGCCACATCCCAGGCCAGGTTAAGGGTAACAGATTTGGGTATGAAAAGTCAGATTAAGTGGGAAGATTCAAGGAGAGTTCATGGAGGTTCCCAGAGTCTGCATCCGATCACCAAAGCCAGCACTCTATCTACTGTGAAACATTGCCATTCTATAATTAATGTCAATGTAGAATAAATATCTATTGATTAATATCCAAAAGAGTGTAAGCAGACAAGCTAGAGAAGCAGATGAAGCTATAAAGATCAACTATGCTTATTAACAAGATTTTAAAACAACCAAAATAGAATCCTGGAACTTGAAAGTCACCAGTAACCTCAGAAAGAGGTAATGTAACATAGAGGCTGGAGAGCTGTCCTTGGAACCTACCAAAGGTGAGTTCAAGTCCCACCTTTGATTGACCCTGAGCAAATCACTTAACTTCTCCGTTCCAGTTACCCTGGGCTATTCTCTAACCCTAGAAGTTGAAGAGAATGTGCCTGCCTGCATCTTCAGAAAATATACTTTAACTGGGAGTTCTCTCTACACTGAGGAAATCACACATCTGGTCCAAAAAAAAAAAAAAAGGAACCTCAGAAAAAAATTTATTCCAAACTTCTACCTGATCTTAGCCCTAGGCATTTTTCATTGTGACTGGTGGACTTTCTCTGTCCTGCCCCTTTCCACTTCTTGTTCAGAGAAGCATCATCAAAATGATCTTATCTGCCTCTGGAATGAGTGTATCCATGGACTGCCCCATTCTTCCATTCAGTGTCTCTGGGACCTCTCAAACCCAGACGCTGGTCATTGCTCACCACTCTCCAATACATGTTGCACCCCTAACCTTTTGGAATATAAACTCCTGGAGAATAGGCATTGTCCTGCTCCTTTTTTTTATCCTTGGTTCTATAAACAGCACAATAGAAAGAGGTGGGCCAGAAGTCAGAAGGAGCTGAGTTCAAATTCTCCATCAGACACTTTCTAGCTATGCAACCCTGCTCGATATGTACCTTACCCTCTATTTGCCTCTGTTTCTCATCTACGAATGGGGATAATGATAACACTTACTTCACAGGATTGTTGTGGGAATCCAAAGAAAGAACATATATAAAGTACTTTGCAAACCTTAATAATAAGACTTGAGAGCAACCAAAATAAAATCTTAGAACCCAAGTGTCATGAACAGAGATCTGCCTTTTGAATCAAGAAGATGGATGTGTAAGTCCTCTACTTATAATATATGCAAAGTGCTTTATAAACCTTAAAAGTATCATAGAAATACTAACTATAATAATAATGATTAATTCAGCGCTTAATGTAACACTTGGTGAGTACTCTAGAAATGTCTTTTCATTTATTCACTTGATCAATCATTCATTCATTCCCCATCCAAAAACCCTAGCCCCTAATGGTGGGGGACCTGGGAGCCTGCCTTCTTTTTAGGGACAGCTGTATTAGTTAAGAAGCTCTTAGTAACAATTATCTGAAACTTCCTTGTAACATTCACCACTGGTCCTGGTTTTGCCCTCTGAGACCAAGCAGAATAATCTGTTCTAGTCAAGTCATAAAACATCAGAGCTGGAAGAGACCTTAGTGATAATTAAGTCCAGCCCCCTTCTTTTTACATGGCCTCTACTCCAACTATTTGAAGACAGCAATTATGGCCCCTAAATCTAGGCTACGTGTCCCCCCTCCCTTTTGTTTAACCAGTCTTCCTGTGGCTTGGTTCCTAATCCTCTTAGCATTGGGGTCATCCTTATGGCGGCTTGCTCATGTCCCTCCTAAAGTGTGGTGCCCAGAAATGAGCACAGCCCTCCAGATGTAGAGTCTTGACAGCAGAGTACAGTGGGATCATTACTTCCTTGTTCTGGACACTGTGATCCTATTTATTAATGCAGACTAAAGTCTAATAATGAAGTGTATCTTCCTTCTGTGTTAATCAGGGACATTCGGAGTTCCTCTTATTTAAGTTCATAAAAAAGACACTATTAAAACAGGATGCACTTCTCTTGGGTTCTGTGTGATCCCAGCTCCTTAGGCCCTGCCAGCAGGAATGTGGGGCGCTAGAATGAATAATGAGTCCTGTAGGTCAGGACTGGCTGGCGGGAAGAGGGGGAGGGTTCAGGGAACTGCAGGCCCCTAATGATGCAACAATAAGACATGGCAGCCAAAAAGCTCACGCAATCCTAACCTACGTCGATAGAAGCATGTTGTACAGAACAAATGAGGCGATGGTCCCAGTAATCTTTGCCCTGATCAGACCACATCTGGAGCACTGTGTTCAGGCCAGAGTCACCTTTTTGGAAAGATCGATTTAAGTGCGTAGAGAGTATGGTAAACAATGTGATGATAGCATTGAGAGAGAGACAGAGAGAGAGAAATGAATAGATGGATGGATAGATGAAAGAAAGAGAGCAAGAAATAGAGATAAATAGATAGATAATAGAGACATAGTGATAGATGATGGATGGATGGATGGATGGATAGAATGAAAGAAGATAGATAGATAGAGACAGAGTGATAGATGATGGATGGATGGATGAATGGATGAGAGATAAAAGAGGTAGAGTGATAGGTAGGTATATGGATAGATAGAAGATAGAAAATTATATATATATATACATATATATATAATGATAGGACTAGATAGATAGGCAACAGACATGGATGACAGAGACAGGGAGTTAGATATTCTTAGACAGATATATGGATAAATTCCTATCTCTATGTAAATATGTGTACATATGTATATGTGTATATACACACGTATATACATATATGTATCTGTGTGTATCACATCAATTCATCAGGCAGAGCAACTGGAGAATAGAAGACATGGGGAAGAGATGAGAACTGTTGTCCAATATTTGAAGGTTGTCATGGAAGAGGGCCTAGACTTTTCTCTGTTTGGTCCCCAAAGGAAGAACTAGGAACAATAAGATGGAGTGGAAAGAATGTCGCTCCTAGAGGAAGAAGATCTGGATTCAAATCTTTGTTCTGTCAATTACCATCTATATGACCTTAAGCAAATCACTCACACTCTCTAGGTCTCTGTTTCTTTAGCTACAAAATGAAGAGGTTAAACAAAATGGCCTCTGGATTCCTTCTGCCTCTAAATAAATGAGTCTACGATGTAACAGTAAGAAGTTCTGGTCAAGATAAAAGAAAATTTTCTAATCATTCTAAGCTATCCCAAAGCAAAACAGACTACTCTAAGACTAGTGAGTTCTCCACTTTCAGAAGTATACAAGTAGGAATGAAGTAGATGGCTGCTTCTGAGAGATATGGGAGAGGAAGTTTCTTTTCATATGAGTTTAGTGTAAATGAGTTCTGAGGTCCTTAACTCCTCTAAGGGGAGCCTGTTGGCTTTTTTATCCTAGAATTATTTTTGAAATCCTGGAGGGGTAGTTAGGTGGTGCAATGGATGAGGCTCTGGCCCTCAAATTAAGAGGACCTACTTTCAAATCTCCCCTCAAAGTTATTTAACCCCAATTATGTAGCAACAAGGACCCCAGCATATACAGGAGGGCCTGCTGTACAGGTTCTTAGATCTGATTTTCTAAAAGGAAAGCAACTTTGGAGGGGTCAACAATCATTTTCGTCAAACACATAAACCAAAAAAGAATATATAAGCAGAGAAATAAAGACCAACAGACAGGGCTACTGACTGTCTGATCATAAGCAATACATACATCACAGGTCAACAGACAGATCCAGCTGTCTGACCATTACATGCATACAGAGTTACCAAAGAGACAATCACCAACATCTGGGTTTTCAAAGCCAGGTGGGAGGGGGTTCTTCAATGGCTATACAGAGTCTTGTCTGGCCAAATGAACACTTTCAGTGAGTAAGCCCCAAAGCAAAACCTCACCTCAGAATATTTGTATACTTTTCAGAGCCAGAGGGCACAACCCTCTGACCCAGTGCCTCAGTAGAAATTAACAAAAGATATTGAGGCCTATTAATGAGTGGGGAAGATCTTTAACTCTTCCCCTCATCCACCATTAACCTTATATTAACATAACAAATTGCCACATGCAAAAAAAGTCCTGGTTTATAGAAATTAAAATACTAACTGTTACACTTACAGGGATATTAGTAGCAATTTAATGTTCCCCAAAGATAAAGATTCATTTTCAAAATTAACCATGAGAGGAGGGGAGAGGAGAGGAGTTGATGGGAGGCCTACCTTTCTAGCATATTCTAGTTGTTTAATAGTGTGTTTTCTGAACTTAAAGTCTTTCATAGAAAAGGTAGATTGGACAGTGAAGTTGAATGCATTAGACCTTTACTCAGAGCCTTTTTACTTAAACCAGGAGAAACCTATGGCTTAAATAAAGATGCCCAAGGGCATAACAACAGGCCAAGGGAAGAGATAGCAAGGAGTGATCTGGATCTCTGTCGTTCACAGAGATATAAGGATACTGTCACATCTTCAAAGAGACAGAATACAACTACAGCTCAGCCAGAGAAGGAGACAATATCCAAATGTAGGGAGAGATGATATTGAGAAGAGGCAGCATGGCATAATGGACAAAGCAGTAAGCTTAGAATCTGACAGGATTTGAATTTGAATCCCTTCTCAGACACTTACTAGCTATGACCCTGGGCAAATTGCTTCCTCTCTTTCAGCCACCATGTAATCATCTGTAAGACAGGGCTATTAATAGAATCTGCTTCACAAAATTGGTGTGAGGTCAAACGAGATGATATATGTAAACATATTGCAAATTTTAAGGTATTATATAAATGTTAGCTATTGATATTATTGTTATAGATTGCTGAGATGATGTGAAATCATGTCATATGAGGACGAATTGAAAGAACTAGGGATGTTTCACCTGAAGGAAATACTAGGAGAGGGAACAGTATAGTTATTGTCAAGTATCAGAAGGGCTATTATACCAAATTAAAAGTCAAACAAATAGACAGATGGATGGATGAATGAAGGAAGGAAAGAAGGAATAAAGGAAGGAAAGGAGAGAGAAAGAAAGAAAGAGAGAGAGAGAGAGGAAGGAAGGAAGGAAGAAAGGAAGGAAGGAAGGAAGGAAGGAAGGAAGGAAGGAAGGAAGGAAGGAAGGAAGGAAGGAAAGAAGGAAAAAAAGGAGGGAGGGAGGGAGGGAAGGAAGGAGGCTAGACTTATTCCACGTAGTTCCAGAGGGCAGAAGGAGCAACGGATGGAAGTAAATGGCAATTTTAGGCTTGGAGAGTCAGCTAGGTGGCATAATGGATAGAATGCTGAGCCTGGAGTCAGGAAGATTCATCTTCTTGAGTTCCTATCTAGCCTCAGACACTAGATGGGTGACTCTGGGCAAGTCACTAAGCCCTATTTGCCTCAGTCTCTTCACCTGTAAAATGAGCTAGAGAAGGACATAAGAAACCTTTCCAGTATCTTTGCTAAGAAAACCTTAAATGAGATCACAAATTAACAACAACAACAGAAGGCAAAACCTCATCAAAACTGGAGCTCTCTGAAAGAATAGTGGTAGTGGCTTCCACCTCAGGGGAAGTCCTTAAACAAAGGCTTGCTAAGCACTTCTCAGAGAAGTTGCAGAGAGGATTCTTGTTCAGTTTCAGGTTAGATTTGGTTGCCTCTGGTATTCAATGCCTCTAGCTCTATGTTTATCATTAATATCATGGCATATCTCTTTCATGATGGAGGAGCCACTAGGAAAGCCCATACCATTCTCTTGGCTGTGTACACATGATACCTAAGCAAACAATTAATCATCCACTATTTGTCTGCTATGGTGCAACACCATGTGAAGTTCTGGGAGCACAAGTATAAAGAATGAAACAATTCCTACTAGCCATGAGTTGGTATTTTAATGAGAGAAGCAAGTACCTATAAAAATATGTACATAAATATAAAGTTGAAAATAAAAATATATACACAATAATTTGATACAAGGTAGTGTGAGGAATCAGGAAAGACTTCATGAAGAAGATGGTGCCTGAATTATATCTTAAAGACAGAAGGAGGTATAAGAAGGAAATGTATTCTGGGCATCGAGGATGACCAATACAAAGGCATGGAAACAGTAAGTAGAGTTTTGTGAGTGATAAGCAGAAAGAAAGTCAGTATGATTGCACTGAAGTGTGGATAGATGGGAATATAATATCCAAAAAGGCATCCCATCCATTCAATGGATCCCATAGATGGAAGAAAAAAACAGTTATTTGACTAGTTTTCCCCATCTTTAAAAACTGATTCTAGCCACAGATCTGAAGCTTAAAATGTCTTTTATGAAAGAGCTAGTGACAGAGAAATCAAAAGCAAACCAGTCAGAATATTTGAAGAACATGTCTTCTATGTATGGACAATGATCACACTGTTGTCAGTATGGTCCACCATATTCTTTGACCTGATTGAACAGGTCCTGTTGGTTGAATTGACATTTCAGTCCAACCTACAAATACGACAGTAGTTTCCCATCTCCACCATACCCATCCTTAACCTCTTATTTTGACTATGAGTTCAAAGTCATTGAATTTAAATTAACTTGCTACAGAAATTCAACAAAATATTCCTTCTACATTATAGATTCCATCTACATGCACAGCAAAAATAACTTTCCAATTATTCCATAATTAAAGTGATTCTTCAGTGACAACTTGCATAAAGGAGGAAACTGGTGGTTATTTCTGTCTTCTGAATAAGGTGCTACTGTGAGGTCTAAGACCATAAATGCCATAATACCATGAAGTGGCGTAGAAATGTGGAGCAATTTCATGGTTGATTAAAGCAGGGCAGCCAACCTTAGATTTTGTCAACACAGTGAATGAAGAGCAAGAGAAGTCATTTTTTGAGCCTTTGAGCATTTTGGCGGAAAGTTGGCACATAGGTGCAATGTATTAAATCATCATCTCTAAAGTGAGAAACATTTCCTAGGAAATGAAGATTGGCTTTGTGCTGGCCACTAAATGCAGTGATGAAGTATGTATTACTCAGTACTTAGATTCAGGAGACCTGAGTTCGAGTTCCATGACAGACTGAAACTGTATGATCATCTACAAGTCATATAGTCTCTCAGAGTTTCAATTTCCTGCTCCGGAAAATGGGAGAATAGCACTTGTACTAACCATCTTATGGAGATACTGTGAGGAAAGTACTTTGTAAATATTAATATAGTATTATACAGTAGTTTGCAACATACTTTATATTTATCTCATTTTGTCCTCACAACAACCCAGACAGGTAGGTATTATCATTATCCTCATTTTACAGATGAGGAAACTGAGGCAAACAGAGGTTAAGTGACTTGGCCAGGATCACATAACTAGAATTTTCTAAGAGTAGATTTAAACTCAGGTCTTCCTGGTTCCTGGACCAGCATTCTATGCACTGTACCATATAGCTACATCAAAGAAACGCAAAAAATAGTTCTTACTCTCAGGGAGATGATAGTCTAATGACATAAGATTGATGTTTTCGAGCCCTAAGGAATATTAGTGGGGCAACTAGGTGGTGCAGTGGATAGTGCACCAGTCCTGAAGTCGGGGGACCTCAGTTCAAATCTGGCCTCAGACACTTACTAGCTGTGTGACCCTTAACCCTGATCACCTCAAAAAAAATAAAAAAGGAATGTTAGAAGCCATCTACCTTAGCAGTCTTCATTTGACAGTTGAGGGAACTGAGACTCAGAGGGTAAAATGACTTACTTGCCCAAGTAGTAATGACAGAACTGAACAGCAAATTCAAATCCTCTAACTCCAATCCAGGATTAGCATCTGCAGTACAATTTCCCCACAACATTACAATATATGTAAAACAACTTTGAAACCTTAAAGAGCTATCTAAATCCTAGGGAGGAGGAGGAGGGTGAAGTAGGCAATACAAATGTCTTCCCAACTTCACAAGTGGGGAACACCAAGGCTCATAGAGGATAACTTGTTTATTCAAGGTCAGAGAGCTAACATTTGGGTTCTATTCCAGCTCTCATGGTGGTCTTTCCATTGTGCCACATTATTTTCCAATGCAGATTTATGTAATTGTCACTGGATTGAATTCATAGGCTGGAAAATGAGTGGAGGAGAGGAATCAGAAAAGACTCACTAGAGGAGGTGGTCCTGGAGCTGCAACAAAAGAGAATGGTGGGAACTGAGAATGTATAACAACTCAGAAAGTCTGTCTATAGCCTATGGTACCCTGCTTCCATCCATGTGCATGGAGAATCTTGGCAAACAGGATTCTTTTTTTAAAGTAATGCAAATGGTTCAGGAAATGGTGGTCAGTTTTTCCTTTTTTTACATAATAGATGGATTACATGGGACCAGAAATCAATCACCACTTTAAAAACAGATTTTTCTTGACACTTTTTGTTTTTATATGATCTGCATTCCTCTACCTGTATCTATCCTCCATCCCCTTCCTGGAGAGCTGTCTTTTATAGCAAAGGGGAAAAGTGATGGCTGAAAAAAATAAATATGTGTAAAGCAAAAAGGATAGTCAATAATGAACTGTTCTTAAAGTCAATGATGACTTAATTCAAGTCCTGAATTCAAATCTACACTTTGATAGATATTGGTCTTGTCTCTGGACAAGTCCCTTCACCTTTCAGTGTCCCTAGGAAGCAAGCTAAATCTATGAATTACAGTGCAATTGTTCACTTGTCTTATATTACTGGATGGAGTTTCCTCACCATGAATTCCTTGGTGAAATCATGAATCTGATCAAAAGCATTTTTTAAATCATCACTACAAGTTTGGGCTTAGAATTTTTCATCTTTGGGAAGAAAGGCCTTCATCATCTTCATTTGGTTAGATAGATAGACAGACAGACAGACAGACAGACAGACAGACAGACAGACAGACAGACAGACAGATAGATAGATAGATAGATAGATAGATAGATAGATAGATAGATAGATAGATAGAAGCATGGATGGATGGATGGGTAGATGGATGGATGGATGGATGGATGGATGGATGGATGGATGGATCGATGGATCGATGGATGGATGGAAGGATGGATAGATATAGATAGAAGCATGGATGGATGGATGGATGGATGGATTGGATGGATGGATGGATGGATGGATGGAAAGATAGAAGGATGGATGGATGGAAGGATGGATGGTTGGATGGATGGATGGATGGATTGGATGAATGGATGGATGGATGGATGGATGGATGGATGGATGGATGGATAGATAGATAGATAGATAGATAGATAGATAGATAGATAGATAGGTAAACAGCAACAATAATAACAAAATATCATTTAGTTTCCTATGGGTGAAATAAAGATTAATAGATTTAGAACTCTCTTGGAAATTCTCTAGAAAATTATGCTAATCCTTGAAATTCCAGAGATCTAGGAAGAAAGGAAGAAATTCCAGTAATAAAAATCCTCCTCAATATTAGAGAAAAACTCCTTAGTTAGAACTAACCCGACATGAAATGGGCTGCCTTGTGTGGTAATAATGGAAGACTTTGAGCCTAATCTGGGTGGCTACTTGCTATGAATGTTGCAGAAGGCATCTGTGCTTCAGGAATGGATCTGACCATATGACTCCAAGGTCCATTTCAATTCTGAGGTTCTATGATTTCTTGAGTGACTTAATTCAAGACATTTGGGACTACATACTTCCTTTTCTCCATAGAGTAGAGGCTTATTTATCCAAAATTCTACCAAGCAAAAACTCTCTCTTCATGAGCACTTTCAAATATCTCCAGTATGGTTTAATTCTTAAAGCATTTGGCAAGCACCTACTACATTCCATTTCTGGGCTGGGTAGAGAAATACATAAAAAGAAGAAACTGAGGAGAAGGAGATTTGGAGGATTTTTGAAGTGAGAAGAAAGGTTTGGGAGGAAAAAGCTTGGGAGTGCTAGAGAAGAAGGAGAACTCAAGCTAGACTAAATAGGAGGATTCAAAGAAGAGAAAGACTTATGGGAAAGGATCTGTAGAGAAGAAAGAAGAGAATAAAATATTTTAGGAAATAATAAAACAAAATTAGGGGCAGACAGATAGCATAATGAATAGAACACCAGGCTTGGAGTCAGGAAGGCTCATCTTCCTGAGTTCAAATCTAGCCTCAGACTCTTACTAGCTGTGTGACCCTGGACAAGTCACTTCTCCCTGTTTGCCTCAGTTTCCTCACCTGTAAAATGACCTGGAGAAGGAAATATCAAACCACTCACATATCTTTGCTAAGAAACCCCCAGATGGGGTCATGAAGAGTCAAATATAACTGGAAAACAAAATTATCCCAAAATATTAGGAAAAGAAATCACCATACAAATTGATAGAAGTCACTATATGTCAAAAAAGAGGGAAAAATATATCACAATCATAGACCTGAGTCATACTCTTCCACCAGTGCACTTAGTATAGGAGGGTGATGGATGAGTAGACATACACAGAAACCCAACAAGAGGCACATGAACAGGGAAACCTCATTTTGAGCTCAAAGAAACTCAGCACTGGAATTATAAACCATAATGTCCTCTTTTGTCTTAGAGACTATCCATGAGAATTCTTGGAGAAACACAGTTTCTGTGTAGATTAGATGTTTTCACTTGCAAACTGACAATCTATACCAACACATCATTAGGCACAATGCTTCACTAAAATCATTTGGTCTATTAGGTGGATTCTCTGCTTTCAGAGTGGAACTCTGTCCCTATTAGACTCATTTATCAACTGTAGTGGATATCACTTCCAACTTCAAACTTACCTAATGCACTTTTTACATCTCTTTCTTCTCCTATCTTTCTATGTTCATTGATTGTGTCCTCTCTATGAATGATCCTATCTTAGTTCATAATTAATAATCACATTCTCATCTTTAATCTATAATCAGATAAATTTATATTTCTCTCACAATCATGCAAAAGTTCTTCTGTTCATATTTCTCTAGGATAGAACACCTTGTCTCATTCAAAGTAGTAACTGTCCTTTAACTCTGAGCCAGAGAAATTGTTTCTCTCAGAGGAACCAACTCTTAGCAGAGTTTAACTGAGCAATAAGCCTTAAAGAGACCAGAATGACAGAGGGAACTCTCGTATGAGGAAATGCCCTCTATCAATGCAGATCAGCACCCTCTCTGAAACTTTTAGCCTTGAACAGTGGACTGGGGCACTGAGATGTTAAGTGACTTGCTCAAAGTTGTACAACTAGCATGATTCATATGTGGAATTTGAACTCAGGCCTTCCTGACTTCAAAGTCATTTCTTTATCATTGTCAATAAGTACAAGAATGTGGGGAGGAGGAGAGGGATGGCAAAGGAGGCATGGGCATTGTGGAGAGGATCAGGAAAGACTGAGCTTTGAAGGAAAGTAGGGGTTCTAAGAAGCAGAGGTGAAAAGGGATACCAACCTGTCTTGAAGGATCTTGTATTCTCCTAAAGGGACAGCACAGTGGATAGAGCCTTGGGCTTACAATCAAGAAGACTCATCTTCATGAGTTTAAATCCAACCTCAGACATGTACTAGCTGTATGACCCTGGGCAAGTCACTTAACTCTGCTTGCCTAAGCTTCCTCATCTGTAAAAATGATCTAGAAAAGGAAATGGTGAACCACTCCAGTATCTTTGCCAAAAAAACACCAAATGGGGTCAAGAGGAGTCAGACTCCAAGAAAAATGACAATATTCTCCTAGAATATCCAACAGATGTACTACAATGTGGTGTAAAATATGAGAGAGAGCTCCAAAGTATGTAAGTAAATTAGAGGATCCTTCAAGGTCATCTTGTTCAACTCATTTATTTTACATAGGAGGACACTGAGGCCCAGAGATCTGTCTACAAGTCATGCAGAGATCAAGTGACAGCAATCAAATTTGAACTAAGATCATCTGCAACTAGATTAATCTCTGTTTCCATCATGCCCTCGTTTCCCAGTTTCCTATTATTTGAAAAAGGAAACTGGGACCTAGGGAGGTCAGGTGACTTACCCAGAGTCAGACAGGTAATAGGTATTAAAGGTGAGATTTGAATCTCTATCCTCTGAAGCAAGAACCAGCTCTCATTCTATTGTATCATACTGCCTCTAAAACCTATTATCCCACAAATGGATACCCAGGCACAAATGGAACCCAGCCCAGTCCATCTTCATCCTTCCTCCCTCTAACATTAGGGTAAGTCGAGGCAAGGTGCCAAAGAAGAGTGGGAGTTGAAGTCCAACCCATTCCAAGAAGGAGCAATAAACAAGTTCTAGGTCCAAAGAGATGGGGTCAGGTAGGGGGAAAGGTGGGTGGAGAGAGCAACCTACAGCTATACAGTAGGTTTTGGTGTGAAAGGAAGACTTGCTTAAGTAGAGAGAGAGCCAAACCCCAAAATGAGGTAAAGAGGAAAGCTTGTATCAGAAGATGCAGGGGTGCCAGAGTGATCTTGGGCAATATCAGATGCAATCGACCAAAGCAATGGGAGTATGTGTTGGAGACGGGATGGGGGAGATTAGGCGAACGAGAAGAGGGGCCAGGAAAGAACATCTGCTCAGAGTTCTAGAGGGGAAGGAGGCTGGGAGGGAAGCCCACACCCAGGAACTCCATGCCAAGCAGCTTGAACAAAGCAGGGAATGATCAGTGTGGGATTCTCTCTCTCCTTTTCCCCACACCCCTCCTTGGATCCCTGTGCTTTCTCACTTGCCCGCTCTGTCAAAAAAGAGAGCAGCCGAACAATCTGGAAAGAAAAAAAAAGTTTCAGCAGTGGGAAGGAGGGTGCATGAACTAGAACATCTGTTCTATGAAGCCACTTGAAAAGTAATCATCTAACGAGCATGGGGAAAACATCTGGGGTGTGATGCAGCAGACCACCAATGGTGTAGTAAGTGGAGAAAGAGGGTGTGGGGGGATGACGGGGGGAGGGAACTCAAGAGAAAGCTGCCAGCTGCTCTGGGACGAAATCAGGGACAATTACCCTAGAGAGTGGGGTGACCTCCCTATGGAGGTCATAGTTTAGCATCTCTCTCCTCATTATCAGAGGCAGATGATTCTCTCACCCACTAAGCTTCCTTCTCTGGGAAACACTCACTTGATATTGGGCAACAGCCCCCAAGACCCTGATTTTGTAAGCAAAAGCTGGTGTCTTAGTGAGCTTATAAGGCACTTTCCAGAGGGCCTAACCCATTGCTGGAGTAGGTCTTAGGCACTGAGAAAGAGTCAGAAGAGCCCCATGGCCAGTTCACTGGACACGGAATTAGGGATATTTAGGTTCAAATTTCCCCATTGATTTATATGTTTATAGGGTAGCAAATTTCGAGGTAAAAGGGACCACAAAGACCATTGATTCAAATCTCCTCATTTTACAGATAGGGAAACTGAAGCCTTAGTAGATGAAGTTATTTCACAGGACCACAAATTCAGAGTTAGAAGGGACTTTAGAGGCCATCTATTCCAACCCCTTCAATTTTCAGAGGAAGAAACTGAAGTCCAGAGTGGAGATGGTGGTGAAGTGACATGTCCAGATCACACAGATGCCCTAATAAACACAGCAAGAAATAAGGCATGAGCACATTAAAAATTCCCTATCTTTGGGTCATGGGATAAGAGGATCCCAGATCTAAATCTGGAAAGAATTGTAGAAGTCATTGAGCCATAAGATCATAGCTCTTTAGTTGACACCCACTTTAGAAGTTATCAAGTCCAACCCCTTCATTTTTCGGAGGAGGAAACTGAGGCACAGAGATATTTCATGACTTGCCCAGGATCACACAGCTAGTTAAGTGTCTGAGACCAGATTTGACCCTCTGATTAGGCCATCTGCCAAGACAGTTTACTAGGGTGCAGCCACTATGCATACTAGAACTTCCTGGAGCCACAGGTGAGACAGGGATAGCTAGGTGGCATGAGGAAGACCTAGGCTCAAATCTAGCCTTTGACACTTACTAGCTGTGTGACCCTGGGTAAGTCATTCAACTTCTGTCTCCTTATAAAGTGGGATTAATATAATAATAATACCTATTTCACAGGGTTGCTGTGAGGATGAAATGACATATTACCTACAAAGTGCTCTATAAATTCCAGAGCTTTATATCAGTTCCATCATTATGAATAATAATAATTCAATCTAGTATTTTTGCAGGAATTCAAGTCATTGCCTACAGTTTAAAGAATCCATCCTTCGATTTTTTTTCCAAAGTGGCTATTTTCTTATTATGCCCACTAGTTTTGTTGGTACTTTAAGATGTTGTAAGTTAGAGATCATTTTGTCTTTTATTTGAAGCTGAAAGATACTTTGAAAATCCCTTAGTCTGCCCCTTACCCTTATTTTAGGGAATTGAGGGTCCCAGAACTGAAGAACAACTGCCCAGGATTACACAGGTAGCAGGGGTGGGACACAGCCCAATCCCTGTGACTAACTCCAGAAGTTTTCCCAACTGTATACTTCCTCCAGACTTGAGGAATCAAATTAAAGACAAGAAATCTTCCCCCCCTTATCTCAGCTTTTAATTTTGTTCTATCTTTCCTAGGATATATTTCCCTTAGAATAAAAATTATAAGAATTGAATATTCCTACTTTTTCTCCTTTGTCTTTTATAATTGTCCTATATACTCCTAAGTGGAAGTCCAATCTCTTCTTTGATCTTTGTCTTTCCTGCAATAAAATTTAGAAGTCCCTTTTGGTGATATTAATATCCACTGACACCCTCACCTTCATAGAATTCCAGAGCTGGAAGGAATGTTGACCACCATCTACTCTAACCCATATCTGAAAGGAATCTCCACTCTGATGTTCCTGGCAAGTGGTAGTCCAATCTCTACTTGGAGATACACAACTATGGACACCTCACTTCTTGAGACAATTCCCTTTTGCACAGCTCTAATTTTTAGGAAGTTTTCCTTGACAGCGTGTCTAAATTGACCACCTTGTAATTTCTATCACTTGCTTCTGGTTCAGCCCTCTGGGATCAAATATAACAAGTCACCCTCTTCCACAAGATAGCCCTTCAAATACTTGAAGACAGACATCATGTCCCTTCAGTTTTCTCTTTTCCAAGCTAAAACTTCCCAGTTCCTTTCACCCGTTACCATATTACATAGACTGAAGGCATTTCACCACCCTGGCTGCCCTCTCCTGGACTCTTTCCAGCTTATTGGTGTCTTCTTTAACTATGTCTGCTAGAATTGAACACCACACTCCCTTTCTCTATGGGAACTCTTCCACTGACGAATATGTATTCAAAGCTCTCCCTTAGCTATTCCACTGCTGGACAGTTCTAACCACTAGAAGATCTTCCCCATATTGACCCAAAAATCTGTCTTCTTGTCACTTTGATGCAATGTTCCAGAGTTCCTAACTCTTTGGAAGTATATAGAACAAATTTTACCCTTCTTTCCATTTGACCCAATTCAATATTCAACTCAGTTCCCTCAATGTTAGGTAGCATTTGAACTGTCTTCAGGGCAAAATGATTTTGGTCTTAATTTAAAATAATTTGCCTAATTTTTACTTTTAATTTTTAAGACAAAAATTTAACAATTCCTTAGATTTCTCTTGATCCTTTACTATTTGTTGAGTACTTACAATTATACTAAACACTTGGAGGTTAGAGAAGCATAAGAGATAGAAAGATATATGAGAGAGAGAGAGAGAGAGAGAGAGAGAGAGAGAGCATTTAATAACCAATTACCATGTTCTGGTCAGCATGCCTTCAAAAAGTTTAGGGGAAGGGGAACAAGTGAAGGAAGTAAGCATTAATTAAATGCCTACTATGTGCCAGGAACATTCTCTCATTGATCCTCACAACAACCCTACAAGGTAGGTGCTGTTATTACCCATTGTCTAGAGTTGAGGAAACTGTGGCAGGCAGACATTAAGTGATATGTGATCACTCAGTCTTAGTCTTCTTTGGTGACTTTTTCCTGAAACAACTATGTGGGTGCACCAAACCAGAGTCAGAGAGACCTGAATTTGGATTCTGCCTCAGTTATTTATCAGCTGCGTGATGGGCACATTACTTAATCTGCCTGAGTTTCCTCATCTGTAAAATTAGGATGATGATGATATAATAAATAATAATAATAGCAATAATATTAGCAACTACCACACAGAGTCATAAGTTAATGTACTTAAAGGGCTTTGTAAACTATAAAGTGCCTTGTTATTACCATTACTTATTGTGTCATAAAAACCCAATAAGGTGATAATCTCAGTGTCAAACAGCAGCGAGGTCAAGAAGGATAAGGATGAAGAAGGGACCATCCGATTTGTCAATTAAGAGATTGTTGGCATCTTCAGAGAGGGCAGTTTCAGTTGAGCAATGAGGTCTGAAGAGAGATTGCCAAGGACAGAGAAATGAACAGGAAATGCAGTGGAAACACCGAGGGCAGAGAGATTTCTCTAAGTTGACTACCTGTGTGACCTGGATGAAGTCCCTTCATGTGTAAGTCTCAGGTTTCTCATCTGTACAAGGAGACGGTTGACCTAGAAGGACACCCAAGGTTCTTTCTGGCTCTAAATCTCTGATTCTAATATCCCATTCTCCTGTTGATGATTCCAATATGGAATAGACCAGCTGTGCAAAATTCTTCCACCTTCAACACACACACACACACTCATACAAGTGTTCACTCCCTCATTCTTCCAAGCTGACGATTTCATATTTGTCTCTTGTGGAGTCCTTAGAGACGCATGTGCCATAGGAGGTCTGGACACTTGATAAAAACAGAATTAAGGTTAACTAATTCATTGCTTTGCTGGCTCCCTCTAATCACCCAGGTTTAAAAGCAAGCAGTCCTTTCCCAGTCTGTTTTCTCTCTGCTCTCTCCTTGGTCCCACTTGCCCTTGCTTTTTTTCAACCTCTTTCTCCCTTGACATCACCCTTACATTCCAATCTTAGCCAGGGTTAGTTATAAAGGTCAGTCCTGTGTTTCCTCTCAAGTAATTGGGCCACTTATGTCTGGCTGAAAAGTTAGCTCTTTCCCCCTCCTATCTCTCCCCTCTCCCCTCTCCACTCACAATACACACACACACACACACACACACACACACAAGCATGTGCCTG
Organism: Notamacropus eugenii; assembly: GCF_028372415.1. Classification (NCBI taxonomy): domain Eukaryota; kingdom Metazoa; phylum Chordata; class Mammalia; order Diprotodontia; family Macropodidae; genus Notamacropus; species Notamacropus eugenii. The sequence continues at coordinate 285,538,954 of NC_092874.1, read as the reverse complement.
AAAAATTATAAATTACATGCTTCAATTTTTATCACTTTCTTTATCCCCTCAAAAATGTTTCTAACTCTTGGCCTGCCTCACCTACATCTTATCTACCTCAGCATTTCCATGGCGCCTATCACGCTGGTGGCCCAGATGCTCAGACAGCTATTAGGTTCCTTTTTTTCCTTGCCAAAGAAATTGTATACCTGCTACTCATTTGTTTGGGGAATCATGTTCGTGACAATGAGCTTTTTACACATAGACATAGGCTCACATATCTTTTTTTTCATCTCAGCTATCAACAGGAATTTTACTAGTGACCGATTTCTGCCGTCATCCCCTTGGGAGGGACAGAACCACATGAAGAAAGCAAGAAAAAGGAGGAGAGTGAGACAAATTGAAGTTAAGTAGCATGTCCACAATCACACAGCTTGGAAATACCAGAGGTTGGCAAAGCTGAAACTAGGGTAGAGTGATTAGGGTCCAGGCCACAGGGGTGAAATTTGTTTTCTAGAAGACAGAGATAAATGAGTTCAGCACCTAGTTATCTAGAATAATCTGTGAAAATAGAAAACCACTGGTGACCTTTTATCAAGGGGATTTGCTCTGTGAAGTTTGGATTCAGTCAAAGGGCCACACTTGAGAACCTAAAGGGCCACGTGTGGCCTCAACACTGCAGGTTCCTCACCCGGGACCTAAAATCTCTTCTGTCCTCTTCCCACTTCTCCCCAAATTACACACTTAGGATAGAAATAAAACTGATTCGACTGATAGATATTTCCTATACTTCTACTATGGTGAAAGTGCTAGGAATTAAAAAAATGAAACAAATCAACTTTTCTCCCTCCAAAGGATTATAGTCTAATAAGTAGGAAAGACATACATATGTATATATATAATATGTGTGTATGCAATATATACATATAATGGTATTATACATGTGATATATGTGTTATATGTGTGTACGTGTCTGTATATACAGAGAGAATCTTCCTCTGGGCCAGGTGGCCACTGAGAAATATATACACATATATTATATATAATATTTAAATTATGCATATAGTTTAAATAAAAATACAAAATTTTATATATTTACGTTAATATAAAATTGCATATAATTATATATCATAGATGTTTATAAAATATTAAATATAATAAATAAATATATTTCATGTTATATAATTTACATATGATTATGTACTTAATATTTAAACTACGTATATAATTTAAATATTATACTTATATATGTGTATATATTTCTCAGTGGCCACCTGGCCCAGGGGAAGATTCTCTCTGTATATACAGACACGTACACACATATAACACATCCATGGTACGGTGGGAAAAGTGATGTTTCTGGAGTTCCAGTTTCAAACCATGCTTTTGATGCTCATCCTTTGACTCTGGGCAAGTCACTTCACCTCCAGGCCTCAGTTTCTTCATTTGTAAAATGAGGGAGCTGCACTAAACCAGGAGCACTTTTGTGTGTGCCACAGACCCCTTTGGCAATCTGGTAAAGCCTGTCTCAGAGTCATGTTTTAAAATATTTAAAATAAAATACAAAGGATTACAAAAGAAACCAATTCTATTTGAAAAAGTTATCCAAATATACTTAAAAGCCAATTCTTGGGCCCTAGGTTAAGAACCTAGACAGAGGATGGTTTCTGAGGTCCCTTCCAGCTATAAGGTTATGACCCTATGGTCCTACACATTTGAAGGCTTTATTTTAAGGTGGCTGAACCAAGAAGTAAGAACTCAAAAGGTATAGCAAGAGAGAAGTGAACACATGCAACTCAAAGGTCATTCTGCTTCTGGAAGGTATAGGTTGTGTTCCTAAAGACATACTGGGAAAGGAGTCAGTACATGCATGGGAGGAAGCAAGGATCCAAGACTTTTTGGAAGGACAACATATAGGTTTACATCTGCCTATTAAAGATGTCTTGGAAGCAACTTTAAAGAAAACAAATCCCAGGGCTCAAGCTGCTTGAGTGAGCTGCCAATGGGCTGTCAGAGCCAAGGCAAGCATTGGACCCTTGTTTTGAAGGTTCTTAGTGGAAAGGGATCTGGAGGTCTAAGGAATTAATTCATAACCTCCACCTCTCCATGTGCAGTCTGCTTGGCAGGAACACTCTCCAAAGATTTTGACAGTGGATGATCCTGAGCTGTCTAGGCTATCTTGGAGGCCCTGAAATACCTGAACCAGGTCACTAAGACATTCAAGAGATAAGGCAAGGCTGCTGTCCTTTCAGGATTCTCTGTATAGTCCTACATGCATCCACACAGATGAGTCTATGCAGCCCAATACACAAAGAAAAAAATCAATTTCCCATTTTTCTTTGGGGCTAGGCCTCACTCTCTTTTAGAACTTGGTCTTTGTTTAACGGTCTGTTCGAACTGGCCTGGGCTAGATCCTTCCTTCCCCTTCTGCCCACACTTTTTTCTGCTCCTAAAGAAGTAATGTGGAATAGTGAAAATGGATGACATTCAAGTCAGAGGATAGACATGGGGTCAAATCCTACCTCAGAACTTAGGACTTGTATGACCCTAAGCAAGTCATTTCATCACCTCTCTGGGATTCCATACCTTCTCTATAAAATGACAAGTTTGAACTAGATGAGCTCTGAGGTCGCTTCCAGCTTGAAACATCTCTCCATGCTTAAAACAGAAAGGTCCAGAGAAAAAATTGATTGAGTCTGAATGCAAATGGAAGTAGACTATTTTCATTTTTTTCATGTTTTTTTCTTTCTTTGAGTCTGTTTCTTTCACAACATGACTATTATGAAAATATTTTACATGATTGCAATCTGTATACTACAGAAAATTGTTATCATTTTAGGGAGGGGCTTTAACATTCATTAAATGAATGTTAAAATGTTAAAAAACCGTCTTTACATGTAATTGGAAAAAATAAAATTTTATTTAAAAACAGAAAGAGAAGGTAGTCAAATAAGTATTTCTATAGTACTTACTAGGACACCTAGGTAATGTGGTGGATAGAGTACAGGTTTTGGAATCAGGAAAAGTCATCTTCATGAGTTCAAATCCAGCCTCAGCACATACTGCGTTAACCTGGGCAAGTCACTTCACCCTGTTTGCCTCAGTTTTCTCATCTGGAAAGTGAGCTGGAGAAGGAAATGGTAAACCATTCTAGTATCTTTGCCAAGAAAATCCCAAATGGGGTCATGAAGAGTGGGATATGACTGAAAAACAACTTAACTGAATATAGTTCTTACTATGTGCCAGCATATGAGCCAACAGATGGGTCTCTGCATCTCCAGCACCTGGCATAGTATCCAACACTCAGCAAGCTCTTACTAAATGTTTGTTGATTGATATATATTTCTTCCTTCTTTTTCATGACCCACATCCAACCAGTTTCTAAGTCTTGTCTGTTTTATCTCTGACCTATCTCTCATATCCATGTCCTTCTCTCTACTCCCATGACCATATCTCAAATATAATACCTCCTCACCTCTCACCTGGACTGTCATAATAGCATCCTTCCTGGAGGCTGTCAGAACAATAGCCCTAATCTAATCATCTCTCATTGCTTTTCAAAATGTTATCTGTTGCTTAGAAGATAAATATCAAATCCTTACTTTGGCATTTAAGTGCCTCAATAGTCTTGCTAAGGGGTTATCTTAACCATTTTGGGTCATAGACCGCTTTGGCAATCTGGTGAAACTGTTGGACTCTTCGGGAAAATGTTTAGAAAAATTAAAGGAAATGCTACATTTAAGTTAGAAGTTATGAACATAAAGATCTATTTTTTCCCATCCAAGTTCACAGATGCCCTGAAATATATCTATCCATGGATGCCTTGAGAGGGGCCCATGGGCCCCAGGCTAAGAATCCTTGGTCTAATGGACACTATGGTGGAGTTCTGGCAGCAACTCAGTTGAACTTCCCAACATTCTCCTCCAAACAGCTTTAAAAATAATGCCTGATATCAAATTCTGGAGAGACAGAGCCAACAAAAGGTTGGAGTAAGACAACACAACTTAAGAAATCAGTGGAAGAAGTCTGTGAGACCAGGGTGGGTACTGGGTTAGAGCAGTCCAGAGTGTTTGCAATTGGAGCAGCAGCAGTTTTGGGAGCTCTTGCCCCAAAGAAAGTAAGGGGGTCAGACATCTGGCCAGAAAAAGATTACAAGGGACCCTTTGCTGGCCTTGGGTGCAGTTAGAACTGATTGGCAATGCTATTGCCCATATGCAGTTCTGGGTTGAAGTTCCAGGGCAGAGGAGCACTGACACTTGCTGCTTCAGAAGAGCAGTGTACTTAGTGAGAATTCCAGAGCCAAAAGGCTGGCTAGCACTTGTGGATTCAGAGGAGCAGGACCTTTTCCTAGGTAAAGACCAAAGCACAGACCAGAAGAACAGTAACTACACCTTTCCCCAGATCACACCACCTTAGAAGCACCAAAAACTTACAGACCTTCAGAACCAGTTCTGAAAATAGCAGCACAAATAAAAGTTTAAAATTTGAGACAGTGCCTCCCCACTTCCAGGTGAGCAGACATCAACCTTAATAGAAAACACACAAAGTCAAGAAATAGGCTAGGAAAATGAGCAAACAATAACAAAAGAACCTGAGTATATAAAAAGCTACTATAGTGGCAGGGAAAACCAAGACACGAGTTCAGAAGAAGCAACAATATGAAAACAGTTACAAACAAAGCCTCTAAGAAAAATATGAGTTGGACCTAATCCCAACAAGAATGCTTGGAAGAGATAAGCATGATAGAAGAAAAATTTGGAAAAGAAATTAGAGTGATGCAATAAAGTTATGAAAGAAGAATTAATAGCTTGGCAAAAGAGGCACAAAAATTCACTGAAGAACTCCTTAAAAAGCAGAAATGGCCAAATGAGGAAAATAATTCCTCAAAAATTAGAATTTGGCAAATGGAAGCTAATGATTCCATGAGGTATTAGGAAATAATAAAACAAAGTCAAAAGAATGAAAAAGAAATAAATGTCAAATCTCATCGGAAAAACAACCAATATGGAAAACAGATCAAGGAGAGAGAATTTAAGAATTCTTGGACTACTTGAAAGCCATAATCAAAAAGAGAACCTAGACATTATATTTCAAGAAATTATGAAGGAAAACTGCCCCAATATTTTAGATCCAGAGGTGAAATAGGTATTGAATGAAGCCACCTATCACCTGAAAGAGATTACCAAAAGAAAACTCCCAGAAATATTATAGCCAAATTCCAGAACTCCCAAGTCAAGGAGAAAATATTGCAAGTAGTCAGGAAGAAATCATTCAAATATCATAGAGCTATTGTCAGGATTACCTAAATTTTAATAGCTTCCATGTTAAAGAACCAGAGGGATTAGAATATGATATTCCAAAAGATAAAGGAACAAAGAATTACAGCCAAGATTAACAAGCTAAGTAGAATCCTTTAGGGAAGAAACAAATATTTAATGAAATAGAGGACTTTCAAGAATTTCTGATGAAAAGGCCAAAGCTGAATAAAAAAATCTAACATTCAAACACAAGACTCAAGAGAAGTATAAAAAGGTAAACAGGAAAGAGAAATCATAAGAGATTCCATAAAGTTCAAGGGTTAATATTCCTATTGGGGAATCATACATATATGAGACATCCAACCAATAAAAATTTGTTCATTATTAGGGCAGATAAAAGGGATTCATCTAGACAGAGAGCATGAGTATGAGTCAATTATATTGGGATGATCTCCAAAAAAAAAAAAAGATAAATGAAGGGGTGAGAAAGAGGTATGCACTGAAAGAATGAAAAAGGGAGAGGTAGAAGAGGAAAATTTCCTCACATAAAAGAGGTGTGTAAGGAAAAGGTTTTATAGTAGATATATGATTAATGTATTTTTGCATAATATTTTAATGTATTTTTGCTTAAGTGAAGATCTTTCCCATTCATTAATAGGCCCATGCAACCTGCTTAAGTCAAAAGGAAGTCAAGGGTGGAATGGAAGAGGTGGGCTAGAGCAGAGCTGAGAGAAAATTGGTCAGAGCAGTCAGAACTGAGAGAGAGAGAGAAAGTAGGCAGTTGGCTAGCATGAGTGGGAGTGCTTGTTTGTGATTTGTTTAAGGGAGCTGGTTTGTGGGAAGCCTAACAGAGGGAAGGTGGGGGACTGGTGTTGTTCTCTGAATTGTTATTATGTATAAATTTCTTTGTTACTATAATGGATTTGGCTTTCTGGTGTCTGAATAAATGTTTTGGTTCTATCTTTCGTGTGGAGAGTCTGTTGCATTTCATGATTCAGAATTGCACCAGAATATTCACAAACGGCATAGGTACTGTGAATATCACATTGCTGCTACAGTGGAAGGGAGAAATGAAAGGTGACTAGCTCTGTTTGAACCTGACTTTTATTGGAATTGGTTCAAAGGGGGATGTATATATAAGGAACTGCATCAAATTTATAAAATTAAGAGCCATTCCCCAATTTTTAAATGGTCAAAGGATTTTAAAAAATGCTCAGTATCACTACTGATTAATGAAATGTACATTAAAACAACTCTGACATCTCATACCTATCAGAAATGACAAATGCTAAAATGGATGAAAGGAAAATGGGTACACTTATGTTCATAGTGGTAGCATAGTGAACTATTCTAGAGGAGAATTTGAAACTATGTCCAAGGGCTATCAAACTGTGAAACCCTTTGATCCACAATACCGCTACTATAATAGGCCTATACCCCACAGATATTGAAGAAAAAGGAAAAGGACCTGTATGCACAAAAATACTGGTAGTGGCTCCTTTTGTGGTGCAAAGAAGTGAAAATTGAAGAGATGCTAATCAATTGGGGAATGGTTGAACAAGTTGTGGCATATGATTGTGATGGAATGCTATTGTGCTATAAGAAATGACAAGGGGGGTTATTTCAGAAAGAAAACATGGAAACACCAATATGAACTGATGCAAAATCAAATGAGAAGAACCGGGAAATCATTGTGCACAGTAACACCAATATTGTGGTGATAATCAAGTGTAAAAAACTTGGTTACTCTGATTAATACAACGATCCAAGACAATTCCAAAGGAGTCATGATGAAAAATTGTTACTCCCTCCTCCAACAAGAAAATTGATGAATTTTGAGTGCAAACTGATGTATAATTTTTTCTTTTTGCAAAATTGCAAATATGAAAATATATTTTTCATTATTTCACATGTGTAATTGATAACATTTTGTTTGCCTTCTCAGTGGGTGGGAGATGGATGGGAGGGAAAGAGGGAGAGAATTTGGAACTCAAAATTTAAAAAGAAAAGTATGACAAAAATGAATAAATAATTTTTTTAAAATGAATCCTTTGTCTTTCTTCAACCCACCTCTGCAACCTAATTTCATGTAACTATGCTTTTCATACTCTTGAGACAGTAGAGAGAACAGTAGACCTAGAGTCAGGAAGTCCTAGGTTCAACATCTGCCTCTTTTATAGCCATGGACAAGTTAGCCATCCTTTCCAAGCCTCAGTGTCTTCACCTGTAAAATGAGATAACAATCTTTCATATTTACCTCTCCAAGTTGTTAGGAAGCTCAAATGAGATAATGAGTATAAGACTTTAGAACCCTATAAAAACAATAGTTATTATTATTCCAGCTAACCTAGGCTAGAAGTTTCCTATTTCCTGATCTTGCCCCAGCAGCCCTTTTGCTATACCTAGAACACTCTAATTGATACTTCAAAGAGAGATGATGTGGCATAGTGGATAGAGGCTGGCTCTGAGAAAGGAAGACACTTGAGTCTAGTCATTCTGTTGACCCATCCTGGCTGCATGACCCAGGGTAGATCACTGGCCCTCTTTTCACTCTAGGGAGCTCTCCAAGACTGAAATATGCAGAGAAAGCACAAACCTCTTTGGGAGAGAAAGTTTCCCCATCTGTGAGTTCCCTAGATCAAAGGAATCAAAGGACCAATCCCTACCGCCAAGCTATGGGGCAAATCCTGTGGCTGGCTCCCTGTTATTTATACCATGAAATTTCTGTTGATGATTTTAGGTCAGGCCAAGTATTCTCAGGGGAAGTGATTATATTGTAATGTCAATATTTAGCTATATCTGATAGATAGAATGCCAGACACATCAGCTGTATGTGTGTCTATACATAGCACTTATATCTGGGGCATAGTAACTTCCAGCAGGGAATGATGGAATTGTTTCTTAACCTTACTGTTTTGATATCGTCCTCAGTAAACTAATAAAAATTAGGTGCATTATGGGAATCTTTTGCCTATTTAGAGAATAGCCAGTGTCCTTACATGTCTCCATCTGTCTGTGCTGAAGCCAAGTAAGTTATTCATCCATCCCAGTGGGTTTGTTTCTTTTCTCACCATGGAACTCACATCCTGATCAAAGATGGTCAAAGATTCTGTCCCATCAAGACTCCTGGAAATCATTCTAGCTAGAGATGTTTTGTCTCTCCTATGGTGTCAATTAAACAGAGATAGAGAGAGAAAGAGAATAAATCATTTGTGTACTAGGAACCGTGCTAAGTGCTTTACAAATATTCAGCAAAACTTGAACTGGGAAATATCATCAATGTTCCAAGACAATCGTTCATTCGATGAAGAAGCATTTAAGTGCCTACTATGTGCCAGGAACTATGTTGTTGTCGTTTAGTTGTTTTGCAGTCATGACTGCAACCCCATTTGGGGTTTTCTTGAATGTTGGAGTGGCCATTCCTTTCTTCAGCCCACTTGACCGATGAGGAAACTGAGGCAAACAGGGCTAAGTAGCTTGCCCAGGGTGAAGCAGCCTATAACTTCCTGAGGCCAGATTTGGATTTAGGAGGATAAGTATTCTGGTTCTAATCCCACTGCTCTATCCACTACGCTGCCTAGCTGCCCCTACTAAGGATAGAATTAATAATATAACCAGCATTTATATAGAACTTTAAGTTTACAAAGAGCTTTACATGTGTGATCTCATTTGGTCTTCATGACAACCTGGGGGAGGAGGGAGAACACTAAGTGCTATTATTACCTTCATTTTACAGTTGAGGAAACTGAGGCAAAGAGAAGTTAAGTGAGTTGTCCAGAGTCATATAGCTAGTGCCTGAGGCAGACTTTGAACTGCACTACCTAACTGTCCTAAGATAAAGCCCATCCCTGGGGTTAAGAGAACCCAGGATAACATCTGGGCACCCTCACTACATTTTTAATAAGTATCATGTACCTGGCAGGGGAGAAGGAATGGAACAAGCATTTATTAAACTCCTACTGTATACGAGGCACTAGGGGCTTTATAAATATCTCATTTGATCCTTAAAACAATCCTGTGAGGTAGGTGCAATTATGATCTCCATTTTATCACTGAGGAAATTGAGGCAGATGGTCTTGGCCAGGCTCAGCATAGTAAATCTCTGAGACTGGATCTGAACTCAGATCTTCCAGATTCCAGGTCCTTGTGCTCAATCTACTGTACCACATAGCTACCTCAGCAGGTACAAAGCCAGAAATAAAACAGTCTCTGAAGTCAAGGAGTACACATTAGCACCATTTATGTCAACATGAAAAAGATGGGCCCCTAGAAATTCCTGTCTAGTTTCTCTAATGGATTTGAGCAGGGGCAGATGACTGTGGGAGGCTTGTGAGATTTAACGCCAGAAAGGACTTTAGAGATCCCGACTGTAGTGGGGCACAGAGAAAAAAAGGTGAGAACTGGTGCCAAAGAACCCAAGGCTGAATCCCACCCTGCCATTTACTGCTAATGGGACCTTGGACAAGTTATTTCACATCTTGACTTCAGTTATTTCACCTGTAAAATAGGGAGGGGGTGAACTAGAGATAACCTCCTACAGTCTCTTCTGGTTCTAAATCATTGATCCCATGGCCTCATCTAGCCACCCCATTTTACAGATGAGGAAACTGAGGCCCAGAGAGGGTATTCTCCTCTGCCCACAAAAAATATTCAAAATGTACTTTACATTTACTTTTCATTTCATTTACTTAATATTTTTAAAATCAAGCTCACAGGAGCCCAGGTTTAGAATCTCTGGGCACATATAGTATTCTACTACACCCCCACCCTGTCTCTAATATTGGTCTCTAATATTAGGAATCTGGCTTGGCTCCTAATTTGAATGATCACTAGTGAGATGGTGGAGGAAGGAGGTCCATGACTTGTTTACTACTTCCCTTCAGATAGCTGGAGAATTTCAGAAACTAAGTAGGGAAGGATTTAGTGTTTCCAAATGGTGAAACCAGTTTGAACTTGTAAGTATGCCCAGAAGTGCTCTCCACAGCCACCTGTCAGTAGCTAGACTCAGAACAAATCATACTTCTCATGGACCGGGAGGGGAAGGAGAATGGTCAGGTGGGGATCCTGGAAGTCTACCCCTGACCCAACCCACTTTGGGGGTCCCTGAGGTCACCCAAAGAGTTTCCCAAGAAACAGGGGAAATAGTGGAAACTCAACAATCAACATTTGCCCATGGGTGCTTTGACCACAGGTGCCCTAACGGACTTGATGCCCATGGCTTATTGCCTTGTATTCCAGGAAATTTGAAGGCTCCCTGGGCTCGGCCAACCTTGGACATAAATGTCCCCAAATCAGCAAATAAATCCTGTAAGGGGGCCAAGGCAACAGCAACAGCAACTACTTCTCAGAATGTAATGAGGTAAAAAAGGAATGTACACAGTGATTTACCAACTCTCCTTTCTGCAAGAGGTTGGCCTGAAACTGAGCTGAAACTCCAGTTTAGAGAATTTTAATATTATAGACGTGAACAGAGGCAGCTAGGATTTCTGGACAAAGAGATGGTCTCAGTGTCTAGAAGACCCAGGGCAGAGTCCAACCTCTAACACAGAGTGGATGTGTGATCTTGGGTAAGTCACAAGGCACTTAAGCATTCACTAAAGGGCAAGTATCTGGGACTCTATTTGAAGAAAAGGTTCTGACCTACATTGGTAAAAGGGAGTTCCTCCTAGGCAACTTCTTGAAATCACAGGTCCAGGGTGTCAGTATGTGTGTCTGTTTGTGTTCTTTTCTGGGGGGTGGGGAGAGAGAGACAGACAGAGGTTAAAGAGAGAGAGAGAGAGAGAGAGGAAGAGAGAGAGAGAGAGAGGAAGAGAGAGAGAGAGAGAGAGAGACAAAGAAATCATAGACAGTAAAAAATCTATAGATCTCTCTCTATGTATGTTGTGGTTTGTCCTTTGTTCTCAAAGAGGACCATGACATCAGGGAGATATGTGTACATGTGTATGTGTATGTATGTGTACATATATAGATACATACACATATACACATATATCTACCTGACGTCATGTATATATCTATATTATCTCTCTCCGTATATGCATATATATACATATACTATATATTATATATCTATAAATATCTATAGATATATATCTCTTTCTCTCTGTATGCGTGTATCTATGTATGTATACATAAAATAATTCCAAGGTAAATTAGAGGAGTGGATCTCTGGAAGTTGGAAATCTCGCTGCAAATACATGTTCAGTAGATAGAAGATACCATGGAAATAACAAATATGCATTTGAACAGGCTTCAGGAGGTGGTGGAGGATAGAAGGGCCTGGTGTACCACAGCTATCAGGTCACAAAGAGGTGGACACAACTGAATGACTGAATGACCGCAAGGGTAGACTGTCCAGGGGCCAAATTAGCTGAGTCCAGAGAAATTGAAAATCCAGGGCAATGCATTTTTTACTTCTCACAGCCCTCAAGGACCACCTTCTAAAGCTGGTGGAGTTCTGAGCAGCATTCATAAACAGGCAGCCTACACCACCCAAATCACCGATCCTTGACATAAGGAAATAAAGAGCTGGATAATGGACCTGATTTTCCACTTCTTATTTCATTATTTGTTGTTGTGGGGACTTTTTCAGTCATGTCTGACTCATTTGGGGTTTTCTTGGCAAAGATACTGGAGTGTTTTTGCCATTTCCTTCTCTAGTTCATTTTACAGATGAGGAAATCGAGGCAAATGGGGTTAAGTGACTTGCCCAAGGTCACACAGCTAGTGTCTTACTTCATTAGGTTGACTCAGATACAAAGGGAACTCTTCATCTCCAACATGACATAGGTCAAGAAGGTCAATTCCAAAAAAATAGCTAATAGATGATATTTGAAGAGAAGAGAGGCCTTCCTTCATGCTTTCCAACTCTCTAGCCATATGAAAACAAATAATAAACCGGAAAAGAAAAAAATGACTTTAAAAATTCAGACCTATATTTTCACTGGGGTAGGGAACTTCTAGTAAGAAACTTTCTTTACTCATGGACACCCTCTCAGAAACACATTCTTAGAGAGCTTCCTGGGGCACTGCGATGTTAAAGGCTTTGTCCAGGGTCACACAGCACATAGGTGGTACAACTCAGGTTTCCTGGCTCCCAGGCTAACTTTCTCTTCCCTCACTGCTTCTCAGAGGTGATACTACATGAATTTTGTTTCCTTGCCACCCTTGAGCTCTAGAGAGCTTTGCTTCTCATAGTTGGACAGATCCTTGAAGAGACAACAGAAATCCCTGGCCTTAAAGTCAGAGTACTGAGTGCAAACCTAGTTCTGAGTATAAAAGCCAATAAAAGGTCTGTAAATCTAGGCAAGTCACTTAACTTCTGAGTCTCCATTTCCTCAACTGTAAAAACAGGGAATATAATAACACCTACCTCATGGGACGATATGAGCATCAAATGAGATCGTGTATGTAAAGACCTTACTATTAGAGACCATAGAATCCAAGTAATTCAATTTATTATTTTCTGGAGGCAATTGGAGCAAGTGATTTACCCAGGGTCATGCAGCTCTTAATTGTCTGAGGTCAGATTTGAATTCAGGTCTTCCTGGCTCCAGGGCTGATGCTCTATCCACTGCACCACCTAGTTGCCCCTAAAATAATTCACTTTAAAAGTCATAAGATCATAGATCTTACAAGAGCTCACCTAGGCCTGCCCCCACATTTTATAGATAGGGAAACTGAGCCCCAGAGGAGGGGAGTGACTTGTCTATCACACAAGTCACACGTAGCAGTGCCAACACTTGAAACCACATCCTCTGACATTCAAAGTAAGTCCCCTTGAATCCAATCCAGATTGCCTGTATGTTTTGTTTTGTTTACTTTTGAAGGGAGAAGCAGGGAGGATCCAGCCCTCCAATCCCATTGGTGCATGGAGGAAACTCCTTTTACTATTGCAGGTCAGCACTTTGTCCAAAACTTATAGTCTTCAAAAGCTGCCTGGGGCATTGAAGGTTAAGGGACTTACCCAGGGTCATACAGCCAGGATTTGTCAGAGGAAAGACTGAAGCCAAATCATCCTGACTCAAAGGCCAGTATTCTATCCATTATCCTGCTTCTCTCTGATGCTCCCTAACTCTCATTATATCTAGACAAATGGAAGCAATGTGTCTTTAGAGATCTCGATAGTGAACTTGGTCCCTTGCACTTGAGGAAAGAAAGGAATCCAAAAATGAATGAAGACTGCGTCTATGAAGTGAGTAATGAAGGACTCAATCCCACTGCCTCTAGAGAAAGCCAAAGCATCCAAGGGACAAGATTGATGGAATTTCCATAGAACAGATGATCCTACCATGAAATGACATCAGCCCCAGAACAGTAAGAAAGGAAGCCAATTAAGTCAACTGTCCTCTGTCTCCTGGGTCATCCATTCATCTAATGCTGGAAGGCAATATTCCAAAGCACCAGAAACATGCATCACCCATTAACCATTGTGCAACCACTTGGGATTCAAGCCATCCAAATTACTTGACCTTTTCATTTCTTCACACTTTGGCTCCCCTCAGAAGACACCCATACACACAATCCACATGAATGCTAATGCATTCCAAAGCCTATAAGTTGTTGTCATTTCTTTGGAACAAAGTTTATCCTATACCAGAGAATAAGATTCTCCATTCAATGGACAAAGAGCGTCATAACCAAATTCCCAGACCAATAATTGTGCCAATGCCTTTACAAAAATTTTAGAACTAGCTTTGTCTATAATTGCTATATTTTTAATTATTATAGATTGTTTTGTATAGGACTCCAAATAATGCTTATGTATAAATGATCATAGACCTAGAGCTGAATCTGATCTCAGGGATCATCTAAAATCAAACCCCCTTACTTGACAGTTGGGGAAACTGAGACCTTGATAGGTTAAGTGACGTCCAAAGTCACACAAGTAGTAAAACCTTAAAGATGGATTTGAACTCAGGTCCTCTGACTTCGTAGACAATTCTCCCCTTTCTCCCAGGGCCACATTTTCTCTGGCTTTTTTTCTCACCTGGAATATAAACTCCCAAAAGACAAAGATCATGTCTCATGATTCTCTAGCAGCCTCTATCACAAAGTGTTGGGTTCCTAGTCAGTCTTATTGAATTTATGGATTAGACATACTAGAAAAAACACTGGATTAGGAGTCAAGAACCCAGGGCTCTAATGATGACTAGTTTTTTTCTGTTTTTTAGTCATTTCAGTCATATCCAACTCTTCATGACCCCATTTGGAGTTTTCTTGACAAAGATATTGGAGTGTTTTGTCATTTCTTTCTCCAGCTCATTTTATAGATGAGGGAACTGAGGCAAACTGGGTGAAGTGACTTACCCAGGTCACATAGTTAATAAGCATTTAAGGCTGGATTTGAACTCAGGAAGATGGTTCTTCCTGACACCAGGCCCAGCTCTCCAGGCCCAACTAGTTATATGGCCTTATGCAAATCACTTTGCCCCTCTAAGGACTCAGTTTCCTTATTTATAAAATTGGGTGATCGGTGTAGGTGTGGGCATTCCCCCTATTAGATTGCCTTGTATCAAATCTGTGTCTACTCTGCATCTACTTATACATGTTTATTGGGGCTGCTTCCTCAACAGAAAGTCAGGTCCCTGAGGGCAAGGATGGTTCCATTTTTTCCTCTGTGTTCCTAGCATTGAGGACAGCACCCAACATACAGGTGCTTAATAAATAATTGTCAATAGATTAATGGATTATTAGACCCTTGAGATCAGGACAGTATCTTTCCTATGCAATTTTCATGGCCTTGAATATAGTAGGGGCTTAATAAAGGTTAATTTTCTTTCCTTGAAGTGAAATGAATGAAAGTTCAGTGACCCAGACCTAGCGTACTGGATACAATGAGAGCACTGGGATAAGCTAGGTCTGGGTTTAAACCCCATTTCAGGTATGCACTCACTGTGTGATCACCTGGACCAGCCATTTCATTGCTCTGAGACTCAGTTTCCCCATATGTAAAATGAGTAGGTCAGACTTGATCATCTCTGATCTATTTCAGCTTCAAATCTATGATATTATTATAAAATTGAATTGAATGGAATTCAATGCCAGCTGTTAAATTCTGTGACTCTGACTCTGATCTTGCTGTTAGGGTTGGCTTGGCTGGCTAAGTCAGGTTTTTTGTTTTGGGTTTTTTTTTTTAATAGCAAGTTTATGAAAGTGCAGATTGGATTATTGTATGACTCACCTGACCATGGACAAACTCAATGAAGAATCTCAGCCCAGTGCCACAGATTTCCTGGAGAGGAGGGCATCTACTTCACAGTACACTCTCCCATCATTAAATGAGGATCAAAAAATCAACTCTGCCTTTGGGTAGGGAAGTGAGGGAGTGACCAGGGAACGAGGCTAGCCCCTCTGTTTTGGAAAGCTGACATTCACCATGTATCATTTTGGTCGAACATGAACACTAGCATTACAGTTCTAAAGTGGACCCATAAGTTCACTGAACCAATGAGCAAATCAAAATGGCTTTTTATCGGTGTGCCTCATGGCATACATCCCAGGCAGGGGACTATACGGAGTAAATAGCTTGAGTGATGATGAAGAGGCCCAGATAAACAAATAAGTCTTTATCTGGGGTTATATGAAATGAAACCATATCAAAGACATAAATCACTGGAGGGGAGAGGGGAGAAAGGGTTCAAATCCAAGGTAAACCAGTGCTGAAAGCTCTCTGTCTAGAAGCCTTACCCTTTAGTAGACTTGGATTTGCCCAAGGTCAACCCAAGGTCAGGGTCAGAGGCAGGGCTTAGAATAGAACCCTTGGTCTCCACTATTCCAAAGACTACTCAGAACTTTGAAAGCTAGAATTACACCCCAATAGAAAATAATCAAGGCATCCATTATGTGTCAGCCTGAACTCCAATAGAACAGGTTGCAGAGAGGTAAATTGCAGTTTGATGTAATAAAAAACTTCCTAATAATTGTGTTGTTCAGTGGTCTAGTCATGAACTACTCTTCTTGACCCCATGGACTTGTCCTTGGGGTTTCTTGGCAAAGATACTGGAGTAGTTTGCCATTTCCTTTTCCAGTATGCCCCTATTTTACAGATGAGGAACTGAGAGTTAAGTGACTTGTCCAAGATTAATTAGAACTATCCAAGAGTGGAATGGGCTGCTTTAGTCAGTTAATGAACATTTATTAAGTGCCAACTATGTGACTGGCACTGTGCTAAGTGCTAGAGATCCAAAGGAAGGCAAATTATCAGTCCCTGTTTTCAAGGAGCTCACAGTCTAATGGATTCTCCTTCACTAGAAGACTTTATCTGGCAAATGGATGTCCATTTACTATAAATATTATGAGAGGATTTTTGTTCAGGTACAGGTAGGATTAAATGGTCTCTAAGGTCCCTTCTCACTCTGAGATTTCAGGATTTCAAAACTTCATCATGGTATCCACTTAGATTTTGCACTTAATGAAGGTATGTTTTTCACCAATACAGTTTGTGATCCATTAAAGCATTGGGCCTGGAGTCAGAAAGAAGTAAGTTCAAGTCATGACTCAGAAATTGACCAGCTATGTGACTATCAGTAAGTCACTGCTCTGTGTCTGAGTTTCCTCAACTATAACCTGAGAGGGCTAGTCTCTGTGGCCTCTGAGGTCTGTCCTAGCTCTAAATCTAAGATCAGATGACCCATCTTTGTTTTCTTATGATTATGTCCTACTAGAACTCTTTCACAAAGGGCTCACCCCACGTGTTGGGGATCTTGCTCTAGGTTTCAATATCATAAGGGTGATAGCAGTCCAGAATCTAGCCTGTCAATCTATTATCCCTTGTTTTTACTACATAACTGCTCTGTCTCCTTTTCTGGTCATACATGTCTTTAATTATAGTTCTATTTGGCTTCTCCAATGTAATTTGTTATTAATAATAAGTTGTATACCAGTGATACCCACCATGTGACTATTCATTGCCCTTTGGGAAGCAATACTTTTTTTTTATTTTTCAAAGATATGGCTCTCCATAATGGACAACCACATAACATCAGCAGAAGAATATTAGTATTAAAAATTGGTTTTTGTTTCAGGGAGAACCTCAGGATCATTGAAAGTCTCTGCCCAGTTTCCTAAATTCAATTCAACTTACATTTTGCCTTTTAGGGTCCACTTCATTGGCAAGATGAAGTTTTTATCCAAGATTTATATGCTAATGCATCATCTCTATGGGTTGGCCATCCAATATTATGCAATAGTCTGAACAATAAGAGTTCTTCACTGATTTAGTTTTTCCTTTGGGGATTATTAGACCAAAGTCTTTTCCATGATAGTAGATTTCATATTACATAGAAATTCAAGAAACCAGTCGTTATAAAGCACTTACTCTTACCTTCCCACTTTTAATTATTTCCAATTTATCCTGTAGATACTTTGCTTGTACCTAGTCATTTGCATGTCTCTCTGAGCCCAGCCCTTTGCTACCCTTCAGACTCTGAGATCCTCAAGAGTGTCGTTTTCGTCATGCCTGAGTCTTCATGACACCATTTGGGATTTTCTTGGCAAAGATACTGGAATGGTTTGTCATTTCTTTCTCCAGTTCATTTTCCAGACAAGGAAACTGAGGCAAATAGGATGAAGTGACTTGTCCAGGGTCACACAGATAGTAAATGTCTGAGACCAGATTTGAACTCATGAAGAGAAGTCTTCCTGACCATAGGCCTTTGCTTTTCTCTGTATCCCCAGTCCTTAGCATAGTGGTTGGCATCTAATAGGAGCTTAATAAATATTAATGACTGACTGATTACTATGGTAGTATGCGAGGGGAATGCAAAACTAAAACCAAAACATTCCCTTCCCTGAGGAAGCTTATTTTTTATTCTCTAGTCTGCCACTGAATGAATGAGTAAATAAAATGAAAAAAAATTAAATGACTATAAAACACAAAGCATTATGCTGAGTGCTAGGGACAAGTAGAAAAGACACTGGCCGGAGGTCTAACACATTATTATGCTAATAAATCAATCAATCTGTGTTTATTGAGGATAATGCAAGACATTGTGCTAAGCACCACAACAGATACAAACAAATAGGAGATGTCATCACTGCCCTCAAGAAGCTTATAACCTAGTAACGGATATGATGTAAATTCATGGGAAAGAATAACTAATAACACAAAACAGTATGAGTGTGTGGACAAATGTTGTAGCCCAGGGGAGAAAAATTTCTAACTGGAGTGATAAGTGGTGTCTATAGGGAAGGAGTAGGACTTGAACTAGACTTAGAAGCACAGATAGGGTTTGGGTAAATGATAGAGTCAGAGAGAGGAGAGTACAGGTAAGGACAATGGCTTGAGTAAAAGATTGGAGGTGGTAATATTCATGGGATATTCTGGGGACAGTCAATAGACTTTAACCTAGGCAGACTGGGTTACTATGAAACATGAACTTTTAACTAAGAATCAAAACAGATTTCTGAGTAATGATGAGGAAATCACATTTATTCTCATGTCCAGACATCTTCCTAGTGTTGCATAAAGCTAATGAGCTGCAGAAGATGTGGCTTAAAGGGGAAAAAAAAAGTCCTTGGAAGGCATCCACATCACATGAACCTTGATAGCCAGGTTATCGTAATCCCATGACCCTTTGGGGTAGCTTGCAGGAGCTTATATTATCACTCCAATTTATCCGAAGCATGGAAAGGATGCTTTATCTTGAAAAGGAACTTGAAAAAGCTAATTAAGTATTTGGCTGGTGAGTAAAGAAAATATTGTGACAAATAATTATTTTATTATTGTTGTTATACCAAAACCTTAACACTGACAACAAGAACCATTCATCCAAAAGTTGATCCAAATGTGGAGTATGTCCAAGAAAAGCCTTAATTCTGAATAATTTTCATCCCAATAAGAGGAGAAATACACATAAAGAGAGACACACGCACAGACACACACACGTGTGTGTGTACATTGAGAAAGGAAAAGAGACAGAAAAATAGAGAAGGTGAGACAGAGGCAAAGTGACAGAGATAGACAGAGACCTAGACACAGAGAGACAGAGAAAGAAAGGAAGATAGAGTAGGAATATTGTGATTTCCATCCACCCCCAATCAATGAAGTGAATAATAATGAACAAACAAAAAATAGGTTTGCACTAGTCTAAACTCTTACCTCTGACTTTGCTGTGTGTGTGTGTGTGTGTGTGTGTGTGCGTGTGTGCATGTGTGCGTGTGTGAACTTCAAAGAACTCTCATCTTGTGAATTGGCAAGGATGTGAACAATATGACCTATATTCATTTAAGGTCATAGGATCGTAGATTTAGAGCTAGAAGGGGATTCAGAGGTCCTCAAGTTCATCTCCTGATTTTACAAATGAGAAAACTGAGACAAACAGAGGTTAAGTGACTTGTCCAGGATCCCACAGTTGTTAAGTGTCTAAAGCAGGATTTGAACTCAGATCTCTTTGCCTCTAGAGTCCAGGGCTCTAACCACTGTGCCACCTGGCTACTACCTCTTTCTGCTAGTCTTGGAAACCTTCCTACTTTAAACAAAAGACACATTAATGACTAGATTTTCCAATTAGTTTTTATTAAAGATGACATTGCATAATTTTTTTTCAGTGAAATTCACTTTTTTTATAAACCTCATACATAAATTCACCCATGGGAACCTGAGCTCCACAAACTCTCTTCAACCCTTTGTGGAACACACAACCTTGCTTTTATGGCAGCATTGAAACTTTCCATCTGATCTTCTGTTCTGGCTTCTTAGGGTGGTTCTTGGTATCCCACCTCTGGCTCCTTGGCCCAGCACCCAGGAACCCCAACCACCATCTTCAGTATGACATTTCTGGGTCTTTCCTGGATGGAATCTGCCTACCATGTCTTCTCTTCCCTCCCCATAAATAGTGACTTTATCGTGCACCGTGGAAGAATCTGAGCCCCTACCTTTGACAAAATTCAGCTCTATCCTAGGGTAGTGTTGGAAGAAAAAATGCAGCAAAAGTGATTGGTCTAACCTCATGGATGAAAAATGCCACTGGGGGAAAGGGAGTAGAAAAGGGCTACTATCTCAGTGTGCCAGCATACTCAACCAACGATATCTATGTCTCTGAAAAATACATGTCACTTGGTCAATCCTAAGATTTAGATCTGAAAAAGACTTAAGAGGCCAACACCTTCACTTTTCAAATGAGGAAACTGAGGCAGAGAGAGATTAAAGGATTTGCCCAGGTCATACATGGAGTTGATGCTGCTAAAATACAACTCCATCACTTGATTTTCTAGTAGTTGTATTTCTTCTTCTTCTTCTTTCTCCTCCTCCTCCACCTCCTTCTTTTAGAAATGAAGAAGTTTAATTTCAAAAAGCATTGGAGTTCAAACACATGACTTCTTTTTTCAAGTGTTTTTTTCCAGTTTTTTAAATATTTTAATTTAATATTTTGAGTTCCAATTTGTATTCTTTCCTTCTTCCTTCCCTTCCTCCCTCCCTTAGATGGTAAGCAAACAGATATAGGTTATACTTTTGTAATTATTCAAAACATTTCCATCTTAGTCATTTTGTTCAAGACGAGTCAAACAATAGAAAAAGCGAAAAATAGCATCCTTCAGTCTGCATTCAGTCAATATCAATTCTTTCTCTGGAGGCAAATTAATCCTTTGGGATTGTCTTGGATCATCATATCATTGAAAATAACTAAATCATTCACAGTTCTTCATCGAGCATCGTTGCTATTATGGTGTACAATGTTCTCCTGGATCTGCTCACTTCACATCCGTTCACGTAAATCTTGCCTGGTTTCTTAGAAATCACCCTGCTTGATATTTCTTATTAAGCAATAATATTCCTTTACAATCATATACCATAGCTTGTTTAGCCACTCCCCAATTGATGGGCATCTCTTTGCTTTCCGATCCTTAGCCACCAGAAAAAGAGCTGCTATAAATATTTTTGTACAAATAGGTCCTTTTCCCTTTTTTTGGATTTCTTTGAGATATAAACCAAGTGGTATTGCTGTACCAAACTTTTATAGTCCTTTGGGCATGGTTCCAAATTGCTCTCCAGAAAAGTTGGATCAGTTCACAACTACACCAAGAGTGCATTAGTGTCCCAGTTTTTCCACATCCCCTTCAACATCCAACATTTTCCTTTTTTGTCATATTAGTTAATCTAATAGGTGTGAGATGATACCTCAGAATTGTTTTAATTTGCATTTCTCTGATCCATAGTGATTTAGAGAATTTTCTCATGTGACTATAGATAGCTTTGATTTCTTTGTCTGAAAACTGTTCATTCGTGTCTTTTGACTATCAGTTGGGGAATGACTTGTATTTTATAAATTTGACTCAGTTCTCTATATATTTGAAAAGTGAGACCTTTATCAGAAATACTTGTGGCAAAATTTTTTTCCAGTTTTCTGCTTTCCTTATAATTTTCCTTGCATTGGTTTTGTTTGCGCAAAAACTTTTTAACTTTGCATAATCAAAATTATCTATTTTACATTTTGCAATGCTTTCTATCTCTTCTTTGGTCCTAAGTGCTTTACTTATCCATAAATCTGACAGATAAACTATTCCATGATCTCTTAATTTGCTCATGCTATCACCCTTTATGTGTAATGATGTGTAATCATCTTGGTATATGATGTGAGATATCATTCTCTGCCTAGTTTCTGTTATACTGTGTTCCAGTTTTCCCAGCAGTTTTTTGTCAAATAATGAATTTTCATTCCAAAAGCTTGAATCTTTGAGTTTATCACATGCTAGATTACTATAGCCATTTACTATAATGTAATTATTTTTAACTAATCTATTTCACTGATCCACCACTCTATTTCTTAGCCTGTCCCAGATTGTGTGTGCCTAGACCACCTTTTCTTTCACATTTTTTTCATTGATTCCCTTGATACCCTTGAGTTTCCGTTCCTCCAGATGAATTTTGTTATTTTTTTCTAGCTCTATAAAATAATTTTTTGATAGTTTGACTGGAATGACGCTAAGTAAATAGATTCATTTTGGTAGAACTGTCACTTTATTGTATTGACTTGGCTTATCCATAAACAACTACTATTTTATCCAATATTTTAGATCTGACTTTATTTGTGTGAAAAGTATTTTATAGTTGTGTTCATATAGTTCCTGGGTTTGTCTTAGCAGGAAGATTCGCAAGTATTTTATAATGTCTACAGTTATTTTAAATGGAATTTCTGTCTCTTATTGCTGGACTTCATGGGTAGTATATACAAATGATGATGATTTATGTAGTTTTATTTTGTATCCTTCAATTTTGCTAAAGTTGTTAATAATTTCAAGTATTTTAGTTGATTCTCTAGAATTTTCTAAATATAGCCACTGGTATTTCTTGATTATATTTTTTTGTACTTGTATTTCTGGTCAGATGGTTGACTTTCTATTCCCAGAAAGACTTCAGTTTATCTAGTAGGTGTCAAAAGTAGGGTTTAACCCAGGTTTTACTGACTCCAAGCCCAGGAGTTAGATAAGATTCCATACCTTATGGAAAGAGTCCATTGATATGAATGCATTGAGTATATACTGCAGAAGTGCAATGGGAGTGGGAGAAAGAAAAGGGGGTTGTATGAGACTTATTAAGTTGACAAAAGCCTGTTTTAAAAAAAAAATCAATATTCTCCAAGTGATAGTAGATGTCTGTGAATCATGAAACATTTTCTCCTGGGAAAAATCCAAATCACAAGTAATTGGAAGGTCAATGGAAACATGCCCAGTGAGTGTGAGCAGGCTACAGATTATTACCAATGATCTGCATGTGAGATGTGACATAAAAGGTATGATGAGATATGCATATGTCCAGAAAGGGAGGTGGACCGATAATGCGGTGAGAATGAGGGACAACAGATGAACAACATAAGTGGTACCCTGGGAGCCCCGGAAGAATTTTTTTTAAACATAATAAAATCTGAGGAAGTGCCCTTCTACTTTGGGGGGACTCTCTGTGGAGTATTTATGGAAAACATGGTTAAGGATTCCGTAGGATATGCAGACACGCAGGAGTTAGAGTGATAACTGTCGGTGAAAGGAGTATCCTCACCAATAAAATCACAGAGCACTCGGTTTACCAAATTACTGTATGTATGTATGTATGTATGTATGTATGTATGTATGTATAGAAAGTATGGTATGGATGGATGGAGGGATGGAGGGATGGATGGATGGTGATGATAATAATAATGATTAGACTTTATATAGATCTTTGAGGTCTACCAAGAGCTTTATAAATATTGTCTATTTTCATCCTCACAACAAGCTGGGGAGGTATGTCATCATCATCATTATTCCCATTCTACAGATGAGGAAACTGAGGCAGGCAGACTTGCCCAGGATCATATAGCTAATCAGCATCTAAAGTGTGAGTTGAACTCGTCTTCCTCACTACCAATGAGGGTTGGAAGCTATACATCACACCTTCTTTAGTCTAAGCTCTGTATCAGATCTGATGGCCAGTGCAGGGGGTGCTCCTTAATAATAAAAGGCGACAACTTCAGGTCAGTCAAATGGTTCATGGTTGTTGTCTTTTCTGAGACCTCCCTCCCTCCTTTCTATCAAACTCCTCCACAATCTTTTGGCCTACAACGTCAACAGTTGTGGTGTACTCTCCACCCCAGTTCTGGGATCATGATTATTAATTCACTCAACTGTTGCTCCTGGATGAGGTGTACCAATCTACTCTCCCTATGGCCTTACTTGGGGCAACTAGATGTAGCAGCGGATAAAGCACAGGGCCTGTAGTCAGGAATACTTGAGTTCAAATTCTGCCTCAGATGCTTTCTGGCTGTATGACTCTGGGCAAGTCACTCTACCCTGTTTACTTCAGTTTCCTCACCTGTCAAATTAGCTGGAGAAGGAAATGGCAAACCATTCCAGTATCTTTGCCAAGAAAACCAAATCTTTGCCAAATGGTGTCACGGAGAGCCAGATATGACTGAAATGATTGAACAACAATGTCCCTATTTGCCATCTCTGTAACTTTCTAGACCAAACTCTCCTATGCTTTCCCCATGAGAATGTAACTTCCTTAATTACATGGCCTTTTTTTCTTTCTAGGGACTGCATTTTTACATTTGTATCCCCAGAGCTTAACACAGTTTTTGGCCCAAAGTTATTGGGCACAAAGTATTAAACATTTAATAAATGTTTTTCACTTGTTTATTCATTTATCCATTTTTTTAATCTGTTGATCAAATTGGAGCTGAGTAGGAAGGATAAAATTTAGAGCTGGAATGACCTTCCCTCCACCCCATCTCCACACACATATTCCGAACAACTAAAAGGCATAATGCGGTAGCAGAAAAATAAATAAATACAGTCCTAAACATTAAGTCCCAAAAATGTGCTGAGCAACACCAGGATATAAAAGTTGATGTGATTCTTAATTATCAGGTGATAATTAAGAAACTGCCAAAATGGCCAACCAGGCAGTCTCCCCTGTGAATCTGGACCATCTGTTCTGGAAAACAACTAAGAATCAGGAGCAAAGGGCTGTTGGTTTGGAGTTGAAAAGGATCTGAAAGGATGTCCAAATGATCTCAAAGGCTCAGAGATCATAAAATCATAATTTTAAAGCCAGAAGGATTGTTACAGGTCATCAAGTCCAACCCAACTATTTTACAGAAATGGAAACTGAGGCCCAGAGAAGTGAAATTACTTTCCCAGGGTCACAAGGTAGCAACTGGCAGAGTCAGGACTAGAACACAGATCTTCTGACTCTAAACTAGTGCTTTTTCTACTGTATCTCTTGAAAAAGACACTAAACCAAAGTTAAATAAATAATTTTTATATTTTAATTAAACAAAAAACTTAAGTCAATGAACCATTTATACCTTTGACCAGCTGATCCCACTACAAGGAGAAAAGATGTCTTAGATCAAAAGAAAGGCTTTTCCTGTGCCAACCAATTAACAGCAACATCATAACCCTAAACCTGGAAACAAAGGGAATGTCATTTGGCGAATGGTTGAACAAATTGTGGCATATTGAAGTGATATCATGTTATTTTGCAGGAAGAAATAATAAATATGAAGAAATCAGGACTACAGGAAGACTTAGATGAAAGGATGCGAAGTGAAATGCATAGACTCAGGAGAACACTAGATATAATGCCTGCGATAACTTCAACCACAAAAACCCTACAGGGAAGCTAACTGTGTAATAACCAATTCTTGGGCTTACAGAATAGTTAATGTCACTTCTCGGCAAAGCTCCAGGTTAATGGCATATGCCTTTGTATTTATATCTTTTTGATTTCACATTTATAAGATAAACTAATTCTGCTACTCAGTCTAGTCTACCTCTTTTGGTCAATTAGTCAGTCAGCTAGCACTCATTAAACTCCAACTAAGCCCTAGAGATACAGAGAAAGGTGAAAAAAACAGTTTGTGTTCTCAGGAAGTTCATAGGCTAATTCTGACATAAGAGGGTTCAACGCTAGGGGCATGGAAATGGCTGCAATATGGAAGCAAATTATATCAATAATGCATTTTTTTAAGTTAGTGCCCTATGGAGTCTCTGTTAGAAGTTCTCCTTTCATTTGAAGAGTTCCTTATAATACCATGCTTGATAGTGTAACCAACACAATATGTCACCAGGCTGGATTTGACTTATCCTAAATGATTTTCTGTAGCAAGTCAATGGTATTTTTCTGCCATACTAAAGATATAAATTGGGCAGCTAGGTGGTGCAGTGGATAGAGTGCTGGGCATGGAGTCAAGAATACTCCTCTTCCCAAGTTCGAATCCAGCCTCAGACACTTACTAGCTGTGTGACCTTGGGCAAGCCATTTCACCCTGTTGCCTCAGTTTCCTCATCTGTCAAATGATCTGGAAAAGGAAAAGGTAAATCACTCCAGTATCTTGGCAAGAAAACCCCAGATGGAGTTACAGAGAGTCAGGCATAACTGAAGCAACTGAACAACAAAAAAAACATCCAAATACAAGGGTATATGCCTTTAACCCAGAGTTAAATAAGGTGACAAACTCTACTACCGGAGTCAAACTTCTTGTTTCTCAAGTCAAATAAATAAGCATTAATTAAGCACCCAGTACATACCAGACCCTATATTGAGCACTGGGGATAAAAAGCCAGTCCCTGCCCTCCAAGGACCCACAATCTAATGGGGAGAGAACATGCAAATAACATGTTCTAGACAGGATAAATTGGAGATGATCAAGAGAGGGAAGGCACTAAAATTAAGGGAGATTAGGAAAGGCTTTTTGTCAAACATGGGATCTTAGCCAAGACTTGAAAGAAGCCAGGAGGCAGAGACAAGGAGAGTACAGACTTCTCTCACTTAGATGATGGATGGATGGATGGATGGATGGATGGATGGATGGATGGATGGATGGATGGATAGACAGACAGACAGACAAGCAGGCAGACAGGCAGATAGATAGATAGATAGATAGATAGATAGATAGATAGATAGATAGATAGATAGATAGATAAATGATGGATACATGGATGGATAGATAAACAGAAAGACATATGTATATAGATAGACAGATACACATACATATATTTATACATGTACATATGTGTATGCACATATATGTGCGTATATATATTGTATGTATGCATGTGTGTGTGTTTATATGTGTATGTAGTATCTATTTGTGTATATCTGTGTATTTATGTATGTGTATGTATATAGAAGATACAGATGTAAATAACCGAGATAGAATCGAGGAGATAAAGACAGAGAGATGATTTAGGAGGAGGGAGGGAGGGAGAACTTCAGGAATTGGAAGAAAAGATCTCCTTCGGCAGGTAGAGCAAGGGCTGACCCCTGAAGTAAGCTCGAGATTCTAAGATGTGAGGAGAGAGGACATTACAGGCCTGGAGGACTGTGTCTGGACAATGGCCCAAAGGCAGGCAATGAGGTTCTTAGTTCAGAGCCCAGGAAGCAGACCCATCTGGCTAGAGTTCATGAAGGGGAACACTGCCCATTGTGCCCAGAAAAGCAGCCAGGAGCCAGATTTTGCAAGACTTTCCATGACAAGCTGAGGAGTTTGTATTTTAATTCCCAATCGAGAAAATTGACCCTGCCAAGATATCAGATTCCCTGATGACCAAAGGTCATGTCAGCACCTGTGCCCAGCTTGGTGCCCAGCACCTAGGAACTCTAGGAACTTAATATTTAGGAATTTGATTTATCTTATTTTTTTTTTTCAAAATTTTTTCAGCTCTAACATGCCCCAACAGGATACCTCTAGAACAAGGGACCTTAAGCTAGAGTCCATGTACTTGTTCTTTTGGGCAGCAGTGAATAGAGTACTGGGCATGCATTCAGGAAGACCTGAGTTCAAATCCAAGTTCAGATACTTTCTACAGTGTGACCCTGAGCAAGTCACTTAACCTTGTTTGCCTCAGTTTCCTCATCTATAAAATAAGCTGGAGAAGGAAATGACAAACCACTCCAATATCTTTGCCAAGAAAACTCCAAGTGGGGTCACAAAGAGTTGGACGTGACACTTGTTCTTCTAATACTTTGACTACTTTCAGTAGAATTGGTTTTTTTCGTAATTCCGTGTATTTTATGTTTTGCATTTAAAAGCAGAATTCTGAGAAGTCCATCCATAGGCTTAGCCAGGCTGCTTATGGAGTCCATGATGCAAAAACGGTTTAACCTCTGATCTAGAAGTTAACCATTCAGAAGCATCCCCAGGACCCAATGGTGCTCACAATGGAGTCATTCCAATGGGGTCATTGCTCATTTTTTCCCAATAATTTTCTTATTAAACCAAAGGGATGTCTGAGAACCTAGGAAAAAGGGATGGGGAGAGACTACATGGGATTGGTTTCCATTTCTAGAGCTGAGTCATTTGGACAGGATGAGTTCTAGATTTTCTTCCAGCTCTAAATCTGTAATTTCATATCTTTTATGAGGATTCACATTCTGTACCACCAATTACTATGGGGAAAATTTAGGGATCTTCAAAATTGTTGAAATTCTACAAAATAATGAAATACTATGGGCAATACCTGGGACATTTATTTTCTAATGGAAAGTTTGATGATTCAATGATAATTTTACTTAGGGTTAGACTTAAGAATTCAAGGTTATAACAACCTCTCAAGTGAGGAAAATTCCCTCTGCCAATGCAAATTGGCACCATCTTGAAGGAGGAGGCAGAGGAGAGGAGGAGGAGGAGAAGTAGAAGTAGAAGAAGGAAGAGAAAGAGAAGGAGAAAAAGAGGAGGAAGGAAGGAAGGAAGGAAGGAAGGAAGGAAGGAAGGAAGGAAGGAAGGAAGGAAGGAAGGAAGGAAGGAAGAAAGGAAGGAAAGGAGGGAGGGAGGGAGGGAAGGAAGGAAGGAAGGAAGGAAGGAAGGAAGGAAGGAAGGAAGGAAGGAAGGAAGGAAGGAAGGAAGGAAGGATGGAAGAAAGAAATACCTCATATTTAACAGCAGCATGCTTTAGGGAAAAGCTGACTGGAATAGGAGCTAAAGCTTTACAAGATATTTCTTCAGATTATGAATGGACAGTAGATGTGTGTGTGTGTGTGTGTATGTGTGTGTGTGAGAGAGAGAGAGAGACAGACAGACAGACAGACAGACAGAGAATGAAAGGCCATGTGGTATGGTAGAGAGAGGGTTAGCAGAATGGTTCTCCAGCTTTTTGATTGTACAGGGGCCCTGAAACCAAAAAGTTCGAGAATCACTCCATTAGCCCCCTCTCTTCACTCCACCTCTCATTCAATACATCTATGATCCAATTACATTTCCCTTGGACCTATACTGTGGAAGCACTTCATTCTTCACAACAACCATGTGAAATTAGCACAAGTCTAATCTCTAGTTGACAGACAGGGAAACTGAAGCTCATGCATAACCTGAAGAGATACTTTTACAGCTTGTTACACTGAGTAGACTGTTTGCTATTACATCTGAAGCTATGTAACAGCTAGAGGAGGCAATTTAAGGCAGAGGAGGGTGGCTGAAAATACCGTAGCTAACTGACTGTGTGTGTGTGTATGTGTGTGTGTGTGTGCATCTGTCTGTCTCGCTGTCTGTCTGTGCTTCTCACTGTCACTCTCTCTGTATCTCTGTTTCTCTCTGTGTATCTGTCATTCTGTCTCTGTCTGTGTGTGTGTGTGCGTGTGTGTGTGTGTTTGCGTGTCTGTGTCGCTTGGTCTCTCTGTCTCTGTGTGTCTCTGTCTCTATCTCTGTCTGTCTTTTTCCTCTCTCTGCCTCTCTGTCTCTGTCTGTCTCTGTCTCTGTCCTCTCTCTCTCTCTCTCTCTCTCTCTCTCTCTCTCTCTCTCTCTCTCTCTCTCTCTCTCTCTCTCTGTCTCTCTCTCTGTCTCTGTCTCTGTCTCTCTCTCTCTCTGTCTCTGTCTGTCTGTCTGTCTGTCTCTCTCTCTCTCTCTCTCTCTCTCTCTCTCTCTCTCTCTCTCTCTCTCTCTCTCTCTCTCTCTCTCTCTCTCCCCCTCTGTAACAGAATCAGGAATGAAAAGAACCTGGTGAAATTTGGACCCTCAAGTCTAACTGGGCAACCTCCCAAGCCTTGAGTGCCAACTACTCCTGTGTCCTTGGTTTCCAAACAGAGGGAAGAAGGATTTTGCTTTCTGAGAGCAGCTCAACGGCTCCTAGCAAGTTTTGCCCAGCTACTCCCTTCCAAAATCCATTGCTCCCCAATCTGACTCCCTCTCCTTTACCCCTCTAAGAAATATTAGAAAGTGGTCAGACTGATTCAGGAGATATGGACACTTCCCACACACGTTGTCCCAGTATAATGGGTACTGTAAGCCAGGCACTGTATTAAGCCCTGGGGAGACAAAGCAATCCATTTAGAAGCATTTATTAAGGACCTACTGTGTGCTGGACATTTTCCTAGGAGCTGGGGAAACAAAGACAAATGTGAATTAGTCCCTCCTGTGTAACACTCTGTGATGAATCCCTCAGTTCTTAGTAGAATCTAGCTCAGTATACTAGATTTAAAATCATCCTGAAAATGGTACTGTGAACGAGTTCCTTGAAGACAATGGCAATGCCCAGCACACAGTAGGTGCTTAAGGAGCACTTGCGGATTGAGCAGCTTCGTGGCACTTAATGAATGCTCTTTGTCTAAAATAAATGATAGTTCTCAAGGAAAGTTCCCTAAAGGTAGGGTCTGGCTGACTTCTGCCTTTGTATTCTCAGCACCTCATAGGTACTACTAGACCTAACACACAGTAGTACAGAATAAATGTTTATTGAATTGAGAGGGGGCTCACAAGGCCTATCAGTGGGGTTCTCAAACCATCATGGTGAGCCCTCAATGTATTTTTTATACCCCAAGAAAATATAGAACCAAAGATCTATATTTCCTGCAGATCTTGCTAATTGGTAAAGAAGAGGAGGGGCAGAACTGGGGTGACAAGAAGGAATCATAGAAATTAAAGAGGCTTCAGAGGTCATCTAGTCAAACCCTCTTCTTTTATAGATAAAAACACCTGAGATACAGAGAAATAAAATGACGTACAAAGTCACACAGATTCTTAGCATCAAGGTGGGATTTGAACCCAGGACCCAGTGTATTTTCTCCTACATCAACCTTCTCTATAATTCTGAAGGGATCAATATCCCTCCAAATTAGACATAAGACCAAAAAAATTACATTGGGAAATTAACATGGTCCATCAGTCTGTTAATCAATCGGTAAACTTTTATTAGGTACCTACAATGTGTCCGACACTGCA
Source organism: Notamacropus eugenii (assembly GCF_028372415.1). NCBI lineage: Eukaryota > Metazoa > Chordata > Mammalia > Diprotodontia > Macropodidae > Notamacropus > Notamacropus eugenii. Next base: position 285,508,083 of record NC_092874.1, on the reverse strand, counting down.
TTAGGAGCTGGAAATACAATAACAAACATGCCAGGCAGCGAAACCCACCCTGCCCACTCATATGTTATAGTCTAACGTCTCCTGTGAGTGTGGGCAGCTGGGTGGTACAGTAGCTACAGCTCTTGGCCTAGGGTCAGGAAGACCTGAGTTCAGTCACTTAACCCTGTTTGCCTCAGTTTCCTTATCTATCAAATAAACTGGAGAAGGAAATGTTAAACCACTCCAGCATTTTTGCTAAGAAAACTCCAAAATGGGGTCACAAAGAGTCAGATATGACTGAGAAACAAAATCTCCTGTGAGTGTAATTAAAGGAGACATTTACCCCACCCAAACCTGATTTGTTCTAAATCAACTCCCTAGCTGAGTTGTGAAAAAATCATGCTCATCTCTTGGAAAGCTGGGCTGAAAATAACCATTCCACAAAACTGCAATAAAACTTGAAATAAACCTTTCCATAAAATATTTAATAAAGTTGTAAAAAGTAAAGTAGCCCATAATGAGCAGTGGTATAAAAGCAGGAGATCGTGAAACCCAGCTCCCGCTCACTTGATTCCATTTGGGTGTGGCTAAGACATCTGAACCATCCTCTAAGTCATGAGATTTTAGCATTTCTTGAGTCCAGTTCTTGTGTCCCTCAAGCAACTGGCTGGTTAAGGTCTACAGACCCCTTTCTCAGAATCTCACTTTTAAATGCATAAAATAAAATATGTAGAATTACAAAGGAAACTATATACACTTGCACATTATATACATACAAATACATATATGTGTGCATCTCTATATATCAATATCTCTATATAGATACAGATATACAGGTAGAGAGAGATGAGGAGGAGGAGGAAGAAAGGGAGAAGGAGAAGAAGAAAGAAAGAAATTGTTATTAATACCATATTAAGAATCCTTGCTCTAGACTATGCTCTGAAGGAAACTGGGGCCAGTTTTGAGCAGGACTTTCTCCATTTTGGATGCTAAATTCAATTCCAGTCTGCTCAACCAATATCTACTGACCAGTAAAACCCCAAGTAGGATGGGGTAACTGGAAATTTGTCCCAAGGTCCAATATCCAGGAGACACTTCTGCCATTCCTGAATCACATGGTATCACAAAGATTCCAAGGTTTTGCCATGCTTACCCCGCCCTGCCCCATTCCATAGCCCTACTATCTCATCTCCTCCCTAAGGGTTACGCAGTGACATTGATCAAACACTTACTGGGTACCAGGCATTGTCTTAGGAGCTAGATAAAAAAGAGAGAGGAGAAAGAGGGGTGGGAAACTTCTTCTGTGCTCAGCCTCCCACAGTCACTCTTTCTCCCTGCCATATCCCCTTCCCGCAGTTTATCCAATAAGATCATACTGTACCCACTCCACTACTACCTTCTACATCTCTTTATCCTCAAATGAATTTGCTCCAGAATTCTTACACAGAACAGGGCTAAACTTACAACTTGTAAGGCACTAAGACTACAGAGATGAAAAATGAGGCAATCCCTGCCCTCATGGAGCTTAAAATACAGTAGAACAGAGACTGAACCTGTGACATTATTGGTGCAGGGAACTCCCATACAAGGAAATTCCTTCCACCACTGCAGATCAGCCCCTTCTCTGTGATTCATCATCTAAGACACTATGAGATTAAGTGGTTTACTTAAAAATCACATGACCTGTATTGTGAGAGGTGAGATTTAAACCATGGTGGTCCAAGTTCAAAATTACTCTGAATATTTCTGAATGCACTGCAGGATGCTGTCTCACTTAAATCTGTTGAGGAAGGGAGTGATAACAAAAATAGCTAACATTTATAATAACCCATCAATGTTTGCCAAGTACTTTATATATGTTATCTCATTAGATCCTCACACCAGCCCTTTAAGGTTGGGACTGTTATTGTCACCATTTTACAGATGGGCAAATAGAGATGAAGTGACTTGCCCAGAGTCAGTGTCTGAGGGAAATTATGAACTCAATTCTTCCTCTCTCCAAGACCAGTGCTCTATATTTTAGGCCAAGCTACTTCACTGATGCAAAGAATTAAAATAAAAGGAGCTGCAATTTAGAATAGTGGATGGAAGTCTGACTTTGGAGTAGGGAAAACCTGAGTTCAAGTCTCATATCTGACATACACTGTCTGAATAAGATTGGGTGAGTTTCTCTACCTCTCAGAGCCCCAAGTATCTCTCTAAGATGATGGGTCTTGGAGCTGGAGTCAGTCTGAAGAGGTAGATGGCATTTCCTCATCTATCAATAAAACCGTAGTTCCTGTCCATTTCAGCTAGGTGGCACCACAGCGGATAGAGTGCTGGACTTGCAGTCAGAAAGACCTAAATTCAAACCCAGTCTTAGACATTTAATAGTTGTTTGACTGGACAAGTCACTTAATCGTTGTCTGCCTCAGTTTCCTCATCTATAAAATGGGGATAATAATAGTACCTACAACCCAGGGTTGTTTTGAGGATCAAATGAGATAACATTTGTAAAATGTGTAGCACAATGTCTGGTACACAGTAGGTATTTAATAAATGTCTATTCCCTTCCTCCTTTCCTTCCAAAAGGGCACAGGAGAGGTCAGATAGAGACATGAGGATGGGAGAAGTAGGATCACTTTACTTCTAGTCAATGTAATTTCATTGGATCTTGGAACTGGATGGGAACTCAGAGATCATTTAGATCAATTCATACCTAAGCAGGAATCTCCTCTGTACTTACCCCTCAAGAAGTGGCCATCCAGTCTCTGCCAGAAGACTTCCAGTGATAAGAGAACTAACCATCTCATGGGGCCACCCATTCCATTTGAAGGCAGCTTTAATTGTGGGGAAGTTTTCTTGACATCAAACTGTAATCAGCTGCCCCAGAGCTCAGTTCTGTAAGTCTAAGCAGAACAAAGCTAATCCCTCTTCCGTGCCATTACCCTTCAGATATTTCAAGACAACTCTCATTGTTGTGTTCCAAGGAAAGAAGGAAGGAAAGAAAGGAGGGATGGAGGAAGGAAGGAAGGAAATGAGGAGAGAGGGAGGAAAAAGGAAGGAAGGAAGGAAGGAAGGAAGGAAGGAAGGAAGGAAGGAAGGAAGGAAGGAAGGAAGGAAGGAAGGAAGGAAGGAAGGAAGAAAGGAAAGAAGGAAAGGAGGGAAGGAGGAAGGGAAGAAAAAAGGAAGAAGGGAGGGAGGAAAGGAGGAAGAAAAGACAGGAATGGAGGAGAAGAAGAGAGGAGGGGAGAGAAGAAGGAAGAAGCTGAGTGATCTTCCAGGGTGAGAAGGCTGCTGTAGGTGGGGAAAGTCCATAGTGTCAGGAATGGAGACCAGAGAGGAATTTTGAGGTAGACAAGTCCTCAGAAGACTTAAAGAGTGAAATAACTTGCCTAACGTCACCCTGCCAGTTTATGGGAGGTCCAGAAATAAAACCCAAGTGAAAGGACCTACGGATCACAGCTTTAGAGCTGACAGATCATAGGATCACAAATCCAGGGCTAGACCAGAACTTAGAAGTCCTCCAGGGTAACCCCTAGGAGCCGGTGACTCCCCCAAGGTCACACAGTAGTAAGGAGCAAAGACAAAATTTAACCTAGATCCTCCAAATCCAACTCCAGCTCTCCTCCGTGCTCTTCTCACTTCCATCACATGCTGGTAAATCACAGGATCTTCAAGAACTACTGATTTTTTTTATTATCACTATTTTACAGAAGAGAAAAATGAGTCTCAGAGAAATCAAACGATTCAAATATCGATACATAACTCAGTATGCTAGAAGTCATCTAGTCTAACCCTTCACTGAACTATAAATTCTATCCCCAGGAGAGACAAAAAAAATCTAGGATTTTTTCTTCACCAAACTAATAGAAATCCAAGAGAAATTAAAGGAAATTATTGCTTCAGCCGTTGAAATATATATACATAATGAAATATATATACATATATGTATATATACATCAAAAAAGGAAGAAAGAAAAAGAAAGGAATGAAAGAAAAGAAAAGAAATGCAATTGGTTTCTGACCAAGAATTTTTTAACTGAGGAGGTATAGACAACAAGCTTCCAGGCCACAGAAAATGGGTCTCAATCCTCTAATAGCTGAGACCTTCATATAAATATTTGGGCAGTGACCTTAAAGGCAAGAAGAAGAAATGCAATCCTGTGAGCTGAAACTTTGGAGATTGTGGCAAGTGGGTCCAAATTGTTGAGGTTAAAAGCATTTGATTTTTAAAAGACTAGCATTGTTAGCCCTCACAGGAGACAGACTCGGCTCACGGTTTTGTTTTTACCAAAAATCCTCCCCTGAAACCCAGATAATATACAAAAGGGGATGCCAGTTTCTATATTTTTTTTCCTTCCCAAAATCATTTGCTTTCTCCTTCCCATCCATGTGACCTTGAATGAAAACTCAGTGGGTAACAGTGAAGAAAACCAGTTATCTCACACGACCCCCATTAAAGTCAATCCCCACCTCACCCCCCACCAAAATCCTGTTCATTGTGGGATTCTGAAGAGGGAGGGAAATGGGTTGAAATATGTTTTTCTTCCTAAGTATGCAGAGGATTAAATATCCACGAGATTGTTCGCAAGGTTGACCCACCAGAGATCAATTCACAGACATGGAACATAAACCTTTCATTGCATACAAGGGTAGCTTGAAATATAGCACAGGCGAATAATGGTGGCTGTCTTTTTAAAACTCTTGGAGCCTAAGTTTGCATTGTGCCTGAGCTTCTAGTTTCCAGCGGTAGCCAGGAGACCGCCACTATGAATCTCGTTGCCACAAACGAGCAAGTTATAGTATATATTCCACCGCACACACACAGACACACACACACAGGCACACAAAAGGATTTTCAAATAGCATTAACTTCAACCCACAAGAGCAGGAGTCTTAGTGAAAGCTGGAATTCTGTCCTGAATTCACCCCATTGTGTTCAGACCCTGGAGTATACACCACACGCCACAAGCGAATTGTTTAGGCTGGGTCTCATGTCACACTGCAGCAACAATATCAATCGAACCCTTCCATCAAACAATCAGGGGAAAAATCCTACCATTTGGAGAAGGAAAGGACCTTGGAGAGACATCTGATCCAATCCTCTCTCAGGGGGTAGGAGAAATGCTAGAGATGAAGACAAGGAATGGGTTACATGGGTTGGTTGAAGAAACTGAGGCAAACAGAGCCTTTTGTGAGGTAGTTAGGTGGCACCATGGATAGACTGCTGGTTCTGGAGTCAGGAAGACCTGAGTTCAAATCCTGTCTCAGACACTTTCTAGTTTTCTGACTTTGGGAAACTTCCATTTGCCTCAGTTTCCTCATCTGTCAAATGAGCTGGAGAAGGAATGGAAAACCACTCTAGGATCTTTGCCAAGAAAACCTTAAATGGGGTCATGAAGAAGCAAATACAAATGAACAAAAATATTTTATACGTGCTTGATTTTACCTTACCTATGCCTATATTATCTCCTCCCAAGAAGAATGGTAGCTCATTGAGGACAAAAATTGTCTTTTTTTATTAATATTGTATCTCCAAGCATCTAGGATAATGTATTTAAAGCTGGAAGCATCTTAGATATCCTCCGGTCAGAAGATCATGTTTTAGAGCCAAAAAGGGCCCTAGAAGTCACTGAGTTGAACACTTCATTTTACAAATGAGGATACTGAGGTCTGACAAATTAAGTGACTTGCCTAAGTTCACATCATAAAGCTGAGATTTGAACTTGGAATCTTGACCTCCAAATAGGGCTCTCTTTTCACTGTACTTTTCTCAGCTCCCCTGAGAGCCCCCTCGTTCCTAGGAGACTGCATGGCACATAATAGGTACTTAATAAGCAAATGCTTTTTAAGTTTGATTTAAGGGTATAGCCAAGCAGAATTTATGTAGCATCAAATGTACACTACACTGAGGAATTTAGAGTACGGTCCCATGTTATTGCCTGTGTGACCTTGACCTAGCTCCTTAGCATCTCTGAAGCTACATTGGACCAGATGACCTGTAAGAGCTTTTCCAGCCCTAGATCCAGCATCCTATGACCCTACCTGTAAAGTACGGTATGCAATAATGTCAGATACAGCCAACATAGCAGAGTCAACATGTAATACATCGTTCCACAGTAGCACAATCCAAAAGGCAGTGGAGTGACGAGCACACAGTACTCTTCTGTACTAAATACCAAGGTATTCAAAGAACCCAGGAACAAAGGCTGGTCCTAATGGGTGTGGGAGAATGCACTGCCTTGAGAAAATTGAAACCAAGAATCACAAATTCACGAATTCAAGGGTTTCCTGTATAAAATTGACATAGTTTTCTTGAAGAGGTCCTTAGTTGTTATACAAGTCTTCAGCACCAGTAAGTAATTTTAAAATTACAGCATGTGCTTGTTTGACTGACATTCTGCTTAATTCTTCCCTTTAAGATCTATGAGGCCTACAGGGGCAACAGTAAAGGGGACAAAACCTCCTCTTACTGCTTTCTGCCTCTCCTTGTGTACCCCTAAGTCTATACAAGGGTTGGGGCTTATGGTAGGGACCAGTTTGAATAACCCAGAGTTGGTAGAACACAAAGATTCTGATTAGAATTCAGGATTGGTAAGAAGCAGCATAGAATCATGGAAAGAATGCTGCCTTGGAGCTGCCTGGGTAACCTTGGACAAATCATTTCATTTCCCTGAGCCTCAGTTTCCTCATCTGTAAAATGAGAAGATGGGACTAAATCATCTCTGATCTGATGGTCACAGCTCCAGATCTGAGATGCTAGGATCATCTCTGAAACTAGCGGTACACAGAGCCAGACAGCCACCAAAGGGAACTCTGAAGACAGAGAGCCCACCTCAGAGAAGGATAGCGTACCCCGTAATATTATTATGATCATCATTATTATCACTAGTTAGTGCTTAAGGTCTGCAAAGCACTTTATAAATATTAATAAATGAAAAATATTTATCAAATGCTTAACTTATGCTAAATACTGCAGGAAGGCTTAGGGAATATTGTTGTTTAGACATTTCAGTCATGTCCAACTCTTTGTGACCCTATTTGGGTTTTTTTGGCAAAGATACTGGAGTGGTTTGCCGTTTCCTTTTCCAGTTCATTTTATAGACAAGGAAACTGAACAGAGTAAAGTGACTTTCCCAGGGTGACACAGCTAGGAGCGTCTGAGGCCAGATTTGAACTCATATTTTCCTGAATTCAGGCCGAGTGCTCTATCCACTGTCCCAGTGGGAAACAGAGCTGCTCAAAGCTCTCAGCTGAGGGAAGTAGGATCAGGTCTGCAAAAAGACCTTGAAGTTTTAGCCTGGAGAAAAGGGAAAGACCCAGTCTTTGAACACACACACACACACACACACACACACACACACACACGTGTTTATATTTACAAAGCATAAGTCTGTTCATTCTGTGACTGAATCAAGTCAATGATGTGAACCTCAGTTTCCTCATATGCAAAGTGGGAGTGATCACAGGTGTGTAGATTTTGAGCTACAAGGGTCCTTAAAAAATCACTTAAGCCAATCCTATCATTTTACAGATGAAGAAACTGCATGTTTGAGAGAGGAAAGATTTAAGGGAAGGAGTCCAGTTAGGAGGCCTTTGTCCATATGAGAGGTGATGATATATCCTGAACTTTGGTGTGATCTTGTAAGGAGAGAAAAGGAGGCTGGAGAAAGAGATGTCATGGGCATCTCCCTTGACTCAGGGTCTAGAGTACTCTCAACCCTACCATACTTCCTTTCCCAAGATTACTGTCAATTAATTCAAAAACCTAATTACTCTCCTTAACGAGTACTCTTCACATCCCAAGACACCACCTCCAAAGACAAGGGAACTCCTGCTTGTCTGTAAATATACACGTTTTTGTGTGTGCACACATATGTGTATTTACACACATGTATGTGTTCAAAGACTAGGTCTCCCCATCTCACTTAGGCTAAAATACCAAGGGTTCTTTGCAACCTCATCCCACCACTATTCAGTTGAGGGTCATGATTGCTCCATTTCCCAATGGGGCCAATTTGCCCCTCCTTAAACAACTAAATGTCCCTGCTCTTATGTTCCTGCCCCCAGCCCCTCCTGGGGACTCATCTTGGTGCACCACCATGGCTACTGGGAACTTCTGAGCTCAAGAGGTTACGCATACTCAGTCTGTCACTAGATGTCTCAGTGCCCTTGGTGACGAGTAGTTTCAGACCATAAGTTACAGGTAACGCACCAAACTTCTTTGATAGAGGGAGCTTCCTTTCCTTATTCTGGTGCTCTCTATGCCAACGAAATCAGAGACCCAGTTCCTACCCCTTTTAATGTAACAGAGATCACTTCATGTTTTAGCTGATAATCATTTCAGGTAGAAGTTTCTAAATTAACATGCGAGGTGATCCACCTTATTTCCTGGAATTCATTTCAATATAATAGGTATTTATTAAAGGCCTAGGAGGCACAAAGTAGCAGGTATGGGAAGCATTGGTCATAGTGGATAGAGAACTAACTTCAAAGTCAGAAAGAACTAGGTTGAGTCTGGTCTTTGTCATTGTCTCTGTGACCGCAGGTAAGTCACTGAAGTCCTCAGTGCCCCCAGGCAATTCTCTAAAACAATAATTTCCCATATGAGACAATAAAGTCCCATCTGGATAGATGGAAGGGAACTGAATAGCCAAAGAGTTCTCAATCCCACATGGTCCAAGCACAAGTCAGTCCAAAAAAGGAGGCAAACACTTCCTTCGTGCTCTACTAAAGAGGCCAGGAGGAAAAATGTGTTGAGCACTGCCCTCAAACATAATAGAAGGTAAGAACTACAAGGAATCTTGGGGCAGCTGGGTAGTACAGTGGATAGACCAACAGGCCTGAAGTCAGCAAGTCCTGAGTTCAGATCTGTCCTCAGACAGTAGCTGTGTGACCCTGGACGAGTCACTTAATGATTTGCCTCAGTTTCCTCATCTGTAAAATTAGTTGGAGAAGGAAATGCAAACCACCTCAGTATCTCTGCCAAGAAAACCCCAAATCAGGTCATGAAGAGTCAGAAGAGTCAGACACAGCAAAAAGTGACTGAACAATAACGAAGAAGAGATCTTGGAGATCATTCAGTCCAAAGGGGAAGTGACTTGCCCAAGGTCACCCAGGAGAATAATATATCCACTGACTACAATAACATGTCTAAAGGAAAACAATACCTAACAGCAACTGACCTCCTACGAATTACAATGATCCACCTTGGTCCGGAGGAGCAGGTAATGGAATACCTAGCCCAACAGACCCACAGTAGTCAACAAGAAAGAGTATTAGACTTAGAGTCACGAAGAACTGGGTTCAAATCCAGCCTCTGACACTTAGGAGTTTAAGCCACTGAACACCTATCCCTCAGCCTCACCTTCCCCCCTGTAAGATAAGGATGATAAAAACTCAAGAGCAGGGACTTTGTGTCTCTAAAGCTTAGCACAGTGCCCAGCACAAAGTTTTGTTTTTGTTTCTGGGTCATTTCAGTCATGTCTGCAGTCTATTTGTTTTGTTTTGCTCTCTGTTGAAGGGGCTGGCAAGATTTGCCATTTTCTTCTCCAGCTCATTTTACAGATGAGGAACCTAAGGCCAACACAGTGAAGTGACTTACCCAGGGTCACACAGTTAATAAGTCTCAGGCCAGATTTGAACTCAAGAAGATGGGTCTTCCTGACTCTAGGTCCAGCACTCTATACATTCTGCCACCAGCACATAGTAGGTACTGAATAAATGAATATCAAGTGACTAATAAAAGCAGCACTCCTCTTTCTATTCTTTGTATTACGAAATGTTTTGATGTGTGAATGATTAAGCTCACAGTAAAGAAAAAAACAATCAAACTCTAAAAACCAACATACCTAAAAAGAAAATGGATGCCTGGGAAAGGATGCAGAATGTTGCATCAGCTCTAACACGTTTGTTAATTTTGTTTCAAAGTTTTTCCTTTGTTAAAGGGAAGGGTTCATTGCATTTGAAGGTATAACAGGAAATGACTGTGATAGAAAAAAACCAGACATCCATTGAGCATTTTTAAACCACATTTCTTATCCACCACACATGGGCATATGGGTAGAAAAATTTCCATATAAATTGTTTGCTCTTTCTCTTTATCACTTCTTTTAGTATGGAAATGGGTCTATATAACCATTCAAATGTGCAGTACACCTTGCAATACTTGTTTTCCTGTTAACGTCTTCTTCCTTTGGAATCATTAATTCATCTAGTCTGCAAGTTCTGTAATAATAGAAAATGGGAGCATGAAAACCTTCAAATTTCACCTTCTAGTTTCCCCCCAAAGTTAGCGTTTCATAAAAATTTAAACTCCATTGTCAATAATCTTTCACTTTATAGTCATCAGAGAACATGGTTGTTGTCACAATGGGTGTCCTATAGGAATTGTAAGAAAGCAGAAATTGCCCTAATGCCACCCTGACAAGGGACATCTGGGACCATTCATTCTGTCTCCTTTGGTGCCTTTACTTCTCCCAGGCCACTTGAAAATTACTAACTGATTAACTGGAGGAGACAAAGAAAAATGTCCATCATTAACTGGATAAGGAGTGAAGTTCGACTCCATATGCCATAAGAACAGAAGGAACGCATACTGTATATACTTTATGACAATGATGACAAATTCTGACTTGGTGGTTCTTTTATCCCTAGGATGATTTTTTCTGGGATTTTTTGGTCCCTGGCCCAACTTCTTTCTCTAACCCAGGGACCTACAAGGTCCATGAACATAGATGCAAAAAAATTATATATTTGTTTTCACTATAATCTAATGAAAATTGAACATTATTTCCAACTGCAAATGTAGACAATTAACCATAGTAGTATTAGCAGTACCCATGACTTGGTCACCAGTAGAAATCATGGATATTTTCATATTATGTTACGATTGTTGGAGAATCCTTGAAATGTGGCTTACACTCATCCCAAATCTGAAATGAATATAGCTATTAGATCCATGAAGAGATATATTACCATGTCACAAATTTATGTTTCATATACTTACGGGACACATAGTATAGATTTATAGATGTAGATTTATGTATTTATGTGATATACATTCATGACAATTTCAATATAATTGGTTTCCTTTATACATCTGTGTATTTTACTCTATGTACCTAAAAACCTTCTTCTGAGGAGGGGTCATAAATTTCACCAGAATGCCAAAATTGACCATGGTCCAATAAAAGGCTGAGAACTCTTGCTCTAAACCCTTAATATCCTGAAGAATCAAAGTTCCTTGAGGGCAGGTATTTTCCCACTTTGGTGTTTCTAACCCTAGACACATTCCTTGACATAGAGTAGATGCTTAATACTTGTTAATTGATTACATGTAGGGATGCACCAAGAATTAATTCTTAGCCGTGTGTGTGTGTGTGTGTGTGTGTGTGTGTGTGTTGTACATGTCCCCTCAAAAATTCCATCCACTCTGATGGCTTTGACTAGCACCTCCATATAGTATTTTTCTCTGTTTCACAGGTTGCCATGGCCAAAGAATTCATCACCAAGTGGCCAACCTACTGGTGGTGATCCTCTATACTTAACTAGGCTGGTCCTTGGAAAGCAGACAGAGTCCAATGCCAGATCTGCTCTCCAAGCCTTTCCATCCCAGAACACTTGCCAGAGCTTGTGGCCCACTGGCGTAGACCTCAAGCATCTCCACACAAGTATGAGGCATCAGAGGACAACTTCTATATATAGGGGACTACTCCATCCACCTCTTCAGTCCTGACCTGCCTCCTGAACTCCAGAAATAACTCCTCCAGCTGTACTCCTTAAGCTTGTTATCCTACCATCACCTCAAATTCGAAATGACTAAAAACCCCTTCCCTCCCCACCCTCCAGTACTAGCCCCTGCCCAGAATTTTCCGTTTCAGTTCATGGCATCCAATTACTTAAGCTAAAAAACCTTGGAGTCATAGAAATCCAGCCTCATAAAATCCTGCTGTTAGAAGGGACCTGTCTACTTCTTCCCCTACTCAGGTCAGGAAGTCCTGCTAAGATATCTCTTAATAATGAGTATTCAGCTGTTGTTTAAACATTTCCATTTCCAAGGAAGGAGTGCAGTATGCCATGGTAGGTAGGATTCAAAACCATTAAATATGAGGAATAACTGAAGGAACCAAGCATGTTTAAGCTGGAAAAGTGGTGAGTCAGAGGATGCGTGATTGCTGCCTTCAAACATCCGAAGGGCTAAATATTGCAAAGAGGATTTATACTTGTTTAGTCTGGCTCCAGAAGTTAGAGCTAGGACCAAGAGAAAGATGGGTTTTTTAGCTCAATATAAGATAGTTATTTCTACCCATTAGATCTGTACAGGAACAGATGACCTTGACTGTGAAGAGTGTTCTCATAAGACCATAGATTGAGAACTAGAGGAGACCTCATCCAGGGCCATCTAATCCAATCCTGGGCAAGTTAAGTGATATGCCCAGGGTCATAGAATTAGTAAGTGCCAGAGGTGGGATTTGAGCTCAGGTCTTTCCGACTCCAAATTCTATATCACTACACAAAACTGCCTTTCTAATGCATCTACTAGGTATTCAATAAATGCCAATAGAGCATAGATTTAGGGCTGGGAAAGATTTCAGAGGTCATCCACACTTCACAAATGAGGAAACTGAAGCCCAGGAGGTTAAATGATTTGCCCATCTAGTCCCCAGCTAGGAATCAAAGGGAGAATCTGAACCCAGATCTTCTGAATACAGAGCCAAGGCATCTTCTACTTCTTCATTTCACCCTTAGTCACCCTTTGTGTCTGTCTTCATTGAATTATCTCACTCCTTCTCAGACCTATTTATATTTTTGGCCTCTTCAGATGCTTTAATGTCACAAATTCCATATGTTCCACAATATGAAGTGAGTACAGGAACATTCTTTCCAGCTCTGTAGGCATCTCCTTGCAGGATTTGGGGTCCCACTCTGTGCTCCGCCATCTTGAGCTCCCTCTCCTCTGCCACCCCTGCCACCCAACACACAGAGACGTCTCAGTTCCCTTCTGAGACTCACATTGGCCCCACAATGGGAGATGGTCTAGATGGGTTCTGTGGTGGGAGATGAATAATATGAGAAGTGAGCTGACTGACGTGATTCCCCATTAGTCAGGAAAATTCTAAGAAATGGCTGTTCTCAAAAAGCACCGGTAAAAGTATTTTTCTCTCTGATTTGACTTATATAACTTGTAAAATAACAGGCTGCCGTTTTAGAAGAGTTAGTGTTGGCATAGTATTATCTTGAAAATTACACGAAGCCCTTCTTTTTCGAAAATATTTCTCCGGTTGTTAGGTTAAAAACCTGGTGCCAAACACAGATGAGTCGTTGGGTTTGCACAATTATCGCCTTTTTCTTAGAAATAACGGCAAAACCTCAAAACATGCCACAGCACAGAAGCTATTTCTGGTCCCTGGCAAACAATTGAATGACATCCATAAACCTTTGGAAATTAATATCCCTCAGGAAAATCTAGTTGATGAAAGTCACAAGGAAGTTATTAACTGGAATTAAGTCACTGACAAGAGATATTATTAATGATCTCATCAAAATTGTGAGGGCCTTTAACACTCACATTGCAAGGCTAGTTATGGACTCCTCAGAGAATATTAAATTATTCTAAAGTAGTTGCTTGGCTTGAGATCAAATGAAAAAAAGATAAAAGGCTTCAACTTTAGGTAATTCCATAATTCTCTGGACTTTCCAGAAGAGAAGTATGAGAAGTGTTAGCCTCTTTGTCTCCCTTCAGTACTGCCATAGTCAAGCACACTGTCTAATAAATTCAGCTAATTGTTTAGTGTAAGTGGTTTTGTTTAATTGCGGTCTGTTGATTTTTCACATGGTCACACACAAAGGACCAAGGAATGAAGAAATCATTGCTTTTTGTTTGTCCCCCAAAGTTCCAGACAACTGTGTGTATTTGCAGCCTGGAGGAGACAGTAATATGCCCAATAGGTCCTGAATTTATGGTCAATCAGTCAGTCAACAAGCATTGGTGATATGCTTACCAGACATTGTGCTAAATGCTGGAGATAGAAAGACAGAAAAAAAATGTGTTCCCCTCCCTCAAGTATCTCATATCCTAAGAGGTGAAGCAAAATTCAAAGAACTAAGTAAGCTACAGTGTTAATTTCAGAGGGAAGGCATTAGCATTTGGGGGAGGTGGGAAGGAGAAAGGGGGTCCAGGAAAGTCTGCTTGCAAAAGATAGGATTTGGACTGCTTGAAGGAAGCCGAAGAAGCCAAGAGGCAAAGGAGAATGGGGGAGAGCAGATAGAAAGGCATGGCAACAGAAGGTTGAGTGTTGTGAGGAACAGAAGGGAGGTCGCTATGGCTGAATCTCAGAGTATGTTAAAGGGAGGAAAATGTAGGAAGATTGGAAAGATAGGAAGGGGTAGGCTATGAAGGTTATGAACACTTAAATGCCAAACAAAGGATTTTATAGTCTATCCTAGGAGTGATAGGGAGCTATTAGAGTTTATTAAGTATGGGAGTGACATGGTCCACCCTGAGCTTTTGGAAAATCACTTTGGCAGCTGAATTTGGAGGATGGGTTGGAGTGGGGAGAGATGTGAGGCAGGGACACCCACTTGGTTTAGGCATGAGACAATGAGGGTCTGCACCAGGGATGAGAGTATGAGTAGAGTACAGAGTAGAATGATGTTTTGAAGTTAGAAATGACAAGACTTGGCAGCAGATTGAATATATGTAGTAAATGTGAGTGAGAACTGAGAATAACACTGAGCCGGAAGGATAGGGAAGATGTTGATGTCCCTTACGGTAGTAGGGGAATTTAGAAGATGGGAAAGTTGGAGGAGAAAGATAATGAGTTCAGTTTTGGACATGCTGAGTTTGAGATGCCTAAGGGCACAATACTGGAGCTCAGGAAAGATGTTAGGGATGGACATAGACAGAGAGACAGATAGAGAGATAGATAGATCTTAATGAGTGAAGTTAGTTGTTTCAGTCATCTGCAACCTTGGGGTCTTCTTGGCAAAAATATTGGAGTGATTTGCCATTTCCTTCTCCAGCTCATTTTACAGATGAGGAAACTGAGTCAAACAAGGTGATGTGAGTTGCCCAAGGTCACATAGCTATTAAGTGTCTGAGGCCAGATTTGAACTCCTGAAGATTTGTCTTCCTGATTCCAGGGCCGGCACTCCTTCCACTGTGCCACTTAGTTGCTGGAAAAAACAGTCAAGGAAGAGAGCAGAATATATCCATCCTGCAAAGTAAACAATCAAGCATTGTTTTGGAATCAGATGGCCTAAGTTTGAATCTCCAACCAACCACTTACTTACCTGTGTGGCCTCAGTAATGTCATTTGCTGGGCCTCAGTCTCCTCATCTGTAAAATGGGGAGGACTAGATTTACTCTGAGTTCTTTTCCAGTTCTAAATCTATGATCCTATGAGCTTATTCATTTTCTTACCTCTTGCTTTTTCTCACACTATTTATTTCCTACAAGCAACACCTTCTCTGCCCCCCTCCACATACACATTGCTTCCTAATTATCCTTTGAGGAGGAGCCTGAATTACAGAATCTCAAAGTTGGAAGAAACCTTGGAGGACCAACAGTCCATGAAGGCTTATCTAGTCCCTAGACCAGTTCTAGGTCTACTCTCTTTTCGTAAATTATCTTATACTTATTTATACATGCTATTATATTTCCCCCAGAAAAAAATGTACAACCAAAGACACAACTGCTTCTCTTTTGTAATCCCAATACCTAGTTCAGTGACTGGCACATAGTAGGTGCTTAATAGACACTAGATGAATGGTTGCTTGATGTATTTCGCAATCAAATAATTGCTCCCATATTTGTGGCCTCCAAGCACTCAATCCACATTCCTGAGGCATAAATGAAATTTAATATTTTTTTGCCTTTCTTTATACTCCTAGTGCTTAGCACAGTGTCTGGCCCATGGTAAGTGATTAAAAAATGATTGTGGCTCACCAGCTCTCTCCTTGGAATTCCATAGAATGACATGCTTACTAGGCTACTTGTAGGCAAAATATGTAGAGGGACAATAGCATTGATTCATTTCAATTCAAATTGATTTATTAGTCATAGATTTTGAGCTGGAAGGGACCTCATAGGTCATCCAACCCAATCCCATCTTCTAGAGATGTTTGAGTCCTAGAGAGGTTAAGTAACTTCTCCATAGGTCACATGAGGAGGAAATACCAGAACTGGGAACCAATTCAATTTGACTCGATTCAGTTCACCAAGCATTTGTCAAAGGTATCACATTGGATGAGATATAGAGTTAAAATAGCCATGATCCCTCATGAAGTTTGAAATGTAGTTGAAGGAGTTGTCACACACAGAGAAAAGAATATTATCTACAATGATACAAGTAAGAGAAGTAAAGAAGAAATTGCTACATAGGCTCACGTGAGGAAAGTGATGTCCAATAGTAACACTGCTAGAAAATCTCAAAGGCAGAATTCAAACCCAGATCTTTCCACTATGCTGCCTCACATTTTTCATATAAATCACACTTCAAACACTTAAAGACATCCAGCATGCCTTCCCTAGGTTTTCCTCTCTTCAAGTTGACCATTCTGATTGCTTTAATTGATCCTTATATGGCATGGTCTTTCATTCCCTCATCAATGCAGTCACCCTCATCTGGATACATCCCAATTTGCAGTGTCCTTCCTAAAACATAGCACCAAGACCTGAATGCAGTACTCTAGTTATGTTCTGACCAGAGTAAAATACACTAGGACTCTCTCACCTCCATAATTTTGGAAATAGTTCTTCTCTTAATGAAGCCTGGGGTTACATTTAGCTTTTTTGATCTACTGAAGCACATAGTAGGCTCTATTGAACTTACCTTCTCTTAAATAAAAAGAAGTAACAAGATAGAAAGAGCATCCAAGGGAAAGGGAGAGAAGAGGTAACAAAAAGGCATGATTTTCCTCCTTTCTTTGAGGAGGCAGAAGACTACAGGTATGGAGTATCCCAATAAACTGTGAGACAGTTGATATGTTGATCAATTTTACTGAACTTCTTTTGATCTAATTTTTATGCTTTGTTACAAAGGGTGGATATCTAGGGAAGGGAGGCAGGATAGATAGATACATACATACATACATACATACATACATAGATGCATAGATACATACGTGCATACATACATGCATGCATACATAGATGCATAGATACATACATGGATACATACATAGATAGACAGATAGATACATAGACAGATACAGACAGACAGACAGATAAACATAGAGACAAGTAGATTAGATACATATATTCATAGATAGATAGATAGATAGATAGATAGATAGATAGATAGATAGATAGATAGATGGATAGATAGATACAAAGACATATAGACATACATGCATGTAAACAAAGGCACATCTAAAACAGAAATTATCAAGGCAAAATGTAAATTTTAAAAAGAGGAGCATTGGGGCTAAATATTTTTAATCTACCTGAGAGGGAGTCCCTGACAGCAGGCAACTCTGAATAGTTTTTATCTTAGGGATTTAGCAGGAAGCTACTCATTACAAACTAATGGCAGCTAAACAAGCTATTCAAGACAAAAGCATGAAGGCCAGCCTTGCTGAGAAGCCATACAGTTTGCTCCCTAACCTTCTATTTCCCACCTCTTGAAGCAAACAGGCTGAAGTTCAGTAAGAGCAAGGCAGCGAGCCACAAGATCTACCCACAAGTCTAACAAAGAATTGAGAAACTCTCTTTACAGCAAGGATGGTGGTCAAGGAGCCCCACATAGGTCAGAGACCTACAAAGAGTCTAGTATGTCTCTATTTCAGCCACTGCCAACTGACAGATGTGTATATACAAAGCACAGATTGGTTTGGCCCTTGAAGAAGGGCAAAGGGCTGAAAACATGTATCTTGACTCACCAGGTTTTAAGGATGAATGGAAAGTTATTTGAAAGAAATGCTTTCATGGATGTAAATTCTTCTAATAGAAAGCAAGTTTCTTGAAGGCAGGAATTGGTTTATTTTTATCTTTGTACAGCCAGCATCTGCACAGTGCCTGGCACATAGTAGGTGCTTAAAAATGCTCATTGGTGGATTGGTTGATTCAAGGCAGTGACAACAAAGGAAAGGATTTGAATAGTCAAGGGAAAATCTTGACCTGTCTGGGGAAACTGAAGGATAGAAGAAAGTAATGGAAAAGAGAATGAAAAACTAATGAACTCTGGGAGCTAAAAAAAATAAATGAGATGCATTGATCTTCCCATACAGATAGGAGTGAGACCCTTTAAGGAAGAAGCAGCTCCAAGGAATGATGGCATATATCCAGGTAGAAGAAAGAAGAAAGGAAAGAAGGAAGGGAAGAAAAAGAAAGGAAAGGAAAGGAAAGGAAAGGAAAGGAAAGGAAAGGAAAGGAAAGGAAAGGAAAGGAAAGGAAAGGAAAGGAAAGGAAAGGAAAGGAAAGGAAAGGAAAGGAAAGGAAAGGAAAGGAAAGGAAAGGAAAGGAAAGGAAAGGAAAAGAAAGGAAAAGGAAAGGAAAGGAAAGGAAAGGAAAGGAAAGGAAAGGAAAGGAAAGGAAAGGAAAGGAAAGGAAAGGAAAGGAAAGGAAAGGAAAGGAAAGGAAAGGAAAGGAAAGGAAAGGAAAGGAAAAAGGAAAGGAAAAAGGAAAGGAAAGGAAAAAGGAAAGGAAGAAAAGAAGAAAGAAAGAAAGAGAAAGAATAAGGGGAAAAAGAAAAGGAAGAAAATAAAGGAACAAGGAAAGAAGGGAAGAAGGAAGGAGGGAGGGAAATAAGTACTTATTAAGCTCCTACTATGTGCTAGACACTGTGCTAAGGTCTTTATGAATATCATCTTTTTATACTCACAACAACCCTGTGAGGTCAGTGCTATTAGGATACCTATTTTACATTTGAGGAAACGTAAGCAGACAGAGGTTAAGTGATTTTCCCATGATCAGACAGGTAACAGGTATCTGAGCCTGGATTGAACCCAGGTTTCTGATTCCAGGTCTAGTGACTGATTATTCAAAGTGTCATTTCACTGTCTCAGGCAAAAGATCATTCAATGACAATCAGAGGAAGAAGAAACAAGTAGTGGTGGCTGTCATCTCCTGGCACCTGTCAATACAACGTAAAACTTTCAGAAATGTGTTAAATTGAATGCTTACGACATTTTGCCAATGATTCTTGTGCAGACAAAGGATGCTCACACATAGAACTTAAAAAGTGTTGCCTGTGGCAATCCTTGGCCAATCCTAGGCAGATGCTGAAAACCCTTAGAGTGCTGCTTGTGCTTTCATTGCTGCTGACCATTGAAAGGAGGGACTTCAGAATAGAAAGTCTGACTTTGGAACTGATCATACACTCAAGAAGATGATTCTGGAGGAAGGAACTTAGATTTATAAATAACAGATTAAAATTTAGGAATCAACCAATCAAGTAACATGTATTAAGCAGTGTCCGGCACTGTGCTAAGCATGGGGGATACAGAAAGAGGCAAAAGACAGTCTCTGCCCCCAAGGAGCTTACAATCTAATGGAAGAAGGAAACATATATGTACAAAACAAGCTACAAACAGGAGAAATAGGAAATATTAATACAGGGAAGATGCTGGAATTAAGAGAAGTTGGGGAAGGCTCCTTGTAGAAGGTGGGATTTTAGTTGGGACTTAAAGGAAGCCAGGGAAATCAGTGAAATAGTGGAAGGTGAGCATTCTGGGCACAGCGGACAGTAAGAGAAAATGTCTGGAGCCAAGAGATAGAGTGTCTGATTCGTGGAAGAGTCAAAAGGTCAGTGTTACTAGATCAAAGAGTACCATGTGGAGTAAGGTGTAGCAAGACCAGAAAGGTAGCAGGGGTCAAGGACAAGTTCTGAAAGCCAAACAGTATTTTGCATTTGCTCCTGGAGGCACTAGAGAGCCACTGGCATTTGTTGAGTAGAGATGACATGATGGGGTCTGTGTTTTAGGAAAATCACCATGATGACTACATGGAGGATGGCTTAGAGTGGGGAAAGACTTGAGGCAGGCAGGACCCCCAGCAGTTCTGCAAAAAATAATGCAGGCAGTCATTTAAGCCAAAAGCCAGAGAGAGTAATAGTTCCAACAATGGAAAGAGAATCTCAAGACAGAAGCAATTAAAGCTCAGATTTGTGTAGCAAAAAGAATGGCATACATTGAATAGAATGGAGTAGAAAATCTAAAATAAGGAAGGGTATTTGACATTTCTGGTATCATTGAGGCAAGGTGGGATAGGGCTGAAGTCTGGAGGAATCGTTGAATCCATGAGAGTTAGTAATGGAGACAAGACCTGGGTTCAAGTTCCACTTTGACACATCCCCGTTATGTGACCTTGGGCAAGTCATACCCTCTCATGGCTCTAGGCCAATGGACTCAGACGATAAAAAAAATAGAAACCAGGGCCATTAATCCTTACATGACCATCCCTGCAAGCCATGTGATGACTGAATTTTAAAATGTAATGTGCATTAATATACTCTATTGTATTTTTACCTACTTTGTTAAATATTCCCCAATTACATTTTAATCCCTTTAGGTTAGACACTGCTTGGCACGGTTTGTGCCCCATTTGACATCTCTGCTCTGGGTAACTAAGACTTTTATTTTGGTGAGGCAATTGGGGTTAAGTGACTTGCCCAGAGTCACACAGCAGTAAGTGTCAAGTGTCTGAGACCAGATTTGAACTCAGGTCTTTCTGACTCCAGGGCCAGTGTCCTATTCACACTGTAGCACCTAGCTGGCCCTAACTAAGACTTTAAGATAGAGAGAAGGTGCCAACTTATACTGGTAGAGGTACTCTATACCAAAGAAATCACAGCTCCAGTTCCCATCCCTATCCACATCACACACACACACACACACACACACACACACACACACACACACACACACAAACACTTAGAAGAAAATGAAAGATTGTATGTCCCAACTAGATAGGGTTAGAATTTATAACCAGATACAAGTTAGAGGAGATTAAAACAACGAAAAAGGACTATTTTAATGATACATATTTAAAACATTTTATATAATCAAAAATCAAGGGATCTAGGATTAGAAGACAAAAATATACATTGGGAAAAAAATAATCCAAGTTCTCTGATAAAAGTCTGGCATCCCAAACTGATAGGCAATTGATATAAGCCTGTAGGACTAAGAGTCATCTCTCCTCCCACCTCCAGTGCCCCCACTTTTGCATGGAAGTCACTAAGCATTGAGGAATATATTGACTTTGGAGGAACTTGTCAAGTTCTTAGAATTTCTTCACAACAGATGTCGGCCCATAAGCTGCAATTATCTTCATGGTAATCAGTTTGCTTACTCATTGTGAATACTATTAGGAGAGATTGCCAGGTGCCTCATTATGGTGCTTTTATGGTTTCCTTGGGGCCTATGAGAAAACCAACCCTGCCAAAAGTTTTATTGGCCTCTCAGAGAACCTGCTAGCTGCCTTCCCATTAAGCTCCAACCTCTTTATGTCTTCTGGCTGCATTGATTGTGAAATTGTTGATATGGATTCGTGTGGGTTTCTCTAGTAGTATATCAACTCATTGGGCAGATATTCCATGTTAAGAGAATCATGAGTTAAATGGGCAACTAGGTGTAATGGATAGAGTGGTGGACTTTGAATCAGGAAGACCCATTTTCATGAGTTCAAATCTGATTTCAGATGCTTACTAGCTGTGTGACCCTGATCAAGTCATTTAACCCTGTTGGCCTCAGTTCCTCATCTGTAAAATGAGCTGGAGAAGGAAATGGCAAACCACTCCAGTATCTCTGCCAAGACAACCCTAAAATGGGGTCATGAAGAGCTGGACACGACTGAACAATACTTACTAATTATGTGAACGGCAGCAAGTCAACTAACTTTTCTGTCTTGGTTTTTCCTTAATTTATTTTACTTTGTTCAGTTAACAAAAATTTATTTTGTAAGCAAAAATGTTATTTTTAATAAGAATTTATTTTCTCTCCTCTTCTCTGCCTCCTCTTGAAAATACTGTAACAAATATTCAGGAAAAAAATCAGTCTTGTATTGTCCATGTCCAAAAATGTATGCTTCATTTTATACCTTATAATAATAACAGCTAGGATTTGTAAAATACTTTAAGGGTAACAAAGCTGTTTACAAGTATTTTATCCTCATGAAAACCCTGGGAAGTAGGTGTTTTTTCTCCATTTTACAGATGAGGAAACCAAGACAGACAGAAGTGACTTGCCCAAAGTCACATAGCTAGTAAGTGGATTTGAGACTGGATTTGAACTCAGATCTTCTGGGCAACCAAGTGGCACTGTGGATTGAGTGCCAAGCCTGGAGTTAAGAGGACCTGAGTTCAAATCTGGCCTCAGATGCTTACTAGCTTGTGTGACTCTGGGCAAATCACTTAACCCTGCTTGCGGTTTTCTCATCTGTCAAATGAGCTGGAGAAGGAAATGGCAAACCATTCTAGTATCTTTGCCAAAAAAAAACCCAAATGGGGTCACAAAGAGCTGAACATGACTGAAAAACAATGGAACAACAAGAAGTTCTTGACTCCAGACCAGGTACTCTATGAATTGTATCACCTAGCTTCCAGGAGCCAAGATGGCAGAATAAACAATAAATGACTGTAATTCTCCCATATTCACCTCCAAACAACCATAAAACAGTGCTCCAAAACAAATCCTGGAATAGCAGAAGGAACTAAAAGATAGGGTGAAACAATCTTTTAGCCCAAGAAACTTGGAAGATTGGCAAGAAAGGTCCATTTTACTCGGGTAAAAGAAGAGTGCAGCCCAGGACAGGAAGCGTCCCAGCAAGCCAGGAGCAAGCTCTACCCTCGGCAAACCAGCAGGAAATCCTGAGTCTCTGTGAGCTGGAACAAAAAACCCCACCAGGACCCTCCCCACATGCCTTAGCATAGCCAGGGGAATGGGCAGACTTCAGCCCCAGCCTTCCGTGCTTCAGTGTAGCCCCAGGCAAACAGGCAGCCATCTTGCTCCAGCGCAGCCCCAGCACACAACAGACACCAGTCCTAGAACCCTGGACCAGCACCAGAAAACCTGCCAGACCCATGCTGATAGAGGTCACACAGCTAGTAAGTGTCTGAGGCCACATTTGAACTCAGGAGGATGTCTTCCTGATTCCCAGCCCTGTGCTCTATATATTCCACCATCTAGTTGCCCCCCTTGCTGCCTGTCCACCACTATCACTTGAAATGTACACAGTACTGAGAGCTTGGTTTCAAAATGTGTGTGTGTGTGTGTGTGTGTGTATGTGTGTAAACAGTCCTATTACTCTTCTGTACAACAGTCCCATCAATTCTTTAAGACAGCAATCATATCTCCTCTGACTCCTTTCTCTTCTAGATTAAAGATCTCCAGTTCCTCTTAAGAGGTCATTTCTTGCCTCTCCACCTTCTTGGTCCCTCTACTTCAGATACACTCTGATTTATCAGGATCTAAGATTTCAATACACTACTTTAAATAATTTTTTTTGCTCAATCTGATGAATTCTGAATTCCATTAAATTGGCAAGAAAAAGGAAAACAGGTGAATAGTTACATCTTCTCTCCCTAGTTGGACTTCATTTATCTCCTTGAGTCTGTTTATTCATTTGCAAATTGAATGGATAGGATTATTATGGGATTCCAATTTGCTTTGCAATTCTAGATACCTGAAAGGGAACACAATACTCTAGACCTGCTTTTAGCAGGACAGAGTACAGCAGACCCAGGACCTTTCTCCTATGTTTTATTAAGGCACAAACCTGAAGGGGCATCATATCATGCTCTTTTATTTATATGATCACTTATTTAGCCATACCTCAGCTATCCTCACTCTCTCTTTATTTGTCCTGTTGGTTTTTGAACCAATGTGCAAGGAATTTGCATGTATCTCAAGCAGATTTCATTTTATTAGATTTGGCCCCATTATTCAAGCCCCCTTAGATCTTTTTGGATCCTGATTCTTTCTTCCCATTTAGCAACCATCCTTCCCCAATTTTAGGTCCTCTTCAAATTTGATATAGACCAGGTATGTTTTAATACAATTGATAAAAAATGTTAAATAGAACAAGTTCAAGATCAGATCTGTGGGATTCACTCAAGATATCCTTCCAGATAGGTCTCCATCCTCCTCCATCCATCCTCTATCTATACTCTTTGAATTCAGCAATATGGTACACTGGGTGGAGTATTAAACTTGGATTCAGAAAAGATTTGAGTTTTAGGTCACTTCGTCTGAAACTTACCAGTTTCCTTGTGTGTAGAAAGGGGGATAAAAATTTCTGTAGCATTTATCCCAAAAGCTTTTTTTGAGGCTCAAATGAGATGAAATTTGTAAAATGTTTTGTATATTTTGCATATGAAATGTCATTTATTTTTCAACCACTTCCAAAATTTCCTAACAGCATGGGTTATAATGGAGAGAACAGTGAGATTACTACCAGAGTGACCTAGTTCGAAATCCTGCTTTGAGGCTTATTACCTTTATGACATCAAACAAAGCAATTCTTCTAACTGGGTCTCAATTTCCTCATAAATAAGAAAAATAAAAGGGTTAGACTGGATGCTCCCAAAGGATCCTCCATCCTATGATTGCCCAGATCTAAGATCTAACCAAAAGCTCCCCATGCGGTTCACAAGATAGCATGGGAAACTTGGTAAAATTCAGGCTTCCTATGTTAACAGCATTTCCCTGATAGACCCATCTAGGAACCTAGTCAAAATGGAAATGGAATTATTCTAATGACCTGTTTCTTTTTTTTTATTTTAACTCAGGACTAAACACACACACACACACACACACACACACACACACACCACCCCTGAATATTTCCATATATAAAATAGAACTGAAAAGGATTATATGTAAAACCTGTGAAATTATAACTCTCTATAATATGCACCTTGCTTTTTTATCTAATAAATTCAACATGTTACTTTCACAGCTATCCTGCTAATTAACATGTACTTCCTTCTGATTTCTTCTGTGTATTTTTAAAAATGCCCCAGGGACCTTCTTTTCTTTCTTCTCTTCCTTCTGGTTGATGACACCATTACCAGTTTCCCTCCCACTTCCTACAAAATCCACCCTCTTTCACTTTCCAGATGGGGAAACTGAGGCTCAGAGAGATGAAAGAAAAGAGATAGAACTATTCAACTCTAATTTGATTCATTTATTAAACACCAGATTTAATGTACTTCTCAATCAGGTAGAATGCAAATGGGAATTTGCTAGTTGCTCATAATAACGGCAAGTTGGCATGGGAGGTAGTGTGGAACAAAGGAAAGACTTCAAAGGAGCACTGGACCTTTGAACCCCAACACTCAGTTACTACTTAAGTGACCTTACAAAAGTCCCCAAACTTTTCAGTTTCCTCAATGTGCTCTATGAGAATCTGCTGAAGGAAATAGGGGAAGGGAAGATTGGGATTTGGGGAGGGGGCGGATAGAGTATGATAGCTATGTTCAAGAATTTGAATGACTGTCATGTAGAAAACTAATTGGTTTGTTTAGTTTGTCCTGCGAGTATAGAACCAAAAGCAATGTGTAGAAGTTAGCAAAGTGGCAAATTTTGCCTTCAACTAATAATAATTATCTAAAACTGCTGCCTGAAGAAGTGGTAAGTTGATAGATACAAAACTCTAGATGTGATTATGTGCAATGGCATGGAATATGTGGACCAGATGCTCATTGAGGTCTCTAACTCTGAAATTCTTTGATAGGTAGTCCATTCAACCTTCCATGATGCTGTAGAGCTTGTCTAAAATCTATCAATAAACATTTAGTAAGTACCTACTATGTGTCAGACATTGTTCTAAGCAATATGTAGAAAATCTGCAAAACCATTGCAAATGTCCCCTATTTTTTAGAGGAGAAAACCAATACTCAGGAAAGATAAGTGCTCAAAGTCATACAGCCATTCCTTGAGAAAACTATGACATGAGCCTGTGTGTTCTGACTCCAAGTCTTTCTATCATCCAGGGTAACAGAAGATCCAGTAGTATCTAGGATACCAGGTGGCAATGTGAGGGTGGCGAAGTTTTCAATTACTGTTCTGGAACTGAAGATGGAAGAGTGGCCATCTCTGAAGCCTGTGGTAATCACCACCTCGAAGGAAGAGGTGAAGAAGTCTCAGGTGAGACTTGTGTCCCCATGTGGGCAAGATGTCCAAATGCTACAATGTAGTTGGGGGGCGGGGCGGGCTTGAATAACACAAGGGAAATGTGAGAGTGCAGAGGGAAGAGAGGGAAGGAGAAAGAGAGCCCCAAGAAGCATTCAGCCTTGGCAGATTCCATAAAGGGAGTAAGATCTCCACCATGATTCACTCCAGACTTAGAATTGGGCAAGAAGCTTCCAGATGTTACCAGGTATCAGAACGAGGACTGCATGGGACGTTGCAGGCAAGAGGCTTAGCAAGTCTGCCAAAGCTCTGTTCTCAGGATTAGTAGTAGTAGTGTCCATATAATTATAATAATAGAATTATAATCATGTTAATGACATAATTGCCCCATATAATTGATAACATATAATTAAGTTGTATCCAGCCATTGTAAGAAAGATATTGTTTAAACATGAAAGCGCTAAAGAAGTTTTATTTATTATTATATTAATGATAGGGATAGAGACTGAGCTGATTATTTTAATATAGGGAAATTTTAGGTAAGGAAACTTCTATCAACACATATCAGAATGTTCTTTGTAAATTGTCATCTTAGACATTTGACTGCAACAGCGATAGGTTAATTAATTAGGCTAATAATAGGTTAATAGGTTAATTACCCAAGATCATAGAGCCAGTCTGAGTCCCGGGCAAGACTTGAACCTAGTCCTCTGGCTTGGAGGTTAGTTCTCTGACCCCTACACCATGATGTAATATCTCCCTCAATTACATAGTATATAATTATGCACATGTAAATTTTATGATACTATGATATATAATAAAACAATGTAATCATGTATATAATGATATAATAATTCTACCATCACATAATATAACTATTGTAGTTATACTATCATGGCATATAATTTTAATATGGCTCATATTATAACTATAATTTTATATCAGTTATATGTTATATATATAAATTGTAGAATATATAATATAGTTTATTGTGTATTGCATAATTGCATATATTACATATCTATTGCATGTGATTAATGTGACTTGTAGGTGATAACTTCCACATGTACTGTGTCCTCCATTAGACTGTAAACTCTGGGAAGTCGGAGCTATCTTACCTTTCTATTTGTATCCCAGGTACTTAGCACAATGCTTGGCATAAATAAAATGCTTAATAAGTAGATCATTCATTTATATTTAATTATATGTAATTCTCACATGGAATGTACTTTGTAAACATTATAACATTATAGAAATGTGAATTATTTTTTATTAATATTGCAATTAGATTATGTTTGGAACAAGATGTTTATTGTTATATTGTATTATATCATTTTGCTGCTCATTACATACTTTATTATCATAGTGAAAAGGATAGGTATTAGAGCTGCAGCTTTGTTCTTGTAAGGAACTCCTGGTTGAGAAACCATATATTATTAACAATAATATTATTGATACAATTCTACTGATAATAATAGCATACAGTTCACATTTTTATAGAGCCTAAAGTTTATAAGATTGTCTTCCTCACAACAATAATAAGGTAGACAGTACAACCTCTATTACCCCCATTTTACAGAAAAGGAAACTGATGTTCAGAGAGATAAGTTACTTCCCAAAAGTTGCATAGCTAATAAATGGCAAAACCAGAATTTGAATCCAAGTTCAGCATCAGATGCAAGTCATCACAAATTCCTCCCTCAGAAAGCTAGTATGAGATACAAATGCAATTGTGTATATAAAGCTGTTGTTCAGTCATTTTTTCAGTTGTGTAAATTTTTTGTGACCCCATTTGGGATTTTCTTGGCAAAGATCCTGGAATAGTTTTCTGTTTCCTCCTCCAGCTCATTTGACAGATAAGGATACTGAGGCAAACAGGGTGAAGTGACTTGTCCAGGATCACACAGCTAATAAGTGTTGGAAGCTGGATTTGAACTCAAGAAGACGGGTCTCCCTGACTCCAGCCCCAGTGCATCACATCACTAGTCACTGCACTTGTCATTGCACATCATAGCCTCAGTCCCTGCACCACCTAGCTTCCCAACGTATGTGTTTTGCAGATTGCAAAGTGCTACAAAAGCATTAGTTGCTATAGCAGTGGTGTTTATACCAAGTTGCTTTGCTAAAAAAGGAATAATACCATTACAAAAGCACTTGGCTATGTAGGTGAAAGAATCTGAGACCAGGATAAATCCAAGAGTGAAGACGTGGGTGACTAGATAGATCACGGGGCCTCAGCTGAGCTGGGGACATTCAGAAGAGGGGTAGTTTGAAGGTAAAATATGAATTCAGTTTTGCATGTTGATTTCGAAATGGCAATGGAAAATCAATTTCAAAATGTCCAAGAGGTCATAGGTGATTAAAGCCTGGAGTTCAAGTGAGAGATCAGGGTTAGGTATATGGGAATAGAAGTGTTCTTCATAGCGATAATTGAACTCGAGAAATTTTCCTCCACCCCTCCAAATCAAAATAACTTCTCCCTCTATTTTCTTTATGGTGCTCTACCTTTGTAATAAGTGAAATGTAAGCTCCTACAGGGTAGGAACTATTTCATTTTGTTTTTATATCACTCATATCTAGCATTTAGGAAATTTAAGATATTTAAGAAATATCTGTTAAACCAATTTTCATGGATTATCTCAGTTTCCTTTGCATTGATTCTTTTTTTTTTTTTTTGTCTTTGTCTTCTCCCTCTGCAGCTACTCATCTTGGCCACAGGATAATGTTTTTTTTGGTTATAGGAGCTTTCAAAGACATATACTAAGTCACAGAGGGGATGCTATCCCCATGAGTTGAAGCAGTAGTTCCAGCTTACAAAATTCTGGATAATTGGAGGACTGAAAATTATATTGGGATCTTTCCCTTCCTTTGGTTCCATAGGAAGAATTAAATTGAAATAGTATATAAGCTCTTTGGGGAGAATTTTATTTTTGTAACCCCAGTAGCTAGCACTAAGCTTTATAAACCAAAGTTGTCCATGCTATAATTAGGGATGTCACACCACAAATTTACCCCAGAATGAAGGGTACAGAATGCATCCTTGGCTGAAGAGGGGTCAGAGCAGAGGAGAGGGAGAAACTTACTCCAAACTGCCATCTTAAAGCTTCCTGTTTTAAGTATTAATCACTCTTGCCCACCCAGTGCTAAGCTCTTCTGTTTCCATGCTGCTAAAGGATTGGGTATGCTGTCAGATGGAGCATCCTATAAATCTAATATCCTCTAAATTCAGGACTTTGGGACAAAGTCATCCTACCGTAGTTACAACTAGGGGAGAAGCTTGAAAAAAGATAGTTGGAATGAATTAAAATTTTCAAGGGAGAAGTAAAAATTGACTTAGAGGAGGGAAAGGGGATAATATGCTATCCACAGTCACATTCGGAGGCTACTCAGAGGCACCAGTGGCCTAAGTTTCTGACTTTTATTCTAAATGCAAATTCCTGGATGCTCTTCTCAATTGGCTTTAAAAGGAAAAAAAAAGTTTTGTAACAAAAAAGAAAAACTACCCATTTTTGGAAATGAATCCAAACCGAACCTTCTTGAAGGTCATAAAGTGTTCCGAGGTTTCTTTCCATTACTTTTCACTCACACACTTTCTTAGTCCTGCTAAAGGACTTCGCCAGGATCTGAATTCTCTTAGCCAAACACCACATGGGGGAAGAAAAAAAAAAAACACACCACCAAACCCTTTGCCCCGAGTGTATTTCCACCCCCCAGCTGAAGGCCCAAAGCCCGGGAATTCTCAAGGCAGCCAATGGCCTGGGCCAGCACCCCTGTAAGCAACAGGCAAAGGATCCTCTCCTTCAGAGAGTGTGAGCCTTCCCGTGCTTATCTTCTTTAGCCTGGGCCTCTTGGCTCCTTCCTTTGCTTTGAATAAGTATAGCCATAGAGAAGAGACTCAGAGCAACATTTGGGATCTGAATGTATGCTTGGAGACCCAATGACAACTTTGGTGAAAGAGGACACCAGCCAGGAGTGGTATAAATGGCCTGATTTTTCTGGAAGGTTCCTTCTCCGATAGCCCTGCCAAAGTAAATCACAGGATTGCTTCGTGTACAATTGTTTTTAATGGGAAAGAATTCCCCAATACTCAGTACAGTGCCTTCTCATTAAATTTGCCTCTTACAAGGTTACTGTAGGAAGAGTGAAAGGCAGAGGGTCAATTGAGAAGCTGTAGAAAGACAATTGCTTTAAAAAAAAAAATGGAAAGGAATCAGGATGCTGACATCTGCTGAAAAATGAAGAGATAGGTTTCTGGTGAAATAGAATACAGTGTCCTTGGACATAACACCTTGTGCAGTCAAGAGATCCCAGTGGGCTCTTATGGAGGAAAGAGCCAGTTGAATGTGGGAACATCAGTGACTGAGAGTAATATTTTTGAAATGGGACAACAACTCTGGGTTTAAGTCAAATAAACTGAAAGAACAAGGCTCTCTCTCTAGGCGACTTAGTCATCGTAGAAGAATATTAAAAGCTGAAAAGACTCTCTGAGGCCATTTGGTTAAGGGCTCTCAAGCATTAAAAGATTATTGATTTGGAGTCAAGAAAGATCTTAGGGGTCATTTTACAGAGGGGGAAACTGAGATCCAGAGAGTTGAAGTCTTTTCTTTAGACTCTCCCCTCTAGATTTTGTATTTATCCCATATTAGAATATGAGCTCCTCAAAGGCAAAGACTATTTTTGCCTTTCTTTGTATCCCCAGGGCTTAGCACAGTGCCTGACACATACTAAGAGCTTACGTAGTAAGTGATTGTTGACTAATTGATCTATTGAAATGACTTTCCCTCAGTCCCACAGCTAATAAGTATAATAGGATCATAGATTTAGAGCTAAAAGAGTTTTGGAGTGGAAATAGTTTTCTAATGGTACAGCTCACAACCCCTCATCAGTATGATTCTCCCCACTAATCATCAGTTGATATTAATCAGAAAAGTAAAATTGAGTTTTAGAAATAGGATACTTTTTAAAATGGTAATGAAAAAAACAGTTAGTACAAACCATCCCTTCCACCCAAACTGAGAGAATATTTTCCCACAGGTACGATGGGAAGTGGGCACAAGGTTAAATCACATGTGGCAGGTTCTAGGATTAATTTTCTCTCTTTCCTGGAGTCCTCATGAATTTAACCCTTATGTGCCTCTCCTTCACATATGTAATTTGTCCGTAGTTCCTGACATAAACACTCCAGGCAGCTGTTTGATAGATATTATTAAGAACTAGATGAGAAATCCAAATCCTCCAATATTTGGAGATTCATGAGGTTCTTTTCTGATTAGGGATGTGAGGGAAAGAGTACTCAAATACTCCGGTTCCAAACTAACTTAATAGTTTTATACAATGATCCACAAAGCATGACAAGGTCTACATTTTCCTCACAATTAGAGCTGTCCCAAAGTGAAATGGGTTGTCTAGGGAAACAGTAAGTTCCACTCCTAGGCAGTCCACAAACAAAGGTTGGACCACTTGTTGGTTATGTTGTAAAGAAAATTCTTTTTGCAGGGGATTGGGGGTGGGGAAAAAAGTGACAGTATGGTCCATAACGTAGCAGCTAAGTGGTACAGGGGATAAAGCACTAGGTCTGGAGTCAGGATGATCAAATTTGTATTCAGACACTTACTAGCTATGTAACTCTGGTCAAGTCATTTAACCCCTATTTGCCTCAGTTCCTCATCTGTAAAATGGGGACACACCAGAGAGGAAATGGTAAACCAGTCCAGCACCTTTGCCAAGAAAACTCCATAGAGTCCCTGGGGTTACAAAGAGTTGGACACAACTTAATGACTGAACAGCAATAACAAAGAGCCATAAGGTCACTTCCAACCTTGAAATTCTGTAACACTCAAAAACGGTTTAGTTCTATCAGTATCAACTTTCTTATCTGTAAAATGGGCATGATCACACTTCCACTGCCTCCCTGTCAGGGT
This sequence comes from Notamacropus eugenii, assembly GCF_028372415.1. Classification (NCBI taxonomy): domain Eukaryota; kingdom Metazoa; phylum Chordata; class Mammalia; order Diprotodontia; family Macropodidae; genus Notamacropus; species Notamacropus eugenii. The sequence continues at coordinate 285,476,125 of NC_092874.1, read as the reverse complement.
CACTTTGAGAAAAGTGCTTTGTAAACCTGAAGGTACTTTAGAAATGTGAGCTTCTTTGAGCCTCAGTTTCCTGATCTGGAAAATAAGAAGCAGAGGGGACAAGATAATTCTATCACCCCTTCTAGCTCTACAACCTATGATCCTATGTAGTAATATGCTCTTTTCACACTGATAGCAAGATCCCATAACTTGGGGCCTCCTCCAGCAACCCAAGTAGTCGCCCCTGCCTAGTTCAAGCATAATCTCTTTTATAAGGGTCTCTTGGACCAGCCTCAATATAGGAGTACCCTTCTTCATTGCCCCTCACTCTCTCATCTTCTATAGCACTTATCAACTAATCTGATACTCTCCACATACTAACTTGAACGATTAACTAACTTGTGAAGATGTCTTGTCTCCCTCAACAAGAAATAGTCTCCCTGAGGGTAGAAACTATTGTTGGCTCCACAGCACCTAGCACATACACTTAGGTTGCCACATTCATACTCAAAGCTTTTCCAGCTCTGTCAGAACTCTCAGTTCACTTTCTTCTGGTACAGTCTTATGACTCCCCAAGGTCAGTTCCATGCCTTGAATTGGCATCAGAGGCAGACTTCAATGGATTTGCTTTTCAGTGGGGTTTCTTCATCCGTAAAAAGAAGAGAGTTGGACTAAATGACCCATGACCTCCCTTCCAGCCCTATGATCCTGTGATCTTCACATGTGAGGGAAGAAAGCTAGGGGTGCAGAGAAAAGATACATATCTGTCACATCACCAGCCTTTTCTTGGGCTAATTTGTTCTTTCAATGCATGATCCCTCTTGAAATCAAGGATTTGTGTAAAGGATAAAATTTCAAAGCCTATCATAATCTAGAGTCACACAGTGGTGGTGAAAAGCTACTAGGGAAGTTTTACCATCTGACTTGCGTATCATTAAGAAGAGGAGGCTCTCCCCCTGAAGTCAGCTTTTTGTTAACTTGGAGGTAGTATGATATGGGGGAAAGGGAATGACAGGTTCTGATGTCAGAGGGATAGAGATTGGATCTGGATCCAGGAGTAGGAAACTCACAGATGAGAAAATCCTTTTCTGAAACTTAGGCTTAGAAGGGGGCCTAGAACTTTGAGTGGTGAGGTGACTCACCCAGCATCACCCAGTCAGTATATCACAGGAAGAACTTGAACCTAGGTTTTCTTGGCTCTGTCAGTTTTCTATCCATAACCAATGATTCTCACATTTTTCAGTCTCAGGACCTGTTTGTACTCTCAAAAATTATTGAGGTTCTCCCAAAGAGCTTTTGTTTTTTATGTGGGTCATTTGTTTCAGTCATGTCCAACTCTCCATGACCCTATTTGAGGTTTTCTTGACAAAGATGCTAGAGTGGTTTGCCATTTCCTTCTCCAGTTCTTTTTACGGATGAGGAAACTAAGGCAAACAGGATTAAGCGACTCGCCCAGGGTCACACAGTTAGTAAGTTCTAAGGTCAGATTTTAATTCAGGTCTTCTTGATCCCAGGCCTAGAGCTCTATTCCCTGTGTCACTTAGTTACAGTTTAAAACCTTCATTTTCTCCCCATTTCTTAATGGCACCATATTTGTCTGTTTTCCACCCTGATGCACTGCATCCATTTTCCACAGTCATAGATCATTGTGAATAGTTTAACAGTTCTTTCAGTTCTCTAAAATGTATGAGGGGAGAGGAGTGGGACATGATCCCTCTCCTCTCCCCTCCTCCCATGTAAGCCTGTGGAGGGCTTCCATCAGCAAGGGATAAACTAGTGCCAGTGGCTCTCTCCTAACTAAACAAAAGATTTAGGTTTATAGATCTAGATGGATTGATGGATGGATGGATGGATGGATGGATGGATGGATGGATGGATGAATGGATGGATCATTTAAGATTTGTGGGAGTCCAAGAAGCCTAAAAACCCTGAGGAAACCAATCTTATCTATACTCCAAAAATTAAAGAAAGTCATTATAATTGCTTTTTGGTCTCATTGTCTCAAGACTCTTCCCCACTCCAGTCTATTCTCCATTTAACTATTAATGTGATCTTCCAGACCTTGTAGGTCTAATTAAGTCATGTTCCTACTCAATAAACTTCAGGGACTCCCTTATCACCTCCAGGAGCAAATATAAAAATCCTCTATTGAGTTTTTAAAGCTCTTTATAATCTGAACCCTTCCTACCCTGACAGTCCTCTTATACCTTATTCCCCTCTATGTACTCTACATTTCAGTGATACTGGATTCCTCGCTGTTCCTGAAGGAACATCTCTAGACATTTTCACTGGTTGTCCCTCATGCCTGGAATGCTCTGCCTCCTCATATCCACTCCCTGTCTTCCCTGGTTTCCTTTTAGTTTCAGTTAAATTCTAACCTTCAACAAGTCTTTCCAGTCCCCCTCAATGATACTGCCTTCCCTCTGAGATTATCTCTGATTCAGCCCAGATAGATATATCTGATTGATATATATCTTATATGTACCCAGTTGTTGGCACACTGTCTCTTCCATTTGATTGTGAACTCCTTGAGGGAAGGATGTGTTTTTGCCTTTCTTGATGTTTAGTACAATACCTGGCACATAGTAGATGCTTAATAAATGTTTGTTGGCTTGTTGACTATTGATTTTGAAGAACTCAAAAATACATGAAGACAAAATTTTAAAAAGAATCAGAGAAGCATAAAATCATACAACATCTGGCCTGGAAGGGGTATCAGTGACCCTCTAAAAAACCCTCCTCATTTCACAAATGAAGAAACAAAATACTATCAGAGAACTAAATTGATGTTTTCAAGGTCACTGTGTGACTTAATTGGTAGAACTGAGACTAGGACCCAGGTCCCTGGACATCCAGGGCTCTTTCTCCTCTACTACACTGTCTTGGAGTCCCACTGATTTAGCTCTGTGCTCTTTCACCTTACTCCTGAGTCATGTTTATTTTCCTCTTTTCCTGTTTCCACTGGGAACATTCAAACTGGGAAGTTAACTTGAGGAAGCAAAGCCAACATTCAAAAGCCAATAAAGCCAGGTAAAGCAGGTGCCTGAAGCATTTGGGAGGGAGGTTGCTAAGTGCTAAAAAAGAAGCTGAAGATCACGAAGGGAAGGAAGCTTGGAAAACTGTTTATTTTGGGGGAAAAAAGAAAGAATTTCATAATGTTGGCTAGATGATTAAAAAACTAGAAATGCAAGGCTGGAGTGGAAGGCTGACAGCTGTGGGCAGCTGGAGTAGAAGAAGGAGTAGGAAGTCTATAAATGTACACCAGTGGGTAAAGAACCTAGAAATAATGGATGGACATTGAAAAATAAAAAGACCATACCAGAGATCGAGGTGACACAATTAGAGACACATCATCGTCGGCCAACAGACTTACTTTGAGTCTTTATTCTTTTCCAAAAGGCTTTTAATTTTCTAATAAGAGTTTTGATGTGCTAACATATGGTACTGCCGGAGGGAAAGAACAGAGTGTTCTCTCAAGGTCATTTTGGTTGGGTTTTTCAGTGGGATTCCGAATGAGGCATGGATGATTCTACCTCTGGTAAGAGACTAATGCTCCTGCCAAGGTTACCCACCTTAGACCAATTCTCCCATGTCTTTATCGCTACCTCGGTTGCTGCCTGGATCTCTGGTGGTATTTATTAACTCTTTTCTGTCGACAAACAACAAACACACACACACATACCAACAGGAACCAAGATGAAAGCTTGGCCCCAAGGGTTTCGATCAGATGAGAAATATGAATTTAGTAAAAGAGGGGGGGGAAAGAAAAAAGGAAGAAAAGAAAGAAAGAAAAAAGCATCTGAACACTTGGAGAAAATTGGAAAACAGAACCATCTGTTACATAATGAAATCCAATTGACTCCTTGCTTTGTACCACCAGCTGCTGTCAAGTAAAAGATTATGAAACCGTGTAATACATTTTTCAACTTGAAAAATGCTTCTCTGTTTGAAGACTTGGAGAGGTCCAAGCCTGCTTTTTTGTTTCAGGGAAAGCTCAGAGTGGGTCTGCAGAGCAGTTCTGCCTGGATCAAGTTCATGAGTTGCCAGAGATAAAAGATGGGAGCTAGGACTACACTACTTGTCCTCCCAGACCGTTTTTCCTTTGGAGGGAATTTTCCTCCCAGTGAAATGGTTTGGGTCCCATATTATAGGATGCCCTGAGGAATGTTACAGCAGAGGGAACTTCGTTCAATTAACTCTCTGCTAGCAGATCATGGGAGCAAGGAGGCAGTTATGTGGATGCCAAAGATATTAACCACATTTATAGAGGATGTCCAGTATAGACTTCAAGTTGGAGGGAGTTTCCACATAGATAGTGAGGCTTTCTTGTCATTTCTATTTGCAGGTGACATTTTCTTGGTTCCATCACTGTAGTCACCTCAAAGAGATGCACTTTGTCAACTGCTCAATATCCCCTGCTCACAATCCAGGTAGGGCCCTTATCTCCTCACTCTGTTTCACTCCTCATATCCAATCTGTTGCCAAGATCTATCATTTTACTTTCATAACATTTCTCACATATGCCCCCCCTTCTCTTCACAGACATGACCACCACTCTCATACAGTGCACCACCACTTCATGCCTATGCTGCTACAAAAATCTCATGGTTGCCCTGCCTGCCACAAGTCTGTCCCCGCTCCAGACCATCCTCTGATCAGCTTCCAAAATAATTTTCTTAATGACTTTCTATTCTGACTATGTTTCTGACAACTATTCAATATACTCTAGAAGCTACCTATTGCCTCTGGGATCCAATATAAAACCTCCTGTTGGGCATTCCAGGCCATTCATAACCTGCCCTCTGCACATCCAGTTGTCATGTCCTTCACCCATCCATGGACTATGCAATCCAGTGACCACAGTCTCCTCACTCTTCTTTCTTTGTATAAGACACTCCATTTCCCACCTCCAGATATTTTTACTGACAGTCCTTCATGCTTGGAAGTTTTCTTTCCTCATGTCTACTTCCTGGCTTCTCTGGCTTCCTTCGGTTCTGAGCTAAAATCTACCTTCTACAGGAAGCCTTTCTGGAGTCCCCTTAATTCAAATGTCTTTCCTCTATTGACTATCTCCAATTTATCCTGGATATATCTTGGTTTTATGTAGTTGTCTCCTCCTTTGGAGACCTAGGACTGTCTTTTACCTTTGCATCCTCGGCACTTAGCACAGAGCAATCAGTTAATGGATGTTTATTGACTAAATGGCATAATGGAGAGGGCACTGTACTTGGAGTCAAAAAGACTGTAACTCATATCTGGTCTCTGAAATATATTAACTATATGTTTTTGAGCAAATCACTTGATGTCTCTGGGTTTCAATTCCCCCTTTAAAATGATGGGGGTAGAACTAAATGGCCTCTGGGGACTCTTCCTGATCTAAATCTATGACACTGAAATTCTCAAGAAGTTTTATCTAACTGTCCACATCAAATAGAAAAAGAGTAGCTCATTTCTAGACTGTAATACACACTTGAATGGACAACCAATATATGGTACATATATTAAATTATATGTATTACATATACTGATACATATTATATATATATATATATATATATATATATATATATATATATATATATATATATATATATATATATATATATATATATAATCAGTGTCTACTTATAATGGACAATGACTTGGACTCCAAATTGAACAGGAGGTGATGAGCTAGAGGGTCTTTAGAAAATTGTAACTTATGATGAAAGGTGCTGTCCGTCGCCAGAGAAAGAACTAGTGGAGCTTGAATGCAGATCAAAGATTGTTTTTCTTTACTTGATTTTTTTCTTGGATTTTTTTGTCTGTGTTTCCTTTCATAGCATAACTTAAATGGAAAATTGTAAAGAACTTTTAATGATTCCCCCTTCTCCCCACCAAGCTTCTCCCTGAAATATTTTTTCTTACATCAGTAGTCTTTGGGTGATGCTATATGGTGGTAAGGCATTGCATGTTATAGTCTCCGAAGAACTGAAATGGGAGATTAGCCAAAAGACAATGCATGAGTGCATGGTAGATTTGAGTGGGATACAACCCACTGCCAATGAGAAATTGTGCCAGTCAGCTAGTCAGTCACCAAACATTCATTAATCATTTACTGTATGCCAAGTACTATGCTAAACTCTGGAAATATTAAGAAAGAAAAAGAATGTATCTTTCTCTTAAGGACCTCGCATTCTAATATGGGAGACATTTTTGAGACTGGATCTCCTCATCATGCCCAGACCAGAAGTCACTCTTGGGCCCAGTTCCACTGCTAATGGGTACAGAAGCTTTGACCTTTTTCCATTTCCAGGTAAGAAGCAGCAGAGCCTGATGTCAAATCCAGGTCCTGTGCTTCTAAATGCAGCATCCATTTGACTATGCCACCCCTGGGGAAGCTAAGTAGCCCCTAAAGATCAAGGAGAGAAAGAAAAGGATAACGCTGTGCCATGTTTTTCTCATTTCTCCACATAATTACACAGTGCTTTGTAGTTTTCCAGTGAACTTTTTTAACCCCCTCCTTTCATCTCATGGTAATCAGTGGATAAAGAACTGGACTGGGTGTTAAAGAACTCTGATGGAGCCATTGAGCAAATTATTTATCCTTTCTAGAGCTTTTTTCATAATTTTTAAACTTTATTTATTTTATCTTTAACTTATGGAATAAAACAAAATTTTCTTCATCTATAAAACAAGGTGGTTGGATTGGCATGCCTCTGAGATCCTTTTAGAAGATAAACCTAAGATTCTACATTTGTATCCAATGGTGACAGGTTGGGCATCCAACATGGCTGACGCTGAACAAGTACTGATGCAGCAGTAGATACACTGTTGGACTTGGAATCAGGAAAAGCTCAGTTCGAATCCCATTTCTTATACTTGGTAGCTAGGTTACCGTGAGTGAATGTCCGGACCACTCTGGGTCTCCCTTTCCTCATCTGTAAAATGAAGGCATTGGACTTAATGTTCCCTAAGGTTCTGTCCAGTCCTAAATCTATGATCCTATGAGAAATCCCTTTTTGGTTCCTGCTTTGGGACAAAGAAAGAGGTAGATCCTCTCCTGAGTCATGGTTAGATCCCTCAAAGCAACTGGTTTTGATTTCCCTAATCTTATTCATGGCATCGGTATTCTCTAAGTCAACCAGATAAGAGCTCATTTATTTTATGTCACTTAGATATCATTTAACATAACTCCTTTGTCCCCCTCATCCACATTCAATCAGTTGCCTAGTCCTGACTATATTACCATCCAATATCTCTTGAATTTATTCTCTTCTCTTACCACCTTAGGTTAGTTTTTGATGGCCACCCTCACCTTCAGACTAAGTATCCTCACAGACAACTTGGACCATGTCATTTTCTTGCTCAAAACCAAGACTCTATTGCTGGAGTAACATTGAACTCCACAGCCTAATATTCAAAACCCTCATTAGAATGATCCCAATATATCTATCTACCCAGGCTTATTTCCCATTGTCTTTCTACATGGACTTCATGGTCCAGCCAAATAGGGTGATGTTTTCCAAACTTCCCACCTTGCCACCCATCCTTCCTTAGTACTACTGTTTGCATGGCTTAGTTTGCCTGAAATGCCTTCTCCTACATCTCTGAGATCATTTCCAATTTATCTTATCTATATTTTTGTTTGTACATAGTTGTTCGCAGGTTGTCTCCCTCACTGGTCTGCAAGCTCCTTGAGAGCAGGGACTAACTTTTGTCCTTCGCATACTCAGTGCATAATACATCTGGCACATAGTAGGTGCTCAATCAATATTTATTGATAGGCTTTTTTATTTTTTTTGCCTTTCTTCATATGCCAAAATTTAGCACATTTCCTGGCACATAATAGGTATTTAATAAATATTGAACAATTGATTGGCTATCCACCCTTTAAAAGGTCCAATTTCAATGCCACTTTCTCCATGAAACACTTCCCAGATTCCACAACTGAATTACAAAATTTCAGAGTTGGATGAGACCTGAAATGCCATGTAGCCTAATCCATACACAAACAAGAGTCACCACTGAAATACGTACAGCAAGTAATAACGTTCTCTTCCTCAGAAAATGTTTGGGTAATTATTTGCTTAAACAGATGTTATATCTTCCCAGTGGAATGTAAACTCCTTGAAGGCAGGGGAAATTTTGTTTCTGTATTCGAATTTCCAGTGCCCTGTCCACAGAAAATATTTAATGTTTATTGACCTAAATTAATTAATGAATAACTATTAATATGAAGGAAGCAAAAGTAAACTAAACAGCAAAATATCATCATAACAAAGTTCATATTAACAATGAGGAATAGCAAAGAGAGTTCTGATTTCTGAGTCAGAGGATCTGGGCTTAAATCTTAACTTTGTTATGTTTTATGTGTGACCTTGGACACATTATGCTCTCTGGGTCTCAGTTTTTTACCTGTAAGAGTTAAAGAGCCGGGGGGAGATCCTGGTTGAATTGAATTATCTTTGAGGGACCTCCCAATTCTGAATGTCTGATATTATTATACTAAATGGATTTGAGTGCTTTAATAATACTAATAATGGTGTCTACATATACATGGCTGAATTTTTTTGTACACATCATCTCGTTTGCTACCTCTCTGTGAGGTAGATACTTTTATCACTTCCATTTTACCAATGAGGAAACTGAGGTCAGTGAGATTGGGTTCAAGGTCGCATGGATATAAATGAATAAAGTCAGGATTTGAAGCTGGGTCATACAAGATTGGAACCCAAATGTGAGAAGGAGCATTTGTACCCAGGTCTTCTTGACCATCCGTATCCTATTTGCGCCTTCCCAAATTAATTTTGTGTTTCGTGTTCCCTTGTACATTTACTTGTTTTCCCCAGTTGAACCAACCAATCAATCAACACATATTTATTAATTGCCTACTATGTGCCAAACACTGTGTTATGTGGTAGGGATACAAAGACAAAATGAAATAGACTTTGCCCTCAAGAAGCTTATAATCTAGCCAAGGGAAACACACATATATAATTACAGACAAAATATATGCAAGGAAATTCCCTGAGGGCAGGAAGTGCTTCATTTTCATTTTGGCATCCCCACTATCTAATATATGGTAGGTGCTTAATAAATGCTTACTGGCTGGGCTCAGGTCCACACTAGTGCTCTGTCTGCTATGGCCTGCTGCTTCTCCTAAGGATCTTTACAATCTTCATACTCACACATGCCAAGTACAGCCCAATCCTGGTAATAGGGGACAATACTCTCAGTCAGCTAAATTGGCAATTGTTTCTCCCATTCTTTAAATGCAGAGGTTTTAAGGGTCTGCCCTGTACACGTGAACACTCTCCCACTCCTACTTCTAAGTCTGTCTCTCCTCCAACCCCTCTCTCCCACCCCCACCTCCCATCCTCTATTTTGCCACTGACATGTCTTTCCCAGACTAGTGTCATGCTGCCCTGCCCTCAGAACACATCTGTCTGGAATCACAAAGAATGTCAGTTGTAGAAGGGGAGGTGCTTTTTTCACTCCATCCCAGGCTCAGCCTGACATCGGATCTCCCTTTCACCGACCAGCAAGGCATATGGGACACATTAACCCGGATAACCAGTATAGTCAGGCTCAGGGAAGGCTTAGATAAAAGAGTGGATGATGGATAGATCTGAGCAGGTTATCAAGGAGAGCTCAGGATAATTCTTTATCCCTTGAGGTCAACTTAGCCTTTTTCATTAAAGAGGGCAGCTTACCCCCACCCTACCCCCAAAATGTCATTCAGTGCCTGGGTCAGAAACAGAAATCTAGGCTAAAGGGACCCGGACTCTGACCCAGTATGGTATTTCTTATGTCAAAATATAATTTATTTTTTAGGGCTGGATAAACACATGAGTTAAATAAATGACTAGAAATGTGGTATGAGTTGAGAGACATCCAAAATGTTTACTACGTGCCCCTACCTAACTCCAAGGACTCTAGCATCTGAAATTCCACCATGAGAAATTCATACCTTTGAATTTAAGAGTGTTTCTTTCAAACTCCAAACACACTTTGGATGGGGAATATGTTGTCACAAATATCAAATATTACCTTTGTTACTTACTATCTGGGTCACCTGGGACAAGTTGCTTAACCTCTCAGGACCTCAGTTTCCTTATCTGTATTATGGGAGGAGAGGATAAAACTGGCTAACTTTGAAGGTCTCTTTGAGTTACAAATCTATAATCCTAATATGAATTGGGGCAAAGTCAGCGGTACACTACATAGAGTGCTGGATCAGGAGTCAGGAAGACTCCTTTTCTTGAGTTCGAATCCAGCCTCAGGTCCTTCCTAACTGTGTGACCCTGGGCAAGTCACTTAACCCTATTTGAATCAGTTTCCTCTGTAAAATGAGCTGGAAAAGCAAATGACAAACCACTACAGTATCTGCCAAAAGAACAAAAGCCCAAAAGGGCCAGGAGGAGTCCCATATGACTGAAAATAAAAATATGAATTAGGTCTCACATGTCCCTTCTCAATGACAAAAAGATCAGCATCAAAAAGAGAACTTATCACCAAGATAGCCTCAGAGAGAATAGGGAGCATTAAAGAACAGGGCTTTTGAAGTGGAAGGACCTGTATTCAAGTTTTTACACTGCCACTTCCTACTACCTGTGTGACCTTGAGCAAGTCACTTCCTTTTTCTTGGCCCAGTTCCTCTTCTGTAAAATGAAAGGGTTAGATTGGTCATCTTTAAAGTGATTTGCATTGCTAAATCCTAATGGAGAGAGTAATAGTGGCACCTACCGCCCAGGGCTGTCATGAGGATGAACTGAGATAATATCAGTAAAGCACCTTGTAAATCTTGACGCTCTACACAAACGTTGTTGCTGTGGCCCTTGTCCTAAAGGCACCAAACCCGTGTTGAATCTATTGGCAAGTCCCATCTCTCACACTGGGCCTAGAGCCCACCCAGATGTTTAGGTCATGGACCTAAGGTATCTCAACTCAGTAACTGCTGTATACAAGTCATTTGGCTGGGCCATTGTGGAGGACTACAAAGAGATACTTGACATGGTAACTGCCCTCAAAGAGTTTATAATCCAGTTAGGGACTTAAGACATGAACACACATAAAGGTAAATATGGGCAAGTTTTAAACAATAGGCTGAGACCTTCAAAGGGGTGTCCTAATATGACCCCTAACTAATGACCAAATCAATGGGGAGGCACAGAATTGCTATAAGCTTTCACAGGAGGGAGGAAAGAGATACAGATATACGCAAGGTCAATGTCTATTGGCCTTAGCAAAGAGGAAGCCCTGACACTTACTAGCTGAGTCAACCTGGGTGATCCTTTTTGCCTGTTGAGTCTTCATGTCATCTCACCTACAAAATGAGGGTAAACCACCTACCTCCCAGAGTTGTTTGGAGGAAAATTCCCTGTAACTCTGAAGAGCTTTAGATATATGAATAATGCTGGGATAGTTGGAGCAGGCTGTTTGAAGAGGAGAGGATCTAACCTGTTTAGCATGTGGATTAGGAGAGAGGTTTAAGGCATTCCAAGCAGAGGAAGTGAGATTGTAAGCCCGGAAAACAGAATAATAACACATTATATTTGTAGTTCACTTTGTTTACAAAGTACTTTAGTTCAATTGAGCCTAACAATAATGTTGTCTGACAGATGGAAAGAAGGAAGGAGGAAAAGAAGGAAGGAAGAGAGGGAGGAAGGAAGGAAGGAAGGAAGGAAGGAAGGAAGGAAGGAAGGAAGGAAGGAAGGAAGGAAGGAAGGAAGGAAGGAAAAGTACTTATTAATTTCTTGCTATGAGCCAAGCACTATGCTAAGTCCTAGGGATACAGAGAGAAGAATGAGAAGAGTGTGGCATTTCAAAGGAAGAGACAAAACCTATGGGAGGACACAGCTACGTGGCAGAAGGAAAGACTTTGTGGTCCTCAGGGTTCAACAGTAGGGAATATGGCTATCTTTCATTTATATCTATCATTCCTTAGGTTGTAACTCCAGAGAAAATGGTAATGCCTAGGAGTTCTGGAAAGAGTGAAATGACTAAGTGAGCAGGTGAAAGCTTTCTCTTTCACATCCATATAAACTTGTCACCTACCCAGATCTTATCTATAATAATGTCTATGAAGGTATATGTTACTATTCCATTTTATAGAGGAGAAAAATAAAGTTTAGAAATAGCAAATGACTTCAATTATCTAGGCAATCAGGGAAATAGTATCCCTGCCCTCATGGAGTTTACTGGTATGGAATACTGCATGTTCTCAGTTAATAATCATATGGAATAATATACAATAAATACATCAGAGAGGTACATTAACAAAGTGTTTACATGGTCCATGTAGGGAAAGGTAATAGGTAAAAAGCATATATAAGAGGAATCTCTAAGTCTCTTTAAGTCTAAAATGGGGGGAGGGAAGGGGGAAGCAGTGAAGACTTCCGGTCTTCCCTGGAGCTGGTCTTTAAAGTACAGATACAAATTTAAACAAGTGAATCAGTCAATCTACCAGGTAGGCCCTGGGGTAATGAGTGTAAGAACTGGGAGGGAAGATCTCCCACTCTCAGGGTATAAGATGAGAAAAGTCACAGAGACTGAAAAACCCTGGGCATAGTTTACCCAAGGTTGCCCAGATAGAAATGACAGTCAGGGTTCTAGTTTAGACCTCCTGGTTTCAAGTTAGTGGTTTTTTTTCTATTAGTAAGCATTTAATAAATGCTTTTCATTCATTCATTCATCCCCTGCTGCCCCATATATACATATAACCTAATATCTGCCTCACAGGGTTGTTGTTAAAAACAGGGAAAAAATACGTTGCAGCCCTTAAAATATTGTACAAATGTATCATGGATCTAGAGCTGGAAGGACCTCAGAAACCATCTAGTCTAGCGCCTTTGTTTTACAGAGGAGAAACTGAGGCCCTGAAAAGTAACTTGCCCAAAGTCACATAGGTAGCAAAGGTCAGAGATGGTATTTGAACCCAGGCCTTCTGATTGCAGTGCTAGTCACAAGTCTTGACAAGATCATTTCCTCTTCAGGGCATGACTTGGTCACTATGACCATAGTACTGTGTCCATAAAGAGAGTAGTGAAATCCAAGACTGAAAATGTAGGTTGGAGTCAGGGCTCAGAAGGCTTTGAAGGCCAGGATAAGGAGCAGAGAGCTGAGTAGCGAGCATTTGAAAGTTTTTTAGTAAGGAGAAGTGGGGGAAGGAAGCTCTATCCATCTCCCTTTGTCTCCTTCTCTGTCTGTCTTTGTCTCCCTGGGCCTGTTTGTCTCTATCTCCTTCCTTCTTTCCTTCCTTCCTAGATAGAAAGTTAAACTCTTAGAAAATTCAGCAAAGGGGACAATAGGGATCAAACTTTATTTATACTTCAGGCTCCATTAAAGAAATCAATGGAGAGAGATTTCTTGTGAAATCAGAAGGATTTCTTCAGAAAGTAAAAAATGCACATTTGTTAGAAATCCATTTATAGGTGATATCCAAGAATGCCTCAAATCCCTTATCCATGAAATGAAGGAGATGGAAAAAATCCCTTCAATCTTGAAATCCCTTCAGTTCTAGATTTCTGGTCCTATGATTGCCTTTCTTTCATGTCTAAATCTCTGATTTCATGATCCCACAGCAGCTCTTTAGAACGACTAGTTTGTTGAAGGGAATGCAAGACCAGTTGGAGTGGGTGGGGGAACTGGAGGCCAGTGTCCAAGTAAGCCTTACACCCAAAGCATTCTCATGTCTCATGTGGTCCTCAAAGAGGACGGCACGAACAAATTGATTGACGTTCATTTAAGTCTGTTTATTCCCAAGGCCACCAAATTAAAGGCAATCAGAAGGTTCTGTCACAATAGATTTCTGAAGACCTTTCTGTGTGGCAACCAAGAAGCCAGTTGGCCCGGCCAGTGAACAGTTTTCTGGGTGGTCCCAGTGAAAAGTCTAAATGGCTTAGTTCCTTGGAGAATCAGTAGTCCAGGCTCCCTGGGCTTGGATGCCAGCACATTGTCAAACACACTCCAGCTGACTTATTATGCTGAAGCCAGACCCACAGGCCAATTCACACCAGGAAATCACCAGACTGGGTTGCTCTGGGGTGATTCCTTTCCAGTTCACTACAGTGAGTGACTCAAGTAACCAGTCCCGGAGTCCCTATAGAGTTCCCTTAGCTCTACAAATAGCCAAGCAGGTAGCAAACAAAAGCATCAAGGCAAGAGAAAAATAGTCCAAATCCATTGGGCTCAGTGGATATGGGAAAAAAATCTTACTTTCCAAACAAAGCAAATACAGAAGATCTCTGGATCAG